>NW_027362764.1:44538747-45738747 GCF_046119375.1 Phyllobates terribilis | reverse complement strand
CTTTTTGTGGCCCTTGCGCTGTCGACGACGAGAGGGGGACTTTCTCTCCTCGTCTAGCTCCTCCTGACTGAACTCTCCTTCTACTTTCGTAGTGTCACCATCAGCTACGGGGTCTGTGTCACTCCCCATGGTTTTGTGGACTAACAGGTCACCTCCCACTTTGACGTCAACCCCTTCTACTGGAGCTACCCCATTATCAACGGTCAAATTGTCATTTTTAGGCAGTACCAACCCACAACCAGTAACAAATTTTAGTTTCCTAAACTCCATGCTCTTTTGAGACTCTGCCCCCTTTTGGACACCCACACCTGTAGGGGGAATTTTACAAAAAAAATCAACAATAGTCTTAAGACCCAGTTCACAACCTCTCTTACTACCTCCCTGGGCACTCTAGGACAATACTGGCGCCCCCAGAGAGTTCACAGAATGGTCCACTGCCGCCATTCTATACAGTGCCCACAGCTCCTGACATTACTGCACCATGTCCTGTAGACGTTTCTCACATACCTGCTGCGATTTTAACCGGCACTTTAATAGATCAATAGCTTCAGTTTCATTTGCTGCTCCTTTCACAGCCATCGCGGTACACTATTCACACTAGACGCTTCACACCGCTCTCCCCAGAAAATTTTCGTGGCCCCGCCGAGCCACAGCAAACCAGGATTGAGTGCGAGGACAATTTTCGTAACCCCGCCGAGTTACAGCCAGATGCTTTAATTTTCGTGACCCCGCCGAGCCACAGCAAACCAGATTTGAGTGCGAGGACAATTTTCGTAACCCCGCCGAGTTACAGTAAGATGCTTTTGACGAGCCCCCTGGGCCTGTGCTGCTGCTGCTGTGCAGGGGGAATACCCGGAGCCGGATCGCTGGGGGTTGTAGTTCTCCGTGGCGGTGACCCGGTCCGTGCCCAGGGTGGTCAAACCAGTGGCAGTCTATTTGTATGGTAATAAGTGTCCGACTACGCCACCCGTGGATTGCGGTCAGTGGGGACCGCCGCTGCACTGCAGACCGCTGAGGCTGATGTTGTTTGCGCAGCTGAGTATGGGATGACTCCCCACGGGAGAAGTATTGCCTCAAGGCAGCTAATGTGGATGATGGTGGTAGTGATGGTGTGAGGGTCCCAGTGCTAGTGGTGCTGGAGCGGCAAGGAATCACAGAGACGTGTGGTGCAGTTTCCAAAGCTTTACTCACAGTTGTTGCTCCGGTCACTTCGGCCAGCAGTGACCGCCCGAGCCGTGCTGCGTCCACCAGGTGAGGGACTCGGTCAACTCCCAAGCAATTCCAGAGTGTGGCTGAAAGCTCCCCTCTCTTCCTTTCTACTGGCCGTCCCCACCAGTGACCCACCTTTGTCCAGCTTCCTCGGGCCTTCTGTTGGTGAAACCTCTCTCCGGTCTCCCTGACCCTATGCGGTATGCCTTTCTGGTGGATGTAGTGAGGGGTCGCACCAAGATGTGGTCACGACCTCCGGTTTTGGCTGAGGATTAGTCGCCTCCACCAATTCGGGTTCCGGTACCCTGCTCTGCCAACCCTTCACCCAGTATCTCCTCTGGGAATATGGGGTTCCTTCTGCCTTCGTGTCTCTGGGCCTTTCTTTGTGTTCCTTGCCTCCTTTCTCCTCCGTTTCAGTTCCTTTCTTACTTTCCTTCCTGTTCCTTCTCCTCTCTCTTTCTGCTGTCTCAGGCCTCCAATCCAGGCCTGCCTATGGAGCTGGGCCCAGACTGAGCCACAGCTCCCTGTCAGCCCTCTCTGGCTGAGCTCCTCTCTGAACTGAACACTGAACTGCACCCTGACCTAAGATGGTGCCCACCTTATATACCTCCTTCTGACACCCGAGCCCAGGTGACTAGCAACCAATGGGCTCCTACCTATGCCCAGAAACCCACCCCTATCTGCTCCTACACCACTGGGTTTTCCTCCCCCTCCCCACACCAGCCGGGAACAGAAGCTGTCGTGCCTGCACTCTGTCTAGTGGGAGCACCGTTGGACTGTTCCTCGGAAATGGGGTGTGTGTGGTGCATGCAGCCTACTGAGCCCCGGTCCACACTCCATCCTTACCCGGGAGTGGAATACCACACCTCTGGTTCGAGGTGCAATACCCCTGTAGCAGCCGAGTCCTCGGGGTGCTACATTCCCCCCTGGTAAATCACAGCACGTCCTCGGGCTGGAAAAGAGCAAATACAATTTAAAACATACAAATTTTTAGAATGCATTCGTATATAAGACATTAACTTTTCACTCGTCCCTTTATGGGAGGTACTCTTCTCTTAGAACGTTACTGGTATAAAACATTTTCATAAAACATCTTGCTAATGCCACTGGAACTCTTTTATCATATAAAACATCACCTAAAACATTTGTATTATTATTCTAGCAGTATATAAAACTTTTCACTATAAAACATTTTCAAGTAGAACATTCTTGAGCTCTGGCCGCTGTGCAACTTGCGACCAGGTAAAGGTGCAACAGTCCATTTAATCCGTCTTGAGGTAGACGTTGCGGTTCTTGTATAAAACCAGTAGGGGGCGCTTTAAGAAGCGCAACTATTTACAAGGGATTGGCCGCTCTCAGTCTTCGGCCAGTGGGGATAAGGGAGTGGCTGCTCACAGTCCTCAGCCTGGTAATTTAGAAAGGGGCACACAAGTAACAGTTCTTGTACCCTGACGGGTAACTATGTACAGTTCCATTTTACCGCTTACTGGTAACGGTGTCCTCCTGATGCTTCTTCCTTGTACTCTTCAGACCCGTCCGGATCCTCAGGGTAGTCCATGTCTGGGCGGTACCGCAGTTCCTCCTCAGTTAGACGGTGGACATGGAGAGCATACAGTCCCTTTGCGCCCTTGTGCCGGGTGTAGGTGACCACGTCGCCGGGGTACAGGTCACGTCCATGATGTCCCTCTGGCAGGTGGCTTTCAACGTCCCTTCTAGTGACGAAGACGTCGGTGTCAGCCTCCGGGTCTCTGATGAAGCCCCAGCCATGCTCCAGCTGGAACTTGACTACGGTCCCGGTGGCTCTGGGTCCGCGGATGGCGTGGGTGTCTTGTCGGGCCCTGCGCTTCTGCTCCGCGCTCCTGGCCTGTGACGTTTCACTCTGTACGGCGCCAGGGTTCAGAGGGCACAGCGCAGGGCGGGGCGTGACGATGGTGCTTGCTGCCTGAGGCCTAGCTGGTGGCGGTGGAGGCGTGGTGTCAGTTACGGTCCCCGGGGCTTCGGGTCCCGCAATGGAGAGTGAGGGCAGGCTGGTGTTCCCCGGGCTTGGGGTGGTGGCGTCCCCATTACTTGCCTCAGTCTCCGTGGCCTCCTCCGCGGCGTCATCTGCAGCTGCCGGTCCCTCTTCTCCGCGCCCAGCAGTCAGCGCGTTGCCCGGTCCCGGCGGAGTCCTCTGCTGGTCACCTCCGTGCTGCTGGGCCATCTCCTCTCTCCACCCGGCAAACACATCCCGCTGCGCCCGGACCATTCTCCTGTTCAGATCTTCCAGCGCTGCGCGCGCACGGTCCGGGTTTCCAGGCAGCTGGGCCAGCAGTTCCGTCAGGCTGCAGGGTGGTTCAGCTTGCAGCAGGCTGCGGGCCAGGGTGCTGGTGGAGTTTTCTGCTCCCTCCATCTCTGGGTGCAGCAGGTCCAGACTGATCCAGGCCGCACCCAGCCCCTCAGTTTTCTTTCCTATCCGCCCCCATGGGGGTTGGTCTTGAGGGCATCTGCTGACAATCACCTTCAGGGGCAGCCCCCCCACGTTGATGGACATCTCCATTGCTGCATTCATGGCTGGTGGGGGCGGGCTCCTTCTTTGGCGCCACTCTGGGACCTGGCCCACGATGGGAGGCGGCTTCCTGCTGTCCTTTGGTGCGCACATAATGGCGTCCGCTCTGCCAGGGCGGGAAAAACGGATGAAGATGGCGGGAAACGGTCCAAAATGGCGTCTGATGGCGGGAATCGGCTCCGGATGGCGGGAAACGACTCCGGACGGCGGGAAACTTCTGGAAATGGCGGGAGACTTCTTTTTAAGGTACATGTGCAGTTTTCTTCAGGCACGCAATACCCGCTTGTGGCGGGTTGGTAATGATCCTGCCGACTACGCCAAAGTTGACGCGCCCCCTGGGCCTGTGCTGCTGCTGCTGTGCAGGGGGAATACCCGGAGCCGGATCGCTGGGGGTTGTAGTTCTCCGTGGCGGTGACCCGGTCCGTGCCCAGGGTGGTCAAACCAGTGGCAGTCTATTTGTATGGTAATAAGTGTCCGACTACGCCACCCGTGGATTGCGGTCAGTGGGGACCGCCGCTGCACTGCAGACCGCTGAGGCTGATGTTGTTTGCGCAGCTGAGTATGGGATGACTCCCCACGGGAGAAGTATTGCCTCAAGGCAGCTAATGTGGATGATGGTGGTAGTGATGGTGTGAGGGTCCCAGTGCTAGTGGTGCTGGAGCGGCAAGGAATCACAGAGACGTGTGGTGCAGTTTCCAAAGCTTTACTCACAGTTGTTGCTCCGGTCACTTCGGCCAGCAGTGACCGCCCGAGCCGTGCTGCGTCCACCAGGTGAGGGACTCGGTCAACTCCCAAGCAATTCCAGAGTGTGGCTGAAAGCTCCCCTCTCTTCCTTTCTACTGGCCGTCCCCACCAGTGACCCACCTTTGTCCAGCTTCCTCGGGCCTTCTGTTGGTGAAACCTCTCTCCGGTCTCCCTGACCCTATGCGGTATGCCTTTCTGGTGGATGTAGTGAGGGGTCGCACCAAGATGTGGTCACGACCTCCGGTTTTGGCTGAGGATTAGTCGCCTCCACCAATTCGGGTTCCGGTACCCTGCTCTGCCAACCCTTCACCCAGTATCTCCTCTGGGAATATGGGGTTCCTTCTGCTTTCGTGTCTCTGGGCCTTTCTTTGTGTTCCTTGCCTCCTTTCTCCTCCGTTTCAGTTCCTTTCTTACTTTCCTTCCTGTTCCTTCTCCTCTCTCTTTCTGCTGTCTCAAGCCTCCACTCCAGGCCTGCCTCTGGAGCTGGGCCCAGACTGAGCCACAGCTCCCTGTCAGCCCTCTCTGGCTGAGCTCCTCTCTGAACTGAACACTGAACTGCACCCTGACCTAAGATGGTGCCCACCTTATATACCTCCTTCTGACACCCGAGCCCAGGTGACTAGCAACCAATGGGCTCCTACCTATGCCCAGAAACCCACCCCTATCTGCTCCTACACCACTGGGTTTTCCTCCCCCTCCCCACTCCAGCCGGGAACAGAAGCTGTCGTGCCTGCACTCTGTCTAGTGGGAGCACCGTTGGACTGTTCCTCGGAAATGGGGTGTGTGTGGTGCATGCAGCCTACTGAGCCCCGGTCCACACTCCATCCTTACCCGGGAGTGGAATACCACACCTCTGGTTCGAGGTGCAATACCCCTGTAGCAGCCGAGTCCTCGGGGTGCTACACTTTAATCTTCGTGACCCCGCCAAGCCACAGCAAACCAGGTTTGAGTGCGAGGACAATTTTCGTAACCCCGCCGAGTTACAGTAAGATGCTTTATCCACACTCGTCGTCCTGTGCAGTTGCCCCTAGCAACCGGGCTGCAGTTGCCCGCATTCTCCAACCACATGTAAGGCAGCGCTAGTCATCATGCTGGGGGACACTCGCTTCATCGGGTCAATTAAAGCACACCAGCCACGTTTTCCAGTATTTCACAATCCAGCAGTTTATTACACTTCATAACTGCTTATAACCGAGTCCATCTCAGTGGCTCACCGACATATTACACATATAATGTCCAAGAGCCTTTCCAGTGACAGATATGTCTACTTGGCTCCAGATACAGCCTTCAGAAAGGTAACAATATAAATGTCCACATCAAGCAGTGTTTTTACCTTTGCCGGGTTTTAGCTGCTTCAGATTTGTTCTGCCACAGCTGTGGCTTTACGGCTTCCTATATGGGGGTCTCCAGCCCTCGTACCTTCAAAAGCTACTGGTATGTTTTCACACATAACATCCAGCCTCTGCCTTCCAGGACTCTTGTCTTTCAAGCCTCTTGCCCTCCAAGGCTACTGTCATCTCTTACATACAAGGATCCAGCCTTTCAGGCTTCACCGGGCTTCACCAGGCCTCTCTAGGCCTCACTAAGGCTCTCCAGGCTAACGGTGTCCCACACACAGGGAAGAGGCCTCACGCCCTTTCACACCCCTGTTTCAAAACTATCAGGGTTTATATATATTCCAGTGCACACAGGACCTGTGCTGATGTCACAGTCATGTGATCAGACCTTCTGTGTGCACAGGACCTGTGCTGATGTCACAGTCATGTGATCAGACCTTCTGTGTGCACAGGACCTGTGCTGATGTCACAGTCATGTGATCAGTCACCTGAGGGGGAGGTACATGGTCAGCCAAAACACACCCTGGACCATTACAGTAAAGCCGCAAGCCGCTGCATTACAAGACACATAGAGCAGGTTCACAGTAACAAGGTATGACATGTTCCCATTAGAAAGGAGAGGGTCTGCTATACAGTTATAGGGTATGCAATGAGTCCAACGGCTGACGAAATTTAGGAAAAACCCCACTAAGAAATTAAAGACACATAGAGAAGGGTCACAGTAACAAGGCATGACATGTTCCCATTAGAAAGGAGAGGGTCTGCTATACAATGAAAAAACAAGGGGAAAGGGAAAACGTATGTCAGCTCACCATGTAATAGCCAGACTCATCCAGTGCCAACGAAGTCTTGCAGCGGAGACGCCCAGGTCATGGGCTACCAAGGTTCAAGTAATGAGAAAGCAAGCAAAGATGTCTCCAGCAGGACCAGGGTTGTATATATCTTGTTAAAACTTCACTTTTAATTTCAAATTGTAAAAGCCAAGGATGAGTTACAAAATGAGCAATATAGCGGCTCTTAGGTACAGCACATACACATGCTATACACTTATAGGGTATGCAGTGAGTCCAATGGCTGACCAATTTTAGGAAATACCCCACTAAGAATTTAAAGACACACGGAGCAGGGTTACAGTAACAAGGTACGACATGTTCCCATTAGAAAGGAGAGGGTCTGTTATACAGTTATAGGGTATGCAGTGAGTCCAACGGCTGACCAATTTTAGGAAAAACCCCACTAAGAAATTAAAGAGACATAGAGCAGGGCCACCGTAACAAGTACGACATGTTCCCATTATAAAGGAGAGGGTCTGCTATACAGTTATAGGGTATGCAGTGAGTCCAACGGCTGACCAATTTTAGGAAAAACCCCACTAAGAATTTAAAGACACACAGAGCAGGGCCACAGTAGCGACAAATTCCCATTAGAAAGGAGAGAGTCTCCCATAGTGTTGACCTATGCAGTGAATGCAAGTGCTGCCAAACATTTTGAGGCACTTCAATTACCCTTGGAAGAGACGTGGAGGAGGGCCTCATAAAAAAATGTTCCCAGGAGAAAGGAGTTGGACTCCTATACTTGTAATGCCCATGCACTAAGTGTATGGGCTGACAAACATTTACCCCTGGGTTGTATACATTAACATACTATACAATTTTTTTTTTTACGGGCATCATAAACACCCTTTAAAAAAATTATGTGGGTGTTGCATCATGGACCACGGTCACCCTGGTGATATGGTGGTGGAGGATGAGGAGAAGGAGGAGGACAAGAGCAAATAGCGAAAATCAGGAAGCGTATACCAAAATGTGGGTGTGAAAAGTAGAGATGAGCGTTGTTCTACTCAAACTGTTCGCCAATCTCAAATTCGAGCTGTTTTGCCGGTGTTCGAGCCGTTCGGCGAACACGAACAATTTGAGAAAAATTCGCCTGTTCGAGGTTATGTTCGATAACTGTTCGTGCACCAAAATCATAACTGGATTTTTTCTCAGTAATGATGAAAATTAATGTTAATACGCAGTTTGAGTGTACAGCGGGGTGGGGGGAGGGGCAGGGGATGGATCTCTGCAGGAACAATGAAGATCTCCATTTTTTTTTCTCTTTCCCGCATTTGCAGTGGGGAGGTGCAATCTGTCAGCCTATCAGCAGCGCACACACGGAGCGAAGTGCTTTTTTTCACACAAGCAAGGGCATGTGTCATTGGCAGTGTATGTCACATGTCCTTGCCCTATAAGACCAAGCCATTTTCCCCGTCGCCACCATTTTCTCACTGCTGCAGCTGCGTGTTAGACGGCACCGCTGTTGCTGTGTGCGCTATACCTTGTTAATTTCAAGCCAATTTTCGCACAAATCTACAGATAGCTTGGGAGTAGGGAATAGTTGTGATTGCAGTCCTTTTAAGGACTAGGTTACAGCATTTCCTACGACTTTTATCAGGGAGGTCTGTGCTCTTAAATAGATAGGTTGTGGGAGTAAAGACTAATTGTAATTGCAGTCCTTTTCAGGACTAGGTTACATCAGTTCCTATCAGTTTTTGCCAGGCAGGTCTGTGCCAGTGCTGTGCAAGTTTTTTTCACAGCATTTGGCTGAATCTAGCAAAGCTAATCCTTTTTGGCCTATTGCAGAGTGTGTTAGTCAGTGGAGTAGCCTATCTGTGTTGCAAGATATAACACCTGTGTATAGAATACCAATTTTTTTACTGCACCTAGTGTAGTAAAATCTTTTGGGCATAGCATCATTCTATTAGTCCATCTATACTGACCTCCATCAGGTTGCAAATTGAATATAATTTTTTTCTGCATCTAGCTCTGAAAAAATAGTTGGGCTTCTAGCAGTGTGTGGGACTTGGTCTATTAGTCCATCTATACTGACCTCCATCAGGTTGCAAATTAAAAATAATTTTTTTCTGCATCTAGCTCTGAAAAAATATTTGGGCTTCTAGCAGTGTGTGGGACTTGGTCTATTAGTCCATCTATACTGACCTCCATCAGGTTGCAAATTAAAAATAATTTTTTTCTGCATCTAGCTCTGAAAAAATATTTGGGCTTCTAGCAGTGTGTGGGACTTGGTCTATTAGTCCATCTATACTGACCTCCATCAGGTTGCAAATTAAAAATAATTTTTTTCTTCATTTAGCTCTGAAAAAATATTTGGGCTTCTAGCAGTGTGTGGGACTTGTTCTATTAGTCCTTCTATACTGACCTCCAGCAGGTTGCAAATTGAATATAACTTTTTTCTGCATCTAGCTCTGAAAAAATAGTTGGGCTTCTAGCGGTGTGTGGGACTTGGTCTATTAGTCCATCTATACTGACCTCCATCAGGTTGCAAATTAAAAATAATTTTTTTCTGCATCTAGCTCTGAAAAAATATTTGGGCTTCTAGCAGTGTGTGGGACTTGGTCTATTAGTCCATCTATACTGACCTCCATCAGGTTGCAAATTAAAAATAATTTTTTTCTGCATCTAGCTCTGAAAAAATATTTGGGCTTCTAGCTGTGTGTGGGACTTGGTCTATTAGTCCATCTATACTGACCTCCATCAGGTTGCAAATTAAAAATAATTTTTTTCTGCATCTAGCTCTGAAAAAATATTTGGGCTTCTAGCAGTGTGTGGGACTTGGTCTATTAGTCCATCTATACTGACCTCCATCAGGTTGCAAATTAAAAATAATTTTTTTCTGCATCTAGCTCTGAAAAAATATTTGGGCTTCTAGCGGTGTGTGGGACTTGGTCTATTAGTCCATCTATACTGACCTCCATCAGGTTGCAAATTAAAAATAATTTTTTTCTGCATCTAGCTCTGAAAAAATATTTGGGCTTCTAGCAGTGTGTGGGACTTGGTCTATTAGTCCATCTATACTGACCTCCATCAGGTTGCAAATTAAAACTAATTTTTATCTGCATCTACCTCTGAAAAAATATTTGGGCTTCTAGCAGTGTGTGGGACTTGGTCTATTAGTCCATCTATACTGACCTCCATCAGGTTGCAAATTAAAAATAATTTTTTTCTGCATCTAGCTCTGAAAAAATAGTTGGGCTTCTAGCAGTGTGTGGGACTTGGTCTATTAGTCCATCTATACTGACCTCCATCAGGTTGCAAATTAAAAATAATTTTTTTCTGCATCTAGCTCTGAAAAAATATTTGGGCTTCTAGCAGTGTGTGGGACTTGGTCTATTAGTCCATCTATACTGACCTCCATCAGGTTGCAAATTAAAAATAATTTTTTTCTGCATCTAGCTCTGAAAAAATATTTGGGCTTCTAGCAGTGTGTGGGACTTGGTCTATTAGTCCATCTATACTGACCTCCATCAGGTTGCAAATTAAAAATAATTTTTTTCTTCATTTAGCTCTGAAAAAATATTTGGGCTTCTAGCAGTGTGTGGGACTTGTTCTATTAGTCCTTCTATACTGACCTCCAGCAGGTTGCAAATTGAATATAATTTTTTTCTGCATCTAGCTCTGAAAAAATAGTTGGGCTTCTAGCGGTGTGTGGGACTTGGTCTATTAGTCCATCTATACTGACCTCCATCAGGTTGCAAATTAAAAATAATTTTTTTCTGCATCTAGCTCTGAAAAAATATTTGGGCTTCTAGCAGTGTGTGGGACTTGGTCTATTAGTCCATCTATACTGACCTCCATCAGGTTGCAAATTAAAAATAATTTTTTTCTGCATCTAGCTCTGAAAAAATATTTGGGCTTCTAGCTGTGTGTGGGACTTGGTCTATTAGTCCATCTATACTGACCTCCATCAGGTTGCAAATTAAAAATAATTTTTTTCTGCATCTAGCTCTGAAAAAATATTTGGGCTTCTAGCAGTGTGTGGGACTTGGTCTATTAGTCCATCTATACTGACCTCCATCAGGTTGCAAATTAAAAATAATTTTTTTCTGCATCTAGCTCTGAAAAAATATTTGGGCTTCTAGCGGTGTGTGGGACTTGGTCTATTAGTCCATCTATACTGACCTCCATCAGGTTGCAAATTAAAAATAATTTTTTTCTGCATCTAGCTCTGAAAAAATATTTGGGCTTCTAGCAGTGTGTGGGACTTGGTCTATTAGTCCATCTATACTGACCTCCATCAGGTTGCAAATTAAAACTAATTTTTATCTGCATCTACCTCTGAAAAAATATTTGGGCTTCTAGCAGTGTGTGGGACTTGGTCTATTAGTCCATCTATACTGACCTCCATCAGGTTGCAAATTAAAACTAATTTTTTTCTGCATCTACCTCTGAAAAAATATTTGGGCTTCTAGCTGTGTGTGGGACTATTTGTATTAGTCCATCTATACTGACCTCCATCAGGTTGCAAATTCAAAATAATTTTTTTCTGCATCTAACCCAGCCAATAGTTTTGGCCTAATACCACAGTTTGGCCACTCAGCTCTGCTCGGTTACCATCCATTGTTTTTTTGTGCAAACAACTCCAGAGTTGTGAATTAGTTAACCACCAAAATGAGTGGAAAAAGGCCTGCTGCTGGTGGAAAGGGGAATAGGCGTGTTGGGAAGGGGAAAAAAGGTTGTGTCCGTGGGGTAGGTGTTAAAGCAACAGTAACATCTGCAGAAGAAAGACCATCTTCCAGCCAAACTAAAATGTCTACTTCTTTTAGCAGACAATGTGATAAGATCCCTTTCTTACGGCCACGCCAATCGCTACAAATTCCAGATGAGGCACAAAAACAGCAGGTGCTTCAACGGATATCAAGTGCTCCTTTAAGTGGGCTCTCCTCCACATCAACTTCAACATCACAAATACTCCAGTCCTCAAAGGTGTCACCCAAATCGCACTTGCTTCCTCACAGCTCCCAAATCTCCAGCTGCCCGTCTGAGTATGAGGTAGAACAGATGGTTGAGTCTGCAGAGCTGTTTACTCATACTATAGCCTGGGAATCAGAGGTCGACTCCAGCGCTTCTGTGAATCCAGACGAGGAAATGATCTGCACTGATGCCCAGAATCTTTATGAGTCGGATCCAGGACCAGACGCAGAAGGTTCTGACCATAATGTAGACCCTCATTCCCAAACTGTAACTCCTGTTGGTGGAGACAATGAGGAAGACGATGATAAGACTCAAATACCTGATTGGAGCGACAACTTTAGTTTTTTGTCAGGGCAGGAACAGGTTGGCTCTGAGGACGACGGGTGTGATAACGCACAGGGTGATGATGATGAGGTCGGAGATCCCACTTACTGTCAACCCACAGTCAGCCAAGAGATGAGGTCAGCAGAGGAGGTGGAGGAAGATGCTAGTGACGACGAGGTCAGGTTGCGCCTTCCTGGACAGAGACGTAGTACTGGAAGCACGTCCACAACTGCATCCTCAAACACAACTCTGCCTCTCACCACAAGTCGTGGTGGCTCTTCAGGTCGCATGGGTGCTAAGCCTTGCATAGCCTGGGCATTTTTTCAGATCGATAAAGATGACCCAACTCGTGTTATCTGTAACATTTGTCAGCAAAAGCTAAGTAGAGGCCAAAAAATACATAGTTTGAGTACTTCATGCATGAACCGGCACATGGACATGAAGCATAAGTTGCAGTGGGAAGCTCAGTGTGCTACAATGCGGCCTAGCCGGCCGGGCCAATCACCGTCTGCCATATCTTGTGCATCCGCGGCCTCTTCATCCTCTGTGACTGGGGGGACAGCAGTCACACCTGTTTTGGGGCGCAGACCTGCCACCTCTTTACCCGCAACAGCCAGCGTGATTGGCAGGTCATCATTTTCTTTGGAGGTGGTAACACCAGCTGGTGTTGAGCGCTGTCCAACATCGATAGCACCACCTTTGGATCAAGGCAACCTAACATGTCCGCCTGCATCTTCCTCACAGACCGGCAGTTTGCCGGGGACACCCTTATCAACCCCGTCTAAGCACAATAGCCAGCCCTCGGTCCCTCAGATGTGGACAAGTAAAAGACCATTTCCTCCTAGCCATGAGAAAGCTAAGAGGTTGAATTTCACCATCTTCAAGCTCTTGGCTACAGAAATGCTGCCTTTCCGCCTGGTGGACACAGAGGATTTTCGAGACCTTATGTCCGTCGCAGTGCCCCAGTACCAGATGCCCAGTCGGCACTACTTCTCAAAGAAAGGTGTGCCTGCGCTCCACCAGCATGTCGCACACAACATCACCGCTTCTTTGAGAAACTCTGTGTGTGACAGGGTGCATTTCACCACAGACACTTGGACGAGTAGGCATGGACAGGGGCGTTACATGTCGCTGACTGGGCACTGGGTAACTATGGTGACAGCAGGACAAGGGGCTGCTGTCCAAGTCTTGCCGTCCCCACGAGTTGTGCGTCAATCCTCTTTATGTCAAAGTTCCTCCACTGCTTCTGCCTCCTCAACCTCCTCTCGGTCTTCCACCTGCACCCAAAGCCTGTCTGGTCATGCCACAAGCTTTCTAACTGCACAGAAGGGATCCTGCACACCTCCTTACTATGCTGGCAGTAGGGCTCAACGTCATCAGGCGGTTTTTACATTGAAATGTCTGGGAAATGTGAGTCACACAGCTGAGGAGTTGTGGTCAGCTCTGGAGAACCAATTTCATGAATGGTTGTCTCCACTGGACCTGAAACCAGGGAAGGCCGTGTGCGACAATGCTGCAAACCTGGGTGCGGCCCTTCGCCGGGGCAATGTCACACACGTGCCTTGTATGGCTCACGTGTTGAACCTGGTTGTCCAGCAATTTTTAGCCCACTATCCCAGACTAGATGGCCTTCTGCAGAGGGCACGGTCGCTGTGTGCTCACTTCCGCCGTTCGCATCCCGCAGCTCAGCGACTTACATCTCTACAGAAGTCGTTGGGCCTGCCACTTCACCGGCTAAAATGCGATGTGCCTACCCGGTGGAATTCAACTCTGCACATGTTGCAGCGACTGTGGCAGCACCGACAAGCCCTGGTGCAATACGTTCTGACGTATAGCCTGGGCCAACGAGTTTCAGAGGTGGGGCAAATCACGCTGGAGGAGTGGTCTCAGATCAGGGACCTATGCACCCTTCTGCACAGTTTTGAAATGGCGACGAAGATGTTTAGTGCTGACGATGCCATTATCAGCATGACTATTCCGGTGATTTACATGCTGGAGCACATGTTAAACAGAATTCGGAGTCAGGTGGTGGCACAAGAGGAGGTGGAGGAAGTAGAGGAGGAGGAGTTGTATGCGGAAGGGCTAACATCTGCAAGGTCCAGACGGTCGGCAGCACCAAGGCGGCAGGCATGTGAGGGTGGGGGAGATGGTTTTACCAGGGCGCATGGTAGCAGCCAAACTAGTGAGGAAGGTGCAGGAGCCCAGGAAGAAGTGGAGGACGAACTGATGGAAGACTCATCAGATGAGGGAGACCTTGATCACATTTCTGTTGTGCGAGGTTGGGGGGAGAGGACAGAGGAAGGAAGCATGATTGTTACCTCGCCACCAACACAACAGGGACTTGGTGCTCCTGGATGCGCAACACACATGAGTGCCTTCTTGCTGCACTACCTGCAACATGACCCTCGAATTGTGAGAATTAGAAATAATCCTGACTACTGGGTTGCCACACTGTTAGATCCCCGGTACAAAAGTAAATTTACAGAAATTATTCCTGCCATAGAAAGGGATGCACGCATGCAGGAGTATCAGCAGAGACTGTTGCAGAATCTTACATGTGCTTTTCCACAAAATACCAGTGGTGCACGTAGTGAATCTCACAGTTCCAACTTGCCAACCGTGGGACCGTCAAGTGTTCAGCACTCAAACCGTAACAGAACCACAGTATCTGCTGGTAACATCAATTTTGCGGAATCATTTCACCACTTTTTTAGCCCATCCTTTGCAAGGCCACAGGAGACAAGAAGTCTGACACATAGTCAACGCCTAGAGACGATGGTACAGGAGTATCTCCAAGTAAACATTGAAGCCACGACTGTGTCACTGGACCCTTGCTCTTTTTGGGCTTCCAATCTGGATAAATGGCCGGAGCTAGCCACTTACGCCTTGGAGATCTTGTCATGCCCCGCAGCCAGCGTTCTGTCTGAACGTGTGTTCAGCGCTGCTGGTGGTGTGCTGACAGATAAGCGCACGCGGCTCTCCACTGATAATGTAGACAGACTCACGTTCATAAAGATGAACAAATCATGGATCCGAAACGACTTTTCTACCCCTGTGTCATCCTGGGGAGAGTAAAAGCTTGATGATTGGTTAAAATCACCCTACCAACCGTTTTAAGCTTTCAAATTACTAATCATGTTTATCTGTATCTTGACTGGAAAATAATTTGGGCTTTGTAGCAGTGTGCAGCACTGATCCTATTAGGCCATCTATACTAAAGCTTCACCAGATTTAAAATTAAAAATAATTTTTAGCTGCATCTAGCCCGGAAAATAATTTTGGGGCTCCGAGATGCGCCAGGCACATAAGTGCCTTCTTGCTGCACTACCTGCAGCATGACCCTCATATTGTCAGAATTCGAAGTAATCATGACTACTGGGTTGCCACACTCTTAGATCCCCCAAACTTTTCGATCAACCTTTTCATTTTAATAAAGACCAAAAAAATGGTCATTTTTGAAATTATAAGCATTAGCAGGTTGTTAGAAACTGAAATCAAACAGTTTTCAACTCAAAACTTTATTCTAGGTGATGTTACATTTTCACATAGGACCCCTTGTTCGAAAGGAGCTTCTGAACTCTCTCGTCCATTGAATTTGTCAGGTTTTGGATGGTTTCTGCTTCAATTGTTTTGCATGAGGACAGAATACCCTCCCAGAGCTGTTGCTTAGATGTGAACTGCCTCCCGCCATCATAGACACTCCTTTTAATGATGCTCCAAAGGTTCTGAATGGGGTAGAGGTCAGGGGAGCATGGGGGTCACACCATAAGTTTGTCCCCTTTTATGCCCATATCAGCCAGAGATGCAGATGTTTTATGTGCAGCATGAGATGGTGCATTATCATGCAGAAAAATGATCTTGCTGTGAAATACACGGTTCTTCTTCTTGAACCATGGCAGGAAGTGCTGTTTGAGAAAATCCACATACATTATGGAGTTCATCTTTAGCGCCTTCAGGGATCCTAAAGGGGCCGACAATCTCTCTCCCCATGATTCCAGCCCAAAACATTACTCCACCTCCTCCTTGTTGGCGCTGTAGCCATGTTTGCGTGGGGTGTCCATCAACCAGCCATCCTCCACTCCATCCATCTGGACCATCGAGCGCTGCACGGCACTCATCCGTGAACAAAACAGTTTTGAAATCAGTCTTCATGTAATGTTTGGCCCACTGGAGCCGTTTCTGCTTGTGTGAAGTGGATAGAGGAGGTCGACAGGATGGCGCATGCACAGCTGCAAACCTCTGAAGGACCCTGCATCTTGTTGTTCGGGGGACGTTGGAGGCACAAGCAGCTTCAAAAACTTGTCTGCTGCTATGACAAGGCTTTTTTGCCGCTGCTCTTTCAACCTGACGTAATTGCCTGTAGGAAAGAGTCCTCAATTTGCCCTTATCAGCACGCACACGTGTGTACTGTGAATCAGCTACATACTTCTTGATTGCCAAGACACTTCATCCTGATCATCGCACAATGTTGATTGTAGTCATGCCTTGACCTAAACACTCCACAATTTGTTGCTTCTCAGCAGCCGACACATCCTTTTTCTTTCCCATTTTGGCAGAAAATGTAGGCTGCTTAATAATGTGAGAGAGCCTTCTTAAGTAGTCTTGCCTTTCATTGGACACACCTGCCAAACTAATTAGCACAGGTGTCTGCAATTGCTTACAGTGATATAAAGAGCCCTGACACACATCACCATCAATGAGTTTAACTGACAAACAAACAAATTCTTCCCTTATCACTCCTAAACACTTTTTGTATAATAATTTGGAACGCAGTGTATGACGCGCCCCCTGGGCCATATTCTTTATGGGAATATCCGGAGCCGGATCAGATGGGGGTTGTAGTCTCCGAGTGGCTGTGACCCGGTCCGTGCCCAGGGTGTCAAACTCAGTTGTATGTGGCAGTCCTACAGATGTTACTAAGTTCTTAATGTCGACTACGCCACCCGTTGTGTTGCGGTCACTGTGGCCGCCGCTGCAGCAGGGTCCGCTGAGGCTGGTGGTGTAGGTGCAGCTTTGGTGATATAACCCCCAACGGGTGGGGTATAGCCTCAGGGGGATCAGGTGCAGAGGATGGGAGTTGTGGTGATGCAGTGTAGACGGCAATCAGAGACAGAGTCGGGTTAGGCAGTTTAGGATGTTTACTCACTGCTGATGTTCTGGTCACTCCAGCTTCGAGTGACCTCCCGAGCCGTGCTGCGTCCACCAGGTTCTGGATCCAGCCAACTCCCAAATAAGTCCGGAGCGTGACCCTGAGCTCTCCTTCTGTCCTTTCTCTGGCCGTCCCCACTATTGATCCACCCAGGTCCAGCTCCCTCGGGCCTTCTGTTGGGAGACCCTTGGCCTTGGGTTCCCTGACCCTCCTCGTGGTATGCCTTCGTGGTGGATGTGGTGGGTGACCGTGGCAAACGCTGCCCACGGTCTCCGGTCTCTGGCTGGGGTGTGTTTTTGCCCCCACCAGCTTGGGTTCCGGTACCCTGTGCCGACTCTTCACCCGGGGATTTAGTTTGGGGTCTTGGAGTCCTTTTCTTCTGTTTCCCCCCTCTGGGTCTCTCTTTCTCCTCTCTCACTCTGGGTCTCTCTTCTCCTCAGCTCGCTGACTTTCTCTCTGCAACTGACCCTGTTCTTAGTTGGTGCCCACCTTATATACACCCTCTATGTGTGAGCTCAGGTGACCAGCACCCAATGAGCTCCTATCTTTACCCAGGCTGCTCCCCCTATCTGCCCCTACTTGGGATGTACCACCCCCCTCCCACTCCAGCCAGGAACAGACTCGGTCGTACCTGCACATTTCTAAGTGGGAGTACCGTCGGTCTGCTCCTCGGAAATGGGATGTATGTAGTGCATGCAGCCTACCGAGCTCAGTTCCACACTCCTTCCTTACTCGGGAGTGGAATATCACACCTCTGGGTTGAGGTGCAATACCCCTGTAGCAGCCGAATCCTCAGGGTGCTACATGTACATGTGCTTTTCCACAAAACACCAGTGGTTCACGTAGTGAATCTTACAGTTCTAACTTGCCAACCGTGGTCTGTATGGAGTTGTTCAATAAAGGGCCCAAAATTAAGATAACATAGATGGGAGAGGTCTCTATGAATAGGAATTCCTAAGTATTTGATACCCTGTGAGGGCCAGGCAAAGGGAAAGTTGGACTGGATGGAATCCTATATGGATTTGGGGAGGGAGACATCGAGGGCCTCAGACTTCGCTGCATTGATTTTAAAATTTTACCATGTAACAAAGTGATCTATTTCAGCCATAACAGCATGGATGGATATATGTGATTGAGTGATATATACTAGGACATCATCAGCAAATAGAGAGCACTTGTACTCGGTGCCTCCCACCTCAATCCACCTAATATTGGGGTTATGGCGAATTGATGAGAGCAGGTGCTCCGTCACTAGGATGTATAAGAGAGGGGACAGAGGACATCACTGCCTTGTCCCATTGGTGATTGTGAAAGGTGATGAAAATGTTCTGACGCACCCCCTGGGCCTTGGGACACCCGGAGCCGGACCCTTTTTGGTGGATGCTGGTGGTTGTAGTCTTCGTGGCGGCGACCCGGTTCCGTGGCTCAGGGCGGTCAAACCAGTGGCGGAACTATTTATGTGGTTTTCATGTTTAAATGTCCGACTACGCCACCCGTGGATTGCGGTCAGAGTGAACCGCCGCTACAGGGCAGACCACTGAGGCTGGTGTTGTGGGTGCAGCAGAGCGTAGCATAACTCCCCACGGGAGGAGTATAGCCTCAGGGCAGTGTATGCGGAGGATGGGGGTGATGGTGCAGGGCAGCAGCAGTAACGACACGGAGTCAGTGATGCAGTTCAGGGCCTTTACTCACAGTTCTTATTATCCAGACCACGTCTGCAGGTAACGGCTGCCCACGTCGTACTGTGCTCACCAGGTGAGGGGCTCAGACAACTCCCAGATAACTTTGGAGCACTTCACAGGACCCCCTTTGTGTGTCCTTTGTCTGGCCTTTCTTACCAACACTTCTGTCCGGCTGCCTCGGGCCTCCTCTTGGTAAACTTGGCGCCAGTTTCCCTGACCCTATGTGGTGCCTTCCTAGCGGGTGTAGCGAGGGGCTGCGCCACATAAAATGTCAGAACCTCCGGTTTCTAGCTGAGGGTCGTTTCCTGCCTCCACTAGTTCGGGGACCGGTCTCCCCCTTTGGCCTGACCCCTCCACGCAGGTGGATTCGGGCGTGCGGTGGCAACTCGCCCGTCCGCACCCCTGGGATCCCTTCATTCCTCGTTCCTGGAGCCTTCTCCGCTCCTCTTCCTTCCTTCTCCCTCTTCCAGGCCTGGGCCTCTGTTACTAGGCCCGCCTCCGGAGCAGAGCTCATGCAGAGCCCCTGCTCCCTGCCACTTCTGCTCAGACTTCTCTGCACTGAACTAAGATGGTGCCCACCTTTTATACTCCCTTCTCAATGCACCCAGGAACTGCTTCCTCCCTGCTCCTGCACTACAGGGTTCCCCTTCCTCAGTGTTCCCTCCCCCCACTCCAGCCAGGGACAGGGACTGTCGTGCCCATCTCAGGGGCATATTGGTCGCCCTGCCCCACGGCAATGTGGTGTAATGCATGCAGGTGTCGGGTCCTGATCCACACTCCATCCTTACCTGAGAGTGAGATATCACACCTCTGGGTGAGGTGCAATACGTCTGTAGCAACCGAGCCCTCATGGTGCTACAGTTCCATTTATCTTCAGCCTAGGTGACGTATTGCGATACAGGGCCGTGATTTTGGCTATAAAAGTGTCCCCTAGACCCCTACCCCAAGCTTTTTAAGAGAATCATATATGGCGTGCCAGGAGACTCTATGGAATGCTTTCTCAGCATCCAACGAGAGTATCTAATTACAAATTTTTAACTGCATCTAGCCCAGGAAATACTTTGTGCCTAGTAGCAGTGTCTGCTAGTGAGTGGATTATCCCGGCTGTTAAGCAAGCTGCACCACCTGTAGTTTAGACACTTAATTTTTTCAAAGGAAATGCTTCGGGACCATGGGATACTTAGTGAAGAGCATCAGGAGGCACCCCAAGGCATAGGGGCTGGGACTGGCAGTAGGATGCCTTGCGGTGGACAGCCGAGCTCGATCCTTATAAAAGCTTTTTAACTGCAGCAGCTTTAGTGGACGCTACTGGAGCTGGAATTACCGCGGCTGCTGGCATGAGACTTGCCCTCCAATAGATCCTTGTAAATGGATTTAAAGTGTATTCATTCAAATTAGAGAGACAATTTAAATTAAAAAGCTTAGAGCTGCCTTCACCACAGGGGGGCTCGCTCGACCCACCAGCGGACAGGCACCAGTATTGGGAGAGGGGGGCTGGCCGTCAGGGTTCACCGCGGCTCTGGCACAAACCCGGCGACACGGAGGTGGCACGGGCAGGAGCGGACTGGCCGTGTCGGCTTCTCACTTTTTGGATTTTAGAAGGGCATGACATGCCTATATCTGTGTCTCCCCCTCCTTTTACTCCTCCACCTCTTTTATTTTCGCATGACTATATGTACTTGTCACTTTTCCATGTGTTAGTTATGTCTTCTGAGCAGTTTGTCAGCTTTTGGACACCTTTGAAGGTGTTTTCTATGTGTTTCTATGTGTTTTTGTTTGCCTGCCATTGGTTTTAACGGTGTTCGAAGGTGTTCGACGAACAGTTCGACGAACAGTTCGGCGAACACACGGGTGTTCGACGAACCGAACCGAACTCGAACACTACGGGGGTGGCTCAACACTAGTGAAAAGGTGCATGGGAATACACCTCCCAAGAAAAGACACTGGATTTGAGTTTATGTTACGCTGCTATCATTCGGTGGCCCAATCCAGCCCTTGTTCATTTTTATAAGAGTTAGCCTCTCAGCATTTTCAGTTGACAGGCGGATGCGCTTATCAGTTATAATTCCACCAGCGGCACTAAATCCCGCTCTGATAAAACGCTGGTGGCAGGGCAGGCCAGGACCTTCAAGGCATAGAGAGCCAGTTCATTCCACGTGTCCAGCTTGTATACCCAATAATTATAAGGCACAGCGGAATTACGGAGGATGTTGGTACTCCCTCAGCATCTTCCCAAACTTTGCACTCTTTGTAAGAATACCCCACTCCTCTGGGACTGTGCGATGGGAGGGTCTGAGATTACTCTCCCTGAACTTTGACAGTGTTCTCCTGCCTCTGCTGGATTGAAGTTGTATCTCTCTCGCCTGTACTCCCTGGTTGTCCAACGAAATGTGCCCTCAGCCACCAGCATTTTCAGATGGGAATTTCTTTAATAGTTCGGCAACAAGGGCCTTCTGGTACAGCCCCATTTTTGTAGACCTGTCCGCCTCAGGAATAAGAGCTAGAAAGTTCTCCTTGTAGCATGGGTCTAGAAGTGTCACCAACCAGTAATGACTGTCACCCAAAACTTTGAGAATGCGAGGGTCATGGGAAAGGCAGCATAACATAAACTCAGCCATGCGTGCAAGACTACTAACAGGCAAGACTTCCTGTCCTCACCAAGAGGATGACTGACCATGCTCTCCTCCTCCTCCTCCTCTCTGGCCATCCATGCTGAACAGACGGTATTACAGTTGTGCAAGTAATACCGTCTATAGCGCATGAAACTAGCTCCTGTCTTTCCTCCTCCTTCTCCTCTTCCTCATTGTCACCCAATCCACGTTGGGATGAGATGAGGCTTGGCTGTGTATAATCACCCTGTATGGTTCTTTGCTCCATCTCATCGTGCTCCGCCTGCAATGCATCCTCTTTGATTGGGAGCAAAGAGGCTTTCAGAAGACAGAGAAGTGGGATGGTGATGCTAATTATGGCTTCATCGCTGCTCACCATCTTGGTGGAGTCCTCAAAGTTTTGGAGGATGGTACATATGTCTGACATCCATGTCCACTCCTGAGGTCTTATGTGTGAAGTCTGAACTGAATACCGATGGCCTTGTTGATGCTGGTACTCAACAACTGCCCTCTCCTGCTCACAAATCCTTCCCAACATCTGCAGTGTAGAGTTCCAACGCGTGGGGACATCACACACCAGTGTGTGAGCCGGAAACTGCAAACGCTTCTGAAGCACAGCAAGGGCGGCGGAAGCTGTAGCTGACTTTCTAAAATGGGCACACAGGTGGCATACTTTAACAAGCAGATCCAGCAGCTCCGGGTAGGATTTGAGAAACCACTGAACCACGAAGTTAAGCACATGGGCCAGGCATGGTAAGTGTGTAAGCTCGCCTCACCTCAAAGCTGCCACAAAGTTCCGGTCATTGTCACACACGACCATGCTTGGCTGTAGGTTCAGTGGTGTGAGCCACAGATCTGCCTGCTCTTTCAGAGCTGTCCACAACTCTTCAGCATTGTGCGGTTTTTCAGCTAAGCATATTAGCTTCAGCACAGCCTGTTGCCGCTTGGCCAAGGCAGTGCTGCAGTGCTTCCAGCTTGTGACTGATGTGGTCATTTCGGAGATGGAGGCTGAAAAGGAGGAGGAGGCAGAGGAGGATGAGGTGCAGGAGCTGTAGACCGTGGGGGCAACCCTGATTGACCTAGGGCCCGCAATCCTTGGCGTCGGGAGGATGTGTTCCGTCCCAAGGTCCGACTGGGTCCCAGCTTCCACTATGTTAACCCAGTGTGCCTTCAGCGAGATGTACCATCCCTGCCCACAGGCACTTGTCCTCGTGTCCATGGTTAGGTGAACTTTACCGGTAACTGCGTTGTTGAGAGCACGGCTAATGTTTTGGGACACATGCTTGTGTAATGCGGGGACGGCACACCGGGAGAAATAGTGGCGGCTGGGGACCGAGTATCGAGGGACGGCCGCCACCATCAGGTTGCGGAATGCAGGAGGCGTCTTCGCATGCACCATGGACAGGCAATTGGCTTGCATGCACAACAGCGGAAGAAGCAATGGTGCCACCCACAGACACTGTTCCTGGACCCTGGGGTTCGGCCCACAAAGTCGGGTGCTTTGCTTCCGTGTGCCTGATCATGCTGGTGGTGGTCAGGCTGGTCGTTTTGCCACCACTGCTGATGCTGGCCTGGCAGGTGGTGCAAATGGCCATTTTGGGGTTATCGGCAGAGTCTTTAAAAAACAACCAGACTCGGGAAGACCTAACAGTTGTACTGGCAACTTTCTTCATGTTGGTGTTATGGGGAATGGTTGCCTGCCTTCTGTCTGCGGCCACCACACTGCTTCTTCCTGCCTGTTGGGATGCTCTGCCTCCCTCCCCCTGTGTGCTGCTGTTCTCGCTCTGCATACACCCTGGTCCTCCTCCTGACTTTCTGCCAATTGTGTCTCATCATCGTCCACCTCTTGTGACCCTTTCCCACCGTTGCCTTCATTTGTCCGTGGCTGCTCAAATATTTGGGCATCGCTACACGCAATCTCCTCTTGCCCCGCTTCAAGTGGACCGGGCGAGAGGCCCGAATCTATAAGTGGAAAAGTGAACAGCTCTTCAGAGTGTCCAAGTGTGGGATCAGTTGTCTCTGGGTACTCGGCATGGTGGGAGAAAGGAGAATCAGGGTGAGGAATATGCGGTCCAGACTCACTGCTAAGTGACTGGAAGCATTATCCGCTATCCAACCAACAACCTTTTCACATTGCTCTGGGTTCAATAGTGGTGTGCTGTGGTCCCCTAGAAATTGGGACAGGAAGGTCATGCGGGAAGATGTGGGTGTTTGTTGTGGCACAATTTCGGCTTGCCCTTTGTCTTTGGTCTCTGCATGCACCATTACCATCACGTCCAGTTCCCCGTCCCTTGCCTCATGCCTTGCCCATTTTAAATGGAGGACAGTATCTTCCACACTCACTACAAATGACTGAGTTTGAAGTGAACTTATATGTGATCCATCTGATGGAAAAAAAAGAGTTTTTAATAGCTGGCCTGTAGGTAAGTAGTTTGAACAGCAAACTGCGGTGAATTGCTTCAATGACACACTAAAGGAAATTTTTAATGGAGGCCAGAAATGGCAGTATTTTCTGACAACGTATATGTGATCCGTTTGACAGAGAAAACACGGTTTTAAATAGCTGGATTTCTAGCGCTGCAATATGGAAAGGACCTGGCTGTATTCTGCAGTGCCAACAAGCAAATGGCACAGAAAAAATGGTGTTCTCTGGATTGCTTATTAAGCAAATAATGAGGATTAAGATCCAAAGAAAAGTATTCCTGGCCCCTGAGACCTGGGCCTTTGTATAGAAATATCTGACAGCAGCAGAAGGCAGAACTGGAATGGAGCCTCTTGTGCTATATGCACTGCAGTCTGCTATATACACTGCCTGCCTGATATCTCTGCAGATGGATTAGTACTCAGAAGGACTGTTTGTTAAGATGGATATGTGTAATGTACAGTTTTTCTCCCTACATTAACTAATACACAATCAAATCTCTCCCTGACACAGCAGCAGCTCTCCCTACACTGTCTGATTCCGGAGTGACTGTGACGAGCATGGCGGCGCAAGGTCTGATATAGACCTGATGACGCTGTGCGGCCAGCCAATCACTGTAATGCCCACAACCAACATGGCTACGGCATTACGGTGCATGGCAGGCAATCCCTGCATGTTCATTGGCTCTCTAAAGAGCACCAAACATGCTGAGAGGGGACCCGAGTTCCCGCCGAGCAACCCGGAAATACTCGGCGAGCGCCGAGCATCTCGAGCAGTGAGATGCTCAGGCGAGCACCAATCAGTAGCGAGCATGCTCGCTCATCACTAGTTATACTCTTGTACATAGGAGCAGTATTATAGTAGTTATATTCTTGTACATAGGGGCAGTATTATAGTAGTTATATTCTTGTACATAGGGGGCAGTATTATAGTAGTTATATTCTTGTACATAGGAGCAGTATTATAGTAGTTATATTCTTGTACATAGGGGCAGTATTATAGTAGTTATATTCTTGTACATAGGAGCAGTATTATAGTAGTTATATTCTTGCACATAGTGACAGTATTATAGTAGTTATATTCTTGTACATAATGGCAGTATTATAGTAGTTATATTCTTGTACATAGCGGCAGTATTATAGTAGTTATATTCTTGTACATAGGGGGTAGTATTATAGTAGTTATATTCTTGTACATAGGAGCAGTATTATAGTAGTTGTATTCTTGTACATAGGAGCAGTATTATAGTAGTTATATTCTTGTACATAGGAGCAGTATTATAGTAGTTATATTCTTGTACATAGGGGCAGTATTATAGTAGTTATATTCTTGTACATAGGGGGACAGTATTATAGTAGTTATATTCTTGTACATAGGAGCAGTATTATAGTAGTTATATTCTTGTACATAGGGGCAGTATTATAGCCGTTATATTCTCATACATAAGGGCAGTACTATAGTGGCTATATTATTGTGCATAAGGGGGCAGTATTATAGTAGTTATATTCTGGTACATCAACAGGGGTGAATTCCTCCTATAGGACTGTATTCAGAATTGTGCCTACAGGAAAGATTAGGCTGGTTAAAAAAGGTGTTCAATTTTTTTACCAAAAAAAATCATGGGCTTACAAATTTTCTTGACTATCACCTTTATGTTTATGAAATATTGAACGTTTTTGAGTAACAACTGGGGTGCATTCCACGATTATGACTCAAAAGATGAAAACATTTTTCAAAAATCATTTAAAGCTTCTGTGATTACTATCTTCCTAAGTTTTTGCTAAAATTAGGGTTTTCAGTTTTTACAATTTGCAGCAAATCAATTTTTTTAAAAAGCTTCAAAGCTGGCGAACTTAAATTTGAAAAGATCTGATCATCTGTAACTGTTTTAACTAAAAAAAATAACAATTTATCACAGGGGTGGAGGTCACTGTTTGATAATTATATACCAGTGTTATATTAAGAAAATGCGTCCGGGTAATGTTTGATTGTAAATAGGAAAATAATGAAGTTCAGGTGATCTTAATATTAACATTTCTCCATCTCCCACAATGACAGGTATAACGATGAATTTAACAGACAACAGTTCATAATGAAGTGCTTTACATTCTAGACCACGACTTCATTTACAGAACTTAACGGTTTAACCAGTAAGATGAATGCAGACAATAATTGATTTTGCTGATTTTCTCATTTACATTTTAGAACTGTCAGCATTTTTTACAGGTTACACAATTCTATTTAACCAGATGGAAAAGTGTGAACAAAACATAATTATGTTTAAAAGGAGATTAGCCCACCTTCAAAATTCATAACTTACATTTTTTTCCATTGTTATAGAGGAAAGCATGAACATAGATCAAGACGATGTGTCATCAAGATTGATACTTTCGTTTAGATCATAACTTGAAAGACCCGGGTTGAATTGGTCCCCCAGAGAATCCTCTTCTGAGCTTAGTCTCTGACACAACCTGACACTAATATCTACCAGAGGACCACTCCATTAAGAGAAAACTTTGAAAGCACTAGGGTCTATCTGTTGAGGGATTCTTCACCAATATCCAAGCATGTACAAAACCAAATATGTAAAGATGTAGCTAAAGTCAGTGTGTATATGTTCTGTATAAATGGTGGAGGATTATCAGAATCATGTCTTCCGATAAGCCAAATGATTCCATGTGACTATATCATGTAGAGCGAGAGACAAGGAAGCAGCACTATCTGTATGTAAATCATTTAAAGGAAGAGAGAGGAGTGATCACTATCTGTATCTACATCATTTACAGAGTCCAGATCATATGCTATACATTTAAAGACAGCGAAGCAATGCTATCTATACCTACATTATTTATAGAAAGAGATATGAAGGCAGTACTACCTTATCAAGATTATTTACAAGAAGTAACTGACTCGCCCAGGGGGATATGGGGGAAACTCGGTACCCGGGCCTTTACCTTCTTGGGATGTCACGGTGGTCGGCTCCCGAGCCCGTACCCTGGGGTCACTCTTTAAAAGGGGGGTTTTAGTGTACAGTTTGTCTCATGACGCCACCTGTAGTTTCCGGTAATGGTTACCGACGCAGCTGCAGACCTCCGGGGGTGATGGAGATGGTGATGCTGGGCGTTGTAATGCAGGCGCGGTGGGGTGATGGAAATAACTGACAGAGACAGTGGAGTGCAGTCATCCAAGTTTACTCACAGTTCTTTTCAGGTTCCTCGGGTACACTGTCCAGCTGTCAGACTCCCACGTCGCGCTGCGTTTGCCAGGCAGGGGTTCAGCACTCCTTCAGATATTTTTGAAGCACTTAACGGGATCCCCTTCCTTTATGTTCCTTCCTTGGCCGACTTCCCGCGCTGAGTCTTCTCCCTCCTGCCCTGCGCTCCCCACACACAGTCCCGATCGGGTGCTCTGAAGTCCCTCTGGGCAACCTGGAGTTCCCGGACCTACTTGATGCCCTTCACGGCGATTAGGGTGAGGCTGGGGCAACTGCACCATAGAAGCGCAGAAGTCTCCGGTTTTTCCAGCTGAGACCTGGAGTAACACGGCTGGTCCAGGGACCGGTTCCCTTCCTGCGGCCTGATCCCTCTGACGCCTGGCAGATTTGGGCGTACGGGTGCCGTCCTGCACTCACCGTACCCCCTGGGATCCCTTCTGTTACCGGAGCCTTCCTCCCTGACTCCCCTCTCACTCCTGGGCCTCTCTTACTAGGCCCCTCTCTGGAGCAGAGCTCCTGATGAGACTCTGCTCCCCTCCTCTCCTTACTGCTCACTTCACTGCACAGCACTGCAGTGCCACCCTAAGATGGCTTCCCTTTTTATATACCTCCTATAAAAGTGCTCCCCTGTTCTGCGTCCTCCACCCACACCCACTACTGGTTCCCCCTCTCTTTGGTTCCCCCCACTCCAGCCAGGGACAGGGCAGCAGAAAAAGTGCATAATGCCCTTCCTGCCGGCCTGGAGTAGTGTAGTGTTGGGGTCCCGGGGAGTACTCCATCCTTACCTGAGAGAAGGAGATGCCACACCTCTGGGTGAGGTGCAGTACCTCTGTGGCGACTGAACCCTCAGGGGCGCCACATAACTACAGTACATCATTTACAGTGAGATACAGGGAGACAGTACTATCTGTGCCCACATCGTGTACATTTAAAGACAGAGAGGCAGTAACATCACTTCCTACATTATTAACATAGAGAGACAGGGAGGCAGTACTACCTGCACTTGCATCATTTACAGGAAGAGACAGGGAGGCAGTTCAATCGCTATCGCCATCTTTTAAGGAAGAAACAAAAGGCAGTACTATCTACATTATTTTTAAGAAAGAAATATTATCTGTAACTAATATAAGGGTTCACAGTCTTAAGTAGGCAGTAGGTAGCATTCACACAGGCACTGGATTCTTGTATAATAATAATAATAATCTTTATTTTTATATAGCGCTAACATATTCCGCAGCGCTTTACATACATTATCATCGCTGTCCTCATTGGGGCTCACAATCTAAATTCCCTATCAGTATGTCTTTGGGGTGTGGGAGAAACCGGAGAACCATGAGGAAACCCATGCAAACACGGGGAGAACATACAAACTCCTTGCAGATGTTGTCCTTGATGGGATGTGAATCCAGGACCCCAGCGCTGTAAGGCTGCAGTGCTAACCACTGAGCCAAAGCAATGTGATGTTTATTTTTCACTGGTTGCACCATACCAAACAAAAAACATAAAAATAAACCCCTAGCCTTATTCAGGAGCTAACTGAACACAATAGACCCTGGGTACTAATACACGGCTGAGTTAATCCCAATCCGGTCAAAAAAAAACAGCTATCGTTCAAAGCAACCACTGATGCTTGTGGTTTGGTGCACAGAGCCTGTGCAGACTCTTCTCAGAGACAGATTCTCTCTTGTCCCTCTCTTTAGATTCAACACAAATCCATTCTGGTCAGCTTCCTGCCAACTGACTGACCAAGGTGAACACCTAGCCTGGTTATATGCAGAGCCAGCCAGGTGAAAATAATTTCAGAGCCTGTAGAGCTAGGATTTAACCCAGTCTACCTGGCTTTGCTACCCTATACTATTTTTAGAGAGAGAGGGAGGCGGTACTATCTGTGTTCATATATTTATTTATATCATATTTATGTTTACATCATTTACAGGAAGAGAGATGGAGGCAATAGTATCTGTGCATGCATAGTTTACAGAGAGAGACTGGGAGACAATACTGAAATGTCCACATACATTTATAGGCAGAAAGTCAGTACTCTCAGCACCTACATGAACTATCTGTGCCCCCATCTTAAACATTTGAAGATTTAAAGGCATAGAGTCAGTAGCATCTATGCCTGTGTTATTTACATAGAGCAACCGGTATGCAAACCTACATCATTCACAGGAAGAGCAGAGGGCAGTACTATCTTGGCAGGAAAAATGTGTCCGTTTTGCTGCCAGATATGCAAGTTGTTGTGAATGCCTATTCTTAAAACTTTTAGTTATTTGCAGAGATGACAAATTATAATAGTATTTTCCCCTGAGTTTATCTGTATTCAATCCATATAACAGATGGATGCAGTTTCTTGAACACAACATGTAAGGTAATGTAGCTGAAGATTTTTAATTAATGTTGCTTGAAAAAAAAAAAAAACTCTTCGAAGCAGTTGAGCTTATTTAGTATATAGGAAAATCACAGGCTAATTCTTCTTAATTTGCTCACTTTTAAGTGCAGACTATAGGTAATTATTCACCATTAATCAAGATTTGTTTAGGAAAGTGGATTAAGAAAAGTAACGAGCAAACGCAAGCTTAAAATATACCCAACAAATTACATGTTTACACTGCACGTGAAATGCTGATAGTGTAATCACTGTGTAATCAATATATTATAATTATAGGGACACGGAGGCAGCTATTCACTAATAAAATGCAAATGCAGAGAAACCTAGAGTAGCCAATTAAGACAGGAGCGACAAATGTAGTAACTAACCCTCACACATATACAAGAGGAAAGAAGTTCTGATACATTGAGAGTTTGCAATAGAGTTGCATTGAAAAATATTTAATGAATTGCTTAAAGGGGTTGACCCAAGTAAGCCACTTGCTAATGCTGATAACTCATAAATCCTGTTTGAATGGAGTGAT
This sequence comes from Phyllobates terribilis, assembly GCF_046119375.1. Taxonomy (NCBI): domain Eukaryota; kingdom Metazoa; phylum Chordata; class Amphibia; order Anura; family Dendrobatidae; genus Phyllobates; species Phyllobates terribilis. The sequence goes on along the minus strand of NW_027362764.1, from coordinate 45,708,847 downwards.
GGTCGCTCATGTGCACCACCGCTACATTTATTGACTATGGGACTATGGGTTTGACTATCTCCAGCAATCCCAAAGACAATGAATGTATTGATGACGCACAGTCATTATCTCCTGCAATCACATAGACAATCAATTGTGGGCCAAATGCACAGACATCTCTCCAAACAGGGCACTTCAGAGGCCCGTGCTAAGGATTAGTTAGGAAATCAGCATGAATAAAACAAGAGCAAAAACTTACAACTTTTGACTTAGTGACAGCCCCCCTTTAAAGGGTATCTGTCAACAATATTTCACATTCCAAACTAGTATTTACATGTATGATGCGCATAATGTTGCCAACTGTCTAGAAATTTCGGGACGGTCCGTAATAATAGGGCTCTTTTTTGCCCTGTCCAAAAAAATATTTAAGGCGTCTGAGGAGAGTAGGCATGGAGCACCGGATCGCTGGACAGATAGGTCGTGTAGTGAGTGATTTTTTAAAAATATTTTGCTCACTAGAAAAAAGGAAGCCGCATAGCTGTCATCTTTTCAAAATTCACACAAAGAGAATCAGAAAAAAAATTCAAATACTGGAAGATTCAAATTTTTGTAAAATTTGAGAAGATTTCAATTTGCCTTTGTAACGCCAATGCCGGCGTCCCTGCATAGTCTTTCTCTCCACTCCCAGCAGGGACACCAACATACTCACCACCCCGGCCGCACAGCGGTGGTGTCCCCGTTCCCCACTATGGCTTCCTCTGGGCGTTTGCATGCTGCGCAGGTCTCCCGGTGGCACGCCTAGTGCTCGTCCTTGCTTCTTGATTCTTAAAGGGACAGCTCATGCATTTTGAAAATGCCCCCAGTCAATAGTTGGGAGGCATCAAGTGTATAAGGCACCAGTTGGGAGGTATCTGAGCAACCACCTTGATTTAGTTAGTGTTGTGGAACTAGTCAGTTGCCAGGTCCCCTGTGTTGTCTGAACCAAAACCTGTGCCTGAAATCCGTGTTGTCTGAACCACAACTTGTTCCTGAGGCCCATGTTTTGTGAACCTGAAACCACTCCGACAGTACCCGAGCCTGAAACCACTCTGGCGGTACCTAAGTCTGAAACCTTTCTAACCTAAACCAGTACCAGTGTCTGTCTTGTCTTGTGTTCCAGAATCTGCACTGTCTGAACCACAACCAGTATCCGAATTCTATCCTGCCACTGACTCCAAGTCAGTGTCCATGACTGCAATCCTGGCCCTTGCTGCAATACCAGGGATTGCCTAAGAGTGGTAACGGGCAGCTACTTGCAACGCAGGCCTACGTGACTGCACCATCAGGAGCTCTAGCTAACACCAGTTAGCCGCTTAGCTACGTCCCTCCTAGGTAAGCCCAGCCCCGTTGCACAATGGGGCCACTATTCACATGTCTGACAGCCTTGAACAAATTAGCTTATTACTGAATCTGGCCATACACATAAGATAGCAAAACTCTGTTAGCTGCTTATCTCCCCTGGAAACAAATGGATTTTGCCTTTCATCTGTCAACTCCTTTTCTCCCCAACAGCATCTGTCTAGGATGGTTAGTCTTGCCAAAATTTCTGGGATTGGGTGACTTTTATCTAATGTGTATGACAGTCTTAAAGAGTTTGTTTTAATGTTTATTTCATAAATGAATAGTGCACATCAAAATATGCAACTTTGCTTTTTTCTCCTCCTGGATTGACTTTTCATTCTGAATTTATGGATGAAATCTGGAAAATCTGTCTTCAGTGAAGACAGATGTTCACATTAGTGAGATAAGAGATAAACGCTGCTGCTTGTAAGATTCTATGGAGGAGGGAGGAGGAGGGAGGAGCTAGAGGCAGACACAGACATAGAAGGGTGGAGCTATAGGCAGACTGACATAGTGGGGAGGAGCTATAGGCAGACAGACATAGTGGGAAGGAGCTATAGGCAGACACATACATTAGAGGGGAGGGGCTAGACACAGACACATACATAGAAGGGAGAAGCTATAAGCAGACAGACATAGTGGGGTGGAGCTATAGGCAGACAGACATAGTGGGGAGGAGTTATAGACAGACAGACATTGTGGGAAGGAGCTATAGACAGACATAGTGGGGTTGAACTATAGGCAGACAGACATAGTGGGGAGGAGCTAGAGACAGACACAGACATAGAGGGGAGGAGATAGAGGCAGACACAGAAATAGAGGGGAGGAGCTAGAGGCAGACATAGACATAGTGGGGAGGAACTAGAGGCAGACACAGACATAGAGGGGAGGTGTGGCGCCCTGCTGCACATTGGTGCCACAGAACCCAGAAGGGTGTATGGATGGACTTCTCCACAAGAGGCCCTCACACATTCACACACCTCCACCCTACCACCTTAGACCAGCAGAGGGAGCCCGCTGGGATATATATAGGGAGGGTGGAGGCAGGCAGCTCTTTCTAGTTTAGAGTTTAGTTGGAGTTAGTCTCTAAGACACAGAGAGGGACAGAGCTCAGAGTTGAGCAGAGAGCATGCTGACGCTTAGAGAGCAGTGAAGAGGCAGCAAGCTGGCTGCTGTGCTTAGGCGAGCCGAGGCCTACAGCACGTGTGAAGGCCTAGTGAGGGCCTTGAGTGGCCGAAGGCGAGAGGAGAAGGAAGAAGTAGCGAGGGGGCAGAGGAGCATACCAGGCTCACCCCGATGTATATACCGGACACCGGGTCCGCGCCTACAGGGACCCTTTATACCCAGTAGAAACCACCAGAACCCCTGGAGGACTACAGGTCCCAGGTTCACCAAACGCTGATTGAAGTACCAGGGCTAGGAGTCACGGAGATCCCAGCGTCCAGGGAGAGTGATTTCCAAAGAGAAGGCCCTACCACCAGGTCAGCAGGTGCAAAGAGAGACAGTAGCCAAGCTAGGTCTAGCTCCAGGCAGGTCAGAAGCTTAGAGAATAAAGCAATGGATCAGGAGGCCCTATACCCGCTCACTGGGGAGAGTCCAAAAGTGTGCCCTTCACCTGGAGTACCCTGGACCGTGCCTGCAACATCACCAGTAAAGGTACTGAAGCTTACTTCCGTGTGAGTGTCCGTCTTTCCTCCGGGACCGTCCTGCCGTGTCTCCCCTGCACCACCATTCATTACACCCCACGCTGCCCTGGAGCTAGCTCTACCTGTGGAGAGCCACACCGTCCCTGCTGCCGTAAGACCAGCTCCAGAGGACGGCTCCACAGCGGCGGCATCCCTTAGCCGCATTCCACAGGTGGCGTCATGAACACTTAAATCCCCTATAACTATCCCCCCTTTTACTGACTGCCCTTGGTCACGGACCGGGCCAGCTACCGTGATATCCCCCAGCGACCAGAGGCCCGGCTGCTGAGTACCCCATGGCCCAGGGGGCGCGTCAGCCTTGGCGTCACAAACAGGATTCCATGCCCGTTGCCACCAGGTACTGTGCACCTTTAAAGACTGTGATACTCACTGTGGTGAAGTTTTCCTGCCATTGTCCGCCAAGAAGAGAGGCGTAACCACGGGAATCGGAGAGGCGTAACCGCTGGAAGAGCGCGAAGCCGAGGACACGCCCCGCCCCTGACGTCGAACCAGGAAGCGTCAGGTCCTGGAAGGAGCCCAGAGGACGCTCTGATGCCAGACGCAAGCAACACAAGGTCCTGGAAGAAGATCGTCACCCGCGGAGCTGCAGCCTACCTGAAAAAGAAAGTGAAGAAGGTAGGCTCCGGTTCACTAGGGGGGCGCAACCATGGCCGACAACCAGCAAGCCGCCGGAGCACCGGTTAACGCTCCAGATGCCCAACCTGCACCCGGCGCTGCACAGGCCGGAGCGGCTGCTCCACCAGCAGGGGTCGTGACCCCGTTGATACCCATGGCCCTGCCGTATATCCCTGGAGCGCAATGGCTTCCCCAGTATAATGACAAACCGGACACCCTGTCCGGATTCAAGAGAAAAATATGCGGTGTGCTAGACATGTATTCTATGACCGGTAAACAGAGAGCCGCTGTTGTGCTGGGACAATTGACTGGTGCTGCAGAGCGGGAAGTTGAAACCTGGCCAGCCGCAGACCAGGAATCAGTATCCATCATCTTTAAGAGACTGCAAACTGTGTATGAAAACCGCACTGAGACAGATCTCTGGATGAGGTTCTACCATTGTGTCCAGAATCCTGAGAATAGTGTCCGGGACTACGCCTGGCGCTTACGGGAAGCCCTGCGGGCCCTGAAACAGGTTAGTCCAGCCAGCATACAAAATGAAAATAAAATGCTGATGGAACAGTTCATCTGGGGGTTGAGGTCCCAGGAGGAGAGCAGAACTGTACGGTGGTCGGCCTTAGATCATCCAGATGCCACCTTTGACACCCTTAAGGACATGGCTATAAAGGGGCTGCAGCCCCTGGAAACAACAGACACTGCTATCCAACGTTACCAGGGTGGGGCCACCCCAGTGCCCGCAGCACCCACCAATCCTTCATTAACGGCTGAAACAAGGATGCAAACAGTGCCCCCTAGCGAGCTGGACAGCCTACGCTCTGAAATGCGCCAGTTAAGTAAAACCCTGGCCACTGTTTTGAGCGCCCTGCAGCTACAGGAGGAGCCCGAGTCGGAAGGAAGAATACTACTCGCCGACAGCCCTGAGGATGTCCCCTGGATGAGAAGAAGAAGGAGGGCAACGCCACCCCGTAGGAGGACAACGCCACCCTGGCGGAGGACAACACCACCCCGTGGGAGGACCAACAACCAACGTCGCCCTCCAGGAGAATTCATCAGCTACCGCTGCCAGAAGGCAGGTCACACAGTGCGGAACTGTCCTTTAAACGAGCAAACCCTGGGGCCGAGGGCCGACACCCAGGAGTAAATCAAGCAGGCCCATCAAACTGGTACCATCGGTTCGTGTGAGGAAGACCTTTCCTGTCCATTGTGCTGGATGGCATCGCGACACCTGCCCTGCTGGACACTGGATCTCAGGTAACCATCATACCTGATGTCCACTACAAAAGGTGCTGGTCCGTAGATGAACTCCAGCCTCCAGCCCCGAACCTCTCCGTGTATGCCTCTAACGGCCTTCCTCTTAACCTAGTAGAGGTTAAGAATGTGACAGTGAAGGTGGGGAGAGCGGAACTAAAGGACCAAGGACTAATTGTAGTGGAGTCTAATCCTGGTGATACAGACTTGTATATGATACTTGGTACAAATATTGTCAGTAACTGTTTGGGAGAAGTGTTGTTTTTGCTCCAACAGATTGCTGACACTGCCAAACCAGGGCAGAGGAAGGTGCTCGAGAGAGAGATACGAGCCCTCCTGTACCAGCAACAGGTAAAGCTATCAGGTGGTGAAATTGGTAATGTACGGGTGACAGACCCGATACCCATTGTGATTCCCCCGATGAGTGAAATGCTGATTTTGTGTAGAGCAGCAATAGGTCTCAAGGGACAGAACTATCAGGCGGTAGTGTAGCCCATTAGTTCGGAGCACAGACCTACACTCTTAACTGCCAGAGGGGTGGTCGATGTACGCAATGGGAGGGTACCCGTACGACTCCTATATTATGGGGAGGATGAAGTTAAATTACTAAGATACACCACTGTTGCCAGGTTGTATACTGTGGATAACAACGCCATACACACAGTGGAATCCTTGACCCCACCAGATACAGTGGAGGACAATGACTCCGAAGCTCAGTTGGAGGATTGGTGTCAACAGCTCCATGTTGGGACTGACACCACTGCTGTCCATCAAAAACAAGGTGTATACAGGGTGGTCCAGGAAAACGAACAGGTATTCAGCAAACACCCACTTTATTTTGGGAGGATTAAAGCGGTACAACACCATATACCCACAGGTGACCATCCACCCATCAAAGAATGTTACAGGCCAATCCCACCAGCACACTACCAGAAAGCGAAGGAAATGTTGCGCGACATGAAGAAAGCAGGGGTAATAAGAGATAGCTGTAGCCCCTAGGAAGCTCCCCTGGTCCTGGTCAGAAAAAAGGATGGAAGCTTGAGAATGTGTGTAGATTACAGACAGGTAAATCGCATAACACATAAAGATTCATACCCTTTGCCCCGTATAGAGGAATCCCTGGCTGCACTAAAGTCTGCAAATTACTTCTCTACCCTTGACCTCACTAGTGGGTACTGGCAAGTAGCAGTTTGCTGAGGAGGACTGGGAGAAGACAGCCTTCACTACCCCGATGGGAGTCTGCGAGTTCAACAGTATGCCGTTCGAACTCTGCAACGCCCCTGGAACGTTCCAGAGATTGATGGAGTGCTGTTTGGAACACCGTAACTTCGAGACCATGCTGCTATACCTGGATGACGTGATAGTGTACTCCAAGACGTATGTGGACAATTTGAAGCACCTGGCGGAGGTATTTGAGTCGTTGCCCCGGTATGGGATGAAATTGAAGCCTTCCAAGTGCCACCTGCTCAAACGGAAGGTTCAGTACCTGGGGCACATCGTCAGTCCAGAAGGAGTAGCACCAGATTCGGATAAGGTCACTGCCATCCAGAAATGGCCGGAGCCGAAGAATCTCAAGGAGGTACGTCAGTTCCTGGGACTGGTCGGGTATTACCGGAGATTTGTAAAGGACTACACCAAGAAGTCAGTGCCTTTGCAAGATCTCCTGGTAGGACAGTCCCACAGAGGCAAGAACCCCCCTTCCAGTGGGGTAAAGAGCAGGCTGAGTCCTTTGCAGTGATGAAAGAGATCCTGACTGGCGAAGAAATCCTGGCCTACCCTTACTACAGCCAACCTTTCCTGCTGTACACTGATGCCAGCAACGAGGGACTAGGAGCTGTGTAAAGCCAGAAGCAGTATGGCAAGGAGAAAGTGATTGCCTATGCCAGCAGGAAGCTTCGTCCTACCGAGAGCAATCCAGAAAACTATAGCTCCTTAAAGTTGGAGCTCCTGGCCTTGGTCTGGGCCATCACTGAATGATTCAAGCACTACCTGGCCTCCACTAAGTTCACGGCCTATACTGACAACAACCCCTTGACACAACTAGAGACAGCCAAGTTGGGAGCCATGGAACAGCGTTGGATGGCCCGGCTGTCAAACTATCAATTCACCATCAAGTACTGGGCAGGCCAAAAGAACGCTAACACCAATGTCCTATCCAGAATGCCGCACCAGTCGGATACTGAAGAAGAAGTGGATGACCTGGAGGAGATTGAGCTATCTGCCTTCCATAGAAATGGGATGGTCCACGAGCAGCGCACCTCCAGGAGGTATTGTGGTAAGACACTAAACCTTTTACCTCACCACAGTTGGAAGGAGACCTAGGACAGCGACCCGGTTGTTAGCCGTATCAAGGAACGGATAACCCAGGAAGTTTCCTCCCTAGAGAAGGACGCTTCTCCACAAGCCAAGCAACTGTGGAATGAGAGAAGTCAGCTGTTCACCTATAGAGAGAAGCTGTGCCGAAGGTACATTAACCCCAGGACTCATGAGATGGTATGGCAGATCATAGTGCCCAGGACGGACATCCAGATGGTGTTGGAGGCCTACCACGATCAAGCAGGGCACTTTGGCTGGAAGAAGCTGGAAACCCTCCTGAAGAATCGGTTTTATTGGGTTGGAATGTGGAGATCCATAGAAAGGTGATTGTGGACCCTGTAGCCTCAGAAGGAAAGACTACAGCATCCAGAATGCACCCCTGCAGTCCATCAAGACAACCCAGCCCCTGGAGATCATCACCCTGGATCACGTTAAGCTGTCACCCAGCAGGTCACGCTACTCGTATGCCCTGACCATGGTGGATCACTACTCCCGGTTCCTGGTGGTAGCCCCCGTCTGGGATCTGACGGCAGAAACTGCCGCAAGGACGTTTCAAGCATACTTCTGCAGGCCCCATGGATACCCAGATAAGGTGCTGACGGATCAAGGCCCTGCCTTTGAAGTCGAGCTGTTCAAAGAGTTTTGCCATCTGTACGGGTGTAAGAAGATCCGGACTACATCGTACCACCACCAAACCAATGGGTTATGTGAAAAGATGAATAAGATAGTCATCGACCTGTTGAAGACCTTACCTCTAGAAGAAAGAAACCAGTGGCCAGACAAACTACCTGACCTGGTAGATTTGTACAATCACATACCTGTGAGTTCCACCAATTATACTCCAGCATACCTCATGAGAGCAAGACCCGGAAAGTTGCCCATGGACCTGGAGCTTGCAGTGGTAGAGCCAGAAGCAGACATGTCCACAACTCGACAGGAGCAGTACAGGAGAGTACAGGCCTGTGTCAAAGACAGTCTAAGTAGGGTGAGAGATAAACAGGAAGCACAGTACAACAAGAGTGCACCAGCCGAACCCTTGACACCTGGAGAAGTTGTGCTGAAACGAAAGAGAAGAAGCCACAAGCTTGACGACCAGTGGGAAAGGGAACCTTACACTGTGTTGAATTCCAGATTCGATAATAGAAAAGCCTGTCTAATCAGCAAAGAAGGAGGAAGAACGACTGCAACGGTATCAAGAGACCATCTGAAGTTGTGCCCAAGTCCGCTGAAGCCCCAGGAGGAAGTGCCTCTCACCGTACCGGAGGAGCCTAAAGAAGAAGTACTCCATACTGTCTTAGGAGATTTCCCGTCAGATTGGCCTCAACTGGATGGAGCGGTAATAATACCTGTGCTACACTTCTACCAACAGCCAGAAGACTCTCCACTGCAAGTAGAACCTGTAAGTGCCCCAGAAGAGCCTGCTCAGGAAGAATCCCCGGAAGAAGGATCACCGGTAGAAGCAGAGCCAGTAGGCCCAGTAACCAGTGAACTTGCCAGTTCTGTAGAGAGGTTAAGGCAGTCTTGTAGTCCACCGACACATAGAGCGGAAAATAGCGCAAGCATCCACACTACATGTATCCCAGTACTACGTAGGTCATCGCGTAGCACAAAAGGCCAGACCCCTGTCAGGTATAGAGAGTGAATAGAGAAACACTGACAGTATAAATAGTTACCCAGTAGGGTATTGCATAATGTTTATTGTATAAACTGAAATTAAATATATGTGCCTTTAGTTACCCCTACGGGTACAAAGACTTGTAGGCTGAGTACTGTGAGCAGCCCAAAAACTGTCATGTACATAGTTGCACTCCCTGGAGTGCCTTTTAAGTGACCATGGAACAAAAACCCGTTTGGTGTGGCCGAAGACGTGGTCCAGCACCTGGATCACCTATGCCCTGTAGCCACGACCAGGGCCTACATTGAAGGTTTTCAAGTGGGTCCCTCATGTTCCTTCATCGGTGAAATGGACACCAGGTTACGGGACTTGCTGTAACTTTATTGTTATTATTGTATTATATTGTTACCAGTAACGTTCAAGAATAGTGCCTCCCATAAAGGGAAGAAACGTCATTGTTATTTGTTTAACCTGTTTTTGAAAAAAATGCTTCAGTCCAGGAGTACTGAGTTTTACTAGGGGGGGATGTGGCACCCTGCTGCGCATTGGTGCCACAGAACCCAGAAGGGTGCATGGATGGACTTCGCCACAAGAGGCCCTCACACATTCACACACCTCCACCCTACCACCTCAGACCAGCAGAGGGAGCCCGTTAGGGATATATATAGGGAGGGTGGAGGCAGGCAGCTTAGTCTAGTTTAGAGTTTAGTTGGAGTTAGTCTCTCAGACACAGAGAGGGACAGAGCTCAGAGTTGAGCAGAGAGTGTGCTGACGCTCAGAGAGCAGCGAAGAGGCAGCAAGCTGGCTGCTGTGCTTAGGCGAGCCAAGGCCTACAGCACGTGTGAAGGCCTAGTGAGGGCCTTGAGTGGCCGAAGGCGACAGGAGAAGGAAGAAGTAGCGAGGGGGCAGGAGCATACGATGCTCACCCCGATATATATACCGGACACCGGGTGGGCCTACAGGGACCCTTTATACCCAGTAGGAACCACCGGAACCCCTGGAGGACTACAGGTCCCAGGTTCACCAAACACTGATTGCAGTACCAGGGCTAGGAGTCACGGAGGTCCCAGCATCCAGGGAGCGTGATTTCCAAAGAGAAGGCCCTACCACCAGGTCAGCAGGTGCAAAGAGAGACAGTAACCAAGCTAGGCCTAGCTCCAGGCAGGTCAGAAGCTTAGAGAATAAAGCAACGGATCAGGAGGCCCTATACCCGCTCACTGGGGAGAGTCCAAAAGTGTGCCCTTCGCCTGGAGTACCCTGGACCGTGCCTGCAACATCACCAGTAAAGGTACTGAAGCTTACCCCCGTGTGAGTGTCCGTCTTTCCTCAGGGACCGTCTTGCCATCTCTCCCCTGCACCACCATTCATTACACCCCACGCTGCCCTGGAGCTAGCTTTACCTGTGGAGAGCCACAACGCCCCTGCTGCCGTAACACCAGCTCCAGAGGACTGCTCCGCAGCGGCGGCATCCCTTAGCCGCATTCCACAGGTGGCGTCACGAACACTTAAATCCCCTATAACTATCCCCCTTTTTACTGACCGCCCTGGGTCACGGACCGGGCCAGCTACCGTGATATCCCCCAGCGACCAGAGGCCCGGCTGCCGAGTACCCCATGGCCCAGGGGGCGCGTCAGAGGAGCTAGAGACAGACACAGACATAGAGGGGAAGAGCTAGAGGCAGACACAAACATAGTGGGGAGGAGATAGAGGCAGACACATACATAGAAGGGAGGAGCTAGAGGCAGACACAGACATAGAGGGGAGCAACTAGAGGCAGACACAGGCATAGTGAGGAGGAGAGAAAGACAGACACAGACATAGAGGGGAAGAGCTAGCGGCAGACACAGACATAGTGGGAAGGAGATAGAGGCAGACACAGACATAGAGGGGAGGAGCTAGAGGCAGACACAGACATAGAGGGGAGGAGCTAGAGGCAGACACAGACATAGAGGGGAGGAGCTAGAGGCTGACACACACTTTCTACTGTAAGTTCTCCTGACACAACAGTTACACTTCTCTATAGAACTTCATAAACACCAACTGTCATCTCCTATCTCATTAATGGGAAAATGTGCATTGAAGACAGTTTTTTCAGGTGAATTGAGAACTGTGAGAATGAAACATCATTCCAGGAGGAGAACGAAGCAGATTTCTCTGATAAGATATATTACAGAGTATTGATTTCTAAAAAAAAAAAAATTCAAAGTTACTCTTTAAGAATTCTTTTGAGCCTTGAGGGGTGAAGAAAACAAAATTACCGAAACATTCCATGACCTGCAGAAACATCACTCTCCATTTGGACCTCGTTAATTGTCTGTATTGTCATATTACATACAAATATTTTAAGTCTTTGCAAACTGGGAAAATAAATTCCGAGGAAATATGACAGTAACCTGCGACCAGCAACAATTCACTGACGCAAACATTTTGGAGACTGTGATGAATGATCCTCGGCCTTGTTCATCTTCCTGCAAATGTTTCAGTATTAAGTCAATTGTCTGAATGTGATAATACTCATTTATATCCGGTGGCAGTCCGGTACTCCCATTCAGACACCAGGGCTCCAATCATTTTTCATGGATGTCAATTGACAGAATCTGACATTCAGATTTGCACTTCACTTTTCTAGTTCCTGAGTTTTTTTGTGGGGCTTCCGTGGAGTCGGCACATTCTGTGTTTCCAGCGTTATTCACAGCTATCGATGCATAGCCTTCATCATATTTCATCTCCATCATTCAGACTGGAATTCTACTCAATCAATATCAGTTAGTTACGCCCTATGCACCAATTCTAATCCTGATGCAAATGAAGTAAAAAAAAAAATTACCATAGTTACTACAATGTGACATTAACGTTTAGTATTTTACATAGAGATGAGCAAATCGCTGACAACATTCGAGTTCTGTAGATTTGCTCAAATTCAACATGGAAATTCGACTTGCATGGAACTTATTCAATGAGAGTTGAAGATATCACAATTGCCATTAAAAAATACTTTTTACTATGTTATAAGGTTTCCTGATTCCAGAGCATATTAAATAGATGGGTTGAGAAGGAGTTAAAAAATAATAAAATTCCATACTCACCTGTCCCTGGCAATACTGCTCCAGTCTCTTCTTCGTTCTTCTGGCCGAATGGCCGTCATTTGGCTGGATTCACTCAAATCCCCCACAAAAAAATTGAAATAGCTAGAATCCACAAATTTTGGTAAATTCTAAATGAATTTGATTAATTTTGAATTCATTCTCTGATCCATAACCCCTCAAGGATCGGGCGATTTTTCAATTTTATCGCTTTTTTCCTCCCCTTATTTCAAGAGCCACAACTTTTTTATTTTTTGATCAACATAGCCGTGTGAGGGCTTGTTTTTTGTGGGATGAATTGTACTTTTGAATGACACCATCCATTTTATCATGTGATGTACTAAAAACCAGTAAAAAAAAAATCAAAGTGTGGTGAAATAGCAAAAAAAATGTAACTTTTGAAATTGTTTTTAATTTTTATTTACAGCGTTCATTTTACAGTAAACATTTTGTGGAAATATGATTGTCCAAGTCAGTACGATTTACAGCGATGCCAAATATGCAGAGTTTTTATTTTTTTTAAATGGTTAAAAAAATTCTGAAATTTGTTAAAAAAAAAAAAATGGTGGCGCCATTTTCGAAGAGCCATAGGTTTTTCAATTTTGGTGGTATGGAGTTATATGAGAGCTTGTATTATTTGCTCCGAACCAATGTATTTATTGATATAATTTTGGTATAGATACGATGTTTTGATCCCCTCCTATTACATTTTTTTGTGTTGCGGTGGCTGAAAAAATGCAATTCTGGCATTTTGAATTTTTTTCTCGTTGTGCGGTTTACCCATTGGATAAATTCATTTTAGATTTTAATAGATTGGACTTTTACAAATACAACAATAACAAATGTGTATTTTTTTATTTCTAAATTTTTAATGGGGGAAAAGAGGGTGATTTTGAACTTTTATATTTGCTGTTTATTTTTTTCATATTTTGTGTAGATATTTTTTTTTACTTTTACAGTATTTTATAGTTGCTTTAGGGGACTTGAACCTGTGATCATTTGATGGCTTGTGCTGTATACAACAATGCCACAGTATTGCTGTATACAGTGGTGTGAAAAAGTGATTGCGCCCTTCATGATTTCTTATTCTTTTGCATGTTTCTCGCACTTAAATGTTTCAGATCACAAAACTAATTGTAATATTTTAATAAGATAACACAAGGAAAATCAAGCCAAACAGGGCCCAACCAGTTATTAGGTTTAGGGGGGAATCCATTTTTCACACAGGGACCTGTAGGTTTGGATTTTTTTCCACTTAATAATAAAGACCTTCATTTAAAAACTGCAGTTTGTGTTTCCTTGTGTTATCTTATTAAAATATTAAAATTAGTTTTGTGATCTGAAACATTTAAGTGCGAGAAACATGCAAAAGAATAAGAAAACAGGAAGGGGGCAAACACTTTTTCACACCACTGTATAGCAAAAAATCACGGTCTCCTAAGAATGCCAGCTACAGGCTGTCCTTCCCAGGAGTACCGTCATAACCGGCACAATGGTCTTCAGCAGATCCATGGCTGTCATGTCAACCCACGGGCATGTTGTTGGGCGCATGGAATGGCGCGCCCACCTGCCGACACGCTGTAAATGCATCTGTCACATATTGACAGCGGCATTTGATAGATTAGAGGCAGATGATGGCTGAATATTACAGCCATCATCTGCTGGCAAAGATGTGGACTTGGCTTGCAAACCCGCATCAAAGGCAAGGAGTCAGTGTATGACATACCCAGTATGTCATATGTGGTTAAGGATTTAAGGGTTTATCCCAAAATGACAAGTTACACTCTATACATAGGGTAGGTGAAAACTGGCTGATCGCTGGTGGTACAAACGCTGGGACTCCCATTGATCTCAAAATCAGGTCTCTGAAACAATGAGAAAATCTGGAGCCCCATCTTGAATGGAGAGGGGGATAGGTTTCTACTTCCGACTGATTCATTGTCTATGGGACTAATAGAAATAGCCAAGTACAGCTCTCATCTATTCTCATCAAGTTCCATGGGCAATGAATGGAGTAGAGACCGAGCATGCACATTTCCAATCCATTCAAATAGGGCTGCAAAGCAATGTTGTCAGGGTTCAGGAGCCCTAACCTTAGGATCTCTAGGGGTCTGACAGATGGGAACTCAAGCGATCGCATGGATAGGGTTTAACTCATTATTTTGGGACAAACCCCTTAATATCACATCATTTTGGAAACATTTGAATACATTTTAAATTTTTTTTTTAATAATTTTGTTCACAGTAGTATTATTTTAGCAATCAGCAACTGGAACAGTTTTAGAAACTTATTAAAATGTGTAATTTTTGTGTGAAATTAGAATACTGTAAAAATAACATTTAGAAACTTTGCAAAATTGTGCATTACAGCTGGTGCTCTGCTAGCAGAGGCTCACTAGCAGAGGCAATTTCATCCGTGTGAATAGCCTTTTCTAAAAAATTGGAGGTAGATCAAACAGAGCAAGTAACAATTATCATGTATGCCCCCAACTGGACTTTGTCCCTAATTCATGCTGCTCCCATGTCCTGCAACATCTCCGGACTTGTCTCCCATCGAGCACATCGGGGACTTTATTGGTCGGTGATTGCACTGGAGCTGCCAGCCGAGGAGCTCGATGATTTGCCCAAGTGCATTCAGAGGGACAAACTTCCTCAGACGACCTTTAGTAACTTCACTGGTAGCAGGCAAGGTTGGAAGTGCTGGGATATCAGCACATGGCGCTCATGATCAATACAGAATAAATCAACATATTTTGAAACATTTTGTTTCCAATTTTTTATCATTAGCATATCATTAACATGTCTCCATCTTTTGATTTCCATAATTCCACCACTTTTTTTTTTCGTGGTGTTGCAATTTCAATATTGAGGTGTGTATTTGGCCACTAAAAAAATAACAACAGGCCAAGCAGCAAGTCAAGATCTTAGCTTTCTTACCAAAATTTAAAAAAAAACAAAGCTAACTAAAGTACCAATAATAAAATAAATATTTACTATATGAATTGATAAGAATGAGCCTGAATAAGAGGGGCCTGGAGAACAGCAAAAAGTTCTATATTTCTATATCAAAACTTTCCCTTTCAGCCGCTCGTTAACTACTCTACAGCAATATGAAGTCAGCCATGGATGGTCATATTTTGTGCATACTGCCCTTTCGTTTTTTTAAAGCCACTTTCATGAATTTAGATAAAAAGGAAATAAAAATCCATTGATCTGATCTTGCTCGCCAATTGAAAATAAGAATGATAACAGAGAAAGCACTTAAAAGTAAAAATATCCGTGTCTAGTGTTATTCCGTGAACCCTCGACCCACCCTGGTGTGAAGGCTTAAGTTAGAAAAGTCAAGCTAGTTCCAAGTGAGTCAAAAGTAGAACTTTTTAAAGACTACTACTCTTTTATTTGCCGGGGGTTTGACTTGAAAGCCGTTGAACAAGTTTCATTCTGCTTAAAATGGAGATAATGCAACAAGAATTGTACAAGGAAATGTGGAAACTGTGAAAGGTCTACTTCAATAAAAAGGTATTCCGGTCAGGATTGAATGGAAGGTGGATTCATTTATATTGGTCACTGAGCAATGATGCTGATGCTTTACCTTATCTATATCGGGAGCAAAAGGAGGATAATTTACTGGAAAGCCAATTATTGGTATAGCTAATGAGAAAAAAAATCTCAGGATTGGAATAAGAACTCTTGAGGACCTGGGCAACAAGGGTCTTGGGAATCTTACCAAAGATCTCAAGGTTTCCACACTATTTTTGTATTTATTATTGTATGATGGTTTGTCCAGTACTTGGCAAGTTTTGCAACCCCCAGCGCACACTAAAAGCTACAAAAAATAGTTTTAATAAGCCTTTTTTAAATTTTTGGTTAACATATGGTTGTGATGTGTGACTAAACAGCTT
Organism: Phyllobates terribilis; assembly: GCF_046119375.1. Taxonomy (NCBI): domain Eukaryota; kingdom Metazoa; phylum Chordata; class Amphibia; order Anura; family Dendrobatidae; genus Phyllobates; species Phyllobates terribilis. The sequence goes on along the minus strand of NW_027362764.1, from coordinate 45,693,003 downwards.
CTAATCTTAGTTAGCCAGAAGTCTAGATTTGTTAGGCCAAGAGAAATACACTATTGTGTTTGTATTGACTTTAGATTGTGTATGTTTCTTTGGTGGGTCAAGAAGGACAGACTAGTATTTGTATAACCCTGAATGTTGACTTCTATTGGTCTGTGAACAGTGATGCTAATTGCATATTTTACTAAGCTAGCTAGTTGTTGATTTAAAGAGCAGGGGGATACCAACTATGTAAATGGATTAAATGTTCCAAAAATGAGACCGGAGCTGTGCACCTTTCCCCCTGACCTGTGACTGATAACCTTAGCCACATATATAAATATAAAAAGGGTTTTCTCTCCTACAGCAAGGAGAATCAGAGAATCAGAGACATGCTTCAGGACAGTAGTTTGCATGGCTCCATCCAGAGAGACACAGATTTGGATTTTACAGGATTCCAGCCTAAGGGTACACGGCCCTGACAGAAAGGTTACAGATCTGCTCCATTGACAATCAAAGAACCCATGGATACATTTGGGGAAACCAGGTTGGGACAATGAAGTCACCTGGCCCCATGGATATGTTGTTTGGGGTTGCCAGGTGTGACCCTCCGGTCACCTGGAACCCATGAAGATGATCGGAGAAGCCATATTGGGACCAGCCGGTCATCTGGAAACTCTCAGAGAAGCCAGGGTGGAACCCTCGGGTCTCCCGGCCTTGCACCTCGATGGAGTGTCAACTTCCTAAGCTTGCTGCTACCTCCTCTCTGTGAGGGCCTGCCAAAAGCGGGGGGCCACTGGTTGAGGTAGTTGCCTTGGAAGTCCCAAAGTCGCAGCTGTTCTATTTCCAGTGTTTCCAGTGGGTCAGCGGAAGGGTGAGACTAATTTTGCACCATCTTGGATATTTGCTGGGATGGTGCTATGTGTTTATTGTCTGTTTGGTGGTTTAATAAAGCATTGCCACACTGTTTTACTGTCACCCTGTGTTTTCTGAGTAGTATTGTGCCAACGGAAGACCCTGAGCCTTCACATGATGTATTTACCTAAAGTCATGAAAAAAGAAATGGGACAGACAAATATCAAGCCTTCCTGTGCCTAGTGATTAGAGTTCTTATATTGGACACCATAACATAATGATGGTGCTGGGCCTACTAATGAGAAGAGGCACCGGGGATGCTGGCAGGTAACAAGGGTTATCAGTGCTCTGATCATCTACTTTTGGAAAAAACAATCCTAAAGGGCAACACAAAAATTGTCTACTGCATTATAAGGGTTGTCCATTACTGGACAACCTCTTATTAATGGCTTCAGGGTGCTACATAAATTTAAAAAATTCTATGCTCCTGGACCGGTGTCACTGTTATGTTCTGCAACTAAGAACTAAGGAATAGGAGGGAATAGCTATCCCTGCACTGAGATTCAGGTTAAACCCTACGCTGGGGTGGGTGCCCTATTCCTTATGAAAAGCCCCACCGACACTTCTGCACTGAACTCAAACGAAGACCTGAAGGAAGGGGAAAGGGTGTCCCTAAAAGATCTAAGAACTGGGAGAAAAAACAGGAGACCTCCTAAAAAAAAAGTTAGTTGCAGAAACGAAGATAAAAGGAAACAAAACTGGTGGAACAAGAAGTCCCAGGATATCAATTGTCCTAAGCACAAAGAACTAACAAGGCAACTTAGCCAGAGCACAAGCGTAACAACACTGATGTCCAACGAGGAATGGGAGACAGGTGCTGAGTAATAAAGAGTGAGGAGATCACGTGACCAAGACACCCAGCACCAGAGGAAAAGACTAGAAGCCAGCAAACCACAAACAGATGGCCGAAAAGTAAAACAACATAGATTCTAACAGTCATGACATAATGATGGTACAAAGCCTACTACTCAGAGGGGGGCAGAGTGAGATGCTGGCAATCAGTAGGATGTTCACAATGCTCTGGTCTTAGCAGCTGGACCTGGGTTGTGCGTATTGTTTTTCTCAACTCTACTCAATATCTGAATAAAATAAGTAGTGGTTTGCTATACTTGCATGCTTGTTAGGTTTTAGATTATATAAACTGAATAAAAACATGGAACTATACAGAATTTTTAGCTTCCAGTCAGGGGAAAAACTACTAGCAGCGAGTATAGAGCCATATAGCTAGGCAGCGCCCAACTCAATTCAGAATTGAGGTCCGGTAAATGATGGATAGTAGACGTGAACACATTTTTTGAATTTCAAATTCACCGGCTTCACTTAATTTAAAATAAAAGTTAGATTTGTGGCCAATCACAAGTGCTTCAAATGGATGGAGAAAATGTTTGTAACACTCTGAGGTTTCAAAGACTGTATACAACCCCTTTCAAGCTGTATATCACAATCACAGCCTAAACATATATTGTATAGCTATGGGTAAATGGATGGTAGACGTTCTTCACTGTTGTGCTGTCACACACTAGCTGTACAGTTTCTTCAGTGTTGCATTGCTTTCTTTCCCGATATCTATGTATAAGCCATGAGTTCTGATATCCTATCACTATCCAGATTCATCTCAAAATGTCCGCTGCATTCCCCGCTCAGCTTATATGTAGGCTCTGATAGTCTCTCCTGATTGACTGTGCTATACTATATGGCCTGATAGATGCAAGGTATTATGGTTAAGCCCTTTCAGTCTTGTCCAAGGTCATGTGAGCCTCCTCTAGCTGAGGCAATCTTCTGCATTGTGTAAATCATTTTTAAGCAAATAGCAAATTGTTCTAATTATTTCTCAAATCTCTAATGGATAACTATAAGAAAGAAAACAATCACTATATTAGAGAAGGTGTGGTGAGCCAGAAGAAAAGTATCAGCTTTTGGTGGCAGGTCAAAGTGGGATCCGATATCGATTTTGCACTAGTGCCCGATGGTTGGTTGTTATTCTTGTCCAACTAGCAACTAGTGTTGAGCCACCCCTGTAGTGTTCGAGTTCGGTTCGGTTCGTCGAACACCCGTGTGTTCGCCGAACTGTTCGTCGAACTGTTCGTCGAACACCTTCGAACACCGTTAAAACCAATGGCAGGCAAACAAAAACACATAGAAACACATAGAAAACACCTTCAAAGGTGTCCAAAAGCTGACAAACTGCTCAGAAGACACAACTAACACATGGAAAAGTGACAAGTACATATAGTCATGCGAAAAGAAAAGAGGTGGAGGAGTAAAAGGAGGGGGAGACACAGATATAGGCATGTCATGCCCTTCTAAAATCCAAAAAGTGAGAAGCCGAGACGGCCAGTCCGCTCCTGCCCGTGCCACCTCCGTGTCGCCGGGTTTGTGCCAGAGCCGCGGTGAACCCTGACGGCCAGCCCCCCTCTCCCAATACTGGTGCCTGTCCGCTGGTGGGTCGAGAGAGCCCCCCTGTGGTGGAGGCAGCTCTAAGCTTTTTAATTTAAATTGTCCCTCTAATTTGAATGAATACACTTTAAATCCATTTACAAGGATCTATTGGAGGGCAAGTCTCATGCCAGCAGCCGCGTAATTCCAGCTCCAGTAGCGTCCACTAAAGCTGCTGCAGTTAAAAAGCTTTTATAAGGATCGAGCTCGGCTGTCCACCGCAAGGCATCCTAGTGCCAGTCCCAGCCCCTATGCCTTGGGGTGCCTCCTGATGCTCTTCACTAAGTATCCCGTGGTCCCGAAGCATTTCCTTTGAAAAAATTAAGTGTCCAAACTACAGGTGGTGTAGCTTGCTTAACAGCCGGGATAATCCGCTGACTAGCAGACACTGCTACTAGGCACAAAGTATTTCCTGGGCTAGATGCAGTTAAAAATTTGTAAGTAGATACTCTCGTTGGATGCTGAGAAAGCATTCCATAGAGTCTCCTGGCACACCATATATGATTCTCTTAAAAAGCTTGGGGTAGGGGTCTAGGGGACCCTTTTATAGCCAAAATCACGGCCCTGTATCACAATACGTCACCTAGGCTGAAGATAAATGGAACTGTAGCACCGAGGGCTCGGTTGCTACAGACGTATTGCACCTCACCCAGAGGTGTGATATCTCACTCTCAGATAAGGATGGAGTGTGGATCAGGACCCGACACCTGCATGCATTACACCACATTGCCGTGGGGCAGGGCGACCAATATGCCCCTGAGATGGGCACGACAGTCCCTGTCCCTGGCTGGAGTGGGGGGAGGGAACACTGAGGAAGGGGAACCCTGCAGTGCAGGAGCAGGGAGGAAGCAGTTCCTGGGTGCATTGAGAAGGGAGTATAAAAGGTGGGCACCATCTTAGTTCAGTGCAGAGAAGTCTGAGCAGAAGTGGCAGGGAGCAGGGGCTCTGCATGAGCTCTGCTCCGGAGGCGGGCCTAGTAACAGAGGCCCAGGCCTGCAAGAGGGAGAAGGAAGGAAGAGGAGCGGAGAAGGCTCCAGGAACGAGGAATGAAGGGATCCCAGGGGTGCGGACGGGCGAGTCGCCACCGCACGCCCGAATCCACCTGCGTGGAGGGGTCAGGCCAAAGGGGGAGACCGGTCCCCGAACTAGTGGAGGCAGGAAACGACCCTCAGCTAGAAACCGGAGGCTCTGACATTTTATGTGGCGCAGCCCCTTGCTCCACCCGCTAGGAAGGCACCACATAGGGTCAGGGAAACTGGCGCCAAGTTTACCAAGAGGAGGCCTGAGGCAGCCGGACAGAAGTGTTGGTAAGAAAGGCCAGACAAAGGACACACAAAGGGGGTCCTGTGAAGCGCTCCAAAGTTATCTGGGAGTTGTCTGAGCCCCTCACCTGGTGAGCACAGTACGACGTGGGCAGCCGTTACCTGCAGACGTGGTCTGGATAATAAGAACTGTGAGTAAAGGCCCTGAACTGCATCACTGACTCCGTGTCGTTACTGCTGCTGCCCTGCACCATCACCCCCATCCTCCGCATACACTGCCCTGAGGCTATACTCCTCCCGTGGGGAGTTATGCTACGCTCTGCTGCACCCACAACACCAGCCTTAGCGGTCTGCCCTGTAGCGGCGGTTCACTCTGACCGCAATCCACGGGTGGCGTAGTCGGACATTTAAACATGAAAACCACATAAATAGTTCCGCCACTGGTTTGACCGCCCTGAGCCACGGAACCGGATCGCCGCCACGAAGACTACAACCACCAGCATCCACCAAAAAGGGTCCGGCTCCGGGTGTCCCAAGGCCCAGGGGGTGCGTCAGAACATTTTCATCACCTTTCACAATCACCAATGGGACAAGGCAGGGATGTCCTCTGTCCCCTCTCTTATACATCCTAGTGACGGAGCACCTGCTCTCATCAATTCGCCATAACCCCAATATTAGGTGGATTGAGGTGGGAGGCACCGAGTACAAGTGCTCTCTATTTGCTGATGATGTCCTAGTATATATCACTCAATCACATATATCCATCCCTGCTGTTATGGCTGAAATAGATCACTTTGTTACATGGTAAAATTTTAAAATCAATGCAGCGAAGTCTGAGGCCCTCGATGTCTCCCTCCCTAAATGCATATAGGATTCCATCCAGTCCAACTTTCCCTTTGCCTGGCCCTCACAGGGTATCAAATACTTAGGAATTCCTATTCATAGAGACCTCTCCCATCTATGTTATCTTAATTTTGGGCCCTTTATTGAACAATTCCATACAGACCACGGTTGGCAAGTTGGAACTGTGAGATTCACTACGTGCACCACTGGTATTTTGTGGAAAAGCACATGTAAGATTCTGCAACAGTCTCTGCTGATACTCCTGCATGCGTGCATCCCTTTCTATGGCAGGAATAATTTCTGCAAATTTACTTTTGTACCGGGGATCTAACAGTGTGGCAACCCAGTAGTCAGGATTATTTCTAATTCTCACAATTCGAGGGTCATGTTGCAGGTAGTGCAGCAAGAAGGCACTCATGTGTGTTGCGCATCCAGGAGCACCAAGTCCCTGTTGTGTTGGTGGCGAGGTAACAATCATGCTTCCTTCCTCTGTCCTCTCCCCCCAACCTCGCACAACAGAAATGTGATCAAGGTCTCCCTCATCTGATGAGTCTTCCATCAGTTCGTCCTCCACTTCTTCCTGGGCTCCTGCACCTTCCTCACTAGTTTGGCTGCTACCATGCGCCCTGGTAAAATCATCTCCCCCACCCTCACATGCCTGCCGCCCTGGTGCTGCCGACCGTCTGGACCTTGCAGATGTTAGCCCTTCCGCATACAACTCCTCCTCCTCTACTTCCTCCACCTCCTCTTGTGCCACCAGCTGACTCCGAATTCTGTTTAACATGTGCTCCAGCATGTAAATCACCGGAATAGTCATGCTGATAATGGCATCGTCAGCACTAAACATCTTCGTCGCCATTTCAAAACTGTGCAGAAGGGTGCATAGGTCCCTGATCTGAGACCACTCCTCCAGCGTGATTTGCCCCACCTCTGAATCTCGTTGGCCCAGGCTATACGTCAGAACGTATTGCACCAGGGCTTGTCGGTGCTGCCACAGTCGCTGCAACATGTGCAGAGTTGAATTCCACCGGGTAGGCACATCGCATTTTAGCCGGTGAAGTGGCAGGCCCAACGACTTCTGTAGAGATGTAAGTCGCTGAGCTGCGGGATGCGAACGGCGGAAGTGAGCACACAGCGACCGTGCCCTCTGCAGAAGGCCATCTAGTCTGGGATAGTGGGCTAAAAATTGCTGGACAACCAGGTTCAACACGTGAGCCATACAAGGCACGTGTGTGACATTGCCCCGGCGAAGGGCCGCACCCAGGTTTGCAGCATTGTCGCACACGGCCTTCCCTGGTTTCAGGTCCAGTGGAGACAACCATTCATGAAATTGGTTCTCCAGAGCTGACCACAACTCCTCAGCTGTGTGACTCACATTTCCCAGACATTTCAATGTAAAAACCGCCTGATGACGTTGAGCCCTACTGCCAGCATAGTAAGGAGGTGTGCAGGATCCCTTCTGCGCAGTTAGAAAGCTTGTGGCATGACCAGACAGGCTTTGGGTGCAGGTGGAAGACCGAGAGGAGGTTGAGGAGGCAGAAGCAGTGGAGAAAAAATGACATAAAGAGGATTGACGCACAACTCGTGGGGACGGCAAGACTTGGACAGCAGCCCCTTGTCCTGCTGTCACCATAGTTACCCAGTGACCAGTCAACGACATGTAACGCCCCTGTCCATGCCTACTCGTCCAAGTGTCTGTGGTGAAATGCACCCTGTCACACACAGAGTTTCTCAAAGAAGCGGTGATGTTGTGTGCGACATGCTGGTGGAGCGCAGGCACACCTTTCTTTGAGAAGTAGTGGCGACTGGGCATCTGGTACTGGGGCACTGCGACGGACATAAGGTCTCGAAAATCCTCTGTGTCCACCAGGCGGAAAGGCAGCATTTCTGTAGCCAAGAGCTTGCAGATGGTGAAATTCAACCTCTTAGCTTTCTCATGGCTAGGAGGAAATGGTCTTTTACTTGTCCACATCTCAGGGACCGAGGGCTGGCTATTGTGCTTAGACGGGGTTGATAAGGGTGTCCCCGGCAAACTGCCGGTCTGTGAGGAAGATGCAGGCGGACATGTTAGGTTGCCTTGATCCAAAGGTGGTGCTATCGATGTCGGACAGCGCTCAAGACCAGCTGGTGTTACCACCTCCAAAGAAAATGATGACCTGCCAATCACGCTGGCTGTTGCGGGTAAAGAGGTGGCAGGTCTGCGCCCCAAAACAGGTGTGACTGCTGTCCCCCCAGTCACAGAGGATGAAGAGGCCGCGGATGCACAAGATATGGCAGACGGTGGTTGGCCCGGCCGGCTAGACCGCATTGTAGCACACTGAGCTTCCCACTGTAACTTATGCTTCATGTCCATGTGCCGGTTCATGCATGAAGTACTCAAACTATGTATTTTTTGGCCTCTACTTAGCTTTTGCTGACAAATGTTACAGATAACACGAGTTGGGTCATCTTTATCGATCTGAAAAAATGCCCAGGCTATGCAAGGCTTAGCACCCATGCGACCTGAAGAGCCACCACGACTTGTGGTGAGAGGCAGAGTTGTGTTTGAGGATGCAGTTGTTGACGTGCTTCCAGTACTACGTCTCTGTCCAGGAAGGCGCAACCTGACCTCGTCGTCACTAGCATCTTCCTCCACCTCCTCTGCTGACCTCATCTCTTGGCTGACTGTGGGTTGACAGTAAGTGGGATCTCCGACCTCATCATCATCACCTTGTGCGTTATCACACCCGTCGTCCTCAGAGCCAACCTGTTCCTGCCCTGACAAAAAACTAAAGTTGTCGCTCCAATCAGGTATTTGAGTCTTATCATCGTCTTCCTCATTGTCTCCACCAACAGGAGTTACAGTTTGGGAATGAGGGTCTACATTATGGTCAGAACCTTCTGCGTCTGGTCCTGGATCCGACTCATAAAGATTCTGGGCATCAGTGCAGATCATTTCCTCGTCTGGATTCACAGAAGCGCTGGAGTCGACCTCTGATTCCCAGGCTATAGTTAGAGTAAACAGCTCTGCAGACTCAACCATCTGTTCTACCTCATACTCAGACGGGCAGCTGGAGATTTGGGAGCTGTGAGGAAGCAAGTGCGATTTGGGTGACACCTTTGAGGACTGGAGTATTTGTGATGTTGACGTTGATGTGGAGGAGAGCCCACTTAAAGGAGCACTTGATATCCGTTGAAGCACCTGCTGTTTTTGTGCCTCATCTGGAATTTGTAGCGATTGGCGTGGCCGTAAGAAAGGGATCTTATCACATTGTCGGCTAAAAGAAGTAGACATTTTAGTTTGGCTGGAAGATGGTCTTTCTTCTGCACCTACCCCACGGACACAACCTTTTTTCCCCTTCCCAACACGCCTATTCCCCTTTCCACCAGCAGCAGGCCTTTTTCCACTCATTTTGGTGGTTAACTAATTCACAACTCTGGAGTTGTTTGCACAAAAAACAATGGATGGTAACCGAGCAGAGCTGAGTGGCCAAACTGTGGTATTAGGCCAAAACTATTGGCTGGGTTAGATGCAGAAAAAAATTATTTTTAATTTGCAACCTGATGGAGGTCAGTATAGATGGACTAATAGACCAAGTCCCACACACCGCTAGAAGCCCAAATATTTTTTCAGAGCTAGATGCAGAAAATTTTTTTATTCAATTTGCAACCTGATGGAGGTCAGTATAGATGGACTAATAGACCAAGTCCCACACACTGCTAGAAGCCCAAATATTTTTTCAGAGCTAGATGCAGAAAAAAATTATATTCAGTTTGCAACCTGATGGAGGTCAGTATAGATGGACTAATAGAATGATGCTATGCCCAAAAGATTTTACTTCACTAGGTGCAGTAAAAAAATTGGTATTCTATACACAGGTGGTATATCTTGCAACACAGATAGGCTACTCCACTGACTAACACACTCTGCAATAGGCCAAAAAGGATTAGCTTTGCTAGATTCAGCCAAATGCTGTGAAAAAACTTGCACAGCACTGGCACAGACCTGCCTGGCAAAAACTGATAGGAACTGATGTAACCTAGTCTGAAAAGGACTCCAATTACAATTAGTCTTTACTCCCACAATCTATCTATTTAAGAGCACAGACCTGCCTGATAAAAGTGATAGGAAATGCTGTAACCTAGTCCTTAAAAGGACTGCAATCACAACTATTCCCTACTCCCAAGCTATCTGTATATTTGTGCGAAAATTGGCTTGAAATTAACAAGGTATAGCGCACACAGCAACAGCGGTGCCGTCTAACACGCAGCTGCAGCAGTGAGAAAATGGTGGCGACGGGGAAAATGGCTTGGTCTTATAGGGCAAGGACATGTGACATACACTGCCAATCACACATGCCCTTGCTTGTGTGAAAAAAAGCACTTCGCTCCGTGTGTGCGCTGCTGATAGGCTGACAGATTGCACCTCCCCACTGCAAATGCGGGAAAGAGAAAAAAAAATGGAGATCTTCATTGTTCCTGCAGAGATCCATCCCCTGCCCCTCCCCCCGCCCCGCTGTACACTCAAACTGCGTATTAACATTAATTTTCATCATTACTGAGAAAAAATCCAGTTATGATTTTGGTGCACGAACAGTTATCGAACATAACCTCGAACAGCCGAATTTTTCTCAAATTGTTCGTGTTCGCCGACCGGCTCGAACACCGCCCAAAACAGCTCGAATTTGAGATTGGCGAACAGTTCGAGTAGAACAACGCTCATCTCTACTAGCAACATATTAATTCAGCAAACAAAGGCAGCGCAATATAATGAATGATCCCATGGAATTTTGCTAGATATTCATGTAATACAAATTCAAAATACACCCAAGAGTGTGAGGCCTGTGTATCCAATCTTCACTTCATTGTAACTGGATTTCCCCGTTGCCTTGAAGGCACATAGCTACATGTCCTTCACACCTTGTCTTTGTAAGGTGCCTACATTTTGGCTTCTTCTGTATCCTTTTTTTTTGGCTTAAAGGGATTTTCAACTACTATGATATTGATGACTTATCCTGTTGTTAGTTCATCAATATCAGATCGGTGGGGATCCTACACCAGGAACCCACACCAATTAACTGCTACCAGGTCCGACAGAGGCCAGATGTGATCAGCTGGTGGTGGTGCAGAGTGATGGACACTAGAGATGAGCGTTGTTCTACTCGAACTGTTCGCCAATCTCAAATTCGAGCTGTTTTGGGCGGTGTTCGAGCCGGTCGGCGAACACGAACAATTTGAGAAAAATTCGGCTGTTCGAGGTTATGTTCGATAACTGTTCGTGCACCAAAATCATAACTGGATTTTTTCTCAGTAATGATGAAAATTAATGTTAATACGCAGTTTGAGTGTACAGCGGGGCGGGGGGAGGGGCAGGGGATGGATCTCTGCAGGAACAATGAAGATCTCCATTTTTTTTTCTCTTTCCCGCATTTGCAGTGGGGAGGTGCAATCTGTCAGCCTATCAGCAGCGCACACACGGAGCGAAGTGCTTTTTTTCACACAAGCAAGGGCATGTGTGATTGGCAGTGTATGTCACATGTCCTTGCCCTATAAGACCAAGCCATTTTCCCCGTCGCCACCATTTTCTCACTGCTGCAGCTGCGTGTTAGACGGCACCGCTGTTGCTGTGTGCGCTATACCTTGTTAATTTCAAGCCAATTTTCGCACAAATATACAGATAGCTTGGGAGTAGGGTATAGTTGTGATTGCAGTCCTTTTAAGGACTAGGTTACAGCATTTCCTACGACTTTTATCAGGCAGGTCTGTGCTCTTAAATAGATAGATTGTGGGAGTAAAGACTAATTGTAATTGGAGTCCTTTTCAGGACTAGGTTACATCAGTTCCTATCAGTTTTTGCCAGGCAGGTCTGTGCCAGTGCTGTGCAAGTTTTTTTCACAGCATTTGGCTGAATCTAGCAAAGCTAATCCTTTTTGGCCTATTGCAGAATGTGTTAGTCAGTGGAGTAGCCTATCTGTGTTGCAAGATATACCACCTGTGTATAGAATACCAATTTTTTTACTGCACCTAGTGAAGTAAAATCTTTTGGGCATAGCATCATTCTATTAGTCCATCTATACTGACCTCCATCAGGTTGCAAACTGAATATAATTTTTTTCTGCATCTAGCTCTGAAAAAATATTTGGGCTTCTAGCAGTGTGTGGGACTTGGTCTATTAGTCCATCTATACTGACCTCCATCAGGTTGCAAATTAAAAATAATTTTTTTCTGCATCTAGCTCTGAAAAAATATTTGGGCTTCTAGAAGTGTGTGGGACTTGGTCTATTAGTCTATCTATACTGACCTCCATTAGGTTGCAAATTAAAAATAATTTTTTTCTTCATTTAGCTCTGAAAAAATATTTGGGCTTCTAGCAGTGTGTGGGACTTGTTCTATTAGTCCTTCTATACTGACCTCCAGCAGGTTGCAAATTGAATATAATTTTTTTCTGCATCTAGCTCTGAAAAAATATTTGGGCTTCTAGCGGTGTGTGGGACTTGGTCTATTAGTCCATCTATACTGACCTCCATCAGGTTGCAAATTAAAAATAATTTTTTTCTGCATCTAGCTCTGAAAAAATATTTGGGCTTCTAGCGGTGTGTGGGACTTGGTCTATTAGTCCATCTATACTGACCTCCATCAGGTTGCAAATTAAAAATAATTTTTTTCTGCATCTAGCTCTGAAAAAATATTTGGGCTTCTAGCAGTGTGTGGGACTTGGTCTATTAGTCCATCTATACTGACCTCCATCAGGTTACAAATTGAATAAAAAAATTTTCTGCATCTAGCTCTGAAAAAATATTTGGGCTTCTAGCGGTGTGTGGGACTTGGTCTATTAGTCCATCTATACTGACCTCCATCAGGTTGCAAATAAAAAATAATTTTTTTCTGCATCTAGCTCTGAAAAAATATTTGGGCTTCTAGCAGTGTGTGGGACTTGGTCTATTAGTCTATCTATACTGACCTCCATCAGGTTGCAAATTAAAAATAATTTTTTTCTTCATTTAGCTCTGAAAAAATATTTGGGCTTCTAGCAGTGTGTGGGACTTGTTCTATTAGTCCTTCTATACTGACCTCCAGCAGGTTGCAAATTGAATATAATTTTTTTCTGCATCTAGCTCTGAAAAAATATTTGGGCTTCTAGCGGTGTGTGGGACTTGGTCTATTAGTCCATCTATACTGACCTCCATCAGGTTGCAAATTAAAAATAATTTTTTTCTGCATCTAGCTCTGAAAAAATATTTGGGCTTCTAGCGGTGTGTGGGACTTGGTCTATTAGTCCATCTATACTGACCTCTATCAGGTTGCAAATTAAAAATAATTTTTTTCTGCATCTAGCTCTGAAAAAATATTTGGGCTTCTAGCAGTGTGTGGGACTTGGTCTATTAGTCCATCTATACTGACCTCCATCAGGTTGCAAATTGAATAAAAAAAATTTCTGCATCTAGCTCTGAAAAAATATTTGGGCTTCTAGCGGTGTGTGGGACTTGGTCTATTAGTCCATCTATACTGACCTCCATCAGGTTGCAAATTAAAAATAATTTTTTTCTGCATCTAGCTCTGAAAAAATATTTGGGCTTCTAGCGGTGTGTGGGACTTGGTCTATTAGTCCATCTATACTGACCTCCATCAGGTTGCAAATTAAAAATAATTTTTTTCTGCATCTAGCTCTGAAAAAATATATGGGCTTCTAGCAGTGTGTGGGACTTGGTCTATTAGTCCATCTATACTGACCTCCATCAGGTTGCAAATTGAATAAAAAAATTTTCTGCATCTAGCTCTGAAAAAATATTTGGGCTTCTAGCGGTGTGTGGGACTTGGTCTATTAGTCCATCTATACTGACCTCCATCAGGTTGCAAATTAAAAATAATTTTTTTCTGCATCTAACCCAGCCAATAGTTTTGGCCTAATACCACAGTTTGGCCACTCAGCTCTGCTCGGTTACCATCCATTGTTTTTTTGTGCAAACAACTCCAGAGTTGTGAATTAGTTAACCACCAAAATGAGTGGAAAAAGGCCTGCTGCTGGTGGAAAGGGGAATAGGCGTGTTGGGAAGGGGAAAAAAGGTTGTGTCCGTGGGGTAGGTGCAGAAGAAAGACCATCTTCCAGCCAAACTAAAATGTCTACTTCTTTTAGCGGACAATGTGATAAGATCCCTTTCTTACGGCCACGCCAATCGCTACAAATTCCAGATGAGGCACAAAAACAGCAGGTGCTTCAACGGATATCAAGTGCTCCTTTAAGTGGGCTCTCCTCCACATCAACTTCAACATCACAAATACTCCAGTCCTCAAAGGTGTCACCCAAATCGCACTTGCTTCCTCACAGCTCCCAAATCTCCAGCTGCCCGTCTGAGTATGAGGTAGAACAGATGGTTGAGTCTGCAGAGCTGTTTACTCATACTATAGCCTGGGAATCAGAGGTCGACTCCAGCGCTTCTGTGAATCCAGACGAGGAAATGATCTGCACTGATGCCCAGAATCTTTATGAGTCGGATCCAGGACCAGACGCAGAAGGTTCTGACCATAATGTAGACCCTCATTCCCAAACTGTAACTCCTGTTGGTGGAGACAATGAGGAAGACGATGATAAGACTCAAATACCTGATTGGAGCGACAACTTTAGTTTTTTGTCAGGGCAGGAACAGGTTGGCTCTGAGGACGACGGGTGTGATAACGCACAGGGTGATGATGATGAGGTCGGAGATCCCACTTACTGTCAACCCACAGTCAGCCAAGAGATGAGGTCAGCAGAGGAGGTGGAGGAAGATGCTAGTGACGACGAGGTCAGGTTGCGCCTTCCTGGACAGAGACGTAGTACTGGAAGCACGTCAACAACTGCATCCTCAAACACAACTCTGCCTCTCACCACAAGTCGTGGTGGCTCTTCAGGTCGCATGGGTGCTAAGCCTTGCATAGCCTGGGCATTTTTTCAGATCGATAAAGATGACCCAACTCGTGTTATCTGTAACATTTGTCAGCAAAAGCTAAGTAGAGGCCAAAAAATACATAGTTTGAGTACTTCATGCATGAACCGGCACATGGACATGAAGCATAAGTTGCAGTGGGAAGCTCAGTGTGCTACAATGCGGTCTAGCCGGCCGGGCCAACCACCGTCTGCCATATCTTGTGCATCCGCAGCCTCTTCATCCTCTGTGACTGGGGGGACAGCAGTCACACCTGTTTTGGGGCGCAGACCTGCCACCTCTTTACCCGCAACAGCCAGCGTGATTGGCAGGTCATCATTTTCTTTGGAGGTGGTAACACCAGCTGGTCTTGAGCGCTGTCCGACATCGATAGCACCACCTTTGGATCAAGGCAACCTAACATGTCCGCCTGCATCTTCCTCACAGACCGGCAGTTTGCCGGGGACACCCTTATCAACCCCGTCTAAGCACAATAGCCAGCCCTCGGTCCCTCAGATGTGGACAAGTAAAAGACCATTTCCTCCTAGCCATGAGAAAGCTAAGAGGTTGAATTTCACCATCTGCAAGCTCTTGGCTACAGAAATGCTGCCTTTCCGCCTGGTGGACACAGAGGATTTTCGAGACCTTATGTCCGTCGCAGTGCCCCAGTACCAGATGCCCAGTCGGCACTACTTCTCAAAGAAAGGTGTGCCTGCGCTCCACCAGCATGTCGCACACAACATCACCGCTTCTTTGAGAAACTCTGTGTGTGACAGGGTGCATTTCACCACAGACACTTGGACGAGTAGGCATGGACAGGGGCGTTACATGTCGCTGACTGGGCACTGGGTAACTATGGTGACAGCAGGACAAGGGGCTGCTGTCCAAGTCTTGCCGTCCCCACGAGTTGTGCGTCAATCCTCTTTATGTCATTTTTCCTCCACTGCTTCTGCCTCCTCAACCTCCTCTCGGTCTTCCACCTGCACCCAAAGCCTGTCTGGTCATGCCACAAGCTTTCTAACTGCGCAGAAGGGATCCTGCACACCTCCTTACTATGCTGGCAGTAGGGCTCAACGTCATCAGGCGGTTTTTACATTGAAATGTCTGGGAAATGTGAGTCACACAGCTGAGGAGTTGTGGTCAGCTCTGGAGAACCAATTTCATGAATGGTTGTCTCCACTGGACCTGAAACCAGGGAAGGCCGTGTGCGACAATGCTGCAAACCTGGGTGCGGCCCTTCGCCGGGGCAATGTCACACACGTGCCTTGTATGGCTCACGTGTTGAACCTGGTTGTCCAGCAATTTTTAGCCCACTATCCCAGACTAGATGGCCTTCTGCAGAGGGCACGGTCGCTGTGTGCTCACTTCCGCCGTTCGCATCCCGCAGCTCAGCGACTTACATCTCTACAGAAGTCGTTGGGCCTGCCACTTCACCGGCTAAAATGCGATGTGCCTACCCGGTGGAATTCAACTCTGCACATGTTGCAGCGACTGTGGCAGCACCGACAAGCCCTGGTGCAATACGTTCTGACGTATAGCCTGGGCCAACGAGATTCAGAGGTGGGGCAAATCACGCTGGAGGAGTGGTCTCAGATCAGGGACCTATGCACCCTTCTGCACAGTTTTGAAATGGCGACGAAGATGTTTAGTGCTGACGATGCCATTATTAGCATGACTATTCCGGTGATTTACATGCTGGAGCACATGTTAAACAGAATTCGGAGTCAGGTGGTGGCACAAGAGGAGGTGGAGGAAGTAGAGGAGGAGGAGTTGTATGCGGAAGGGCTAACATCTGCAAGGTCCAGAAGGTCGGCAGCACCAAGGCGGCAGGCATGTGAGGGTGGGGGAGATGGTTTTACCAGGGCGCATGGTAGCAGCCAAACTAGTGAGAAAGGTGCAGGAGCCCAGGAAGAAGTGGAGGACGAACTGATGGAAGACTCATCAGATGAGGGAGACCTTGATCACATTTCTGTTGTGCGAGGTTGGGGGGAGAGGACAGAGGAAGGAAGCATGATTGTTACCTCGCCACCAACACAACAGGGACTTGGTGCTCCTGGATGCGCAACACACATGAGTGCCTTCTTGCTGCACTACCTGCAACATGACCCTCGAATTGTGAGAATTAGAAATAATCCTGACTACTGGGTTGCCACACTGTTAGATCCCCGGTACAAAAGTAAATTTGCAGAAATTATTCCTGCCATAGAAAGGGATGCACGCATGCAGGAGTATCAGCAGAGACTGTTGCAGAATCTTACATGTGCTTTTCCACAAAATACCAGTGGTGCACGTAGTGAATCTCACAGTTCCAACTTGCCAACCGTGGGACCGTCAAGTGTTCAGCACTCAAACCGTAACAGAACCACAGTATCTGCTGGTAACATCAATTTTGCGGAATCATTTCACCACTTTTTTAGCCCATCCTTTGCAAGGCCACAGGAGACAAGAAGTCTGACACATAGTCAACGCCTAGAGACGATGGTACAGGAGTATCTCCAAGTAAACATTGAAGCCACGACTGTGTCACTGGACCCTTGCTCTTTTTGGGCTTCCAATCTGGATAAATGGCCGGAGCTAGCCACTTACGCCTTGGAGATCTTGTCATGCCCCGCAGCCAGCGTTCTGTCTGAACGTGTGTTCAGCGCTGCTGGTGGTGTGCTGACAGATAAGCGCACGCGGCTCTCCACTGATAATGTAGACAGACTCACGTTCATAAAGATGAACAAATCATGGATCCGAAACGACTTTTCTACCCCTGTGTCATCCTGGGGAGAGTAAAAGCTTGATGATTGGTTAAAATCACCCTACCAACCGTTTTAAGCTTTCAAATTACTAATCATGTTTATCTGTATCTTGACTGGAAAATAATTTGGGCTTTGTAGCAGTGTGCAGCACTGATCCTATTAGGCCATCTATAATAAGCTTCACCAGATTTAAAATTAAAAATAATTTTTAGCTGCATCTAGCCCGGAAAATAATTTTGGGGCTCCGAGATGCGCAAGACACATAAGTGCCTTCTTGCTGCACTACCTGCAGCATGACCCTCATATTGTCAGAATTCGAAGTAATCATGACTACTGGGTTGCCACACTCTTAGATCCCCCAAACTTTTCGATCAACCTTTTCATTTTAATAAAGACCAAAAAAATGGTCATTTTTGAAATTATAAGCATTAGCAGGTTGTTAGAAACTGAAATCAAACAGTTTTCAACTCAAAACTTTATTCTAGGTGATGTTACATTTTCACATAGGACCCCTTGTTCGAAAGGAGCTTCTGAACTCTCTCGTCCATTGAATTTGTCAGGTTTTGGATGGTTTCTGCTTCAATTGTTTTGCATGAGGACAGAATACCCTCCCAGAGCTGTTGCTTAGATGTGAACTGCCTCCCGCCATCATAGACACTCCTTTTAATGATGCTCCAAAGGTTCTGAATGGGGTAGAGGTCAGGGGAGCATGGGGGTCACACCATAAGTTTGTCCCCTTTTATGCCCATATCAGCCAGAGATGCAGATGTTTTATGTGCAGCATGAGATGGTGCATTATCATGCAGAAAAATGATCTTGCTGTGAAATACACGGTTCTTCTTCTTGAACCATGGCAGGAAGTGCTGTTTGAGAAAATCCACATACATTATGGAGTTCATCTTTAGCGCCTTCAGGGATCCTAAAGGGGCCGACAATCTCTCTCCCCATGATTCCAGCCCAAAACATTACTCCACCTCCTCCTTGTTGGCGCTGTAGCCGTGTTTCCATCAACCAGCCATCCTCCACTCCATTCATCTGGACCATCGAGCGCTGCACGGCACTCATCCGTGAACAAAACAGTTTTGAAATCAGTCTTCATGTAATGTTTGGCCCACTGGAGCCGTTTCTGCTTGTGTGAAGTGGATAGAGGAGGTCGACAGGATGGCGTATGCACAGCTGCAAACCTCTGAAGGACCCTGCATCTTGTTGTTCGGGGGACGTTGGAGGCACAAGCAGCTTCAAAAACTTGTCTGCTGCTATGACAAGGCTTTTTTGCCGCTGCTGTTTCAACCTGACGTAATTGCCTGTAGGAAAGAGTCCTCAATTTGCCCTTATCAGCACGCACACGTGTGTACTGTGAATCAGCTACATACTTCTTGATTGCCAAGACACTTCATCCTGATCATCGCACAATGTTGATTGTAGTCATGCCTTGACCTAAACACTCCACAATTTGTTGCTTCTCAGCAGCCGACACATCCTTTTTCTTTCCCATTTTGGCAGAAAATGTAGGCTGCTTAATAATGTGAGAGAGCCTTCTTAAGTAGTCTTGCCTTTCATTGGACACACCTGCCAAACTAATTAGCACAGGTGTCTGCAATTGCTTACAGTGATATAAAGAGCCCTGACACACATCACCATCAATGAGTTTAACTGACAAACAAACAAATTCTTCCCTTATCACTCCTAAACACTTTTTGCATAATAATTTGGAACGCGGTGTACATGTGCTTTTCCACAAAACACCAGTGGTTCACGTAGTGAATCTTACAGTTCTAACTTGCCAACCGTGGTCTGTATGGAATTGTTCAATAAAGGGCCCAAAATTAAGATAACATAGATGGGAGAGGTCTCTATGAATAGGAATTCCTAAGTATTTGATACCCTGTGAGGGCCAGGCAAAGGGAAAGTTGGACTGGATGGAATCCTATATGGATTTAGGGAGGGAGACATCGAGGGCCTCAGACTTCGCTGCATTGATTTTAAAATTTTACCATGTAACAAAGTGATCTATTTCAGCCATAACAGCAGGGATGGATATATGTGATTGAGTGATATATACTAGGACATCATCAGCAAATAGAGAGCACTTGTACTCGGTGCCTCCCACCTCAATCCACCTAATATTGGGGTTATGGCGAATTGATGAGAGCAGGTGCTCCGTCACTAGGATGTATAAGAGAGGGGACAGAGGACATCCCTGCCTTGTCCCATTGGTGATTGTGAAAGGTGATGAAAATGTTCTGACGCACCCCCTGGGCCTTGGGACACCCGGAGCCGGACCCTTTTTGGTGGATGCTGGTGGTTGTAGTCTTCGTGGCGGCGATCCGGTTCCGTGGCTCAGGGCGGTCAAACCAGTGGCGGAACTATTTATGTGGTTTTGATGTTTAAATGTCCGACTACGCCACCCGTGGATTGCGGTCAGAGTGAACCGCCGCTACAGGGCAGACCGCTAAGGCTGGTGTTGTGGGTGCAGCAGAGCGTAGCATAACTCCCCACGGGAGGAGTATAGCCTCAGGGCAGTGTATGCGGAGGATGGGGGTGATGGTGCAGGGCAGCAGCAGTAACGACACGGAGTCAGTGATGCAGTTCAGGGCCTTTACTCACAGTTCTTATTATCCAGACCACGTCTGCAGGTAACGGCTGCCCACGTCGTACTGTGCTCACCAGGTGAGGGGCTCAGACAACTCCCAGATAACTTTGGAGCGCTTCACAGGACCCCCTTTGTGTGTCCTTTGTCTGGCCTTTCTTACCAACACTTCTGTCCGGATGCCTCGGGCCTCCTCTTGGTAAACTTGGCGCCAGTTTCCCTGACCCTATGTGGTGCCTTCCTAGCGGGTGGAGCAAGGGGCTGCGCCACATAAAATGTCAGAGCCTCCGGTTTCTAGCTGAGGGTCGTTTCCTGCCTCCACTAGTTCGGGGACCGGTCTCCCCCTTTGGCCTGACCCCTCCACGCAGGTGGATTCGGGCGTGCGGTGGCGACTCGCCCGTCCGCACCCCTGGGATCCCTTCATTCCTCGTTCCTGGAGCCTTCTCCGCTCCTCTTCCTTCCTTCTCCCTCTTGCAGGCCTGGGCCTCTGTTACTAGGCCCGCCTCCGGAGCAGAGCTCATGCAGAGCCCCTGCTCCCTGCCACTTCTGCTCAGACTTCTCTGCACTGAACTAAGATGGTGCCCACCTTTTATACTCCCTTCTCAATGCACCCAGGAACTGCTTCCTCCCTGCTCCTGCACTGCAGGGTTCCCCTTCCTCAGTGTTCCCTCCCCCCACTCCAGCCAGGGACAGGGACTGTCGTGCCCATCTCAGGGGCATATTGGTCGCCCTGCCCCACGGCAATGTGGTGTAATGCATGCATGTGTCGGGTCCTGATCCACACTCCATCCTTATCTGAGAGTGAGATATCACACCTCTGGGTGAGGTGCAATACGTCTGTAGCAACCGAGCCCTCGGTGCTACAGTTCCATTTATCTTCAGCCTAGGTGACGTATTGTGATACAGGGCCGTGATTTTGGCTATAAAAGGGTCCCCTAGACCCCTACCCCAAGCTTTTTAAGAGAATCATATATGGCGTGCCAGGAGACTCTATGGAATGCTTTCTCAGCATCCAACGAGAGTATCTACTTACAAATTTTTAACTGCATCTAGCCCAGGAAATACTTTGTGCCTAGTAGCAGTGTCTGCTAGTCAGCGGATTATCCCGGCTGTTAAGCAAGCTACACCACCTGTAGTTTGGACACTTAATTTTTTCAAAGGAAATGCTTCGGGACCACGGGATACTTAGTGAAGAGCATCAGGAGGCACCCCAAGGCATAGGGGCTTGGACTGGCACTAGGATGCCTTGCGGTGGACAGCCGAGCTCGATCCTTATAAAAGCTTTTTAACTGCAGCAGCTTTAGTGGACGCTACTGGAGCTGGAATTACGCGGCTGCTGGCATGAGACTTGCCCTCCAATAGATCCTTGTAAATGGATTTAAAGTGTATTCATTCAAATTAGAGGGACAATTTAAATTAAAAAGCTTAGAGCTGCCTCCACCACAGGGGGGCTCTCTCGACCCACCAGCGGACAGGCACCAGTATTGGGAGAGGGGGGCTGGCCGTCAGGGTTCACCGCGGCTCTGGCACAAACCCGGCGACACGGAGGTGGCACGGGCAGGAGCGGACTGGCCGTCTCGGCTTCTCACTTTTTGGATTTTAGAAGGGCATGACATGCCTATATCTGTGTCTCCCCCTCCTTTTACTCCTCCACCTCTTTTCTTTTCGCATGACTATATGTACTTGTCACTTTTCCATGTGTTAGTTGTGTCTTCTGAGCAGTTTGTCAGCTTTTGGACACCTTTGAAGGTGTTTTCTATGTGTTTCTATGTGTTTTTGTTTGCCTGCCATTGGTTTTAACGGTGTTCGAAGGTGTTCGACGAACAGTTCGACGAACAGTTCGGCGAACACACGGGTGTTCGACGAACCGAACCGAACTCGAACACTACGGGGGTGGCTCAACACTAATGGACACCCACCAATCTGATATTGATGGCACATTACATGGATAGATTACCATTATCATTGCAGTGAACCATCACTTTAGAAGGGTTGTTTGCTTTTGCCATTTTCTGTCAGAAGAGTCCCATGAAAAAGTGTGGATCACATATTGTCTTCCTACTGGCACATAAGCGATCGGCTTAATGGGTGGGGAAATCTATTAATAAGTGCCAACACAAGGGAAATTAAAGGTATTTTCCAAAATTGAAAAAAAAAAAGAAGTTGTTAGGAAATACGATAAGTTTTTAAATAAATAAATAATGACTCTCCTGGTATATTACCCGCCTCTCCACCTCTACTGCTCCAGTGGTGCCAATCTTGCTGACTTGTCCTACAGTGCATGTGACAGATTCAGCCATTCACTAGCCAGTTGTGATGCCTAAATGTATGACATTAGATGGCTAAGGCAAGTAATTGGCTGAGCAGTCACATGCCCATATAGGACAATATCATGAATGCAGGACATGTCTAAGAATGTAAAGGACTGCCAAACCACAGGACCAGCGGCACTGGAATTTATTATATAAGTAACATTTTTTTATTACATTTCTTGCCATCAACTTAATTTTTTTCAATCTCCTTAAAAATCCCCTTCATTCAAACTAACTGTTAGGGGGACGGTTGCAACAAGTTTATTAAAATGATATGCAACTGAACCCCGGGGTCCGCGATGAAGCCACGAAGACTGCGGCCGAACACCCACCGGGTAAGAGTGTAAGACAACCAACTTAAAGTGTAAATCCCTCCAGTGTTGCAACACACCTGGACGGGAAAAGGAATTCGCACTATCTCCGTTAACTAAACGAGAGATGTGCCACAAATAATCGTAGTCGTAGCCCTGTTAACAGCACAGAGGCTACGCAGCAGGCGCTAGGAAGTGTGTGTGACTCACGCCAGCATGTACGTGCTCCCAGCCAGTGTGGGACCGGACTGCGGAGTAACTCTCACGTGGCTAACAGGCGGTGCTAGGGATATGGAGCCCGTAGTCTGCTCGAGGTGTATAGCAACCTCCTTGCCGGAGCCAGACTAGTAAACGGGAACTACCTGCCTCCCCCAGCTAAGTCTGCCTAAGCCCCGCTAAACCTGCCTAAGCACCGCTAAACCTGCCTAAGCGACCTGTGCTAATCAGCCGAGCGAACTCTGGCATCGGAAGGTCACGGAGAGAGCAGCTAGAGAGCACGTGGAACCAAACAGGAAAGCGTCCACACAGGAACACAACCTAAGCTCAATGATCAGAGCGCACCGCCATGCTTGTGGTCGGGCTATTTAAAGACTAAGCCCCGCCCACCGTCGCATTATTGGTCGCACTACTGATTACGTCACCCGCGACCAATCAGGTGGTGCCAGGTCACCGGATCAACTGATACCAAACCAGCAATCACGGTCCGCCATGTCACGGGCATGCTCAGTGCAGTGCATCCTGGACTTAGACTGTAGCAGCCCTGTTCCCCTCCGCAACCTATGCTTAACACTACTAGGAACAAAGACCCAAGAGATGGCTAGTACATCTCATGCACTGGCTAGGCATTGGGACTGATGGTGATGCTAAGCAGCATCTGCCCTGGCTGGACCAGAATGGGAGACCACAGAATCCACTGATGACTCTTACCCAATTTCAGGTCCAGCAACCACCTCACACTGACAGAATAACAGTTTAATGCCAAACAGGACAGATCCTCCAGAGCAAGAGATGTTCTTTCTCTCCACTCAACAAGGGATGAAGATTGTAAACAGGAACCCTTCCCTCTAATAATTCAGATTCACCAAATAAGGTAAATAAAGATGGATTCTCCAAACTAGACAACTCTTTTAATCACTTAACATGGAGAGCGAGAAATGAAATTTCAATAGTTCGTCTGTGATTCCGAGTCAGTACTGAAAGCAAAGTCATTGCGGGAACGAGACGCGGCTCCAGTATTTAGGTCTGGTTTCACGCTGCTTATTTTGCATTCAGTCCTCTAAAAGGCTTATTAATGTTGTCTGGGGGGACACTGTCAGAAATGGCAAAATGAATCTAGGGATTTTCCTTCAACATCTAAATGACATACTGCTGCAAGAGAATTAAACAGATGACTAACCAAGTGCCCTTTTGTCTGCAGATGAAGATGGCATTGCCAATTTGTAAACCAGAGACTGACATTTGGGTGGATTAAACCATCCTGTCATTGTGCTGCTAGTTCCTAATCACTAGTGTTTTCTTGATCTCAAGTGCCTCAGTCAAGTGGCTCCTGAGAATCTTGTTTGCTAAAGCCGTCAGCATCACTTTCCTATAAACATTTATCCATATTTATCCTTGAAGGAGCTTTTCTCCTACGCCGACTGATGAGAATAGCTGGATTCTAGATATTTAATTAAAACATTAAGTAGAAAAAGCTTTAGTGTCAACATTCTCAAGTATCTTACCATTACTGGTACTTTCCGTAATTACGTTTTTCTGCAATTTAATTTAATTTTTTTTAACTTCTTTCATTTTTTAAAATCTCGATTTTTATTTACTTCTTTATAAAATAATATATTTTTTTATTATTATTTTTTTCACCATTTTTTGCCATTAAATATAAATATTTTTTACTTTATTATTTTCTTTATCATGATTTATATTACTTCTTTTTATCTTATTATGATTTTACTATTTTTGACATTATATACAGTATATATATATATATATATATATATAAATATAAAAAATTTTGCTTCTGTATTTTTTTAATCATGATTTGTTTTACTTTCTTTATAAAATAATATTTTTTTTATAATCTATTTTTTTCCCTTGTTATGAAATTATGATAATTTGTATTTTTCTTAACTTTTTAATAACATTATGACTTTTTAAGATTTATTTGAACTTTTTCAAAGGTTTTCATTAGAGGTGACCAAAATGATTTGTGCTACCCTGGTAAGGGAACCAGACCAGTTCTCCATGCCAACTGGAGAGGAGCAGTCTTCACTTCTGCACCCAATATCTCCAGCCTGGCATTCTGATTATTTCTAGGGCTTAAGTCCTCACACAATGCAATGACATGCATTACATAGCTTATGTAATGTCACCACAGGGCCTAGTCATTATTTCCAGACAAGGAAACCAGGTGTAGAAGTGAAGACTACACTGGACCAGCTGCCATGGAAGACTGGACTGGACATCGGACGAGGGAAGTGCAAATATTTTTTTCTCAACTCTAATATGATTTTTTTCCTTTATGATTTTTGTTTAACTTTTTTATATTCAAATTTTTTTTCTTTACTTTTTTTTATAACTTTAGTTTTTTTTTTGTTTTTTTTTTAATAACAGTATGAATTTATTTCTTCTTTTTTCTGCATTTGGAAACAGTCATCTTTGATTTGTTTTTAACCTCTTACCGGTAAATCATATATCAGGTCTCGGTCTTGCACCTGAGCTTGCATCTTTGCCAGCAGATAATGGCTGTGCCAGGATTCGCCTCTATCAGCAGTCGGTGGAGTTCAGCCCTGCCCACTGCTGTTAACCTTTCAAATCAGTCTCTGACAGCTGCATTTGAAGCATGTGGATAAAGGGGTGCATTCTTTCCATGCACCATCAAGCCCTCCCTTAACGTGATTGCCAGACGGCGATGGGTAACCATTACAGCCGGGGGTCTGCTGAAGACCCCAAGGCCAATCATGACAGTACTCCTATGAAGACTAACCTGTTCATAGGAGACCATGATTTTTACTATGAACTGCAATATTATGGTATTGAGGTGAAGAAACTGGATTAAGAATAAGCACAATAGGGTTTTATCCGAGTAACAATGGGGAGACCAAAGACAATGGTACTCATCTGGTGTGACCACAACCACAAGAAAATTGCTTGTAGACCCAAAACTGTAAACATGTAAAACAAAATTTTAATTCCGCGCCACCAGTAGATCAAGGATGAAAGATGAAAGCGGTATCCAGATATGCGGTTTATTAGTCAACGCGCTTCGAAGCTACAAACTTCCTGATGAAGAAGTTTTAACTTCGAAACTCATTGAGCATTGTATAATACTGTATATGAGTTTCACTTTTTGCATTGAAGAACTGAAATAAATTAACTTTTTGATGATATTCTAATTTAGTGAGATGCACCTGTATATCGTATAAGCGATTTCAGGTTTAAGTCCTTTAACCCCTTTACAGCCCATGACACATTAATATTCGTCCAATGTTTAGGCACACAGGGGCTCTCCAAACGCAGCATGGTGTCCGCTAACAAATTGGAACCATGTCACGTTTGGAGAGCCCCTGTGTGTCTAAACATTGGAGCTCCCCCACAAGTGACCCCATTTTGGAAACTAGATCCTCCAAGGCACCTATCTATATGCATAGTGAGCACTTGGAACCCCCAGGTGCTTTACAAATTGATTCTTAAAAATGAAAAAGTATTTTTTTTCCACTTTTTCATTTCTACGAATCAATTTGTGAAGCACCTAGGGGTTTCAAGTGCTCACTATGCATCTAGATAGGTGCCTTGGGGGCTCTAGTTTCCAGAATGGGGTCACATGTGGGGGAGCTCCAATGTTTAGGCACACAGGGGCTCTCCAAATGCAACATGGTGTCATCTAACAATTTGAGCCGATTTTCCATTCAATTTGTAAGCGGACACCATGTCGCGTTTGGAGAGCCCCTGTGTGCCTAAAAATTCGAGCTTCCCCACAAGTGACCCCATTTTGGAAACTAGACCCCCAAAGGCACCTATCTAGATGCATAGTGAGCACTTGGAACCCCCAGGTGCTTCACAAATTGATTCGTAAAAATGAAAAAGTGGAAAAAAAATACTTTTTCATTTTTACGGATTAATTTGTGAAGCACCTGGGGGTTCAAAATGCTCACCACCCACCTAGATAAGTTCCCAGGGGGGCCTAGTTTCCAAAATGGGGTCACTTGTGGAGGGTTTCCACTGTTTAGGCACATCAGGGGCTCTCCAAATGCAACATGGCATCCGCTAATTATTCAAGCAAATTTTACAATAAAAAATTCAAATGGCGCTCCTTCCCTTCCGAGCGCTGCCATGCACCCAAACAGTGGTTTTTCCCACATATGGGGTATCTGCGTGCCCAGGGGAAATTGGACAACAAATTTTGGGGTCCATTTTTTCCTGTTACCCCTGCAAAAATAAAACAAATTGGGTCTAAAGTAACATTTTTGTGAAAAAAGTTAAATGTTCATTTTTTTCTTCCACATTCCAAAAATTCCTGTGAAGCACCTGAAGGGTTAATAAAGTTCTTGAATGTGGTTTTGAGCACCTTGAGGGGTACAGTTTTTGGGTATTTTCTGCCATAAAGACCTCTCAAAGTGACTTCAATTGTGATGTGGTCCCTAGAAAAATGGTTTTGTAAATTTTGTTGGAAAAATGAGAAATCACTGGTCAACTTTTAACCCTTATAGCTCCATAACAAAAAAAATTTTGGTTCCAAAATTGTGCTGATGTAAAGTAAACATGTGGGAAATGTTATTTATTAACTATTTTTTGTGACATATCTCTCTGATTTAAGGGTATAAAAATTCAAATTTTGAAAATTGCAAAATTTTCAAAATTTTCTCCAAATTTCCATTTTTTTCACAAATAAACGCAAGTGATATCGAAGAAATTTTACCAAAATCATGAAGTACAATATGTCATGAACAAACAGTCTTAGAATCAGGGGGACCCGTTGAAGCGTTCCAGAGTAATTGCTTCATAAAGTGACAGTGGTCAGAATTGTAAAAATTGGCCCGGTCATTAACGTGCAAACCACCCGCGGGGGTAAAGAGGTTAAAAGGACCAAAAAGTTCAGGGGAAAAAAATTTTAAAATAGAAAAATAAAAGATAAAAGTTCAAATCACCCTCTTTTTGACCATTAAAAATAAAGAACTAAAACATTAAAACAATTACACAAATATGGTATCAGCGTATCTGAGACTTAGCACACTGGAAGCTCAATGATATCACTACTACATCACACCTGCAGTGTGGAGCCTCAGTCCTCACACTGAATAGTTTTTAATGTCAATACTTGTCAGGGGATCTTATTGAGTTGGGAGTGGGCTGTGTAGGGCATCATACTGAGTGGTGGTCATCATATTGGGGGAATTTGGGTGCCATAATATTGAGCGGGGGTGGGACTGTAAGGGCCATCATACTGATTGAGAGGCTGTGGGGGCATCATGCTGAGTAGGTGGGGCTATGGGTGCATTATGCTATGTGAGGTGCTGTGGGGGCATCATACTGAGTGAGGGGCTATGAGAACATCATACTAAGTGATGGGCTGTCGGTGCATTATACAACATGGTGGCTGTGGGGCCATTATATTGGGTGAGGGCTATCATATAGCGGGAATTAGGGGGCCATCATTTTGAGTGAGGCGCATCATACAGAGTGAGCGGCCATCATACTTAGTAGGGACTGTGGAGCATCATACCGAAAGACATCATACTTTACTGTATGGAGGCCATCATACTAAGTGGGGGCTGTGGGGGCATCATACTAACAGGCCACAATACTTGGTGGAGGAATATACCTGTGTATGGGGGAACTTTGGCAATATCATGCTGTGGAGGGGGGCACTTCAGTAGCATCGAGCTGTGGGACTATTACATTATTTTGGGGGCACTGTGGCAGTATTATACTGTGCTAGAGACAATATGAAGTCATCATATTATGTGTGTGGGAGGGCTGTGGGATGAAATTATGGAAGGTAATTCATTTTGTGTGGGATGCCATACTCTGTGTGTGGGTAGGTGCATTTTTTTAAGCATCATACTTTATAATGGCCATGAAAGGAGTGTCGTGAGTGATAACTCTAAGGGGCTTCAATAGGGGCACAATTACTGTGTATGTGCCAGAATACATATCCCTGACCCTGCCTACTCTGCCAAATATTTTGGGGAGACAGGGGGGCACAAATAGAGCCTGTGATTTCTATTTATGCCCCTGTTTATAATCAGGGGCATATACAGTTGTGCTCAAAAGTTTACATACCTTGGCAGAATTTTTCCGTTCTTGGCCTTGTTTCAGAGAATATGAATGATAACAAAAAAACTTTTTCTCCACTGATGAATATTAGTTGGCTGAAGCCATTTATTGTCAAACTACTGTGTTTTCTCTTTTTAAATCTTAATGACAACAAAAAACATCCAAATGACCCTGATCAAAAGTTCACATACCCTGGTGATTTTGGCCTGATAACATGCACAGAATTTGACACAAATGGGTTTGAATGGCTACTAAAGGTAACATCCTCACCTAAAACCCGTTTGCTTGTAATCAGTGTGTGTGCATAAAAGCTGAGTGAGTTTCTGGGATCCAGACAGACTCTTACATCTTTCATCCAGCCACTGACGTTTCTGTATTGTGAGTCATGGGGAAAGCAAAAGAATTGTCAACGGATCTACGGGAAAAGGTAGTTGAACTGTATAACACAGGAAAGGGATGCAAAAAAAATATCCAAGGAATTGATAATGCCAGTCAGCAGCATATAAACTGTGATTAACAAATGGAAAATCAGGGGCTCTGTAAAAACCAAATCACGGTTAGGTAGACGAACAAAAATTTTGGCTACAACTGCCAGGAAAATTGATCGGGATGCAAATAAAAACCCACATATAACATCAGCTGAAATCCAGGACTCTCTGAAAACTAGCGGTGTGGCTGCTTCAAGATGCACAATAAGGAGGCACTTGAAGAAAAATGGTCTTCATGGTCGAGTCGCCAGAAGAAAGCCTTTATTGCGCAAATGTCATAAAGTATCTCGCCTACAATACGCCAAACAGCACAGAGACAAGCCTCAAAACTTCTGGAACAAGGTAATTTGGGACCAAAACTGCACTTTTTGGCCACAATTATAAATGTTACATTTGGAGAGAGGTCAACAAGGCCTATGATGAAAGGAACACCATTCCTACAGTAAAGCACGGAGGTGGACCGCTGATGTTTTGTGGATGTGTGAGCTACAAAGGCACAGGAAACTTGGTAAAAGTTGAAGGAAAGATGAATGCAGCACGTTATCAGCAAATGCTGGATGCAAATTTGCACTCATCACCCCTGAAGCTGCGCATGGGACGTATTTGGCAACGATCCAAAACACAAGGCCAAGTTGACCTGTCTTTGGCTACAGCTGTACAAAGTGAAGGTTTTGGAGTGCCCATCTTAGTCTCCTGACCTCAATATTATTGAGCCACTCTGGGGAGAACTCAAGCACGCAGTTCATGCTAGACAGTCCAGGAATTTACAGGAACTGGAGGCTTTTTGCCAAGAAGAACGGGCAGCTTTACCATCTGAGAAAATAAAGGACCCCATCCACAACTACCACAAAAGACTACAAACTGTCATTGATGTTAGAGGGGGCAATACACGGTATTAAGAACTGGGGTACGTGAACTTTTGATTAGGGTCATTTGGATGTTTTTGGTTGTCATTAAGGTTTAAAAAGAGAAAACACAGTTGTTTGACAATAAATGGCTTCATCCAACCAATAACCATGAGTGGAGAAAAACTTTTTTGCTATCATTCAAATTCTCTGAAACAAGACCAAGAAAGGAAAAATTCTGCCAGGGTATGTAAACTTTTGAGCACAATTGTATTGGCACTCTTTGGATGGATTGCGTTGGCTGAAATATTGCAGTAATATTCTAGCAATACATGGCAGTATGTTAGTATTGTGTGGGCTGAAATGATGAGAAAAATTAAAAAATAATCAAAAAGACAAGTTTCAGAAGGGATAGCTTTGTTTATTACCTAGTACCCAAATTTCTGACCCAAATTTCTATACATTTTTTAACTACTATATGTAAGTTGGCAAAAAAATATATTTCCCAAAGGTAAGGTCGCATTAAAATTCAGTAGGAATGGTTTCATGATTATTTTTAGGTACTTTGTAATATTTATCACCAGGAGAATCCACTTGGTTGTAAAGGTAATGAGGTTGTATGCCTTTTCTCTATAAGGGCACTGAGCACATTTATAGGGAATATTCATGACTTTTGGTATCGCTGTATAATAAAAGCAAAACCTACTAACTAAATGAGGATTGTTAAAGAGAAAATATATTTCTGGGTTTTTCTTTTTTTTCTGCTTTAATTAAAATCCATGGCAAAGACTGTGCCCTTGAATTAGGGGAATTAGAGAATTACAACTAACCTTTGTATGAACCAAAGAGAATCAGCTCGGAACTTCATGGCTATCCAAGACACATAAAAGACTCGAGAAATGTATCTGTATAAGGAAGATGTCCTTTTTTTATTTCAGTGACTGCAATTAACGCTTCCGATTCATCATTTGCATTTTTTTGTCAGTTTTCTTTTTTTGTGTTATGGTATCAACATATTTTGCGTTAAAATTGTTTAAAATGTGGTACATGAATTTTGTGCAAAATAAAAAATGGTGTTTTATTTCTTTACCCTGTTTTTATAGCTTGTTTATGTCAGAAACTGTGTGCATAAATTGCAGGCATATATAAAATTACTCCAAGTACTGGAATATACAGTATGTGTGCAAAAAATGTTGCCACTTTTAAAAAAGTTACAATTGATCATTCAGTTGTGGAAAACTACTTTTCATTTTCCTTTGTATGTTGTTTTTTAAGAAACTTTTCTTTTCTTAAGTATTCCATTGGAGATGGAGGAACCGGTATGTTAAGGAGGTATGTACAGTCATGGCCAAAAGTGTTAATATGCTTGAAATTGTTCCAGAAAATGAAGTATTTCTCCTAGAAAATTAGAGTTTGACAAAATCTACATAAGCCAAAATCCTTTTCGGAAAGTGTCTTGTGGACATATGAAACCAAGATAGAGCTTTTTGGTAAAGCAAATCATTCTACTGTTTACCCAAAATGGAATGAAACCTACAAAGAAAATAGCACAGTACCTACAGTCAAATATGGTGGAGGTTCGAAGATGTTTTGGGGTTGTTTTACTGCTTCTCGCATTGGGTGCCTAGACTGGGTGCAAACCATAATGAAATCTGAAGGATACAAAAAGATTTTGGGTCGCAATGTAGTGCCCAGTGTCAGAAAGATGTTTTTTTTGCGTCCTAGGTCATGGGTCTTTCAGCAGGATAATGATCCCAAACAAACTTCAAGAAGTACCCAGAAATGAATGGAAACACAGCGCTGGACAGTTCGGAAGTGGCCAGAAAAGTGTCAGGATCTAAATCCCATTGAAGGGCTATAAAGAGATCTTAAAATTGCTGTTTAGAGAAGACGCCTTCAAATATGAGAGACCTGGAGCAGTTTGCTAAAGAAGACTGGTCCAAAATTCCAGCTGAGAGATGAAAGAAGTTGTTGATGGTCATAGGAACCAATTGATTGCAGTTATTTATTCCAAAGGGTGTGAAACCAAATATTAAGTTGAGGGTGCCAATAATTTTGT
Organism: Phyllobates terribilis; assembly: GCF_046119375.1. Lineage (NCBI taxonomy): Eukaryota > Metazoa > Chordata > Amphibia > Anura > Dendrobatidae > Phyllobates > Phyllobates terribilis. The sequence continues at coordinate 45,661,070 of NW_027362764.1, read as the reverse complement.
CCACACCATTTTTGTGTGAAATTATGTCCAATTTGCCTTTTTTTCTCAGTTTTTTGTGCTGTTCCAAAATACACAAAGGAAATAAACATGTGTGCTACAAAACTTGTGTAATTACAATCATTTTCTGGAGAAATACTGGAATTTCTTGAACAATTTCAAGGGTGCCAACACTTTTGGCCATTACTGCATATTATATAAGTATTTATATTTTATGAAGGACAGTTTAGCTATTAAAAAGGAATTGCCTAGCGTAATGCGCTTCACAGAGGGACCCAGCAAGATTGATATCAAACCAGCGAAGGCACAGCCACAGATGCACTTGGCACAAGCTGCCCAGCTAGGCGAGCCCTTAAGGGCTGAGAGCACTCTAGTCTTCACCCAGCTCCCAGTAAATGGAAGGGGGACTTTGGCAGAGCTCTTCCCAGGCCCACTTTCAAATGCTTGTAAATTATATTTTCCATGATCTTTTGGGTATTTGTGTTATTGTTTACATAGATGATATCCTCATCTTCTCCAGGGACCTGGCTACGCATAGGGACCATGTGTGCATTGTCCTGAAAAGATTGGAGGATCATTATCTTTAATTCAAAAAAGAAAAATGTGTTTTCGAAGTACAGGATTTGGGGTTCCTGGGACTCATTCTGTCCCCCACAGGGTTTCGGATGGACTCCAAGAAAGTGAGGGCAGTGTTGGAGTGGGCACAACCGGTTAACCCCAAGGGATTACAGCGTTTTTTGGGTTTTGCCAATTATTGCAGGAGGTTTATTAAGGGTGGTGAAACCTCTAACCAATCTTACCCTAAGGAGGCAGATGTGTTTAATTGGGGACTGGAGGCCTATTCCTCCGCTACAGTTTTGGTCCAGCCTGATGTTAATAAGCCTTTTGTGGTGGAAGTGAATGCCTCTGAGGTAGGGGTGGAAATTGTGCACTCCCAGAGTTCCACCATTCCAATGCATTTGAGGCCTTGTGCATTTTTTTTCTTGGAAATTCTCTTCTCCAGAGCTCAATTATTACATCGGCAATTGTGAACTTGTTGCCATAAAGTTAGCTCTGGAAGAGTGGACGCATCTCCTTAAGGGAGCTAATCACCCATTCAAGGTGCTTACTGACCATAAGAATTTGGGTTTTTTAGAGCCGGACAGGTGGCTTCTGGTGATGTGGCTGGTGCCTAGTCAAGAACCAGGTGAGTACCTCTGCAAGAACCCCAGGAAGTGTAAACAGAAGAAAAAATGAGAAAACCCCTGAACAGATAGCAACTAGTGATGAGTGAATGTGCTCGCCACTGCTCGGTACTTTCCTGAGCATCATGGTGCTCGACAAGCTCGGCACTCGGCGAGTATTTTCGTGTTGCTCAGGCGGGAACTTGGGTCCCCCCCCCTGCATGTTTGGCGCTCTTTAGAGAGCCAATGAACATGCCGGGATTGCCCGCCACGCACTATAATACCATAGCCATGTTGTTTGTGGCATTACAGTGATTGGCTGGCCGCACAGCGTTATCAGGTCCATATAAGACTTGGCGTCGCCATGATCATCACAGTTTACCCCGGAATCAGGCAGAGTAGGGAGAAGTACTGCTGCATCAGGTATAGATTTGCTTGTTTATAGTTAGTATAGGTATTCCACAAGATACTGTATATATATATCCAACTGAACTAACAGTCCTTCTGAGGACTAATCCAGCTGCATATATTCAGTGGTGATAGCAGGAGTTAGGCAGGCAGGCAGGGTATGTGGCAAACTGCAGTGCATGATACAGCAGAAGAGGGTCCTTTGAACGTCCTGTTAGTATAGGTATTCCACAACATATATATATCCATCTGAACTAACAGTCCTTCTGAGGACTAATCCAGCTGCATATAATCAGTGCTAGGCAGGAGTTAGGTAGGCAGGCAGTGTATGTGGCAGACTGCAGTGCATATAGTGCAAGAGGGTCCATTGACTATCCTGTTAGTATAGGTATTCCACAACATATATATATATATATATATCCATCTGAACTAACAGTCCTTCTGAGTACTAATCCAGCTGTATATAATGAGTGCTAGGCAGGCAGGCAGTGTATGTGGCAGACTGCAGTGCATATAGCACAAGAGGGTCCATTGAACGTCCTGTCTGCTACTGCTGAAATAATTACAGATATTTGTAGAGATAGCCCCAGATATCAGGGGCCAGGGCAATTTTTTTTTATCTTAATCCTGGTTATTTGCTTAAAAAGCAATCCAGAGCACACCATTTTTCTGCTCCATTTGCTTGTTAGCACTGCAGAATACAGCCAGATCGGTTCTATATTTCAGCGACAAAAATCCAGAAATTTGAACTGAACGTGGAAAATATTAGCCAGCTTTTCCATTCTGTTGCAGTGTATCGGTCAAGCTATTCACACTAGGTCTCTGTGTAGAGTAATAATTAGTGTTGAGCATTCCGATACTGAAATATCGGGTATCAGCCGATATTCGCTGTATCGGAATTCCGATACTTAATTCCGATACTTTTACAATATCGAATACCGGAATCGGAAGTTCCCATAATGCCTGCGCTCTGCAGTGTCTCTGAAGGATGACAAGCTGGATGGCAGCGCTCAGCTGAGATCCAGCCTGTCATCAGAATGCCATCCCAGCGTGGGAGAATTCTCCTGATCGTTTAAAAGCCGGCGGGCGGTAAAAAGCCGGCGGCTTTTAAACAATCACACAGCCCCATACTGCTTCCCCGCAGCCTCCCACCCCGATCCTCCGCTCCCCTCGCCACCTCCCATCCTGATCGTAAGTTAGGACCGTGCGGGGAGCGCAGCACCAAGGAGCGGGGAGCGAAGGACCCGGGCGGGGAAGCCGGCAGTGAAAAGACTTCACCGCCGGCTTTCCCGTTCTGTGTTGCGCTTTCCCGCCGGTTATTTCAAATGAACAGCTGAGGTATCAGGTGATGCTGATCAGCTGTTCATTTGAAGTCGCCGCGGTGCCCTCAGAGGGTTCATGTGAGTTCATGCTTGACTGCATTGCATGAACTCACATGAACTTTCCCACGGCCGCACAGGTCAGCCTCACCTCCCAGACCATTAGCCCGTCATGATTGGTGTGTGTGGGTGTCTGTGCGTGTGTCTGCGAGTGTGTGCGGGGTGTCTGTGTGTGTGTCCGCGAGTGTGTGTGGGGTGTCTGTGTGATGTCTGCGGGGTGTCTGTGCGATGTCTGCGAGTCTGTGCGATGTCTGTGCGATTTCTGCGGGTGTGTGCGGTGTCTGTGCGATGTCTGCGAGTGTGTGCGGTGTCTGTGCGATGTCTGCGGGTGTGTGCGTGCAGGCAGACATAGGCCGATGTGACACTACTACTCCCATTGGCCTATGTCTGTCCCCCGTCCACTCGTGCCAGCAGGATCAGCTCGATAGGAGCAGTAGTTCCCATCAGCCTGATCCTGCTATTTAAATTGCCCTACTGTGTCCCCAATAAATGTTAAATACATGTCATTGGTGGCCAGTGGTTACCTACAATAAATTAGTTCATACATTACCTGTCCCCGCCGATCGCCACCTAAAATAAAGTAAAAAATAAAAAACTACACCTATACTCACCTAGACACCTAATTCCCCAAAGCCATCGATCTCCTGTAATAAAATATAAAATAATAAACCACAACCTTATCCTTACCCCTCCGTAGTAGTCCACGAGTGTCCCACGATGATCTCCAGTTTAGAGCAGCCACATAGAATGTGACCGCTCTGAACCGCTGCCGCCGCTAGAATGATGGGGCCGTAAAGCAGCCGGAGTTCAGGCAGCGCTGCTCCGGTTAGCTCCTTTACGGCCCTGCTGTATCGTGAGAAATTCCCACGGTACAGCAGTGCCGTAAAGGAGGTCTCCGGAGCTGCGCTGCCTGAATGCACTCCGGTGACCTCAGTCAGTGGCTCCCGCTGCCGGGAGCGGACGTGTTCCCGGCAGCGTGAGCTTACAGCAGCCATGCACAGTTGTCACCATCTCCAGATGTGACAGCTGTGCATGGGAGATCAGCGCAGGAACGTGGAAAGGTAACCATTTTTTTTTAGTAAACTAAGAATTAAATAAAATTGTGTGTTTTATTTCAAATAAATTATTTTTTTCTGGGTGTAGTGTGTTTTTTCTTTTTAACACTTTGTAGGTTAGTAATGGGGGTGTCTTATAGACGCCCATTATTACTAACCTGGGCTTCATGGCAGCTGGCGCTGACATGAACCCCAACCCTATTACCCCCTGCCACCGCACCAGGGCAGCGTGGAAGAGCGAGGCTAAGTGCCAGAATTGGCGCATCCTAAGGATGCGCCATTTCTGGGGCGGCTGACGGCTGGTGTTTCTAGCCTGGGAGGGGGCCAATATTCATGGCACCCTTCCTGGGCTATTAATATCAGCCCCCAGCTGTCTGCCTAGCCTTTGCTAGCTATTAAATAGGGGGTACCCCACGTCATTTTTTGGGGGGGTCCCCCATTTTAATAGCTAGTAAAGGCTAGGTGTTCAGCTGGGGGCTGATATTAGTAGTCTGGGAAGCTCCGTGGGTATTACCCACTTCCCAGGCTTCAAACATCTGCCCCACCCATCTGCTTAACCTCCGTTAGAGCCTTAAATTATGGGGGATCCCATGCCAATTTTTTTTAAATAAATCCTTTATTTTAACACTAAATGACATTTGAGGAGTTAATAAAGATGCAGTCCCTAAATTATTATTTATTTTTTAATTAATTTTTCCCAAAAATTTTGACGTGGGCTTTGCCATATTTTTGTATGCCAGCCAGGTACAGCATCGAGCTTCTATGAACGCGCCATTTTCCGGGGTGACTGCGGACTGCAATTTGCACAAGGGGGGGCAGAAAGCTTGGGCCTCCCTGCGCTGCAGATTCCATCCCCTAGCTGCCTAGTTGTACCTGGCTGGACACACAAATAGGGAGAAGCCCCATGTATTTTTTTTTTAATTATTTCATGAAATTCATGAAATAATTAAGAAAAAAAGGGCTTCCCTATATTGTTGTGTCCGGCCAGGTACAAATAGGCAGCTGGTGGTTGGGCGCAGCCCGTTCCTGCCTGCTGTACCTGGCTGGACACAAATATATTGCGAGGCCCCACGTCAATTTTTTTTTAATTATTTCAGAAAATTCATGAAATAATTAAAAAAAAATTGACGTGGGGCTTCGCACTATATTTGTGTCCAGCCAGGTACAGCAGGCAGGAACGGGCTGCCCCCAACCACCAGCTGCCTATTTGTACCTGGTTGGACACAACAATATAGGGAAGCCCTTTTTTTCTTAATTATTTCATGAATTTCATGAAATAATTAAAAAAAAAAATACGTGGGGCTTCGCCCTATTTTTGTGTCCAGCCAGGTACAACTAGGCAGCTGGGGGCTGGAATACGCAGCGCAGGGAGGCCCAAGCTTTCTGCCCCCCCTTGTGCAAATTGCAGTCCGCAGTCACCCCGGAAAATGGCGCGTTCATAGAAGCTCGATGCTGTACCTGGCTGGCATACAAAAATATGGCAAAGCCCACGTCAAAATTTTTGGGAAAAATTAATTAAAAAATAAATAATAATTTAGGGACTGCATCTTTATTAACTCCTCAAATGTCATTTAGTGTTAAAATAAAGGATTTATTTAAAAAAAATTGGCATGGGATCCCCCATAATTTAAGGCTCTAACGGAGGTTAATCAGACGGGTGGGGCAGATGTTTGACATGAACCCCAACCCTATTACCCCCTGCCACCGCACCAGGGCAGCGTGGAAGAGCGAGGCTAAGTGCCAGAATTGGAGCGCAAGCATGCCTGCGCTTCTCAGTGTCCGCGGGATGACAGGCTGGATGGCAGCGTTCTGCTGCGGTCCAGCCTGTCATCTCGATGTAGCAGAGCTGGAGCTGTCCTGGGAACCATGGAAAGGTAAGGATGAGGTTGCTTTATTATTTTTCTTTTATTGCAGGAGATCGTTGGCTTCAGCTGGAATGGGCGTGATGGTAAGTAGAGTTTAATTTAGAACAATAAAGAATTGTGTGTTTATTTCAATTAAAGGACTTTATTCTGGGTGTTTGTGTTTTCTTTTAACTTTGACTATGGGGTTAGTAATGGGGGTGTCTTATAGACGCCTCTCCATTACTAACCTGGGCTTGATGTCAGCTGGCATTATAAGCTGACATCAACCCCAACCCTATTACCCCACTGCCACCGCTACAGGGCAGTGGGAAGAGCGAGGCTAAGTGCCAGAATTGGCGCATCCTATTGATGCGCCATTTCTGGGGCGGCTGACGGCTGGTGTTTCTAGCCTGGGAGGGGGCCAATATTCATGGCACCCTTCCTGGGCTATTAATATCAGCCCCCAGCTGTCTGCCTAGCCTTTGCTAGCTATTAAATTAGGGGGGACCCCACGTCATTTTTTTGAGGGGGTCCCCCATTTTAATAGCTAGTAAAGGCTAGATATTCAGCTGGGGGCTCATATTAGTAGCCTGGGAAGCTAAGTGGGTATTACCCCCTTCCCAGGCTTCAAACATCTGCCCCAGCCGTCTGCTTAACCTCCGCTAGAGACTAAAATTAAGGGGAACCCCACGCCAATTTTTTTTTAAATAAATCCTTTATTTTAACACTAAATGACAAGTACAATAAGCAACACTATCACTGTACTTCATATATATGTGACTGACATGTTTCTATCTATCTTATCTATGTATGATTCTCTATTCCTTCTATTCTAAATTGTCGGGTACCGCTGCTGAATTGCCGGCCGGCTTTTTTAAAGAGACGGTGCATGAAAACACTATTATATTTTTAAATAAATCCTTTACTCTAAATGACAAGTACAGTAAGCAGCACTGTCACTGTACTTCATATATATGTGACTGACATGTTTCTATCTATCTAATCTATGTGTGAAGCTCTATTCTGTCTGTTATAAATTGTCGGGTACCGCTGCTGAATTGCCGGCCGGCTTTTTTAAAGAAACAGTGCATGAAAACACAATTATTTTTTTAAATAAATCCTTTACACAAAATGACTAGTACAGTAAGCAACACTGTCGCTGTACTTCATATATATGTGACTGACATGTTTCTATCTATCTAATCTATGTGTGAAGCTCTATTCTTTCTGTTCTAAATTGTCGGGTACCAGTGTATGCCGCTGATGAATTGCCGGCTTTTCGCTTAATACATTCTACATTATTCTTAGTTGTTTTACTTCATGTAGAATTAACCTGCAAGGAAAGAAAGGGTTTATTTTCATTCCGATATTTGTGTCCCATTGACTTGCATTGGTTTCCGGTATCGGAATCGGCGATATCCGATACTTTTTGGGTATCGGTCCGATCCAATCCGATACGATATTTCCTGATATCGGAAGGTATCGCTCAACACTAGTAATAATGGTAAATTACAGGCCTGCTATTTAAAACCGTGGTTCTCTGTCAGACATACACCTATAAGAGTGTTCCAAAATCAGCCATTTCTTCCATTTTCATTTCGTTGCAGTGTGTCGGTCAAGCTATTTATACTAGGTCTCTGTGTAGAATAATATTAGTAAATTACAGGCCTGCTATTTAAAATCGTGGTTCTCTGTCAGACGTATCACATATAACTGCATTCCAAAATCAGCCATTTCTTGTGAACATGTAAAATATTGTCCTACATTTAAAATGGGCAAGGTGCGTGGCAAGGGACGGGGAAGTGGACATGATGGTGATGGTGCATGCAGAGGACGAGGACATGGCCGGGGGCAAGCTGAAATTGTTCCCCAACAAACGCATCTTCTCGCTCGACCTTCCTGTCCCAATTACTAGGGGACCGCAGTACACCACTATTGAACACAGAGCAGTGTCAAAAGGTTGTTGTTTGGATAGCAGATAATGCTTCCAGTCACTTAGCCACCGCCACCCTGTCTTCCACACGGTCAAGTCTCAGTAGCCGTGAGTCTGGACTGCATATTACTCACCCTGATCCTCCTTCCTCCCACCATGCCGAGTGCCCGGAGTCAACTGATCCCACAATTGGACACTCAGAAGTGCTGTTCACTTTTCCATTTGTAGATTCGGGCCTTTCGCCCAGCCAGCTTCAAGGGAGTCAAGAGGAGAATACGTGTAGCGATGCCCAAATATTGGAGCAGCCACGGTCACACAAAGCTGACAGTGGGAAAGTGCAATTACTGTCACAAGAGGTGGATGATGATGATGATGATGAGACACGATTTCTAGAAAGTCAGGAGGAGGACAAGGGTGCGGAAGTGGAAGACGAGGTGGTGGATGATATAGTAACTGATCCAACCTGGCAGAAGGACATACAGAGCAAGGACAGCAGCACACAGAGGGAGGGAGGAATAGCACCACAACAGGCAGGAAGAAGCAGTATGATGGCCGCAGACACAAGGCGGGAAAGCGTTCCTCGTAACACCAACACGACGGAAGTTGCCAGTACAACTGTTATGTCTTCCCGAGTCTGGTTATTTTTTAAAGACTCTCCAGATAACCCCAAAAAGCCCATTTGCACCACCTGCCAGGCCAGAATCAGCAGGGGTAGCAAAACTACCAGCCTGACCACCACCAGCATGATCAGGCACATGGCAGCAAAGCACCCGAATAAGTGGCCCGAACCCCAGGGTCCAGAAGCAATATCTGCGGGTGACACCACCGCTGTTGTGCATGCACGACAATCCCCTGTCCATGGCGCATGCAAAGATGCCTCCCGCGCTGCACCTGTCATTGAACACTCTCAACTAGCACCATCAGCAAGGATGTCCATGTGCTTGTCCCAGCCCTTGGAACACAAGCGCAAATACGCAGCCAATGCCCCACAGGCCACACTAGTAAATTCACACATTTCGCGAATGCTTGCTCTCGAAATGTTGTCTTTTAAGCTCATGGAGACGGAAGCTTTCCGCAATCTGATGGTGGCAGCCATCCCTCGGTACTCAGTCCCCAGTCATCACTATTTCTCCCGGTGTGCCGTCCCCACATTACACGAGCATGTGTCCCACAACATTAGCCGTGCCCTCAACAACGAACTTACTGGGAAAGTCTGCCTAACCACGGACATGTGGACAAGTGCTTGTGGGCAAGGACTGTACATCTCGCTGACGGCACACTGGGTAATATTGTGGAAGACGGGACCCAGTCGGACCTTGGGACGGAACACGTCCTCCCGACGCCAAGAATTCCGGACCCTGGGTCAATCAGGGTTGTCCCCACATCTACAGCTCCTGCACCTCCTCCTCCTCCTCTTCAGCCTTCATCTCCAAAATGACCACATCAGTCGCAAGATGGCAGCACTGCAGCAATGCCTCGGTCAAGCGCCAACAGGCTGTGCTGAAGCTAATATGCTTAGGTGACAAACCGCACAACGCTGAAGAGTTGTGGACAGCTCTGAAAGAGCAGGCAGATTTGTTACTGACACCGCTAACCTACAGCCAGGCATGGTCATGTGTGACAATGGCCGAAACCTGATGACGGCTCTGAGGCACACACGTACCATGCCTGGCCCATGTGCTTAAACTCGTGGTTCAGCTGTTTCTGAAAACCTACCCGAATCTGCTGAATCTGCCTGTCAAAGTATGCCGCATGTGTGCCCATTTTAGAAAGTCAGCTACAGCTTCCGCCACCTTTGCCGTGCTTCAGTAGCATTTGCAGCTTCCAGCTCACTGACTGATCTGCGATGTCCCTGTGGCATCCCAGGGGTCCGGTTGCCACAGTGGCATTGCCTCCCTCACAAGGGGTGATGCCATGCCTGGAAGCAAGGAGGGGTCCCCTAATCAGGTTTACCAGCATACAACACTTTCCTGGCTCCAGACCAGAAAGGGGAGCTCCTCCCCTTCAAACTGGAATCAGGAGGTGGGTTAGTAAGAGTGAGTTGAGAGGAGTTGAAGACAGGAGGAGGACGAGGAAGGACCTGGGGAAGAGAGCTGTGTGCAAGCTCGCCCCAGAGGAGAGAAGCGCAAAAGAACCGGACACCGGAGTCTGTGGCTGTGGGGCACTGAAGGCTCAGCAGCAGAATCCGGAGGGCAGGAGACTGCAGGTCTCCTGGCCCCACTAGACGCCCGAAGGCTCAGCAGCACATAGGGCACCGCCACGTGGGAGCGACACTCCAGAAAGGCCCGAGCTGCCTGCCATATAGATGAGGAAAAAGACGTTTTACTCAGGGTCGAGGGCCACAGCATAGCTTCAAGCAGCAGGGCAAAAGAGATTAGCGCAGAGGGAAGGCCTACAACTTCACCTGGCAAGGTGGATCCCCAACTTGCTTCCAGTCCGCCCGAACCTCTAATACCAGCTAGTACCCGTGCCCTGGTCTGCTTAACAAACCGCAAGTAAAGATAAGAGGAAACCGCCATTAAGTTGTGGACTGGTCATTATCTGCGCCATTACCTGCATTGCACTACACCAGAAACATATATAAAATCACCACTTACTGCCCTGGAGCTAAGCTCTGCCTGTGGAGAGCTGAAGCAACTCTGCTGCATCACCATCAGCTCCAGAGGATCTGCACTAGTGTTGAGCCACCCCCGTAGTGTTCGAGTTCGGTTCGTCAAACACCCGTATGTTCGCCGAACTGTTCGTCGAACTGTTCGTCGAACACCTTCGAACACCGTTAAAACCAATGTCAGGCAAACTAAAACACATAGAAACACAAAGAAAACACCTTCAAAGGTGTCCAAAACCTGACAAACTGCTCAGAAGACACAACTAACACATGGAAAAGTGACAAGTACATATAGTCATGCGAAAAGAAAAGAGGTGGGGGAGTAAAAGGAGGGGGAGACACAGATATAGGCATGTCATGCCCTTCTAAAACCCAAAAAGTGCGAAGCCGATACGGCCAGTCCGTTCCTGCCTGTGCGACCTCCGTGTCGCCGGGTTTGTGCCAGAGCTGCGGTGGACCCTGACGGCCAGCCCCCCTCTCCCAATACTGGTGCCTGTCCGCTGGTAGGTTGAGCTAGCCCCCCTGTGGTGGAGGCAGGTCTAAGCTTTTTAATTTAAATTGTCTCTCTAATTTGAATGAATACACTTTAAATCCTTTCACAAGGATCTATTGGAGGGCAAGTCTCATGCCAGCAGCCACGTAATTCCAGCTCCAGTAGCGTCCACTAAAGCTGCTGCAGTTAAAAAGCTTTTATAAGGATCGAGCTCGGCGGTCCACCGCAATGCGTCCTACCGCCAGTCCCAGCCCCTATGCCTTGGGGTACCTCCCGATGCTCTTCACTGAATATCCCGGGGGCCCGAAGCATTTCCTTTGAAAAAATTAAGTGTCCAAACTACAGGTGGTGTAGCTTGCTTAACAGCTGGCATAATCTGCTGACTAGCAGACACTGCTACTAGGCACAAAGTATTTCCTGGGCTAGATGCCGTTAAAAATTTGTAATTAGATACTCTCGTTGGATGCTGAGAAAGCATTCCATAGAGTCTCCTGGCATGCCATATATTATTCTCTTAAAAAGCTTGGGGTAGGGGTCTAGGGGACCCTTTTATAGCCAAAATCACGGCCCTGTATCGCAATACATCACCTAGGCTGAAGATAAATGGAACTGTAGCACCCCGAGGGCTCGGTTGCTACAGAGGTATTGCACCTCACCCAGAGGTGTGATATCTCACTCTCAGGTAAGGATGGAGTGTGGATCAGGACCCCGACACCTGCATGCATTACACCACATTGCCGTGGGGCAGGGCGACCAATATGCCCCTGAGATGGGCACGACAGTCCCTGTCCCTGGCTGGAGTGGGGGGAGGGAACACCGAGGAAGGGGAACCCTGTAGTGCAGTAGCAGGGTGGAAGCAGTTCCTGGGTGCCTTGAGAAGGGAGTATAAAAGGTGGACACCATCTTAGTTCAGTGCAGAGAAGTCTGAGCAGAAGTGACAGGGAGCAGGGGCTCTGCATGAGCTCTGCTCCGGAGGCGGGCCTAGTAACAGAGGCCCAGGCCTGGAAGAGGGAGAAGGAAGGAAGAGGAGCGGAGAAGGCTCCAGGAAGGAGGAATGAAGGGATCCCAGGGGTGCGGACGGGCGAGTCGCCACCGCACGCCCGAATCCACCTGCGTGGAGGGGTCAGGCCAAAGGGAGAGACCGGTCCCCGAAACTAGTGGAGGCGAGAAATGACCCTCAGCTAGAAACCGGAGGCTGTGACATTTTATGTGGCGCAGCCCTTCGCTACACCCGCTAGGAAGGCACCACATAGGGTCAGGGAAACTGGCGCCAAGTTTACCAAGAGGAGGCCCGAGGCAGCCGGACAAAAGCGTTGGTAAGAAAGGCCAGACAAAGGACACACAAAGGGGGTCCTGTGAAGTGCTCCAAAGTTATCTGGGAGTTGTCTGAGCCCCTCACTTGGTGAGCACAGTACGACGTGGGCAGCCGTTACCTGCAGAAGTGGTCTGGATAATAAGAACTGTGAGTAAAGGCCCTGGACTGCATCACTGACTCCGTGTCGTTACTGCTGCTGCCCTGCACCATCACCCCCATCCTCCGCATACACTGCCCTGAGGCTATACTCCTCCCATGGGGAGTTATACTACGCTCTGCTGCACCCACAACACCAGCCTCAGCGGTCTGCCCTGCAGCGGCGGTTCACTCTGACCGCAATCCACGGGTGGCGTAGTCGGACATTTAAACATCAAAACCACATAAATAGTTCCGCCACTGGTTTCACCGCCCTGAGCCACGGAACCGGGTCGCTGCCACGGAGACTACAACCCCCAGCATCCACCAAAAAGGGTCCGGCTCCGGGTGTCCCAAGGCCCAGGGGGCGCGTCAGAACATTTTCATCACCTTTCATAATCACCAATGGGACAAGGCAGGGATATCCTCTGGCCCCTCTCTTATACATCCTAGTGACGGAGCACCTGCTCTCATCAATTCGCCATAACCCCAATATTAGGTGGATTGAGGTGGGAGGCACCGAGTACAAGTGCTCTGCATTTGCTGATGATGTCCTAGTATATATCACTCAATCACATATATCCATCCCTGCTGTTATGGCTGAAATAGATCACTTTGTTACATGGTCAAATTTTAAAATCAATGTAGCGAAGTCTGAGGCCCTCAATGTCTCCCTCCCCAAATCCATACAGGATTCCATCCAGTCCAACTTTCCCTTTGCCCGGCCCTCACAGGTTATCAAATACTTAGGAATTCCTATTCATAGAGACCTCTCCTGTCTATGTTATCTTAATTTTGGGCCCTTTATTGAACAACTCCATACAGACCACGGTTGGCAAGTTAGAACTGTAAGATTCGCTACGTGAACCATTGGTGTTTTGTGGAAAAGCACATGTACACTGTGTTCCAAATTATTATGCAAAAAGTGTTTAGGAGTGATAAGGGAAGAATTTGTTTGTTTGTCAGTTAAACTCATTGATGGTGATGTGTGTCAGGGCTCTTTATATCACTGTAAGCAATTGCAGACAGCTGTGCTAATTAGTTTGGCAGGTGTGTCCAATGAAAGGCAAGACTACTTAAGAAGGCTGTCCCATATTATTAAGCAGCCTACATTTTCTGCCAAAATGGGAAAGAAAAAGGATGTGTCGGCTGCTGAGAAGCAACAAATTGTGGAGTGTTTCGGTCAAGGCATGACTACAATCAACATTGCCAAGACACTTCATCCTGATCATCGCACAATCAAGAAGTATGTAGCTGATTCACAGTACACACGTGTGCGTGCTGATAAGGGAAAATTGAGGACTCTTTCTTACAGGCAATTACATCAAGAGCAGCGGCAAAAAAGCCTTGTCATAGCAGCAGACAAGTTTTTGAAGCTGCTGGTGCCTCCAACGTCCCCCGAACAACAAGATGCAGAGTCCTTCAGAGGTTTGCAGCTGTGCGTAAGCCATCCTGTCGACCTCCTCTATCCACTGCACACAAGCAGAAACGGCTCCGGTGGGCCAAACAATACATGAAGACTGACTTCAAAACTGTTTTGTTCACCGATGAGTGCCGTGCAACGCTCGATGGTCCAGATGGATGGAGTGGAGGATGGGTGGCTGATGGACACCCCACGCAAACATGGCTACGGTGCCAACAAGGAGGAGGTGGAGTAATGTTTTGGGCTGGAATCATGGGGAGAGAGATTGTCGGCCCCTTTAGGATCCCTGAAGGGGTAAAGATGAACTCCATAATGTATGTGGAGTTTCTCAAACAGCACTTCCTGCCATGGTTCAAGAAGAGGAACCGTGTATTCCACAGCAAGATCATTTTCATGCAGGATAATGAACCGTCTCATGCTGCACATAACACATCTGCATCTCTGGCTGATATGGGCATAAAAGGGGACAAACTTATGGTGTGACCCCCATGCTCCCCTGACCTCAACCCCATTGAGAACCTCTGGAGCATCATCAAAAGGAGTGTCTATGATGGCGGGAGGCAGTTCACATCTAAGCAACAGCTCTGGGAGGGTATTCTGTCCTCATGCAAAACAATTGAAGCAGAAACCATCCAAAACCTGACAAATTCAATGGACGAGACAGTTCAGAAGCTCCTTTCGAACAAGGGGTCCTATGTGCAAATGTAACATCACCTAGAATAAAGTTTTGAGTTGAAAACTGTTTGATTTCAGTTTCTAATAACCTGCTAATGCTTATCATTTCAAAAATGACCATTTTTTTGTTCTTTATTAAAATGAAAAGGTTGATCGAAGAGTGTGGGGGATCTAAGAGTGTGGCAACCCAGTAGTCAGGATTACATCGAATTCTGACAATCTGAGGGTCATGTTGCAGGTAGTGCAGCAAGAAGGCACTCATGTGTCTTGCGCATCTAGGAGACCCAAAATTATTTTCCGGGCTAGATGCAGCTAAAAATTATTATTAATTTTAAATCTGGTGGAGCTTAGTATAGATGGCCTAATAGAATCAGTACTGCACACTGCTACAAAGCCCAAATTATTTTCCAGCCAAGATACAGATAAACATGATTAGTAATTTTAAAGCTTAAAATGGTTGGTGAGGTGATTTTAACAAATCATCAAGCTTTTACTCTCCCCAGGATGACACAGGGGTAGAAAAGTCGTTTCGGATCCATGATTTGTTCATCTTTATGAACGTGAGTCTGTCTACATTATCAGTGGAGAGCCGCGTGCGCTTATCTGTCAGCACACCACCAGCAGCGCTGAACACACGTTCAGACAGAGCGCTGGCTGCAGGGCATGACAAGATCTCCAAGGTGTAAGTGGCTAGCTCCAGCCATTTATCCAGATTGGAAGCCCAAAAAGAGTGACACAGTCATGGCTTCAATGTTTACTTGGAGATACTCCTGTACCATCGTCTCTAGGCGTTGACTATGTGTCAGACTTCTTGTCTCCTGTGGCCTTGCAAAGGATGGGCTAAAAAAGTGGTGAAATGATTCCGCAAAATTGATGTTACCAGCAGGTATTGTGTTTCTGTTACGGTTTGAGTGCTGAACACTCGACGGTCCCACGGTTGGCAAGTTGGAACTGTGAGATTCACTACGTGCACCACTGGTGTTTTGTGGAAAAGCACATGTAAGATTCTGCAACAGTCTCTGCTGATACTCCTGCATGCGTGCATCCCTTTCTATGGCAGGAATAATTTCTGCAAATTTACTTTTGTACCGGGGATCTAACAGTGTGGCAACCCAGTAGTCAGGATTATTTCTAATTCTCACAATTCAAGGGTCATGTTACAGGTAGTGCAGCAAGAAGGCACTCATGTGTCTTGCGCATCCAGGAGCACCAAGTCCCTGTTGTGTTGGTGGCGAGGTAACAATCATGCTTCCTTCGTCTGCCCTCTCCCACCAACCTCACACAACAGAAATGTGATCAAAGTCTCCCTCATCTGATGAGTCTTCCATCAGTTCATCCTCCACTTCTTCCTGGGCTCCTGCACCTTCCTCACTAGTTTGGCTGCTACCATGCGCCCTGGTAAAACCATCTCCCCCACCTTCACATGCCTGCCGCCTTGGTGCTGCCGACCGTCTGGACCTTGCAGATGTTAGCCCTTCCGCATACAACTCCTCCTCCTCTACTTCCTCCACCTCATCTTGTGCCACCACCTGACTCCGAATTCTGTTTAACATGTGCTCCAGCATGTAAATCACCGGAATAGTCATGCTGATAATGGCATCGTCAGCACTAAACATCTTCGTCGCCATTTCAAAACTGTGCAGAAGGGTGCATAGGTCCCTGATCTGAGACCACTCCTCCAGCGTGATTTGCCCCACCTCTGGATCTCGTTGGCCCAGGCTATACGTCAGAACGTATTGCACCAGGGCTTGTCGGTGCTCCCACAGTCGCTGCAACATGTGCAGAGTTGAATTCCACCAGGTAGGCACATTGCATTTTAGCTGGTGAAGTGGCAGGCCCAACGACTTCTGTAGAGGTGTAAGTCGCTGAGCTGCGGGATGCGAACAGCAGAAGTGAGCACACAGCGACCGTGCCCTCTGCAGAAGGCCATCTAGTCCGGGATAGTGGGCTAAAAATTGCTGGACATCCAGGTTCAACATGTGAGCCATACAAGGCATGTGTGTGACATTGCCCTGGCGAAGGGCCGCACCCAGGTTTGCAGTATTGTCGCCCACAGCCTTTCCTGGTTTCAGGTCCAGTGGAGACAACCATTCATGAAACTGGTTCTCCAGAGCTGACCACAACTCCTCAGCTGTGTGACTCACATTTCCCAGACATTTCAAAGTAAAAACCGCCTGATGATGTTGAGCCCTGCTGCCAGCATAGTAAGGAGGTGTGCAGGATCCCTTCTGCGCAGTTAGAAAGCTTGTGGCATGACCAGACAGGCTTTGGGTGCAGGTGGAGGACCGAGAGGAGGTTGAGGAGGCAGAAGCAGTGGAGGAACTTTGAGATAAAGAGGATTGACGCACAACTCGTGGGGATGGCAAGAATTGGACAGCAGCCCCTTGTCCTGCTGTCACCATAGTCACCCAGTGCCCAGTCAGCGACATGTAACGCCCCTGTCCATGCCTACTCGTCCAAGTGTCTGTGGTGAAATGCACCCTGTCACACACAGAGTTTCTCCATGAAGCGGTGATGTTGTGTGCGACATGCTGGTGGAGCGCAGGCACACCTTTCTTTGAGAAGTAGTGGCGACTGGGCATCTGGTACTGGGGCACTGCGACGGACATAAGGTCTCGAAAATCCTCTGTGTCCACCAGGCGGAAAGGAAGCATTTCTGTAGCTAAGAGCTTGCAGATGGTGAATTTCAACCTCTTAGCTTTCTCATGGCTAGGAGGAAATGGTCTTTAACTTGTCCACATCTGAGGGACCGAGGGCTGGCTGTTGTGCTTAGACGGGGTTGAGAAGGGTGTCCCCAGCAAACTGCCAGTCTGTGAGGAAGATGCAGGCGGACATGTTAGGTTGCCTTGATCCAAAGGTAGTGCTATCGATGTCGGACAGCGCTCAACACCATTTGGTGTTACCACCTCCAAAGAAAATGATGACCTGCCAATCACGCTGGCTGTTGCGGGTAAAGAGGTGGCAGGTCTGCGTCCCAAAACAGGTGTGACTGCTGTCCCCCCAGTCACAGAGGATGAAGAGGCCGCGGATGCACAAGATGTGGCAGACGGTGGTTGGCCCGGCCGGCTAGGCCGCATTGTAGCACAGTGACCTTCCCACTGCTACTTATGCTTCATGTCCATGTGCTGGTTCATGCATGAAGTACTCAAACTATGCATTTTTTGGCCTCTACTTAGCTTTTGCTGACAAATGTTACAGATAACACGAGTTGGGTCATCTTTATCGATCTGAAAAAATGCCCAGGCTATGCAAGGCTTAGCACCCATGCGACCTGAAGAGCCACCACGACTTGTGGTCAGAGGCAGAGTTGTTTTTGAGGATGCAGTTGTTGACGTGCTTCCAGTACTACGTCTCTGTCCAGGAAGCCGCAACCTGACCTCGTCGTCACTAGCATCCTCCTCCACCTCCTCTGCTGACCTCATCTTTTGGCTGCCTGTGGGTTGACAGTAAGTGGGATCTCCAACCACATCATCATCACCCTGTGTGTTATCACACCCGTCGTCCTCAGAGCCAACCTGTTCCTGCCCTGACAAAAAACTAAAGTTGTCGCTCCAATCAGGTATTTGAGTCTCATCATCGTCTTCCTCACTGTCTCCACCAACAGGAGTTACAGTTTGGGAACGAGGGTCTACATTATGGTCAGAACCTTCTGTGTCTGGTCCTGGATCCGACTCATAAAGATTCTGGGCATCAATGCAGATCATTTCCTCGTCTGGATTCACAGAAGCTCTGGAGCCGACCTCTGATTCCCAGGCTATAGTATGAGTAAACAGCTCTGCAGACTCAACCATCTGTTCTACCCCATACTCAGATGGGCAGCTGGAGACTTGGGAGCTGTGAGGAAGCAAGTGCGATTGGGGTGACACCTCTGAGGACTGGAGTACTTGTGATGTTGAACTTCAGGTGGAGGAGAGCCCACTTAAAGGAGCACTTGATATCCGTTGAAGCACCTGCTGTTTTTGTGCCTCATCTGGAATTTGTAGCGATTGGCGTGGCCGTAAAAAAGGGATCGTATCACATTGTCCGCTAAAAGAAGTAGACATCTTAGTTTGGCTGGAAGATGTTCTTTCTTCTGCTGATGTTACTGTTGCTTTAACACCTACACCACGGACACAACCTTTTTTTCCCCTTACCAACACACCTATTCCCCTTTCCACAAGCAGCACGCCTTTTTCCACTCATTTTGGTGGTTAACTAATTCACAACTCTGGAGTTGTTTGCACAAAAAAACAATGGATGGGAACCGAGCAGAGCTGAGTGGCCAAACTGTGTTATTAGGCCAAAAGTATTGGCTGGGTTAGATGCAGATAAAAATTAGATTGAATTTGCAACCTGATGGAGGTTAGTATAGATGGACTAATAGAACAAGTCCCACACACTGCTAAAAGCCTAAATATTTTTTCAGAGCTAGATGCAGAAAAAAATTAGATTGAATTTGCAACCTGATGGAGGTTAGTATAGATGGACTAATAGAACAAGTCCCACACACTGCTAGAAGCCGAAATATTTTTTCAGAGCTAGATGCAGAAAAAAATTAGATTGAATTTGCAACCTGATGGAGGTCAGTATAGATGGACTAATAGAACAAGTCCCACACACTGCTAGAAGCCGAAATATTTTTTCAGAGCTAGATGCAGAAAAAAATTATATTGAATTTGCAACCTCATGGATGTCAGTATAGATAGACTAATAGAACAAGTCCCACACACTGCTACAAGCTGAAATATTTTTTCAGAGCTAGATGCAGAAAAAAATTAGATTGAATTTGCAACCTGATGGAGGTCAGTATAGATGGACTAATAGAACAAGTTCCACACACTGCTAGAAGCCTAAATATTTTTTCAGAGTTAGATGCAGAAAAAAATTATATTGAATTTGCAACCTGATGGAGGTCAGTATAGATGGACTAATAGAACAAGTCCCACACACTGCTAGAAGCCTAAATATTTTTTCAGAGCTAGATGCATAAAAAAATTAGATTGAATTTGCAACCTGATGGAGGTCAGAATAGATGGACTAATAGAACAAGTCCCACACACTGCTACAAGCAGAAATCTTTTTTCAGAGCTAGATGCAGAAAAAAATTAGATTGAATTTGCAACCTGATGGAGGTCAGTATAGATGGACTAATAGAACAAGTCCCACACACTGCTACAAGCTGAAATATTTTTTCAGAGCTAGATGCAGAAAAAAATTAGATTGAATTTGCAACCTGATGGAGGTCAGTATAGATGGACTAATAGAACAAGTCCCACACACTGCTACAAGCTGAAATATTTTTTCAGAGCTAGATGCAGAAAAAAATTAGACTGAATTTGCAACCTGATGGAGGTCAGTATAGATGGACTAATAGAACAAGTCCCACACACTGCTAGAAGCTGAAATATTTTTTCAGAGCTAGATGCAGAAAAAATTAGATTGAATTTGCAACCTGATGGAGGTTAGTATAGATGGACTAATAGAACAAGACCCACACACTGCTAGAAGCCGAAATATTTTTTCAGAGCTAGATGCAGCAAAAAATTAGATTGAATTTGCAACCTGATGGATGTCAGTATAGATGGACTAATAGAACAAGTCCCACACACTACTACAAGCTGAAATATTTTTTCAGAGCTAGATGCAGAAAAAAATTAGATTGAATTTGCAACCTGATGGAGGTCAGTATAGATGGACTAATAGAACAAGTCCCACACACTGCTACAAGCAGAAATATTTTTTCAGAGCTAGATGCAGAAAAAATTAGATTGAATTTGCAACCTGATGGAGGTTAGTATAGATGGACTAATAGAACAAATCCCACACACTGCTAAAAGCCGAAATATTTTTTCAGAGCTAGATGCAGAAAAAAATAAGATTGAATTTGCAACCTGATGGAGGTTAGTATATATGGACTAATAGAACAAGTCCCACACACTGCTAGAAGCCGAAATATTTTTTCAGAGCTAGATGCAGAAAAAAATTAGATTGAATTTGCAACCTGATGGAGGTCAGTATAGATGGACTAATAGATCAAGTCCCACACACTGCTAGAAGCCGAAATATTTTTTCAGAGCTAGATGCAGAAAAAAATTATATTGAATTTGCAACCTGATGGGGGTCAGTATAGATGGACTAATAGAACAAGTCCCACACACTGCTAGAAGCCTAAATATTTTTTCAGAGCTAGATGCAGAAAAAAATTTGATTGAATTTGCAACCTGATGGAGGTCAGTATAGATGGATTAATAGAACAAGTCCCACACACTGCTAGAAGCCTAAATATTTTTTCAGAGCTAGATGCAGAAAAAAATTAGATTGAATTTGCAACCTGATGGAGGTCAGTATAGATGGACTAATAGAACAAGTCCCACACACTGCTAGAAGCTGAAATATTTTTTCAGAGCTAGATGCAGAAAAAAATTAGATTGAATTTGCAACCTGATGGAGGTTAGTATAGATTGACTAATAGAACAAGTCCCACACACTGCTAGAAGCCGAAATAGTTTTTCAGAGGTAGATGCAGAAAAAAATTATATTAAATTTGCAACCTGGTGGAGGTTAGTATAGATGGACTAATAGAATGATGCTATGCCCAAAAGGTTTTACTTCACTAGGTGCAGTAAAAAACTTTGTATTCTATACACAGGTGGTGTAGCTTGCAGCACAGATACGCTACTCTACTGACTAACACACTCTGCAATAGGCCAAAAAGGATTAGCTTTGCTAGATTTAGCCAAATGCTGTGAAAAAGACTTGCACAGCACTGGCACAGACCTGCCTGGCAAAAAGTGATAGGAAATGATGTAACTTAGTCCTGAAAAGGACTGCAATTACAATTAGTCTTTACTCCCAACCTATCTATTTAAGAGCACAGACCTGGCTGATAAAAGTCGTAGGAAATGCTGTAACCCAGTCCTTAAATGGACTGCAATCACAACTCTTCCCTACTCCCAAGCTATCTGTAGATTTGTGCAAAAATTGGCTTGAAATTAACAAGGTATAGCGCACACAGCAACAGCGGTGCCGTCTAACACGCAGCTGCAGCAATGAGAAAATGTTGGCGACGGGGAAAATGGCTTGGTCTTATAGGGCAAGGACATGTGACATACACTGCCAATGACACATGCCCTTGCTTGTGTGAAAAAAAGCACTTCGCTCCGTGTGTGCGCTGCTGATAGGCTGACAGACTGCACCTCCCCACTGTAAATGCGGGAAAGAGAAAAAAAAATGGAGATCTTCATTATTCCTGCAGAGATCCATCCCCTGCCCCTCCCCCCGCCCCGCTGTACACTCAAACTGTGTATTAACATTAATTTTCAGCATTACTGAGAAAAAATCCAGTTATGATTTTGGTGCACGAACAGTTATCGAACATAACCTCGAACAGCCAAATTTTTTTCAAATCGTTCGTGTTCGGCGAACGGCTCGAACACCACCCAAAACAGCTTGAATTTGAGATTGGCGAACAGTTCGAGTCGAACACCGCTCATCTCTAATCTGCACCGCAGCGGCGGCCCATATAGCCGCATACCACAGGTGGCGTCACAAACATTATCTCTATAAAAACTTTATTCCCTTTTACTTTTTCCCTTTAATTGA
This sequence comes from Phyllobates terribilis, assembly GCF_046119375.1. Taxonomy (NCBI): domain Eukaryota; kingdom Metazoa; phylum Chordata; class Amphibia; order Anura; family Dendrobatidae; genus Phyllobates; species Phyllobates terribilis. The sequence continues at coordinate 45,639,061 of NW_027362764.1, read as the reverse complement.
CCGCCCTGGGTCATGGACCGGGTCACTGCCACCGTGACATCCCCCAACATCGACTGGAATGGCTCCCGAGTACCCCACGGCCCAGGGGGCACGTCATCCCCACACGTTGGAACTCTACATTGCAGATGTTGGGAAAGATTTGTGAGCAGAAGAGGGCAGTTATTGACAACCAGCATCAACAAGGCTGTCGGTATTCAGTTCAGACTCCACACATAAGATCTCAGGAGTGGACGTGGATGTCAGACATATGTACCATCCTCCAAAACTTTGAGGACGCCACCAAGATGGTGAGCGGTGATAACGTCATAATTAGCGTCACCATCCAGCTTCTTCGGAAATGCTCTCTGCTCACAATTAAAGAGGATGCATTGCAGGCGAAGCATGATGAGATGGAGCAAGGAACCATACAGGGTGACTCCACACAGCCCAGCCTCATCTCATCCCAACGTAGATTGGGTGACAATGAGGAAGAGGAGGAGGAGGAGGAAGAACAGGAGCTAGTTTCCTGCGCTATAGACGGTACTACTTGCACAACTGTCATACTGTCTATTCAGTGTGGATGGCCTGAGGACAGAGAGGAGGAGGAGAGCATGGTCAGTTGTCCTCTTGGTGAGGACCTTGCCTGTTAGCAGTCTGGCACACATGGCTGAGTTTATGTTATGCTGCCTTTCCTGTGACCCTCGCATTGTCCAAATTTTGGGTGACAGTCATTACTGGTTGGTGACACTTCTAGACCCACACTACAAGGAGAACTTTCTGTCTCTTATTCCTGTGCAGGATAGGCCTAATAAAATGTTGCAGTATGAGAAGGCCCTTGTTGCGGAATTATTTATTTATTAAAATTTCCCATCTGAAAACACTGGTGGCAGAGGTCACAGTTCTTTGGACAACCAAGGAGTACAGGCGAGAGAGACACAAATGCAATCCAGCAGAGGCAGGGGAACACTGTCAAAGTTCTGGGACAGTTTTCTCAGACCCTACCATCACACAGGCCCTGAGGCGCGGGGTACTCTCACAAGGAGGGAAAAGTTTCGGAAGGGAGTACCTTGCTGACCGTACCAACATCCTCTGTGATTCCTCTGTGCCTTATAATTATTGGGTATCCAAGCTGGACACGTGGCATGAACTGGCTCTCTACGCTCTGGAGGTTCTGGCCTGCCCTGCCACTAGCGTTTTCTCAGAGCAGGTTTTTAGTACCGCCGGTGGAGTTATAACTGATAGGCGCATCCGTCTGTCAACTGAAAATGCTGACAGGCTGACTCTTATAAAAATGAACAAGGGCTGGATTTGGCCAGACTTCTCAACACCTCTGAATGATAGCAGCTTAACAAACTCAAATACAGTGTTTTTTTTGGGAGGTCTAACTCTATTGCCATGCACCTCTGTCTTCACACCCAGACATGGGTATACACTTCCTCATTTTGTCTATTTGCTCTTGTCCTCCTCCTTCTCCTCATCCTCCACATCCTCCTCCATATCACCACCATACCTACCATATTACCATATCTGCGTCACTTGCAAGGGACATTGGAGTCCCTCCAAATTTTTGGCAGCCATTGCATTCACTGCATAGGCAAACAGTTTGGGAGACCCACTTCCTAATAATGGGAACATTGTTTTCAGGAGGCCCTCTGACCTCTACGTCTCTTGCAAGGGGCATTGGAGTTCCTCCAAATTTTTGGCAGCCATTGCATTCACTGCATAGGCAAACAGTATGGGAGACCCACTTAACACTAATGGAAACATTGTTTTCAGGAGGGCCACCGACCTCTACGTCTTTTGCAAGGGGCATTGGAGTCCCTCCAAATTTTTCGCAGCCATTGCATTCACTGCATTGGCAAACAGTATGAGAGACCCACTTCCTATTAATGGGAACATTGTTTTCATGAGACCCTCCGACTTCTATGTCTCTTGCAAGGGGCATTGGAGTTCCTCCAAACATTTGGCAGCTGTTGCATTCACTGCATATGCAAATAGTATGGGAGACCCACTTCCTAATAATGGGAAGATTGTTTTCAGAAGGCCCTCCGACCTCTACATCTCTGGCAAGGGGCATTGGAGTTCCTCCGAAATGTTGGCAGCCATTGCATTCACTGCATAGGCAAACAGTGTGGGAGACCCACTTAATAAAAATGGGAACATTGTTTTCAGGAGACCCTCCGACTTCTACATCTCTTGCAAGGGGCATTGGAGTTCCTCCAAATTTTTGGCAGCCGTTGCATTCACTGCATAGGCAAACAATATGGGAGACCCACTTCCTAATAATGGAAACATTGTTTTCAGGAGGCCTTCCGACCTCTACGTCTCTTGCAAGGGGCATTGGAGTTCCTCCAAATTTTTGGCAGCCGTTGCATTCACTGCATTGGCACATTGTAATGGAGACCCATTTCCTAATAATGGGAACATTGTTTTCAGGAGTCCCTCCGACCTCTACATCTCTTGCAAGGGACATTGGAGTGCCTCCAAATTTTTGGCTGCTTTTGGACTCATTGCATACCCTATAACTGGATAGCAGACCCTCTCCTTTCTAATGGGAACATGCCGTTACTGTGGCCCAGCTCTATGTGTCTTTAAATTGTTAGTAGGGTTTTTCCTAAATTTTGGCAGCAGTTGGACTCACTACATACCCTATAACTGGATAGCAGACCCTCTCCTTTCTAATAGGAACATGTACTTACTGTGGCCCTGCTCTTTGAGTGTTTAAATTGTTAGTGGGTTTTTTCCTAAATTTTAGCAGCCGTTGGACTCACTGCATACCCTATAACAGGATAGCAGACCCTCTCCTTTCTAATAGGAACATGTACTTACTGTGGCCCTGCTCTTTGAGTGTTTAAATTGTTAGTTGGGTTTTTCCTAAATTTTAGCAGCCGTTGGACTCACTGCATACCCTATAACTGGATAGCAGACCCTCTCCTTTCTAATAGGGACTTGTCGCTACTGTGGCCCTGCTCTATGTGTGTTTAAATTGTTAGTGGGATTTTTCCTAAATTTTGGCAGCCGTTGGACTCATTGCATACCCTATAACTGGATAACAGACCCTCTCCTTTCTAATGGGAACATGTCGTTACTGTGGCCTAGCTCTATACGTGTTTAAATTGTTCGTGGGGTTTTTCTCCAAATTTTGGCAGCCATTGGGCTCACTGCATACCCTATAACTGGATAGCAGACCCTCTCCTTTCTAATGGGACCATGTCGTACTCGTTACTTTGGCCCTGTTCTATGTGTCTCTAAATTCTTAGTGGGGTTTTTCCTAAATTTTGTCAGCCATTGGACTCACTGCATACCCTATAACTGTATAGCACACTCGCTCCTTTGTAATGGAAACATGTCATTACTGTGGCACTTCTCTATGTGTGTTTGAATTGTTAGTGAGGTTTTTACCAAATTTTGGCAGCCCTTGCAGTCACAGCATGGGCATTACCACTATAGGAGGCCCACTCCTTTATAATGGGAACATTTTTTTTACCGAGACCCTTCTCTATGTCTCTTCAAAGGGGTATTAAGTTGCGTCCAAATTTTTGGCAGCCCTTGCAGTCACTGCATACGCAATAACAGTATAGGAGACCCACTCTTTAATAATGGGAACAACAAACATAGCCGACTGCTGGCCCTTTAAGAATAGTAAGTCTGTAAAAATACTCTTTGTGACTTTCAGAGTCCCTCCTTCATAAATGAAACAGGATGTGTTTGATGATGTTTCACACACCACATGGCCAGATAAGGTTGTAAAATGTTAAAATGACATTTCCTGGTGAATGCATTTGTCTTGATTGGAAGCAATACAAAAGTGTAAAAGCACATCAAAAATGCTACATGTGAATAAAGCTCAAGGTGTGGAGGAATATTTTTGTTTTTGGTTATTTATTTTGCCTTATATACAAGTCATTACCCTGGAAAGGATGTTCCTTAACATATTTCCCAGGAAAATCCATTTTGGTTTAGTTTTTGCATGTTTTATTGTGAGTCCATAAAAGTGGCGTAATACCTCTGACAACATTGTTGACAGCGATGACCTGGGAGTCAGAAATGCTTCCAGCGGACTTCCCCATGATGTTCCGATGTCATTTGAGCACTGTTTCCATAGATTTGGGCAATTTTTAGGCCCTCTGCAGACCGCCGGGGGGGGGGGCACCAGAAAAATGCTTGCGTTTTCCATACACTTACATTGGGCTCATTACTCGGACTGAGCACTCAAGCATTCTAATTTGCTTGACCCGAGCAACGAGTACCTGAGCATTTTAATGCTAGCCCATCACTAATAACAACACTAATGTTAGCACCACACACCACCAGAGCACATATTAACTGCAATAAACAGCACAAGACTGAGCAGGGAACAAGATTAAATAGCCCACCTAATGATCAGGTTTTGAATATCTTCCAATCATCCCCAGACAGCCACTCCCTGCTAGCTTGGATAGCAGACCGGAAACAATCCCACCACTGCCTAATGCCAGACACAGCAGCGTCCTGCATTGCCTGGAAACAGGGAAAATCAGTGAGAGACACAGTGTCCCGCATCCTCACACATCCTACAACACCAGAACGTGATGCCCCATAAGATTGGGACTGTTTCCCAGCACATGTATTAGCTCCACCTCCAGGGTCAGGACAATGGCGGCACTTGCGTCCCTAGTAGCATAGCACCGGACCTGCTCCATTCCCAGATGGGAGCACAGAACCACGATTCCTAACACCTAATAGTGTTAAACCCATTAAGACGACTTATATCCCTTACTGACATATGATGTACCAGTACGTCACACGCTGGCTCCTTGACCTGTGAGTCCTGGCTTGCGAGCCCTCATCTTTCCCTGCATGACAGCTGATTTCATCAGCCATCATGTGCCTCTAACAGCCGAGGGTGGAGCGGAGCTCCACCAGCAGTTTTTAACCTGTCAAATCCCGCTGACAATGGCATGTAACACGCACCGGCAGGGGAGCACATCATTCCATGTGCCCATTGGCGTGTCTGTGACGTGATTGCGGGGCACTGATGGGTTGTCATGACAGCCAGGGGTCTGCTTTCTTTCCTCCGGTGAAAGCTGGCATTTACAAGAGACTGTGATTTTCATTATACATTGCAGTGCTGATGCCCTGCTATGTATAGCATAAGAGATCGGATGATCGCAGCTTCAAGTCCCCTAAGGGGACTATTGAATACAGTAAAGGTAAAAAAATGGTTTTAAAAATATGAAAAATAACATAAAAAAAAAAAAATTCAAATCACCCCCTTTTTTGCCCTGTTAAAAATAAAACAATTACAAAAAAATACACATATTTGGTATACCTGTGTTCGAAGAAGACCGATCTATCAAAATATAAAATAAATTAATCCAATCTGTAAACGGAATAATGAGAAAAAAAATTTAAATACCAGAATTACTTTTTTTGGATGACACAACATTGCAATAAAATGCAATGAGAGGAAATCAAAACATTGCATCTACCCCAAAATGGTATCAGTAAAAACATCATCTTATCTCGCAAAAAATAAGCCCTGACACTGCCTCATATCCTAAAAAATGAAAAAGTTATGAGTCTTGGAAAATGGCGACACAAGAAAGGTTTTTTTTTTTTTTACGAATTTCTGAATTTTTTTTTACCACTTAGATAAAAAAAGAAAATATTCATGTTTGGTATCTGCATACTCGTACTGACCTGGAGAATCATATTGTCAGGTTACTTTTACTGCACAGTGTACATGTTAAATAAAAAAATCTGCACTTTTTTTTCAATTTCAACTCACTGGGAATTTTTTTCCTGCTTTCCAGAACATCACATGATAAAATAAATGGTGCCTTAAAAAAATTACAACATTTTCCCCAAAAAAACAAGCCTTCATAAGGATATCTTGACGGAAAATAAAATGGTTATGGCTCTTGGAAGAAGTGGAGTAAAAAAAAAACGAAAATGAAAAAATGAAAAATGGCCATGGCGGGAAGGGGTTAAAACTTTATTGACCATCATCTATCCCTAGAATTGGAGTTTGAACCCCGAGAACATCAGAGCGATGGCATTAAGCCAACCTCAAGCACTACTACATACAGAAGTGATGAGACTGGATAAAGAATGAAACGGCTGCTGTGTCCAGAAAATGCCTTGGCCCTTTTCAAGATGATCATAAAGCTCTTGGGGTCAATCCTTAACTGATCAAATCTCCATGGTCAATTGTAAGACTTTGCTAACCGGTGTTACAATGTTGGGAAACTCCCATCTGTAATTTCTTTTTGGCCACAAGTTGACTTCTTTGGCCAGTCATTCGGTATTGGATCATACAAATCAATGACGGAGATTTGTTTTCTGTTATATGTGTCCACAATGTGTTCTTGTATTCCAAATAGAATAAATATACAATTAAAGCACAGGATTGAAGGAATCACATATTTCCCAGTTAACAAATGTTACATTGTTTCTCCCGGGCTCACTAAAACAGATTAATGACTGACTTTGTTAAACATGTTGGCAACGCAAATTCTCAATTTTCTATTTATCAGTTCCACTTTCCCACATGAGATCAGCCCGTAATAGCACATTTGTCCAAAAAACTCTAATTAACTGTACCGAAGAACTTGCTGCGCTCAGTTCCTAATGTGTTTTTGATATTCCCCTGCCCATCATGTATTAGTGTTCACCAAATAACAGCACTCGGGTTAATAAAGGTGTAGATATTAAATTAACAACAGTGGTAAACAACGTAGCTGCACTTCTCATGTCTGCAAAACCAATGAAGTGGATGACACCAGGATTCACGCTGATCTACGGCGATGACAGATGGGCATCATTTAACATAATACATCAGTGGGCAACCCACATGCCACAGCTGTCCTCCACTAAATGAATTAGATCAGGGTAATTAATCCAAGGCAAAAACTAGTAAGAGAGTGGGACCCACTAATAAATGGATAAATGGAATCATTTACACCATGGTTTACAAAATAAAGAATAATAAAAAAAATAGAAATAAAAAAAAAAAATACCTTTTTTTTTTTTTACTTTTTCTTGTGCTCAGTACTTAGGAACATTCTGCATAAAACCCATTTAGTCATGAGTTACTTACAACGTGATGCTTCTTATCTTCTCCCAAACAACTCCTCCTCTTGATCTCATGTTATTGGCATTAGTGATGACCGAGTATGTTTTGTTAACCCTTTCGGCGAGTATGCTCGGGCAAGCACCGAGTAGTTACAGCTGCTCGGTGTTATGTTTGAATCACTCCCCTGTGCATGATTTGCAACTGTTTGACCGCTGCTTTAATACATGTGAGAAATGTGCAAGAAATAGACATTCCTCACATGTATTAAAGCTGTCAAACAGTCACAAATTTTACACACTGGAGTGATTCAAACATATCACCGAGCAGCTGTAACTACTCCGTGCTCGCCTGAGCATACTCGGACAGAACATACTCACTCATCACTAATTGGCATGTTTATTGGTGCCTACTAGTGGTAAGAACAAGTGCTTGTTACTCAAGTTTGCCCAAGGTGCTCGGGTATGCACCGAGTATCGCTGGTGCTCCAGTGACATGTTCGGGTCCCCATGGCCGCATGTTTCGCGGCTCTTATACGGCCACATAACATTCGGTGATTGCACATAAAACTCAGCATGCCCGCAAGATAAATTGACATGTTGCGGATTTAAAGCACGCACCACAGGACAGTTTAACCTGATAAAAAAGTGGTCACAAGATCTCTATAAATGCCAACCACTTTGTTGGAACAGATGCTGATTTTTTGATGCAACAAAAACATACAGCGTCAACAACTCACCAAAAAATCATCTTGGCCACAGAGCTGACTTATTCTTTAGAGTATGTCCCTTAGGGTTGAGAACTACAATGATGGACCAATAGCGCATCATCACCACTGCGGCTACATGCATGCATAGAAATATATAATTGAGACAACACTGTTCTTTGATTGCAGCTCTGAAGAAGGTGATTGTTGGGATCTGAGTTTTCTCTGGTTTATCGGAGAAGGATCAGAATTGTTTTTTGCGGTCCCTCTCTTGCCACTGATATTGCATGTGAATGATTAAAATGTGCATATTCACCATAGAGCAGCAACAATTTGTCTACGGAACTGTGATGGCTGCCGCCCATCAGCAGCTGCTGATAGACAACAGTACTCACATGATAAAACTTTTTTTTTTTCCCCCAATGTGAAGCTTAGTGTTTGCCACTTGTTTTTTTTTTGCCTTCCTCTGGATCAACATGTTAGGCTATGGGTTGAACTAGATGGACTTAGTCTTCCTTCAACCTTAAAAACTATGTTACTATGTTAACTTCAGGTAACCACACAGCGCTGATTCTGCTGGAAAAGTGCCGGTCCTAGAGGTGAGTGTTTTTTTAAAAAAAATTCTGGGTCATAATACCAATTATGGAGAAGTTTTCCAACATTGGACTACCCCTTTAACTTGTATAAATATATACATTCATTATCTTTGCATAGTTTTGTTGCCATTGAAAGAAGAAGGACTCGGATACTCTTTTGCACAGATGAGTAGAGATGAGCGTTGTTCTACTCGAACTGTTCGCCAATCTCAAATTCGAGCTGTTTTGGGCGGTGTTCGAGCCGGTCGGCGAACACGAACAATTTGAGAAAAATCCGGCTGTTCGAGGTTATGTTCGATAACTGTTCGTGCACCAAAATCATAACTGGATTTTTTCTCAGTAATGATGAAAATTAATGTTAATACGCAGTTTGAGTGTACAGCGGGGTGGGGGGAGGGGCAGGGGATGGATCTCTGCAGGAACAATGAAGATCTCCATTTTTTTTTCTCTTTCCCGCATTTGCAGTGGGGAGGTGCAATCTGTCAGCCTATCAGCAGCGCACACACGGAGCGAAGTGCTTTTTTTCACACAAGCAAGGGCATGTGTGATTGGCAGTGTATGTCACATGTCCTTGCCCTATAAGACCAAGCCATTTTCCCCGTCGCCACCATTTTCTCACTGCTGCAGCTGCGTGTTAGACGGCACCGCTGTTGCTGTGTGCGCTATACCTTGTTAATTTCAAGCCAATTTTCGCACAAATATACAGATAGCTTGGGAGTAGGGAATAGTTGTGATTGCAGTCCTTTTAAGGACTAGGTTAAAGCATTTCCTACGACTTTTATCAGGCAGGTCTGTGCTCTTAAATAGATAGATTGTGGGAGTAAAGACTAATTGTAATTGGAGTCCTTTTCAGGACTAGGTTACATCAGTTCCTATCAGTTTTTGCCAGGCAGGTCTGTGCCAGTGCTGTGCAAGTTTTTTTCACAGCATTTGGCTGAATCTAGCAAAGCTAATCCTTTTTGGCCTATTGCAGAGTGTGTTAGTCAGTGGAGTAGCCTATCTGTGTTGCAAGATATACCACCTGTGTATAGAATACCAATTTTTTTACTGCACCTAGTGAAGTAAAATCTTTTGGGCATAGCATCATTCTATTAGTCCATCTATACTGACCTCCATCAGGTTGCAAACTGAATATAATTTTTTTCTGCATCTAGCTCTGAAAAAATATTTGGGCTTCTAGCGGTGTGTGGGACTTGGTCTATTAGTCCATCTATACTGACCTCCATCAGGTTGCAAATTAAAAATAATTTTTTTCTTCATTTAGCTCTGAAAAAATATTTGGGCTTCTAGCAGTGTGTGGGACTTGTTCTATTAGTCCTTCTATACTGACCTCCATCAGGTTGCAAATTGAATATAATTTTTTTCTGCATCTAGCTCTGAAAAAATATTTGGGCTTCTAGCGGTGTGTGGGACTTGGTCTATTAGTCCATCTATACTGACCTCCATCAGGTTGCAAATTAAAAATAATTTTTTTCTGCATCTAGCTCTGAAAAAATAATTGGGCTTCTAGCAGTGTGTGGGACTTGGTCTATTAGTCCATCTATACTGACCTCCATCAGGTTGCAAATTAAAAATAATTTTTTTCTTCATTTATCTCTGAAAAAATATTTGGGCTTCTAGCAGCGTGTGGGACTTGTTCTATTAGTCCATCTATACTGACCTCCATCAGGTTGCAAATTAAAAATAATTTTTTTCTGCATCTAGCTCTGAAAAAATATTTGGGCTTCTAGCAGTGTGTGGGACTTGGTCTATTAGTCCATCTATACTGACCTCCATCAGGTTGCAAATTAAAAATATTTTTTTTCTGCATCTAGCTCTGAAAAAATATTTGGGCTTCTAGCAGTGTGTGGGACTTGGTCTATTAGTCCATCTATACTGACCTCCATCAGGTTGCAAATTGAATAAAAAAAATTTCTGCATCTAGCTCTGAAAAAATATTTGGGCTTCTAGCGGTGTGTGGGACTTGGTCTATTAGTCCATCTATACTGACCTCCATCAGGTTGCAAATTAAAAATAATTTTTTTCTGCATCTAACCCAGCCAATAGTTTTGGCCTAATACCACAGTTTGGCCACTCAGCTCTGCTCGGTTACCATCCATTGTTTTTTTGTGCAAACAACTCCATAGTTGTGAATTAGTTAACCACCAAAATGAGTGGAAAAAGGCCTGCTGCTGGTGGAAAGGGGAATAGGCGTGTTGGGAAGGGGAAAAAAGGTTGTGTCCGTGGGGTAGGTGCAGAAGAAAGACCATCTTCCAGCCAAACTAAAATGTCTACTTCTTTTAGCGGACAATGTGATAAGATCCCTTTCTTACGGCCACGCCAATCGCTACAAATTCCAGATGAGGCACAAAAACAGCAGGTGCTTCAACGGATATCAAGTGCTCCTTTAAGTGGGCTCTCCTCCACATCAACTTCAACATCACAAATACTCCAGTCCTCAAAGGTGTCACCCAAATCGCACTTGCTTCCTCACAGCTCCCAAATCTCCAGCTGCCCGTCTGAGTATGAGGTAGAACAGATGGTTGAGTCTGCAGAGCTGTTTACTCATACTATAGCCTGGGAATCAGAGGTCGACTCCAGCGCTTCTGTGAATCCAGACGTGGAAATGATCTGCACTGATGCCCAGAATCTTTATGAGTCGGATCCAGGACCAGACGCAGAAGGTTCTGACCATAATGTAGACCCTCATTCCCAAACTGTAACTCCTGTTGGTGGAGACAATGAGGAAGACGATGATAAGACTCAAATACCTGATTGGAGCGACAACTTTAGTTTTTTGTCAGGGCAGGAACAGGTTGGCTCTGAGGACGACGGGTGTGATAACGCACAGGGTGATGATGATGAGGTCGGAGATCCCACTTACTGTCAACCCACAGTCAGCCAAGAGATGAGGTCAGCAGAGGAGGTGGAGGAAGATGCTAGTGACGACGAGGTCAGGTTGCGCCTTCCTGGACAGAGACGTAGTACTGGAAGCACGTCAACAACTGCATCCTCAAACACAACTCTGCCTCTCACCACAAGTCGTGGTGGCTCTTCAGGTCGCATGGGTGCTAAGCCTTGCATAGCCTGGGCATTTTTTCAGATCGATAAAGATGACCCAACTCGTGTTATCTGTAACATTTGTCAGCAAAAGCTAAGTAGAGGCCAAAAAATACATAGTTTGAGTACTTCATGCATGAACCGGCACATGGACATGAAGCATAAGTTGCAGTGGGAAGCTCAGTGTGCTACAATGCGGTCTAGCCGGCCGGGCCAACCACCGTCTGCCATATCTTGTGCATCCGCGGCCTCTTCATCCTCTGTGACTGGGGGGACAGCAGTCACACCTGTTTTGGGGCGCAGACCTGCCACCTCTTTACCCGCAACAGCCAGCGTGATTGGCAGGTCATCATTTTCTTTGGAGGTGGTAACACCAGCTGGTCTTGAGCGCTGTCCGACATCGATAGCACCACCTTTGGATCAAGGCAACCTAACATGTCCGCCTGCATCTTCCTCACAGACCGGCAGTTTGCCGGGGACACCCTTATCAACCCCGTCTAAGCACAATAGCCAGCCCTCGGTCCCTCAGATGTGGACAAGTAAAAGACCATTTCCTCCTAGCCATGAGAAAGCTAAGAGGTTGAATTTCACCATCTGCAAGCTCTTGGCTACAGAAATGCTGCCTTTCCGCCTGGTGGACACAGAGGATTTTCGAGACCTTATGGCCGTCGCAGTGCCCCAGTACCAGATGCCCAGTCGGCACTACTTCTCAAAGAAAGGTGTGCCTGCGCTCCACCAGCATGTCGCACACAACATCACCGCTTCTTTGAGAAACTCTGTGTGTGACAGGGTGCATTTCACCACAGACACTTGGACGAGTAGGCATGGACAGGGGCGTTACATGTCGCTGACTGGGCACTGGGTAACTATGGTGACAGCAGGACAAGGGGCTGCTGTCCAAGTCTTGCCGTCCCCACGAGTTGTGCGTCAATCCTCTTTATGTCATTTTTCCTCCACTGCTTCTGCCTCCTCAACCTCCTCTCGGTCTTCCACCTGCACCCAAAGCCTGTCTGGTCATGCCACAAGCTTTCTAACTGCGCAGAAGGGATCCTGCACACCTCCTTACTATGCTGGCAGTAGGGCTCAACGTCATCAGGCGGTTTTTACATTGAAATGTCTGGGAAATGTGAGTCACACAGCTGAGGAGTTGTGGTCAGCTCTGGAGAACCAATTTCATGAATGGTTGTCTCCACTGGACCTGAAACCAGGGAAGGCCGTGTGTGACAATGCTGCAAACCTGGGTGCGGCCCTTCGCCGGGGCAATGTCACACACGTGCCTTGTATGGCTCACGTGTTGAACCTGGTTGTCCAGCAATTTTTAGCCCACTATCCCAGACTAGATGGCCTTCTGCAGAGGGCACGGTCGCTGTGTGCTCACTTCCGCCATGGGCATCCCGCAGCTCAGCGACTTACATCTCTACAGAAGTCGTTGGGCCTGCCACTTCACGGGCTAAAATGCGATGTGCCTACCCGGTGGAATTCAACTCTGCACATGTTGCAGCGACTGTGGCAGCACCGACAAGCCCTGGTGCAATACGTTCTGACGTATAGCCTGGGCCAACGAGATTCAGAGGTGGGGCAAATCACGCTGGAGGAGTGGTCTCAGATCAGGGACCTATGCACCCTTCTGCACAGTTTTGAAATGGCGACGAAGATGTTTAGTGCTGACGATGCCATTATCAGCATGACTATTCCGGTGATTTACATGCTGGAGCACATGTTAAACAGAATTCGGAGTCAGGTGGTGGCACAAGAGGAGGTGGAGGAAGTAGAGGAGGAGGAGTTGTATGCGGAAGGGCTAACATCTGCAAGGTCCAGACGGTCGGCAGCACCAAGGCGGCAGGCATGTGAGGGTGGGGGAGATGATTTTACCAGGGCGCATGGTAGCAGCCAAACTAGTGAGGAAGGTGCAGGAGCCCAGGAAGAAGTGGAGGACGAACTGATGGAAGACTCATCAGATGAGGGAGACCTTGATCACATTTCTGTTGTGCGAGGTTGGGGGGTGAGGACAGAGGAAGGAAGCATGATTGCTACCTCGCCACCAACACAACAGGGACTTGGTGCTCCTGGATGCGCAACACACATGAGTGCCTTCTTGCTGCACTACCTGCAACATGACCCTCGAATTGTGAGAATTAGAAATAATCCTGACTACTGGGTTGCCACACTGTTAGATCCCCGGTACAAAAGTAAATTTGCAGAAATTATTCCTGCCATAGAAAGGGATGCACGCATGCAGGAGTATCAGCAGAGACTGTTGCAGAATCTTACATGTGCTTTTCCACAAAATACCAGTGGTGCACGTAGTGAATCTCACAGTTCCAACTTGCCAACCGTGGGACCGTCAAGTGTTCAGCACTCAAACCGTAACAGAACCACAGTATCTGCTGGTAACATCAATTTTGCGGAATCATTTCACCACTTTTTTAGCCCATCCTTTGCAAGGCCACAGGAGACAAGAAGTCTGACACATAGTCAACGCCTAGAGACGATGGTACAGGAGTATCTCCAAGTAAACATTGAAGCCACGACTGTGTCACTGGACCCTTGCTCTTTTTGGGCTTCCAATCTGGATAAATGGCCGGAGCTAGCCACTTACGCCTTGGAGATCTTGTCATGCCCCGCAGCCAGCGTTCTGTCTGAACGTGTGTTCAGCGCTGCTGGTGGTGTGCTGACAGATAAGCGCACGCGGCTCTCCACTGATAATGTAGACAGACTCACGTTAATAAAGATGAACAAATCATGGATCCGAAACGACTTTTCTACCCCTGTGTCATCCTGGGGAGAGTAAAAGCTTGATGATTGGTTAAAATCACCCTACCAACCGTTTTAAGCTTTCAAATTACTAATCATGTTTATCTGTATCTTGACTGGAAAATAATTTGGGCTTTGTAGCAGTGTGCAGCACTGATCCTATTAGGCCATCTATAATAAGCTTCACCAGATTTAAAATTAAAAATAATTTTTAGCTGCATCTAGCCCGGAAAATAATTTTGGGGCTCCGAGATGCGCAAGACACATAAGTGCCTTCTTGCTGCACTACCTGCAGCATGACCCTCATATTGTCAGAATTCGAAGTAATCATGACTACTGGGTTGCCACACTCTTAGATCCCCCAAACTTTTCGATCAACCTTTTCATTTTAATAAAGACCAAAAAAATGGTCATTTTTGAAATTATAAGCATTAGCAGGTTGTTAGAAACTGAAATCAAACAGTTTTCAACTCAAAACTTTATTCTAGGTGATGTTACATTTTCACATAGGACCCCTTGTTCGAAAGGAGCTTCTGAACTCTCTCGTCCATTGAATTTGTCAGGTTTTGGATGGTTTCTGCTTCAATTGTTTTGCATGAGGACAGAATACCCTCCCAGAGCTGTTGCTTAGATGTGAACTGCCTCCCGCCATCATAGACACTCCTTTTAATGATGCTCCAAAGGTTCTGAATGGGGTAGAGGTCAGGGGAGCATGGGGGTCACACCATAAGTTTGTCCCCTTTTATGCCCATATCAGCCAGAGATGCAGATGTTTTATGTGCAGCATGAGATGGTGCATTATCATGCAGAAAAATGATCTTGCTGTGAAATACACGGTTCTTCTTCTTGAACCATGGCAGGAAGTGCTGTTTGAGAAAATCCACATACATTATGGAGTTCATCTTTAGCGCCTTCAGGGATCCTAAAGGGGCCGACAATCTCTCTCCCCATGATTCCAGCCCAAAACATTACTCCACCTCCTCCTTGTTGGTGCTGTAGCCGTGTTTGCGTGGGGTGTCCATCAACCAGCCATCCTCCACTCCATTCATCTGGACCATCGAGCGCTGCACGGCACTCATCCGTGAACAAAACAGTTTTGAAATCAGTCTTCATGTAATGTTTGGCCCACTGGAGCCGTTTCTGCTTGTGTGAAGTGGATAGAGGAGGTCGACAGGATGGCATATGCACAGCTGCAAACCTCTGAAGGACCCTGCATCTTGTTGTTCGGGGGACGTTGGAGGCACAAGCAGCTTCAAAAACTTGTCTGCTGCTATGACAAGGCTTTTTTGCCGCTGCTGTTTCAACCTGACGTAATTGCCTGTAGGAAAGAGTCCTCAATTTGCCCTTATCAGCACGCACACGTGTGTACTGTGAATCAGCTACATACTTCTTGATTGCCAAGACACTTCATCCTGATCATCGCACAATGTTGATTGTAGTCATGCCTTGACCTAAACACTCCACAATTTGTTGCTTCTCAGCAGCCGACACATCCTTTTTCTTTCCCATTTTGGCAGAAAATGTAGGCTGCTTAATAATGTGAGAGAGCCTTCTTAAGTAGTCTTGCCTTTCATTGGACACACCTGCCAAACTAATTAGCACAGGTGTCTGCAATTGCTTACAGTGATATAAAGAGCCCTGACACACATCACCATCAATGAGTTTAACTGACAAACAAACAAATTCTTCCCTTATCACTCCTAAACACTTTTTGCATAATAATTTGGAACGCGGTGTACATGTGCTTTTCCACAAAACACCAGTGGTTCACGTAGTGAATCTTACAGTTCTAACTTGCCAACCGTGGTCTGTATGGAATTGTTCAATAAAGGGCCCAAAATTAAGATAACATAGATGGGAGAGGTCTCTATGAATAGGAATTCCTAAGTATTTGATACCCTGTGAGGGCCAGGCAAAGGGAAAGTTGGACTGGATGGAATCCTATATGGATTTAGGGAGGGAGACATCGAGGGCCTCAGACTTCGCTGCATTGATTTTAAAATTTTACCATGTAACAAAGTGATCTATTTCAGCCATAACAGCAGGGATGGATATATGTGATTGAGTGATATATACTAGGACATCATCAGCAAATAGAGAGCACTTGTACTCGGTGCCTCCCACCTCAATCCACCTAATATTGGGGTTATGGCGAATTGATGAGAGCAGGTGCTCCGTCACTAGGATGTATAAGAGAGGGGACAGAGGACATCCCTGCCTTGTCCCATTGGTGATTGTGAAAGGTGATGAAAATGTTCTGACGCACCCCCTGGGCCTTGGGACACCCGGAGCCGGACCCTTTTTGGTGGATGCTGGTGGTTGTAGTCTTCGTGGCGGCGATCCGGTTCCGTGGCTCAGGGCGGTCAAACCAGTGGCGGAACTATTTATGTGGTTTTGATGTTTAAATGTCCGACTACGCCACCCGTGGATTGCGGTCAGAGTGAACCGCCGCTACAGGGCAGACCGCTAAGGCTGGTGTTGTGGGTGCAGCAGAGCGTAGCATAACTCCCCACGGGAGGAGTATAGCCTCAGGGCAGTGTATGCGGAGGATGGGGGTGATGGTGCAGGGCAGCAGCAGTAACGACACGGAGTCAGTGATGCAGTTCAGGGCCTTTACTCACAGTTCTTATTATCCAGACCACGTCTGCAGGTAACGGCTGCCCACGTCGTACTGTGCTCACCAGGTGAGGGGCTCAGACAACTCCCAGATAACTTTGGAGCGCTTCACAGGACCCCCTTTGTGTGTCCTTTGTCTGGCCTTTCTTACCAACACTTCTGTCCGGCTGCCTCGGGCCTCCTCTTGGTAAACTTGGCGCCAGTTTCCCTGACCCTATGTGGTGCCTTCCTAGCGGGTGGAGCAAGGGGCTGCGCCACATAAAATGTCAGAGCCTCCGGTTTCTAGCTGAGGGTCGTTTCCTGCCTCCACTAGTTCGGGGACCGGTCTCCCCCTTTGGCCTGACCCCTCCACGCAGGTGGATTCGGGCGTGCGGTGGCGACTCGCCCGTCCGCACCCCTGGGATCCCTTCATTCCTCGTTCCTGGAGCCTTCTCCGCTCCTCTTCCTTCCTTCTCCCTCTTGCAGGCCTGGGCCTCTGTTACTAGGCCCGCCTCCGGAGCAGAGCTCATGCAGAGCCCCTGCTCCCTGCCACTTCTGCTCAGACTTCTCTGCACTGAACTAAGATGGTGCCCACCTTTTATACTCCCTTCTCAATGCACCCAGGAACTGCTTCCTCCCTGCTCCTGCACTGCAGGGTTCCCCTTCCTCAGTGTTCCCTCCCCCCACTCCAGCCAGGGACAGGGACTGTCGTGCCCATCTCAGGGGCATATTGGTCGCCCTGCCCCACGGCAATGTGGTGTAATGCATGCAGGTGTCGGGTCCTGATCCACACTCCATCCTTATCTGAGAGTGAGATATCACACCTCTGGGTGAGGTGCAATACGTCTGTAGCAACCGAGCCCTCGGTGCTACAGTTCCATTTATCTTCAGCCTAGGTGACGTATTGTGATACAGGGCCGTGATTTTGGCTATAAAAGGGTCCCCTAGACCCCTACCCCAAGCTTTTTAAGAGAATCATATATGGCGTGCCAGGAGACTCTATGGAATGCTTTCTCAGCATCCAACGAGAGTATCTACTTACAAATTTTTAACTGCATCTAGCCCAGGAAATACTTTGTGCCTAGTAGCAGTGTCTGCTAGTCAGCGGATTATCCCGGCTGTTAAGCAAGCTACACCACCTGTAGTTTGGACACTTAATTTTTTCAAAGGAAATGCTTCGGGACCACGGGATACTTAGTGAAGAGCATCAGGAGGCACCCCAAGGCATAGGGGCTGGGACTGGCACTAGGATGCCTTGCGGTGAACAGCCGAGCTCGATCCTTATAAAAGCTTTTTAACTGCAGCAGCTTTAGTGGACGCTACTGGAGCTGGAATTACGCGGCTGCTGGCATGAGACTTGCCCTCCAATAGATCCTTGTAAATGGATTTAAAGTGTATTCATTCAAATTAGAGGGACAATTTAAATTAAAAAGCTTAGAGCTGCCTCCACCACAGGGGGGCTCTCTCGACCCACCAGCGGACAGGCACCAGTATTGGGAGAGGGGGGCTGGCCGTCAGGGTTCACCGCGGCTCTGGCACAAACCCGGCGACACGGAGGTGGCACGGGCAGGAGCGGACTGGCCGTCTCGGCTTCTCACTTTTTGGATTTTAGAAGGGCATGACATGCCTATATCTGTGTCTCCCCCTCCTTTTACTCCTCCACCTCTTTTCTTTTCGCATGACTATATGTACTTGTCACTTTTCCATGTGTTAGTTGTGTCTTCTGAGCAGTTTGTCAGCTTTTGGACACCTTTGAAGGTGTTTTCTATGTGTTTCTATGTGTTTTTGTTTGCCTGCCATTGGTTTTAACGGTGTTCGAAGGTGTTCGACGAACAGTTCGACGAACAGTTCGGCGAACACACGGGTGTTCGACGAACCGAACCGAACTCGAACACTACGGGGGTGGCTCAACACTACAGATGAGCTTTTATGCCATTGTCTTCCCAATAAGTATTGAACACTTAAACAATTGTTTCAATTGCCATTGACTCCGATCAACCATAACATTAAACCACATTGGACCGATCCCACAGAAAAAAATCGTTACAAAATTACTGCTGGCCATAATAGAAAGTTGTCAGAACATGTTCTTGACTTGCAGAAAGAGATGTGTCCACAATGTGTTCTTGTATTCCAAATAGAATAAATATACAATTAATGCCCAGGATTGAAGGAATCACATATTTCCCGGTTAACAAATGTTACATTGTATCTCCCGGGCTCACTAAAACAGATTAATGACTGACTTTGTTAAACATGTTGGCAATGTAAATTCTCAATTTTCTATTTATCAGTTCTACTTTCCCACATGAGATCAGCTCGTAATAGCACATTTGTCCAAACAACTCTGAGCTCTTGACTTGCAGAAAGAGATGGCACCAGGATGAGAAGAAGACAAGAGGGAGGAATCAGTGGGATGGGGCAATGTTCTGCTGGAAACCCTTGATCAAGGCACCATGTGGATGTGACACTTGCCTAAACATTGGACCAAGTACCATCTATCTAAACCCTTTACAGACCAAGTACCCTCTTTCATGGCAGTAGGATTTCCTAATGGTAGTTCCCTTTTTCATCATTGGTTGGTCAGGAATTGTCTGAGGGTTATTATAGGAGTTGACAAGAGTTTAAGGTGATGACTTGGTCTCGAAATTCTCCAGATCTCTATCTGATTAATCACTAGTGGGATGTGCTGGAAAAACAAGTCTGATCCATGGAGGTGGCACTGAGCAGCTTACAAGGCTTAAAGGATCTGATGCCAATGGATGTCATGCGCCATTGGGCTTGTGGAGTCCTTGCCTCCAAAGTTCAAAGCTATAGATGAGGGAATCTGGCAAAATTTGAATTAGCCTGTTCATGCAGTGGGCAGTAAGGTGAGAATAAGGATTTATTTAGTTTTTTAACCTTTTAAGGTTTAGAATTATGTCATTCAGCAGCCACCATTTTGCTGAATCCGCATGGAATCAAATTACATTTTGACAAATGCAGATTTTTGTAAAATTAGAGTAGAATTCAATTCCATTCTTATTTATTCACTCACCTCTATTCAGAACTGTTTTGATAGCCCGAGGGCGATCTACGCAACAAGGTGGTTTTAATGATCGGTGAAGAGCAGTTCCAAGTATGTTGTGCTTGTTTATGTCGGTATACCAGAGGAAAAACCAGATTCCTCCTCTTAAAATGACACATAAAATTTACTTTCAACTTTTACCTTCTGCTTATGACAGGCTGATTGCTGGAGGAGAGCTTTATTCTGGTGGCCTTTAATGTCTAGCCGACAGTTCCTTTTTGGTTACAGTTATCTATTTCTGTGGAATATAGCTGACAGGCAGTCTTAGCTTAGTGTGTCTGGGAAGCAAATATGCAAGGAACTTCTGCTACCGTCTGAAGGCAAATTGCTAGATTAGCAAAATATGTTAAAGCACCTAACGGAACTCGACATTTAAATTCAATTTTAGATTCTACAAACATCTCTGGAGTGAAAGTTCTTGTCGATTTGCATCACTCGTGCAACTTTTTAACTCAACGTGAATAACCAGATAATTCTTCTCAGAAGACATGAGTTGTTACGAGTGATCACCCACTTGTAGTCTCCAAAAGTTGCTTGACTGAGACTTTGAGGCTGCCCCTGGAACATCAGGAATATTAGCATTTCCTTTGTTAAAAGAAAGCTCCTCATAAAATTAACGTCAAGTCTCTTTATAAAAATCTTAGTTATATTTTAGGCTGTTTTTAATAACTTTTTATTTTGTGCAGTTTATGAAATAACACCTGGAGGCCATCAACAAGTCCTAATGAACACATAAATAGCTTGAATCAAGTATCCTATTTTTCAGGGAATGTGCACATGATGTCTTTTATACACTGGCGAATCCGAGTTTTCCAAGAGGTTGTCCACTACTAAAGAGGTTATCCACTACTTTTACATTGATGTTCTATCTTTAGGATAGTTCATCAATGTCTGATCGGCCCGGGGTCCAACATCCAGCATCCCCGCTGATCAAATGTTATAGTGTCAATGGCAGCGACTGCCGGCCGGAAGTACTTACTTGCGGATCTTGGCCGTCTACTTGTAGTGGCTGCCAAAGGGTACTACACATCCGCCTCCTATTCAAATCAATAGGAGGAGGATATGTAGAACCCGCTGACACCGAAAGTAGCTGATCGGCGGGGGAACCGGGTGTCGGACCCCTGCCAATCCCCGGCCTGAGGATAGGCCATCAATGTAAAAATAGTGGACAACCTCTTCTTTAGCTTTTCTAGATTGTTTCCTTAACAGTTTTTGGCCGATGGTGTTTTTTTAACCATCCCATTGACTTGTATCAGAGAGTAAATGTCTGAACACTGGTCCGGTCACTTCTTTTAACCACTTAACCCTTTCGGAAACCTGAAGCACTTAGACGATGCTCAAAGGATTGAACATATGAATAGCGAGTCATTCTTACATAGAAATAAATATGTTCATTCTTTTGAGCATTTTCTTCATTTGAGTTTCGGAGCGGACCCACCTGAAAAAGAAGTCATGTGAACATTAGAGATGAGCGTTGTTCTACTCGAACTGTTCGCCAATCTCAAATTCGAGCTGTTTTGGGCGGTGTTCGAGCCGTTCGGCGAACACGAACAATTTGAGGAAAATTCGGCTGTTCGAGGTTATGTTCGATAACTGTTCGTGCACCAAAATCATAACTGGATTTTTTCTCAGTAATGATGAAAATTAATGTTAATACGCAGTTTGAGTGTACAGCGGGGTGGGGGGAGGGGCAGGGGATGGATCTCTGCAGGAACAATGAAGATCTCCATTTTTTTTTCTCTTTCCCCCATTTGCAGTGGGGAGGTGCAATCTGTCAGCCTATCAGCAGCGCACACACGGAGCGAAGTGCTTTTTTTCACACAAGCAAGGGCATGTGTCATTGGCAGTGTATGTCACATGTCCTTGCCCTATAAGACCAAGCCATTTTCCCCGTCGCCACCATTTTCTCACTGCTGCAGCTGCGTGTTAGACGGCACCGCTGTTGCTGTGTGCTCTATACCTTGTTAATTTCAAGCCAATTTTCGCACAAATATACAGATAGCTTGGGAGTAGGGAATAGTTGTGATTGCAGTCCTTTTAAGGACTAGGTTACAGCATTTCCTACGACTTTTATCAGGGAGGTCTGTGCTCTTAAATAGATAGGTTGTGGGAGTAAAGACTAATTGTAATTGGAGTCCTTTTCAGGACTAGGTTACATCAGTTCCTATCAGTTTTTGCCAGGCAGGTCTGTGCCAGTGCTGTGCAAGTTTTTTTCACAGCATTTGGCTGAATCTAGCAAAGCTAATCCTTTTTGGCCTATTGCAGAGTGTGTTAGTCAGTGGAGTAGCCTATCTGTGTTGCAAGATATACCACCTGTGTATAGAATACCAATTTTTTTACTGCACCTAGTGAAGTAAAATCTTTTGGGCATAGCATCATTCTATTAGTCCATCTATACTGACCTCCATCACGTTGCAAATTAAAACTAATTTTTATCTGCATCTACAGTACCTCTGAAAAAATATTTGGGCTTCTACCTGTGTGTGGGACTTGTTGTATTAGTCCATCTATACTGACCTCCATCAGGTTGCAAACTGAATATATTTTTTTCCTGCATCTACCTCTGAAAAAATATTGGGCTTCTAGCTGTGTGTGGGTCTTGTTCTATTAATCCATCTATACTGACCTCCATCAGGTTGCAAACTGAATATATTTTTTTCTGCATCTAGCTCTGAAAAAATATTTGGCCTTCTAGTAGTGTGTCGGACTTTCTCTATTAGTCCATCTATACTGACCTCCATCAGGTTGCAAATTAAAACTAATTTTTATCTGCATCTACAGTACCTCTGAAAAAATATTTGGGCTTCTACCTGTGTGTGGGACTTGTTGTATTAGTCCATCTATACTGACCTCCATCAGGTTGCAAACTGAATATATTTTTTTCTGCATCTACCTCTGAAAAAATATTGGGCTTCTAGCTGTGTGTGGGACTTGTTGTATTAGTCCATCTATACTGACCTCCATCAGGTTGCAAACTGAATATATTTTTTTCCTGCATCTACCTCTGAAAAAATATTGGGCTTCTAGCTGTGTGTGGCTCTTGTTCTATTAATCCATCTATACTGACCTCCATCAGGTTGCAAACTGAATATAATTTTTTTCTGCATCTAGCTCTGAAAAAATATTTGGCCTTCTAGTAGTGTGTCGGACTTTCTCTATTAGTCCATCTATACTGACCTCCATCAGGTTGCAAATTAAAACTAATTTTTATCTGCATCTACAGTACCTCTGAAAAAATATTTGGGCTTCTAGCTGTGTGTGGGACTTGTTGTATTAGTCCATCTATACTGACCTCCATCAGGTTGCAAACTGAATATATTTTTTTCTGCATCTACCTCTGAAAAAATATTGGGCTTCTAGCTGTGTGTGGGACTTGTTGTATTAGTCCATCTATACTGACCTCCATCAGGTTGCAAACTGAATATATTTTTTTCTGCATCTACCTCTGAAAAAATATTGGGCTTCTAGCTGTGTGTGGGTCTTGTTCTATTAATCCATCTATACTGACCTCCATCAGGTTGCAAACTGAATATATTTTTTTCTGCATCTACCTCTGAAAAAATATTTGGCCTTCTAGTAGTGTGTCGGACTTTCTCTATTAGTCCATCTATACTGACCTCCATCAGGTTGCAAATTAAAACTAATTTTTATCTGCATCTACAGTACCTCTGAAAAAATATTTGGGCTTCTAGCTGTGTGTGGGACTTGTTGTATTAGTCCATCTATACTGACCTCCATCAGGTTGCAAACTGAATATATTTTTTTCCTGCATCTACCTCTGAAAAAATATTGGGCTTCTAGCTGTGTGTGGGTCTTGTTCTATTAATCCATCTATACTGACCTCCATCAGGTTGCAAATTCAAAATAATTTTTTTCTGCATCTAACCCAGCCAATAGTTTTGGCCTAATACCACAGTTTGGCCACTCAGCTCTGCTCGGTTACCATCCATTGTTTTTTTGTGCAAACAACTCCAGAGTTGTGAATTAGTTAACCACCAAAATGAGTGGAAAAAGGCCTGCTGCTGGTGGAAAGGGGAATAGGCGTGTTGGGAAGGGGAAAAAAGGTTGTGTCCGTGGGGTAGGTGTTAAAGCAACAGTAACATCTGCAGAAGAAAGACCATCTTCCAGCCAAACTAAAATGTCTACTTCTTTTAGCGGACAATGTGATAAGATCCCTTTCTTACGGCCACGCCAATCGCTACAAATTCCAGATGAGGCACAAAAACAGCAGGTGCTTCAACGGATATCAAGTGCTCCTTTAAGTGGGCTCTCCTCCACATCAACTTCAACATCACAAATACTCCAGTCCTCAAAGGTGTCACCCAAATCGCACTTGCTTCCTCACAGCTCCCAAATCTCCAGCTGCCCGTCTGAGTATGAGGTAGAACAGATGGTTGAGTCTGCAGAGCTGTTTACTCATACTATAGCCTGGGAATCAGAGGTCGACTCCAGCGCTTCTGTGAATCCAGACGAGGAAATGATCTGCACTGATGCCCAGAATCTTTATGAGTCGGATCCAGGACCAGACGCAGAAGGTTCTGACCATAATGTAGACCCTCATTCCCAAACTGTAACTCCTGTTGGTGGAGACAATGAGGAAGACGATGATAAGACTCAAATACCTGATTGGAGCGACAACTTTAGTTTTTTGTCAGGGCAGGAACAGGTTGGCTCTGAGGATGACGGGTGTGATAACGCACAGGGTGATGATGATGAGGTCGGAGATCCCACTTACTGTCAACCCACAGTCAGCCAAGAGATGAGGTCAGCAGAGGAGGTGGAGGAAGATGCTAGTGATGACGAGGTCAGGTTGCGCCTTCCTGGACAGAGACGTAGTACTGGAAGCACGTCAACAACTGCATCCTCAAACACAACTCTGCCTCTCACCACAAGTCGTGGTGGCTCTTCAGGTCGCATGGGTGCTAATCCTTGCATAGCCTGGGCATTTTTTCAGATCGATAAAGATGACCCAACTCGTGTTATCTGTAACATTTGTCAGCAAAAGCTAAGTAGAGGCCAAAAAATACATAGTTTGAGTACTTCATGCATGAACCGGCACATGGACATGAAGCATAAGTTGCAGTGGGAAGCTCAGTGTGCTACAATGCGGCCTAGCCGGTCGGGCCAACCACCGTCTGCCATATCTTGTGCATCTGCGGCCTCTTCATCCTCTGTGACTGGGGGGACAGCAGTCACACCTGTTTTGGGGCGCAGACCTGCCACCTCTTTACCCGCAACAGCCAGCGTGATTGGCAGGTCATCATTTTCTTTGGAGGTGGTAAAACCAGCTGGTGTTGAGCGCTGTCCGACATCGATAGCACCACCTTTGGATCAAGGCAACCTAACATGTCCGCCTGCATCTTTCTCACAGACCGGCAGTTTGCCGGGGACACCCTTATCAACCCCGTCTAAGCACAATAGCCAGCCCTCGGTCCCTCAGATGTGGACAAGTAAAAGACCATTTCCTCCTAGCCATGAGAAAGCTAAGAGGTTGAATTTCACCATCTGCAAGCTCTTGGCTACAGAAATGCTGCCTTTCCGCCTGGTGGACACAGAGGATTTTCGAGACCTTATGTCCGTCGCAGTGCCCCAGTACCAGATGCCCAGTCGGCACTACTTCTCAAGGAAAGGTGTGCCTGCGCTCCACCAGCATGTCGCACATAACATCACCGCTTCTTTGAGAAACTCTGTGTGTGACAGGGTGCATTTCACCACAGACACTTGGACGAGTAGGCATGGACAGGGGCGTTACATGTCGCTGACTGGGCACTGGGTAACTATGGTGACAGCAGGACAAGGGGCTGCTGTCCAAGTCTTGCCGTCCCCACGAGTTGTGCGTCAATCCTCTTTATGTCAAAGTTCCTCCACTGCTTCTGCCTCCTCAACCTCCTCTCGGTCTTCCACCTGCACCCAAAGCCTGTCTGGTCATGCCACAAGCTTTCTAACTGCGCAGAAGGGATCCTGCACACCTCCTTACTATGCTGGCAGTAGGGCTCAACGTCATCAGGCGGTTTTTACATTGAAATGTCTGGGAAATGTGAGTCACACAGCTGAGGAGTTGTGGTCAGCTCTGGAGAACCAATTTCATGAATGGTTGTCTCCACTGGACCTGAAACCAGGGAAGGCCGTGTGCGACAATGCTGCAAACCTGGGTGCGGCCCTTCGCCGGGGCAATGTCACACACGTGCCTTGTATGGCTCACGTGTTGAACCTGGTTGTCCAGCAATTTTTAGCCCACTATCCCAGACTAGATGGCCTTCTGCAGAGGGCACGGTCGCTGTGTGCTCACTTCCGCCGTTCGCATCCCGCAGCTCAGCGACTTACATCTCTACAGAAGTCGTTGGGCCTGCCACTTCACCGGCTAAAATGCGATGTGCCTACCCGGTGGAATTCAACTCTGCACATGTTGCAGCGACTGTGGCAGCACCGACAAGCCCTGGTGCAATACGTTCTGACGTATAGCCTGGGCCAACGAGATTCAGAGGTGGGGCAAATCACGCTGGAGGAGTGGTCTCAGATCAGGGACCTATGCACCCTTCTGCACAGTTTTGAAATGGCGACGAAGATGTTTAGTGCTGACGATGCCATTATCAGCATGACTATTCCGGTGATTTACATGCTGGAGCACATGTTAAACAGAATTCGGAGTCAGGTGGTGGCACAAGAGGAGGTGGAGGAAGTAGAGGAGGAGGAGTTGTATGCGGAAGGGCTAACATCTGCAAGGTCCAGACGGTCGGCAGCACCAAGGCGGCAGGCATGTGAGGGTGGGGGAGATGGTTTTACCAGGGCGCATGGTAGCAGACAAACTAGTGAGGAAGGTGCAGGAGCCCAGGAAGAAGTGGAGGGCGAACTGATGGAAGACTCATCAGATGAGGGAGACCTTGATCACATTTCTGTTGTGCGAGGTTGGGGGAGAGGACAGAGGAAGGAAGCATGATTGTTACCTCGCCACCAACACAACAGGGACTTGGTGCTCCTGGATGCGCAACACACATGAGTGCCTTCTTGCTGCACTACCTGCAACATGACCCTCGAATTGTGAGAATTAGAAATAATCCTGACTACTGGGTTGCCACACTGTTAGATCCCCGGTACAAAAGTAAATTTGCAGAAATTATTCCTGCCATAGAAAGGGATGCACGCATGCAGGAGTATCAGCAGAGACTGTTGCAGAATCTTACATGTGCTTTTCCACAAAATACCAGTGGTGCACGTAGTGAATCTCACAGTTCCAACTTGCCAACCGTGGGACCGTCAAGTGTTCAGCACTCAAACCGTAACAGAACCACAGTATCTGCTGGTAACATCAATTTTGCGGAATCATTTCACCACTTTTTTAGCCCATCCTTTGCAAGGCCACAGGAGACAAGAAGTCTGACACATAGTCAACGCCTAGAGATGATGGTACAGGAGTATCTCCAAGTAAACATTGAAGCCACGACTGTGTCACTGGACCCTTGCTCTTTTTGGGCTTCCAATCTGGATAAATGGCCGGAGCTAGCCACTTACGCCTTGGAGATCTTGTCATGCCCTGCAGCCAGCGTTCTGTCTGAACGTGTGTTCAGCGCTGCTGGTGGTGTGCTGACAGATAAGCGCACGCGGCTCTCCACTGATAATGTAGACAGACTCACGTTCATAAAGATGAACAAATCATGGATCCGAAACGACTTTTCTACCCCTGTGTCATCCTGGGGAGAGTAAAAGCTTGATGATTGGTTAAAATCACCCTACCAACTGTTTTAAGCTTTCAAATTACTAATCATGTTTATCTGTATCTTGACTGGAAAATAATTTGGGCTTTGTAGCAGTGTGCAGCACTGATCCTATTAGGCCATCTATACTAAAGCTTCACCAGATTTAAAATTAAAAATAATTTTTAGCTGCATCTAGCCCGGAAAATAATTTTGGGACTCCGAGATGCGCAAGGCACATAAGTGCCTTCTTGCTGCACTACCTGCAGCATGACCCTCATATTGTCAGAATTCGAAGTAATCATGACTACTGGGTTGCCACACTCTTAGATCCCCCAAACTTTTCGATCAACCTTTTCATTTTAATAAAGACCAAAAAAATGGTCATTTTTGAAATTATAAGCATTAGCAGGTTGTTAGAAACTGAAATCAAACAGTTTTCAACTCAAAACTTTATTCTAGGTGATGTTACATTTTCACATAGGACCCCTTGTTCGAAAGGAGCTTCTGAACTCTCTCGTCCATTGAATTTGTCAGGTTTTGGATGGTTTCTGCTTCAATTGTTTTGCATGAGGACAGAATACCCTCCCAGAGCTGTTGCTTAGATGTGAACTGCCTCCCGCCATCATAGACACTCCTTTTAATGATGCTCCAAAGGTTCTGAATGGGGTAGAGGTCAGGGGAGCATGGGGGTCACACCATAAGTTTGTCCCCTTTTATGCCCATATCAGCCAGAGATGCAGATGTTTTATGTGCAGCATGAGATGGTGCATTATCATGCAGAAAAATGATCTTGCTGTGAAATACACGGTTCTTCTTCTTGAACCATGGCAGGAAGTGCTGTTTGAGAAAATCCACATACATTATGGAGTTCATCTTTAGCGCCTTCAGGGATCCTAAAGGGGCCGACAATCTCTCTCACCATGATTCCAGCCCAAAACATTACTACACCTCCTCCTTGTTGGCGCTGTAGCCGTGTTTGCGTGGGGTGTCCATCAACCAGCCATCCTCCACTCCATCCATCTGGACCATCGAGCGCTGCACGGCACTCATCCGTGAACAAAACAGTTTTGAAATCAGTCTTCATGTAATGTTTGGCCCACTGGAGCCGTTTCTGCTTGTGTGAAGTGGATAGAGGAGGTCGACAGGATGGCGCATGCACAGCTGCAAACCTCTGAAGGACCCTGCATCTTGTTGTTCGGGGGACGTTGGAGGCACAAGCAGCTTCAAAAACTTGTCTGCTGCTATGACAAGGCTTTTTTGCCGCTGCTCTTTCAACCTGACGTAATTGCCTGTAGGAAAGAGTCCTCAATTTGCCCTTATCAGCACGCACACGTGTGTACTGTGAATCAGCTACATACTTCTTGATTGCCAAGACACTTCATCCTGATCATCGCACAATGTTGATTGTAGTCATGCCTTGACCTAAACACTCCACAATTTGTTGCTTCTCAGCAGCCGACACATCCTTTTTCTTTCCCATTTTGGCAGAAAATGTAGGCTGCTTAATAATGTGAGAGAGCCTTCTTAAGTAGTCTTGCCTTTCATTGGACACACCTGCCAAACTAATTAGCACAGGTGTCTGCAATTGCTTACAGTGATATAAAGAGCCCTGACACACATCACCATCAATGAGTTTAACTGACAAACAAACAAATTCTTCCCTTATCACTCCTAAACACTTTTTGCATAATAATTTGGAACGCAGTGTACATGTGCTTTTCCACAAAACACCAGTGGTTCACGTAGTGAATCTTACAGTTCTAACTTGCCAACCGTGGTCTGTATGGAGTTGTTCAATAAAGGGCCCAAAATTAAGATAACATAGATGGGAGAGGTCTCTATGAATAGGAATTCCTAAGTATTTGATACCCTGTGAGGGCCAGGCAAAGGGAGAGTTGGACTGGATGGAATCCTATATGGATTTGGGGAGGGAGACATCGAAGGCCTCAGACTTCGCTGCATTGATTTTAAAATTTTACCATGTAACAAAGTGATCTATTTCAGCCATAACAGCATGGATGGATATATGTGATTGAGTGATATATACTAGGACATCATCAGCAAATAGAGAGCACTTGTACTCGGTGCCTCCCACCTCAATCCACCTAATATTGGGGTTATGGCGAATTGATGAGAGCAGGTGCTCCGTCACTAGGATGTATAAGAGAGGGGACAGAGGACATCACTGCCTTGTCCCATTGGTGATTGTGAAAGGTGATGAAAATGTTCTGACGCACCCCCTGGGCCTTGGGACACCCGGAGCCGGACCCTTTTTGGTGGATGCTGGTGGTTGTAGTCTTCGTGGCGGCGACCCGGTTCCGTGGCTCAGGGCGGTCAAACCAGTGGCGGAACTATTTATGTGGTTTTGATGTTTAAATGTCCGACTACGCCACCCGTGGATTGCGGTCAGAGTGAACCGCCGCTACAGGGCAGACCGCTGAGGCTGGTGTTGTGGGTGCAGCAGAGCGTAGCATAACTCCCCACGGGAGGAGTATAGCCTCAGGGCAGTGTATGCGGAGGATGGGGGTGATGGTGCAGGGCAGCAGCAGTAACGACACGGAGTCAGTGATGCAGTTCAGGGCCTTTACTCACAGTTCTTATTATCCAGACCACGTCTGCAGGTAACGGCTGCCCACGTCGTACTGTGCTCACCAGGTGAGGGGCTCAGACAACTCCCAGATAACTTTGGAGCACTTCACAGGACCCCCTTTGTGTGTCCTTTGTCTGGCCTTTCTTACCAACACTTCTGTCTGGCTGCCTCGGGCCTCCTCTTGGTAAACTTGGCGCCAGTTTCCCTGACCCTATGTGGTGCCTTCCTAGCGGGTGTAGCGAGGGGCTGCGCCACATAAAATGTCACAGCCTCCGGTTTCTAGCTGAGGGTCGTTTCCTGCCTCCACTAGTTCGGGGACCGGTCTCCCCCTTTGGCCTGACCCCTCCACGCAGGTGGATTCGGGCGTGCGGTGGCGACTCGCCCGTCCGCACCCCTGGGATCCCTTCATTCCTCGTTCCTGGAGCCTTCTCCGCTCCTCTTCCTTCCTTCTCCCTCTTCCAGGCCTGGGCCTCTGTTACTAGGCCCGCCTCCGGAGCAGAGCTCATGCAGAGCCCCTGCTCCCTGCCACTTCTGCTCAGACTTCTCTGCACTGAACTAAGATGGTGCCCACCTTTTATACTCCCTTCTCAATGCACCCAGGAACTGCTTCCTCCCTGCTCCTGCACTACAGGGTTCCCCTTCCTCAGTGTTCCCTCCCCCCACTCCAGCCAGGGACAGGGACTGTCGTGCCCATCTCAGGGGCATATTGGTCGCCCTGCCCCACGGCAATGTGGTGTAATGCATGCAGGTGTCAGGTCCTGATCCACACTCCATCCTTACCTGAGAGTGAGATATCACACCTCTGGGTGAGGTGCAATACGTCTGTAGCAACCGAGCCCTCAGGGTGCTACAGTTCCATTTATCTTCAGCCTAGGTGACGTATTGCGATACAGGGCGGTGATTTTGGCTATAAAAGGGTCCCCTAGACCCCTACCCCAAGCTTTTTAAGAGAATCATATATGGCGTGCCAGGAGACTCTATGGAATGCTTTCTCAGCATCCAACGAGAGTATCTAATTACAAATTTTTAACTGCATCTAGCCCAGGAAATACTTTGTGCCTAGTAGCAGTGTCTGCTAGTCAGCGGATTATCCCGGCTGTTAAGCAAGCTGCACCACCTGTAGTTTAGACACTTAATTTTTTCAAAGGAAATGCTTCGGGACCATGGGATACTTAGTGAAGAGCATCAGGAGGCACCCCAAGGCATAGGGGCTGGGACTGGCAGTAGGATGCCTTGCGGTGGACAGCAGAGCTCGATCCTTATAAAAGCTTTTTAACTGCAGCAGCTTTAGTGGACGCTACTGGAGCTGGAATTACCGCGGCTGCTGGCATGAGACTTGCCCTCCAATAGATCCTTGTAAATGGATTTAAAGTGTATTCATTCAAATTAGAGAGACAATTTAAATTAAAAAGCTTAGAGCTGCCTCCACCACAGGGGGGCTCGCTCGACCCACCAGCGGACAGGCACCAGTATTGGGAGAGGGGGGCTGGCCGTCAGGGTTCACCGCGGCTCTGGCACAAACCCGGCGACACGGAGGTGGCACGGGCAGGAGCGGACTGGCCGTGTCGGCTTCTCACTTTTTGGATTTTAGAAGGGCATGACATGCCTATATCTGTGTCTCCCCCTCCTTTTACTCCTCCACCTCTTTTATTTTCGCATGACTATATGTACTTGTCACTTTTCCATGTGTTAGTTATGTCTTCTGAGCAGTTTGTCAGCTTTTGGACACCTTTGAAGGTGTTTTCTATGTGTTTCTATGTGTTTTTGTTTGCCTGCCATTGGTTTTAACGGTGTTCGAAGGTGTTCGACGAACAGTTCGACGAACAGTTCGGCGAACACACGGGTGTTCGACGAACCGAACTCGAACACTACGGGGGTGGCTCAACACTAGTGAACATATCCTTAGGGTGCATCCACACTTAGAGGCCAATTCTTCATTCGCAATTTTTTGAAGTGACATTTGTTTTTTTTGTCTTTGGAAATTTACTGCTTTTTTTGGGTCAAATTGCTTCAAAATGAAGCACGTGATTCATAAATTTTGCGCAAAATCAAAAATGGTCTTTTTTTCCTTTAAATTTTTGTTGCCACTTTTTATCACAAAAAAGTCTAATGATTCACAAAATGGTGCTAACATTGCATCCAAATATCTGGTATACACAAGATCAGTCCAGTGGGGGGTGAGATTGGAGTACGTTTGTGAGAACATTTGCAACTTTTGAAAAATCACAAATGATGAATCAAGTTGAAAACATTTGGAAAACGTAAATGGTGAACATAAGGGGGAAAAAAACACACTTTAAAATTAACAGAAGAAAAAAAACTATCGCAAATAAAAAAAAGAGGAGAAAAACACCAAAAACTAGATAAAAAAAACAAGCATAAAGGCGATAATAAATTAAGCCCATAGTGCTGGTTTTTGCATGTTCTTATCATGGTTTGCCACATTTTTTATGGGCTTTTTGGCTGTGCAGGCAAAAAAAATCAACTGAAGAATTGTGATATTTTGTCGTAAATCTGCATTTGTTTTTTGCCTTGATGTGGAAGGGGTTGTTTCAATCAAAATTAATTACTTACCTACACAGTGGGTGGCACTTTTATGATCCTTGAATGGAGAAGTGATGCACATGTGGTGCTCCATTTAACTACAGGACCCCTCTTCTTTGGTGGTATCAGTGGTCAGATCCCTGTGCCAGTTAACAAAGAAACATGATGCACCCAAGAGAAAAATAACATCTTGAAGCTTCTAAATCCATTGAAAATGTCATGGCGTTGAAAAATGCATCGATTGAAGCCTATTCTATCCTTATTATGCTCTGAGTTCTGCAGAAAGCTAATGGCACAATAAGGTACATTTAATCTGCATCCAAGAGATTTCCTAGCCAAATTTGAGCAAACTGCTGAATTTTGACAAATTCGCTCATCACTTGGTAGCAATGATAATGGCATCCAGTCATGAAATCTCCTTTTACCCAGGACATTCTGCTATGGTATTGGTGGTTTGGCACTGGCTAGAATTGGGTCAAATAAATCTCAATGTTCTTCACTGTTAACCCCCTTATAGACTTTTCTGCTTGGGTTCCTATGTCTTCAAAATGGCCACCAATTCACAGTGATGCTCTGCAATGAAGCCAGAAATGTAGCCAAAGTTTGTCAATAGGATAAAAAACAGGACCTGTAGTGAGAAGACAGGCCGGGACTTGATACCATGAGTGGAACCACATGAACAAACGTAAATCCAAAGGTTGATACAAGAACACAATGTAAGAACAAGGCTAAGGTTAGGATTAGGTTCAAAGTAAGGGATAAAGATCAGGAACAAAAGCCACAAAGAGAGAGTAATGCTCACCGGCTTGATTGACGCTATTTTTTCTTACCTGGATTACCACACAAGGATGTTGTTTTACAAGGAATGGCAGACTGAGTGGTTTGCAAAGGGGCCACGTCAATAGGCACCCGTTTCCTT
This sequence comes from Phyllobates terribilis, assembly GCF_046119375.1. Classification (NCBI taxonomy): domain Eukaryota; kingdom Metazoa; phylum Chordata; class Amphibia; order Anura; family Dendrobatidae; genus Phyllobates; species Phyllobates terribilis. The sequence goes on along the minus strand of NW_027362764.1, from coordinate 45,605,524 downwards.
CACGGATCGCTCAGGAGGCAAGCTGTGCCAAAATACAGTGAGGCCATGGCTGAAACGAGAAGTTTAAACTAGAAATCTTGTGCATAAATAAGCAAAGGAAGTCTTAACCATCATAGAAAAATCATTGATTGATGACCAAAAATTGAAGAAGATCAATATGGAAAATATTGGGATTCTGGAGAGAAGATGGCAGCTTTAGGGAAAAGAGCAGTATAAGTCAAACTGGAGGATTTCTTCACATGGAATTGAACTTAGAAATCAGACCAGATGATCATACCAAGATGAACTTCATGAACCAGACAACAACCCAAAAGTTGAGATAGGAGCGAAATCTAGACCAAAGTCTGGATATTGATCAGGATGAGTTAGGATTGGAATAAAGATCAAACCAAAAAGCATCTAAATATACAATCAAAGGATGGTAGACTGATTTCTCTTAAACTTTATGAGTGGCCATCTATTTCATTATGCTATCAGCCAAGCAGAGGACGGAGAAAAGCCATGGATGGATGTAGGAGGGCTGGAGCTGAAGACAGAAAAAATAAATCAGAAAAATAAATGTCTACTTGCTAAGTACCAGATATTTAGGATTTTTGGTTCTGAAAAGAGATGAGAGAATCTGACGAAATTCGAGTTTGGCCAGGAAATTTGATTTTCGTTGTGAATTGATTTTCTAGTAAAAGACATTTCTTCTAAAGTTGATCTAAGCCTCTGAGCTATAGATGAGCAAATTGATTTGCAGGACCCTGATCCAGCAGCCTCGTCATTATTCCAGAGCCTGGTAAACCACCTACTACCTGTCTACATCTCCGGCGGGCGCATTGAGCAGAAGGTTGGACACGATGACCCTGGAGGTCCCTTCCAACTCTAACATTCTATGATTCTATGATCTTCTGATTAGTAGGTCCATCATGACATCATAGCAACAATGAATAGGGTCCGTTGAATTTCTTCGCTCATCTCTACGTAGGGCATAAGAAAAAAAGAAGTTAAAAGATAAAAAATACATCATATACTTTCTTACAGAATAAAATGCTGGAGCTAGAGAGAGGACTGCCAGGACAAGTGAAGGGTGAAGCGAGTGTGGCATATGCACATTTTTTTGTTCAGTTTGAAGCAAATTCGATTCACTCATCTCTAGTCCTGAATTCCTTTAAAGTTTTTTTAAAGACACTTTTATAAAGATATTCATCTACACTAAAAATGCTGTTATCACAGTAAACTCAATGAGTTTATTTTTGAAAATTTCACCCTTCACAGTTTCTAATTTTTCTTTTGAAACTTCAAATAATTTAACTTTCCAGTATTAAGGAATCAGCACTGCTTTTGTTCACAAAAATGCTATATTGTGAAGATTATTATGTTGGCTTACCAGCAAAACCAGTAATTATAATGAGTAGATTCAACACAGCTGATTGCATTCATAAACAGCCATTTGTTCTGCTTTGCTCTGCACTTTTACAATGCTTAATATCATAATTTGTGAGACAGAATATTCGTTTTCTCAATTGATTCCCTTTGAGTGACAGAAATTCATTTCCTAATATGCAGATGTTGTCTACAAACAGTGGGGTGGAGGGTGAGAGGGTTTTATAACCAAGAGAACAAAATGAAATAGAAAATGTGAACTTTGAAAGGAACTTTACTTCCAACTAATCCTAAGAATATTTGGCAGAGTAAGAATTAAATGTATTGTTGTGTCTACAAATAATCATCGGATTGTTTTCTGGTTTTCGTGGCATCTTCTTTTGCTCTTTGGTGACATCTGAAAAGATAGAGTATCAAGAACTGTGAACTTTGGTGTTGAGGGAAACTGTGGACAAAGGTTCTTGACCAAATCAATCCCAGTTTGATCCATATCGACCTGCCTAATTTTCTTAAGATGCTTGAACCTATTAACACATCTCAAATTTCTTACAGGTCATGCTAATTTATGACGTAAGTTATTGTAAATGTTTTGGGTGGCTGCTGGCTCCACCTCATTTATTAAGCCCTATCTACTAGAGATGAATGATTTTTTTTATATTCTCACGCTTGGATACATGTTTTACCAAAATTGATTTAGCAGTAAATTGCAATTACAGTAAAGCCTTCAATTGACCCAAAAAGATGTGTAACAACGTGAGGTCTACTAAGACTTTAGTGAACACTTTCCAAGCTTTTTAACTCAAACGCAGCCTTAATTCTGTCCAAGTGATGTCAACATATCTGGCTATGAGTAAACGGATGGTAGGTCTTTATCGTGGCTGTACTGTCACACACTATCTGTGATGTTTATTCTGTGTTTTAAAGCTTTCTCTCCTTATGTTTATTGCTGAGGTGTGAGTTCTTATTATTCAGTTTCACTGCCAAATATTTGCTGCATTCCCTGTGATGGCTTTTATACAGGCTACAATAGTCCCTCATGTTTGTGTAGACTATATCATGTGATGGGATAGCTGCAAGGCAGTTTAGGGATTCCATGGCCACACTTTAGATTATGTGAGTCTTCAGTATTGTATAAAATAGCATCACGTATTTTTGGAAAATGTGTGCAAAATTGTTTAAATTTGATGGGTGCAGTGAATTTCCTAGAACTTGACACTAATTTGATTTGCAGATCAACTACACCAAAATATTATACCATATATCACATATATGAATATTCACTTGATCATAAATATATCCTTCTCAAAAAAGTGAATAGACTTAGAGAATACTGAATAAAATGTATAATTTATTTAATAATACATAAAGTTAAAATCAGACAAGAGGACAAAGGGGATTTACACGGGAAAAATAATCCCAGAAAAAAAGGGGTGTTGGGGAGTGGAAAATATAATGATATCTCTGGTTGAATTTAATATAAATATATTGGGGTATAAATATATAGCAGCTGATAAATATATAGAGTATTTAAATACTAGTGTACAAATGGAAAAAAATAAATCTAAGTGGATAATCTACATATAATCATACTGCAAAATATATACCATCACATAAACATGATGTATAATATTCAAACAACAGGATAAAGAGAATTGAAAAAATAATAATATTACCATATAACAAGTCCACAAACTCCAACTTTCGTCCTGTTGCTTTTTCAAGGAGTGTATCAAGGAGTATATGAAGGAAATATACTCCTTGAAAAAGCTGATTTAAAGCATAACACTATCACTCAAAACTTGTAGAAAAGGGAGGTTTAGCTACCTACGTTCCCCACTATAATTTAAAACTGATATTGTTGCAAATACCATTCTAATATGTCCAGGAACTGTCACATTTCTCATGCTTTGTAACTGTTCATCCATTCTTTTTCCATGGGCAGTTTTTCTTCATCAGCTTTCTTCCATAACTAACGATGCTGGAACTACCTTCATCTCATTCCCAGAATACATTGTCCCTGCCATTGTCCATTGGTATTAAAGCAGTCATGTATTTTTTTGGATCAACGTTCTACGGGTGATCGCAAACATGACTCCTTCATCCTGGACCTCCTATATTTCGTCTTAGACAAAAACTACTTTGTTTTCGACAGAAAATTTTATCGGCAGGTGGCTGGAACTGCAATGGGTGCTACTAGGCACAAAGTATTTCCTGGGCTAGATGCAGTTAAAAATTTGTAATTAGATACTCTCGTTGGATGCTGAGAAAGCATTCCATAGAGTCTCCTGGCACGCCATATATGATTCTCTTAAAAAGCTTGGGGTAGGGGTCTAGGGGACCCTTTTATAGCCAAAATCACGGCCCTGTATCGCAATACGTCACCTAGGCTGAAGATAAATGGAACTGTAGCACCCTGAGGGCTCGGTTGCTACAGACGTATTGCACCTCACCCAGAGGTGTGATATCTCACTCTCAGGTAAGGATGGAGTGTGGATCAGGACCCGACACCTGCATGCATTACACCACATTGCCGTGGGGCAGGCCGACCAATATGCCCCTGAGATGGGCACGACAGTCCCTGTCCCTGGCTGGAGTGGGGGGAGGGAACACTGAGGAAGGGGAACCCTGTAGTGCAGGAGCAGGGAGGAAGCAGTTCCTGGGTGCATTGAGAAGGGAGTATAAAAGGTGGGCACCATCTTAGTTCAGTGCAGAGAAGTCTGAGCAGAAGTGGCAGGGAGCAGGGGCTCTGCATGAGCTCTGCTCCGGAGGCGGGCCTAGTAACAGAGGCCCAGGCCTGGAAGAGGGAGAAGGAAGGAAGAGGAGCGGAGAAGGCTCCAGGAACGAGGAATGAAGGGATCCCAGGGGTGCAGACGGGCGAGTCGCCACCGCACGCCCGAATCCACCTGCATGGAGGGGTCAGGCCAAAGGGGGAGACCGGTCCCCGAACTAGTGGAGGCAGGAAACGACCCTCAGCTAGAAACCGGAGGCTCTGACATTTTATGTGGCGCAGCCCCTCGCTACACCCGCTAGGAAGGCACCACATAGGGTCAGGGAAACTGGCGCCAAGTTTACCAAGAGGAGGCCCGAGGCAGCCGGACAGAAGTGTTGGTAAGAAAGGCCAGACAAAGGACACACAAAGGGGGTCCTGTGAAGTGCTCCAAAGTTATCTGGGAGTTGTCTGAGCCCCTCACCTGGTGAGCACAGTACGACGTGGGCAGCCGTTACCTGCAGACGTGGTCTGGATAATAAGAACTGTGAGTAAAGGCCCTGAACTGCATCACTGACTCCGTGTCGTTACTGCTGCTGCCCTGCACCATCACCCCCATCCTCCGCATACACTGCCCTGAGGCTATACTCCTCCCGTGGGGAGTTATGCTACGCTCTGCTGCACCCACAACACCAGCCTCAGCGGTCTGCCCTGTAGTGGCGGTTCACTCTGACCGCAATCCACGGGTGGCGTAGTCGGACATTTAAACATCAAAACCACATAAATAGTTCCGCCACTGGTTTGACCGCCCTGAGCCACGGAACCGGGTCGCCGCCACGAAGACTACAACCACCAGCATCCACCAAAAAGGGTCCGGCTCTGGGTGTCCCAAGGCCCAGGGGGTGCGTCAGAACATTTTCATCACCTTTCACAATCACCAATGGGACAAGGCAGTGATGTCCTCTGTCCCCTCTCTTATACATCCTAGTGACGGAGCACCTGCTCTCATCAATTCGCCATAACCCCAATATTAGGTGGATTGAGGTGGGAGGCACCGAGTACAAGTGCTCTCTATTTGCTGATGATGTCCTAGTATATATCACTCAATCACATATATCCATCCATGCTGTTATGGCTGAAATAGATCACTTTGTTACATGGTAAAATTTTAAAATCAATGCAGCGAAGTCTGAGGCCCTCGATGTCTCCCTCCCCAAATTCATATAGGATTCCATCCAGTCCAACTTTCCCTTTGCCTGGCCCTCACAGGGTATCAAATACTTAGGAATTCCTATTCATAGAGACCTCTCCCATCTATGTTATCTTAATTTTGGGCCCTTTATTGAACAACTCCATACAGACCACGGTTGGCAAGTTAGAACTGTAAGATTCACTACGTGAACCACTGGTGTTTTGTGGAAAAGCACATGTACACTGCGTTCCAAATTATTATGCAAAAAGTGTTTAGGAGTGATAAGGGAAGAATTTGTTTGTTTGTCAGTTAAACTCATTGATGGTGATGTGTGTCAGGGCTCTTTAAATCACTGTAAGCAATTGCAGACACCTGTGCTGATTAGTTTGGCAGGTGTGTCCAATGAAAGGCAAGACTACTTAAGAAGGCTCTCTCACATTATTAAGCAGCCTACATTTTCTGCCAAAATGGGAAAGAAAAAGGATGTGTCGGCTGCTGAGAAGCAACAAATTGTGGAGTGTTTAGGTCAAGGCATGACTACAATCAACATTGTGCGATGATCAGGATGAAGTGTCTTGGCAATCAAGAAGTATGTAGCTAATTCACAGTACACACGTGTGCGTGCTGATAAGGGCAAATTGAGGACTCTTTCCTACAGGCAATTACGTCAGGTTGAAAGAGCAGCGGCAAAAAAGCCTTGTCATAGCAGCAGACAAGTTTTTGAAGCTGCTTGTGCCTCCAATGTCCCCCGAACAACAAGATGCAGGGTCCTTCAGAGGTTTGCAGCTGTGCATGCGCCATCCTGTCGACCTCCTCTATCCACTTCACACAAGCAGAAACGGCTCCAGTGGGCCAAACATTACATGAAGACTGATTTCAAAACTGTTTTGTTCACGGATGAGTGCCGTGCAGCGCTCGATGGTCCAGATGGATGGAGTGGAGGATGGCTGGTTGATGGACACCCCACGCAAACACAGCTACAGCGCCAACAAGGAGGATGTGGAGTAATGTTTTGGGCTGGAATCATGGGGAGAGAGATTGTCGGCCCCTTTAGGATCCCTGAAGGCGCTAAAGATGAACTCCATAATGTATGTGGATTTTCTCAAACAGCACTTCCTGCCATGGTTCAAGAAGAAGAACCGTGTATTTCACAGCAAGATCATTTTTCTGCATGATAATGCACCATCTCATGCTGCACATAAAACATCTGCATCTCTGGCTGATATGGGCATAAAAGGGGACAAACTTATGGTGTGACCCCCATGCTCCCCTGACCTCTACCCCATTCAGAACCTTTGGAGCATCATTAAAAGGAGTGTCTATGATGGCGGGAGGCAGTTCACATCTAAGCAACAGCTCTGGGAGGGTATTCTGTCCTCATGCAAAACAATTGAAGCAGAAACCATCCAAAACCTGACAAATTCAATGGACGAGAGAGTTCAGAAGCTCCTTTCGAACAAGGGGTCCTATGTGAAAATGTAACATCACCTAGAATAAAGTTTTGAGTTGAAAACTGTTTGATTTCAGTTTCTAACAACCTGCTAATGCTTATAATTTCAAAAATGACCATTTTTTTGGTCTTTATTAAAATGAAAAGGTTGATCGAAAAGTTTGGGGGATCTAAGAGTGTGGCAACCCAGTAGTCATGATTACTTCGAATTCTGACAATATGAGGGTCATGCTGCAGGTAGTGCAGCAAGAAGGCACTTATGTGCCTTGCGCATCTCGGAGCCCCAAAATTATTTTCCGGGCTAGATGCAGCTAAAAATTATTTTTAATTTTAAATCTGGTGAAGCTTTAGTATAGATGGCCTAATAGGATCAGTGCTGCACACTGCTACAAAGCCCAAATTATTTTCCAGTCAAGATACAGATAAACATGATTAGTAATTTGAAAGCTTAAAACGGTTGGTAGGGTGATTTTAACCAATCATCAAGCTTTTACTCTCCCCAGGATGACACAGGGGTAGAAAAGTCGTTTCGGATCCATGATTTGTTCATCTTTATGAACGTGAGTCTGTCTACATTATCAGTGGAGAGCCGCGTGCGCTTATCTGTCAGCACACCACCAGCAGCGCTGAACACACGTTCAGACAGAACGCTGGCTGCGGGGCATGACAAGATCTCCAAGGCGTAAGTGGCTAGCTCCGGCCATTTATCCAGATTGGAAGCCCAAAAAGAGCAAGGGTCCAGTGACACAGTCGTGGCTTCAATGTTTACTTGGAGATACTCCTGTACCATCGTCTCTAGGCGTTGACTATGTGTCAGACTTCTTGTCTCCTGTGGCCTTGCAAAGGATGGGCTAAAAAAGTGGTGAAATGATTCCGCAAAATTGATGTTACCAGCAGATACTGTGGTTCTGTTACGGTTTGAGTGCTGAACACTTGACGGTCCCACGGTTGGCAAGTTGGAACTGTGAGATTCACTACGTGCACCACTGGTATTTTGTGGAAAAGCACATGTAAGATTCTGCAACAGTCTCTGCTGATACTCCTGCATGCGTGCATCCCTTTCTATGGCAGGAATAATTTCTGCAAATTTACTTTTGTACCGGGGATCTAACAGTGTGGCAACCCAGTAGTCAGGATTATTTCTAATTCTCACAATTCGAGGGTCATGTTGCAGGTAGTGCAGCAAGAAGGCACTCATGTGTGTTGCGCATCCAGGAGCACCAAGTCCCTGTTGTGTTGGTGGCGAGGTAACAATCATGCTTCCTTCCTCTGTCCTCTCCCCCCAACCTCGCACAACAGAAATGTGATCAAGGTCTCCCTCATCTGATGAGTCTTCCATCAGTTCGTCCTCCACTTCTTCCTGGGCTCCTGCACCTTCCTCACTAGTTTGGCTGCTACCATGCGCCCTGGTAAAACCATCTCCCCCACCCTCACATGCCTGCCGCCTTGGTGCTGCCGACCGTCTGGACCTTGCAGATGTTAGCCCTTCCGCATACAACTCCTCCTCCTCTACTTCCTCCACCTCCTCTTGTGCCACCACCTGACTCCGAATTCTGTTTAACATGTGCTCCAGCATGTAAATCACCGGAATAGTCATGCTGATAATTGCATCGTCAGCACTAAACATCTTCGTCGCCATTTCAAAACTGTGCAGAAGGGTGCATAGGTCCCTGATCTGAGACCACTCCTCCAGCGTGATTTGCCCCACCTCTGAATCTCGTTGGCCCAGGCTATACGTCAGAACGTATTGCACCAGGGCTTGTCGGTGCTGCCACAGTCGCTGCAACATGTGCAGAGTTGAATTCCACCGGGTAGGCACATCGCATTTTAGCCGGTGAAGTGGCAGGCCCAACGACTTCTGTAGAGATGTAAGTCGCTGAGCTGCGGGATGCGAACGGCGGAAGTGAGCACACAGCGACCGTGCCCTCTGCAGAAGGCCATCTAGTCTGGGATAGTGGGCTAAAAATGGCTGGACAACCAGGTTCAACACGTGAGCCATACAAGGCACGTGTGTGACATTGCCCCGGCGAAGGGCCGCACCCAGGTTTGCAGCATTGTCGCACACGGCCTTCCCTGGTTTCAGGTCCAGTGGAGACAACCATTCATGAAATTGGTTCTCCAGAGCTGACCACAACTCCTCAGCTGTGTGACTCACATTTCCCAGACATTTCAATGTAAAAACCGCCTGATGACGTTGAGCCCTACTGCCAGCATAGTAAGGAGGTGTGCAGGATCCCTTCTGCGCAGTTAGAAAGCTTGTGGCATGACCAGACAGGCTTTGGGTGCAGGTGGAAGACCGAGAGGAGGTTGAGGAGGCAGAAGCAGTGGAGGAACTTTGACATAAAGAGGATTGACGCACAACTCGTGGGGACGGCAAGACTTGGACAGCAGCCCCTTGTCCTGCTGTCACCATAGTTACCCAGTGCCCAGTCAGCGACATGTAACGCCCCTGTCCATGCCTACTCGTCCAAGTGTCTGTGGTGAAATGCACCCTGTCACACACAGAGTTTCTCAAAGAAGCGGTGATGTTATGTGCGACATGCTGGTGGAGCGCAGGCACACCTTTCTTTGAGAAGTAGTGCCGACTGGGCATCTGGTACTGGGGCACTGCGACGGACATAAGGTCTCGAAAATCCTCTGTGTCCACCAGGCGGAAAGGCAGCATTTCTGTAGCCAAGAGCTTGCAGATGGTGAAATTCAACCTCTTAGCTTTCTCATGGCTAGGAGGAAATGGTCTTTTACTTGTCCACATCTGAGGGACCGAGGGCTGGCTATTGTGCTTAGACGGGGTTGATAAGGGTGTCCCCGGCAAACTGCCGGTCTGTGAGGAAGATGCAGGCGGACATGTTAGGTTGCCTTGATCCAAAGGTGGTGCTATCGATGTCGGACAGCGCTCAACACCAGCTGGTGTTACCACCTCCAAAGAAAATGATGACCTGCCAATCACGCTGGCTGTTGCGGGTAAAGAGGTGGCAGGTCTGCGCCCCAAAACAGGTGTGACTGCTGTCCCCCCAGTCACAGAGGATGAAGAGGCCGCGGATGCACAAGATATGGCAGACGGTGGTTGGCCCGGCCGGCTAGGCCGCATTGTAGCACACTGAGCTTCCCACTGCAACTTATGCTTCATGTCCATGTGCCGGTTCATGCATGAAGTACTCAAACTATGTATTTTTTGGCCTCTACTTAGCTTTTGCTGACAAATGTTACAGATAACACGAGTTGGGTCATCTTTATCGATCTGAAAAAATGCCCAGGCTATGCAAGGCTTAGCACCCATGCGACCTGAAGAGCCACCACGACTTGTGGTGAGAGGCAGAGTTGTGTTTGAGGATGCAGTTGTTGACGTGCTTCCAGTACTACGTCTCTGTCCAGGAAGGCGCAACCTGACCTCGTCGTCACTAGCATCTTCCTCCACCTCCTCTGCTGACCTCATCTCTTGGCTGACTGTGGGTTGACAGTAAGTGGGATCTCCGACCTCATCATCATCACCCTGTGCGTTATCACACCCGTCATCCTCACAGCCAACCTGTTCCTGCCCTGACAAAAGACTAAAGTTGTCGCTCCAATCAGGTATTTGAGTCTTATCATCGTCTTCCTCATTGTCTCCACCAACAGGAGTTACAGTTTGGGAATGAGGGTCTACATTATGGTCAGAACCTTCTGCGTCTGGTCCTGGATCCGACTCATAAAGATTCTGGGCATCAGTGCAGATCATTTCCTCGTCTGGATTCACAGAAGCGCTGGAGTCGACCTCTGATTCCCAGGCTATAGTATGAGTAAACAGCTCTGCAGACTCAACCATCTGTTCTACCTCATACTCAGACGGGCAGCTGGAGATTTGGGAGCTGTGAGGAAGCAAGTGCGATTTGGGTGACACCTTTGAGGACTGGAGTATTTGTGATGTTGAAATTGATGTGGAGGAGAGCCCACTTAAAGGAGCACTTTATATCCGTTGAAGCACCTGCTGTTTTTGTGCCTCATCTGGAATTTGTAGCGATTGGCGTGGCCGTAAGAAAGGGATCTTATCACATTGTCCGCTAAAAGAAGTAGACATTTTAGTTTGGCTGGAAGATGGTCTTTCTTCTGCAGATGTTACTGTTGCTTTAACACCTACCCCACGGACACAACCTTTTTTCCCCTTCCCAACACGCCTATTCCCCTTTCCACCAGCAGCAGGCCTTTTTCCACTCATTTTGGTGGTTAACTAATTCACAACTCTGGAGTTGTTTGCACAAAAAAACAATGGATGGTAACCGAGCAGAGCTGAGTGGCCAAACTGTGGTATTAGGCCAAAACTATTGGCTGGGTTAGATGCAGAAAAAAATTATTTTGAATTTGCAACCTGATGGAGGTCAGTATAGATGGATTAATAGAACAAGACCCACACACAGCTAGAAGCCCAATATTTTTTCAGAGGTACTGTAGATGCAGATAAAAAATAGTTTTAATTTGCAACCTGATGGAGGTCAGTATAGATGGACTAATAGAGAAAGTCCGACACACTACTAGAAGGCCAAATATTTTTTCAGAGGTAGATGCAGAAAAAAATATATTCAGTTTGCAACCAGATGGAGGTCAGTATAGATGGACTAATAGAGAAAGTCCGACACACTACTAGAAGGCCAAATATTTTTTCAGAGCTAGATGCAGAAAAAAATTATATTCAGTTTGCAACCTGATGGAGGTCAGTATAGATGGATTAATAGAACAAGACCCACACACAGCTAGAAGCCCAATATTTTTTCAGAGGTAGATGCAGAAAAAAATATATTCAGTTTGCAACCTGATGGAGGTCAGCATAGATGGACTAATACAACAAGTCCCACACACAGCTAGAAGCCCAATATTTTTTCAGAGGTAGATGCAGAAAAAAATATATTCAGTTTGCAACCTGATGGAGGTCAGCATAGATGGACTAATACAACAAGTCCCACACACAGCTAGAAGCCCAAATATTTTTTCAGAGGTACTGTAGATGCAGATAAAAATTAGTTTTAATTTGCAACCTGATGGAGGTCAGTATAGATGGACTAATAGAGAAAGTCCGACACACTACTAGAAGGCCAAATATTTTTTCAGAGCTAGATGCAGAAAAAAATTATATTCAGTTTGCAACCTGATGGAGGTCAGTATAGATGGATTAATAGAACAAGACCCACACACAGCTAGAAGCCCAATATTTTTTCAGAGGTAGATGCAGAAAAAAATATATTCAGTTTGCAACCTGATGGAGGTCAGTATAGATGGACTAATACAACAAGTCCCACACACAGCTAGAAGCCCAATATTTTTTCAGAGGTAGATGCAGAAAAAAATATATTCAGTTTGCAACCTGATGGAGGTCAGTATAGATGGACTAATACAACAAGTCCCACACACAGCTAGAAGCCCAAATATTTTTTCAGAGGTACTGTAGATGCAGATAAAAATTAGTTTTAATTTGCAACCTGATGGAGGTCAGTATAGATGGACTAATAGAGAAAGTCCGACACACTACTAGAAGGCCAAATATTTTTTCAGAGCTAGATGCAGAAAAAAATTATATTCAGTTTGCAACCTGATGGAGGTCAGTATAGATGGATTAATAGAACAAGACCCACACACAGCTAGAAGCCCAATATTTTTTCAGAGGTAGATGTGTAGCACCCTGAGGATTCGGCTGCTACAGGGGTATTGCACCTCAAGCCAGAGGTGTGATATTCCACTCCCGGGTAAGGATGGAGTGTGGAACTGAGCTCAGTTAGCTGCATACACTACATACATCCCATTTCCGAGGGACAGACCGATGGTACTCCCACTAGGTATATGTGCAGGTACGACATTGTCTGTCCCTGGCTGGAGTGGGAGGGGGGTGGAACATCCCAGTAGTGTAGGGGCAGATAGGGGGAGCAGTCTGGGTAAGGCTAGGAGCTCATTGGGTGCTGGTCACCTGAGCTCACACATAGAGGGAGTATATAAGGTGGGAACCATCTTAGATCAGGGTCAGTCTTCTGTAGAGAGTCAGTCAGTCCTGAGAGAGGTCCAGGAGCGCCTGCAGAGAGAAGAGAGAGAGGAGAAGAGAAGGACCCAGAGGGGGAGAAGAAGGAACCCCAAGAACCCAGAATTAGACCAGAAGGGTGAAGGGTTGGCACGCAAGGGAACCGGATCCCAAATTAGTGGAGGAGAGAAACAACCCTCAGCTAAGAACCGGAGGCTGCGACATTACATGTGGAGCAGCCCCTCACCAAGTCCACTAAGAAGGCACACCAGGTATAGGGTCAGGGAACCCCGAAGAGGTGCACCCACCAAGAGCCCCGAGGGAGCCGGACACAAGTGGACCCCTGGTGAGAAAGGCCAGTAGAGAGGACAGTCAGAAAGGGAGCTCAGGACTAGAGATGAGCGGTGTTCGACTAGAACTGTTCGCCAATCTCAAATTCGAGCTGTTTTGGGCGGTGTTCGAGTTGTTCGACGAACCCGAACGATTTGCAAAAAATTCGGCTGTTCGAGGTTATGTTCGATAACTGTTCGTGCACCAAAAGCGTGTCCTGCATGTCTGGCGCTCTTTAGAGCACCAATCATGCAGGGATTGTCTGCCACTCACTGTAATGCCACAGCCATGGTGGTTGTGGCATTACAGTGATTGCCCAAATCGATGGGAACAGTACCAACAGTGAAACATGAAAAGCCGGCAATTCAGCAGCGGCATACACCTGTACCCGACAATTTAGAACCGAAAGAATAGAGCTTCACACATAGATTAGATATATATAAACATGTCAGCCACATATATACGAAGTACAGTGAAAGTGCTGCTTACTGTACTTGTCATTTAGTGTAAAGGATTTATCAAAAAAAATAATAGTGTTTTCATGCACCGTCTCTTTAAAAAAGCCGGCCGGCAATTCAGCAGCGGTACCCGACAATTTAGAATAGAAAGAATAGAGAATCACACATAGATTAGATAGATAGAAACATGTCAGTCACATATATATGAAGTACAGTGACAGTGCTGCTTACTGTACTTGTCATTTAGCGTAAAGGATTTATCAAAAAAAATAATAGTGTTTTCATGCACCGTCTCTTTAAAAAAGCCGCCGGCAATTCAGCAGCGGTACCCGACAATTTAGAACAGAAAGATAGAGCATCACACATAGATTAGATAGATAGAAACATGTCAGTCACATATATATGAAGTACAGTGATAGTGTTGGTTACTGTACTTGTCATTTAGTATTAAAACAAAGGATTTATTATTAAAAAAATTGGCGTGGGGTTCCCCTTAATTTTAGGCTCTAGCGGAGGTTAAGCAGACGGCTGGGGCAGATGTTTGAAGCCTGGGAAGGGGGTAATACCCACGGAGCTTCCCAGGCTACTAATATCAGCCCCCAGCTGAATACATAGCCTTTACTAGCTATTAAAATGGGGGACCCCCCAAAAAAAATGACGTGGGGTCCCCCCTAATTTAATAGCTAGCAAAGGCTAGGCAGACAGCTGGGGGCTGATATTAATAGCCCAGGAAGGGAGCCATGAATATTGGCCCCCTCCCAGGCTAGAAACACCAGCCGTCAGCCGCCCCAGAAATGGCGCATTCATAGGATGCGCCAATTCTGGCACTTAGCCTCGCTCTTCCACGCTGCCCTGGTGCGGTGGCAGGGGGTAATAGGGTTGGGGTTGATGTCAGCTTATAATGCCAGCTGACATCAAGCCCAGGTTAGTAATGGAGAGGCGTCTATAAGACACCCCCATTACTAACCCCATAGTCAAAGTTAAAAAAAACACAAACACCCAGAATAAAGTCCTTTAATTGAAATAAAGACACAATCCTTTATTGTTCTAAATTAAACCATACTTACCGTCACGCCCATTCCAGCTGAAGCCAACGATCTCCTGCAATAAAAGAAAAATAATAAAGCAACCTCATCCTTACCTTTCCATGGTTCCCACGACAGCTTCAGCTCTGCTACATCGAGATGACAGGCTGGACCGCAGCAGAACGCTGCCATCCAGCCTCTCATCCCGCAGACACTGAGAAGCGCAGGCTTGCTTGCGCTGCTCAGCGTCTCTCTGTGACGACATCCAGATGAGCCGAGTTCATGTCCAATGAACTCGGCTCACCTCATGCACGTCACTGACAGCGTGGGAAAATTCTCACGCTGAAGCGGTGAGTGCAGGAGAATTTTCCCACGCTGTCAGTGACGTGCATAAGGTGAGCTCATGTCCAATGAACTCAGCTCACCTCCTGCACGTCACTGACAGCGTGGGAGAATTCTCCTGCACTCAGCGCTTCAGTGTGAGAATTCTCCCACGCTGAAGCGCTGAGTGCAGGAGAATTTTCCCACGCTGTCAGTGACGTGCATGAGGTGAGCCGAGTTCATTGGACATTAACTCGGCTCATCTGGATGCCCTCACAGAGAGACACTGTGGAGCGCAAGCAAGCCTGCGCTTCTCAGGGTCTGCGGGATGACAGGCTGGATGGCAGCGTTCTGCTGCGGTCCAGCCTGTCATCTCGATGTAGCAGAGCTGAAGCTGTCATGGGAACCATGGAAAGGTAAGGATGATGTTGCTTTATTATTTTTCTTTTATTTCAGGAGATCGTTGGCTTCAGCTGGAATGGGCGTGATGGTAAGTATGGTTTAATTTAGAACAATAAAGAAGTGTGTGTTTATTTCAATTAAAGGACTTTTTTCTGGGTGTTGTGTTTTTTTTAAATACTTTACTAGAAATTCATGGTGGTCATGTCTAATATTGGCGTGACCCCATGAATTTTGGGCTTAGGGCCAGCTGATAATGCCAAGCTGGCCCTAACCCCTTTATTACCCAGTGAGCCACCGCATCAGGGCCCTGGATGAGTTGGGTACAGCGCCAGAAGATGGCGCTTCTATGAACGCGCCATTTTCCGGGGTGGCTGCGGACTGCAATTTGCAGCGGGGGTGGCCCAGAAAGCTTGGGCCTCCCTGCGCTGCGGATTCCAGCCCCCAGCTGCCTAGTTGTACCTGGCTGGACACAAAAACAGGGCGAAGCCCCACGTCAATTTTCTTTAAATTATTTCATGAAATAATTAAGAAAAAAAGGGCTTCCCTATATTGTTGTGTCCGGCCAGGTACAAATAGGCAGCTGGTGGTTGGGGGCAGCCCGTTCCTGCCTGCTGTACCTGGCTGGACACAAATATAGTGCGAAGCCCCACGTCAATTTTTTTTAAATTATTTCATGAATTTCCTGAAATAATTTAAAAAAATTGAAGTGGGGCTTCGCACTATATTTGTGTCCAGCCAGGTACAGCAGGCAGGAACGGGCTGCCCCCATCCACCAGCTGCCTATTTGTACCTGGCCGGACACAACAATATAGGGAAGCCCTTTTTTTCTTAATTATTTCATGAATTTCATGAAATAATTAAAAAAAATTGAAGTGGGGCTTCGCACTATATTTGTGTCCAGCCAGGTACAGCAGGCAGGAACGGGCTGCCCCCAACCACCAGCTGCCTATTTGTACCTGGCCGGACACAACAATATAGGGAAGGCCTTTTTTTCTTAATTATTTCATGAATTTCATGAAATAATTAAAAAAAAAGTACGTGGGGCTTCGCCCTATTTTTGTGTCCAGCCAGGTACAACTAGGCAGCTGGGGGCTGGAATCTGCAGCGCAGGGAGGCCCAAGCTTTCTGGGCCCCCCCCCGCTACAAATTGCAGTCCGCAGCCACCCCGGAAAATGGCGCGTTCATAGAAGCGCCATCTTCTGGCGCTGTACCCAACTCATCCAGGGCCCTGGTGCGGTGGCTCACTGGGTAATAAAGGGGTTAGGGCCAGCTTGGTATTATCAGCTGGCCCCAAGCCCAAAATTCATGGGGTCACGCCAGTATTAGACATGACCGCCATGAATTTCTAGTAAAGTATTTAAAAAAAACACAACACCCAGAATAAAGTCCTTTAATTGAAATAAAGACACAATTCTTTATTGTTCTAAATTAAACCATACTTACCATCACACCCATTCCAGCTGAAGCCAACGATCTCCTGCAATAAAAGAAAAATAATAAACCAACCTCATCCTTACCTTTCCATGGTTCCCACGACAGCTTCAGCTCTGCTACATCGAGATAACTGGCTGGACCGCAGCAGAACGCTGCCATCCAGTCTGTCATCCCGCAGACACTGAGAAGCGCAGGCATGCTTGCGCTCCTCACTGTCTCGCTGTGACGGCATCCAGATGAGCCGAGGTCATGTCCAATGAACTCGGCTCACCTCATGCACGTCACTGACAGCGTGGGAAAATTCTCACGCTGAAGTGCTGAGTGCAGGAGAATTCTCCCACGCTGTCAGTGATGTGCATGAGGTGAGCTCATGTCCAATGAACTCAGCTCACCTCCTGCACGTCACTGACAGCGTGGGAAAATTCTCCTGCAATCAGCGCTACAGCGTGAGAATTTTCCCACGCTGTCAGTGACGTGCATGAGGTGAGCCGAGTTCATTGGACATGACCTCGGCTCATCTGGATGTCGTCACAGAGAGACGCTGAGCAGCGCAAGCATGCCTGCGCTTCTCAGTGTCTGCGGGATGACAGGCTGGATGGCGGCGTTCTGCTGCGGTCCAGCCTGTCATCTCGATGTAGCAGAGCTGAAGCTGTCGTGGGAACCATGGAAAGGTAAGGATGAGGTTGCTTTATTATTTTTCTTTTATTGCAGGAGATCGTTGGCTTCAGCTGGAATGGGCGTGATGGTAAGTATGGTTTAATTTAGAACAATAAAGGATTGTGTCTTTATTTCAATTAAAGGACTTTATTCTGGGTGTTTGTGTTTTTTCTAACTTTGACTATGGGGTTAGTAATGGGGGTGTCTTATAGACGCCTCTCCATTACTAACCTGGGCTTGATGTCAGCTGGCATTATAAGCTGACATCAACCCCAACCCTATTACCCCCTGCCACCGCACCAGGGCAGCGTGGAAGAGCGAGGCTAAGTGCCAGAATTGGCGCATCCTATGAATGCGCCATTTCTGGGGCGGCTGACGGCTGGTGTTTCTAGCCTGGGAGGGGGCCAATATTCATGGCTCCCTTCCTGGGCTATTAATATCAGCCCCCAGCTGTCTGCCTAGCCTTTGCTAGCTATTAAATTAGGGGGGACCCCACGTCATTTTTTTTGGGGGGTCCCCCATTTTAATAGCTAGTAAAGGCTATGTATTCAGCTGGGGGCTGATATTAGTAGCCTGGGAAGCTCCGTGGGTTTTACCCCCTTCCCAGGCTTCAAACATCTGCCCCAGCCGTCTGCTTAACCTCCGCTAGAGCCTAAAATTAAGGGGAACCCCACGCCAATTTTTTTAATAATAAATCCTTTATTTTAATACTAAATGACAAGTACAGTAACCAACACTATCACTGTACTTCATATATATGTGACTGACATGTTTCTATCTATCTAATCTATGTGTGATGCTCTATCTTTCTGTTCTAAATTGTCGGGTACCGCTGCTGAATTGCCGGCCGGCTTTTTTAAAGAGACAGTGCATGAAAACACTATTATTTTTTTAAATAAATCCTTTACACTAAATGACAAGTACAGTAAGCAACACTATCACTGTACTTATTATATATGTGACTGACATGTTTCTATCTATCTAATCTATGTGTGAAGCTCTATTCTTTCTGTTCTAAATTGTCGGGTACAGATGCTGAATTGCCGGCCGGCTTTTTTAAAGAGACGGTGCATGAAAACACTAATATTTTTTTTAATAAATCCTTTACACTAAATGACAAGTGCAGTAACCAACACTGTCACTGTGCTTCTTATATGTGTGACTGACATGTTTCTATCTATCTAATCTATGTGTGATGCTCTATTCCTTCTTGTCTAAATTGTCGGGTACCGGTGTATGCCGCTGCTGAATTTGCCAGCCGGCTTTTTTAAACAGAGTGTCTTCTGAGCAGTTTGTCAGCTTTTGGACACCTTTGCAGGTGTTTTCTATGTGTTTCTATGTGTTTTTGTTTGCCTGCCATTGGTTTTAACGGTGTTCGACGGTGTTCTAAGGTGTTCGACGAACAGTTCGACGAACAGTTCCTCGAACATCCCGGTGTTCGACGAACCGAACCGAACCCGAACACTACGGGGGTGGCTCAACACTACTCAGGACCACGCTCCAGAATTGCTTGGGGGTTGGCCGAGTCCAGGACCTGGTGGACGCAGCACGGCTCGGGCGGTCACTCAAGGCCAGAGTGACCAACAGAACAGCAGTAAGTAAAAACCCTGAACTGCACAGCCCGACTCTGAGTCTTCTTACCATCCACACTGCACCACCACTACCACCATCCTCTACACCTGACCCCCTGAGGCTATACCCCTCCCGTTGGGGGTTATACTATCACAGAAGCTGCACACACACCACCAGCCTCAGCGGACCCTGCTGCAGCGGCGGCCGTATTGACCGCAAATCAACGGGTGGCGTAGTCGACACTAAGAACACTAACAACATCTGTAAAGACTGCCACACACGGAGTTTGACACCCTGGGCACGGACCGGGTCACCGCCACTCGGAGACTACAACCCCCATCTGATCCGGCTCCGGGTATCCCCCAAACAACACTGGCCCAGGGGGCGCGTCAACTTTGGCGTAGTCGGCAGGATAACGTGCCCGCAACAACCGGGTACTGCGTGCCTGAAGAAAAGTTCACCGTTACCTCAAAAAGAAGTCTCCCGCCGGTTCCGGAGGGTCCCCGCCAACGGACCCCATCACAGGTCGTTTCCCGCCGGTTGTCCGCCATTTGCAGCTTTTTCCCGCCATCCATGGAGTTTCCCGCCACTGGGAGACGATTCCCGCCATTTCCAAAGATTTCCCGCCTTGGAAGAGCGGACGCCATTATGGGCGTGCCAGAGGGTGGCAAAAGGCCACCTCCCATCGTGGGCCAGGTCGAAGAATGGCGCCAAAGCGGAAACCGCGCCCACCAACAGAGACTGTGATGCTGGAAGTGTCCATCAGCGTGAGAGAACTGCCCCTGGAACTGACAATCACTAAGTTGCCCCGGGACCACCCTCAATGTGGGCGGAGACAAAAGAACGAAGATGAGTGCAGCCTGGAGGAGTCTGGAGGGAGCGCACCCGGAGACAAGAAGTCTGGAGAGGAGTCCAGAGAAAGCGTACCCGGAGATGGAGGGAGAGACAGGCAGCACCGACCCAGTGGTCAGGAGCCTGCTGCAAGCAACAACCCCACTAGGCTTAGTGGAGATCCTAGCACAGCTCCCCCGAGACCGGGAGTGTGCACAGACCGCGCTGGAGGGCCTCGCACGGAGGATGGCCCAGGTGCAGCAAGAAACACTGACGGAGTGGAGCCGTGAGATGGCCCAGCAGACAGGAACCCGTCAGCGGAGCACGCCACCCGAGACGAGGAGACAGACCGCCTCTGAGGATGGCGCAGGAGGAATGAAGGCAGGAGACGGCGCCGAGAAGGGAGCTGAACGGACGGAGGCAGGTAAAGGGGACGTCTCTACCCCGAGCCGAGAAACCGTGTACCTGTCCCAGCTCCCCGTCGCAGAGCCCGAAATTCCCCCTGCCGTGCCCGTCGCTGCATCGTCACCGTGCCAGACTAGGCCTCAAGCAGAAGCCGCGGCCGCGACCCCTGTGACGTCACGCGCCTCAACCCTGAGCGCGGCGAAGCAGGAAATACCACCGGCCTGGTCGCAAGGTCTAGTACCTCCGGGCGCCGCAATTCCAACAGCGCCCCCTACCTCCGCGGAGCCACTGGCCTGGTCGCAGGGCCGAGTAACCCCGGGCGCCGCCGTCCTTACGGTGCCCTTTACCTTTAGGGTGCCCCAAGCCTGGTCCCAAGGCCTGGTCCACCCGGGCACCGCTACCATCAACGCGCCCTCAACATCTCGAGTGCCGCACCTGGGTGAAGATCTATTTGCCCAGCACACGTGCCCGGATGGGCAGCCCTTTGTATGGCCCCAGGAGTACTACCAACTGGAACTCCAAAGAGCAAGGCCCCTGTGCGAGCCCCTGATTCCGGCTCCGAAGCCCGTCAGGAGAACCCCGCTCCCGCTAGAAGAAGCACAATTCGAGTGGGACCCCACCGGAGGAGACCTCATGGGGTTCACTCAAGAAACGCGGGCAGCCGCAGCAGAGCGAGTGGAGTGCTGCCGCCAGCAGTTGGCAGCCTTCGAGCAAGAGCGGAAAGAGAGGCGGATCCGTGAGCAGCGGCTGCAGGAACAGAGTGCAGGGCAGAAGAGCCGGACCAGGAGGAACCCCCGTGCAGCTCATGGTCCCCGTACCACCGGGACTGTGATAAAATTCAACCTGCAGCATGGGTGGGGCTTCATAAGAGACCATCATACCCCCGGCGACGTCTTTGTAACCCGCAGAGACGTAGAAAGCCATCTGCCGGAGGGACACAGAGGTCGTGACCTGTACGTAGGGGACGAGGTCACGTTCACCCGGCACAAGTGTGCCAAAGGACCCTACGCCCTCCATGTACATAGCCTGACGGAGGAGGAGCTGCGGTGTGAGGAGGAGCAAGAGGACCCGGACGGGTCTGAAGACAAAGAAGGAGCAGGAGGACGCCGTCATTAAAGTACGGTAAAGAGACTGTAAATAGTTACCCGTCAGGGTATAAGAACTGTTACTGCTGCTAGTTAAAATATAGTCCCCGTTGGGACCAGCAAATTGAACCGTACCCGTGTGTCCCTATCCCCCAACAGGCTGAGGACTGTGAACAGCCATTCCTCTTCCCCATTGGCCGAGGACTGAGAGCGGCCATATTCCCCTTGTATATAGTTGCGCTTTTTAAGGCGCCCCCTACTGGTTTTATAGGAAAGCCGTGTTTTTCTACCAGAGACTGTGACACTTTACCCGGTCACAAGTCGCACCGTGGCCGGAGGAACAAGAAAAAGTTTATGCTGCTGATATATATATATAATGTTTTATATGTTTATGTTGTTATGAAAATTTGTATGTTTGTGGATGTTTTGTTTTCTTACAGCCCGAGGACGTGCTGTGATTTACCAGGGGGGAATGTAGCACCCTGAGGATTCGGCTGCTACAGGGGTATTGCACCTCAAGCCAGAGGTGTGATATTCCACTCCCGGGTAAGGATGGAGTGTGGAACTGAGCTCAGTTAGCTGCATACACTACATACATCCCATTTCCGAGGGACAGACCGATGGTACTCCCACTAGGTATATGTGCAGGTACGACATTGTCTGTCCCTGGCTGGAGTGGGAGGGGGGTGGAACATCCCAGTAGTGTAGGGGCAGATAGGGGGAGCAGTCTGGGTAAGGCTAGGAGCTCATTGGGTGCTGGTCACCTGAGCTCACACATAGAGGGAGTATATAAGGTGGGAACCATCTTAGATCAGGGTCAGTCTTCTGTAGAGAGTCAGTCAGTCCTGAGAGAGGTCCAGGAGCGCCTGCAGAGAGAAGAGAGAGAGGAGAAGAGAAGGACCCAGAGGGGGAGAAGAAGGAACCCCAAGAACCCAGAATTAGACCAGAAGGGTGAAGGGTTGGCACGCAAGGGAACCGGATCCCAAATTAGTGGAGGAGAGAAACAACCCTCAGCTAAGAACCGGAGGCTGCGACATTACATGTGGAGCAGCCCCTCACCAAGTCCACTAAGAAGGCACACCAGGTATAGGGTCAGGGAACCCCGAAGAGGTGCACCCACCAAGAGGCCCGAGGGAGCCGGACACAAGTGGACCCCTGGTGAGAAAGGCCAGTAGAGAGGACAGTCAGAAAGGGAGCTCAGGACCACGCTCCAGAATTGCTTGGGGGTTGGCCGAGTCTAGGACCTGGTGGACGCAGCACGGCTCGGGCGGTCACTCAAGGCCAGAGTGACCAACAGAACAGCAGTAAGTAAAAACCCTGAACTGCACAGCCCGACTCTGAGTCTTCTTACCATCCACACTGCACCACCACTACCACCATCCTCTACACCTGACCCCCTGAGGCTATACCCCTCCCGTTGGGGGTTATACTATCACAGAAGCTGCACACACACCACCAGCCTCAGCGGACCCAGCTGCAGCGGCGGCCGTATTGACCGCAAATCAACGGGTGGCGTAGTCGACACTAAGAACACTAACAACATCTGTAAAGACTGCCACACACGGAGTTTGACACCCTGGGCACGGACCGGGTCACCGCCACTCGGAGACTACAACCCCCATCTGATCCGGCTCCGGGTATCCCCCAAACAACACTGGCCCAGGGGGCGCGTCAGATGCAGAAAAAAATATATTCAGTTTGCAACCTGATGGCGGTCAGTATAGATGGACTAATACAACAAGTCCCACACACAGCTAGAAGCCCAATATTTTTTCAGAGGTAGATGCAGAAAAAAATATATTCAGTTTGCAACCTGATGGAGGTCAGTATAGATGGACTAATACAACAAGTCCCACACACAGCTAGAAGCCCAAATATTTTTTCAGAGGTACTGTAGATGCAGATAAAAATTAGTTTTAATTTGCAACCTGATGGAGGTCAGTATAGATGGACTAATAGAGAAAGTCCGACACACTACTAGAAGCCCAAATATTTTTTCAGAGCTAGATGCAGAAAAAAATTATATTCAGTTTGCAACCTGATGGAGGTCAGTATAGATGGACTAATAGAGAAAGTCCGACACACTACTAGAATGCCAAATATTTTTTCAGAGCTAGATGCAGAAAAAAATTATATTCAGTTTGCAACCTGATGGAGGTCAGTATAGATGGATTAATAGAACAAGACCCACACACAGCTAGAAGCCCAATATTTTTTCAGAGGTAGATGCAGGAAAAAAATATATTCAGTTTGCAACCTGATGGAGGTCAGTATAGGTGGACTAATACAACAAGTCCCACACACAGGTAGAAGCCCAAATATTTTTTCAGAGGTACTGTAGATGCAGATAAAAATTAGTTTTAATTTGCAACCTGATGGAGGGCAGCATAGATGGACTAATAGAATGATGCTATGCCCAAAAGATTTTACTTCACTAGGTGCAGTAAAAAAATTGGTATTCTATACACAGGTGGTATATCTTGCAACACATATAGGCTACTCCACTGACTAACACACTCTGCAATAGGCCAAAAAGGATTAGCTTTGCTAGATTCAGCCAAATGCTGTGAAAAAAACTTGCACAGCACTGGCACAGACCTGCCTGGCAAAAACTGATAGGAACTGATGTAACCTAGTCCTGAAAAGGACTCCAATTACAATTAGTCTTTACTCCCACAACCTATCTATTTAAGAGCACAGACCTCCCTGATAAAAGTCGTAGGAAATGCTGTAACCTAGTCCTTAAAAGGACTGCAATCACAACTATTCCCTACTCCCAAGCTATCTGTATATTTGTGCGAAAATTGGCTTGAAATTAAAAAGGTATAGCGCACACAGCAACAGCGGTGCCGTCTAACACGCAGCTGCAGCAGTGAGAAAATGGTGGCGACGGGGAAAATGGCTTGGTCTTATAGGGCAAGGACATGTGACATACACTGCCAATGACACATGCCCTTGCTTGTGTGAAAAAAAGCACTTCGCTCCGTGTGTGCGCTGCTGATAGGCTGACAGATTGCACCTCCCCACTGCAAATGCGGGAAAGAGAAAAAAAAATGGAGATCTTCATTGTTCCTGCAGAGATCCATCCCCTGCCCCTCCCCCCACCCCGCTGTACACTCAAACTGCGTATTAACATTAATTTTCATCATTACTGAGAAAAAATCCAGTTATGATTTTGGTGCACGAACAGGTATCGAACATAACCTCGAACAGCCGAATTTTTATCAAATTGTTCGTGTTCGCCGACCGGCTCGAACACCGCCCAAAACAGCTCGAATTTGAGATTGGCGAACAGTTCGAGTAGAACAACGCTCATCTCTACTTACAATATGGGGACAACTACCATGTACCCAAGAGGACGATTTGGCCATTTATGCATATTATCCATGCACATGCTGTCCGTGCCTATTATTTGCTCCTCTTTATCGTCATCAGGCTTCTTTATCTGTGGTGGTCAATAACAGCTATACTGCACTTGATGCACACATAGTAGTCTTTGATTGATCTTGCTGGGTAGTAGGAAATATCTACCCGCTGAAGCCAATCTCTGGTAGAAAATTTTGGGGAATTTGGGACAGTTGGGTTACTTATGTATATTGACTATTTATGCACATCTTGTCTTTGCGATTTTTTGTCCCTCTCTCCCGCCATTAGGCTTCTCCATCTGTGGTGGTCAATAATGGTCATGCTATATCTGATGTATACAGAATGGTTCTTTATTGACCCTATTGGATAATAGAATACATCTACCCGCTGAAGTCTTTTTCTGGTAGAAAATTTTGGAAATTATCCCCTCACTCTATAAGGAGCACTTTAAAGGAATAACTAATATACATAATGGCGCCTAGGTATGCTACTAATTGAGTTGCAAACATCTCGCGCTTTGACAGTGCCATAGAATGACTAATATCAATTGGACATGACTGGACCTTGAGTGACCCTGACTCAATTTAATTTAATTTTTTTAATTCAGGTTAACTTAATAAAAAAAAAATTTCATAAGTTAAAACCTCTATTTTTATGATTTCTATTATTCATGATCTAAATCTTTATTCATTTATCCATTTATTACTCATGGGGATCTGACTATTGTACGCACTCCCACGTGTCCTACTGATGTTTATTTATTTTTGCGATAGGCTGCTATTGTCATTACATAGCCTTATTTTGACTAAACTGGGACTTTATCTCAGTACCCATGCTCACCTTATTAGGTCTAGGTGGAGAGTCCTCATCTCTGA
Source organism: Phyllobates terribilis (assembly GCF_046119375.1). NCBI lineage: Eukaryota > Metazoa > Chordata > Amphibia > Anura > Dendrobatidae > Phyllobates > Phyllobates terribilis. Next base: position 45,580,069 of record NW_027362764.1, on the reverse strand, counting down.
ATCTTTCATCTGATTGGGACAGCATTCCCCCTGTAACTAACATTGTAGACGCTTCTCATGAAGCTGCGCATGTGAGGCGCCCCCTGGGACATATTCCTTTTGAGGGGAATACCCGGCACCGGATCAGATGGGGGGGTTGTAGTCTCCGAGCGGCTGTGACCCGGTCCCGTGCCCAGGGCGTCAAGCTAAGTGTTATGTGGCAGTCCTACAGATGTTATTAAAGTTCTTTTATGTCGACTACGCCACCCGTTGTGATGCGGTCACTGTGGCCGCCGCTGCAGCAGGGTCCGCTGAGGCTGATGGTGGATGTGCAGCTTGGTGGGATAACCCCCAACGGGAGGGGTATAGCCTCAGAGGGGACAGGCGCAGAGGATGGGGGTTGTGGTGGTGCAGTGCAGCCGGCAATGAAGACAGACTCGGGTTGTGCAGTTAAGGGTGTTTACTTACTGCTGATGTTGTACTGGTCACTCCAGCTGCTAGTGACCACCCGAGCCGTGCTGCGTCCACCAGGTCCTGGATCCGGCCAACCCCCAAACAAGTCCGGAGCGTGGCCCTGAGCTCTCCCTCTGTCCTTTCTTCAGCCGTCCCCACCAGTGATTCACCTAGGTCCAGCTCCCTCGGGCCTTCTTTTGGGACACCCTTGGCCCTGGGTTCCCTGACCCTTCATGTGGTTTGCCTTCAGGGTGAATGTAGTGGGTGACCGTGACAGACACTGCCCACGGTCTCCGGTCTCTGGCTGGGGATTGTTTTTGCCCCCACCAGCTTGGGTTCCGGTACCCTCTTGCTGACTCCTCACCCGGTGCTCTAATTTGGGTTCTTGGGTCCCTTCAGTCTTCCCCCTCTGGGTCTTTCTCTTTCTTTCTCCTCTCTCTCTCTCCAGGGCTGCTGTTTCCTTCTCTCTCTCCAACTGACTTGTTCTCAGCGTCTGACCCTGATCTAAGCTGGTGCCCTCCTTATATATCCCTCTATGTGTGAGCTCAGGTGACCAGCACCCAATGAGCTCCTATCACTACCCAGACTGCTCCCCCTATCTGCCCCTACACTACATGGGATGTACCACCCCCCTCCCACTCCAGCCAGGAACAGGCTCGGTTGTACCTGCACATTTCTAAGTGGGAGTACCGTCGGCCTGCTCCTCTGGAATGGGATGTATGTAGTGCATGCAGTCTATCTGAGCTCAGTTCCACACTCCTTCCTTACCCGGGAGTGGAATATCACACCTCTGGGTTGAGGTGCAATACCCCTGTAGCAGCCGAATCCTCAGGGTGCTACATTCCCCCCTGGTAAATCACAGCACGTCCTCGGGCTGTAAAACAAAAACACCAAAACATACAAATTTTTTTTCATAAACATATAAAACATATAAAACAACATATATTAGCATAAAACTTTTCATATACAACATTCTCGTCGCCTCTTGTCTCTGGTTCCTCCTCCGGACACTGTGCAACGTGTGTCCGGGAAAAGTGCGACAGTCTCTTAGAAAAATCTGGTTTTCTTATAAAACCGGTAGGGGGCGCTTTAGGACGCGCAACTATTTACAGGGGAAGTTGGCCGCTCTCAGTCCTCGGCCAGGTAGAGGGATGGGAATGGCTGCTCACAGTCCTCAGCCTGTAGGATGAAGGGGTTAACGGGTAACAGTTCACTGGTCCCAACGGGGACTATTTTAGCAGCAACAACAGTTCCAGTTTCAGTTCCTTTATACCCTGATTGGGTAACTATTTACAACACCTGCTCTGCCGCACTCAACGGCGTCTTCCTCCTGCTCTTTCTTGATATGATGTTTCTTCAGACCCGTCCGGGTCCTCTGGCTCCTCCTCCCCGTACCGCAACTCCTCCTCCGTCAAGCGGTGCACGTGGAGGGCGTAAGGTCCTTTGGCACACTTGTGCCGGGTGAAAGTGACCTCGTCTCCGACGTAGAGGTCACGGCCTTTGTGACCTTCCGGCAGGTGGGACTCGACGTCTCTGCGGGTCACAAAAACGTCACCGCGGTTGTTACGGTCCCGAATAAAGCCCCACCCATGCTGCGGGTTGAACTTTATCACTGTCCCGATGGTGCGGGGACAATGCACTGCACGGGGGTTCCTCCTAGTCCGGCTCTTCTGCTCCACGCTCTGGATTTGGGCCTGTTGTTCTCTGACCCGCCTCTCCTCCCGTTCTCTCTTAAACTCTGCCAGCTGTTGACGGCAACACTCTGTACGTTCAGCTGCGGCTGCCCGAGTTTCTCCGGTGAACCCCATCAAATCTTCTCCCGTGGGGTCCCACACGAATTGGGCTTCTGCTAGAGGTGGCGAGACCCGAGCCACGGGCTTCGGAGCCGGGATTAGGGGCTCACACAAGGGCCCTAGTCTTTGCTGCCGCTCCAGCTCAGGGTACCCTTCGGGCCAGATGAAGGGCCGCCCGTCCGGCCATGTGAGCTGGCCGAAGAGGTCCTCCCCCAGGTGTGGCACCTTAGGTATTGCGGGCGCGGGCGCGGTGGTGGTGGCGCCCGGGTTGCCCAGGCCTTGCGGCCAGGCCTGGGGCACCTGGAAGGTGAAGGGCACCGTTAGGACGGCGGCGCCCTGGGCTACCTGGCCTTGCGGCCAGGCCGGAGGCTCCGCGGAGGTAGGGGGCGCTGTTGGTGGTGCGGCGCCCGAAGGTACTAGGCCTTGCGACCAGGCTGGTGGTACTTCCTGCTTTGTCACGCTCCGGGTCGGTGCGTGTGACGTCACAGGGGTCGCGGCGGCGGCTTCCGGTCGGGGCCTAGTCCATGGCGGTGACCTGGCGGTTACGGGCACAGCAGGGGGACTTTCGGGCTCTGCGACGGGGAGCTGGGGCAGGTGAGCGGTGTCACGGCTTGGGGTATAGGCGTCCCCTTTACCTGCCTCCATGCGTTCGGCTCCCTCCTCGGCGCCGTCTCCGGCCTTGGGTCCTCCTGCGCCATCCTCAGAGGCGGTCTGCTTCCTCTTCCAGGGTAGCGTGCTCCGCTGACTGGTCTCTGCGTGCTGAGCCATCTCCCGGCTCCACTCCGCCAGTATCTCCCGCTGTACCCGGGCCATCCTCCGTGCGAGGCCCTCCAGGGCTGTTTGTGCACACTCCCGGTCTCGGGGGAGCTGCGCTAGGATCTCCGCTAGACCTAGCGGGGTTGTGGACTCCAGCAGGCTCCTGACCATCGGGTCGGTGCTGCTCTGCTCGGCTTCCGGCAGGCTCCTGGCCAGCGGGCCGGTGCTGCTCTGCCCTCCTTCCTCGGTCTCTAGCAGACTCCTGGCCAGCGGGCCGGTGCTGTTCTGCTCTCTTTCCATCTCCGGGTGAGCTTTTCTGCTGCTCCTTTCCAGGCTTCCTGCCTCCGGGTGCGCTCGCTCCAGACTGCTCCAAGCGACACCCATCTTTTCTCTTCTCTTTCGTCTCCTCCCACCTCGAGGGCGGTCCCGGGGCAACTCGGTGACTGTCAGCTCCAGGGGGAGTTCTTTCACGCTGACAGACACCTCCAGCATCACAGTCTCTGTTGGTGGGGGCGGCTTCCACTTTTGGCGCCATTTTCTGTCCTGGCCCACGATGGGAGGTGGCCTCCTGCCCTCCTTTGGCACGCCCATAATGGCGTCCGCTGCTCTTCCAAGGCGGGAAATCTGCGGTTTTGGCGGGAATCGCTTCCCAGTGGCGGGAAACTCTGCAGATGGCGGGAACAAGCTGGAAATGGCGGACAATCGGCGGGAAACGACTGGTGATGGAGTCCGATGGCGTGGACCCTCCGGAACCGGCGGGAGACTTCTTTCTGAGGTAAACTTGCACTTTTCTTCAGGCACGCAGTACCCGGGTGTTGCGGGCACGTAATCCTGCCGACTACGCCAAAGTTGAGGCGCCCCCTGGGACATATTCCTTTTGAGGGGAATACCCGGCACCGGATCAGATGGGGGGGTTGTAGTCTCCGAGCGGCTGTGACCCGGTCCCGTGCCCAGGGCGTCAAGCTAAGTGTTATGTGGCAGTCCTACAGATGTTATTAAAGTTCTTTTATGTCGACTACGCCACCCGTTGTGATGCGGTCACTGTGGCCGCCGCTGCAGCAGGGTCCGCTGAGGCTGATGGTGGATGTGCAGCTTGGTGGGATAACCCCCAACGGGAGGGGTATAGCCTCAGAGGGGACAGGCGCAGAGGATGGGGGTTGTGGTGGTGCAGTGCAGCCGGCAATGAAGACAGACTCGGGTTGTGCAGTTAAGGGTGTTTACTTACTGCTGATGTTGTACTGGTCACTCCAGCTGCTAGTGACCACCCGAGCCGTGCTGCGTCCACCAGGTCCTGGATCCGGCCAACCCCCAAACAAGTCCGGAGCGTGGCCCTGAGCTCTCCCTCTGTCCTTTCTTCAGCCGTCCCCACCAGTGATTCACCTAGGTCCAGCTCCCTCGGGCCTTCTTTTGGGACACCCTTGGCCCTGGGTTCCCTGACCCTTCATGTGGTTTGCCTTCAGGGTGAATGTAGTGGGTGACCGTGACAGACACTGCCCACGGTCTCCGGTCTCTGGCTGGGGATTGTTTTTGCCCCCACCAGCTTGGGTTCCGGTACCCTCTTGCTGACTCCTCACCCGGTGCTCTAATTTGGGTTCTTGGGTCCCTTCAGTCTTCCCCCTCTGGGTCTTTCTCTTTCTTTCTCCTCTCTCTCTCTCCAGGGCTGCTGTTTCCTTCTCTCTCTCCAACTGACTTGTTCTCAGCGTCTGACCCTGATCTAAGCTGGTGCCCTCCTTATATATCCCTCTATGTGTGAGCTCAGGTGACCAGCACCCAATGAGCTCCTATCACTACCCAGACTGCTCCCCCTATCTGCCCCTACACTACATGGGATGTACCACCCCCCTCCCACTCCAGCCAGGAACAGGCTCGGTTGTACCTGCACATTTCTAAGTGGGAGTACCGTCGGCCTGCTCCTCTGGAATGGGATGTATGTAGTGCATGCAGTCTATCTGAGCTCAGTTCCACACTCCTTCCTTACCCGGGAGTGGAATATCACACCTCTGGGTTGAGGTGCAATACCCCTGTAGCAGCCGAATCCTCAGGGTGCTACACATGCGCCATTGTATGGAGACTGGATGGTCTGTGTGCGCGGTTTCCCTGGCAACTCAGGACGCATACCACACTGGCTGCATCCGATCTGTCTATGCCGGTGTGACCACTTCCGGTTCATACGCACATACTTCCGCTCCGTGATGTCCGGGGCTCCGGCGTCTACCGGGACAACAGCTGTCTCCTAGGTAAATCACTGATTGTTTAGGCTTTATATATATCGACACATGGCATAGGATCATACATGCCCCTGATGAAGCCACCTTGCGTGGCGACACGCGTTGGGCACTGAGGTCCCAGCTTCACCTTCCAGAGCGCATGCTGATTTAAGTATATTTATTTAGGGTCATGTTGTGGGTCTAGATTGCCATATTATGCGGGGAGCCACTTTCTCTGCCTTTATAGTCATGGTGACTCACTAATTGCTTGCAGATATCCATCTTTTGGCATATTGTTGGTTTATTGAATACTTATTGTTCATATCCTGACTACTCCAACTATATATATATGTGTATTATACCATTGGCCTGGCATCCAGGCATATGGGGAGTGAGCCAAAATCTTTACTCATTTTGCAAACACAGTGTGCTATGTATCACTCCTTGTCTTGGATATGTGCAATATTGGGCTTGTGCAATTGTTGACCATTACAGATACACTCTGTGTATATCGTTGGTTTATTGAATAATTATTTACTATACCCTATATATGTGTAGTATGCCATTGGCTCGGCACCCAGGTATACAAACATAGTGTGCTATGTACCATTCCTTATTTTAGTTGTGTGCAATATAGGGCTTGTGCAATTATTGACCACTACAGATACTCTATACAGCCTGTGTGGTTTTGACTTGATTATGTGCACTTTTTCCATTGCATTCTTTAATATCATGGGAAGGTTTCCTTAGCAGCTGGCTCCTTATATAGTGGGTCATTCCACTTTTTTAATGGTGTTTTAAATTTGTTGGCATGTCCTTTACTTGTGTCTGATTATATTTCAATAATAAAAATAAAACGAGTTGATGTACTTTATATCCAGGATATTCATTATTATCCATATATTTTCCTTTGTTTATTATTTTGGTGATCACTGCATAAATACACGCTCTTTTTCTGCCTATTTAGTTTATGCCATTGTCCAATGATTTGCTTTTCCTGAACTGAAAATCTGTCTCCCTGTTTTGTCTACATCCAGAGACAAATACCCATCCCACTTCCTGTAGAGAGAAAAAGACTCGCCCCCACTTCCTGTAAAGAGAAAAAGACTCGCCCCCACTTCCTGTAGAGAGACAAATACTCATCCCACTTCCTGTAGAGAGAAAAAGACTCGCCCCCACTTCCTGTAGAGAGAAAAAGACTCGCCCCCACTTCCTGTAAAGAGAAAAAGACTCGCCCCCACTTCCTGTAGAGAGACAAATACTCATCCCACTTCCTGTAGAGAGAAAAAGACTCGCCCCCACTTCCTGTAGAGAGAAAAAGACCTGCCCCCACTTCCTGTAGAGAGACAAATACTCATCCCACTTCCTGCTGAGAGAAAAAGACCCACTCCACTTCCTGTTATCCATCTCTGTGTCTGTTGAGACAGGATACACTTTGGAGTGACTTTTAAGAATAAGACAACATAATTATTAATTAAAATGATTTGAAAACTGTCTCTGTTTATCACTTTATCCATCAAGAGCCTTTAAGTGTATAGAATGCATCACACAGCATGAACTGAAGAGGCAATTTGCATGTTAAATTTCCCAGAGGAGCATTGCATGGCAAATAAGCCTCCTTACCTTGGCATGCCAGAGCTGGTATGTCACTTTCCGCAAAGAGAAATGTTACACCTTAGACCTCAGTCCGGAGCCTCTCACCTAGCCAAATCAGTTCTCATACTTTGCACTGAAGAGGGGCAATACCCCGAAACACAGTGTCTGCAAATTGAGATTCTGATTTGGCGATTATCCTAAGTCATACTCGTTAAAGGGTCGATTGTGACTCGTACGATTGCTGCTTCCAATAGGTGGCACTATAGAGTTCAAGTCCTCTTCATCTCTGAAGACGCAATTTGCATACAACATGAACAGACGTCGAACAAGGAGGAATTACTGGGAGTCAGGAGACCAGCAGTTAATAGAATTAGATTATATCTAGATGTAAACTGCAACATGATTCCTAAAACCAAACTAATTTTCAGGATCTACTGGTCACGTTTCTACATTTCTGTCCAAAGGTTGTTGATCAATATTCATGTATTTATTGAAAGCAGATAGAAAAGAGATCAAATCCTTTAAATAATGGTGATTCATTTGGAAAATGTTAAAATCCCATGATCCAAATCCAACACCATTGTAAAGGAAAACATATTTTAGAAAGAGTCCTTAATTATCACAATGAGGAGAGAAAGATGTTAGTTGTAAAAAAGGTCAGTGGAAAGGACAGCATGTATACAGATGAGTGCATGGCGGTATATTAAAAAGAGTATCAGAAAAGGTGCAAACCAGTAAAAAAAAAAGGTATTGAGGTTGACTTACTTAAAGGGGTTTGAAGATAAGTAGACAGCGTCCAATCCAGGGTGATTAGTCCCTGAAGACAAAGTTCATTCCGCCATCACATAACGTTACGTGATGGCGGAATGGCGGAATAAACTTTGTCTTTTGGAACTAATCACCCTGGATTGGATGCTGTCTACTTATCTTAATACTTCTGTTCCTCCAAGTGGGTTCCTTTGAATTTTAAACGAGCTTCCAGCCTAGTGAGTGCTATCAGCTACCTTTTTTCTTGGTTACTTAAAGGGGTTGTCCAGGCATAGGGAACAAGTTTGCAGTCACTCTGTGCCCACAATCAGGATTCTCCAGTGTGGGTGCCAAAAGGCGGCCACTTGACTGCAAGTATGCGACTTGTATACTTCCGGCCAAATTCCGTCTTGACAGGTCCGACCTTCCTCAATTCACTTGTATTGAGTGAGGTTGTGCATGTCTACTTGACGCATCACCGCATGTATGCAAATTGTATACTTACGGTCACATGCCCGCCAGCTCCTTTGACTAGAAAAGCCACTGTATAGTATATTATTTCTGAATTAAAAAAAACAAACAACTAACCCTATTGGAGGGGGAGAGAGGGATAGAAGGCATTACCAAAGGTCACCATCCAACACACGGCCTACCCTGCACACAGTAGTACGATAATGGATCGGAAGCAGCGCAGATGAACGGAAAATCTGTTTATATCCATTGTAGATCAACTAAAGCAAAACATGTTGTCAAAATACGGAAATGGATAAAACTCGGAGCTTTGTGAACATGTTAATGATTTCCATAGATAACAAATTCCGGTTACGGGGCCTGCAAACAGGACACATCTGCGAGAACAATGCAGCTTTAGCAAACCTCAGAAAAAGGAGGCATTCAAACGAGGCTGGAAGCAGCGAATATTAACCCACGAGATGATACAATGCCCTGACGGCCTTGAGTTCATTTCTTACATATTCATATGAACCATAAAATCTTGTTTTCAATGGACAAAATATAAATCGAATAGAATCGGCGTTACCTGAGATTATCAGACCTTTGAAAAGTTTATGAGTGGTTAACCATTAAATGGCGGCCATATTTAGTCTTTTTGCTTTCGTTCTTTCTCCACGGCAAAAGTCGTACGTTTTTTATGTTTCTGTTGACGTAGCCTTATGGAAGTTTGATTTTTCTAACTTTTTTGTTAGTAGTTTTGAGACACAATTCATTCTACCAAAAGGGAAAATAATTCCAAATAGGATGGAATTAAAAAAAAAGAGGCAATTCTGACATTTCGTTTGGGTGGGTGGGGTTGGTGGGGAGGTTATGACGTTTACATTTTGGTAAAAATTATCAGCTATTTGGGAAAGTACAACTATAATGATACCAAATGTAGATAGTTTTTGTTTTTATTTTTCCACTACTTAAAAAAAAAATCAAAAACGCACACAAAAAGTTTGACTTCTGTTGCCATATTCTGAATGCCATAACTTTTTTATTTTTTAGTTATACAAAAAAATGTATTTTTACAAGAAAAACTGTAGTTTTTATTGAAACCATTTCAGGTGCCCTGTGACTTTTGTTCTCTCTTTTTTCCAATTTTCTTTGAGGTGATTTGACCAAAAAACAGCTATTTTGATTTTTTAATATATTTATATATTTTTTTAATATATATTTGCTATTTACATTTTGGGAAAGGGAGCAATTTATTATTTTGTATTATTAGGTTTTTTTTCCATATTTTTAAAAATACTTTAAACTCTTAATTGCATACAGTGGGTACGGAAAGTATTCAGACCCCTTTAAATTTTTCACTCTTTGTTTCATTGCAGCCATTTGGTAAATTCTAAAAAGTTCATTTTTTTCTCATTAAAGTACACTCTGCACCCCATCTTGACTGAAAAAAAACAGAAATGTACAAATTTTTGCAAATTTATTACAAAATAAAAACTGAAATATCACATGGTCATAAGTATTCAGACCCTTTGCTCAGACACTCAAATTTTAGTCACATGCTGTCCATTTCCTTGTGATCCTCCTTGAGATGGTTCTACTCCTTCATTGAAGTCCAGCTGGGTTTAATTAAACTGATAGGACTTGATTTGGAAAGGCACACACCTGTCTATATAAGACCTCACAGCTCACATTGCATGTCAGACCAAGTGAGAATCATGAGCTCAAAGGAACTGCCCGAGGAGCTCAGAGACAGAATTGTGGCAAGGCACAGATCTGGCCAAGGTTACAAAAGAATTTCTGCATTACTCAAGGTTCCTAAGAGCACAGTGGCCTCCAAAATTCTTAAATGGAAGAAGTTTGGGACCACCAGAAGTCTTCCTAGACCTGGCCGTCCAGCCAAACTGAGAAATTGTGGGAGAAGAGCATTGGTGAGAGAGGTAAAGAAGAACCCCAAATCACTGTGGCTGAGCTCCAGAGATGCAGTAGGGAGATGGGAGAAAGTTCCACAAAGTCAACTATCACTGCAGCCCTCCACCAGTCGGGCCTTTATGGCAGAGTGGCCTGACGGAAGCTTCTCCTCAGTGCATGACATATGAAAGCCCGCATAGAGTTTGCTCAAAAACACATGAAGGACTCCCAGACTATAAGAAATAAAATTCTCTGGCCCGATGAGACAAAGATAGTACTTTTTGGTGATAGTTCTAAGCGGTATGTGTGGAGAAAGCCAGGCACTGCTCATTACCTGCACAATACAATCCCAACAATGAAACATGGTGGTGGCAGCATCATGCTATGGGGGTGATTTTCAGCTGCAGGGACAAGACGACTGGTCGCAATTGAAGGAAACATGAATGCGGCCAAGTACAGAGATATCCTGGATGAAAACCTCTTCCAGAGTGCTCTGGACCTCAGACTTTGCCGAAGGTTCAAATTCCAACAAAACAATGACCCTAAGCACACAGCTAAAATAACAAAAGAGTGGCTTCAGAACAACTCTGACAATTCTTGACTGGCCCAGCCAGAGGCCTGTGTTAGGAGTTTGCTGGATTCGAAATGGGTCCAGAACCTTCTGTGTTCTCCCATTCCAGTCCAGCGCTGATGCTGCTCAGCATCATCGTCAGTCCCAACACCTAGCTGGTCCACGAGACGTACAGGTTGTCTCTTGGGCCTTTGTGCCTAGGAACATGAAGCATAGGTTGCGGAGGGAGACAAGGCTGCTAAAGCCCAAGTCCAGGTTTCTCTGTACTGAGCATGCCTGTGACATGGCGGACCGTGATTGGTGGTTTGGGAGTCAGCTGATCTGGTGACCTGGCACCGCCTGATTGGTCGCGGGTGACGTCACCAATGGTGCGATGGTGGGCAGGGCTTAATCTTTAAAAAGCCCGCCCACAAACATGGCGGCGCTCTCTGATCATTGAGCAGTGATGGTGTTGTGTGGACGCTTGGTCTTTTGAGCTCCACATGTGCTTTAGTGGAAATAGGCGGGTTTAGTGGAAATAGGCAGGTAAGTGGAAATAGGCAGGTAGCTTCGTCTTACAGACTGGCTCCGACTAGGGGGTCGCCATACACCCCGAGCAGTCTGCAGACGCCATATTCCCGGTACCGCCTGTAAGCCACATGGAGTGATTCTCCTCAGTCCAGTAGCACGCCGGCTGAGAGCACTTACACGCCGGCGTGAGTCACACACGCATCCTAGCACCAACTGTGTAGTCCCTGTGCTGCAACAGGACTACAGATACTTTATTTATCACACATCTCTCGTGCAGTTAACGGAGATAGTGTGAATTCCTATTCCCGCTCCAGTGTGCTGTAACATGGAGGGGATTGTTATTTAAGTCGGTTGTTTTACCTTCTCACCCGGAAGGTGTTCGGCTGCAGTCCACCAGGCTGCATCGCGGATCCCGGGGTCGGTTGCGTTCCATTATAATAAAGTTGTTTGCAACCGTCCCCTTAACACCCTGACCTAAACCCAATTGAGCATCTCTGGAGAGACCTGAAAATGGCTGTCCACCAACGTTCACCATCCAACCTGACGGAACTAGAGAGGATCTGCAAGGAAGAATGGCAGAGGATCCCCAAATCCAGGTGTGAAAAACTTGTTGCATCTTTCCCAAGAAGACTCATGGCTGTACTAGCTCAAAAGGGGGCTTCTACTCAATACTGAGCAAAGGGTCTGAATACTTATGACCATGTGCTATTTCAGTTTTTCTTTTTTAATAAATTTGCAAAAATTTCTACATTTCTGTTTTTTTTCAGTAAAGATGGGGTGCAGAGTGTACTTTAATGAGAAAAAAATGAACTTTTTATAATTTACCAAACGGCAGCAATGAAGCAAAGAGTGAAAAATGTAAAGGGGTCTGAATACTTTTCGTAACCACGGTATATAGCATACTGCAATACCAACAGTGGCAGCTAAGAGGTTCAATTATTGCAGAGCTATCACAGCTACAGTAAAAGACAGTCAACACTAATACTTTATGGAGGGGCTCAGCTTCAGGGCCTACTCTTTACAGTAAGTGCACACATCCGCAGTGCATGTATGCGGATGTGGTCAAGGGGCTAAAGGGGACTATTCAGTACAGAATCCTATTTTTTATATTTTTTGTGACTATCCAAATAAAAAAAAAAGAATATTGCAATATTGTTGTTTTTGCACTTACCGCTAAAGTACACACGATAAACTGATATTTTATTTTTTTTGTAGCTGTCTTGTCAGCTTTGCTATACTGACAGGGGTGGAATCAGCAGAGTCATTTCACCATTATTAGAGTGTAAACTGGTGATTGTCAGCTCTATTTGTGACGCGCCCCTGGGCCTGTGTCGCGCTGCGGTGCGCACGCGGGAGCTTACCCGGAGCCGGATCCGTGGAGGGTTGTAATCTCGTGGCGGTGACCCGGTCCGTGCCCAGGGAGTCAAACTAGACGGCAGTCTATTAGTAGTAAATAGTTGATGACTACGCCACCCGTTGAGTGCAGCCAGGAAGCTGCTGCTGCAGGGCAGACCGCTGAGGCCGGTGGTAGGATTGTGCAGCGTGATAGTATAACCCCCAACGGGAGGGGTATGGCCTCAGGGCAGCCGACGTGGATGATGGGGGTAGCAGGAACCACTCAGAGACGGTACGGTGTAGTTCAGGGTCTTTACTGGTAACAACGACAGACCCTCCCGGAGTACTTGCTAGCAAACGGGGCCTGGTCAGTCTTTGAGCAGATGGGATCTCCCCTGGCCAGGCGTAGTTGTAGGCCTCCCAAACTGACTGTACTCTTCTGGCTACCTTGCTAGAAGCTGATGTAAGTAGCCCACGTCCCTGAGTGTACCGTGTGGTGCTCACCCGTATGGCCGGTGACTCGGGGCCTTCTAATGGCTTCCGCTCCACGATGGCGGTGCTGGTCCCACGCGTGTGACCGTGCCTTCGGGCTTCTGGGCCAGAGGACCTGAAATCCCCTGCCCGACGGATTCTGCTGCTGGGTAGGAGTTAGTCCCCACAGCCTCGGACTCCGGGTCCGGTAAAGAATCTTCTTAGTCAGGGCGAGCTCTGTAGCTGCCAGCCCCTGACTCCTTGTAACTCTGCTGTTTCCTATGCTGCTTCTCTTCTCCACTCTCCTTGTCTGACTCACCCTGCCTCAGCCCCGGGTTTATACAGGGGAAGTTCTTCCCCTCCCAAGACTGGGCAGGAGGTGTGGCATGCACAGGATCCCTGACCAAAGGACCTCCCACCTGCTCTCAGACATAATATCTCTATCACTGTGGCAACCAGACCCCTGGGGTGTCACATTCCCCCCTAGTGAAATTTAGTACTCCGGGACTAAACACATTTAGAAAAACATAACAAAGCAAAACATTAATAATACAATAAGAAAACACATAAAGATGGTTACGGCGTGTCCGCAACCGGGTGCAGTCTCTGAAGAAAGCAAGGTGTCCATTTCACCAACACAGGGAGACGTAACCAGGTAGGGGTCTGTTCTACCCCGAGTCCTTGACAGTCTTTAGTCCATCCTGGGTTACGCTCCAACTATATACAAGGATTCCCGGTAAATCCACCAAGGATTCCTAAAAACAACTAGAAATACAAAATTACACACAAGCAACTATAGACAGGTAAACATTATAAAATAGCTTAAACATTTAGATCCTCCAACGTGCGGGTAACTGGCCTCTAGTGGCCCTAGTGGACCTACGGAGCTGACTGTCTGGCCCTGAACTACAGGGTGTAGGAGCTGTCAAGGGTAAACTGGGCAGCTGTCTACCGGCTCTTTGTCTCACTAGGGGTACGGCAGGCTCACTATAAGCAGAAGGTTGATTCTCCTGTTCTACTTGTGTGGAGTCTTCTGCCTCCTGGACCGGCTGTTCTTCCAGCTCTACCCGTTGCTCCGTAGGTTCTTGGGATGATGGTTGGAGGAAGGTGAGTACGGGTACCACAACTGCACCATTGACTTGAGTCCAAGACCGAGGGAAGTCCCCGAGCACGGTACTAACCATATCTTCCCTTTCTCCCACGGGTCGATGGTCTTCTTGTTCCTCCTCAGGGTTCCTCAGTTGTTCGGGACACTTCTTCAGGTGGTCCCGGGATACAATGGCTGTGGTTTCCCCTCCGTCTTTACTGATGGTACAGACCTTCGGGTTCTCGTGGCTTGAGGGCAGTACGGTGTACGGGTCCTTCTCCCACTGGTCATCCAACTTGTGGAGCCGTCTTTTCCTCTTCAAGACCTGCTCTCCGGGTACCAGGGGAACAGCGGGAGCATACTGGTTGTAAGTCTTCTCTTGTCTTTCCCTAGCCTGACAGAGACTTCGCTCCACGCTCTCCTGTACTCTCCGGTACTGCTGCTGCCTCTCTGTGTCCCAGTCTGTTTCTGGTGAAGTGTCCTCAGGTGTCAGGACTCCCATTTCCAGGTCAACAGGTAACTTACCAGGTCTCGCCCTCATTAGGTAAGCCGGGGTACAGTTGGTGGAACCTACCGGGATGTGGTTGTATAGGTCCACCAGATCGGGCAACTTCTCAGGCCACAGACTGCGTTCTTCCAGGGGCAATGTTTTTAGAAGATCCATTACCACCTGGTTCATTTTTTCACAAAGTCCATTAGTTTGCGGATGGTAGGGTGTCGTCCTTATCTTCCGGCAGCCATACAGATTGCAGAATTCCTGGAAGACCTCCGCTTCAAAGGCAGGTCCCTGGTCCGTCAGCACTTGGTCCGGGTACCCGTGTGGACGGCAGAAGTGCTGCTGGAAGGCCCTAGCTGCTGTTTGAGCCGTTAAGTCCTTGACGGGGACGACAACCAAGAACCGGGAGTAATGATCCACGATGGTTAACGCGTAGACGTAGCCACTTCTGCTTGGGGTCAGTTTTACATGATCCAAGGCTACCAGTTCCAACGGTTGCCGGGTGACGATGGACTGCAGGGGAGTCTTCTGGCTGGCCCGGTCCTTCCTTCTCAGATTGCACGGGCCACAGTCTCTGCACCACTTCTCAATGGTTCCCCTCATGCCTACCCAGTGGAACCGCTCGCGCAGCAGGAACTCCAGCTTTTTCCACCCGAAGTGTCCAGCTCCGTCGTGGTATGCCTCCATCACCATGGCTGCGTCTCTTCGGGGCACCACTACTTGCCAGAGTAGTTCATGCGTCCGGGAGTTGACCATTCTGCGGCACAACTTCCCCTTGTAAAGGAATAGTCGACTCTTCTCCGCCCATAGTTGTTTGGCTTCCTCCGGAGCGTCTGGTTCAAGGCGAGCCTCCGGCCGAGTCAGCATCTCCTTCACCAGTCGGACGGCAGGGTCGCTGTCTTGCGTTTCCGCCCAGTTGTAGTGGGGTAAGGGGTTCAACGTAGCAGCCTGCTTACCCCTTACCCGGTGGGAATACTGGATAGTCCCATGACGGTGGAACGCAGGGAGTTCAACTTCTTCCAGTCCCTCCGGATCTTCTCCTTCGTCCGGCAGGTTGGGCATCCTGGACAGGGCGTCCGCGTTAGTATTGGAGCGTCCTGCCCGGTATTTGATTGTGAACTCGTAGTTGGACAGACGGGCCATCCACCTCTGCTCCAGGGCACCGAGTCTTGCCGTGTCCAGGTGTGTCAACGGGTTGTTATCCGTGTATACGGTGAACCGGGAAGAAGCGAGGTAATGCCTAAAGCGCTCGGTGACTGCCCATACCACGGCCAGGAACTCTAGCTTAAATGAGCTGTAATTTTCGGGGTTCCTTTCGGTGGGTCGCAGTTTTCGGCTGGCATAGGAGATTACTCGTTCTCTCCCCTGCTGAATCTGGGACAGTACGGCTCCTAGCCCGATGTTACTGGCGTCGGTGTAGAGGATGAAGGGCTGGCTATAGTCCGGGTACGCCAAGATTTCATCCCCCGTGAGGGCCATCTTCAGCTGGCGGAAGGACTCTTCTTCTAGCTTTTCCCATTTGAAGGGCGGCTTCTGGTTCTTGGCCTTCCGGGACTGGCCTATCAGGAGGTCCTGCATAGGTGCTGCCTTTTTGGTGAAACCGGGAATAAACCTTCGGTAGTAGCCTACCAACCCTAGGAACTGCCGCACTTCTTTTACGCTGGAGGGGCTTGGCCATCCCTTAATTGCGGTGATCTTATCGGGGTCGGGAGCCACTCCGTCAGCGCTCACCACGTGTCCCAGGTATTGCACCTTTGGTTTCAGGAGGTGACACTTGGAGGGTTTCACCTTTAGGCCGTAACTCGCCAGAGCTTCGAACACCTCCGCCAGGTGTTTCAGGTGGTCCTCATAAGTTTTGGAGTATACGATGACATCGTCCAGGTACAACAGGACCGTCTCGAAGTTTCTGTGGCCCAGACAGCACTCCATTAATCGTTGGAAGGTTCCTGGGGCGTTGCAGAGTCCGAACGGCATGCAGGTGAACTCGCTAAGTCCCATCGGGGTGGTGAATGCGGTCTTCTCCCGGTCCGCCTCTGCTACAGGAACCTGCCAGTACCCGCTAGTGAGATCCAAGGTAGAGAAGAAGTTAGCAGATCTTAAAGCAGCCAATGACTCCTCTATCCTTGGTAAGGGGTACGCATCCTTGTGTGTGATACGGTTGATTTTCCGGTAATCTACACACATCCTCATGGTGTTGTCTTTCTTTTTGACTAAAACTAGTGGGGCTGCCCAGGGGCTACAGCTATCCCGGATTACCCCAGCCTCCTTCATGTCTCTAAGCATCCCCTTGGCGTGTTGGTAATGTGCAGGGGGTACGGGTCGATACCTCTCTTTTATGGGAGGATGATCTCCCGTGGGGATGCGGTGTTCTACCCCCTTGACTCGCCCGAAGTCTAACGGGTGTTTACTAAACACTCTCTCATACTCTTGAACCACCCGATAGACTCCTTGTTTCTGATGTGAGGGAGTGGAGTCAGTACCCAGATGTAGTTGCTGACACCAGTCCTCCATGTCTTTCTTAGAGCCGTTACCTTCCTCCGGGTGAGATGGAGGCAAGGGTTCCACAGATTGTATAGAATTTTGATTAGTGGTATATAATTTGGCTAGCGTGGCATACCGGGGCAGGTACACTTCCCTCTCCCCGATATTTATTATGCGAACGGGCACCCTCCCATGGCGTACATTGACCACCCCCCGTGCTGTCAAAATGGTGGGCCTACTGTCTGAGTAAACTGGTTCTACCATTGCCTGGTAATCTCTACCTCTCAGACCAATAGCTGCCCGGCACCAAATCATCATTTCACTTTTTGGGGGCATGGCAATAGGAAAAGGGTCACACATTCTTACGCTACCAATCTCACCGCCGGAGAGTT
This sequence comes from Phyllobates terribilis, assembly GCF_046119375.1. Lineage (NCBI taxonomy): Eukaryota > Metazoa > Chordata > Amphibia > Anura > Dendrobatidae > Phyllobates > Phyllobates terribilis. The sequence goes on along the minus strand of NW_027362764.1, from coordinate 45,562,834 downwards.
CCACTTGTTGCCGTTGCATCAGTGCCCGGATCTCTTTCTGGAGCACCCGCTGCTCGCCGGAGCTGGCGTTCTTGGCAACCTGCTGTAAAAGGAAAATCACCTCTGCAAGACAATTTTCAATTACGTTAGTTCCTAGAGTTATTTTTGGGTGACTCTCATGTTTATCAATATCTACAATGATCAGTCCCTGTGCGGCCAGTTCGACTCTACCGATTTTGAGGGTCACCTCTTTAAATCCGATCTGTGGCACGGGCTGGCCATTGCTGGCGATGATACTCAAGTCGTCGTCAGGGTAGCGGGTAATATCCGAGTCATTCCAGTACTGCTTGAAGAGCACGTACGGGATGGTGGTGACCTGTGACCCGGTATCCAGTAGGGCACTCATGGGAATGCCATCCAGTACCACAGGCAAGACTGGACGTCCTCCCACATATCTGTCGCGCCAGTTCGATGGGCCTGGTGATCTTTTTCCTGGGGGTTGGCCCTCTACCCCAGGTTGTGCCCGTTTAAAGAACAGTACCTTTCCATATGTCCGGGTTGATTGCAGCGGCGGCAGATGGGTTGTCCGTCCTCGCTGTATCGGTCACTGGGTCTTCCTCTGGCCGGTGGGGTCCTCCTTGGTCGACGCCACGGGATGTCCTCCGGTCCGGATGCCAGCTGGATCTTCCCTGGGGTGGAAACCTGTAAAGACTGCACAGTTCGGGTTAGCGCAGCAACGCTCTTAACTAGCTCTTGGACCTGATGGTGTAGGTCTGGAGCCGGGTCATTGTCCAAAGCCTGCGCATGAGCTCCCACAGGCCCTGTCGACAAGGGCGCCGCCTCCTGGTGGTAAGTGATAGCTGGGCGCCTGTGGGTCACAACGCCACCCGGTGCTGGTTCTCGGAGCACCCGGATAGCTCTATCCTTGAACTGTGCAAAGTCCAGATGGGGATCCTGTAAGGCCATTGCCCGCAACTGGGTTCGGTGGGCATTGCAATATAAACCCTCTATAAATTGTTCAGTCAACAGCCTGTCCTCGTTTCCCACCCCATCAGGGTCGGTCTGCTTTATGGCCCTCAGGGCCTCTTGTAGGTTTAGTGCATAGTCCCTTATACTCTCATGCGCTCGCTGCTTGCACCCGTAGAATCTAAGCTTGATCTCGGCTGAGGTGCGGGTATCGAAGGTGTCCCTCAGCCGGGTTAGTATCTCTGCGACAGTCCTCCTCCCAGGTGGCCAAGATTTTACTTCTCTTTTGGCTGCCCCGGTTAGTTGGGCCACCAGGATGCTCACTTTTTGCTCTTCTGTGAGGGGGTACACCTGGAAGAGGCTATCCAGCTTTTCTCTAAAGTCATGCAGGGTATGTGACTCCCCTGAGTACTGGGGTAGCCAAGCTGCTCCCGGGATATAGGGCATGGTGAAGGGCATAACTGCAGCAGCGGTAGCGCTGGCGGGGGTTGAGGCAGTGAAGCTCTCCTCCGTATCCGACATCTTCCTCCCCCCTAGTGGACCGTGGCCTACCTTGCGATGATCCTCTTCCGTAGGCCGCGGCTCCGCAGTGGATCGTCAGGGTTGAGGACCTTCCGTCGCGCTCCTGTGACGTCGGCGTCTGCTGGGCTCCTTCCAGGACCTTACGCAACGTCCGGACGTGAGGCGGGGCTTCAGTTCTCGCGCGCTTTCGGAGTCCACGCCCCTCTTCTTCCCGCGCGGCGTCCTCAAGATGGCGTCCAATGGCGGGAAAACTCCACGGATGGCGGGAAGAAGGTCGAAGATGGCGCCGGATGGCGGGAAAACTTCGCGGATGGCGGGAAGAAGGTAGAAGATGGCGCCGGATGGCGGGAAACCTCCACGGATAGCGGGAATCTTCACCACTGGTAAGTTTGAACAGTCTTTGCTTTTCAGGCACGCAGTACCCGGTGGTTGCGGGCACGAGATCCTGCCGACTACGCCAAAGTTGACGCGCCCCTGGGCCTGTGTCGCGCTGCGGTGCGCACGCGGGAGCTTACCCGGAGCCGGATCCGTGGAGGGTTGTAATCTCGTGGCGGTGACCCGGTCCGTGCCCAGGGAGTCAAACTAGACGGCAGTCTATTAGTAGTAAATAGTTGATGACTACGCCACCCGTTGAGTGCAGCCAGGAAGCTGCTGCTGCAGGGCAGACCGCTGAGGCCGGTGGTAGGATTGTGCAGCGTGATAGTATAACCCCCAACGGGAGGGGTATGGCCTCAGGGCAGCCGACGTGGATGATGGGGGTAGCAGGAACCACTCAGAGACGGTACGGTGTAGTTCAGGGTCTTTACTGGTAACAACGACAGACCCTCCCGGAGTACTTGCTAGCAAACGGGGCCTGGTCAGTCTTTGAGCAGATGGGATCTCCCCTGGCCAGGCGTAGTTGTAGGCCTCCCAAACTGACTGTACTCTTCTGGCTACCTTGCTAGAAGCTGATGTAAGTAGCCCACGTCCCTGAGTGTACCGTGTGGTGCTCACCCGTATGGCCGGTGACTCGGGGCCTTCTAATGGCTTCCGCTCCACGATGGCGGTGCTGGTCCCACGCGTGTGACCGTGCCTTCGGGCTTCTGGGCCAGAGGACCTGAAATCCCCTGCCCGACGGATTCTGCTGCTGGGTAGGAGTTAGTCCCCACAGCCTCGGACTCCGGGTCCGGTAAAGAATCTTCTTAGTCAGGGCGAGCTCTGTAGCTGCCAGCCCCTGACTCCTTGTAACTCTGCTGTTTCCTATGCTGCTTCTCTTCTCCACTCTCCTTGTCTGACTCACCCTGCCTCAGCCCCGGGTTTATACAGGGGAAGTTCTTCCCCTCCCAAGACTGGGCAGGAGGTGTGGCATGCACAGGATCCCTGACCAAAGGACCTCCCACCTGCTCTCAGACATAATATCTCTATCACTGTGGCAACCAGACCCCTGGGGTGTCACATTTGTACTGGAGAAACCCTAGATAAGGCAGGACACTATAAACAGAGAAAATCCCCATAGACTTTTGTAAAGATGAAATATAGACAGTTAATATACTTAAAAATGATAAGAAACAATTCTATTTTATAGACTGATGAATACATTTGCATAACTCATGCATTCTAAATATTTGTCTGTCTACAGATCATAGTTGCCAATTCTTCTGCAATGTTCCCCCCATCACCCCAAAAAAGGGAGACATTTCCCTCCAAAATCACCTTCAATTTTGGTTGCCTTCTGCTAGACTTTGTGGCTCCTTAGTACGTCAAAGCCAAGGCGTACCTGAGCATTTTTTTTTAGCTATCTTCTGCCAAGGGTGTCAAATAATTATAATTAGAAGATTAAATAATTCGAATTAGAATTTTGCTATACTAAATAAGTTAAAAAAAAATATTGAATTATTTCATAATATTAAAATTCAATTTTTTTTTTAATTATTACTTATTGAAAAGGTTCTCCATGCATTTGATATAGATGACCTAGCCTAGGGATATGTCATCAATATCGGATCTGTGGGCATCTGGCACCCCCTAAATAGCTGCTATGAGGTCCCAAAGTCAATGCACCACAGCTCCATACAATGTGTAGTGGCCGTTCTCAGGTACTGCCACTCAGATCACATTCTCTTCAATAGGAGCTGAAATGCAGTACCTCAGAATGACCACTAGACAATGTACAAAGCGGTGGTGTTCTAGCATCTGCAAAGCCTGCTAATAGCTGATCGTGGGGGTGTTGGGTGACGGATAGGATAGGATAGACCAATAATAGTAAAGTACTGGACAACCACTTTAAGAGTCAATTGCCAAATTGGAGTCGGGAAGTGAATTTTTCCTCAATGATGTAAATTGGCCTATACCGCATGGTTTTTTTTTGCCTTCCCCTGGATCAACGCTGCGGAATAGCTGCAGTGCACAAGAAATAGGCTGAACTGGATGGACGCTTGTCTTTTTTCGGCCTTATAAACTATGTAACTATGTAACTATGTAATTCTTAAAAATATTGTCACAAAAAATGAAATTTCTTTAAAAACTTTTATTCTAGGATAAGTGGACATGCCGTACACATTGTACTACGCCGACTCGTCACATTTTATAAACACTACTCAAGGCAAAAAAAAAAAGCTTCTAAAGGGTTGAAGTTGAGCGACTCTCTAAAATCTAGATGCCTGGGAATCATTTCTAAGGATGAGAAGTAACAGTCTACTAAAAGAAATGAACTTTTATAAAGCACACAACATAATAACAGCGGGATAACTGGAGAAATCCTGAAATAGCTACTTTTCATTTTTTGAAAAAATAAATTGTTTATTAAAACCCTTGTTGCCACAGCAGGAAAGAAAAAGAGGAAAAAAATGCTGAAGTAGCCACTTAAAAGATATATTTATTAAAAAAAAAAAAAAAAACCTTAACAATGTGAAGTCATACAGGAAGAAAGCATATTAAGAAACACTTAATCAATTCACTCAACTATACCGCAGCAGGGCAGATCGCACAATGGAGAAAAGAGAAACACGAATAACATATAAAAAATAAACAATCAACAATAAAGAAGAAATGGAAGCCAGAAAGCTATTAAGCACTGGAAGTTTATTCAGATCCTTCAGCTGATTGTTTAGACCATTTAAAAGCTTCTTTGAGAAAAGGATTTCATACATAAATCCTGGAAAACATTTCATTTGTGAAATCTACTGACCTATACCAAACTATGTAATAAAAAAATAAATTAAACTAATAAAACAAAATGAATGGATACAAATAAAAAAAAAATACAAGTGCAAATACAAGTTTTTACTGGCTGATATGTAAGTAGGTAACTACTATTGTTTATGATGATGATAATTGTAATAGGGTTTCTAGGGTGCATATGACCTGGTAAGGAGAGAAAGCCCTGACTGCTGTGACCATTACATGTGTTATTAAAAAAATATATAAAATGTTATTTTTTATGTGACTATGCAAATAATTTTTTTTAAATATTACACATTTTTTGGCTACTAGATCTTACACAATAAGATGTCATTTATTACTTTGTGCAGCTCTGCTTTGCTGTACAGACTGGAATAGGATCAGCAGAGTAATTTCATTACCATTAGAGGATTATTATAGAGCAAGTGACAGCGTTAATTCCCCAATTCTCCATTTTGTAGGAGCTTATAGTTGACTGACTGCAAGCTTCTTCTACCTTTCACAGACCCAACAACAGAAGAGCTATCAGAACACTAGAAATATGATTATGAACTTAAAACACTTTAAAACTAATAAAAACCTAAGAGATATGATGTCTCCCATACACAGCACACACAGACAAGAAAGATTCCTGTTCTATCTGTAAGTAGCACATGTTTAGAAGCAGTGGCAGCATGGGGAACATTTTACAGTGTGTACTTAGTAATGTAGCTGTGAATCCAGCACTGGAGTGAGATAAACCATTATTAGAAAGCAGAAAGGATGACATTATACAGCATATACTTAGTAGTATAGTTGTGAATCCAGCTCAGGAAGTGAGAAATAATTATTAGAAATCAGCAAGGAAGACATTATACAGCATGTACTTAGCAGTGTAGTTGTGAATCCAGCGCTGGTGTGAGATAAACACTTATTAGAAAGCAGCAGTATGGAAGACACTATACCCACCCTAGTGAGCAGTATAGTTGTAAGTCCAGTTGTTAGGTGAGATAAACACTTGCTATAAAGCATCAGCCCAGATCTGTGTGTGCCTATGCCTCTCTCTTTCATTCTGCTTCACTCTAATCCTCCTCACCCTCCTTTCTCTATAGAATTCAAAAGGTAGCTGTAATCCGATCCCTCAATGAGCTGCTAGTTCCTAATGTTTTGACCATGACAGACTTTATCAGTTTTTCTAAGTGATTGATGAGATCAGGAGTTAAGGCGATGGGGGAAAGTGGCTCATAAGGGGAGAAAGAAACAGATTTCTCTGATGGGGCACTTTGAAACATTTCTTCTATTGTTCAACAATTACAGGAGGAGTCAATTGTTGAAATGACAGTGACTATTTAATTATTTCGTTTTGGATATAAACAATTCTGTGTTTCCTTTTTTTCCGCTTTTTTTAGCCTGATTTTTTATCATTAAGTTCTATGGACAACAGACCCCTGGTGATTCTTCCGAATCAAATTCAGACTTAGAATATCATAAGGTTATATGGCATAATTTTAGGCGAATTTGGGATTAGATCTAACATTAATTGGAGCATATGGCTCTGTTTGCAGGTGATTGATCTGCTGATAATTTTTGGTTGCCTGATATCGAATATGACCCCTAGCACAGCCCCCTTAGGACTGTCATCTAGAACGAACAGTATTTACTTTTAACACAATTTTGTATGTAAGTAAATATAAAAATGACATCTATGGGGGTTGTAACCCAAAACAATAGGTCTTGATCAGAACGGGGAAATTCATTTTTGGGTAACCCAATTAAAGGGGCAGCATAATTTAGAGGCAGAGACCCTGACTCATATGATGTGTCATTTACTGCGCTGCTTGCTTTAGTTTTTTTCTTTAATCTTTGTTTAATTTGTAGGAAATGTTCACAAAAGGACAGGTAAACCTATAGTCATGTAGTCTTCCATATTCATGAGCTCTGTATAGCCCCGCCCCCACCACTCATTGGCAGCTTTCTGCTTATGCACTGTGAACACAGAAAGCAGCCAATCAGTGTTGTGGGTGGAGTTATATAGAGCTCAGCAGTCAGAGTAGTGCAGCCTAGAAAATTGTGATTTTTTTTTTTTTTTCAAAACTGTAGTAAGTGATACATCAATGGAATCAGGGTTTCTGCTCCATACGTTATGCCGCTCTCAGATTGGTTAGCAAAGACTTGATGACAGATTCCCTTTAATAACATGAAGTGTAGAAAACAGAGGAGTGACGCGTACATTTTTATTCCCTCCCATCACTTGATACGTTACCTCTCACGAACCCCCCCCCCCCCCCAAAAAAAACACCTTTAGGGCAATGGGTATTATAGGAAGGTAGATGAGTTGTCAGAAGATCTTCTTTTTTGAAAAGCCTTAGTACATCAGTAGCAATTAATGCAAGTGGTATTTTAGACAAGGGAGCTAATGAGCTTTAATATGCATGCAGGTGAGGGAGTGCTGAATCAGTAGAGCCATTAATGAACCTATGACAGCCTAATTAGCTACAATTTAAAATCTATGGATTCTAATCAGAGGCGCTGAACACTGCTGCAAATCTGTGTATGAATGAGGTTTTCAAAATGCTCCAATCTGTTGCCTAGTCACTGATTGATAGTAATTGCTTTTTTTTCCCCTCTATTGTGTATGTGCGAAAATGCCCAATTTTACAGTGATAGAGGATTACACAGCCCTCAAGTTAAATGAATGTGATTTCTGAGACTTTGAGCTTCAATTGAATATTATTTAAAAAAAATAAAAAATAAAACATCTTAGAATCAAAATGTTGCATCATTGTTACGTATAGAGCCGGGGACACAAACTGCTGCACAATTTTTTTTTTTTTCTTTTTTTGTAATTTTTATTTTTTAATACTTGTAATTACACACGAGGTGAGTGGATCCATGCAGATTAGAGATGGGGGGTTTAATTTGCTACAAAGTCATAGTAATATATCCTGTCATTATTTTATTTAAAATAATGAAAAAAAAAAATATCAGGAGAAGGCACCGGTCAAAATAAAAACCTACTAAAACAATTATGCTTTGAACTGTGTATGTTCCCATTTGTCTTTAAAGATTCTTCTCTGACATCACAGGGTGAATTTTTCTGCCTAAAGATCTAAATATTATTTTTATTATTTTCTTCTTTATAGGTATATTGTACTGGTACATAAAAAAAAATATTTGTAGATACCTGTACATTTTAAGTAAAAAACAACAACAGTGTTTTATTTATCATAAAGTAACTAAAAAATAACAACGAAAAAACAATGACACTGACTGTATTTCTCCAATACACTTTTAAAATAAAGGTCACAAAACAATAAACCACATGGACTTATTTTGGATCCCTGTAATCATAAGAGAAAAATGGCGTAAAAGCTGTGAAAATGGAGAGTTGCGCAAATATTTTGAGACTTTTGCCATTTTTAGCTAGTTTGAATCTGCTGAAATGGGTGGACCTGTGAGGAGCCGGGGTAGGAAAAGGCTACACCCGCCCATTAAATTCATGAAAAGGGCTGACATTTTGTATGCCAGAAGTGTTACTCCCATCCCTGATGGAAGTAGCATTTCTGGCGCGGTGCACAGAGATGTATGACACTTTGTATTGAATTAAGCGGTGTGCACCTCTGAAATGAATTTGGTGCCTTCTAATTCCAGCAAGACTGGCGTAGTGCAAGAGTGCACTGTGCCATTCTTGATGAATCGGCCCCTTAATGTTTTGTGATGAATCATTTTCACAAAAAAAAAGTTGCACAAATGTTTTTTTTTTTTAATGTGGCATTTAACTGGTCTGATCATGTAAGGGACCCATTAGGGTGCTCACCTTTCGAGATCAAGCATGTCTTGGCCGAAATCTGATCTGAGGTGTCTTCTACATATTCTCACAGTTGGTGCATACTGGTCGACTCACTTGAGTATTTATACAGTTTTTTCTTCAGCTCTACCCACAAGTGTTCAATTGAGTTGAGGTCTGGGGACTGTGGGGACCAATCAAGCACCTCTCTTTTATAGTAATTTAACCATTTTTTCACCAATTTCGATGTTTGCTTCGGGTTGTTGACCTACTGGAACATTATGCCATCCTTTTCATACCCATAGTGCTCAAGTGAACAAAGTAGCTTGTCTTGTACTCACATAAAGCATTGAGACCACCATCGATCCTAGTCAAGTATCCAATGCCTTTGGTTGTGAAACAACCCCATATCATCAGGCTTCCTTCACCAAACTTGACAGTTCCTTCAACTGCTCGATCTGTTAGACCCTTTTTCCCTTGTTTCGTCAAGACATATTTGCAACCATCAAATTGACTCGTTTATTGACTTTCCCTTCATCCCTCCAAATCCCCCGTTTCCAATCTTCTATTGTACACTTTTCACACTTTTTTGTAAACTCGAGCCGGTGCTTCTTATGATGATATTAAAGTCGAGCCATTTTCACCTTTTTTTTGGGCCACCGTTTCAAACTTGTTTAACATATGTCGAACAGTGATTGCATGGATGAATAAGAGCCACCTCAACTGCTATCTTTGTCGCACCAGAACTGATAGACCTTGTGATCAGCCTACTTGTTGACTCCAATATTTTGCCTGGACATCCACCTTTTGACTTTTGAATGGATGGACAGACTTCATTCCGTATTCTTCCAACCGTCATGGCGCTCACATGATGCAGTTGGGCAATTTTCTTGCCTGAGATACCGCTTTCGATGAGCTGGATGATGCTGTCTTTCTTTTCTTGGGAAATCTTCTTCATGGCTGATCCTCAATTTGAACCAGTGATCTTTTGCTTGGGAATCAAGAAGAAAGAAGAGTCCTGGATGGGATGATCTGGCCCCACAGAGCCCTGATCTCACATAATCCAGCCTTCTTGTGGTTTCATGAAGACACAGAAGCATTTGCACGAGTAACATCCAGAGAAGATCTGGAGTCAATTATCCAACATGTTTGGAACAACCTCTTGCCGAGATCCTTCAAAAACTATGTGCAGGTAGTATACCTAGAAGACTTTATGAAGGCAAAGGGTGGCCACACCAAAAAAAATATTTGGTGTTGGATAGCCACACCAAATATTGATTTGATTTAGATGTATCCTTTGTTTATTCACTTTGCATTTTGGCAATTGATAAAAATAAATAATTAACACTTCTATTTTTTGAAACCATTTTTACTTTGCAACATTTTTTTCCACACATGCCTAAAAACTTTTGCATGGTACTGTATATCAGCAGCAGAAGCATAAGGTGGTATCAGTGAAATTTTTTGGGGGGTCCACATCAGCTAGTCTGTAAAAAAAAATAGTAAAAGTACATACTGAAAATTTTTCTCTTTTAAAATTGCAGTTCAAATGGGAAAAACAAAAAAAATTCAGGAAGTAATGACTACTGAAAATAGAACAGTATCTCTAAAAATATTGCTAAAAAAAAAAGAAAAGCTCTACATGTCACACAAAAAAAGATTACAGCAAAATCCCAACAATTAGGACTCTAACTGGACATCCCCTTTAATTGCTTGAATCTACATTTCCCCATAGTTTGCAATTAGCGGCTGAATTATAACTCACTGCTTCCATAGCTCAGCACAGAAGATGCATCTCTCTATATCATCAGCTGTTTTCTACAAAATGAAAACAATATAACAGTAAGAAAAAGCAAATCTGTATTTTTTTATTTTACTTTTGCAAATGTTCTGTAATTTATCATTACACTCCAAGAAAGTCACCGTAAACAGTCATCTCCGAATGGTGAATTAAACTAAATTGTTCTTTCCTGTCACAGTGATGAAGGACTTGTGGGCTATATTCCAAACAAACACATCATTAGTGTACATATATTTAAGCTGATTATTTCATTCAGCGCTAAAGACGTGAGGCTAAAAGAATAAGAGGATGAAATTACCCTTCAGATTTTTTTTTTTTAAATACCAGGTTCTTTGTCTTGTGTAAATTCCAAATCATTTCGATGATAAAATAGCAAGCCTATTATCAACTCAAAAACAGCAACAATTCTAAAACAGGAGTATAAACCTACTGAACTGCTGAAGAAAATACTACAATACATTCGTAATATATTGTAACATTTCATAAATCAATAGTGCAAGTGAATAGAAGAAACTTTATAACATATTTTAAGAGAATTCTGATTCTTTCTCCACTTATGAGCCACTTCTCCTGCCCTCATTCTCTTAAGCTTATTAACTGTTCTGAAAAATTGTTAAATTTCTTATTGGTCCAAACAAGGACAGACAGCCAAAGGGATGTGGATAGTTCCAAAAATCTTAGTCCTATAGAGGAGAGAGGAATAGATGTCCATTTTGGCACCAGTTCACTGGGTCATCATTCTGGGTGGAGCAAAAACAACGGAAGAAGTTTGGTGCCGATGTGGAAAGTCAAAAGGAGAACATGGATGGTGATTATGCAGAACTAATAGTTACTGGACAAGGGGCTAATTGGGGCAGAGGTCTAAATCGCCACATGGAGCACAATATTCTGGAGCCTGAAATTACCTACTCTGCAGAAGTCAAAGTGAAGAAAGTGTTGGGATTGTGGTCTACAAAAGGGTGAAAGACTACTTAGAGGAATCCACTTGCGTATTGTGACCAACCTCTGAAGATAGGTAATACCAAGTCATCGTGGGAACAGGTCAGCCAACCACTAGATAGGCTAGATAGTGGAGACGACTGAATCGATGCGCCGGACTCTGGTCAGTATTCCATGGACGCTTTACGGGAGGCCTGCAAACAACCTTAGCATCCCTGACTCCCCTTTTGATTGACTGGCTTGGTGCAATGTCATCATTGATGCAGCACTGACTGAGCGTCTGGAGAGAAGGATTGATTGCCTCTCCAGTTCCCCTGATGAACCCTGGAGAGTACCAGGGAGAAACGCGTTGGGACGAGATATGAGGGATCATCAGTGATAAGTGTTGCTCCCTGTCTATTTATAGGATATCAGACTGTCTTTGCATTTGGGACATGATATAAGGGACTATCTATGATAAGTGCTAAATCCCTGTATTTTCTGACATAGGATATTAGGAATCACTAATGATTTGTGTTATTTCTTTGATATCTATGAGATGTGACATAATGCATTACCAATGATAAATGCTATTCCTTACTAAATGATATTGAGATTGTTATAATGCATTTAGAATTGGTCATTTGTTTTGCTTGTATGTGTTACAGTCTCTATCACATTCTGGCTCTGACAACTTAGAACGACATAGAGCAGGATGCACATGTGATACCGGTCTGTGGGCATTACTTCTGGGGATTAGTCTCATATATAACAGAACCTGCTTTATTAGCTTTGGTTATTTAGTATATGCTGGTTTGTGTATGAATGTAATAAACCAGCTATCTTGAGACAAATTTTACCTTCTAAAAAATTCCCAGGGCTATTATTATTGTCGCAATATACAGACTTGGGTCTCCTTAAATGCATATCTATGATGAATTGTCGGCTTCTTAATCTGTACGTTCACTTTTCTCTATCTTTTATTCACGATTGTGGTTTTTTAAATATAAAGATAGAGATTTACCAGGGATATTAGGGACACCGACGTTGAGCGGGGGCGCCACGGAGCAAAAATTAGGGTGCCAACCTCCGCTGTCAGGAAGGGAGAGAATTTAGGGACAAAATAGGGACAGATAGAGCCCGTAATCCTTCCTGACTGATGTGTGACTTATCCCTGTTCCCTGGCATTTTGTCTTGTTTTTGTGTTTGTTGTTATGGTGACTACTGAGTCCTTTTTAGCATATTCGAATAAAAGTTATATTTTAGGGGTCTAATCTGTTGGTTGTCTAGTTTTGCAATGTCATCATTGCAATGTGACACATGCCAGGCTAATCAAAAGAAGAACCAGGGATGCAGGAAAGTAAAGGGTAGGTCACAGGGTTCCCGACTAGCGACCATGGGATTCTAACTTGGCCACTGGACTATGGTTTTGAGAATTTATTCACCTCTACTAGATAGGCTAATCTTGGTGGAGAGAAGTTTATAGACCACCTCAAAAGTGGTAAAGGCCATGAGAATAACTTGTGTAGGGTTAGATTCGGTGCATGCGCAGCGAGGAGGCAATTAATCACATGTACGAAATTCCTGGAATTGTCAGGATGACCTGGCAAGTGAGGAGGACCTCAACAACTTCCAAGGCTACATGAGACCAAACTGTTCACCGGTTGAAGGATCATCCTACTGGATTAGTGTTTGGTAATTTGCATTCTGTTGAACGACCAAATTCACACCCATAATACTTCTCTGGACCATCACGGACATGCTTAGAAGGCTAGACTATTGCTCTGCATTGTAATCCCCTAAAAACATCTTGGGTTTTGCCCCTCATATTTGGAAAAAGTTTGGCTCCTTCTCTCATGCACTAACCTAACATTACTTTTCCAACTTTTTGATATTCTTAAAGTTTTCCAAAAATATTCGCCTTTGCTAAGCTCACTGGTCTATAACTTTCTCTGTTTCTACTATTTACTAATATAATATATTTCTGCACATTCTTTCTGTTGTTTACTAGGACGGATCTCCTAATTACCATGCAAAAAAAAAAAAAAGGAAAGAAAATTAAAACCCGCATCTGCCTCACTCAGCATTACTTTTTTTTTTCTTTCTTAGAACTTGCACCTGTCTTAAACAATGATGAATTGTAATGCACAATCTTTGTTCACTCATTTGTCTGATAACGACTTCTCTGATAATAATTAATTTGCATATTTAATTTCCTCAGTTTTGAAGGAGCACTTATGAACCTTTCCCTAATTATTACACATTTTTTTTCACTGTTCATTATTCATGGAATGTATTTAATAAATAGATTTTCTTTTTGCAAGGAAATTTGCAATTATTATTTTTCTGGTAAGTGTCATTTTCACTGCATTGAAGTCATTTTCAAGAAGACGCAGTCATTTACGTCTCAGTGCATTGTGATATATAACAATGTATTTTCAATGTGCTAATGCTGTTTTGCTCTGCCATCATTATACACATTAAGCTATGAACCAAACCTGGAATTTGCTTGTTTTAAGTTTTGAAATACAAATAATTTACTAATGAATTGTAAAACTGATTATGCGCATAGATTGATATGCAAATGGGGTGATATATTTAAATCAACCGCCTTTTTATGGAGTACATTATGTAACAATTCAAGATAGTTTTTTTTATTTTAGAGGTGTTTTGGGACTTTCTTTTTAATGATTATAGGTGCTGCACACACCATAATTGACATAGCCTTATTTATGCGAATTAACTCAGATGTCATGTTTGTACACAGTGACTGCACCAGCAGAATAGTGAGTGCAGCTCTGGAATATAATACAGGATGTAACTCAGGATCAGTAATGTAATGTATGTATACAGTGACTCCAACAGCAGAATAGTGAGTGCAGCTCTGGAGTATAATACAGGTTGTAATTCAGGATCAGTAATGTGATATATGTACACAGTGACTGCACCAGCAGAATAGTGAGTGCAGCTCTGGAGTATAATACAGGATGTAACTCAGGATCAGTACAGGATCAGTAATGTAATGTATGTATACAGTGACTCCAACAGCAGAATAGTGAGTGCAGCTCTGGAGTATAATACAGGTTGTAATTCAGGATCAGTAATGTGATATATGTACACAGTGACTGCACCAGCAGAATAGTGAGTGCAGCTCTGGAGTATAATACAGGATGTAACTCAGGATCAGTAATGTGATATATGTACACAGTGACTGCACCAGCAGAATAGTGAGTGCAGCTCTGGGGTATAATACAGGATGTAACTCAGGATCAGTAATGTAATGTATGTACACAGTGACTGCACCAGCAGAATAGTGAGTGCAGCTCTGGAGTATAATACAGGATGTAACTCAGGATCAGTACAGGATCAGTAATGTAATGTATGTACACAGTGACTGCACCAGCAGAATAGTGAGTGCTGCTCTGGAGTATAATACAGGATGTAACTCAGGATCAGTAATGTGATATATGTACATGACGCGCCCCTGGGCCTGTGTCGCGCTGCGATGCGCACGCGGGAGCTTACCCGGAGCCGGATCTCTTGAGGGTTGTAGTCTCGTGGCGGCGACCCGGTCCGTGCCCAGGGAGTCAAACTGAGCGGCGAGGTACTAGCAGTAGATGGTTGGTGACTACGCCACCCGTTGAATGCAGCTATGGAGCTGCCGCTGCAGGGCAGACCGCTGAGGCCGGTGGAAGGATGGTGCAGCGTGGATGGTATAACCCCCAACGGGAGGGGTATGGCCTCAGGGCAGCCGACGTGGATGATGGGGGTAGCAGGAACCACTCAGAGACGGTGCGGTGTAGTTCAGGGTCTTTACTGGTGACAAAGATAGACCCTCCCGGAGTACTTGCTAGTGATAGGGGCCTGGTCAGTCCTTGAGCAGATGGGATTTCCCCTGGCCAGGCGGAGTTGTAGGCCTTCCCAACTAACTGTACTCTTCTGGCTACCTTGCTAGAGGCGGGAATAAGTAGCCCACGTCCCTGAGTGTACCGTGTGGTGCTCACCCGTATGGCCGGTGACTCGGGGCCTTCTAATGGCTTCCGCTCCACGATGGCGGTGCTGGTCCCACGCGTGTGACCGTGCCTTCGGGCTTCTGGGCCAGAGGACCTGAAATCCTCTGCCGGACGGTTTCTGCTGCTGGGTAGGAGTTAGTCCCCACAGCCTCGGACTCCGGGTCCGGTTAGAAATCTTCTCAGTCAGGGCGAGCTCTGCAGCTGCCAGCCCCTGACTCGTTGTAACACTGCTCCCCACAGAGCTCCTGATGTTTCTTGCTATGCTGCTTCTCTTCTCTACTCTTGTTCTGTCTTCTTTCTCACTCACCCTGCCTCAGCCCCGGGTTTATATAGGGGAAGTCCTTCCCCTCCCAAGACTGGGCAGGAGGTGTGGCATGCACAGGATCCCTGACCAAAGGACCTCCCACCTGCTCTCAGACGTAATATCTCTATCACTGTGGCAACCAGACCCCTGGGGTGTCACATTCCCCCCTAGTGAAATTTAGTACTCCGGGACTAAACATATTTTTTTTTTTTTTTTTTTTAGAAAAACATAACAAGGTATAACAATAACAATACAATAAGAAAAACACATAAGATGGTTACGGCGTGTCCGCAACCGGGTGCAGTTTTGAAAAGCAAGGTGTCCATTTCACCAAAACAGGGAGACGTAACCAGGTAGGGGCCTGTCCTGCCCCGAGTCCTTAACAGTCTTTAGTCCATCCTGGGTTACGCTCCAACTATGTACAAGGATTCCCGGTAAATCCACCAAGGACTCCTAAAAAGAACTAGAAACACAAAATTATACACAAGCAACTATAAACAAGTAAACATTATAAGATAGCTTAAACATTTAGATCCTCCAACGTGCGGGTAGCTGGCCTCTAGTGGCCCTAGTGGACCTACGGAGCTGACTGTCTGGCCCTGAACTACAGGGTGTAGGAGCTGTCAAGGGTAAACTGGGCAGCTGTCTATGGGCCCTCTGGCTCACTAGGGGTATGGCAGGCTCACTATAAGCAGAGGGTTGAATTTCCGGGTCTGCTTGTGTAGAGTCTTCTGCCTCCTGGACCGGCTGTTCTTCCAGCTCTACCGGTTGCTCCGTAGGTTCTTGGGATGATGGTTGGAGGAAGGTGAGTACGGGTACCACAACTGCACCATTGACTTGAGTCCAAGACCGAGGGAAGTCCCCGAGCACGGTACTAACCATATCTTCCCTTTCCTCTACGGGTCGATGGTCTTCTTGTTCCTCTTCAGGGTTCCTCAGTTGTTCGGGACACTTCTTCAGGTGGTCCCGGGATACAATGGCTGTGGTTTCCCCTCCGTCTTTACTGATGGTACAGACCTTCGGGTTTTCGTGGCTTGAGGGCAGTACGGTGTACGGGTCCTTCTCCCACTGGTCGTCCAACTTGTGGAGCCGTCTCTTCCTCTTCAAGACCTGCTCTCCGGGTACCAGGGGAACAGCGGGAGCATACTGGTTGTAAGTTTTCTCTTGTCTTTCCCTAGCCTGACAGAGACTTCGCTCCACGCTCTCCTGTACTCTCCGGTACTGCTGCTGCCTCTCTGTGTCCCAGTCTGTTTCTGGTGAAGTGTCCTCGGGTGTCAGGACTCCCATTTCCAGGTCAACAGGTAACTTACCAGGTCTTGCCCTCATTAGGTAAGCCGGGGTACAGTTGGTGGAACCTACCGGGATGTGGTTGTATAGGTCCACCAGATCGGGCAACTTTTCAGGCCACAGACTGCGTTCTTCCAGGGGCAACGTTTTTAGAAGATCCATTACCACCTGGTTCATTTTTTCACAAAGTCCATTAGTCTGCGGATGGTAGGGTGTCGTCCTTATCTTCCGGCAGCCATACAGATTGCAGAATTCCTGGAAGACCTCCGCTTCAAAGGCAGGTCCCTGGTCCGTCAGCACTTGGTCCGGGTACCCGTGTGGACGGCAAAAGTGCTGCTGGAAGGCTCTAGCTGCTGTTTGAGCCGTTAAGTCCTTGACGGGGACGACAACCAGAAACCGGGAGTAATGATCCACGATGGTTAACGCGTAGACGTAGCCACTTCTGCTTGGGGTCAGTTTTACATGATCCAAGGCTACCAGTTCCAACGGTTGCCGGGTGACGATGGACTGCAGGGGAGTCCTCTGGCTGGCGCGGTCCTTCCTTCTCAGGTTGCACGGGCCACAGTCTCTGCACCACTTCTCAATGGTTCCCCTCATGCCTACCCAGTGGAATCGCTCGCGCAGCAGGAACTCCAGCTTCTTCCACCCGAAGTGTCCAGCTCCGTCGTGGTATGCCTCCATCACCATGGCTGCGTCTCTTCGTGGCACCACTACTTGCCAGAGTAATTCATGCGTCCGGGAGTTAACCATTCTGCGGCACAACTTCCCTTTGTAAAGGAACAGTCGACTCTTCTCTGCCCATAGTTGTTTGGCTTCCTCCGGAGCGTCTGGTTCAAGGCGAGCCTCCGGCCGAGTCAGCATCTCCTTCACCAGTCGGACGGCAGGGTCGCTGTCTTGCGTTTCCGCCCAGTTGTAGTGAGGTAAGGGGTTCAACGTAGCAGCCTGCTTACTCCTTACCCGGTGGGAGTACTGGATAGTCCCATGACGGTGGAACGCAGGGAGTTCAATCTCTTCCAGTCCCTCCGGATCTTCTCCTTCGTCCGGCAGGTTGGGCATCCTGGACAGGGCGTCCGCGTTAGTATTGGAGCGCCCTGCCCGGTATTTGATTATGAACTCGTAGTTGGACAGACGGGCCATCCACCTCTGCTCCAGGGCACCGAGTCTTGCCGTGTCCAGGTGTGTCAACGGGTTGTTATCCGTGTACACGGTGAACCGGGAAGAAGCAAGGTAATGCTTAAAGCGCTCAGTGACTGCCCATACCACGGCCAGGAACTCTAGCTTAAATGAGCTATAATTCTCGGGGTTCCTTTCGGTGGGTCGCAGTTTTCGGCTGGCGTAGGCGATTACTCGTTCTTTCCCCTGCTGGATCTGGGACAGTACGGCTCCTAGCCCGATGTTACTGGCGTCGGTGTAGAGGATGAAGGGCTGGCTATAATCCGGGTACGCCAAGATTTCATCCCCCGTGAGGGCCATCTTCAGCTGGCGGAAGGACTCTTCTTCTAGCTCTTCCCATTTGAAGGGCGGCTTCTGGTTCTTGGCCTTCCGGGACTGGCCTATCAGGAGGTCCTGCATAGGCGCTGCCTTTTTGGTGACACCGGGAATAAACCTTCGGTAGTAGCCTACCAACCCGAGGAACTGCCGCACTTCTTTTACGCTGGAGGGGCTTGGCCATCCCTTAATTGCGGTGATCTTATCGGGGTCGGGAGCCACTCCGTCAGCGCTCACCACGTGTCCCAGGTACTGCACCTTTGGTTTCAGGAGGTGACACTTGGAGGGTTTCACCTTTAGGCCGTAACTCGCCAGAGCTTCGAACACCTCCGCCAGGTGTTTCAGGTGGTCCTCATAAGTTTTGGAGTATACGATGACATCGTCCAGGTACAACAGGACCGTCTCGAAGTTTCTGTGGCCCAGACAGCACTCCATTAATCGTTGGAAGGTTCCTGGGGCGTTGCAGAGTCCGAACGGCATGCAGGTGAACTCGCTAAGTCCCATCGGGGTGGTGAATGCGGTCTTCTCCCGGTCCGCCTCTGCTACAGGAACCTGCCAGTACCCGCTAGTGAGATCCAAGGTAGAGAAGAAGTTAGCAGACCTTAAAGCAGCCAATGACTCCTCTATCCTTGGTAAGGGGTACGCATCCTTGTGTGTGATACGGTTGATTTTCCGGTAATCTACACACATCCTCATGGTGTTGTCTTTCTTTTTGACTAAAACTAGCGGGGCTGCCCAGGGGCTACAGCTATCCCGGATTACCCCAGCCTCCTTCATGTCTCTAAGCATCCCCTTGGCGTGTTGGTAATGTGCAGGGGGTACGGGTCGATACCTCTCTTTTATGGGAGGATGATCTCCCGTGGGGATGCGGTGTTCTACCCCCTTGACTCGCCCGAAGTCTAACGGGTGTTTACTAAACACTCTCTCATACTCTTGAACCACCCGGTAGACTCCCTGTTTCTGGTGGGAGGGAGTGGAGTCAGTTCCCAAGTGTAGTTGCTGACACCAATCCTCCATTACTTTCTTAGAGCCGTTACCTTCCTCCGGGTGAGATGGAGGCAAGGGTTCCACAGACTGTATAGAGTTTTGGTTGATGGTATATAATTTTGCTAGCGTGGCATACCGGGGCAGGTACACTTCCCTCTCCCCGATATTGATTATGCGAACGGGCACCCTCCCATGGCGTACATTGACCACCCCCCGTGCTGTCAAAATGGTGGGCCTACTGTCTGAGTAAACTGGTTCTACCATTGCCTGGTAATCTCTACCTCTCAGACCAATAGCTGCCCGGCACCAAATCATCATTTCACTTTTTGGGGGCATGGCAATAGGGAAAGGGTCACACATTCTTACGCTACCAATCTCACCGCCGGAGAGTTCCACCTGTTGCCGTCGCATCAGTGCCCGGATCTCTTTCTGGAGCACTCGCTGCTCGCCGGAGCTGGCGTTCTTGGCAACCTGCTGTAGAAGGAAAATCACCTCTGCAAGACAATTTTCAATTACATTAGTTCCTAGAGTTATTTTTGGGTGGCTCTCATGTTTGTCAATGTCTACAATGATGAGTCCCAGTGCTGCCAGTTCGACTCTACCGATTTTGATGGTCACCTCTTTAAATCCGATCTGTGGCACGGGCTGGCCATTGCTGGCGATGATACTCAAGTCGTCATCAGGGTAGCGAGTAATATCCGAGTCATTCCAGTACTGCTTAAAGAGCACGTACGGGATGGTGGTGACCTGTGACCCGGTGTCCAGTAGGGCACTCATGGGAATGCCATCCAGTACCACAGGCAAGACTGGACGTCCTCCCACATATCTGTCGCGCCAGTTCGATGGGCCTGGTGATCTTTTTCCTGGGGGTTGGCCCTCTACCCCAGGTTGTGCCCGTTTAAAGAACAGTACCTTTCCATATGTCCGGGTTGATTGCAGCGGCGGCAGATGGGTCGTCCGTCCTCGCTGTATCGGTCACTGGGTCTTCCTCTGGCCGGTGGGGTCCTCCTTGGTCGACGCCACGGGATGTCCTCCGGTCCGGATGCCAGCTGGATCTTCCCTGGGGTGGAAACCTGTAAAGACTGCACAGTTCGGGTTAGCGCAGCAACGCTCTTAGCTAGCTCTTGGACCTGATGGCGTAGGTCTGGAGCCGGGTCATTGTCCAAAGCCTGCGCATCAGCTCCCACAGGCCCTGCCGACAAGGGCGCCGCCTCCTGGTGGTAAGTGATAGCTGGGCGCCTGTGGGTCACAACGCCACCCGGTGCCGGTTCTCGGAGCACCCGGATGGCTCTGTCCTTGAACTGTGCAAAGTCCAGATGGGGATCCTGTAAGGCCATTGCCCGCAACTGGGTTCGGTGGGCATTGCAATATAAACCCTCTATAAATTGTTCAGTCAACAGCCTGTCCTCGTTTCCCACCCCATCAGGGTCGGTCTGCTTTATGGCCCTCAGGGCCTCTTGTAGGTTTAGTGCATAGTCCCTTATACTCTCATGCGCTCGCTGCTTGCACCCGTAGAATCTAAGCTTAATCTCGGCTGAGGTGCGGGTATCAAAGGTGTCCTTCAGCCGGGTTAGTATCCCTGCGACAGTCTTCCTCCCAGGTGGCCAGGATTTTACTTCCCTTTTGGCTGCCCCAGTTAGTTGGGCCACCAGGATGCTCACTTTTTGCTCTTCTGTGAGGGGGTACACCTGGAAGAGGCTATCCAGCTTTTCTCTAAAGTCATGCAGGGTATGTGACTCCCCTGAGTACTGGGGTAGCCAAGCTGCTCCCGGGATATAGGGCATGGTGAAGGGCATAACTGCAGCAGCGGTGGCGCTGGCGGGGGTTGAGGCAGTGAAGCTCTCCTCCGTATCCGACATCTTCCTCCCCCCTAGTGGACCGTGGCCACCTTGCGATGATCCTGTTCCGTAGGCCGCGGCTCCGCAGTGGATCGTCAGGGTTGAGGACCTTCCGTCGCGCTCCGGTGACGTCGGCGTCTGCTGGGCTCCTTCCAGGACCTTACGCAACGTCCGGACGTGAGGCGGGGCTTCAGTTCTCGCGCGCTTTCGGAGTCCACGCCCCTCTTCTTCCCGCGCGGCGTCCTCAAGATGGCGCCCAACGGCGGGAAAACTCCACGGATGGCGGGAAGAAGGTCGAAGATGGCGCCGGATGGCGGGAAAACTTCGCGGATGGCGGGAAGAAGGTAGAAGATGGCGCCGGATGGCGGGAAACCTCCACGGATAGCGGGAATCTTCACCACTGGTAAGTTTGAACAGTCTTTGCTTTTCAGGCACGCAGTACCCGGTGGTTGCGGGCACGAAATCCTGCCGACTACGCCAAAGTTGACGCGCCCCTGGGCCTGTGTCGCGCTGCGATGAGCACGCGGGAGCTTACCCGGAGCCGGATCTCTTGAGGGTTGTAGTCTCGTGGCGGCGACCCGGTCCGTGCCCAGGGAGTCAAACTGAGCGGCGAGGTACTAGCAGTAGATGGTTGGTGACTACGCCACCCGTTGAATGCAGCTATGGAGCTGCCGCTGCAGGGCAGACCGCTGAGGCCGGTGGAAGGATGGTGCAGCGTGGATGGTATAACCCCCAACGGGAGGGGTATGGCCTCAGGGCAGCCGACGTGGATGATGGGGGTAGCAGGAACCACTCAGAGACGGTGCGGTGTAGTTCAGGGTCTTTACTGGTGACAAAGATAGACCCTCCCGGAGTACTTGCTAGTGATAGGGGCCTGGTCAGTCCTTGAGCAGATGGGATTTCCCCTGGCCAGGCGGAGTTGTAGGCCTTCCCAACTAACTGTACTCTTCTGGCTACCTTGCTAGAGGCGGGAATAAGTAGCCCACGTCCCTGAGTGTACCGTGTGGTGCTCACCCGTATGGCCGGTGACTCGGGGCCTTCTAATGGCTTCCGCTCCACGATGGCGGTGCTGGTCCCACGCGTGTGACCGTGCCTTCGGGCTTCTGGGCCAGAGGACCTGAAATCCTCTGCCGGACGGTTTCTGCTGCTGGGTAGGAGTTAGTCCCCACAGCCTCGGACTCCGGGTCCGGTTAGAAATCTTCTCAGTCAGGGCGAGCTCTGCAGCTGCCAGCCCCTGACTCGTTGTAACACTGCTCCCCACAGAGCTCCTGATGTTTCTTGCTATGCTGCTTCTCTTCTCTACTCTTGTTCTGTCTTCTTTCTCACTCACCCTGCCTCAGCCCCGGGTTTATATAGGGGAAGTCCTTCCCCTCCCAAGACTGGGCAGGAGGTGTGGCATGCACAGGATCCCTGACCAAAGGACCTCCCACCTGCTCTCAGACGTAATATCTCTATCACTGTGGCAACCAGACCCCTGGGGTGTCACATACACAGTGACTGCACCAGCAGAATAGTGAGTGCAGCTCTGGAGTATAATACAGGATGTAACTCAGGATCAGTAATGTGATATATGTACACAGTGACTGCACCAGCAGAATAGTGAGTGCAGCTCTGGAGTATAATACAGGATGTAACTCAGGATCAGTTATGTGATATATGTACACAGTGACTGCACCAGCAGAATAGTGAGTGCAGCTCTGGGGTATAATACAGGATGTAACTCAGGATCAGTAATGTAATGTATGTACACAGTGACTGCACCAGCAGAATAGTGAGTGCAGCTCTGGAGTATAATAAAGGATGTAACTCAGGATCAGTACAGGATCAGTAATGTAATGTATGTACACAGTGACTGCACCAGCAGAATAGTGAGTGCAGCTCTGGAGTATAATACAGGATGTAACTCAGGATCAGTAATGTAATGTATGTACATAGTGACTGCACCAGCAGAATAGTGAGTGCAGCTCTGGGGTATAATACAGGATGTAACTCAGGATCAGTAATGTGATATATGTACACAGTGACTGCACCAGCAGAATAGTGAGTGCAGCTCTGGGGTATAATACAGGATGTAACTCAGGATCAGTAATGTAATGTATGTACACAGTGACTGCACTAGCAGAATAGTGAGTGCAGCTCTGGAGTATAATACAGGATGTAACTCAGGATCAGTAATGTAATGTATGTACACAGTGACTGCACTAGCAGAATAGTGAGTGCAACTCTGGAGTATAATACAGGATGTCACTCAGGATCAGTAATGTAATGTATGTACACAGTGACTGCACCAGCAGAATAGTGAGTGCAGCTCTGGAGTATAATACAGGAGGTAACTCAGGATCAGTACAGGATAAGTAATGTAATGTATGTAAATAGTGACTGCTGCTCTGGAGTATAATACAGGATGTAACTCAGGATCAGTACAGGATCAGTAATGTAATGTATGTACACAGTGACTGCACCAGCAGAATAGTGAGTGCAGCTCTGGAGTATAATACAGGATGTAACTCAGGATCAGTACAGGATCAGTAATGTAATGTATGTACACAGAGACTGCACCAGCAGAATAGTGAGCCCAGCTCTGGAGTATAAAACAGAATGTAACTCAGGATCAGTAATGTAATGTATGTACACAGTGACTCTACCAGCAGAATAATGAGAGCAGCTCTGGAGTATAATAGAGAATGTTATAGAATAACTGTACTCTTGTGGAAATTCCATTTTAGGGTGGTAAAAAATAAAAAGCTAAGTATTTGGAAAAACGTGCATCTAGGGATATAGACGGTGACCAGTCAGAATGCCTAAGCATCTGTATAATCAGAACTAGCAGCACACGCTTAGTACATGGAGTATAATGGTAGTAATTATAACTTCAATTAAATTCCCACTAGGTCAGTGGGCTTGTAAAGATTAGAATTTAATAAATCTAAGGCAAATCAAGGTGATAAATCAAGCTGCCGCCATCCACTAGATTTACTCTTTAATCTACAAACACTGAGCAGAGAACAGACTTTTCTGATAATCAGGAACACGTTGAGGAGTTGTAGGAAAACTTCCATTAATAATCTTATCAGATTTGCGTTTCATTTTCTATCAACTCTTTGCTAATGCGAAAATAAAATCAGTCGGATCTCGTCTTTTTTGAGGGATACTAATTAAAATAAAAATTAGAGAATTCCATCAATAAGTTTATTATTATCCCCGTACCTGGGAAAATCTGGTTAGAACAATCAAGGTCCTGGATTATTGGTTGCAGGGGTGGTCTGATCCCTAGATCATGAGTTAAAATGCACCAAATTTATTAATTTCCCCCCATAATTGATTTGTCACACAATGGGCAAACATAAACAGAAACCTACAGCAGCTGTGAGCTAGTGTTAAATCTTTATATAATTTACCCCAATTTTAGGTGCCAAACCCCAGCTTAGTCCCTCTCACTACCCACTTTTAAATAAGATTAAAAACAAATATAATAGAAAATTTGCAAAAAGTTGCAATTTTTTAATGCTAAATGCTATGCCACAAATATGAAACTTTTTGAGGTAGTCCATGGTTATTGTACAGGGCCCCCTTTAACCTCTATCCATCACTATTAAGAGTTATACTTCTATTTTTCACAGAGGCTGTATTAATCTATGCAGCTTTTGATGCACATGGCAAAGGATTATTTTTTGCCATATGCACCAACAGAGCATCATTTGCAGTTTCACATCACTGCTCTTTCAGTGGCAGTTCTGCACTGCTTACTTATTATATGTTCAATTGTGGAGGAGTGGAGGAGAGTTAAGCTCTGCTAGAAGCCAGCTGACAATGAGGTAAAACCATAATATAATTATACTGATATACAACCTCAATTTAAAAAAAGTTGGGTGCCTGTGTAAAATGTAAGAAAAATAAAAAATGCAATGATCTGGAAATCTCTTATCACCATACTTTATTCAAAACAGAACAGAGAACACAGATCGGTAGTTGAACGCATTTTTCCATTTTATTTGAAAAAAAAAAAAACTCTTTTGAAAACTGATTACAGCAACACATCTCAAATAAAGTTGTTCCCGGTCCATGTCCACCATTGTGGAGCTTCCTCCTTTCTTTTTACAACAGTCTGTAAACTTCTGGAAAGCGAGGAAACAATTGCTGGAGTTTTCGGAGAGGAAGGTTGTTGTCCCATTGTTGTCTGATTTTTTGTTTCATAAAACTGACTTTTGGTGCGTGTTTCAAATCCAAAACATGTCAATTTCTCTAGAAAGTATGTAGATTATGTTTAGATTTTTCACATGTGCTCTTAGCGCGATTCTGCAGTGCAGTCACTGTGATCACATTAAGATTTCAGCACCATTTTGCAGCAGGGACACGGGAAACACAACCAGGGGGTTGGCTCCGGCCCCCAGTGATGTCGATCTCTGTGATTGGCTGTTCACTTGTGAACAGCCAATTATAGCGTTTCTCAGTGTTTCAGGCAATCAGATTGCCTGAAATACTGATGCCCAGCCTACGAGCGGTGCCGTAAGAGCACCGATTATAGGCTGGTGCCTAGGAACACTGGAGTCACCAGGGCCAGCTCTGATTGGTGCTGATGATGCCGATCACACCAATCAGTGTGCACAAAAGCAGTGTGAACGCTCAGTGATCGCTCTGCACATCCTCATACCGGGATTCAGACATGAGGAGAGTGGTCACTGAGAGTTCTGCTGTGCTGCTTTGTGCTGTGTCCTTGGCCTTATCATGCCACAGATTTTTCAAGCCTGTACCATCACCGCTGGTGTTCCTGCTGCTTCTGGAGACACAAGAAAGAAGTATTCTTGATCCCACTTTGATCTATTCCTAAACTTTCCTAATCCACCCCAATCCCCCTCTATCCCTCTCCCCCTTTACACCCATTTTGCCTCTTTTTCCCCTCGCCCCCACCTCCACAGCCCCCCTTCAGCCGCAGAGCACTGATCAGTACTTGATCGCTCGATTTTTGGCAGTTTTTCTCTTTTTCATGCTTCCTGCAGCCCCAAATCACTGGGCAACGTCTGTCCTTGCTGTTTTCCAGGACTTCATCCCTGTCAATCCCCCCTTTGCACCACCTCCGTGCGTGCATCCTGCAGCTGCCAAGCGTTGATCACTGATGCAAATCACTTATCCACGCTCGTGCTCACTGTTTTCCACTTTTTTTCCCTATTTTTTCTCTTCCCCCCTTTGCACCACTCCATGTGTGTGTCCTGCAGCCGCAGAGCCACTGATCAGACCTACACCACTGATAAGCACCTGTGCTCGTTTTTGGCAAGGACTTTTTTTTCCTGTTTATTTTTTTATCCTCTTTTTGCACCACATCTACAGACATCGAGCGCTGGTCGTTGACAACCATCACTGACCGGCTTCCGGTTGTTGTTTTTTTGTGAAAAAAGAATTGAGTAAAAAAAATTAGATTAATTGGTAGGACTAGATTAGGGACAGTAAAAATATGCTGTAGTAATCATCATCTACTACTGTATTTTTTACTGAATTGAGTTAGAGTTAGTAAAGAGTAAAGATATACTTTAGTAATTATCGTTTACTACGGTATTTTTTACTTAATTGACTTATGATTAGTGTCAGATAGTAAAGAGTAAAAAAAAAAAATAATGTAGAATAGTTGATAGGATTAGATTAGGGGCAGGGGTTTATAAAAATATACCGTAGTAATCTGTATCTACTACAGTATTTTTTTACTGAATTCAGTCAGGGTTAGTGTCAGTGCTGAGAAAAATCATCCATGCCCGTGTCCTACAGCCATTAAGCGCTTACCGCTGACGCACCTCAGTGATTGGCCTCCGGTTGTTGCTTTTTTATTTATTTTTTGAGTACATTTTGATTAGGGATAGTAAAAATATGCTGTAATAATCGGCGTTTACTACAGTATTTTTTAGTGAATTTAGTTAATGCTAGTGTCAGCGTGGAAAAAATCATCCACACGTGCGTCCTACAGCCGTCGAGCGCTGATCGTTGACGCACATCAGTGATCGTCCTCCGATTCTTGCTTTTTTTAGGTGAAAAAAATAATATATTTTTTTATAACAGTTGAAAGGATTAGATTAGTGACAGTAAAAATATACAGTAGCAATCGTCTACTACAGTATTTTTTAATGAATTGACTTAGTGTCAGCGCGGAAAAAAAAAGGACATCCGTGCGTCCTACAGCCATCGAGTGCTGATCACTGATGCACATCAGTGATCGGCCTCCGGTTGTTGCTTTTTTTTGTGTGTGCGAAAAAATTAATAAAAAAAAATTTAGATTAGTTGATAGGATTAGATTAGGACAGTAAAAATATACTGTAGTAATCATCGTCTACTACAGTATTTTTTACAAAATTGAGTTAGAGTTAATGTCAGATAGTCCGTTTAGTAAGTTTGTATTTTATTTTACCAAATTTTTATATTCTTTTTTTTTCTGTTCTAAGTAAAAAAAAGTTTACACCAAACACTAACACACACACACCTGAATAAAATTTGCTAATCACAAAAATACCGCATATGTGAAAAATTTTTGTCCCGCTAGTCCCAAACACGGTATTCAGCAGAGGAGGCATACATTTTCCATGCCTCTGACACGGACAGTAAGGGAAAGGATGCCACCTTCCTTTATTTTTCATCCTCCTCCTTCTCTTCCTCAAGTGATGCTGAACCGCAAAGCAGATGCCCCAAGACAGAAAATGAATCAGCACCCACCATTACTGACCCTGTATGGACCTCACCCCCCGAAGATTATGAGCCACTGATTCCTGATTTTGTGGAGCAATCAGGAATCAATGTTACACCACCGGTCTCACAGAAATTTACTTTTTCAAAGTCTTTTTCTCTGAGGATTTTGTAAACCTAATGGTGGCTCAGACAAATTTGTACGTCCCAGCAATTTTTGGCACAAAACTGCCCTTCAACATTTTTTAACTGGACCCCTGTAGATACAGTAGAAATGATGATGTTTTGGGGCGTGGTCCTTCACATGAGGTTAGTGAAGAAGCCAGAGCTTCGGCAATATTGGAGTGTTGACATTTTGTATAACACTTCAGTGCTCCGCATGGTCATGACCCGTAAACAATTTTAGGCAATCCATAAAGTTTTGCATCACCATGATAATGCACAATGTCTTCCTCGAGATGTCCCCAACTTTGACCATCTTTTCAAAGTTTGGCAGGTCATTGAGCATTTCAGCAACAAGTTTTCTGAGGTGTACGTGCCCCAAAGGGACATTTGCGTGGATGAGTCCCTAATCCATTTTAAGGGGAGGCTCAAATTCTGGCAATACCTGTTAGGTACAGAATTAAGCTCTACAAACTGTGTGAGAGTACCTCAGGGTACACCCACAAGTTTAGGGTTTGTGAAGGGAAGGACACCCGGGCTGTCCCCTTGAATGCCCCCCTGTCCTGGGCGTGAGTTGGAAAATTGTGTGGGATTTGGTGCACCCACTTCTGGATTAAGGTTACCACCTCTATGTAGATAACTTTCATACCAGTATCCCACTCTTCAAGTCCCTCTCTGCACAAGCTACCGCAGCCTGCCGTACTGTCCGCAAAAATCAGAGAGGCCTCCCTAAGATGCTAATTGGGCAGCTGCTCAGAAAAGGTGAGAGCAGAGCCCAATGTAGCGACAGCATGCAAGTGGTCAAGTACAAGGACAAGATGGATGTTCTTATCTTGACCACCATACATGGTGATGACAGCACCCCCAGCACTGTACGAGGTACAGTCCTGCTTATCGTTATTGGCACCCAAGAAGTTTAAAGTACATAATGTGGAATATCTCCTAAAAAAAATTAATCACATGAAACAGTTTTTTTTATATAGAACACTTGTGTTAAATACAAAAGAGCAAATAATAAGCAATAATTAAAAAAAAAACAATGGGAGGGAAAAATAGAAGAATCTAAAGCTTGCTGTGTCATTGGTATTGGCACCAATAGAGATTCTCCTGTGATTAATTGTCAGTGCCCATGTGACATGAATTAGCCAATGAATGATGACTTCAGTGTTTTATAAAGCCACATGGTAGGCCCTGTTTCTTTGTCACAATGGTGAAGACAAAGGAACTGTCTGAGGACATCAGAACTGTTATTATTAGCAAACACAAGCCTTCGAAAAGGTATAAGGCAATCTCCAAAGACCTTGGTATCCCAGCTTCAACAGTTCGCAATGTTATTAAGAAAGTTTCCAAGCATGGAACCATCAAGAGCCTCCCTGAACGTGGGGGTAAGAGGAAAATTGACAAGAGATGTCTACAAAGGTTGGTGCAAATGGTGAAAAAAACATCACAACAAACATCAAAAGTCCTGAAGGCCAATCTGGAACAGTCTGGGGTCATGGTTTCAGCAAGTACCATACTCCACACAATAAACCAAGCAGAGTTTTATAATCAAAGGCCAAGGAAGAAACCATTGCTGAAGAAAAGACATAAAAAGAAATGACTGATCTTTGCCAAAGAGTACCTTGACAAACCACAATCATCCTGGGAAAATGTTAGGTGGACAGATGAAGCAAAAATAGAGCTTTTTGGCAATGCAAAGCAACTGTCTTTTTTTTACAGATGGCGCAATGAAGCTTATAAGGAAAAGAACATCTTACCAACAGCTAAACGCGGTCGAGGATACATAATGCTGTTGGGTTGCTTTGCTGCTTTTGGTACAGGAGGTCTTTACCGTATCACAGGAAATCAGAGAATAATCAAGAGATTTTAGAGCGAAATGTTCTACCCAGTGTAAGAAAGCTTGGTTTGAGTCGAAGATCATGGGTCCTCCAACAAGACAATGACCCAAAGCACACATCCAAAAGTACACAGGAATGGTTGAAAAAAAAATTGGACCGCTTTAAAATGGTCATAAATGAGTCCTGACCTCAATCACATTGAAAATCTTTGGGGTGAGCTGTAATCTGCCACTGGGAAAAAGAATGCTGCAAACATTCAAGAGCTTGAACCAACTACAAAGCAAGAGTGGAGAAAATCCCAGCTCAGAAGTGCAAGAAGCTTATAGATGGCAACAAAAAACGTGTGGAGGAAGTCAGCAATGCCAAAGGGTGGGCAACCAAGTATTAATTAGGGGTGCCTTTACTGCTGCACATGCTGTTTATTCTGTTTCTTCTTTCTATGAAATTGCAACATGGAAGTTGAAAAACAATGTTTTATTGTTGTATTACTTTGGACCACTAATTAAAAATCCTGAGGATATAACTTTGGTACATTTCCATTTATTTCTGAAGATATTGTACAGTCTATGAAAAAAGTGAAGAGGTGCCAATAATGGTGAGCAGCACTGTACCTCTACACAGGTTCACAAACCACAAAATGTACTGGGTTACAACAAGAACATGGGGGGTTGATCTCTCTGAGATCCTCCAGCTGTAGAGTGCCATGAGAAAAGCCAAGGTGTGGTACAAAAAGCTGGCCATATACATAGTACAGATGGCAAACTACAACGCTCTTGTGGCATCACAATGTGCAGGCCAGACCAGTACATACCTTCAGTTCCAGGAGGCAGTAATCAAGGCCTAATCTTTGGAAGTTAGAAAGGAGTGGGCCCCAGTACTTCTGGACTCATATCATACCAGGCCAACATTTCCCTGGTGAGGTCCCTCAAAGCACAAAGAAAGGAAGGTCACAAAAGAGGTGCCGAGTGTGTTACAGAAGGGAGATACGCAAGGACACTACTTAACAATTCGACATTAGCCCAGACAAACCTGGCCTGTGTATAAACGAATACTTCAGACTGTACCACACATCCATGGACTATTAAATTAATTTCTGACTTACGCAACTCACGTATGGCAACCTGACGTACACTACACAACTAACGTATGCCAACTTGATGCGAGCTACACAATTTACGTATGCCACCACATTATAAAATTCACATACCAGGATACACTAGATCAATTCCAATATAGGGTCACTTGGGGGGGTTTCCACTGTTTCGGCACATCAGGAGCTCTCCAAATGCAATATGACGCCCGCAGACCATTCCGTCAAAGTTTGCATTCCAAAACGTCACTCCTTCCCTTCTGAGCTCTGCCGTTCATACAAACAATAGTTTTCCTCCACATATAGAGTATCAGCATAGTCAGGAGAAATTGCACAACAGATTTTGCCGTCCATTTTTTCCTGTTACCCTTGTTACTCAATAATTTTTTGCGAAGTACCTGGGGGTTCAAGGTGCTCACTACACATCTAGATAAATTCCATTGTTTAGGCACATCTGGGGCTCTCCAAACGCAACATGACAACTGCAGACCATTCCATCAAAGTCTGCATTTCAAAAAGTCACTTCTTCCCTTCTGAGCCCTGCCGTGCGTCAAAACAGCAGTTTTCCTCCACATATGGGGTATCAGCGTACTCAGGAAAAATTGCACAACAGATTTGGTGGTCCATTTTCTCCTGTTACCCTTGTTAAAATAAAAAAATTTAGGTCAAAATAACATTTTTGTTAAAAGAATTAATTTCTTTATTTTCACAACTCAACATTATAAATTTTCTGTGAAGCGCCTGAGGGTACAAGGTGTTCACCACAGATCTAGATAAGTTCCTTGAGGGTCTAGTTTCCAAAATGGGGTCAATTGTGGGGGATTTCCACTGTTTAGGCACATCAGGGGCTCTCCAAACGTGACATAGCGTCCGCTCCCGTTTCCAGATAATTTTGCGTTCAAAAAGTCAAACAGTGGTCCTTCCCTTCCGAGCCCTGCTGTGCACCCAAACAGTGGTGTTCCCCCACATTTAGGCTATCAGCGTACTCAGGAGTAATTGCACAACAATTTTGGGGGTCTATTTTCTCCTGTTACACTTGTAAAAATAAAGAAATTTGGGCTAAAAGATCATTTTTGTGGAAAAAAATGTGATTTTTTTTATATTCATAGCTTTATGTTTTAAACTTCTGTGAAGCACCTGGGGGTTCGAGGTGTTTACCACACAACTAAATAAGGTCCTTGTGGGGTCTAGTTTCAAAAATCGGGTCACTTGTGTGGGGTCTCCACTGTTTAGGCACATAAGGGGCTCTCCAAAACGTGACATGGCATCCACCTTCGATTCCAGACAATTTTGAATTCAAAAAGTCAAACTGTGCTCCTTTACTTCAGAGCCCATTTTGGAAACTAGACCCCACCGAACCTGAAAATAGCGCAACATGCGCATCACTGGTCTCTCCATTGCCTGGACGAGCTCTGTAGACAACTATATCTTAGTACCATAAACAATGAATGCAGTGGTATAATATATTTGTAACACATCTGTAATATATAAAGAAGGGGGTCCTTAAATAGCTCTATAATCAAAACTTCTAGTGAAAAAATAATATGTCTAAAAATACCTAAAAGCTACAAAAAAAAGATCCAAATCCTTGGTACAATTGGTTAGGAATAAAAAGATTTCCTAAAAAATA
The DNA here is from genome assembly GCF_046119375.1 of Phyllobates terribilis. Classification (NCBI taxonomy): domain Eukaryota; kingdom Metazoa; phylum Chordata; class Amphibia; order Anura; family Dendrobatidae; genus Phyllobates; species Phyllobates terribilis. The sequence goes on along the minus strand of NW_027362764.1, from coordinate 45,530,423 downwards.
TATTTGAAATAAAAAATGTTTACAAATTCACCCCCATTTCTGAAAAACATTCAGTTACCGTACTTTGTTAATCCCACTTGGAATCTGTCAACTTGTTATCCAATTATGTGAATTGGAGTTTCCTATGTTAAACACTATACTTGATTGTTGATTTAGAATAACGATGGCAACAATCTTTTTTTGTTATTGAATTTTTTTTTATTAAAAACATTAATGTACATTGGAAGATGAACATCTTCTAGGAGCCGGGGAAGTTATCTTACTCACTCAGAAGAGAAAATAGAAGGTAGTTACATTGACTGATATTCAAGACTTGACTATTGAATATAAAGTAGCCCCGCTAAAATGAGACCATCAAAGGTGAGTTTCATTTTCCTGTAATGAAAACTTGGTCGTAAAAAGTAAATAAATAAATAAATAAAAAGATGGTAACCCTGTTATATATTGAATTTCTGCTTCCAAACTCTCAAGGATAACACTTCACTTTATGTTTCTGAATGTCAACATTTATAATGAAAGATTAATTTTTAGTCTCTCTTGTTCTAAATGAAGAACATCGAGGTTACGGTAAATCAAGCCATCTGCCTTAATAAGAGAAGCAATGAAAAAAAAAATGAAAATATATATATATATATATATATATTCTGGGGCATGCGTTGCAAAGTACATGAAATTCTCCACATATATTAAAAACTCCCAGATGAATCAATTTAATAATGTTGGGATTTACACAGTTATTATAAACTCTTCATTATTTACCCCGCCTGCAAAAACCGAGGCAGAAAAGAACATCTTAGTCTGGTGGTATTAACGCTGCCATTCCCTAACCCGTTCCTAGACCATCTGCTACACGATGATCAGTTCATACTGTAACATTTAACAGTTACCCAAATGCAGCTTAGCGGATTTGTGTATATTTCAACACATCTGGTTTAGTAGAGTTTCAGAAAAAGGAGACATGTGTAGCATTATGTATGATTTTATTCAATCATACATGGATTCCATAAATTTACGTACAAGACTTTATAGATTATAGTGTTTATATTCTTATACATAGATGGCAGTTTTATAGTGATTATATTCTTGTACATAGGAGCAGTATTATAGTAGTTATATTCTTGTACATAGGGGGCAGTATTATAGTAGTTATATTCTTGTACATAGGAGCAGTATTATAGTAGTTATATTCTTGTACATAGGGGGCAGTATTATAGTAGTTATATTCTTGTACATATTAGCAGTATTATAGTAGTTATATTCTAGTACATAGGGGACAGTATTATAGTAGCTATATTCTTGTACATAGGAGCAGTATTATAGTAGTTATATTCTTGTACATATGAGCAGTATAATAGTGGTTATATTCTTGTACATATAAGCAGTATTATAGTAGTTATATTCTTGTACATATTAGCAGTATTCTAGTAGTTATATTCACGAACATAGGGGGCAGTATTATAGTAGTTATATTCTTGTACATAGGGGGCAGTATTATAGTAGTTATATTCTTATACAAAGAAGCAGTATTATAGTAGTTATATTCCTGTACATAGGGGGCAGTATTATAGTAGTTATATTCTTGTACATATGAGCAGTAGAATAGTAGTTATATTCTTGTACATAGGAGCAGTATTATAGCAGTTATATTATTGTACATAGGGGGCAGTATTATAGTAGTTGTATTCTTGTACATAGGAGCAGTATTATAGCAGTTATATTATTGTACATAGGGGGCAGTATTATAGTAGTTATATTCTTGTACATAGGAGCAGTATTATAGTAGTTATATTCTTGTACATAGGGGGCAGTATTATAGTAGTTATATTCTTATACATAGGAGCAGTATTATAGTAGTTATATTCTTGTATATAGGGAGCAGTATTATAGTAGTTATATTCTTGTACATAGGAGCAGTATTATAGTAGTTATATTCTTGTATATATGGGCAGTATTATAGTAGTTATATTCTTGTACATAGGGAGCAGTATTATAGTAGTTATATTCTTGTACATAGAGACAGTATTATAGTAGCTAGATTCTTGTATATAGAGGGCAGTATTATAGTAGCTATAGTGTTTTGGCACTGTATGGAGTTGCTTATTTATCAGGTCCTCCTTTATTATTTTAAATTTACTCAAGAAAAAATATATATAAAGTCGAAACCAGAAGTTTACATACACTATATAAAAAGACACATATGCATGTTTACATCTACTTCTTCATGCACTAGAAAGCAGCAGTAGGACAGCATAATAGTTACAGAAAAAAAAATCCAAAATCTATATCAGTCAGAAACTATGTGCTTGTATTTTTCAAAAAGATTGATTGATCTCAGTTATGATACCTTTTAATGGCTAACAAAAATAAAATTTGTGATGTTGCAAAACACCTTTCAAGACTACTTTGGTCTCTTTATCAGTCATGGTATAACAAAGTATCTGAAGAAACACAAATATATACACAAAAAGAGCAGAGATGGCAGAATAAATAGACATTAACAGTTGAAACCAGAAGTTTCCATACACTATATAAAAAGACACATCTGCATGTTTTTCTCAATATCTGACATGAAATCAGAATAAACCTTTCCCGTTTTAGGTCAGTTAGGATTACAATAATGTTTAATATTTGCCAAATGCCAGAATAATGAGAGAGAGAGAATGTTTTAAGGCATTTTTATTACTTAAAGCAAAGTCAAAAGTTTCCATACATTTCATTAGTATTTGGTACCATTGCCCTTAAACTGAATGACATGGGTCAAACATTTGGGATATCCTTCCACAAGCTTCTCACAATAGTTGGTCGGAATTTGGGCCCATTGCTCCTGACAAAACTGGTGTAACTGATCCAGGTTTGTAGGTCGTCTTGTTCGCACCTGCCTTTTCAGCTTTGCCCATAAATTTTCAATAGGATTGAGATCAGGGCTTTGTGATGGCCACTCCAAAACATGGACTTTGTTATCCTTAAGCCATTTTGTTACCATTTTGGCAGTATGCTTCGAGTCGTTGTCCATTTTGAAGACCCATTTCCGCCCAAGCTTTTACTTCCTGGCTGATGTCTTGAGATGTTGCTTCAGTATTGCCACATAATCTTCTTTTCTCATGATGCCATCTATTTTGTGAAGTGCACCAGTACCTCCTGCAGCAAAACAACCCCACAACATGATGCTGCCACCCCTGTGTTTCACAGTTGGGATGGTGTTCTTAGGCTTCCAAGCTTCTCCCTTTTTCCTCCAAACATAACGATGGTCAATATGCCCAAAAAGTTCAATTTTAGTTTCATCAGAATACAGGACATGTCTCCAAAAATTAAGGTCTTTCTTCCTGTGTGCATTTGCAAACATTAATCTGGCTTTTTTATGTTGCTTTTGGAACAATGGCTTCTTCCTGGCAGAGTGACCTTTCAGCCCATGTTGATACAGTACTTGTTTTAATGTGCTTATTGACACAATCTTAGCAGCTTCCACCATCATCTTCACAAGGTCTTTTGCTTTTGTCCTTGGTTTGATATGCACATGTCGGACCAAAGCACGTTCATCTCTGGGACACAGAACCCGTCTCCTTACTGAGCGGTATGATGGCTGGACATTCCCATCTTGTTTGTACTTGCATATAATTGTTTGTACAGATGAAGGAGGCACCTTCAGGTATCTTGAAATTGTACCGAAGGATGAGCCAGACTTGTACAAGTCCACAATTCTCTTCCTGATATCTTAGCTGATTTCTTTAGACTTTCCCATGATGCTACACAAAGAAGCAATGTGTTTCAGGTGTGCATTAAAATACATGCACAGATGTGTCTCTAATTAACTCAGATGTTGCCCAATAAATTATAAGATTCCAAACACATGACATCATCATATGGGCAGTCCAGAATTGTTTAAAGGCATAGTAATCTAAGTGTATGTTAACTTTTGACTTTGCAGTAAGTAATAAAAATGCCTTAAAACATTCTCACTCTCATTATTTTGCCATTTGGAAAATATTAAAAATGATGGTATAATCCTAACTAACCTAAAACGGGAAAGGTTTATTCTGATTTCATGTCAGTTATTGAGAAAAACATGCAGATGTGTCTTTTTATATAGTGTATGGAAACTTCTGGTTTCAACTGTATATTACATAAAATAGTCACCATTGTTCCCAGAACAAGTCAGGTGATGTTTTTATTACTATTGATGCCAAAAGGACCAATGCAAAGCACAAGAAGTGAATGTTAAATTTTTAGAAGGATTAGCTGGAAAATTAATGAGGAACACATCTTCAAGAAAACGATCCACTCCATTCTCCTTTAAAGGGATCATCGCTACAATGTTGCTGCGTTATTCATCTGTATCTTCATCTCAGCCTTGTACTAAATGTCTAAACCAATAACTATTCACTTTTATTATCCACCAGACACCAGATTTCTAATGATATAGGTCCAAAAGTCTGCAAGATGCCACTTAGGGGATGTAATTCATGACTTACCTGTCTATTCAAAATGTCATTGGTCTCATAAAAGAAGCTCAAGGGAAAAGTCATAGAGCAATAGCGGTAGGAAGCAATGAAGTGATTCTAATATTTAAGACAAGTGTCTCTTGCCTATATCCTCCAGAGCCAGAGCACAATAATATATTATAAGTTTATTCAATAATAAAGAGTATACATTGGCAATAGAAGAGATGCGAACAGATGGAAATTCGGAGTATTCTGTAATAAATACTGAATGGTGGAGATGATAAATTACATTAGGACAATGAAAGATAAAGGCACAGTACATGCCATAAAGATCTCCAATGTGTATGAGTTCATTTTCAATTACGAATGTCATATTTTAACCCCTTCACTTCTTGGCCAATTTCATTCTTTCACGTTTGCTTTATCCTCCCCCCCCCCATCTTCCAAGAGTTATTTTTTTCTTCATTGACATCGTCGTGTGAGGCTTTGTGCGGGAGGAGTTGTAGTTTTGAATAACTCCATTCACTTTACCATATAATGTACTGGAAGGCAAAAAATTCCAAGTGCAGTGAAATGACAAAAAAAAAAACAACACAATTATGTCGTTGTTTGAGTTTTGTTTTTACGGTGTTCATTGTGCCGTAAATATGACTTGATAAAAAAAAATCATTTTACTGAAATATCAAAATTATGTCTTTCTTTTTTTAGGTAAGTGGTATCAAAAAGTTCTGAAATTTGTAAAAAAAAAAAGAAAAAAATTGGTTTGTGTCAGCATTTATTATACGCCGCACATCTGGAAGGGGTTAAACCCAGGTGAAACCTAAAAGTATTGCTTAAAAGATATGGACACTTTTACAACCAAAGTTTCTTATTAGAGATGAGCGAATAAATTTAAGCGGAATTAAATTCTACTTGAATTTTACAAAATTCTACAGTAGCCAAAAATACGTATTTTTTTGTAATTCGCTTCCGGGCGGATTCAGTAATATGGGGGACACTGGCTGCCATTTTTCTAAATCATAATGGGCTATTTAAAGGTTAAAAAAAAATTAAAAAACCTTATACTCACCTTTCCGTTCCCTCTGCTCCTCGCTGCCACCTGTCCGATCCTCGCTGCATCGTCTGATCCCTGCTGCTCCACTGGGCAGGATTTCCAGCTGACATGGCACCTGATTCTGCGCATGTGAGCATCGTAACTAGTGTTGAGCGAGTATGTTCTGTTAACCCTTTTGCCGAGTATGCTCGGGCGAGCACCGAGTAGTTACCGCTGCTCGGTGTTATGTTTAAATCGCTCCTGCGTGCATGATTTGCGACTGTGACAGTTTTATTACATGTGAGGAATGATTGTTTCTTTTGCATTCTTCACATGTAATAAAGCTGTCAAACAGTCGCAAATCATGCACACGGGAGTGATTTAAACATAACACTGAGCACGCTGTAACTTACTCGGTGCTCGGCGGAGCATACTCGGCGAAAGGGTTAACAAAACATACTCGCTCAACACTAGTCGTGACATCATGACACTGCTAACCTCCCACGCACTTTTGCAGGACCCTCCCAGGCGCAATGACAGCCTAAAGTCAGGCACAGTGTTAGAGGCATGAGGAGTTCTGCGAGAGCGACGGGGACCATAAAATGCGGTGAGGACTGGACAAGTGGCCGTGAGCAGCTGAGGGACCGGAGAGGTAAGTGGAAGTTGAGTTGACTATTACATATAATTAGGTTCTGGGGCCTGGAGAGAACCTAGCTCATAATAAAGGACCTTGAATTCTCGGAGAATAACTTCTCCACAAGTTGATTTTCTAGAAAAAAAAAACACGAAAACAGGTGAATTCGAATTTTGCCTGATCTACTGCTCTCTAGTTCTCGTTGACCTAAAATGAAACATGTTTAAACTTTCCTAACATTCATGATTAAAATCCTCTTACTGTTTTGTGTTTGCAGCTCCTATGCAAAAGCAACAAAAGCATTGTTAATATAAAAATGCTCCACAATTAATACAATTATTTGCTCTTTTTCATCTTTGGAAATAGTTTTGATTTAAAAAAAAAATTAGCATTTTATGTATACTACTTCAATACAGACGTAGGTGTTTCTATGATAACAGCAAATACTGTGTAGTCTGGTCCTGCAGTCATATGTTCCTTTACTCCATCCTGTCTTCTACTGTCTGTAAGTTAGGAGAACATTTGTTTTTATTTTATTTTTTACATATATTTTTATTAGGTTAAAAATCTAATCCAGAAGTTACAAAAAAATAAATAAACAAAAGTGGACCACTCCAGCAGTGCAATAAAAAAAAGCCGATGGAGTGGTGCTTTAACTGCTGGAGTGGTGCTTTAACTGATGGAGTGGTGCTTTAACTGCTGGAGTGGTGCTTTAACTGATGGAGTGGTGCTTTAACTGCTGGAGTGGTGCTTTAACTGTTGGAGTGGTGCTTTAACTGCTGGAGTGGTGCTTTAACATTTCAAAACAAATTCTGATGTAAATTTTCAGACTAGTTCAACGGCGCAATATTGACACAAATTTTGATTGTGCCAAAAGGTCCCTTGACGTAGACCGATGATTGCCCCAGGAAATCATGCTCAGCAATCAGCTGTCATGTTTGCCCAGCTGTTCTCATCTTTTATACAAGCCTAAAATGTAGCACTGGTTGGCAGCAAATTCACAGGGATGTGCTGCCGACAATAACAAGAGGACCGGAAACGAATGATCATATAAAACCCTCATACCAAACCCACTGCCTGAATGATGATCAGGGCTCATTTTGGGCAGTTTATCTGCCTGTGTAATTTATTTATTTATTTAACGGTCTTCGGCTCTATCTCAAACCATGGTGACTTGATGGATGAACGCTCTGTAGGAAGATCGATCTTGTGGAAGCCTAGATAGGTCCACCAGGGTCTTCTCCGCCTTTATCCTTATAGTATCAAGCCATTGGGTTGCAGGTCTTTCTCTTCGCCTTGTTCCTTCCATTCTTCCGACCATGATGTCCTTCTCCAGTGATTGCTCTCTTCTTATAATGCGTCCAAAGTAGGCAAGTCATTGCTTGGTGATCCTTGCTTCGAGGCACCATTTACATGCCTTATACATGTCCACTCCCCCACTTACCCTTATGGATGGTACATATATGAACGGCTATTCATCAGTATTTTGCACCTGTTCTGACTCTGCCTTTTATCATGTGTGTCTGCTCCACCCTGCAATGCATTAGTAATGTATTCATCAATATGGCTGTCTTTTCTGTTTTGTTTTGTTCTTTCATTATTTTTTTCATTTCCTTTTACTGTGATAGGCAACTGTATACTGGTATTGTTATGTATCTGTATATTGGTGTTATTAGATAACTGTATAATGGTGATATTAGGCAGCTGTATAGCGGTGTTATTAAGCGACTGTATAATGGTGTTAGTTGGCAACATCATAACAGTTTATTATGTAGTGGTGTTTTTTTATGTTACTGTACGGTGGTATTTTTTAGACAATTGTATATCATTGTTAGTACGCAAGTTTATTATTATTGTATTATTTATTATCTAACTGTACAGAGTTGTTATTAGATAACTATATAATGGTGATATCATGCAACTGTATACTGGTATTACTATGCAACTGTATAACGGTGTTATTAGATGACTGTATAATGGTGATATTAGGCAATTGTATAGCAGTTTATTGTGTAACTCTGTAGTGGTGTTTTTTTGTAACTGTATGGCAGTATTTTTAAACAACTATATAATTTTTTAGTAGCCAACTGTATTGTTGTATCTAACTGTACAGTTATGTTATTAGATAACTGTATAATGGTGATAATAGACAACTGTATAGAAGTTTGTGTAACTGTGTAGCAATGGTTTTATATGTTATACAGGGCAGAACGGTGGCTCAGTGGTTAGCACTGCAGCCTTGTAGCGCTTGGGATCTTGGGTTCAAATCCCACCAAGGACAACATCTGCAAGGAGTTTGTATGTTCTTCCTGTGTTTGCGTGGGTTTTCTCTTGGTTCTCCGTCTTCCTCCCACACTCCAAAGACATACTGATAGGGAATATAGAGACTGTGAGCCCCAATGGGGACAGTGCCGATAATGTCTGTAAATTGTCTGAATTGTAAAGCACTGCAGAATACGTTGGCGCTATATAAATAAAAAGATTATTATTATAGTACGGTATAGCGGTATTTCTAGACAGCTGTACAGTGGGTAGGAAAGTATTCAGACCCCTTTACATTTTTCACTCTTTGTTTCATTGCAGCCATTTGGTAAAATCTAAAAAGTTAATTTTTTTTCTCATTAAAGTACACTCTGAAATATCACATGGTCATAAGTATTCAGACCCTTTGCTCAGTATTGAGTAGAAGCCCCCTTTTGAGCTAGTACAGCCATGAGTCTTCTTGTGAATGATGGCACAAGTTTTTCATGCCTGGATTTGGGGATCCTCTGCCATTCTTCCTTGCGGATCCTCTCCAGTTCCGTCAGGTTGGATGGTGAACGTTGGTGGACAGCCATTTTCAGGTCTCTCCAGAGATGCTCAATTGGGTTTAGGTCAGGGCTCTGGCTGGGCCAGTCAAGAATGGTCAAAGAGTTGTTCTGAAGCCACTCCTTTGTTATTTTAGCTGTGTGCTTAGGGTCATTGTCTTGTTGGAAGGTGAACCTTCGGCCAAGTCTGAGGTCCAGAACACTCTGGAAGAGGTTTTCATCCAGGATATCTCTGTACTTGGCCGCATTCATGTTTCCTTCAATTGCGATCAGTCGTCCTGTCCCCGCAGCTGAAAATCACCCCCATAGCATGATGCTGCCACCACCATGTTTCACTGTTGGGATTGTATTGTGCAGGTGATGAGCAGTGCCTGGTTTTCTCCACACATACCTCTTAGAATTATCACCAAAAAGTTCTATCTTCATCTCATAAGACCAGAGAATCTTATGTCTCATAGTCTGGGAGTCCTTCATGTGTTTTTGACCAAACTCAATGCGGGCTTTCATGTGTCTTGCACTGAGGAGAGGCTTCCGTCGGGCCACTCTGCCATAAAGGCCCGACTGGGGGAGGCCTGCAGTGATAGTTGACTTTGTGGAACTTTCTCCCATTTCCCTACTGCATCTCTGGAGCTCAGTCACAGTGATCTTGGGGTTCTTCTTTACCTCTCTCACCAAGGCTCTTCTCCCACGATTGCTCAGTTTGGCTGAACGGCCAGGTCTAGGAAGACTTCTGGAGGTCCCAAACTTCTTCCATTTAAGGATTATGGAGGCCACTGTGCTCTTAGGAACCTTGAGTAATGCAGAAATTCTTTGTAACCTTGGCCAGATCTGTGCCTTGCCACAATTCTGTCTCTGAGCTCCTTGGGCAGTTCCTTTGAGCTCATGATTCTCATTTGGTCTGACATGCACTGTGAGCTGTGAGGTCTTATATAGACAGGTGTGTGCCTTTCCAAATCAAGTCCAATCAGTTTAATTAAACACAGCTGAACTCCAATGAAGGAATAGAACCATCTCAAGGAGGATCACACAGAAATGGACTTAAATATGAGTGTCTGAGCAAAGGGTCTGAATACTTATGACCATGTGATATTTCAGTTTTTCTTTTTTAATAAATTTGCAAAAATTTCCACTTTTCTGTTTTTTTTCAGTAAAGATGAGGTGCAGAGTGTACTTTAATGAGAAAAAAATTAACTTTTTAGAATTTACCAAATGGCTGCAATGAAACAAAGAGTGAAACATTTAAAGGGGTCTGAATACTTTCCGTACCCACTGTATAGCGTTGTTAGTAGGCAACTGTATTATTGTTGTATTATTTATTATCTAACTGTACAGTGATATTTTTAGATAACTTTATAATGGTGACATTAGGCAAGTGTGTACTGGTATTACTATGTAACTGTATAGCGGTGTTATTAGTTAACTTTATAATGGTGATATTAGGCAACTGTATTGCAGTTTATTCTGTAACTGTAGTGGAGTTTTTACTGTATAGTGGTATTTTTTGACAACTGTATATCATTGTTAGTAGGCAACTGTATTGATGTATTATTTATTATCTAATTGTACAGTGATGTTTTTAGGCAACAATATAGCTTTATTATTTTGTCAATGTGTGGAACTGATTTTGGCACCACACTGTGTTGCGGTTTTAACGAGGCACTATATGGTTATTAGTATATAGTATGACAGTACTTTACATGGGAGTGACACCAGCAGACAGTATCATACATGGCACTGTCCAATGTAAGACCATCCCTGCTCTTAGTACAGGAATATTACTCATCGAGTACTAAAATAGATGACTCACGCAGAGCCCATTGTCTTCCGGACCACGTCACACCTAAAGCTTCGATATCGGAGCCGTACATCTCATCAGACTCATAACATGTTCGGTGTCTTGTTTCATATTCGAATCCTTTCTTCTCCCAGGTTATAAATGGAGAAAAAAAATGTGACAGGTGCCCTGAATGAAGATGACAGAACGGGAAGGACAGCGAGAGAGAAAAAAAAAGATAATTAATTTTAAAAGGTGCCATCAGTTATTCTCGGCTGGCATTCAATTTTCTGTGCATTTCACTTTTAAATGCATGGCTCTTCAGCGCCGAATATTATGGTAATTTCAGAAGTGACTTAGTTTTTCGCCCAAGTATAGAGTGTGAGGCGCACGGCTGATGAACACAAGTTCCAGATGACAAATGGTGCTTGAAGTTTTCATGTCTGCTAATTCAGTTTTGATTAGTACATGAATGGATACTGTAATATAGATGACATTTTTCAGGGAGAATGACCATCTGATTTCGACACATAATGCACTGCTTCACTGCCATTTGCTCTTTGAAGTAATTTCACATTCAATGCTAATAATGCAATAAAAAGCCATAGTGCCTGATTTGGGATGCAGTTATCTATGAAGCCGCATCTACATTTGGAAGGTATTAATAGGCCACTCTGTTCGATTTGGACAAGGATTGTAACTTTGAAATAGTAAATGAGATTTTAAACATATAAAAGCAACAAAATGGGTTTTACAAGCTTACAGACCGAGGTCATAAAATATTAAACAATAGTTGTCAGCCATTAGCGGCGGGAAATGTTGGATTAAACCATTTTTATTTGCATGAATTTTAAAGATAGGAGGATACAAAGTCAATTGGGCCCCTAGAAGCCATTAAAAATGTTAAAACATTACGCTCCAATTACTTTTGACACTACATTACCACAATGAGCTTTTGGTGAGTTTTTAACGCTGCGTACTTTTGAAAAAATGCAAGTAACCTATCTGTTATGACCTAACACTCACATGGGGATGAACAATCCAGGGGAGATGTTAAACCTGCACACCACAGGTTCGTATACAGACTAGGCAATCCCTAGCCTGACTCTGATTTGTCCCTGCCTGACCACAGAGGTTGGCACATTAAAATTTTGCAATGGCACATCCACTTAACGTCGGCTGACCCTGAGTGTCCTTAACTGCACCCTCAACTATACACAAGAGTATAAACCAAAACCAGAACAACTGAACAGAGCGCACACAGACAGAGGGTGAGACACAGGGCTAAGGACGTGTTCACACAGTCATAAATGAAAGACGGAGAGAAAAGAAAGGAACCAAAAAAATTTTTGGTATATGTGAAAACCCCCAATAAAATGTGAAAAGTGCTGTGTGACAGCACATCTTTTCTTCTTAATTATGCCAGACATAAATTCAGTAGGCCAGGAGCCATACTCTTTTATCTTTATGTTGACTTTTGAATTTATGTGTTTCTTTGGTGGTTAACCCTAGAACGCATACCTGGGGCCTCGCAGGCCCGCCCTGTTAATTGTTTTCTATTTTCTGCAAGATTACTTTAGTTAGAATTTTGAAACTCTAGGTATTCCTCTGGAATATAGTTGTTTGTCATTTCCAGTTGTTCATTTATTTTTGTGTTACAGGTAGTGTTGAGCGAGCACTAAAATGCTCGGGTGCTTGAAGCTCGGGCCGAGCTCGCTGTGATACTCGGGTGCTCGACCCGAGCAACGAGCCCAATGTTAGTCTATGGGAGACTCGAGCATTTTTGCGGTGGCACCCACGGCAGTCTTTTAAAAGCCTAACAAGTGCCCAAAACGATAGTGACAGTGCTCAAATGACATGGGGACAGCATGGGGATCGCCCCAGGAAGCATTTCTGACCCCCAGGTCACTGCTGTCAACAACGTGGTCAGAGGTATTAAGCCACTTTTACAGGCTCACAATAAAACGTTCAAAAACGAAAGTGAAACTTTTTCCTGTGAAATATGTTAAGGAACATCCTTTCCAGGGTAAAGACTTGTGTATAAGTTAAAATAAATGACCAAAAACAAAAATACTCCTCCACACCTTCGGCTATGTTCACAAGTAGCATTTTTTATGCGTTTTTGCACTTTTGCATTGCTTTCAACTATGACAAATGCATTCACCGTGAAATGTCATTTTAACATTTTACAACCTTATCTGGCCATGTGCTGTGTGACACATGCATAAAGTGCTGAAAAGACAAGGGAACAGCATGGGGAAGACCCCTGGAAGCATCTCTGACTCCCAGGTCACTGTCTAAAAGTGTGCCCATCATCAGTGATCCTTACCGCATCAGAAGATGCAGACTTGCAACTATCCCCATGCAAGTTCTAGTCCCAGGGCAGTGTTCAATTGTACCTCCCCCATTCCTTGCAATACAAGCTCAAGTATGCAGCCTGCCACCCACCCACCCCCAGGCTGCAATACCATACTGCTTGCTTGAACTTGAAATTGGGCCTTTTAGGCACGTGGAGGCGGAATCTGGCCACCACGTCATGGCTGTGATGGCGGCCTGGAATCCATACTCGGTCCCCAGCCGCCCCGCGGCCGGGTGTCCACACACGGTCCCCAGCCACCTGGGGGCAGCCGGGTGTCCATAAACGGTCCCCAGCCGCCCCTATTTCTCCTTGGAACATCCCCCCACACACTTTTCTTAGCCTGGCCTGCTTTAGGCAGCATTGGACGAGCCCACCAGAGAACCAGACTCCTCCGGTGGGCCCTGACTTCTCCATCGGTGGAGTTGAGAGTGCCAAGGTGAGGAGCATGATGATGATGACAGAAGTTAGCATCTGCTATGTTTTCTTTTAATGCAAGTGTAAGTGTGCAGCCTGCCACCCACCCACCCCCAGACTGCAATTCCATACTGCTAGCTTGTACTTGAAATGGGGCCTTTTAGTTTGGAGGAGGCCGAAGCTGGCCACTACCTCATGGATGCTTCGGCAGCGAGGTATCCATACTCAGTCCCCAGCCGCCCCTATTTGTCCTGGTGTGCCTTATACATAAGATTAAGCGAGTATACCAAAACATTACCTGTGCCCTCCCCAGTGCATTTAGTGGGAAGGAGAGCCTATTCCGCTGTAGTGTGTGCATGCCAAACCCCTGTTCATGGTACATACGAAGATGCCTCCCACCTTGCACCTGTCGTTGCAGACTTGCAACTATCCCCATTCAAGTCCTTGTCCCAGGGCAGTGTTCAATTGTACCTCTCCCATTCCTTGCAATGCAAGCGCAAGTATGCAGCCTGCCACCCACCCAACCCCAGGCTGTAATACCATACTGCTTGCTTGCTTGCACTTAAAATTGGGCCTTTTAGGCATGTGGAGGCGGAATCTGGCCACCACCCCATGGCTGTGTTGGCGGCCTGGTATCCATACTCCAGGGGGTGGCCGGGTGTCCATACTCGGTCCCCAGCCACCCCTATTTGTCCCGGTAACCTTTCCCACACTTTTCTTAGCCTGGCCTGCTTTAGGGCAGCATTGGCCGAGCCCACCGGACTATCAGACTCCTCCGGTGGGTCCTGGCTTCTCCATCAGGGGAGTTGAGAGTGCCAAGGTGAGGAGCATGATGAGGATGATAGAAGTTAGTGATCCGGTCCGTGCCCAGGGAGTCAGACTAAGTGGCGCTGTATTAGCGGTAGATGTTGGACGACTACGCCACCCGTTGAGTACAGCTGAGGAACCGCTGCTGCAGGGCAGACCCCTGAGGCCGGTGGTAGGATTGTGCAGCGTGATAATATAACCCCCAACGGGAGGGGTATGGCCTCAGGGCAGCCGACGTGGATGATGGGGGTAGCAGGAACCACTCGGAGACGGTACGGTGTAGTTCAGGGTCTTTACTGGTGACAAAGATAGACCCTCCCGGAGTACTGGCTAGTGATTGGGGCCTGGTCAGTCCTTGAGCAGATGGGATCTCCCCTGGCCAGGCGGAGTTGTAGGCCTCCCAAACTAACGATACTCTTCCGGCTACCTTGCTAGAGGCGGGTATAAGTAGCCCACGTCCCTGAGTGTACCGTGTGGTGCTCACCCGTATGGCCGGTGACTCGGGGCAATCTAGTAGCTTCCGCTCCACGACGGCGGTGCTGGTCCCACGCGTGTGACCGTGCCTTCGGGTTTCTGGGCCAGAGGACCTGCAATCCCCTGCCGGTCGGTTTCTGCTGCTGGATAGGAGTTAGTCCCCACAGCCTCGGACTCCGGGTCCGGCGATAACTTCTCAGTCAGGGCGAGCTCTGCAGCTGCCAGCCCCTGACTCCTTGTAGCACTGCTCCCACAGAGCTCCTGATGTTCTTTTCCTATATCTGCTTCTCTGTCTCTACTTCTTCTCTACTCACTCACCCTGCCTCAGCCCTAGGTTTATATAGGGGAAGTTCTTCCCCTCCCAGGACTGGGCTTGAGGTGTGGCATGCATAGGATCCCTGACCAAGAGACCTCCCACCTGCTCTCAGACGTAATATCTCTATCACTGTGGCAACCAGACCCCTGGGGTGTCACATTAGCATCTGCTTTGTTTTGTTGTAATGCAAGCGCATGTATGTAGTAGCGGCTAGGCCTGAGGTGGTCAGCGTTTTGGCGCATATCCTACCTCCTCCGAGGATTGCTGGATGTTTTCCTGCTACTATCCAAGTTCTATGACTCCCGTTAAAACAAAGCTTCAGGTGATAAATGATGGATGAGGTAGTGGCAAAGGAGAAAGAGCAGGAGGAACAGGGACCATTCACATCAATATCAGGCCAGTCAACCAGATATGTATTGTAGGATATGTTTCTGTAACAAAAGGAGCGGTTCGGCTACACAGTTATAGGACATACAGTGAGTGCAATGCCTACCTAAAATTTCGAGCCACTCCAATGCCCCTTGGAAATGACATGGAGGTCAGAGGGCGTTAACTAAACCTTTTTTTCGATTTATAGCAACTGGGTCTCCCGTGCACTGTTGGCCTAAGCAGTGAATGGAAGGCGTTCCAAAAATTATGAGGAACTGCAATGCCCCTTACAAGAGCCATGTGTGGCACCCCAGGGGTCTGGTCACCACAGTAATAGAGATATTACGTCGGAGAGCAAGTGGGAGGTTTCCTGGTCAGGATCCCTTAAACATGCAACATCCTCCTGCCCCAATCCTGGGAGGGGAGAATTCTGCCCTTATAAACTGGATCTGGGGCGGGGTTGAGTGAGTCAGAGAACAGTCAGAGTCAGAGTGAGAGCAAGGGAAAGTAACAGCAAGGAGCTCTGTAGGAGCTAGGAGCTAAAGACCAGGGGCTGGAAGCTGAGCAAAGCTCGCCCTGGCAGAAGACAATAGGAACCGGACACAGGAGTCCGAAGCTGTGAGGACTTATATATCCAGCAGCAGAAACCAGCCGGCAGGGGATTTCAGGTCCTCTGGCCATAGAAGCCCTGAGGCTCAGTCACAAGCAAGGGAGCAGCACCGCCGTCATGGAGCGGAGGCTAACAGAAGGCCCCAAGTCACCAGCCATACGGGTGAGCACTACACGGTACACTCAGGGACGTGGGCTACTTCTACCCGCTTACAGCAAGGTAGCCAGGAAGAGTGCAGACAGACGGGGAGGCCTACAACTCCACCTGGCCAGGGGAACTCCTGCTTGCTCACAGACTGACCAGGCCTCTTATGCTAGCCAGTACTCCCGGGAGGGTCTACCTTATAATCATCAGTAAAGACCCTGAACTGCACTGCAAAGACTCTGAGTCATTCCTGCTGCGCTCGTGCACCATCACCCCCATCATCCACACTCACTGCCCTGAGGCTATACTCCTCCTGAGGGGAGTTATCCCATTCTATGCTGCGCACACAACACCAGCCTCAGCGGTCTGCCTCGCAGCGGTGGTACTCCCTGACCGCAATCCACGGGTGGCGCAGTCGGACAATTAACCTTAAAACCTAAGAAAGACTGCCACTGGTTTGACCAGCCTGAGCCACGAGAGCGGGTCACCGCCACGGAGACTACAGACCCCAGAGACCCGGCACTGGGTATCCCACACACGTGTACACACGGCCCAGGGGGCGCGTCACATGCAGTACAGCATATTACAAACATAAGTCCCATTATTGGGGAGTGGGTGTCCCATGGTATTTGCTTATGCTTTCCAAGCAAAAGCTGCCAAAAATTAGGACGGAGCAACTTGCAATGCCCCTTACAAGAGCCATGCAATACAGCATATTACAAACATAAGTCCCATTATTGGGGAGTGGGTGTCCCATAGTATTTGCTTATGCTTTCCCAGCAAAATCTGCCAAAAATTAGGACGGAGCAACTTGCAATGCCCCTTACAAGAGCCATGCAGTACAGCATATTACAAACATAAGTCCCATTATTGAGGAGTGGGTGTCCCATAGTATTTGCTTATGCTTTCCCAGCAAAAGCTAGCAAAAATTAGGACGGAGCAACTTGCAATGCCCCTTACAAGAGCCATGCAGTACAGCATATTACAAACATAAGTCCCATTATTGGGGAGTGGGTGTCCCATAGTATTTGCTTATGCTTTCCCAGCAAAAGCTGCCAAAAATTAGGATGGAGCAACTTGCAATGCCCCTTACAAGAGCCATGCAGTACAGCATATTACAAACATAAGTCCCATTATTGGGGAGAGGGCGTCCCATATTATTTGCTTATGCTTTCCAAGCAAAAGCTGCCAAAAATTAGGACGGAGCAACTTGCAATGCCCCTTACAAGAGCCATGCAGTACAGCATATTACAAACATAAGTCCCATTATTGGGGAGTGGGTGTCCCATAGTATTTGCTTATGCTTTCCCAGCAAAAGCTGCCAAAAATTAGGACGGAGCAACTTGCAATGCCCCTTACAAGAGCCATGCAGTACAGCATATTACAAACATAAGTCCCATTATTGGGGAGTGGGTGTCCCATAGTATTTGCTTATGCTTTCCCAGCAAAAGCTGCCAAAAATTAGGACGGAGCAACTTGCAATGCCCCTTACAAGAGCCATGCAGTACAGCATATTACAAACATAAGTCCCATTATTGGGGAGTGGGTGTCCCATAGTATTTGCTTATGCTTTCCCAGCAAAAGCTGCCAAAAATTAGGACGGAGCAACTTGCAATGCCCCTTACAAGAGCCATGCAGTACAGCATATTACAAACATAAGTCCCATTATTGGGGAGAGGGTGTCCCATATTATTTGCTTATGCTTTCCAAGCAAAAGCTGCCAAAAATTAGGACGGAGCAACTTGCAATGCCCCTTACAAGAGCCATGCAGTACAGCATATTACAAACATAAGTCCCATTATTGGGGAGTGGGTGTCCCATAGTATTTGCTTATGCTTTCCCAGCAAAAGCTGCCACAAATTAGGACGGAGCAACTTGCAATGCCCCTTACTAGAGCCATGCAGTACAGCATATTACAAACATAAGTCCCATTATTGGGGAGTGGGTGTCCCATAGTATTTTTTTATGCTTTTCCAGCAAAAGCTGCCAAAATTAGGACGGAGCAACTTGCAATGCCCCTTACAAGAGCCATGCAGTACAGCATATTACAAACATAAGTCCCATTATTGGGGAGTGGGTGTCCCATGGTATTTGCTTATGCTTTCCCAGCAAAAGCTGCCAAAAATGTGGACGGAGCAACTTGCAATGCCCCTTACAAGAGCAATGCAGTACAGCATATTACAAACATAAGTCCCATTATTGGCGAGTGGGTGTCCCATGGTATTTGCTTATGCTTTCCCAGCAAAAGCTGCCAAAAATTAGGACGGAGCAACTTGCAATGCCCCTTACAAGAGCTATGCAGTACAGCATATTACAAACATAAGTCCCATTATTTGGGAGTGGGTGTCCCATTGTATTTGCTTATGCTTTCCCAGCAAAAGCTGCCAAAAATTGGGACGGAGCAACTTGCAATGCCCCTTACAAGAGCAATGCAGTACAGCATATTACAAACATAAGTCCCATTATTGGCGAGTGGGTGTCCCATGGTATTTGCATATGCTTTCCCAGCAAAAGCTGCCAAAAATTTGGACAGAGCAACTTGCAATGCCCCTTACAAGAGCCATGCAGTACAGCATATTACAAACATAAGTCCCATTATTTGGGAGTGGGTGTCCCATTGTATTTGCTTATGCTTTCCCAGCAAAAGCTGCCAAAAATTGGGACGGAGCAACTTGCAATGCCCCTTACAAGAGCAATGCAGTACAGCATATTACAAACATAAGTCCCATTATTGGGGAGTGGGTGTCCCATAGTATGTGCTTATGCTTTCCCAGCAAAAGCTGCCAAAAATTAGGACGGAGCAACTTGCAATGCCCCTTACAAGAGCCATGCAGTACAGCATATTACAAACATAGGTCCCATTATTGGGGAATGGGTGTCCCATAGTATTTGCTTATGCTTTCCCAGGAAAAGCTGCCAAAAATTAGGACGGAGCAACTTGCAATGCCCCTTACAAGAGCCATGCAGTACAGCATATTACAAACATAAGTCCCATTATTGGGGAGTGGGTATCCCATAGTATTTGCTTATGCTTTCCCAGCAAAAGCTGCCAAAAATTTGGACGGAGCAACTTGCAATGCCCCTTACAAGAGCCATGCAGTACAGCATATTACAAACATAAGTCCCATTATTTGGGAGTGGGTGTCCCATTGTATTTGCTTATGCTTTCCCAGCAAAAGCTGCCAAAAATTAGGACGGAGCAACTTGCAATGCCCCTTACAAGAGCCATGCAGTACAGCATATTACAAACATAAGTCCCATTATTGGGGAGTGGGTGTCCCATGGTATTTGCTTATGCTTTCCCAGCAAAAGCTGCCAAAAATTAGGACGGAGCAACTTGCAATGCCCCTTACAAGAGCCATGCAGTACAGCATATTACAAACATAAGTCCCATTATTGGGGAGTGGGTGTCCCATATTATTTGCTTATGCTTTCCCAGCAAAAGCTGCCAAAATTAGGACGGAGCAACTTGCAATGCCCCTTACAAGAGCCATGCAGTACAGCATATTACAAACATAAGTCTCATTATTGAGGAGTGGCTGTCCCATAGTATTTGCTTATGCTTTCCCAGCAAAAGCTGCCAAAAATTAGGACGGAGCAACTTGCAATGCCCCTTACAAGAGCCATGCAGTACAGCATATTACAAACATAAGTCCCATTATTGGGGAGTGGGTGTCCCATGGTATTTGCTTATGCTTTCCCAGCAAAAGCTGCCAAAAATTAGGACGGAGCAACTTGCAATGCCCCTTACAAGAGCCATGCAGTACAGCATATTACAAACATAAGTTCCATTATTGGGGAATGGGTGTCCCATAGTATTTGCTTATGCCTTGCAAGCAAAAGCTGCCAAAAATAAGGACGGAGGAACTTGCAACGCTGGCACCCTGGTGGTATAGTGGTGGTGGAGGCTGAGGATAAGGAGAAGAAGATTAAACAGCCGAAACGAGGAAGCGTATACCCATGTGTGGGTGTGAAGCGGTGCATGTGAATACACCTCCCGAAATAACACAGTGGATTTGACTTTATGTTACTCTGCTGTCATTTGGTGGTGATGAGAAGTCTGGCCCAATCCAGCCCTTGTTCATTTTGATAAGGGTCAGCTTGTCAGCATTGTCAGTTGACAGGCGAGTGCGCTTATCAGTTATAATTCCCCCAGCGGCACTAAAATCACGCTCCGATAACACGCTAGCGGCAGGGCAGGCGAGGACCTCCAAGGCGTACAGAGCGAGTTCATTCCAAGTGTCCAGCTTGGATACCCAATAATTAAAAGGCACAGAGGAATCACGGAGGACGCTGGTACGATCGGCAAGGTACTCCCTCACCATCTTTTGAAACTTTCCACTCCTTGTGAGAGTACCCCGCGCCTCAGGGCCTGTAAGCTGGGCGGGTGTCAGAAAACTGTCCCAGAACGTTGACAGTGTTCCCCTGCCTCTGCTGGATTGGAGTTACATCTCTCTCGCCTGTACGCCTTGGTTGGGCAACGAACTGTGACCTCTGCCGCTAGCGTGTTCAGATGGGAATTTTTTTAAGAGTTCTGCAGCAAGGGCCTTCTGGTATTGCCCCATTTTTGTAGACCTCTCCACCTCAGGAATAAGAGAGTGAAAGTTCTCCTTGTAGCGGGGGTCTACAATGTCACCAACCAGTAATGACTGTCACCCAACAGTTTGACAACGCGAGGGTCACGGTTAAGGCAGCGTAACATAAAGTCAGCCATGCGTGCCAGACTGGTAACGGGCAAGATTTCCGTGTCCTCACCAAGATGACGACTGACCATGCTCTCCTCATCCTCCTCCTCTTCCTCCTCCCCCCTGTCCTCAGGCCACCCACGCTGAACCGACGGTATGACACTTGTACAGGTACTACCGTCTACAACGCATGATAGCAGCTCCTGATCTTCCTCCTCCTCCTCCTCCTCCTCCTTTCCCTCATTGTCCCCCAATGCACGTTGGGATGAGATGAGGCTGGGCTGTGTGTAATTGCCCGCTACGGCTTCTTGATCCATCTCATCATACTCTGGCTGCAATGCCTCCTCTTTAATTCTCTGCAGAGAGCGTTGCAAAAGACAGACAAGTGGGATGCTGACACTAATGATGGCGTCATCGCCACTCACCATCTTGGTGGCCTCCTCAAAGTTTGTCAGGATGGTACATATGTCAGACATCCAGGTCCACTCCTGAGGTCTTATGTGTGGAGTCTGACCTGAATATCGACGGCCTTGTTGCAGCTGGTACTCCACAACTGCTCTCTTCTGCTCACAAATCCTTTGCAACATGTGGAGGGTAGAGTTCCAACGTGTGGGGACATCACACACCAGTCGGTGTGCCGGAAGCTGCAAACGCTGCTGCAACACAGCAAGGGCGGCGGAAGCTGTAGCCGACTTGCGAAAATGAGCTGACAGGCGGCGTACTTTCACGAGCAGATCTGGCCACTTGGGGTACGATTTAAGAAACCGATGAACCACGAGGTTAAGCACATGAGCCAGGCATGGTACGTGTGTGATCTCACCTCGCCTCAGAGCCGCCACCAGTTTACGGCCATTGTCACACACGACCATGCCGGGATGTAGGTTCAGCGGTCTCAGCCACAGATCTGCCTGCTCTTTCACAGCTGCCCACAACTCACAAGCAGTGTGAGGTTTATCACCTAAGCTTATGAGTTTCAGCACAGCCTGTTGCCGCTTGGCGGAGGCAGTAATGCAATGCTTCCAGCTTGTAACTGATGTGGTGATATCTGAGATGGAGGCTGAACATGACAAGGAGGAGGAGGAGGGGGAGGATGCGCAGGAGCTGTACACTGTGGGGGCAACTCTGACTGACATAGGGCCCGCAATCCTCGGTGTGGGGAGGATGTGTTCCGTCCCAAGGTCCGAGTGGGTCCCGGCTTCCACTATGTTTACCCAGTGTGCCGTCAGAGAGATGTACCGTCCCTGGCCACAAGCACTTGTCCACGTGTCCGTTGTCAGGTGGACTCTCCCAGTAACTGCGTTGTTGAGGGCACGGCAGATGCTTTGGGACACGTGCTTGTGTAGTGCGGGGATGGCACACCGGGCAAAATAGTGTCGGCTGGGGACCGAGTACCGAGGGACGGCCACCGCCATTAGATTGCGGAAGGATTCCGTCTCCACCAGCCTTAAAGGTAGCATTTCCAATGCAAGCAGTCGTGAAATGTGCGAATTTAGGACTGTGGCCTGTGGGGCGTTAGCTGCGAATTTCCGCTTTCAATCAAAGGTCTGGGATATGGACAATTGAACGCTGCGGTGGGACGTGGACGTTGATGCTGTTTCTTGAGAAACTGCCATAACAAGTGAAGACTGACAGGAGGGGGCATCTTTACTAGTGTTGAGCCACCCCCGTAGTGTTCGGGTTCGGTTCGGTTCGTCGAACACCGGGATGTTCGAGGAACTGTTCGTCGAACTGTTCGTCGAACACCTTAGAACACCGTCGAACACCGTTAAAACCAATGGCAGGCAAACAAAAACACATAGAAACACATAGAAAACACCTTCAAAGGTGTCCAAAAGCTGACAAACTGCTCAGAAGACGCTTTCTTTAAAAAAGCCGGCCGGCAATTCAGCAGCGGCATACACCGGTACCCGACAATTTAGACAAGAAGGAATAGAGCCTCACACATAGATTAGATAGATAGAAACATGTCAGTCACATATATATGAAGTACAGTGACAGTGTTGCTTACTGTACTTGTCATTTAGTGTAAAGGATTTATTAAAAAATATAATAGTGTTTTCATGCACTGTCTCTTTAAAAAAGCCGGCCGGCAATTCAGCATCTGTACCCGACAATTTATAACAGACAGAATAGAGCTTCACACATAGATTAGATAGATAGAAACATGTCAGTCACATATATATGAAGTACAGTGATAGTGTTGGTTACTGTACTTTTCATTTAGTATTAAAATAAAGGATTTATTATTAAAAAAAATTGGCGTGGGGTTCCCCTTAATTTTAGGCTCTAGCGGAGGTTAAGCAGACAGCTGGGGCAGATGTTTGAAGCCTGGGAAGGGGGTAATACCCACGGAGCTTCCCAGGCTACTAATATGAGCCCCCAGCTGAATACATAGCCTTTACTAGCTATTAAAATGGGGGACCCCCCCCAAAAAATGACGTGGGGTCCCCCCTAATTTAATAGCTAGCAAAGGCTAGGCAGACAGCTGGGGGCTGATATTAATAGCCCAGGAAGGGAGCCATGAATATTGGCCCCCTCCCAGGCTAGAAACACCAGCCGTCAGCCGCCCCAGAAATGGCGCATTCATAGGATGCGTCAATTCTGGCACTTAGCCTCGCTCTTCCACGCTGCCCTGTAGCGGTGGCAGGGGGTAATAGGGCTGGGGTTGATGTCAGCTTATAATGCCAGCTGACATCAAGCCCAGGTTAGTAATGGAGAGGCGTCTATAAGACACCCCCATTACTAACCCCATAGTCAAAGTTAAAAGAAAACACAAACACCCAGAATAAAGTCCTTTAATTGAAATAAAGACACAATCCTTTATTGTTCTAAATTAAACCATACTTACCATCACGCCCATTCCAGCTGAAGCCAACGATCTCCTGCAATAAAAGAAAAATAATAAGGCAACATCATCCTTACCTTTCCATGGTTCCCACGACAGCTTCAGCTCTGCTACATCGAGATGACAGGCTGGACCGCAGCAGAACGCTGCCATCCAGCCTGTCATCCCGCAGACACTGAGAAGCGCAGATATGCTTGCGCTCTGCAGTGTCTGGCTGTGACGGCATAAAGATGAGACGAGTTCATGTCCAATGAACTCGGCGCACCTCATGCACGTCACTGACAGCGTGGGAAAATTCTCACGCTGAAGCGCTGAGTGCAGGAGAATTCTCCCACGCTGTCAGTGACGTGCATAAGGTGAGCTCATGTCCAATGAACTCAGCTCACCTCCTGCACGTCACTGACAGCGTGGGAGAATTCTCCTGCACTCAGCGCTTCAGCGTGGGAGAATTCTCACGCTGAAGCGCTGAGTGCAGGAGAATTCTCCCACGCTGTCAGTGACGTGCATGAGGTGAGCCGAGTTCGTTGGACATTAACTCGGCTCATCTGGATGCCCTCACAGAGAGACACTGTGGAGCGCAAGCAAGCCTGCGCTTCTCAGTGTCTGCGGGATGACAGGCTGGATGGCAGCGTTCTGCTGCGGTTCAGCCTGTCATCTCGATGTAGCAGAGCTGAAGCTGTCGTGGGAACCATGGAAAGGTAAGGATGATGTTGCTTTATTATTTTTCTTTTATTTCAGGAGATCGTTGGCTTCAGCTGGAATGGGCGTGACGGTAAGTATGGTTTAATTTAGAACAATAAAGAATTGTTTGTTTATTTCAATTAAAGGACTTTTTTCTGGGTGTTGTGTTTTTTTTAAATACTTTACTAGAAATTCATGGTGGTCATGTCTAATATTGGCGTGACCCCATGAATTTTGGGCTTAGGGCCAGCTGATAATGCCAAGCTGGCCCTAACCCCTTTATTACCCAGTGAGCCACCGCATCAGGGCCCTGGATGAGTTGGGTACAGCGCCAGAAGATGGCGCTTCTATGAACGGGCCATTTTCCGGGGTGGCTGCGGACTGCAATTTGCAGCGGGGGTGGCCCAGAAAGCTTGGGCCTCCCTGCGCTGCGGATTCCAGCCCCCAGCTGCCTAGTTGTACCTGGCTGGACACAAAAACAGGGCGAAGCTCCACGTCAATTTTCTTTAAATTATTTCATGAAATAATTAAGAAAAAAAGGGCTTCCCTATATTGTTGTGTCCGGCCAGGTACAAATAGGCAGCTGGTGGTTGGGGGCAGCCCGTTCCTGCCTGCTGCACCTGACTGGACACAAATATAGTGCGAAGTCCCACGTCAATTTTTTTTTAATTATTTCATGAATTTCCTGAAATAATTTAAAAAAATTGAAGTGGGGCTTCGCACTATATTTGTGTCCAGTCAGGTGCAGCAGGCAGGAACGGGCTGCCCCCAACCACCAGCTGCCTATTTGTATCTGGCCGGACACAACAATATAGGGAAGCCCTTTTTTTCTTAATTATTTCATGAAATAATTTAAAGAAAATTGACGTGGAGCTTCGCCCTGTTTTTGTGTCCAGCCAGGTACAGCAGGCAGGAACGGGCTGCCCCCAACCACCAGCTGACTATTTGTACCTGGCTGGACACAACAATATAGGGAAGGCCTTTTTTTCTTAATTATTTCATGAATTTCATGAAATAATTAAAAAAAAAATACGTGGGGCTTCGCCCTATTTTTGTGTCCAGCCAGGTACAACTAGGCAGCTGGGGGCTGGAATCTGCAGCGCAGGGAGGCCCAAGCTTTCTGGGCCCCCCCCGCTGCAAATTGCAGTCCGCAGCCACCCCGGAAAATGGCGTGTTCATAGAAGCGCCATCTTCTGGCGCTGTACCCAACTCATCCAGGGCCCTGGTGCGGTGGCTCACTGGGTAATAAAGGGGTTAGGGCCAGCTTGGTATTATCAGCTGGCCCCAAGCCCAAAATTCATGGGGTCACGCCAGTATTAGACATGACCGCCATGAATTTCTAGTAAAGTATTTAAAAAAAACACAACACCCAGAATAAAGTCCTTTAATTGAAATAAACACACAATTCTTTATTGTTCTAAATTAAACTATACTTACCATCACGCCCATTCCAGCTGAAGCCAACGATCTCCTGCAATAAAAGAAAAATAATAAACCAACCTCATCCTTACCTTTCCATGGTTCCCACGACAGCTTCAGCTCTGCTACATCGAGATGACAGGCTGGACCGCAGCAGAACGCTGCCATCCAGCCTGTCATCCCGCAGACACTGAGAAGAGCAGGCATGCTTGCGCTCCTCAGTGTCTCGCTGTGACGGCATCCATGTGAGCCGAGGTCATGTCCAATGAACTCAGCTCACCTCATGCACCTCACTGACAGCGTGGGAAAATTCTCCTGCACTCAGCGCTTCAGCGTGAGAATTCTCCCACGCTGTAAGTGACGTGCATGAGGTGAGCCGAGTTCATTGGACATGACCTCGGATCATCTTTATGCCGTCACAGAGAGACAATGTGGAGCGCAAGCAAGCCTGCTCTTCTCAGTGTCTGCGGGATGACAGGCTGGATGGCGGCGTTCTGCTGCGGTCCAGCCTGTCATCTCGATGTAGCAGAGCTGAAGCTGTCGTGGGAACCATGGAAAGGTAAGGATGAGGTTGCTTTATTATTTTATTTTTATTACAGGAGATCGTTGGCTTCAGCTGGAATGGGCGTGATGGTAAGTATGGTTTAATTTAGAACAATAAAGAATTGTGTCTTTATTTTAATTAAAGGACTTTATTCTGGGTGTTTGTGTTTTTTTTAACTTTGACTATGGGGTTAGTAATGGGGGTGTCTTATAGACGCCTCTCCATTACTAACCTGGGCTTGATGTCAGCTGGCATTATAAGCTGACATCAACCCCAGCCCTATTACCCCCTGCCACCGCACCAGGGCAGCGTGGAAGAGCGAGGCTAAGTGCCAGAATTGGCGCATCCTATGAATGCGCCATTTCTGGGGCGGCTGACGGCTGGTGTTTCTAGCCTGGGAGGGGGCCAATATTCATGGCTCCCTTCCTGGGCTATTAATATCAGCCCCCAGCTGTCTGCCTAGCCTTTGCTAGCTATTAAATTAGGGGGGACCCCACGTCATTTTTTTTGGGGGGTCCCCCATTTTAATAGCTAGTAAAGGCTATGTATTCAGCTGGGGGCTGATATTAGTAGCCTGGGAAGCTCCGTGGGTATTACCCCCTTCCCAGGCTTCAAACATCTGCCCCAGCTGTCTGCTTAACCTCCGCTAGAGCCTAAAATTAAGGGGAACCCCACGCCAATTTTTTTAATAATAAATCCTTTATTTTAATACTAAATGACAAATACAGTAACCAACACTATCACTGTACTTCATATATATGTGACTGACATGTTTCTATCTATCTAATCTATGTGTGATTCTCTATTCCTTCTATTCTAAATTGTCGGGTACCGCTGCTGAATTGCCGGCCGGCTTTTTTAAAGAGACAGTGCATGAAAACACTATTATTTTATTTGATAAATCCTTTACACTAAATGACAAGTACAGTAATCAACACTGTCACTGTACTTCATATATATGTGACTGACATGTTTCTATCTATCTAATCTATGTGTGATTCTCTATTCCTTCTATTCTAAATTGTCGGGTACCGCTGCTGAATTGCCGGCCGGCTTTTTTAAAGAGACGGTGCATGAAAACACTATTATTTTTTTTGATAAATCCTTTACGCTAAATGACAAGTACAGTAAGCAGCACTTTCACTGTACTTCGTATATATGTGACTGACATGTTTATATCTATCTAATCTATGTGTGAAGCTCTATTCTTTCGGTTCTAAATTGTCGGGTACCGGTGTATGCCGCTGCTGAATTGCCGGCTTTTCATGTTTCACTGTTGGCACTGTTCCCATCGATTTGGGCAATCACTGTAATGCCACAACCTCCATGGCTGTGGCATTACAGTGAGTGGCAGACAATCCCTGCATGATTGGTGCTCTAAATAGCACCAGACATGCAGGACACGCTTTTGGTGCACGAACAGTTATCGAACATAACCTCGAACAGCCGAATTTTTTGCAAATCGTTCGGGTTCGTCGCACAACTCGAACACCGCCCAAAACAGCTCGAATTTGAGATTGGCGAACAGTTCTAGTCGAACACCGCTCATCTCTAATCTTTACATGCAGTATGGACAGGGGATTGCCTTGCACACACAACAGGGGGTTCTATTGCATGCACAACAGTGGAAGAAGCAGTGGTGACATCCGCTGACACTGGTCGTGAACCCTGGGTTTCGCCCCACAAAGTCGGGTGCTTTGCTGCCATGTGCCTGATCATGCTGGTGGTGGCAGGCTGGTAGTTTTGTCACCCCTGCTGATGCTGGCATGGCAGGTGGAACATATGGCCTTTTTGGGGTTATCAGCAGAGTCTTTAAAAAAATTCCAGACTCTGGAAGACCTACCGCTTGTACTGGCAACGTCCCTCATGTTGGTGTTATGGGAAACGGTTGCCTGCCTTCTGTCTGCGGCCACCACACTGCTTCTTCCTGCCTGTTGGGGTACTCTGCCTCCCTCCCCCTGTGTGCTGCTGGCCTCACTCTGCATGTCCTCCTTCCACGTTGGGTCAGTTACTAGATCATCCACCACCTCCTCCTCTTCCACTTGCGCACCACGATCCTCCTCCTCACTTCCTGGCAATTGTGTCTCGTCATCGTCCACCTCTTGTGACAGATTGCCAACGTCGACTTCCTGTGGCCGTGGCTGTTCAAATATTTGGGCATCGCAACATGGGATCTCCTCTTCCACCACTTCAAGCGTATCAGGCGAGGGGCCCAAATATGGAAATGGACCAGTGAACAGCTCTTCAGAGTGTCCAAGTGTGGGATCACTTGCTGTCTGACGACACTCGGCATGGTGGGAGGAAGGAGCATCAGGGTGAGGAGGAGTATGCGGTCGACACTCACGGCTACTAAGAGTTGACCGTGTGGAAGACAGACCGGAGGTGGTGGTGCCCAGGTAACTGGAAGTATTATCTGCTATCCAATTAATAACCTGTTCACACTGATCAGTTCTCAATACTGGTGTTGTTCTGTGCTTCCCTAGTAATTCGGTCAAGAAGTGGGAGCGAGAAGATGTGGCTGTTGGTTGTGGCACATTTTCACCTTGGCCACGGCCCCGTCCTCTGCACGAACCATCACCAGAACGTCCACTTCCACGTCCCTTGCCACGCGCCTTGCCCATTGTAAATGAAGTAAAATAGCTTACACTTGCACTATCAATGGAAAAAGGGTAATAAATAGTGTTGAGCCACCCCCGTAGTGTTCGAGTTCGGTTCGGTTCGTCGAACACCCGTGTGTTCGCCGAACTGTTCGTCGAACTGTTCGTCGAACACCTTCGAACACCGTTAAAA
Organism: Phyllobates terribilis; assembly: GCF_046119375.1. Lineage (NCBI taxonomy): Eukaryota > Metazoa > Chordata > Amphibia > Anura > Dendrobatidae > Phyllobates > Phyllobates terribilis. Next base: position 45,501,279 of record NW_027362764.1, on the reverse strand, counting down.
CCAATGGCAGGCAAACAAAAACACATAGAAACACATAGAAAACACCTTCAAAGGTGTCCAAAAGCTGACAAACTGTTCAGAAGACATAACTAACACATGGAAAAGTGACAAGTACATATAGTCATGCGAAAATAAAAGAGGTGGAGGAGTAAAAGGAGGGGGAGACACAGATATAGGCATGTCATGCCCTTCTAAAATCCAAAAAGTGAGAAGCCGACACGGCCAGTCCGCTCCTGCCCGTGCCACCTCCGTGTCGCCGGGTTTGTGCCAGAGCCGCGGTGAACCCTGACGGCCAGCCCCCCTCTCCCAATACTGGTGCCTGTCCGCTGGTGGGTCGAGCGAGCCCCCCTGTGGTGGAGGCAGCTCTAAGCTTTTTAATTTAAATTGTCTCTCTAATTTGAATGAATACACTTTAAATCCATTTACAAGGATCTATTGGAGGGCAAGTCTCATGCCAGCAGCCGCGGTAATTCCAGCTCCAGTAGCGTCCACTAAAGCTGCTGCAGTTAAAAAGCTTTTATAAGGATCGAGCTCGGCTGTCCACCGCAAGGCATCCTACTGCCAGTCCCAGCCCCTATGCCTTGGGGTGCCTCCTGATGCTCTTCACTAAGTATCCCATGGTCCCGAAGCATTTCCTTTGAAAAAATTAAGTGTCTAAACTACAGGTGGTGTAGCTTGCTTAACAGCCGGGATAATCCGCTGACTAGCAGACACTGCTACTAGGCACAAAGTATTTCCTGGGCTAGATGCAGTTAAAAATTTGTAATTAGATACTCTCGTTGGATGCTGAGAAAGCATTCCATAGAGTCTCCTGGCACGCCATATATGATTCTCTTAAAAAGCTTGGGGTAGGGGTCTAGGGGACCCTTTTATAGCCAAAATCACGGCCCTGTATCGCAATACGTCACCTAGGCTGAAGATAAATGGAACTGTAGCACCCTGAGGGCTCGGTTGCTACAGACGTATTGCACCTCACCCAGAGGTGTGATATCTCACTCTCAGGTAAGGATGGAGTGTGGATCAGGACCCGACACCTGCATGCATTACACCACATTGCCGTGGGGCAGGGCGACCAATATGCCCCTGAGATGGGCACGACAGTCCCTGTCCCTGGCTGGAGTGGGGGGAGGGAACACTGAGGAAGGGGAACCCTGTAGTGCAGGAGCAGGGAGGAAACAGTTCCTGGGTGCATTGAGAAGGGAGTATAAAAGGTGGGCACCATCTTAGTTCAGTGCAGAGAAGTCTGAGCAGAAGTGGCAGGGAGCAGGGGCTCTGCATGAGCTCTGCTCCGGAGGCGGGCCTAGTAACAGAGGCCCAGGCCTGGAAGAGGGAGAAGGAAGGAAGAGGAGCGGAGAAGGCTCCAGGAACGAGGAATGAAGGGATCCCAGGGGTGCAGACGGGCGAGTCGCCACCGCACGCCCGAATCCACCTGCGTGGAGGGGTCAGGCCAAAGGGGGAGACCGGTCCCCAAACTAGTGGAGGCAGGAAACGACCCTCAGTTAGAAACCGGAGGCTCTGACATTTTATGTGGCGCAGCCCCTCGCTACACCCGCTAGGAAGGCACCACATAGGGTCAGGGAAACTGGCGCCAAGTTTACCAAGAGGAGGCCCGAGGCAGCCGGACAGAAGTGTTGGTAAGAAAGGCCAGACAAAGGACACACAAAGGGGGTCCTGTGAAGTGCTCCAAAGTTATCTGGGAGTTGTCTGAGCCCCTCACCTGGTGAGCACAGTACGACGTGGGCAGCCGTTACCTGCAGACGTGGTCTGGATAATAAGAACTGTGAGTAAAGGCCTTGGACTGCATCACTGACTCCGTGTCGTTACTGCTGCTGCCCTGCACCATCACCCCCATCCTCCGCATACACTGCCCTGAGGCTATACTCCTCCCGTGGGGAGTTATGCTACGCTCTGCTGCACCCACAACACCAGCCTCAGCGGTCTGCCCTGTAGCGGCGGTTCACTCTGACCGCAATCCACGGGTGGCGTAGTCGGACATTTAAACATCAAAACCACATAAATAATTCCGCCACTGGTTTGACCGCCCTGAGCCACGGAACCGGGTCGCCGCCACGAAGACTACAACCACCAGCATCCACCAAAAAGGGTCCGGCTCCGGGTGTCCCAAGGCCCAGGGGGTGCGTCAGAACATTTTCATCACCTTTCACAATCACCAATGGGACAAGGCAGGGATGTCCTCTGTCCCCTCTTTTATACATCCTAGTGACGGAGCACCTGCTCTCATCAATTCGCCATAACCCCAATATTAGGTGGATTGAGGTGGGAGGCACCGAGTACAAGTGCTCTCTATTTGCTGATGATATCCTAGTATATATCACTCAATCACATATATCCATCCCTGCTGTTATGGCTGAAATAGATCACTTTGTTACATGGTAAAATTTTAAAATCAATGCAGCGAAGTCTGAGGCCCTCGATGTCTCCCTCCCCAAATCCATATAGGATTCCATCCAGTCCAACTTTCCCTTTGCCTGGCCCTCACAGGGTATCAAATACTTAGGAATTCCTATTCATAGAGACCTCTCCCATCTATGCTATCTTAATTTTGGGCCCTTTATTGAACAATTCCATACAGACCACGGTTGGCAAGTTAGAACTGTAAGATTCACTACGTGAACCACTGGTGTTTTGTGGAAAAGCACATGTGCACTGTGTTCCAAATTATTATGCAAAAAGTGTTTAGGAGTGATAAGGGAAGAATTTGTTTGTTTGTCAGTTAAACTCATTGATGGTGATGTGTGTCAGGGCTCTTTATATCACTGTAAGCAATTGCAGACACCTGTGCTAATTAGTTTGGCAGGTGTGTCCAATGAAAGGCAAGACTACTTAAGAAGGCTCTCTCACATTATTAAGCAGCCTACATTTTCTGCCAAAATGGGAAAGAAAAAGGATGTGTCGGCTGCTGAGAAGCAACAAATTGTGGAGTGTTTAGGTCAAGGCATGACTACAATCAACATTGTGCGATGATCAGGATGAAGTGTCTTGGCAATCAAGAAGTATGTAGCTGATTCACAGTACACACGTGTGCGTGCTGATAAGGGCAAATTGAGGACTCTTTCCTACAGGCAATTACGTCAGGTTGAAAGAGCAGCGGCAAAAAAGCCTTGTCATAGCAGCAGACAAGTTTTTGAAGCTGCTTGTGCCTCCAACGTCCCCCGAACAACAAGATGCAGGGTCCTTCAGAGGTTTGCAGCTGTGCATACGCCATCCTGTCGACCTCCTCTATCCACTTCACACAAGCAGAAACGGCTCCAGTGGGCCAAACATTACATGAAGACTGATTTCAAAACTGTTTTGTTCACGGATGAGTGCCGTGCAGCGCTCGATGGTCCAGATGGATGGAGTGGAGGATGGCTGGTTGATGGACACCCCACGCAAACACGGCTACAGCGCCAACAAGGAGGAGGTGGAGTAATGTTTTGGGCTGGAATCATGGGGAGAGAGATTGTCGGCCCCTTTAGGATCCCTGAAGGCGCTAAAGATGAACTCCATAATGTATGTGGATTTTCTCAAACAGCACTTCCTGCCATGGTTCAAGAAGAAGAACCGTGTATTTCACAGCAAGATCATTTTTCTGCATGATCTCATGCTGCACATAAAACATCTGCATCTCTGGCTGATATGGGCATAAAAGGGGACAAACTTATGGTGTGACCCCATGCTCCCCTGACCTCTACCCCATTCAGAACCTTTGGAGCATCATTAAAAGGAGTGTCTATGATGGCGGGAGGCAGTTCACATCTAAGCAACAGCTCTGGGAGGGTATTCTGTCCTCATGCAAAACAATTGAAGCAGAAACCATCCAAAACCTGACAAATTCAATGGACGAGAGAGTTCAGAAGCTCCTTTCGAACAAGGGGTCCTATGTGAAAATGTAACATCACCTAGAATAAAGTTTTGAGTTGAAAACTGTTTGATTTCAGTTTCTAACAACCTGCTAATGCTTATAATTTCAAAAATGACCATTTTTTTGGTCTTTATTAAAATGAAAAGGTTGATCGAAAAGTTTGGGGGATCTAAGAGTGTGGCAACCCAGTAGTCATGATTACTTCGAATTCTGACAATATGAGGGTCATGCTGCAGGTAGTGCAGCAAGAAGGCACTTATGTGTCTTGCGCATCTCGGAGCCCCAAAATTATTTTCCGGGCTAGATGCAGCTAAAAATTATTTTTAATTTTAAATCTGGTGGAGCTTATTATAGATGGCCTAATAGGATCAGTGCTGCACACTGCTACAAAGCCCAAATTATTTTCCAGTCAAGATACAGATAAACATGATTAGTAATTTGAAAGCTTAAAACGGTTGGTAGGGTGATTTTAACCAATCATCAAGCTTTCACTCTCCCCAGGATGACACAGGGGTAGAAAAGTCGTTTCGGATCCATGATTTGTTCATCTTTATGAACGTGAGTCTGTCTACATTATCAGTGGAGAGCCGCGTGCGCTTATCTGTCAGCACACCACCAGCAGCGCTGAACACACGTTCAGACAGAACGCTGGCTGCGGGGCATGACAAGATCTCCAAGGCGTAAGTGGCTAGCTCCGGCCATTTATCCAGATTGGAAGCCCAAAAAGAGCAAGGGTCCAGTGACACAGTCGTGGCTTCAATGTTTACTTGGAGATACTCCTGTACCATCGTCTCTAGGCGTTGACTATGTGTCAGACTTCTTGTCTCCTGTGGCCTTGCAAAGGATGGGCTAAAAAAGTGGTGAAATGATTCCGCAAAATTGATGTTACCAGCAGATACTGTGGTTCTGTTACGGTTTGAGTGCTGAACACTTGACGGTCCCACGGTTGGCAAGTTGGAACTGTGAGATTCACTACGTGCACCACTGGTGTTTTGTGGAAAAGCACATGTAAGATTCTGCAACAGTCTCTGCTGATACTCCTGCATGCGTGCATCCATTTCTATGGCAGGAATAATTTCTGCAAATTTACTTTTGTACCGGGGATCTAACAGTGTGGCAACCCAGTAGTCAGGATTATTTCTAATTCTCACAATTCGAGGGTCATGTTGCAGGTAGTGCAGCAAGAAGGCACTCATGTGTGTTGCGCATCCAGGAGTACCAAGTCCCTGTTGTGTTGGTGGCGAGGTAACAATCATGCTTCCTTCCTCTGTCCTCTCCCCCCAACCTCGCACAACAGAAATGTGATCAAGGTCTCCCTCATCTGATGAGTCTTCCATCAGTTCGTCCTCCACTTCTTCCTGGGCTCCTGCACCTTCCTCACTAGTTTGGCTGCTACCATGCGCCCTGGTAAAACCATCTCCCCCACCCTCACATGCCTGCCGCCTTGGTGCTGCCGACCGTCTGGACCTTGCAGATGTTAGCCCTTCCACATACAACTCCTCCTCCTCTACTTCCTCCACCTCCTCTTGTGCCACCACCTGACTCCGAATTCTGTTTAACATGTGCTCCAGCATGTAAATCACCGGAATAGTCATGCTGATAATGGCATCATCAGCACTAAACATCTTCGTCGCCATTTCAAAACTGTGCAGAAGGGTGCATAGGTCCCTGATCTGAGACCACTCCTCCAGCGTGATTTGCCTCACCTCTGGATCTCGTTGGCCCAGGCTATACGTCAGAACGTATTGCACCAGGGCTTGTCGGTGCTGCCACAGTCGCTGCAACATGTGCAGAGTTGAATTCCACCGGGTAGGCACATCGCATTTTAGCCGGTGAAGTGGCAGGCCCAACGACTTCTGTAGAGATGTAAGTCGCTGAGCTGCGGGATGCGAACGGCGGAAGTGAGCACACAGCGACCGTGCCCTCTGCAGAAGGCCATCTAGTCTGGGATAGTGGGCTAAAAATTGCTGGACAACCAGGTTCAACACGTGAGCCATACAAGGCACGTGTGTGACATTGCCCCGGCGAAGGGCCGCACCCAGGTTTGCAGCATTGTCGCACACGGCCTTCCCTGGTTTCAGGTCCAGTGGAGACAGCCATTCATGAAATTGGTTCTCCAGAGCTGACCACAACTCCTCAGCTGTGTGACTGACATTTCCCAGACATTTCAAAGTAAAAACCGCCTGATGACGTTGAGCCCTACTGCCAGCATAGTAAGGAGGTGTGCAGGATCCCTTCTGCGCAGTTAGAAAGCTTGTGGCATGACCAGACAGGCTTTGGGTGCAGGTGGAAGACTGAGAGGAGGTTGAGGAGGCAGAAGCAGTGGAGGAACTTTGACATAAAGAGGATTGACGCACAACTCGTGGGGACGGCAAGACTTGGACAGCAGCCCCTTGTCCTGCTGTCACCATAGTTACCCAGTGCCCAGTCAGCGACATGTAACGCCCCTGTCCATGCCTACTCGTCCAAGTGTCTGTGGTGAAATGCACCCTGTCACACACAGAGTTTCTCAAAGAAGCGGTGATGTTGTGTGCGACATGCTGGTGGAGCGCAGGCACACCTTTCTTTGAGAAGTAGTGCCGACTGGGCATCTGGTACTGGGGCACTGCGACGGACATAAGGTCTCGAAAATCCTCTGTGTCCACCAGGCGGAAAGGCAGCATTTCTGTAGCCAAGAGCTTGCAGATGGTGAAATTCAACCTCTTAGCTTTCTCATGGCTAGGAGGAAATGGTCTTTTACTTGTCCACATCTGAGGGACCGAGGGCTGGCTATTGTGCTTAGACGGGGTTGATAAGGGTGTCCCCGGCAAACTGCCGGTCTGTGAGGAAGATGCAGGCGGACATGTTAGGTTGCCTTGATCCAAAGGTGGTGCTATCGATGTCGGACAGCGCTCAACACCAGCTGGTGTTACCACCTCCAAAGAAAATGATGACCTGCCAATCACGCTGGCTGTTGCGGGTAAAGAGGTGGCAGGTCTGCGCCCCAAAACAGGTGTGACTGCTGTCCCCCCAGTCACAGAGGATGAAGAGGCCGCGGATGCACAAGATATGGCAGACGGTGGTTGGCCCGGCCGGCTAGGCCGCATTGTAGCACACTGAGCTTCCCACTGCAACTTATGCTTCATGTCCATGTGCTGGTTCATGCATGAAGTACTCAAACTATGTATTTTTTGGCCTCTACTTAGCTTTTGCTGACAAATGTTACAGATAACACGAGTTGGGTCATCTTTATCGATCTGAAAAAATGCCCAGGCTATGCAAGGCTTAGCACCCATGCGACCTGAAGAGCCACCACGACTTGTGGTGAGAGGCAGAGTTGTGTTTGAGGATGCAGTTGTTGACGTGCTTCCAGTACTACGTCTCTGTCCAGGAAGGCGCAACCTGACCTCGTCGTCACTAGCATCTTCCTCCACCTCCTCTGCTGACCTCATCTCTTGGCTGACTGTGGGTTGACAGTAAGTGGGATCTCCAACCTCATCATCATCACCCTGTGTGTTATCACACCCGTCGTCCTCAGAGCCAACCTGTTCCTGCCCTGACAAAAAACTAAAGTTGTCGCTCCAATCAGGTATTTGAGTCTTATCATCGTCTTCCTCATTGTCTCCACCAATAGGAGTTACAGTTTGGGAATGAGGGTCTACATTATGGTCAGAACCTTCTGCGTCTGGTCCTGGATCCGACTCATAAAGATTCTGGGCATCAGTGCAGATCATTTCCTCGTCTGGATTCACAGAAGCGCTGGAGTCGACCTCTGATTCCCAGGCTATAGTATGAGTAAACAGCTCTGCAGACTCAACCATCTGTTCTACCTCATACTCAGACGGGCAGCTGGAGATTTGGGAGCTGTGAGGAAGCAAGTGCGATTTGGGTGACACCTTTGAGGACTGGAGTATTTGTGATGTTGAAGTTGATGTGGAGGAGAGCCCACTTAAAGGAGCACTTGATATCCGTTGAAGCACCTGCTGTTTTTGTGCCTCATCTGGAATTTGTAGCGATTGGCGTGGCCGTAAGAAAGGGATCTTATCACATTGTCCGCTAAAAGAAGTAGACATTTTAGTTTGGCTAGAAGATGGTCTTTCTTCTGCAAATGTTACCGTTGCTTTAACACCTACCCCACGGACACAACCTTTTTTCCCCTTCCCAACACGCCTATTCCCCTTTCCACCAGCAGCAGGCCTTTTTCCACTCATTTTGGTGGTTAACTAATTCACAACTCTGGAGTTGTTTGCACAAAAAAACAATGGATGGTAACCGAGCAGAGCTGAGTGGCCAAACTGTGGTATTAGGTCAAAACTATTGGCTGGGTTAGATGCAGAAAAAAATTATATTCAATTTGCAACCTGATGGAAGTCAGTATAGATGGACTAATACAACAAGTCCCACACACAGCTAGAAGCCCAATATTTTTTCAGAGGTAGATGCAGAAAAAATATATTCAGTTTGCAACCTGATGGAGGTCTGTATAGATGGATTAATAGAACAAGTCCCACACACAGCTAGAAGCCCAATATTTTTTCAGAGGTAGATGCAGAAAAAAATATATTCAGTTTGCAACCTGATGGAGGTCAGTATAGATGGACTAATACAACAAGTCCCACACACAGCTAGAAGCCCAATATTTTTTCAGAGGTAGATGCAGAAAAAAATTATATTCAGTTTGCAACCTGATGGAGGTCTGTATAGATGGATTAATAGAACAAGACCCACACACAGCTAGAAGCCCAATATTTTTTCAGAGGTAGATGCAGAAAAAAATATATTCAGTTTGCAACCTGATGGAGGTCAGTATAGATGGACTAATACAACAAGTCCCACACACAGCTAGAAGCCCAAATATTTTTTCAGAGGTACTGTAGATGCAGATAAAAATTATTTTTAATTTGCAACCTGATGGAGGTCAGTATAGATGGACTAATAGAGAAAGTCCGACACACTGCTAGAAGGCCAAATATTTTTTCAGAGCTAGATGCAGAAAAAAATTATATTTAGTTTGCAACCTGATGGAGGTCTGTATAGATGGATTAATAGAACAAGACCCACACACAGCTAGAAGCCCAATATTTTTTCAGAGGTAGATGCAGAAAAAAATATATTCAGTTTGCAACCTGATGGAGGTCAGTATAGATGGACTAATACAACAAGTCCCACACACAGCTAGAAGCCCAAATATTTTTTCAGAGGTACTGTAGATGCAGATAAAAATTATTTTTAATTTGCAACCTGATGGAGGTCAGTATAGATGGACTAATAGAGAAAGTCCGACACACTGCTAGAAGGCCAAATATTTTTTCAGAGCTAGATGCAGAAAAAAATTATATTTAGTTTGCAACCTGATGGAGGTCTGTATAGATGGATTAATAGAACAAGACCCACACACAGCTAGAAGCCCAATATTTTTTCAGAGGTAGATGCAGAAAAAAATATATTCAGTTTGCAACCTGATGGAGGTCAGTATAGATGGACTAATACAACAAGTCCCACACACAGCTAGAAGCCCAATATTTTTTCAGAGGTAGATGCAGAAAAAAATATATTCAGTTTGCAACCTGATGGAGGTCAGTATAGATGGACTAATACAACAAGTCCCACACACAGCTAGAAGCCCAAATATTTTTTCAGAGGTACTGTAGATGCAGATAAAAATTATTTTTAATTTGCAACCTGATGGAGGTCAGTATAGATGGACTAATAGAGAAAGTCCGACACACTGCTAGAAGGCCAAATATTTTTTCAGAGCTAGATGCAGAAAAAAATTAGATTCAGTTTGCAACCTGATGGAGGTCAGTATAGATGGACTAACAGAGAAAGTCCCACACACTGCTAGAAGGCCAAATATTTTTTCAGAGCTAGATGCATACAAAAAATTATTTTGAATTTGCAACCTGATGGAGGTCAGTATAGGTGGACTAATAGAACAAGTCCCACACACTTCTAGAAGGCCAAATATTTTTTCAGAGCTAGATGCAGAAAAAAATTATATTCAGTTTGCAACCTGATGGAGGTCTGTATAGATCGATTAATAGAACAAGACCCACACACAGCTAGAAGCCCAATATTTTTTCAGAGGTAGATGCAGAAAAAAATATATTCAGTTTGCAACCTGATGGAGGTCAGTATAGATGGAATAATACAACAAGTCCCACACACAGCTAGAAGCCCAATATTTTTTCAGAGGTAGATGCAGAAAAAAATATATTCAGTTTGCAACCTGATGGAGGTCAGTATAGATGGACTAATACAACAAGTCCCACACACAGCTAGAAGCCCAAATATTTTTTCAGAGGTACTGTAGATGCAGATAAAAATTATTTTTAATTTGCAACCTGATGGAGGTCAGTATAGATGGACTAATAGAGAAAGTCCGACACACTACTAGAAGGCCAAATATTTTTTCAGAGCTAGATGCAGAAAAAAATTATATTCAGTTTGCAACCTGATGGAGGTCAGTATAGATGGATTAATACAACAAGACCCACACACAGCTAGAAGCCCAATATTTTTTCAGAGGTAGATGCAGAAAAAAATATATTCAGTTTGCAACCTGATGGAGGTCAGTATAGATGGACTAACAGAGAAAGTCCCACACACTGCTAGAAGGCCAAATATTTTTTCAGAGCTAGATGCATACAAAAAATTATTTTGAATTTGCAACCTGATGGAGGTCAGTATAGGTGGACTAATAGAACAAGTCCCACACACTTCTAGAAGGCCAAATATTTTTTCAGAGCTAGATGCAGAAAAAAATTATATTCAGTTTGCAACCTGATGGAGGTCTGTATAGATCGATTAATAGAACAAGACCCACACACAGCTAGAAGCCCAATATTTTTTCAGAGGTAGATGCAGAAAAAAATATATTCAGTTTGCAACCTGATGGAGGTCAGTATAGATGGAATAATACAACAAGTCCCACACACAGCTAGAAGCCCAATATTTTTTCAGAGGTAGATGCAGAAAAAAATATATTCAGTTTGCAACCTGATGGAGGTCAGTATAGATGGACTAATACAACAAGTCCCACACACAGCTAGAAGCCCAAATATTTTTTCAGAGGTACTGTAGATGCAGATAAAAATTATTTTTAATTTGCAACCTGATGGAGGTCAGTATTGATGGACTAATAGAGAAAGTCCCACACACTGCTAGAAGGCCAAATATTTTTTCAGAGCTAGATGTAGAAAAAAATTATATTCAGTTTGCAACCTGATGGAGGTCAGTATAGATGGATTAATACAACAAGACCCACACACAGCTAGAAGCCCAATATTTTTTCAGAGGTAGATGCAGAAAAAAATATATTCAGTTTGCAACCTGATGGAGGTCAGTATAGATGGACTAATACAACAAGTCCCACACACAGCTAGAAGCCCAATATTTTTTCAGAGGTAGATGCAGAAAAAAATATATTCAGTTTGCAACCTGATGGAGGTCAGTATAGGTGGACTAATAGAACAAGTCCCACACACTGCTAGAAGCCCAAATATTTTTTCAGAGCTAGATGCAGAAAAAAATTAGATTCAGTTTGCAACCTGATGGAGGTCAGTATAGATAGACTAATAGAATGATGCTATGCCCAAAAGATTTTACTTCACTAGGTGCAGTAAAAAAATTGGTATTCTATACACAGGTGGTATATCTTGCAACACAGATAGGCTACTCCACTGACTAACACACTCTGCAATAGGCCAAAAAGGATTAGCTTTGCTAGATTCAGCCAAATGCTGTGAAAAAAACTTGCACAGCACTGGCACAGACCTGCCTGGCAAAAACTGATAGGAACTGATGTAACTTAGTCCTGAAAAGGACTCCAATTACAATTAGTCTTTACTCCCACAACCTATCTATTTAAGAGCACAGACCTGCCTGATAAAAGTCGTAGGAAATGCTGTAAGCTAGTCCTTAAAAGGACTGCAATCACAACTATTCCCTACTCCCAAGCTATCTGTATATTTGTGCGAAAATTGGCTTGAAATTAACAAGGTATAGCGCACACAGCAACAGCGGTGCCATCTAACACGCAGCTGCAGCAGTGAAAAAATGGTGGCGACGGGGAAAATGGCTTGGTCTTATAGGGCAAGGACATGTGACATACACTGCCAATGACACATGCCCTTGCTTGTGTGAAAAAAAGCACTTCGCTCCGTGTGTGCGCTGCTGATAGGCTGACAGATTGCACCTCCCCACTGTAAATGCGGGAAAGAGAAAAAAAAATGGAGATCTTCATTGTTCCTGCAGAGATCCATCCCCTGCCCCTCCCCCCACCCCGCTGTACACTCAAACTGCGTATGAACATTAATTTTCATCATTACTGAGAAAAAATCCAGTTATGATTTTGGTGCACGAACAGTTATCGAACATAACCTCGAACAGCCGAATTTTTCTCAAATTGTTCGTGTTCGCCGACCGGCTCGAACACCGCCCAAAACAGCTCGAATTTGAGATTGGCGAACAGTTCGAGTAGAACAACGCTCATCTCTAGTAATAAAGAGTAGATTAGAACCGTGGAAGAGGAAAACCACAGTTATTGTTTTCTTGGCTATACCACACTTTTTTAAATAGAGATATTTGCGGCTGAACAGTGTGCGACACACTCAAACTGCTCTTTTTTTAGATACCAAAGGCCCAAAACTGGATAGTACAGCGATTTGACCCATGGAACTGCGAAACCACACTGGGATGTCGGGCCTACACAAGACTATTTTCAACAGATATATTTTTGTGTCACAACAGTCAGGAGACACTACTGTTTTTCTTTACGGAAAAAACTACCAAAAGCTGAATAATAGAGATTTTTTACCGTGGGATGGCAAAACCACAGTTATTGTTTACTGGGGTATACCACACTTTTTTAAATAGAGATATTTGCGGCTGAACAGTGAGCGACACACTCAAACTGCTTTTTTTTAGATACCAAAGGCCCAAAACTGGATAGTACAGCGATTTGACCCGTGGAACTGCGAAACCACACTGGGATGTCGGGCCTACACAAGACTATTTTCAACAGATATATTTTTGTGTCACAACAGTCAGGAGACACTACTGTTTTTCTTTACGGAAAAAACTACCAAAAGCTGAATAATAGAGATTTTTTACCGTGGGATGGCAAAACCACAGTTATTGTTTACTGGGGTATACCACACTTTTTTAAATAGAGATATTTGCGGCTGAACAGTGAGCGACACAATCAAACTGTTTTTTTTTTTAGATACAAATGGCCCAAAATGGATAATACAGAAGTTTGAACCGTGGAAGTGCAAAACAACACTTCTGTTTCTCTAGCCTACACCAGACTATTTTCAACAGTTATATTTGTGTCTGAAAAATCAGAGACACACTTTTTTGGTGGGGGGGGGGGGACACCAAAAGGTTAATAAGACAGGTATTTGTACAGTGTGAAGGAGGAAAAAAAAGGGAGGATTTTTCCTGGCCCCCGACACCTGGTGCTAGCAATTTCAGCAACAGGAGCACACAGGACTGTAATGCAGCGTTTGCTGGTATAACCACTGTGTCTCCTATACAGCCTGCCTGCCTGGTATCTGGGATGGATATTAGTCCTGAAAACTGTTTGTTTGTTCTGGCAGCCTTTACAGACCCTACACTAACTATTTCGCAGTTTATATCTCTCCCTAAATCAGCAGCGCTGTCCCTACACTGTCTGATCCGGAGCGACTGTGTCCAAGATGGCGGCGCCCCGTTTTAAATACTCGAGGTGACGCTGTGCGGCCAGCCAATCACTGTAATGCCTACAACCAACATGGCTGCAGCATTACAGTGACTGGCTGGCAATCCCTGCATGTTCATTGGCTCTGTAAAGAGCGCCAAACATGCAGGGCGGAGACCCGAGCTCCCGCCCGAGTAACCCGGAAATGCTCTGTGCTCGCCGAACATCCCGAGTAGCGTGATGCTCGGGCGAGAACCGAGCAGTGTTGAGCATGTTCGCTCAACACTAGTTACAGGCATTTTCGGTATAACAACTCTTTTTTGAAAATACCCATTTTTATGGTCATGCATTCTAGGCCCAGACTATTGTTTGAATAAGCCTGGATGTTGACACTTGAGTTGATATTTACTGCAACTTATTGTCTGCTAGCTTTGCAAAACAGGGACTCAGGATCATTGAACAATGGATGTTTGCTAAATATGCTAATTACCATTGTATAAGTCCATGCAGCTTGTTGACTTGAATTGTTTGGGTGTTAGCAAGTCAATATTGAGGGATGAACTGTGGATACTCAAGCACTGTGAGTTAATATCATCATCTCTGACCCTGGACTTGTGAATGATGGCTTGAAAGGACAATTGTGAACTATAAAAAGGGGGCCTCTGTTCTGTGTGACTTTACAGTATGTCAGCTTAGGGAACCCTGGCCCTAGCTGGAGGAATACAGATCTGTTCCATTGACTATTGCTGAACCCTCAGAGACGTCTTGAAGAATCCAGGTTGGGACAATCAGGTCACCTGGCCACAGACCTCACTGCTCTCGGCTAATTTCCTAAGTTTGCCATTATCCCCTCTCTTTTGGGTGCCCGCAATAAGCGGGGTGCCACTGGTATTGGTAGTCAGGCCTGGAAGCCCCGAAATCGCAGCTGCTCTATAATCAGCGGGCCAGTGGAAGGGTGAGACTCTGTAATTTGCACCATCTTGGGTATTTGTTGGGACTGTTCTATAGGTTATTGTTGGCTGGTGGTTCAATAAATTATTGCAACACTGTTTTACCTTCATCCTGTGTTTCCTGAGTAGTATTCTGCCCACAGTAAAAGAGAGTGGTCGTTCAGTGGTATGAGCCTTGGTCCATGCAGTCTTTCTAAAGACAGCCAGGCCAGAGAACAAGAGCACCCACTGACCCCGTGTCTCCACATGCTGAGAATGGGAACATGCAAACAAACCACAGGAGAAGCAATAGAGAAAAACTCAGCAAGATAATCCTTTATTGGGGAGTTGGGACACCAAACATCCATCTAATGTGGAATATAGCCAGCAAAGACTGCATGTGCCAAGAGAGTATAAATAACCACTTCCAAGATGTGATAGGGCAAACCAAAACGAGGAAGTGAAAACACCTGCATAGAAGCAACAAAGCAAAGCAAAGACATGAGCACTATCAGCAGTTGGACAGAGACAGCACGGGCTGTGGTCCAATGGAGAGGGAAAATGACCCAAAACCTTATATCACTGGATCGAGTCCTGGAGTTGAGCCATGACAATATCATACTAAATGGGTGCAGAAATGTTAGAGAAAATCTGCAACATCAAAAACTCACCAAAAGCTTATAGTGGGAACATAGCCTTAAAGTTTTTCTTTTTAGGCACGATGAGGATTTGATGAGTTTTTGATGTTGCAGAGTTCATTTTTGCACCTATAAAGTAAATTAGGTTACTTTTTTTTTTTTTATTGCGTCTTTGAATGTGGTTTTGAAAAGCTTTGGAGAGGGACAGAAACGCACACAAAATAGGGCAATATCGTCTGTTAATGACAAGTGAAACTCAGAGCGTAATAAGAGACATTAAATTCACTGAGAATAATCAAATTTCTAGGGTAAAACTGCACAAGCAGGCGAATTCAAATTTGGCCTGATCTGCTCATTTCTACTTCCTGGTATTTGGCTTTGACAAGGGAAGGTAAGGGAAAACTAAGGGAAAGGAAAGAGAAAAGAAATGTAAATAAAATAAAAGGAAATGAAAGAGAAAAATGGGAAACTAAAGGAAAGGAAAATGGAAAGGGAAAGGAAAGAGAAGGAAAATTAAAACTAAGGGAAAGGAAATGGAAAGGAAAGAGAAGAAAGGGAAATGAAAGGGAAAGCAAATGGAAATAAAATGGAAAGGAATGCAATAGAAAAAAACTAAAGCTTGCTGTCACACTGGTATTGGAACCATTTACATAAATTTAGTATGGAAACACATTTTGACTAGAGATGAGCGTTGTTCTACTCGAACTGTTCGCCAATCTCAAATTCGAGCTGTTTTGGGCGGTGTTCGAGCCGTTCGGCGAACACGAACAATTTGAGAAAAATTCGGCTGTTCGAGGTTATGTTCGATAACTGTTCGTGCACCAAAATCATAACTGGATTTTTTCTCAGTAATGATGAAAATTAATGTTAATACGCAGTTTGAGTGTACAGCGGGGTGGGGGGAGGGGCAGGGGATGGATCTCTGCAGGAACAATGAAGATCTCCATTTTTTTTTCTCTTTCCCGCATTTGCAGTGGGGAGGTGCAATCTGTCAGCCTATCAGCAGCGCACACACGGAGCGAAGTGCTTTTCTTCACACAAGCAAGGGCATGTGTCATTGGCAGTGTATGTCACATGTCCTTGCCCTATAAGACACAGCCATTTTCCCCGTCGCCACCATTTTCTCACTGCTGCAGCTGCGTGTTAGACGGCACCGCTGTTGCTGTGTGCGCTATACCTTGTTAATTTCAAGCCAATTTTCGCACAAATATACAGATAGCTTGGGAGTAGGGAATAGTTGTGATTGCAGTCCTTTTAAGGACTAGGTTACAGCATTTCATACGACTTTTATCAGGGAGGTCTGTGCTCTTAAATAGATAGGTTGTGGGAGTAAAGACTAATTGTAATTGGAGTCCTTTTCAGGACTAGGTTACATCAGTTCCTATCAGTTTTTGCCAGGCAGGTCTGTGCCAGTGCTGTGCAAGTTTTTTTCACAGCATTTGGCTGAATCTAGCAAAGCTAATCCTTTTTGGCCTATTGCAGAGTGTGTTAGTCAGTGGAGTAGCCTATCTGTGCTGCAAGATATACCACCTGTGTATAGAATACCAATTTTTTTACTGCACCTAGTGAAGTAAAATCTTTTGGGCATAGCATCATTCTATTAGTCCATCTATACTGACCTCCATCAGGTTGCAAATTAAAACTAATTTTTATCTGCATCTACAGTACCTCTGAAAAAATATTTGGGCTTCTACCTGTGTGTGGGACTTGTTGTATTAGTCCATCTATACTGACCTCCATCAGGTTGCAAACTGAATATATTTTTTTCCTGCATCTACCTCTGAAAAAATATTGGGCTTCTAGCTGTGTGTGGCTCTTGTTCTATTAATCCATCTATACTGACCTCCATCAGGTTGCAAACTGAATATAATTTTTTTCTGCATCTAGCTCTGAAAAAATATTTGGCCTTCTAGTAGTGTGTCGGACTTTCTCTATTAGTCCATCTATACTGACCTCCATCAGGTTGCAAATTAAAACTAATTTTTATCTGCATCTACAGTACCTCTGAAAAAATATTTGGGCTTCTAGCTGTGTGTGGGACTTGTTGTATTAGTCCATCTATACTGACCTCCATCAGGTTGCAAACTGAATATATTTTTTTCTGCATCTACCTCTGAAAAAATATTGGGCTTCTAGCTGTGTGTGGGACTTGTTGTATTAGTCCATCTATACTGACCTCCATCAGGTTGCAAACTGAATATATTTTTTTCTGCAACTACCTCTGAAAAAATATTGGGCTTCTAGCTGTGTGTGGGTCTTGTTCTATTAATCCATCTATACTGACCTCCATCAGGTTGCAAACTGAATATAATTTTTTTCTGCATCTAGCTCTGAAAAAATATTTGGCCTTCTAGTAGTGTGTCGGACTTTCTCTATTAGTCCATCTATACTGACCTCCATCAGGTTGCAAACTGAATATATTTTGTTCTGCATCTACCTCTGAAAAAATATTTGGCCTTCTAGTAGTGTGTCGGACTTTCTCTATTAGTCCATCTATACTGACCTCCATCAGGTTGCAAATTAAAGCTAATTTTTATCTGCATCTACAGTACCTCTGAAAAAATATTTGGGCTTCTAGCTGTGTGTGGGACTTGTTGTATTAGTCCATCTATACTGACCTCCATCAGGTTGCAAACTGAATATATTTTTTTCCTGCATCTACCTCTGAAAAAATATTGGGCTTCTAGCTGTGTGTGGGTCTTGTTCTATTAATCCATCTATACTGACCTCCATCAGGTTGCAAATTCAAAATAATTTTTTTCTGCATCTAACCCAGCCAATAGTTTTGGCCTAATACCACAGTTTGGCCACTCAGCTCTGCTCGGTTACCATCCATTGTTTTTTTGTGCAAACAACTCCAGAGTTGTGAATTAGTTAACCACCAAAATGAGTGGAAAAAGGCCTGCTGCTGGTGGAAAGGGGAATAGGCGTGTTGGGAAGGGGAAAAAAGGTTGTGTCCGTGGGGTAGGTGTTAAAGCAACAGTAACATCTGCAGAAGAAAGACCATCTTCCAGCCAAACTAAAATGTCTACTTCTTTTAGCGGACAATGTGATAAGATCCCTTTCTTACGGCCACGCCAATCGCTACAAATTCCAGATGAGGCACAAAAACAGCAGGTGCTTCAACGGATATCAAGTGCTCCTTTAAGTGGGCTCTCCTCCACATCAACTTCAACATCACAAATACTCCAGTCCTCAAAGGTGTCACCCAAATCGCACTTGCTTCCTCACAGCTCCCAAATCTCCAGCTGCCCGTCTGAGTATGAGGTAGAACAGATGGTTGAGTCTGCAGAGCTGTTTACTCATACTATAGCCTGGGAATCAGAGGTCGACTCCAGCGCTTCTGTGAATCCAGACGAGGAAATGATCTGCACTGATGCCCAGAATCTTTATGAGTCGGATCCAGGACCAGACGCAGAAGGTTCTGACCATAATGTAGACCCTCATTCCCAAACTGTAACTCCTGTTGGTGGAGACAATGAGGAAGACGATGATAAGACTCAAATACCTGATTGGAGCGACAACTTTAGTTTTTTGTCAGGGCAGGAACAGGTTGGCTCTGAGGACGACGGGTGTGATAACGCACAGGGTGATGATGATGAGGTTGGAGATCCCACTTACTGTCAACCCACAGTCAGCCAAGAGATGAGGTCAGCAGAGGAGGTGGAGGAAGATGCTAGAGACGACGAGGTCAGGTTGCGCCTTCCTGGACAGAGACGTAGTACTGGAAGCACGTCAACAACTGCATCCTCAAACACAACTCTGCCTCTCACCACAAGTCGTGGTGGCTCTTCAGGTCGCATGGGTGCTAAGCCTTGCATAGCCTGGGCATTTTTTCAGATCGATAAAGATGACCCAACTCGTGTTATCTGTAACATTTGTCAGCAAAAGCTAAGTAGAGGCCAAAAAATACATAGTTTGAGTACTTCATGCATGAACCGGCACATGGACATGAAGCATAAGTTGCAGTGGGAAGCTCAGTGTGCTACAATGCGGCCTAGCCGGCCGGGCCAACCACCGTCTGCCATATCTTGTGCATCCGCGGCCTCTTCATCCTCTGTGACTGGGGGGACAGCAGTCACACCTGTTTTGGGGCGCAGACCTGCCACCTCTTTACCCGCAACAGCCAGCGTGATTGGCAGGTCATCATTTTCTTTGGAGGTGGTAACACCAGCTGGTGTTGAGCGCTGTCCGACATCGATAGCACCACCTTTGGATCAAGGCAACCTAACATGTCCGCCTGCATCTTCCTCACAGACCGGCAGTTTGCCGGGGACCCCCTTATCAACCCCGTCTAAGCACAATAGCCAGCCCTCGGTCCCTCAGATGTGGACAAGTAAAAGACCATTTCCTCCTAGCCATGAGAAAGCTAAGAGGTTGAATTTCACCATCTGCAAGCTCTTGGCTACAGAAATGCTGCCTTTCCGCCTGGTGGACACAGAGGATTTTCGAGACATTATGTCCGTCGCAGTGCCCCAGTACCAGATGCCCAGTCGGCACTACTTCTCAAAGAAAGGTGTGCCTGCGCTCCACCAGCATGTCGCACATAACATCACCGCTTCTTTGAGAAACTCTGTGTGTGACAGGGTGCATTTCACCACAGACACTTGGACGAGTAGGCATGGACAGGGGCGTTACATGTCGCTGACTGGGCACTGGGTAACTATGGTGACAGCAGGACAAGGGGCTGCTTGTCCAAGTCTTGCCGTCCCCACGAGTTGTGCATCAATCCTCTTTATGTCAAAGTTCCTCCACTGCTTCTGCCTCCTCAACCTCCTCTCGGTCTTCCACCTGCACCCAAAGCCTGTCTGGTCATGCCACAAGCTTTCTAACTGCGCAGAAGGGATCCTGCACACCTCCTTACTATGCTGGCAGTAGGGCTCAACGTCATCAGGCGGTTTTTACATTGAAATGTCTGGGAAATGTGAGTCACACAGCTGAGGAGTTGTGGTCAGCTCTGGAGAACCAATTTCATGAATGGTTGTCTCCACTGGACCTGAAACCAGGGAAGGCCGTGTGCGACAATGCTGCAAACCTGGGTGCGGCCCTTCGCCGGGGCAATGTCACACACGTGCCTTGTATGGCTCACGTGTTGAACCTGGTTGTCCAGCAATTTTTAGCCCATTATCCCAGACTAGATGGCCTTCTGCAGAGGGCACGGTCGCTGTGTGCTCACTTCCGCCGTTCGCATCCCGCAGCTCAGCGACTTACATCTCTACAGAAGTCGTTGGGCCTGCCACTTCACCGGCTAAAATGCGATGTGCCTACCCGGTGGAATTCAACTCTGCACATGTTGCAGCGACTGTGGCAGCACCGACAAGCCCTGGTGCAATACGTTCTGACGTATAGCCTGGGCCAACGAGATTCAGAGGTGGGGCAAATCACGCTGGAGGAGTGGTCTCAGATCAGGGACCTATGCACCCTTCTGCACAGTTTTGAAATGGCGACGAAGATGTTTAGTGCTGACGATGCCATTATCAGCATGACTATTCCGGTGATTTACATGCTGGAGCACATGTTAAACAGAATTCGGAGTCAGGTGGTGGCACAAGAGGAGGTGGAGGAAGTAGAGGAGGAGGAGTTGTATGCGGAAGGGCTAACATCTGCAAGGTCCAGACGGTCGGCAGCACCAAGGCGGCAGGCATGTGAGGGTGGGGGAGATGGTTTTACCAGGGCGCATGGTAGCAGCCAAACTAGTGAGGAAGGTGCAGGAGCCCAGGAAGAAGTGGAGGACGAACTGATGGAAGACTCATCAGATGAGGGAGACCTTGATCACATTTCTGTTGTGCGAGGTTGGGGGGAGAGGACAGAGGAAGGAAGCATGATTGTTACCTCGCCACCAACACAACAGGGACTTGGTGCTCCTGGATGCGCAACACACATGAGTGAATTCTTGCTGCACTACCTGCAACATGACCCTCGAATTGTGAGAATTAGAAATAATCCTGACTACTGGGTTGCCACACTGTTAGATCCCCGGTACAAAAGTAAATTTGCAGAAATTATTCCTGCCATAGAAAGGGATGCACGCATGCAGGAGTATCAGCAGAGACTGTTGCAGAATCTTACATGTGCTTTTCCACAAAATACCAGTGGTGCACGTAGTGAATCTCACAGTTCCAACTTGCCAACCGTGGGACCATCAAGTGTTCAGCACTCAAACCGTAACAGAACCACAGTATCTGCTGGTAACATCAATTTTGCGGAATCATTTCACCACTTTTTTAGCCCATCCTTTGCAAGGCCACAGGAGACAAGAAGTCTGACACATAGTCAACGCCTAGAGACGATGGTACAGGAGTATCTCCAAGTAAACATTGAAGCCACGACTGTGTCACTGGACCCTTGCTCTTTTTGGGCTTCCAATCTGGATAAATGGCCGGAGCTAGCCACTTACGCCTTGGAGATCTTGTCATGCCCCGCAGCCAGCGTTCTGTCTGAACGTGTGTTCAGCGCTGCTGGTGGTGTGCTGACAGATAAGCGCACGCGGCTCTCCACTCATAATGTAGACAGACTCACGTTCATAAAGATGAACAAATCATGGATCCGAAACGACTTTTCTACCCCTGTGTCATCCTGGGGAGACTAAAAGCTTGATGATTGGTTAAAATCACCCTACCAACCGTTTTAAGCTTTCAAATTACTAATCATGTTTATCTGTATCTTGACTGGAAAATAATTTGGGCTTTGTAGCAGTGTGCAGCACTGATCCTATTAGGCCATCTATACTAAAGCTTCACCAGATTTAAAATTAAAAATAATTTTTAGCTGCATCTAGCCCGGAAAATAATTTTGGGGCTCCGAGATGCGCAAGGCACATAAGTGCCTTCTTGCTGCACTACCTGCAGCATGACCCTCATATTGTCAGAATTCGAAGTAATCATGACTACTGGGTTGCCACACTCTTAGATCCCCCAAACTTTTCGATCAACCTTTTCATTTTAATAAAGACCAAAAAAATGGTCATTTTTGAAATTATAAGCATTAGCAGGTTGTTAGAAACTGAAATCAAACAGTTTTCAACTCAAAACTTTATTCTAGGTGATGTTACATTTTCACATAGGACCCCTTGTTCGAAAGGAGCTTCTGAACTCTCTCGTCCATTGAATTTGTCAGGTTTTGGATGGTTTCTGCTTCAATTGTTTTGCATGAGGACAGAATACCCTCCCAGAGCTGTTGCTTAGATGTGAACTGCCTCCCGCCATCATAGACACTCCTTTTAATGATGCTCCAAAGGTTCTGAATGGGGTAGAGGTCAGGGGAGCATGGGGGTCACACCATAAGTTTGTCCCCTTTTATGCCCATATCAGCCAGAGATGCAGATGTTTTATGTGCAGCATGAGATGGTGCATTATTATGCAGAAAAATGATCTTGCTGTGAAATACACGGTTCTTCTTCTTGAACCATGGCAGGAAGTGCTGTTTGAGAAAATCCACATACATTATGGAATTCATCTTTAGCGCCTTCAGGGATCCTAAAGGGGCCGACAATCTCTCTCCCCATGATTCCAGCCCAAAACATTACTCCACCTCCTCCTTGTTGGCGCTGTAGCCGTGTTTGCGTGGGGTGTCCATCAACCAGCCATCCTCCACTCCATCCATCTGGACCATCGAGCGCTGCACGGCACTCATCCGTGAACAAAACAGTTTTGAAATCAGTCTTCATGTAATGTTTGGCCCACTGGAGCCGTTTCTGCTTGTGTGAAGTGGATAGAGGAGGTCGACAGGATGGCGCATGCACAGCTGCAAACCTCTGAAGGACCCTGCATCTTGTTGTTCGGGGGACGTTGGAGGCACAAGCAGCTTCAAAAACTTGTCTGCTGCTATGACAAGGCTTTTTTGCCGCTGCTCTTTCAACCTGACGTAATTGCCTGTAGGAAAGAGTCCTCAATTTGCCCTTATCAGCACGCACACGTGTGTACTGTGAATCAGCTACATACTTCTTGATTGCCAAGACACTTCATCCTGATCATCGCACAATGTTGATTGTAGTCATGCCTTGACCTAAACACTCCACAATTTGTTGCTTCTCAGCAGCCGACACATCCTTTTTCTTTCCCATTTTGGCAGAAAATGTAGGCTGCTTAATAATGTGAGAGAGCCTTCTTAAGTAGTCTTGCCTTTCATTGGACACACCTGCCAAACTAATTAGCACAGGTGTCTGCAATTGCTTACAGTGATATAAAGAGCCCTGACACACATCACCATCAATGAGTTTAACTGACAAACAAACAAATTCTTCCCTTATCACTCCTAAACACTTTTTGCATAATAATTTGGAACGCAGTGTACATGTGCTTTTCCACAAAACACCAGTGGTTCACGTAGTGAATCTTACAGTTCTAACTTGCCAACCGTGGTCTGTATGGAGTTGTTCAATAAAGGGCCCAAAATTAAGATAACATAGATGGGAGAGGTCTCTATGAATAGGAATTCCTAAGTATTTGATACCCTGTGAGGGCCAGGCAAAGGGAAAGTTGGACTGGATGGAATCCTATATGGATTTGGGGAGGGAGACATCGAGGGCCTCAGACTTCGCTGCATTGATTTTAAAATTTTACCATGTAACAAAGTGATCTATTTCAGCCATAACAGCATGGATGGATATATGTGATTGAGTGATATATACTAGGACATCATCAGCAAATAGAGAGCACTTGTACTCGGTGCCTCCCACCTCAATCCACCTAATATTGGGGTTATGGCGAATTGATGAGAGCAGGTGCTCCGTCACTAGGATGTATAAGAGAGGGGACAGAGGACATCACTGCCTTGTCCCATTGGTGATTGTGAAAGGTGATGAAAATGTTCTGACGCACCCCCTGGGCCTTGGGACACCCGGAGCTCAGACAACTCCCAGATAGTGTTGAGCCACCCCCGTGTGTTCGCCGAACTGTTCGTCGAACTGTTCGTCGAACACCTTCGAACACCGTTAAAACCAATGGCAGGCAAACAAAAACACATAGAAACACATAGAAAACACCTTCAAAGGTGTCCAAAAGCTGACAAACTGCTCAGAAGACACAACTAACACATGGAAAAGTGACAAGTACATATAGTCATGCGAAAAGAAAAGAGGTGGAGGAGTAAAAGGAGGGGGAGACACAGATATAGGCATGTCATGCCCTTCTAAAATCCAAAAAGTGAGAAGCCGAGACGGCCAGTCCGCTCCTGCCCGTGCCACCTCCGTGTCGCCGGGTTTGTGCCAGAGCCGCGGTGAACCCTGACGACCAGCCCCCCTCTCCCAATACTGGTGCCTGTCCGCTGGTGGGTCGAGAGAGCCCCCCTGTGGTGGAGGCAGCTCTAAGCTTTTTAATTTAAATTGTCCCTCTAATTTGAATGAATACACTTTAAATCCATTTCAAAGGATCTATTGGAGGGCAAGTCTCATGCCAGCAGCCGCGTAATTCCAGCTCCAGTAGCGTCCACTAAAGCTGCTGCAGTTAAAAAGCTTTTATAAGGATCGAGCTCGGCTGTCCACCGCAAGGCATCCTAGTGCCAGTCCCAGCCCCTATGCCTTGGGGTGCCTCCTGATGCTCTTCACTAAGTATCCCGTGGTCCCGAAGCATTTCCTTTGAAAAAATTAAGTGTCCAAACTACAGGTGGTGTAGCTTGCTTAACAGCCGGGATAATCCGCTGACTAGCAGACACTGCTACTAGGCACAAAGTATTTCCTGGGCTAGATGCAGTTAAAAATTTGTAAGTAGATACTCTCGTTGGATGCTGAGAAAGCATTCCATAGAGTCTCCTGGCACGCCATATATGATTCTCTTAAAAAGCTTGGGGTAGGGGTCTAGGGGACCCTTTTATAGCCAAAATCACGGCCCTGTATCACAATACGTCACCTAGGCTGAAGATAAATGGAACTGTAGCACCGAGGGCTCGGTTGCTACAGACGTATTGCACCTCACCCAGAGGTGTGATATCTCACTCTCAGATAAGGATGGAGTGTGGATCAGGACCCGACACCTGCATGCATTACACCACATTGCCGTGGGGCAGGGCGACCAATATGCCCCTGAGATGGGCACGACAGTCCCTGTCCCTGGCTGGAGTGGGGGGAGGGAACACTGAGGAAGGGGAACCCTGCAGTGCAGGAGCAGGGAGGAAGCAGTTCCTGGGTGCATTGAGAAGGGAGTATAAAAGGTGGGCACCATCTTAGTTCAGTGCAGAGAAGTCTGAGCAGAAGTGGCAGGGAGCAGGGGCTCTGCATGAGCTCTGCTCCGGAGGCGGGCCTAGTAACAGAGGCCCAGGCCTGCAAGAGGGAGAAGGAAGGAAGAGGAGCGGAGAAGGCTCCAGGAACGAGGAATGAAGGGATCCCAGGGGTGCGGACGGGCGAGTCGCCACCGCACGCCCGAATCCACCTGCGTGGAGGGGTCAGGCCAAAGGGGGAGACCGGTCCCCGAACTAGTGGAGGCAGGAAACGACCCTCAGCTAGAAACCGGAGGCTCTGACATTTTATGTGGCGCAGCCCCTTGCTCCACCCGCTAGGAAGGCACCACATAGGGTCAGGGAAACTGGCGCCAAGTTTACCAAGAGGAGGCCCGAGGCAGCCGGACAGAAGTGTTGGTAAGAAAGGCCAGACAAAGGACACACAAAGGGGGTCCTGTGAAGCGCTCCAAAGTTATCTGGGAGTTGTCTGAGCCCCTCACCTGGTGAGCACAGTACGACGTGGGCAGCCGTTACCTGCAGACGTGGTCTGGATAATAAGAACTGTGAGTAAAGGCCCTGAACTGCATCACTGACTCCGTGTCGTTACTGCTGCTGCCCTGCACCATCACCCCCATCCTCCGCATACACTGCCCTGAGGCTATACTCCTCCCGTGGGGAGTTATGCTACGCTCTGCTGCACCCACAACACCAGCCTCAGCGGTCTGCCCTGTAGCGGCGGTTCACTCTGACCGCAATCCACGGGTGGCGTAGTCGGACATTTAAACATCAAAACCACATAAATAGTTCCGCCACTGGTTTGACCGCCCTGAGCCACGGAACCGGGTCGCCGCCACGAAGACTACAACCACCAGCATCCACCAAAAAGGGTCCGGCTCCGGGTGTCCCAAGGCCCAGGGGGTGCGTCAGAACATTTTCATCACCTTTCACAATCACCAATGGGACAAGGCAGGGATGTCCTCTGTCCCCTCTCTTATACATCCTAGTGACGGAGCACCTGCTCTCATCAATTCGCCATAACCCCAATATTAGGTGGATTGAGGTGAGAGGCACCGAGTACAAGTGCTCTCTATTTGCTGATGATGTCCTAGTATATATCACTCAATCACATATATCCATCCCTGCTGTTATGGCTGAAATAGATCACTTTGTTACATGGTAAAATTTTAAAATCAATGCAGCGAAGTCTGAGGCCCTCGATGTCTCCCTCCTTAAATCCATATAGGATTCCATCCAGTCCAACTTTCCCTTTGCCTGGCCCTCACAGGGTATCAAATACTTAGGAATTCCTATTCATAGAGACCTCTCCCATCTATGTTATCTTAATTTTGGGCCCTTTATTGAACAATTCCATACAGACCACGGTTGGCAAGTTGGAACTGTGAGATTCACTACGTGCACCACTGGTATTTTGTGGAAAAGCACATGTAAGATTCTGCAACAGTCTCTGCTGATACTCCTGCATGCGTGCATCCCTTTCTATGGCAGGAATAATTTCTGCAAATTTACTTTTGTACCGGGGATCTAACAGTGTGGCAACCCAGTAGTCAGGATTATTTCTAATTCTCACAATTCGAGGGTCATGTTGCAGGTAGTGCAGCA
The DNA here is from genome assembly GCF_046119375.1 of Phyllobates terribilis. Taxonomy (NCBI): domain Eukaryota; kingdom Metazoa; phylum Chordata; class Amphibia; order Anura; family Dendrobatidae; genus Phyllobates; species Phyllobates terribilis. Next base: position 45,474,414 of record NW_027362764.1, on the reverse strand, counting down.
AGAAGGCACTCATGTGTGTTGCGCATCCAGGAGCACCAAGTCCCTGTTGTTTTGGTGGCGAGGTAACAATCATGCTTCCTTCCTCTGTCCTCTACCCCCAACCTCGCACAACAGAAATGTGATCAAGGTCTCCCTCATCTGATGAGTCTTCCATCAGTTCGTCCTCCACTTCTTCCTGGGCTCCTGCACCTTCCTCACTAGTTTGGCTGCTACCATGCGCCCTGGTAAAATCATCTCCCCCACCCTCACATGCCTGCCGCCCTGGTGCTGCCGACCGTCTGGACCTTGCAGATGTTAGCCCTTCCGCATACAACTCCTCCTCCTCTACTTCCTCCACCTCCTCTTGTGCCACCACCTGACTCCGAATTCTGTTTAACATGTGCTCCAGCATGTAAATCACCGGAATAGTCATGCTGATAATGGCATCGTCAGCACTAAACATCTTCGTCGCCATTTCAAAACTGTGCAGAAGGGTGCATAGGTCCCTGATCTGAGACCACTCCTCCAGCGTGATTTGCCCCACCTCTGAATCTCGTTGGCCCAGGCTATACGTCAGAACGTATTGCACCAGGGCTTGTCGGTGCTGCCACAGTCGCTGCAACATGTGCAGAGTTGAATTCCACCGGGTAGGCACATCGCATTTTAGCCGGTGAAGTGGCAGGCCCAACGACTTCTGTAGAGATGTAAGTCGCTGAGCTGCGGGATGCGAACGGCGGAAGTGAGCACACAGCGACCGTGCCCTCTGCAGAAGGCCATCTAGTCTGGGATAGTGGGCTAAAAATTGCTGGACAACCAGGTTCAACACGTGAGCCATACAAGGCACGTGTGTGACATTGCCCCGGCGAAGGGCCGCACCCAGGTTTGCAGCATTGTCGCACACGGCCTTCCCTGGTTTCAGGTCCAGTGGAGACAACCATTCATGAAATTGGTTCTCCAGAGCTGACCACAACTCCTCAGCTGTGTGACTCACATTTCCCAGACATTTCAATGTAAAAACCGCCTGATGACGTTGAGCCCTACTGCCAGCATAGTAAGGAGGTGTGCAGGATCCCTTCTGCGCAGTTAGAAAGCTTGTGGCATGACCAGACAGGCTTTGGGTGCAGGTAGAAGACCGAGAGGAGGTTGAGGAGGAAGAAGCAGTGGAGGAAAAATGACATAAAGAGGATTGACGCACAACTCGTGGGGACGGCAAGACTTGGACAGCAGCCCCTTGTCCTGCTGTCACCATAGTTACCCAGTGCCCAGTCAGCGACATGTAACGCCCCTGTCCATGCCTACTCGTCCAAGTGTCTGTGGTGAAATGCACCCTGTCACACACAGAGTTTCTCAAAGAAGCGGTGATGTTGTGTGCGACATGCTGGTGGAGCGCAGGCACACCTTTCTTTGAGAAGTAGTGCCGACTGGGCATCTGGTACTGGGGCACTGCGACGGACAAAAGGTCTCGAAAATCCTCTGTGTCCACCAGGCGGAAAGGCAGCATTTCTGTAGCCAAGAGCTTGCAGATGGTGAAATTCAACCTCTTAGCTTTCTCATGGCTAGGAGGAAATGGTCTTTTACTTGTCCACATCTGAGGGACCGAGGGCTGGCTATTGTGCTTAGACGGGGTTGATAAGGGTGTCCCCGGCAAACTGCCGGTCTGTGAGGAAGATGCAGGCGGACATGTTAGGTTGCCTTGATCCAAAGGTGGTGCTATCGATGTCGGACAGCGCTCAAGACCAGCTGGTGTTACCACCTCCAAAGAAAATGATGACCTGCCAATCACGCTGGCTGTTGCGGGTAAAGAGGTGGCAGGTCTGCGCCCCAAAACAGGTGTGACTGCTGTCCCCCCAGTCACAGAGGATGAAGAGGCCGCGGATGCACAAGATATGGCAGACGGTGGTTGGCCCGGCCGGCTAGACCGCATTGTAGCACACTGAGCTTCCCACTGCAACTTATGCTTCATGTCCATGTGCCGGTTCATGCATGAAGTACTCAAACTATGTATTTTTTGGCCTCTACTTAGCTTTTGCTGACAAATGTTACAGATAACACGAGTTGGGTCATCTTTATCGATCTGAAAAAATGCCCAGGCTATGCAAGGCTTAGCACCCATGCGACCTGAAGAGCCACCACGACTTGTGGTGAGAGGCAGAGTTGTGTTTGAGGATGCAGTTGTTGACGTGCTTCCAGTACTACCTCTCTGTCCAGGAAGGCGCAACCTGACCTCGTCGTCACTAGCATCTTCCTCCACCTCCTCTGCTGACCTCATCTCTTGGCTGACTGTGGGTTGACAGTAAGTGGGATCTCCGACCTCATCATCATCACCCTGTGCGTTATCACACCCGTCGTCCTCAGAGCCAACCTGTTCCTGCCCTGACAAAAAACTAAAGTTGTCGCTCCAATCAGGTATTTGAGTCTTATCATCGTCTTCCTCATTGTCTCCACCAACAGGAGTTACAGTTTGGGAATGAGGGTCTACATTATGGTCAGAACCTTCTGCATCTGGTCCTGGATCCGACTCATAAAGATTCTGGGCATCAGTGCAGATCATTTCCTCGTCTGGATTCACAGAAGCGCTGGAGTCGACCTCTGATTCCCAGGCTATAGTATGAGTAAACAGCTCTGCAGACTCAACCATCTGTTCTACCTCATACTCAGACGGGCAGCTGGAGATTTGGGAGCTGTGAGGAAGCAAGTGCGATTTGGGTGACACCTTTGAGGACTGGAGTATTTGTGATGTTGAAGTTGATGTGGAGGAGAGCCCACTTAAAGGAGCACTTGATATCCGTTGAAGCACCTGCTGTTTTTGTGCCTCATCTGGAATTTGTAGCGATTGGCGTGGCCGTAAGAAAGGGATCTTATCACATTGTCCGCTAAAAGAAGTAGACATTTTAGTTTGGCTGGAAGATGGTCTTTCTTCTGCACCTACCCCACGGACACAACCTTTTTTCCCCTTCCCAACACGCCTATTCCCCTTTCCACCAGCAGCAGGCCTTTTTCCACTCATTTTGGTGGTTAACTAATTCACAACTCTGGAGTTGTTTGCACAAAAAACAATGGATGGTAACCGAGCAGAGCTGAGTGGCCAAACTGTGGTATTAGGCCAAAACTATTGGCTGGGTTAGATGCAGAAAAAAATTATTTTTAATTTGCAACCTGATGGAGGTCAGTATAGATGGACTAATAGACCAAGTCCCACACACCGCTAGAAGCCCAAATATTTTTTCAGAGCTAGATGCAGAAAATTTTTTTATTCAATTTGCAACCTGATGGAGGTCAGTATAGATGGACTAATAGACCAAGTCCCACACACTGCTAGAAGCCCAAATATTTTTTCAGAGCTAGATGCAGAAAAAAATTATTTTTAATTTGCAACCTGATGGAGGTCAGTATAGATGGACTAATAGACCAAGTCCCACACACTGCTAGAAGCCCAAATATTTTTTCAGAGCAAGATGCAGAAAAAAATTATTTTTAATTTGCAACCTGATGGAGGTCAGTATAGATGGACTAATAGAACAAGTCCCACACGCTGCTAGAAGCCCAAATATTTTTTCAGAGATAAATGAAGAAAAAAATTATTTTTAATTTGCAACCTGATGGAGGTCAGTATAGATGGACTAATAGACCAAGTCCCACACACTGCTAGAAGCCCAAATATTTTTTCAGAGCTAGATGCAGAAAAAAATTATTTTTAATTTGCAACCTCATGGAGGTCAGTATAGATGGACTAATAGACCAAGTCCCACACACCGCTAGAAGCCCAAATATTTTTTCAGAGCTAGATGCAGAAAAAAATTATATTCAATTTGCAACCTGCTGGAGGTCAGTATAGAAGGACTAATAGAACAAGTCCCACACACTGCTAGAAGCCCAAATATTTTTTCAGAGCTAGATGCAGAAAAAAATTATATTCAGTTTGCAACCTGATGGAGGTCAGTATAGATGGACTAATAGAATGATGCTATGCCCAAAAGATTTTACTTCACTAGGTGCAGTAAAAAAATTGCTATTCTATACACAGGTGGTATATCTTGCAACACAGATAGGCTACTCCACTGACTAACACACTCTGCAATAGGCCAAAAAGGATTAGCTTTGCTAGATTCAGCCAAATGCTGTGAAAAAAACTTGCACAGCACTGGCACAGACCTGCCTGGCAAAAACTGATAGGAACTGATGTAACCTAGTCCTGAAAAGGACTCCAATTACAATTAGTCTTTACTCCCACAATCTATCTATTTAAGAGCACAGACCTGCCTGATAAAAGTCGTAGGAAATGCTGTAACCTAGTCCTTAAAAGGACTGCAATCACAACTATTCCCTACTCCCAAGCTATCTGTATATTTGTGCGAAAATTGGCTTGAAATTAACAAGGTATAGCGCACACAGCAACAGCGGTGCCGTCTAACACGCAGCTGCAGCAGTGAGAAAATGGTGGCGACGGGGAAAATGGCTTGGTCTTATAGGGCAAGGACATGTGACATACACTGCCAATCACACATGCCCTTGCTTGTGTGAAAAAAAGCACTTCGCTCCGTGTGTGCGCTGCTGATAGGCTGACAGATTGCACCTCCCCACTGCAAATGCGGGAAAGAGAAAAAAAAATGGAGATCTTCATTGTTCCTGCAGAGATCCATCCCCTGCCCCTCCCCCCGCCCCGCTGTACACTCAAACTGCGTATTAACATTAATTTTCATCATTACTGAGAAAAAATCCAGTTATGATTTTGGTGCACGAACAGTTATCGAACATAACCTCGAACAGCCGAATTTTTCTCAAATTGTTCGTGTTCGCCGACCGGCTCGAACACCGCCCAAAACAGCTCGAATTTGAGATTGGCGAACAGTTCGAGTAGAACAACGCTCATCTCTACTCCCAGATAACTTTGGAGCACTTCACAGGACCCCCTTTGTGTGTCCTTTGTCTGGCTTTTCTTACCAACACTTCTGTCCGGCTGCCTCGGGCCTCCTCTTGGTAAACTTGGCGCCAGTTTCCCTGACCCTATGTGGTGCCTTCCTAGCGGGTGTAGCGAGGGGCTGCGCCACATAAAATGTCAGAGCCTCCGGTTTCTAGCTGAGGGTCGTTTCCTGCCTCCACTAGTTCGGGGACCGGTCTCCCCCTTTGGCCTGACCCCTCCACGCAGGTGGATTCGGGCGTGCGGTGGCGACTCGCCCGTCCGCACCCCTGGGATCCCTTCATTCCTCGTTCCTGGAGCCTTCTCCGCTCCTCTTCCTTCCTTCTCCCTCTTCCAGGCCTGGGCCTCTGTTACTAGGCCCGCCTCCGGAGCAGAGCTCATGCAGAGCCCCTGCTCCCTGCCACTTCTGCTCAGACTTCTCTGCACTGAACTAAGATGGTGCCCACCTTTTATACTCCCTTCTCAATGCACCCAGGAACTGCTTCCTCCCTGCTCCTGCACTACAGGGTTCCCCTTCCTCAGTGTTCCCTCCCCCCACTCCAGCCAGGGACAGGGACTGTCGTGCCCATCTCAGGGGCATATTGGTCGCCCTGCCCCACGGCAATGTGGTGTAATGCATGCAGGTGTCGGGTCCTGATCCACACTCCATCCTTACCTGAGAGTGAGATATCACACCTCTGGGTGAGGTGCAATACGTCTGTAGCAACCGAGCCCTCAGGGTGCTACAGTTCCATTTATCTTCAGCCTAGGTGACGTATTGCGATACAGGGCCGTGATTTTGGCTATAAAAGGGTCCCCTAGACCCCTACCCCAAGCTTTTTAAGAGAATCATATATGGCGTGCCAGGAGACTCTATGGAATGCTTTCTCAGCATCCAACGAGAGTATCTAATTACAAATTTTTAACTGCATCTAGCCCAGGAAATACTTTGTGCCTAGTAGCAGTGTCTGCTAGTCAGCGGATTATCCCGGCTGTTAAGCAAGCTGCACCAACTGTAGTTTAGACACTTAATTTTTTCAAAGGAAATGCTTCGGGACCATGGGATACTTAGTGAAGAGCATCAGGAGGCACCCCAAGGCATAGGGGCTGGGACTGGCAGTAGGATGCCTTGCAGTGGACAGCCGAGCTCGATCCTTATAAAAGCTTTTTAACTGCAGCAGCTTTAGTGGACTACTGGAGCTGGAATTACCGCGGCTGCTGGCATGAGACTTGCCCTCCAATAGATCCTTGTAAATGGATTTAAAGTGTATTCATTCAAATTAGAGAGACAATTTAAATTAAAAAGCTTAGAGCTGCCTCCACCACAGGGGGGCTCGCTCGACCCACCAGCGGACAGGCACCAGTATTGGGAGAGGGGGGCTGGCCGTCAGGGTTCACCGCGGCTCTGGCACAAACCCGGCGACACGGAGGTGGCACGGGCAGGAGCGGACTGGCCGTGTCGGCTTCTCACTTTTCGGATTTTAGAAGGGCATGACATGCCTATATCTGTGTCTCCCCCTCCTTTTACTCCTCCACCTCTTTTATTTTCGCATGACTATATGTACTTGTCACTTTTCCATGTGTTAGTTATGTCTTCTGAGCAGTTTGTCAGCTTTTGGACACCTTTGAAGGTGTTTTCTATGTGTTTCTATGTGTTTTTGTTTGCCTGCCATTGGTTTTAACGGTGTTCGAAGGTGTTCGACGAACAGTTCGACGAACAGTTCGGCGAACACACGGGTGTTCGACGAACCGAACCGAACTCGAACACTACGGGGGTGGCTCAACACTAATTTTGACTCACCTGTGGTAAATCACAAAAGAGATTCTCCTGTGATTAATTGTCAGTGCCCATGTGGCATGAATTAGCCAATGAATGATGACTTCAATGTTTTAAAAAGCCACATGGTAGGCCCTGTTCCTTTGTCACCATGGTGAAGATAAAGGAGCTGTCTGAGGACATCAGATCTACTATTATTAGCAAACACAAGACTTCCAAAGGGTATAAGGCCATCTCCAAAGACCTTGATATTCCAGTTTCAACAGTGCGCAATGTTATTAAGAAGTTTGCCAAGCATGGAACCATCAAGAACCTCCCTGGACGTGGGGGAAAGAGGAAAATTGACAAGAGATGTCTTCGAAGGTTGGTGCGAAATTGCAACATGGAAGTTGGAAAGCAATGTTTTATTGTTGCATTACTTTGGACCACTAATTAAAAAATCCTGAGGATATAACAATGGAACATTTCAATTTATTTCTGAAGATATTGTTCAGTCTATGAAAAAAATTAAGGGGTGCCAATAATGGTTACTAGCACTGTATATCCATCTACTATATAAATAGAATAATGTTTATGGCAGGCATTTGTTCACATCCTCACCAGTATCCCGTAAAAATGGGCTGACAGAATGAGCTCACTCCCTCTGTAAATCTGATTAGTTGCCAAATTAAAGGGATACTTACTGTGATGGCAGTAGTGTGTTGAGAGTAGAATATTGACTGTTTATTACTACTGGCATCCACTTCTGATAACAGCAAGATGGCTCAGGTGCCTGTGCCAGCTGATGGACATACAATTATGTCTTATTGTGGTTTGGACACTGCAATAAGGATAAAATGGTATTTTGTGTAGTACATATCTCAGTCATTAATGTCATCACCCAAGAGACCTGACCGCGTGTGACATTTGCAGCCTCGAGAATGAGCCTCCATAGGTCGCTCGCGGTCATGTCACCGCTTATCATTCCGGCTCTCACGCTGTAATCCATACAGCATGAGACCCAGCAGTGGCTGCTGCTCCAGTCCATGGAGCCCCGTTCTCTAAACTGGGCTCCATATGCTGGAAGATGGAGACGGGATCGTCGTGCATCCTCCTACGGCGGACTGGTGTGTTTTTTTTTAATAAATGGGTGAAAGAGGGAAATTGTTGAAAAGTTGTACTTTTCAAAGAAAGATTTTTTGTGTGTGCCTATTTCTTTTAACTACTGTGATAGTAATGGGGTGTCTGACAGACGTCTCTCCATTACTAACCCGTGGGCTTGATGTCGGCGTCAGCTGCTGACATCAGCTTCACAATCCCATTACCCCAATTGCCACCACACAAGGGCAATCAGGATGAGCTGAGGCTAAGCACCAGAATTCGCACATCTAATGAATGCGCCATTTCTGGGGCGGCTGAGGGCTGGTTTTATTAGGCTGGGAAGGACCAATATCAATGAACCTTCCTAGCCTATTAATATCAGCCTACAGCTATTTGATGTCCATGGATATTGGCCTCTTCTCAGGGCCAACTCCAGGTATTTGTGGGACCTGGGCAAAAGAGTCTCAGTGGGCCCCTTTAACACATACCACGATTCATGATGCACAGATATCGCAGAGAAATATATATATATATATAGTACAATGTAGTGATGAGCGAGCACGCTCGCTACTGCTCAGTGCTCGCCCGAGCATCTCACTGCTCGAGATACTCGGTGCTCGCCGAGTATTTCCGGGGTTGCTCGGGTCTCCTCCCTGCATGTTTGGCACTCTTTAGAGTGCCAATCAACATGCAGGGATTGCCTGCCACTCACTGTAATGCCATAGACATGTTGGTTGTGGGCATTACAGTGATTGGCTAGCCGCACAGCGTCATCAGGTGTTTATCAGACCTGGCGCCGCCATGCTCGTCACAGTCACTCCAGAATCAGACAGTGTAGGGAGAGCTGCTGCTGCATCAGGGAGAGATTTGCTTATGTATTAGGTAGTGTAGGGAGAAAAACCGTACATTACACATGTCCATCTTAACAAACAGTCCTTCTGAGGACTAACCCATCTGCAGAGATACCAGTCAGGCAGTGCATATAGGCAGGTAGTGTATATAGCAGACTGCAGTGCATATAGCACAAGAAGCTCCATTCCAATTCTGCCTTCTGCTGCTGTTAGATATTTATATACAAAGGCCCAGGTCTCAGGGGCCAGGAATACTTTTTTTTGGATCTTAATCCTCATTATTTGCTTGAAAAGCAATCCAGAGAACACCATTTTTCTGTGCCATTTGCTTGTTGGCACTGCAGAATACAGCCAGGTCCTTTCCATATTACAGCGCTAGAAATCCAGCTATTTAAAACTGTGTTTTCTCCATCAAATGGATCACATATACGTTGTCTCCATTAAAAATTTCTTTCAGTGTGTCAGTGAAGCAATTCACAGAAGTTTGCTGTTCAAACTACTTACCTACAGGACAGGTATTTCTCCGTCACACGGATCACATATAAATTTGCTCCAAACTCAGTCATTTGTAGTGAGCGTGGAAGATACTGTCCTCCATTTAAAATGGGCAAGGCATGTGGCAAGGGATGGGAAACTGGACGTGATGGTGATGTTGCATGCAGAGGCCGAGGACAAGGCCGTGGGCAAGCTGAAATTGTACCACAACAAACACCCACATCTTCTCGCCTGACCTTCCTGTCCCAATTCGTAGGGGACTGCAGCACACCACTATTGAACCCAGAGCAGTGTCAAAAGATTGTTGGTTGGATAGCGGATAATGCTTCCAGTCACTTAGCCACCACCACCACCACCCTGTCTTCCACACGGTTAAGTCTCAGTAGCCGTAAGTCTGAACCGCATATTCCTCACCCTGATCCTCCTTCCTCCCACCATGCCGAGTGCCCGGAGACAACTGATCCCACACTTGAACATTCTGAAGAGCTGTTTACTTTTCCATTTATAGATTCGGGCCTCTTGCCCGGTCTACTCGATGCCCAAATACTTGAGCAGCCACGGTCACACGAAGGCAATGGTGGGAAAGTGTCACAAGAGGTGGACGATGATGAGACACAATTGCCAGAAAGTCTGGAGGAGGACCAGGGTGCGGAAGTTGAAGACGAGGTGGAGGCTGATATAGTAACTGACCCAACCTGGCAGGAGGACATGCAGAGCAAGGACAGCAGCACACAGGGGGAGGGAGGCAGAGCACCCCAACAGGCAGGAAGAAGCAGTGTGGTGGCCCCAGACAGAAGGCAGGCAACCGTTCCCCGTAACACCAACACGAAGGAAGTTGCCAGTACAACTGTTAGGTCTTCCCGAGTCTGGTTGTTTTTTAAAGACTCTGCCGATAACCCCAAAAAGGCCATTTGCACCACCTGCCAGGCCAGAATCAGCAGAGGTGGCAAAATGACCAGCCTGACCACCACCAGCATGATCAGGCACATGGCAGCAAAGCACCCGACTTTGTGGGCTGAACTCCAGGGTCCAGGAACAGTGTCTGCAGGTGGCACCATTGCTTCTTCCGCATTAAAGCCAAACCCCTGTCTATGGTGCATGCGAAGATGCCTCCTGCCCTGCACCTGTCGTTGCGCACCCTCAAGCAGCAGCATCAGGAAGCACGTCCATGTCCTTGTCCCAGCACAGCATTCAGTTGTCCATACCCCAGTCCTTGGAACGCAAGCGCAAATATGCAGCCAACGCCCCACAGGCCGCACTACTAAATTTTCACATTTCACGACTGCTTACGCTCAAAATGTGTCCCAAAACATTAGCCGTGCCCTCAACAACGCAGTTACCGGTAAAGTCCACCTAACCACGGACACGTGGACAAGTGCTTGTGGGCAGGGACGGTACATCTCGCTGACGGCACACTGGGTTAACATAGTGGAAGCCGAGACCCAGTCGGACCTTGGGACTGAACACGTCCTCCCGACGCCAAGGATTGCGGACCCTAGGTCAATCAGGGTTGCCCCCACGGTCTACAGCTCCTGCACCTCATTCTACTCAGCCTCCTCCTCCTCTTCAGCCTCCATCTCAGAAATAACCACATCAGTCACAAGCTGGAAGCACTGCAGCACTGCCTCGGCCAAGCGGCAACAGGCTGTGCTGAAGCTAATATGCTTAGGTGACAAACCTCACAATGCTGAAGAGTTGTGGACAGCTCTGAAAGAGCAGGCAGATCTGTGGCTCACACCGCTGAACCTACAGCCAGGCAAGGTAATGTGTGACAATGGCCGGAACCTGATGGCGGCTCTGAGGCGAGGCGAGCTCACACACGTACCATGCCTGGCCCATGTGCTTAACCTCGTGGTTCAGCGGTTTTTCAATTCCTACCCGGAGCTGCCGGATCTGCTTGTTAAAGTATGCCGCCTGTGTGCCCATTTTAGAAAGTCACCTATAGCTTCCGCCGCCCTTGTCGTGTTTCAGCAGCGTTTGCAGCTTCCAGCTCACAGACTGGTGTGTGATGTCCCCATGCGTTGGAACTCTACACAGCAGATGTTGGAAAGAATTTGTGAGCAGAAGAGGGCAGTTGTTGAGAACCAGCATCAACAAGGCCTTCGGTATTCAGTTCAGACTCCACACATAAGACCTCAGGAGTGGACATGGATGTCAGACATATGTACCATCCTCCAAAACTTTGAGGACTCCACCACGATGGTGAGCAGTGATGCTGCCATAATTAGCATTACCATCACGCTTCTCTGTCTTCTGAAACGCTCTCTGCTCACAATCAAAGAAGATGCATTGCAGGCGGAGCACCATGAGATGGAGCAAGGAACCATACAGGATGATTACACGCAGCCAAGCCTCATCTCATCCCAATGTGGATTGGGTGACAATGAGGAAGAGGAGGAGGAAGGACAGGAGCTAGTTTCATACACTATAGACGGTACTACCTGCACAGCTGTCAAACCGTCTGTTTAGCGTGGATGGCAAGAGGACAGAGAGGAGGAGAAGGAGGAGAGCATGGTTAGTCATCCTCTTGGTGAGGACACGGAAGTCTTGCCTATTGGTAGTCTGGCACGCATGGCTGAGTTTATGTTATGCTGCCTTTCCCATGACCCTCGCATTCTCAAAATTTTTAATGACAGTCACTACTGGTTGGTGACACTTCTAGACCCATGCTACAAGGAGAACTTTATATCTCTTACTCCTGAGGCAGACAGGTCTATAGAAATGGGGCTGTACCAGAAGGCCCTTGTTGCGGAACTATTTAAAAAATTCCCATCTGAAAACGATGGAGGGAGAGGTCACAGTTCGTTGGACAACCAAGGAGTACAGGCGAGAGAGACACAACTTCAATCCAGCAGAGGCAGGGGAACACTGTCAAAGTTCTGGGAGAGTTTTCTCAGACCTCCCCATCGCACAGGCCCTGAGGCGTGGGGTACTCTCACAAGGAGTGCAAAGTTTTGGAAGATGCTGAGGGAGTACCTTGCCGACCGTACCAACATCCTCCGTGATTCCTCTGTGCCTTATAATTATTGGGTATCCAAGCTGGATACGTGGAATGAACTGGCTCTCTATGCCTTGAAGGTCCTGGCCTGCCCTGCAGCCAGCATTTTATCAGAGCGGGTTTTTAGTGCCGCTGGTGGAATTATAACTAGTGTTGAGCCACCCCCGTAGTGTTCGAGTTCGGTTCGGTTCGTCGAACACCCGTGTGTTCGCCGAACTGTTCGTCGAACTGTTCGACGAACACCTTCGAACACCGTTAAAACCAATGGCAGGCAAACAAAAACACATAGAAACACATAGAAAACACCTTCAAAGGTGTCCAAAAGCTGACAAACTGCTCAGAAGACACAACTAACACATGGAAAAGTGACAAGTACATATAGTCATGCGAAAAGAAAAGAGGTGGAGGAGTAAAAGGAGGGGGAGACACAGATATAGGCATGTCATGCCCTTCTAAAATCCAAAAAGTGAGAAGCCGAGACGGCCAGTCCGCTCCTGCCCGTGCCACCTCCGTATCGCCGGGTTTGTGCCAGAGCCGCGGTGAACCCTGACGGCCAGCCCCCCTCTCCCAATACTGGTGCCTGTCCGCTGGTGGGTCGAGAGAGCCCCCCTGTGGTGGAGGCAGCTCTAAGCTTTTTAATTTAAATTGTCCCTCTAATTTGAATGAATACACTTTAAATCCATTTACAAGGATCTATTGGAGGGCAAGTCTCATGCCAGCAGCCGCGTAATTCCAGCTCCAGTAGCGTCCACTAAAGCTGCTGCAGTTAAAAAGCTTTTATAAGGATCGAGCTCGGCTGTCCACCGCAAGGCATCCTAGTGCCAGTCCCAGCCCCTATGCCTTGGGGTGCCTCCTGATGCTCTTCACTAAGTATCCCGTGGTCCCGAAGCATTTCCTTTGAAAAAATTAAGTGTCCAAACTACAGGTGGTGTAGCTTGCTTAACAGCCGGGATAATCCGCTGACTAGCAGACACTGCTACTAGGCACAAAGTATTTCCTGGGCTAGATGCAGTTAAAAATTTGTAAGTAGATACTCTCGTTGGATGCTGAGAAAGCATTCCATAGAGTCTCCTGGCACGCCATATATGATTCTCTTAAAAAGCTTGGGGTAGGGGTCTAGGGGACCCTTTTATAGCCAAAATCACGGCCCTGTATCACAATACGTCACCTAGGCTGAAGATAAATGGAACTGTAGCACCGAGGGCTCGGTTGCTACAGACGTATTGCACCTCACCCAGAGGTGTGATATCTCACTCTCAGATAAGGATGGAGTGTGGATCAGGACCCGACACCTGCATGCATTACACCACATTGCCGTGGGGCAGGGCGACCAATATGCCCCTGAGATGGGCACGACAGTCCCTGTCCCTGGCTGGAGTGGGGGGAGGGAACACTGAGGAAGGGGAACCCTGCAGTGCAGGAGCAGGGAGGAAGCAGTTCCTGGGTGCATTGAGAAGGGAGTATAAAAGGTGGGCACCATCTTAGTTCAGTGCAGAGAAGTCTGAGCAGAAGTGGCAGGGAGCAGGGGCTCTGCATGAGCTCTGCTCCGGAGGCGGGCCTAGTAACAGAGGCCCAGGCCTGCAAGAGGGAGAAGGAAGGAAGAGGAGCGGAGAAGGCTCCAGGAACGAGGAATGAAGGGATCCCAGGGGTGCGGACGGGCGAGTCGCCACCGCACGCCCGAATCCACCTGCGTGGAGGGGTCAGGCCAAAGGGGGAGACCGGTCCCCGAACTAGTGGAGGCAGGAAACGACCCTCAGCTAGAAACCGGAGGCTCTGACATTTTATGTGGCGCAGCCCCTTGCTCCACCCGCTAGGAAGGCACCACATAGGGTCAGGGAAACTGGCGCCAAGTTTACCAAGAGGAGGCCCGAGGCAGCCGGACAGAAGTGTTGGTAAGAAAGGCCAGACAAAGGACACACAAAGGGGGTCCTGTGAAGCGCTCCAAAGTTATCTGGGAGTTGTCTGAGCCCCTCACCTGGTGAGCACAGTACGACGTGGGCAGCCGTTACCTGCAGACGTGGTCTGGATAATAAGAACTGTGAGTAAAGGCCCTGAACTGCATCACTGACTCCGTGTCGTTACTGCTGCTGCCCTGCACCATCACCCCCATCCTCCGCATACACTGCCCTGAGGCTATACTCCTCCCGTGGGGAGTTATGCTACGCTCTGCTGCACCCACAACACCAGCCTCAGCGGTCTGCCCTGTAGCGGCGGTTCACTCTGACCGCAATCCACGGGTGGCGTAGTCGGACATATAAACATCAAAACCACATAAATAGTTCCGCCACTGGTTTGACCGCCCTGAGCCACGGAACCGGGTTGCCGCCACGAAGACTACAACCACCAGCATCCACCAAAAAGGGTCCGGCTCCGGGTGTCCCAAGGCCCAGGGGGTGCGTCAGAACATTTTCATCACCTTTCACAATCACCAATGGGACAAGGCAGGGATGTCCTCTGTCCCCTCTCTTATACATCCTAGTGACGGAGCACCTGCTCTCATCAATTCGCCATAACCCCAATATTAGGTGGATTGAGGTGGGAGGCACCGAGTACAAGTGCTCTCTATTTGCTGATGATGTCCTAGTATATATCACTCAATCACATATATCCATCCCTGCTGTTATGGCTGAAATAGATCACTTTGTTACATGGTAAAATTTTAAAATCAATGCAGCGAAGTCTGAGGCCCTCGATGTCTCCCTCCCTAAATCCATATAGGATTCCATCCAGTCCAACTTTCCCTTTGCCTGGCCCTCACAGGGTATCAAATACTTAGGAATTCCTATTCATAGAGACCTCTCCCATCTATGTTATCTTAATTTTGGGCCCTTTATTGAACAATTCCATACAGACCACGGTTGGCAAGTTGGAACTGTGAGATTCACTACGTGCACCACTGGTATTTTGTGGAAAAGCACATGTAAGATTCTGCAACAGTCTCTGCTGATACTCCTGCATGCGTGCATCCCTTTCTATGGCAGGAATAATTTCTGCAAATTTACTTTTGTACCGGGGATCTAACAGTGTGGCAACCCAGTAGTCAGGATTATTTCTAATTCTCACAATTCGAGGGTCATGTTGCAGGTAGTGCAGCAAGAAGGCACTCATGTGTGTTGCGCATCCAGGAGCACCCAGTCCCTGTTGTGTTGGTGGCGAGGTAACAATCATGCTTCCTTCCTCTGTCCTCTCCCCCCAACCTCGCACAACAGAAATGTGATCAAGGTCTCCCTCATCTGATGAGTCTTCCATCAGTTCGTCCTCCACTTCTTCCTGGGCTCCTGCACCTTCCTCACTAGTTTGGCTGCTACCATGCGCCCTGGTAAAATCATCTCCCCCACCCTCACATGCCTGCCGCCCTGGTGCTGCCGACCGTCTGGACCTTGCAGATGTTAGCCCTTCCGCATACAACTCCTCCTCCTCTACTTCCTCCACCTCCTCTTGTGCCACCACCTGACTCCGAATTCTGTTTAACATGTGCTCCAGCATGTAAATCACCGGAATAGTCATGCTGATAATGGCATCGTCAGCACTAAACATCTTCGTCGCCATTTCAAAACTGTGCAGAAGGGTGCATAGGTCCCTGATCTGAGACCACTCCTCCAGCGTGATTTGCCCCACCTCTGAATCTCGTTGGCCCAGGCTATACGTCAGAACGTATTGCACCAGGGCTTGTCGGTGCTGCCACAGTCGCTGCAACATGTGCAGAGTTGAATTCCACCGGGTAGGCACATCGCATTTTAGCCGGTGAAGTGGCAGGCCCAACGACTTCTGTAGAGATGTAAGTCGCTGAGCTGCGGGATGCGAACGGCGGAAGTGAGCACACAGCGACCGTGCCCTCTGCAGAAGGCCATCTAGTCTGGGATAGTGGGCTAAAAATTGCTGGACAACCAGGTTCAACACGTGAGCCATACAAGGCACGTGTGTGACATTGCCCCGGCGAAGGGCCGCACCCAGGTTTGCAGCATTGTCGCACACGGCCTTCCCTGGTTTCAGGTCCAGTGGAGACAACCATTCATGAAATTGGTTCTCCAGAGCTGACCACAACTCCTCAGCTGTGTGACTCACATTTCCCAGACATTTCAATGTAAAAACCGCCTGATGACGTTGAGCCCTACTGCCAGCATAGTAAGGAGGTGTGCAGGATCCCTTCTGCGCAGTTAGAAAGCTTGTGGCATGACCAGACAGGCTTTGGGTGCAGGTGGAAGACCGAGAGGAGGTTGAGGAGGCAGAAGCAGTGGAGGAAAAATGACATAAAGAGGATTGACGCACAACTCGTGGGGACGGCAAGACTTGGACAGCAGCCCCTTGTCCTGCTGTCACCATAGTTACCCAGTGCCCAGTCAGCGACATGTAACGCCCCTGTCCATGCCTACTCGTCCAAGTGTCTGTGGTGAAATGCACCCTGTCACACACAGAGTTTCTCAAAGAAGCGGTGATGTTGTGTGCGACATGCTGGTGGAGCGCAGGCACACCTTTCTTTGAGAAGTAGTGCCGACTGGGCATCTGGTACTGGGGCACTGCGATGGACATAAGGTCTCGAAAATCCTCTGTGTCCACCAGGCGGAAAGGCAGCATTTCTGTAGCCAAGAGCTTGCAGATGGTGAAATTCAACCTCTTAGCTTTCTCATGGCTAGGAGGAAATGGTCTTTTACTTGTCCACATCTGAGGGACCGAGGGCTGGCTATTGTGCTTAGACGGGGTTGATAAGGGTGTCCCCGGCAAACTGCCGGTCTGTGAGGAAGATGCAGGCGGACATGTTAGGTTGCCTTGATCCAAAGGTGGTGCTATCGATGTCGGACAGCGCTCAAGACCAGCTGGTGTTACCACCTCCAAAGAAAATGATGACCTGCCAATCACGCTGGCTGTTGCGGGTAAAGAGGTGGCAGGTCTGCGCCCCAAAACAGGTGTGACTGCTGTCCCCCCAGTCACAGAGGATGAAGAGGCCGCGGATGCACAAGATATGGCAGACGGTGGTTGGCCCGGCCGGCTAGACCGCATTGTAGCACACTGAGCTTCCCACTGCAACTTATGCTTCATGTCCATGTGCCGGTTCATGCATGAAGTACTCAA
This sequence comes from Phyllobates terribilis, assembly GCF_046119375.1. Classification (NCBI taxonomy): domain Eukaryota; kingdom Metazoa; phylum Chordata; class Amphibia; order Anura; family Dendrobatidae; genus Phyllobates; species Phyllobates terribilis. The sequence continues at coordinate 45,457,267 of NW_027362764.1, read as the reverse complement.
ACTATGTATTTTTTGGCCTCTACTTAGCTTTTGCTGACAAATGTTACAGATAACACGAGTTGGGTCATCTTTATCGATCTGAAAAAATGCCCAGGCTATGCAAGGCTTAGCACCCATGCGACCTGAAGAGCCACCACGACTTGTGGTGAGAGGCAGAGTTGTGTTTGAGGATGCAGTTGTTGACGTGCTTCCAGTACTACGTCTCTGTCCAGGAAGGCGCAACCTGACCTCGTCGTCACTAGCATCTTCCTCCACCTCCTCTGCTGACCTCATCTCTTGGCTGACTGTGGGTTGACAGTAAGTGGGATCTCCGACCTCATCATCATCACCCTGTGCGTTATCACACCCGTCGTCCTCAGAGCCAACCTGTTCCTGCCCTGACAAAAAACTAAAGTTGTCGCTCCAATCAGGTATTTGAGTCTTATCATCGTCTTCCTCATTGTCTCCACCAACAGGAGTTACAGTTTGGGAATGAGGGTCTACATTATGGTCAGAACCTTCTGCGTCTGGTCCTGGATCCGACTCATAAAGATTCTGGGCATCAGTGCAGATCATTTCCTCGTCTGGATTCACAGAAGCGCTGGAGTCGACCTCTGATTCCCAGGCTATAGTATGAGTAAACAGCTCTGCAGACTCAACCATCTGTTCTACCTCATACTCAGACGGGCAGCTGGAGATTTGGGAGCTGTGAGGAAGCAAGTGCAATTTGGGTGACACCTTTGAGGACTGGAGTATTTGTGATGTTGAAGTTGATGTGGAGGAGAGCCCACTTAAAGGAGCACTTGATATCCGTTGAAGCACCTGCTGTTTTTGTGCCTCATCTGGAATTTGTAGCGATTGGCGTGGCCGTAAGAAAGGGATCTTATCACATTGTCCGCTAAAAGAAGTAGACATTTTAGTTTGGCTGGAAGATGGTCTTTCTTCTGCACCTACCCCACGGACACAACCTTTTTTCCCCTTCCCAACACGCCTATTCCCCTTTCCACCAGCAGCAGGCCTTTTTCCACTCATTTTGGTGGTTAACTAATTCACAACTCTGGAGTTGTTTGCACAAAAAAACAATGGATGGTAACCGAGCAGAGCTGAGTGGCCAAACTGTGGTATTAGGCCAAAACTATTGGCTGGGTTAGATGCAGAAAAAAATTGTTTTTAATTTGCAACCTGATGGAGGTCAGTATAGATGGACTAATAGACCAAGTCCCACACACCGCTAGAAGCCCAAATATTTTTTCAGAGCTAGATGCAGAAAAAAATTATTTTTAATTTGCAACCTGATGGAGGTCAGTATAGATGGACTAATAGACCAAGTCCCACACACCGCTAGAAGCCCAAATATTTTTTCAGAGCTAGATGCAGAAAAAAATTATTTTTAATTTGCAACCTGATGGAGGTCAGTATAGATGGACTAATAGACCAAGTCCCACACACCGCTAGAAGCCCAAATATTTTTTCAGAGCTAGATGCAGAAAAAAATTATATTCAATTTGCAACCTGCTGGAGGTCAGTATAGAAGGACTAATAGAACAAGTCCCACACACTGCTAGAAGCCCAAATATTTTTTCAGAGCTAAATGAAGAAAAAAATTATTTTTAATTTGCAACCTGATGGAGGTCAGTATAGATGGACTAATAGACCAAGTCCCACACACTGCTAGAAGCCCAAATATTTTTTCAGAGCTAGATGCAGAAAAAAATTATTTTTAATTTGCAACCTGATGGAGGTCAGTATAGATGGACTAATAGACCAAGTCCCACACACCGCTAGAAGCCCAAATATTTTTTCAGAGCTAGATGCAGAAAATTTTTTTATTCAATTTGCAACCTGATGGAGGTCAGTATAGATGGACTAATAGACCAAGTCCCACACACTGCTAGAAGCCCAAATATTTTTTCAGAGCTAGATGCAGAAAAAAATTATTTTTAATTTGCAACCTGATGGAGGTCAGTATAGATGGACTAATAGACCAAGTCCCACACACTGCTAGAAGCCCAAATATTTTTTCAGAGCTAGATGCAGAAAAAAATTATTTTTAATTTGCAACCTGATGGAAGTCAGTATAGATGGACTAATAGAACAAGTCCCACACGCTGCTAGAAGCCCAAATATTTTTTCAGAGATAAATGAAGAAAAAAATTATTTTTAATTTGCAACCTGATGGAGGTCAGTATAGATGGACTAATAGACCAAGTCCCACACACCGCTAGAAGCCCAAATATTTTTTCAGAGCTAGATGCAGAAAAAAATTATATTCAATTTGCAACCTGCTGGAGGTCAGTATAGAAGGACTAATAGAACAAGTCCCACACACTGCTAGAAGCCCAAATATTTTTTCAGAGCTAAATGAAGAAAAAAATTATTTTTAATTTGCAACCTGATGGAGGTCAGTATAGATGGACTAATAGACCAAGTCCCACACACTGCTAGAAGCCCAAATATTTTTTCAGAGCTAGATGCAGAAAAAAATTATATTCAGTTTGCAACCTGATGGAGGTCAGTATAGATGGACTAATAGAATGATGCTATGCCCAAAAGATTTTACTTCACTAGGTGCAGTAAAAAAATTGGTATTCTATACACAGGTGGTATATCTTGCAACACAGATAGGCTACTCCACTGACTAACACACTCTGCAATAGGCCAAAAAGGATTAGCTTTGCTAGATTCAGCCAAATGCTGTGAAAAAAACTTGCACAGCACTGGCACAGACCTGCCTGGCAAAAACTGATAGGAACTGATGTAACCTAGTCCTGAAAAGGACTCCAATTACAATTAGTCTTTACTCCCACAATCTATCTATTTAAGAGCACAGACCTGCCTGATAAAAGTCGTAGGAAATGCTGTAACCTAGTCCTTAAAAGGACTGCAATCACAACTATTCCCTACTCCCAAGCTATCTGTATATTTGTGCGAAAATTGGCTTGAAATTAACAAGGTATAGCGCACACAGCAACAGCGGTGCCGTCTAACATGCAGCTGCAGCAGTGAGAAAATGGTGGCGACGGGGAAAATGGCTTGGTCTTATAGGGCAAGGACATGTGACATACACTGCCAATCACACATGCCCTTGCTTGTGTGAAAAAAAGCACTTCGCTCCGTGTGTGCGCTGCTGATAGGCTGACAGATTGCACCTCCCCACTGCAAATGCGGGAAAGAGAAAAAAAAATGGAGATCTTCATTGTTCCTGCAGAGATCCATCCCCTGCCCCTCCCCCCGCCCCGCTGTACACTCAAACTGCGTATTAACATTAATTTTCATCATTACTGAGAAAAAATCCAGTTATGATTTTGGTGCACGAACAGTTATCGAACATAACCTCGAACAGCCGAATTTTTCTCAAATTGTTCGTGTTCGCCGACCGGTTCGAACACCGCCCAAAACAGCTCGAATTTGTGATTGGCGAACAGTTCGAGTAGAACAACGCTCATCTCTAATTATAACTGATAAGCGCATCTGCCTGTCAACTGAAAATGCTGACAGGCTGACTCTTATAAAAATGAACAAGGGCTGGATTGGGCCAGACTTCTCAACACCTCCGAATGATAGCAGCTCAACATAAACTCAAATCCAGTGTCTTTTCTTGGGAGGTGTATTCCCATTCACCTTTTCACACCCACACATGGGTATACGCTTCCTGATTTTGGCTATTTGCTCTTGTCCTCCTCCATCTCCTCATCCTCCACCACCATATCACCAGGGTGACCGTGGTCCGTGATGTAACACCCACATAATTTTTTTAAAGGGTGTTTATGATGCCCGTAAAAAAAAATTTTTATACTGTATGTTCACGTATACCCCCCAGGGGTAAATGTTTGTCAGCCCATACACTTAGTGCATGGGCATTACAAGTATAGGAGGCCCGCTCCTTTTTATTGGGAACATTTTTTTATGAGGCCCTCCTCCACGTCTCTTCCAAGGGGCATTGAAGTTCCTCCAAATTTTTGGCAGCCCTTGCATTCACTGCATAGGCCAACACTATGGGAGACTCTCTCCTTTCTAATGGGAATTTATTGTTACTGTGGCCCTGCTCTATGTCTCTTTAAATTGTTAGTGGGGTTTTTCCTTAATTTGGTCAGCCGTTGGACTCACTGCATACCCTATAACTGTATAGCAGACTCTCTCCTTTTTAATGGGAATTTGTCGTTACTGTGGCCCTGCTCTGTGTGTCTTTAAATTCTCAGTGGAGTTTTTCCTAAAATTGGTCAGCCTTTGGACTCACTGCACACCCTATAACTGTATAGCAGCACCTCTCCTTTCTAATGGGAACATGTTGTACTTGTTACTGTGGCCCTGCTCTATGTGTCTTTAAATTCTTAGTGGGGTTTTTCCTAAAATTGTCAGCCATTAGACTCACTGCATACCCTATAGCAGTATAGCAGACTCTCTCCTTTCTAATGGGTGTCGCAGAGTGCATCTTCTTACAGTCACCACTGTACTTACGAGAGCTTCAATCAGCAAGATATCATGAGTAAACAGTATTTACTTCATACTGGTTAAACATGAGATACAATTCAGTGTCACACAGTCCGTGTGCTGCTGACATAACACATTCAGGAAAGAGAAAGAAAAACACACAGGAAGTAAAAACAACCAACAATTGAGAGCTTTCCTCCCCCACATTACAGCAAGCATATAACTTTACACACTATCGCCATCTGCTGTCTTGGTTAGTATAAAGTCCTCCTTTCACTTATAATAAGTCCTAATCTGTTGTATATGCCAACACCCTTTCTCAACAGTAAGGACTTATTCAATCAAGCCCAACTATTTTTATTTGTCGCTGGTGTTTATCAGCATTCAACGCCTTCGTGAAGATGTCTGCTGTCATTTCTTCAGTAGGACAATACTCTAACTTCAAGACTCCTTGTTCCTGATGATCTCTCAATAAATTATATTTTACATCAATATGCTTGGTTCTGGGATTGACTCTTTCCATCTGAGCAAGAACAAGACATCCTTGATTGTCCTCTTTCAGTTTTGTTGGTTCCAACAGTGGTTGTCCTAATTCTGTCAACAATTGTCTTAACCACAGTACTTCTTGACTCGCATGTGCTGCGGCAACATATTCTGCTTCTATTGAAGACAGTGTCCCAATTGACTGTTTCTTACTTGTCCAACTTATTGGTCCACCTGAGAGAAAAAAAAATATGTCCACTGGTAGATCTTCTGTCAGTTGGATCTCCAGCCCAATCTGCATCAACATATCCTGTTAAAATGCAATTATCACTTGTGAGTAATTTCAGCTTAACATTGCTAGTTCCTTTCAAATAACACATTACTCTCTTCAAGGCATTCCAATTAGCTTTATTTGGTTTTGATACCTTTCTACTCAGGATTCCTACTGCTGCTGCGATGTCTGGTCTTGTAACGGTCGCTAGATACAGTAGTTTTCCTATTGCTGTTCTGTATTCTTCTTTATTTGTTAGCATATTTTTTTCACTGTTCATCTCTTTGAGATAATTAGTTTCCATTGGAGACTTTACTGTTTTTGCATCCTTTAATCCAAATTTTTCTGTTATGTCTTGAATCATGTGATTTTCATTCAGTAGGAAACTTCCGTCTTCTTCTCTTTCTACCTGTATTCCTAGGTACTGTTTTACATTTCCCAAGTCTTTGATTTCGCAATGTTGCTTCAGGATTTTTAGAATGTTTTCTTTATCCCTTTCTTGTTTAAAACAAATCAAAATGTTGTCTACATTATATGAGTACATAAATCCATCTATTAATCAGCCTTTTTGTGTATAAGCATGGTTCAGCTTTGCTTCTTTGAAATTTTCCATTTGTAAGTACATCCGTGATTTTGTCATTCCACGCTTTAGCTGCTTGCTTTAAACCATATATGCTTTTCTGTAGCTTGCAAACTTTGCTTGGATTTCTTTCATCTTTGAATCCTGGAGGTCGTTCCATGTAAATGTCTTCTGTTAAATCTCCACTCAAAAAAGCTGTCTTTAGATCCAGATGTCTCAGTTCCATCTGTTTCATTGCTGCAACTGTAAGTAAAGTTCTTATTGTAGTGTGTTTGACAACTGGAGCAAATGTCTCATCATAGTCTTCTCCATATTTTTGAGAATACCCTTTAGCTACGAGTCTTGCTCGGTATCTTTCAGTTGTGCCATCTGTTTGGTATTTTACTTTAAAAATCCATTTACATCCTATGGCTTTTATTCCTTCTGGCAAATCTGTTAGTGTCCATGTATTTGAATCATGCATGGATTTAATTTCTGTTTCTGTTGCTTCTATCCATTTATTAGCTTCTTCTTCAGGAAGTTTAGATATGTCTTCCCAAGAGGTAGGCTCATAGATTTTTCTTATACTTGTCTTGTATGAGAGACGTTTTGGTGGTTTTCCTTTGTTCTCTCTCATTGAACGTCTTGGTTCTGTGTCTGTTTGTAGTTGTGATTCTTCACTTTCAGTATTTTGTTCTTCATTAATTTCTACTTCTTTCTCATCAGATATTTCTTCAGTTATGTCACTATTGTTTTTCTCATTTTTTGTTTCAACTGAAATCATTATGTCTTCATTTTAATCTTCAATGAATGTCACACTGTTACTCACCGTAACTCTGTCTGTTTTGGGATCTAGGATTCTATATCCTTTGCAATTTTTATTATATCCAACGAATATTCCTTCCATGGATCTGTTTTGAAGTTTGGAATGCTTTTCTGTTGGAATGAATATAAAAACGTTACATCCAAAAACATTTAAATGATTGACACTTGGTTTCATACCTTGCCACAGTTCATATGGAGTTTTCATCAGTTTTCTGGAAAAAAGTCAGTTCTGTAGATATGTAGCTGTCATTGCTGCCTCATTCCAATATTTCTCTGGTAGTTTGGAATCCGTCAGCATACATCTTATAATTTCTGTTAGAGTTCTGTTTTTCCTTTCTTCTACTCCATTTTGTTCAGGTGTGTATAGAACAGTTTTCTGGTGTTCTATTCCATTTTGTCTTAAGTAGTCTTCTATTCTGTGACCTGGAAATTCACCTCCATTATCACTTCTGATGACAATTGGCTTCCTTTGAAATTTGTTACTTGATCTTGTTACATAGTCTACAAGTTTATCAAAAACTTCACTTTTGTTCTTAATTAAGTATGTGACTGTGTATCTTGAGTAGTCATTAGAGATGAGCGTTGTTCGACTCGAACTGTTCGCCAATCTCAAATTCGAGCTGTTTTGGGCGGTGTTCGAGCCGTTCGGCGAACACGAACGATTTGAAAAAAATTCGGCTGTTCGAGGTTATGTTCGATAACTGTTCGTGCACCAAAATCATAACTGGATTTTTTCTCAGTAATGATGAAAATTAATGTTAATACGCAGTTTGAGTGTACAGCGGGGCGGGGGGAGGGGCAGGGGATGGATCTCTGCAGGAATAATGAAGATCTCCATTTTTTTTCTCTTTCCCGCATTTACAGTGGGGAGCTGCAGTCTGTCAGCCTATCAGCAGCGCACACATGGAGCGAAGTGCTTTTTTTCACACAAGCAAGGGCATGTGTCATTGGCTGTGTATGTCACATGCCCTTGCCCTATAAGACCAAGCCATTTTCCCCATCGCCACCATTTTCTCACTGCTGCAGCTGCGTGTTAGACGGCACCGCTGTTGCTGTGTGCGCTATACCTTGTTAATTTCAAGCCAATTTTCGCACAAATCTACAGATAGCTTGGGAGTAGGGAATAGATGTGATTGCAGTCCTTTTGAGGACTAGGTTACAGCATTTCCTACGACTTTTATCAGGCAGGTCTGTGCTCTTAAATAGATAGGTTGTGGGAGTAAAGACTAATTGAAATTGCAGTCCTTTTCAGGACTAAGTTACATCAATTCCTATCAGTTTTTGCCAGGCAGGTCTGTGCCAGTGCTGTGCAAGTTTTTTTCACAGCATTTGGCTAAATCTAGCAAAGCTAATCCTTTCTGGCCTATTGCAGAGTGTGTTAGTCAGTGGAGTAGCCTATCTGTGTTGCAAGCTACACCACCTGTGTATAGAATACCGATTTTTTTACTGCACCTAGTGAAGTAAAACCTTTTGGGCATAGCATCATTCTATTAGTCCATCTATACTGACCTCCATAAGGTTGCAAATTGAATATAATTTTTTTCTGCATCTAGCTCTGAAAAAATATTTGGCCTTCTAGCTGTGTGTGGGACTTGTTCTATTAGTCCATCTATACTGACCTCCATCAGGTTGCAAACTGAATATAATTTTTTTCTGCATCTACCTCTGAAAAAATATTTGGCCTTCTAGCTATGTGTGGGACTTGTTCTATTAGTCCATCTATACTGACCTCCATCAGGTTGCAAATTGAAAATAATATTTTTCTGCATCTAGCTCTGAAAAAAATATTTGGCCTTCTAGCAGTGTGTGGGACTTGTTCTATTAGTCCATCTATACTGACCTCCATCAGGTTGCAAATTGAATATAATATTTTTCTGCATCTAGCTCTGAAAAAATATTTGGCCTTCTAGCAGTGTTTGGGACTTGTTCTATTAGTCCATCTATACTGACCTCCATCAGGTTGCAAACTGAATATAATTTTTTTCTGCATCTACCTCTGAAAAAATATTTGGGCTTCTAGCTGTGTGTGGGACTTGTTCTATTAGTCCATCTATACTGACCTCCATCAGGTTGCAAACTGAATATAATTTTTTTCTGCATCTACCTCTGAAAAAATATTTGGCCTTCTAGCAGTGTGTGGGACTTGTTCTATTAGTCCATCTATACTGACCTCCATCAGGTTGCAAACTGAATATAATTTTTTTCTGCATCTACCTCTGAAAAAATATTTGGCCTTCTAGCAGTGTGTGGGACTCATTGTATTAGGCCATCTATACCAAGCTCCACCAGCTTTTAAATTAATAATAATTTTTAGCTGCATCTAGCCCTGAAAATAATTTTTCTTCCCAATAGTGGTAGCAATAGAAATATGGGGCGCGCTCCTGGCTTACAAAAATATACACTTCATAACAAAAAACACCAGCCTAGCGCACTGCATTAATAAGATGGCATCATCGTCTCTCCCAGTGCTAGGCCTACTACCCAGGCTAGCATTCCTGTGCCTAAAACACAATGTATGGGTCCGCGCTAGCCACTATGCTGAGGGGTCTAAAGCTGCTGCTAACGCTTTATAACAATTCAATTGGCAGATTGTCACAGAGCTCTTCCACAACGCCCACCCATCGGGCAACAGTTGCCCACCTTCCCTATGGGATCTAGTGGCGAATAGTTGATGCCATTAATCAGAGCGTCAGTTGCCCCGTCTACGTGGCAAGGATACGGTAAGGCATGGGAAGAGTGGACACGACTAGTAGCAGGCAGACAGGTTGACCAATGTGAACAAACCAGATCACAAGTCACCATAGAATTTCTCCACCAGCTAATGATGAGGGGCATATCAGGGGCGTCAGCGCAGCGGTGTCTGACCGGAGTAGCATTTCACTTTCAACTACTGAATTGGGGAGATGTGACAAAGATTCATCATCAGACAATCTATAAAAGGGTGGAAAAGGGGTCAGCCAAGTCAGGAGTGTAGACGTCCCGTCCCGTGTCACTAAAACTGATTTCTCACATCATATCCCTAACACCATTAACATGACACTCACAATTTGAAGCAACACTACTGTCTACTGCATTTGTGATCGCCTTCTTTGGGGCGCTATGCATAAGCGAATTAGTCCCTCAATCCAAAATTACCACCAGTGGAGGCTTATTACACCAGGACGTAGTCATAGCCAATAATGCAATACGTCTACGCATGCACAAATCGAAAACGGTTCCAGCGGGCAGGGGCACTTGGGTACTTCTACAACCCACAAACGGTACACTGAGTCGGGTAACAATAGTAAAAACATATCTAACCATCAGATCACAAAGTAATTTCTTCCTATCACACATTGATGGAACGCCATTATCAAGATACCAGTTCCAAGCTATATTTAATAAATGCATAACATCGGCAGGGAGCCACCCCAAAGATTACGGGACACACTCATTCCGCATAGGCGTGGCCACGGAAGCAGCAAGAGCAGGACTGTCAGAAACGGAAGTTCAGAGGATAGGGAGATGGCGATCCACGTGTTTGGCAAGATACATAAGACCGGACTTGTTATCCTAACGTGGTTTGTTTCTTTTACAGGTGACGCTAAGCCAACAGTGTGGGTGATAGGCCACTCGTATATATATTGGGCAGAAAAAAGGGCGAAAGTCCGCCCAGGCGGGAGGAAATTAGAGTTTCATAACACATATTTCAACTGGAGAGGTATTAGAGGCCTGCTATGGCCACAGGTACTAATGGAGGTAATCAAGGTAGGGAGAGAGGCAAGATGTCCGGTCATCTTAGTTATACAGGCCGGGGGAAACAACCTAGGTCATCACAAGAGCGCATAACTAATGGCAATAATGAAACTAGACACTGAGCGCTTCAGAGAATTTTTCACAAAACTAGCTATAGTATGGTCAGAGATTGTGCCGATAGTGGTATGGCAAGGTGCGCGAGACATCACGGCCATCGAACGGACAAGGCGGGTAATAAATATTCGGATGGCAAAATTTAGAAGAGACAGAGGCGGTGTAGTGGTACGACACCGACAACTGGAAGGATATAAAGCAGGCCTCATTCGGCCCGATGGTGTTCACTTAATGGATATTGGACTGGACATATTCCTGTCAGGACTCCAGGACGGAGTGGAACAAGCATTAAGAGTGATGGGTGGGGGTCAGAGTCCTGCATACGAGTACACAGGATCCTCCGTGGCCTGGAAATAGAAAGGACATGTTGGAGAGTTACACTTGTTGGCCAAGTTGCCGGAGTGGAGACCCAGGGCATGCTGCAACAAGCTGAATTATTTTAGAAATAAAATGTCTTTCTAATGGAATGAGTATAAAGAGTTAATAAAGCTGTGACCGATCCTCACCCATCCAGTTGTAAGAGTTACATTATTGTATTGTCAAGGAAAGGGGGGCGGTAGGGGGGCTGAGCGTCTGGGTTTGGTTGGGGGTCCCCACAGTCTGCCTAGGCTAGATGCATTTAAATATTCTTATTAGATACACAGGCGGTGCAGCTTGCTTCGCAGCTGGGCTACTACGCCCAAAGTATTGCCTAGGCTAGATGCAGTTAAAAATTCTACGCTGACTAGCAGACACTGAAGATTTGGAGCAGACCTCTGAGTAAACAGCTCTTCAGACTCAATCATCTGTGTTACCCCAAGCCATAGTGTATGTAGTTTCTTACAGTTAAGAGGGGGGGGGGAGCGACCCAATCCACCTGGAATTGACGATGCCAACGTCACGTAAGACACAGCAAAGGGACTCCAAAAAGAGTCTCCATTTTTTCCCAAAATTGTGGCACAGACACCACTTAACCCTAGAACGCATACCTGGGGCCTCGCAGTCCCGCCCTGTTAATTGTTTTCTATTTTCTGCAAGATTACTTTAGTTAGAATTTTGAAACTCTAGGTATTCTTCATCTATATAGTTGTTTGTCATTTGAGTTTGAGTTATTCCATGTTATTTGCACACGGGCCTAAAAGGCCCCAGGTATATGAAAGTGTTGATTTTTATGGTCATGCGTTCTAGGGTTAAGTGGCATCAATTGCCCCACAGTTGCTTAAAACGGTTGGTGAGGTGATATTACCAAATCCTCAAGCTTTTAGTCTTCCAAGGATAACACAGGGGTAGAAAAGTCCTTGCGAATCCATGATTTGTTCATCTTTATGAACGTGAGTCTGTCTACATTCTCAGTGGACAGCGGCATGCGCTTATCTGTCAGCACACCATCAGCAGTGCTGAACACACGTTCAGAGAGAACACTGGCTGCAGGGCATGACAAGATCTCCAAGGCGTGAGTGGCGAGCTCCGGCCATTTTTCCAGATTGGAATACCAAAATGAGCAAGGGTCCAGTGACACAGTCATGGCTTCGATGTTCACTTGGAGATACTCCTGCACCATCCTTTCTAGGCATTGACTATGTGTCAGACTTCTTGTCTCCTGTGGCCTTGCAAAGGATGGTCTAAAAAAGTGGTGAAACGATTCCACAAAATTGCTGTTACCAGCAGATACTGTGTTACTGTTACGGTTTGAGTGATGAAGACTCGACAGTCCCACGGTTGGAAAGTTAGAACTGTGAGATTCACTTCGTGCACCACTGGTGTTTTGTGGAAAAGCACATGTAAGATTCTGCAACAGCGTCTGCAGATACTCCTGCATGCGTTAATCCCTTTTTATGGCAGGAATTATTTCGGCAAATTTACTTTTGTACCGGGGATCTAAGAGTGTGGCAACCCAGTAGTCGGGATTACTTCGAATTCTGCAATCTGAGGGTCATGTTGCAGGTAGTGCAGCAAGAAGGCACTCATGTGTCTTGCGCATCCAGGAGGACCAAGTCCTTGTTGTGTTGGTAGCGAGGTAAGAACCATGCTTCCTTCCTCTGCCCTCTCCCCCCAACCTCACACAACAGAAATGTGATCAAGGTCTGCCTCATCTGATGAGTCTTCCATGCCCAATCCCAGTTCATCCTCCACTTCTTCCTCAGCTCCTGCACCTTCCTCAACAGTTTGGCTGCTACCATGCGCCCTGGTTAATCCCTCTCCCCCACCCTCCCATGCCATGCCTGCCGCCTTGGTGCTGCCAACCGTCTGGACCTTGGAGATGTTATCCCTTCCGCATACGACTCCTCCTCTACTTCCTCCACCTCCTCTTGTCCCACCACCTGACTCTGAATTCTGTTTAATGTGTGCTCCAGCATGTAAATCACCAGAATAGTCACGCTGATAATGGCATCGTCGTCAGCACTAAACATCTTCGTCGCCATTTCAAAACTGTGCAGAAGGGTGTGTGGCGCCCCTGAGGGTTCAGTCGCCACAGAGTTACTGCATCTCACCCAGAGGTGTGGTATCTCACCCTCAGGTAAGGAAGGCGTATGGCTCGGGACCCTAACACCTGCATCCAACACATACCCGCAGTGGGGGTAGGGCGAGATTGCTCCTAAGGGAGAGCACAGTCCCAGGTCCCTAGCTGGTGGGAGGGTCCTATGTAGTGGGTGCTTAGGGGAGCAGCTTAGGGGAGCACATGACAGGGAGAGTATAAATATGAAGCCATCTTAGAAAGAGAAAGCCAGTCAGAGGAGGAAAAGTGACAGGAGCAGAGGCTCGGCATGAGCTCTGCTCTGGAGGCGGGCCTAGCTTGGGAGGCCCAGGACTGAAGGAGAGAAGAGAGGAGTGGGAGCAGGAAGGCTCCAGGAACTGAAGGGACCCTAGGGCTACGGGCCGTGCAGAAGGCCACCCGTACTCCCGCTGCTACCAGGAGGTAGAGGGGTCAGGCCAGATAAGGGGAACCGGTCCCTCAACTAGAGGAGAAACAGCAAGGCTCAACTAGAAACCGGAGGCTGCAGCATTTCATGTACTGCAGGCAAAAGTCCACACCAGTCTCACTAAGAAGGTAGCCACATAGGACCCAGGGGACGGAACACAAGTCGCCCGCCAAGGCCCGAGGATACCGGATAGAAGTGTCACTGGGTGTGAGGTGCAGGGAGAAGGCCAGAGAAAGGACACACAGAAGGGGGTCCTGCTAAGTACTCCGGAGCTATCTGGGGGTGGACTGAGCCCCTCACTGAGTACGCACGGCACGACGGGTGAGATTGCTCTGGTACCTGTAATCTGGACTGCAACAACTGTGAGTACAGATCTTGGGACTGCATCACACGGACTCTGTGTTCACTACTGACTCCCTGCACTACAACCACCATCATCCACCCACACTGCCCTGAAGCTACACTCTTCCTGAGGTGAGTAATAATACCATTGCTGCAAAACCACCAGCTTCAGAGGACTGTTCCGCAGCGGCGGCCCCTTTGGTCGCACTCCACAGGTGGCGTAGTCGGACATTATAAAATCCATATATACAAATTACCGTTGAATTGACCGCCCTGGGTCACGGACCGGGTCACCGCCACAGTGACTACAACCCCCAGCGTCTACCGGCCCGGCACAGGGTACCCCACGGCCCAGGGGGCGCGTCAACTTCATAGGTCCCTGATCTGAGACCACTCCTGCAGCGTGATTTTCCCCACCTCTGGATCTCGTTGGCCCAGGCTATACGTCAGAACGTATTGCACCAGGGCTTGTCGGTGCTGCCACAGTCGCTGCAACATGTGCAGAGTTGAATTCCACCGTGTCGGCACATCGCATTTCAGCCGGTGAACTGGCAGGCCCAACGACTTCTGTAGAGATGTAAGTTGTTGAGCTGCGGGATGCGAACGGCGGAAGTGAGCACACAGCGACCGTGCCCTCTGCAGAAGGCCATCTAGTCCGGGATAGTGGGCTAAAAATTTATGGACAACCAGGTTCAACACGTGAGCCATACAAGGCACGTGTGTGACATTGCCCCGGCGAAGGGCCGCACCCAGGTTTGCAGCATTGTCGCACACGGCCTTCCCTGGTCGCAGGTCCAGTGGAGACAACCATTCATGAAACTGGATCTCCAGAGCTGACCACAAGTCCTCAGCTGTGTGACTCACATTTCCCAGACATTTCAAAGTAAACACTGATGCCGTTGAGCCCTGCTGCCAGCATAGTAAGGAGGTGTGCAGGATTCCTTCTGCGCAGTTAGAAAGCAGGTGGCATTACCAGACAGGCTTTGGGTGCAGGTGGAGGACCGAGAGGGGGTTGAGGAGGCAGAAGCAGTGGAGGAACTTCGAGATAAAGAGGATTGAGGCAAAACTCGTGGGGACGGTAAGACTTGGACAGCAGCCCCTTGTCCTGCTGTCACCATAGTTACCCAGTGCCCAGTCAGCGACATGTAACGCCCCTGTCCATGCCTACTCGTCCAAGTGTCTGTGGTGAAATGCACCCTGTCACACGCAGAGTTTCTCAAAGAAGCGGTGACGTTGTGTGCGACATGCTGGCGGAGCGCAGGCACACCTTTCTTTGAGAAGTAGTGCCGACTGGGCATCTGGTACTGGGGCACTGCGACGGAAATAATTTCTCGAAAATCCACTGTGTCTTCCAGGCGGAAAGGCAGCATTTCTGTAGCCAACAGCTTGCAGATGGTGAAATTCAACCTCTTAGCTTTCTCATGGCTAGGAGGAAATGGTCTTTTACTTTTCCACATCTGAGGGACCGAGGGCTGGCTGTTGTGCTTTGACGGGGTTGAGTAGGGTGTCCCCGGCAAACTGCCGGTCTGTGAGGAAGATGCAGGCGGACATGTTAGGTTGCCTTGATCCAAAGGTGGTGCTCTCGATGTCAGAGAGCGCTCAACACCAGCAGGTGTTTCCACTTCCCAATGAACTGACGACCTGCCAATCACACTGGCTGTTGCAGGTAAAGAGGTGGTCTGCGTCCAAAAACATGTGTGACTGCTGTCCCCCCAGTCGCAGAGGATGAAGAGGCCGCGGATGCACAAGATGGGGCAGACGGTGGTTGGCCCAGCCTGCTAGGCCGCATTGTAGCACAGTGAGCTTCCCACTGCAACTTATGCTTCATATCCATGTGACTGTACATGCATGAAGTACTCAAACTATGGATTTTTTGGCCTCTACTTAGCTTTTGGTGACAAATATTACAGATAACACTAGTTGGGTCATCCTTATCGATCTGAATAAATGCCCAGGCTATGCAAGGCTTAGAGCCCATGTGACCTGAAGAGACACTACAACTTGTGGTCAGAGGCAGAGTTGTGCTTGAGGATGCAGTTGTTGACGTGCTTCCAGTACTCCGTCTCTGTCCAGGAAGGCGCAACCTAACCTCGCCGTCAATAGCATCTGTGACGCCCCGCTGCGCTTGGTATCACAGATGCTAGAAGAGTGTATTGATGGAATCCTCCACAAGAGGCCCCCATAAACATTCACACATCTCCACCTTCCACCTCAGACCAGCAGAGGGAGCTCGTTAGGGATATAAATAGGGAAGGTGGAGCTAGGCAGTTCAGTTCCTCTGAAGAGTTCCTGCAGTAGAGAAGCCTAAGAGAGGTATGTCTGCAGTGGAGCTCAGTCTAGTCTAGAGAACTCAGTTAATAGTTCAGCAGTGGAGCACGAGGCTCCTGCTAGCTAGGTTCAAGGAGCCCAGCTAGAGCTTAAGGTGTGCCGGCGCCATAAGTTCGGTGAAGCGCGGCAAGCTGCCGTTAGTGTGTATAGCCTAGTGAGGGCCCGAGTAGGCCGAAGGCAAATGGCGAGTTAGTACATAAGGGGCAGAGGAGCTTAACCAGCTCACCCCGAAGCATTTACCGGACACCGGATCCGAGCTTACCGGGATCTCTATGACCCAGTAAGGCATAACTGGAATCCCTGGAGAACTACAAGTCCCAGGATCGCTAAGGTGCTGATACGTAACAGAGCCAGGAGACGCTTAGGCCCCGCATACTGGGAGCGTGAACTCCAAGAGAAGGCCCTACCACAAGGTCAGCCAGCGCAGGACAGAGACAAAGTTAGGCCTAGCTCCAGGCAGGTCAGAAACTTACTACGCAGAGGCAAGAAACAGGAGGCCCTACACCCGCTCATTGGGGAGGATCCTGATATGCACCCTTCACCCTACAGTGCTCCGGGATGTGCCTTAATTTCCTCCAGTAAAAGGTACTGAAGTGACTACCGTGTCCGTTCCCATTCTTGCTCTGACCCAGCTGGGTCTTGCCTGTCCTGCATTCCCCCTGCATACGCTGCCCTGAGACCTAGCTCCACCTGTGGGGAGCTATACCATCGAGCTGCCTTATCACGGGCCTCAGTGGACTGCTGCAGCGCTGGTGCTTCTCACCAGATACCACAGGTGGCGTCACGAACTCTTATAAAATTAACAATTATCCACCCTTTTAAAGAGTGACCCCAGGGTACGGGCCAGGGAGCCGACCACCGCGACATCCCCAAGGCCAGGCAAAGGCCCGGGTGACCTCATCGACTGGCTGTGGGTTGACAGTAAGTGGGATCTCCAACCTTGTCATCATCACCCTGTGTGTTATCACACCCGTCGTCCTCAAAGCCAACCTCTTCCTGCCCTGACCGAAAAGTCAAGTTGTCGCTCCAATCAGGTATTTGAGTCTCATCATCGTCTTCATCATTGTCTCCACCAACAGGAGTTACAGTTTGGGAACGAGGGTCTACATTATGCTCAGAACCTTCTTCATCTGGTCCTGGATCCGACTTATAAAGATTCTGGGCATCAGTGCAGATCATTTCCTCATCTGGATTAACAGAAGCTCTGGAGCAGACCTCCGTTTCCCAGGCTATAGTATGAGTAAACAGCTCTGCAGACTCAACCATCTGTGTTACCCCATACTCAGACGGGCAGCTGGAGACTTGGGAGCTGTGAGGAAGCAAGTGCGATTGGGGTGACACCTCTGAGGACTGGAGTATTTGTGATGTTGAAATTGAGGTGGAGGAGAGCCCACTTGATGGAGCACTTGATATCCGCTTAAGCACCTGCTGTTTTTGTGCCTCATCTGGAAATTGTAGCAATGGACGTGTCCTTAACAAAGGGATTGTATCACATTGTCCACGAAAAGAAGTCGACATGTTAGTTTGGCTGGAAGATGGTCTTTCTTCTGCAGATGTTACTCCCCCCCCACCGCAGGGGGGCTCGACCCACCAGCGGACAGGCACCAGTATTGGGAGAGGGGGGCTGGCCGTCTGGGTCCACCGCGGCTCTGGCACAAACTCGGCGACACGGAGGTGGCACAGGCAGGAACGGACTGGCCACGTAGGCTTCTCACTTTTTGGATTTTAGAAGGGCATGACATGCCTATATCTGTGTCTCCCCGTCCTTTTACTCCTCCACCTCTTTTTTTTTCGCATGACTATATGTACTTGTCACTTTTCCATGTGTTAGTTATGTCTTCTGAGCAGTTTGTCAGCTTTTGGACACCTTTGAAGGTGTTTTCTATGTGTTTTTGTTTGCCTGCCATTGGTTTTAACGGTGTCCGAAGGTGTTAGACGAACAGTTCGACGAACAGTTCGGCGAACACACGGGTGTTTGATGAACCGAACCGAACTCGAACACTACGGGGGTGGCTCAACACTAGTAGTCATCTATAAAAGTCAACATGTATCTATTGCCTCCTGATGTAGTCACTTTCATGGGTCCACATACGTCAGTATGCACCAAATCAAGTGGTCTTTCGCTTTTCATCTCACTTTCTTTTGGAATAGATATCCTTGTGGTTTTGAATTTTATACAACATTCACATCTTACGGTAATTGAGCAATCTGATATCTTTAAATCTTTTGTCAATTCTTTTCTCTGTAGTTCCCTTATACTGTCAGGGTGTCTATGTCCTAGACATCTATTCCACATGTGAATACAGTTTTTGTGATCATGTGTACATACCTTCATCTGTTCCTTTGGTAAGTCAAAATGATATAATTGTTCATCTGCCTTGACTTTGGTTATCACCTTGTTTCCTGCAATAATTGCACACCCATTGTCTTTGAATTTTACTGTAGGTCCTTTTGCTGTTAAACGTTTCACAGATAATAATCCGTCTTCCAATTTTGGAACATACAACACATCCTGTACAAGTATCTTTGAATCTTGTCCGAACTTGTTTGAACAATTTAGCATACCTTGTCCGATACCTTCTGCGGTTATTTTGCTTCCATCTGCAAGATAAATGGCTTCTTTCTTATCTAAATCAAGATCAGTAAAGAAATTCTTGTCACTTGTCATATGACTCGTTGCTCCTGAATCAATAAACCAACCAAATGATGATTTCTTGTCTGTTACTTTAAATGTGCCATTCCAATTATTCTCACATGAATCGGAAATTGTGTTTTTTACTTTCTGTGTATGCTTTTTATGTTGTAATTTTTGTTGTTCTGCTTTCCATATGGTACAGTCTTTCTTTAAATGACCTTTTTTCTTAAATCGGAAGCATTCTCTTGTCTCTTTGTTATAGGGTTTTTTAAATTCTGTAGGTTTAAGATTGTTTTCACTGTCTTTTTCAGTAGAAGAATCATTTCTTTGTTCTTTTCTTCTCTGATATTCATCTATTAGTCTTGTTTTCACAAAATCTAATGTAATGTCAGTTTCTGGTCTCGTCTCAAGGGCATTTATCAAGGCTGTATACTAATCTGGTAAACTGCACAATAATATAGCTGCTACATGACTGTCTTTAATGTCTTCACCAATAGATCTTAGCTGTGATATCACTTCCATCATTGAGAATATGTGCTTCTGCATGTCGTCATTTGCACTCAATCTCATACTGTAATGCTTTCTTAATAAAAATAACTTGTGATTCAAGTTACGTCTTTCATGCAGTTTTTCTAATTCTTCCCACATTCCTTTAGCTGTTTCTTCATTTCTTATATGTATTAATTGAGCATCATCCACTAATAAGCTAATTGTGGCTCTTGCTTGTCTATTCTTCTTATCCCATGTCTGATTATCTTGATCTGGTCTTTCTTTATCAATTACTTCCCATAAATCATCCTTAGATAACAACATCTCTACTTTGAATTTCCATAACTGATAATTTTCACTATTCAGTTTAGCTACTGTGAATTTCAGTTCTGTGTTACTCATAATCTTTATATAGTCTTACTTGTTTAGAGAGTTGTACTGAAGATATTCTCCTGTTTTTTCTTGCTGATAATTCCTGTTTGTCCTGCCTGTGTTGAATTCTCTGTAATTATATCCAGCTCCTGGACTCATGAATTCCTTTGTCACTCTGTATCCGGATTTATTTTCTTCTGTTTACAGAGCTTATCTGTGTGCTCCGTTATCTGGGGTTATAAACCAGGATCCTCTTGTAGTGCGGGCCTGTAGTGTCTGGGCTTTAGTGTCTGGGTTCCGGCCTGGGCCCATAACCTGTCGCAGAGTGCATCTTCTTACAGTCACCACCATACTTACGAGAGCTTCAATCAGCAAGATACCTTGAGTAAACAGTATTTACTTCATACTGGTTAAACATGAGATACAATTCAGTGTCACACAGTCCGTGTGCTGCTGACATAACACATTCAGGAAAGAGAAAGAAAAACACACAGGAAGTAAAAACAACCAACAATTGAGAGCTTTCCTCCCCCACATTACAGCAAGCATATAACTTTACACACTATCGCCATCTGCTGTCTGGTTAGTATAAAGTCCTCCTTTCACTTATAATAAGTCCTAAACTGTTGTATATACCAACAATGGGAACATGTCGTACTTGTTGCTGTGGCCCTGCTCTGTGTGTATTTAAATTCTCAGTGGAGTTTTTCCTAAAATTGGTCAGCCATTGGACTCACTGCATACCCTATAACTGTATAGTAGACTCTCTCCTTTCTAATGGGAACTTGTCATTACTGTGGCCCTGCTCCATGTGTCTTTAAATTCTTAGTGGGGCTTTTCCTAAAATTGTTCAGCCGTTGGACTCACTGCATACCCTATAACTGTATAGCAAACCCTCTCCTTTCTAATGGGAACATGTCGTACTTGTTACTGTGGCACTGCTCTATGTGTCTTTAAATTCTTAGTGGGGTTTTTCCTAAAATTGGTCAGCCGTTGGACTTACTCCATTCCCTATAACTGTATAGCAGACTCTCTCCTTTCTAATGGGAGTTTTTCGTTACTGTGGCCCTGCTCTATGTGTCTTTAAATTCTTAGTGGGGTTTTTCCCAAATTTTTGCAGCCCTTGCAGTCACAGCATGGGCATTACCACTATAGGAGACCCACTCCTTTATAATGGGAACATTCTTTTTGCTGAGACCCTCCTCTATGTCTCTTCAAAGGGGTATTGGGTTGCGTCCAAATTTTTGGCAGCCGTTGGACTCACTGCATACCCTATAACTGTATAGCAGACTCTCTCCTTTCTTATGGGAATTTGTCGTTACTGTGGCCCTGCTGTTTGTGTCTTTAAATTCTTAGTGGAGTTTTTCCTAAAATTGGTCAGCCGTTGGACTCACTGCATACCCTGTAACTGTATAGCAGACCCTCTCCTTTCTAAAGGGAACATGTCGTACTTGTTACTGTGGCCCTGCTCTATGTGTCTTTAAATTCTTAGTGTGGTTTTTCATAAAATTGGTCAGCCGTTGGACTCACTGCATACCCTATAACTGTATAGCAGACCCTCTCCTTTCTAATGGGAACATGTCGTACTTCTTACTGTGGCCCTGCTCTGTGTGTCTTTAAATTCTTAGTGGGGTTTTTCCTAAAATTGGTCAGCCGTTGGACTCACTGCTTACCCTATAACTGTATAGCAGACCCTCTCCTTTCTAATGGGAACATGTCGTACTAGTTACTGTGGCCCTGCTCTGTGTGTCTTTAAATTCTTAGTGGGGTTTTTCCTAAAATTGGTCAGCCGTTGGACTCACTGCATACCCTATAACTGTATAGCAGACCCTCTCCTTTTTAATTGGAGTTTGTCATTACTGTGGCCCTGCTCTATGTGTCTTTAAATTCTTAGTGGGGTTTTTCCCAAATTTTGGCAGCCCTTGCAGTCACAGCATGGGCATTACCACTAAAGGAGACCCGCTCCTTTATAATGGGAACATTTTTTCTATTGAGACCCTCCTCTATGTCTCTTCAAAGGGGTATTGGGTTGCGTCCAAATTTTTGGCAGCCCTTGCAGTCATTGGATACGCAATAACAGTATAGCAGACCTACTTGTTAATAATGGGAACAACAAAGCATAGCAGGCCGATGGCTCTCTAAAAATAGGCTTTATTACTTTCAGAGTCCCTCCATCATAAATAAAACAGGATATGTCTGATAATGTGTCACACACCACATTGCCAGATAAGGTTGTAAAATGTTAAAATGACATTTCCCGGTGAATGCATTTGTCTTAAAAAATAACGTAAAAAAAACAAAACAATAGGATCTTTCTTTAGTATAAAAAACAGTGTCATCAATTTAACCTCAATGTAATCACATTGTTCAGCTCATGCACCTCCTCCTCTATCTCCGGAATGACCACATCAGTCAAAAGCTGACAGCACTGCAGCACTGCCTTGGCCAAGCGGCAACAGGCTGTGCTGAAGATAACATGCTTAATGCTTAATTGAGTTGTTGAAAGCTGTAGCACAGCAGCCTGATCTGTGGCTCTCACCACTGAACATACAGCCAGGCATGGTCGTGTGTGACAATGGGTGGAACCTGGTGACAGAGAAATGACAGCCGGAGTAGATATGGTTTCCCTCTATGCCAGTCCTTTCACCAAGCTAAAGAATATGGCTGTGGTGAAATACAACTTCGACTGAGAAGCTGTTTCAGATTGAAAAACATTGTGCCCACCAGAGGATTTGATTCTGAGGGCTCACCTTTCTCCCCCACTCAAGAGCCCTCAGAATCAAATCCTCTGGTAGGCACAATGTTTTTCATGATAGCAGCTGCAAAGTTAGCGCTATCATGAACTCTCCTGAGGTATAAGCCAAGGCACACCAGAGGATTCTCTGGTGGGACCGTCCAACCCTGCCGAGAAGCAGTTGACGCGCCCCCTGGGCCGTGGGGTACTCGGTGCCGAGCCGGTCGTTGCTAGGGGAGAAGTCACAGTGGCGGTGACCCTGTCCGTGACCCAGGGCGGTCAATAAAAGGGGATTTATAGAAAAGGATTATAGTTTTTATGTTTAATGTTCGTGACACCACCTGTGGTATGCGGCAATATGGAGCCGCCGCTGCGGAGCAGATCCTCTGGAGATGTTATTAATGCAGCAGAGTTGGTTCAGTTCTCCACAGGTAGAGCTAAGCCCCAGGGCTGTGCTGAGATGTTATAGATGTTGAGGTAGCGGTTGTGGTGCAGTGTAGTGCAGGGGGTGATGGCGCAGCAGTAATAATTCACAGAGACAGTGGGGTGCAGTCTTCCGGATTTACTCACAGTTCTCACTTTGCTCCTGGTTACAACTGCAGATCATAACTTCCAACGTCGTGCTGCGTTCACCGGGCAGAAGTTCAGCAATCCTTCAGGTATATCAAGAGTGCCTGACAGGACCCCATTCTATATGCCCTTCTCAGCCGTCTTCCTGCGCTGGCTCTCACCCTTCTTGCCCTGTGCCTCGCAAACAGTGTCCCAAGCCGGTATCCTCAGATCTTTCTGTGTAACCTGGAGTTCCCTGTATCCTATGTGGTTACCTTTTTGGCGACTTGAGTGCGGATGTGGCAACTGCACCCTGAAAGTACAGAAGCCTCCGGTTTCCAGTTGAAATTCTCACTAGTTAGGGGCCGGTCCCCTCTGCGGCTCGATCCCTCCACCGCCTGGTAGATTCGGGCGTATGGGTGGCCTCCAGCACTGCCTGTACCCCTGGTATCCCTTCTTCACCCCTGGAGCCTTCCCTCTGCTCCCGTTCTTTCCTCCTCTATTTCTCCTGGGCCTCTCTCACTCAGGCCCGCGCTTCCCTGAGCAGAGCTCCTGCAGAGCTCCTGCTCCCAACTCTTCCTCTGACTCAGTCTCCTCAGACTAAGACTCTCTCTAGAATGTTCCACCCTTCTTACTGAGCTCCCCTGAACTTCTTTCTCCTCCCACACCCACTACAGGGCTCCCCCTACTTTGGTTCCCCCCACTCCAGTCAGGGACAGGGCTCAGCAGAGGAGCAGTGCATCTTGCCCCTCCTGCCGGTCTGGAGTAGTGTAGTGTTGGATGCAGGTGTTAGGGTCCCGGGCAGCACTCTATCCTTACCTGAGAGTGAGATACCACACCTCTGGGTGAGATGCAGTACCTCTGTGGCGACTGAACCCGCAGGGGTGCCACAAATTCCTGGCTAAGAAAAGTGTGGGGAAAGGTTCCCGGACACTATATGGCTGCTTTTTTAATGCGGATCAGACGTACTTATGCATGTTATTTCCCAAACCTCATTGGAGATCAGGCCATCGCCCAACTCTGTAGTCATGAAATTAAATGCGCAAAGAAAGATGTGTGAAATGACATCCAAGGGAGATACGGTTTCCCTCTATGCCAGTCCTTTCACCGAGCTAAATACAACTCTCAGCAAAAAAAGCTGTGGACTGGCTCCGTACCGTACCTGGCCACATTCACCTGTCCACGTGTTTGTGGTTAGGTGGTCCTTCCTAGTATGTGCACTGGAGAGGGCACGGGTAATGTTGTGGGACCCGTGCTTGTGGAAGGAGGAGACGATACCGGGAGAAATAGTGGCTGCTGGGGACCGAGCATGGACACCCGGTAGCCGCCGGCATGAGGTTGTGAAAAGCTTCCGCCTCCACGAGCCTAAAAGGCCATATTTCAAGTGCAAGCAGCTGCCCAGAAATTTGGCGATTTAGTGTTGCGGCCTGTGGGTGGGTGGCTGGCTGCATACTTGCGCTTGTATTCCAAGTAACAGAAAACTAAGCAGATGGTGGCCTCTATCATCATCATGGCCTCACCTCGGCCAGGGCCCACCGGAGGAGTCTCCGTTTCTCTGGTGGGCCCGTCCAACCCTGCCGCGAAGCAGCCCTGGCTAAGAAAAGTGTGGGGGAAGGTTCCCTGACACTCTATGGCTGCTTTTTTAATGTGGATCAGACATGCTTATGCATGTTATTTCTTAAAATGCATTGCAGATCAGGCCATTGTCCAACTCTGTATTCATGGAATTAAAGGCGCAAAGAAAGATGTTTGTGTGTCAAAGCACCACCGACAAGTGTGAGTTGATGTTGGACGGGCTGCCGTTGCATCCGCAACAAGCTGCATTAGAGGACTTCCTGGGAGAAATGACACCCAGGGTAGATACGGTTTCCCTCTATGCCAGTCCTTTCACCGAGCTAAATTCAACTCTCAGTAAAAAAAGCTGTGGACTGGCTCCGTAACGTCGCTGGCCACATTCACCTGTCCACGTGTTTGAGTTTAGGCGGTCTTCCCAGTAAGTGCACTGGGGAGGGCACAGGTAATGTTGTGGGACCCGTGCTTGTGGAAGGCAGAGACGATACTGGGAGAAATAGTGGCGGCTGGGGACCAAGTATGGACACCCAGCCGCTGCCGGCATGAGGTTATGAAAAGCTTCTGCCTCCACGAGCCTAAAAGGCCACATTTCAAGTGCAAGAAGCTGTCAAAAATTTGGCAGTATAGTAGTGCAGCCTGGGGGTGGGTGGCTGGCTGGCTGCATACTTACGCTTGCATTCCAAGGAATGGGGTAGGGACAACTGAATGCTGCCATGGTACAAGGACATGGACTGTGATTGTTGCAAGTCTGCAACGACAGGTGCATGGCGGGAGGCATCTTCGCATGCGCCAAGGATCACTTATGATGGGCACACTTTTAGGCAGTGACCTGGGAATCAGAAATGCTTCCAGAGGTCTTCCCCATGCTGTTCCCATGTCTTTTCAGCACTGTTTGTGTGGCGCCCCTGAGGGTTCAGTCGCCACAGGGGTACTGCACCTCAGACCAAGGTGTGGTGTCTCCTCTATGAGGTAAGGAAGGGACACCTTTCGGGACCCCAACCTCTGCATCCAACACTACACCACTCCTGTCCTGAGGGGGGGCTTCAAGGCACCATAGTGCTGCCCCAGCCGGGATAGAGGAGATGGGGGGAACCAAAGATAGGGGGAACCATGTAGTGGGTGAGGGTGGAGGACGCACTTTAGGTTACACCACAAAATTCATATTTAATAAATGGCCATCTTGGGCTTATGGTCTTTGATTGTGATCTTCATCACTGAACGTGGCTTTCTGTGTGAACCTGCAGCTGATTGAAGATACACGGTCCTCGTGCTCTGGCCTTGAGGCGAGGAGCGGGCTAGAGTTAACGGTTGTCTCTACCCGGTCAAGGTCCCTACCCAAGAAGGCCTGGAGGGGAGCACAGGAGACAAGCTCCACAGGCAAAAGGATCCCAGGGGGAAGCAGACGGAGCGGTATACGCCACCTGTCCTTACTATTCTGGCCTAGTCAGAGGGATTCCTGCTGCAAAAGGTGTACCGGCCGCCGATATCTGACTCTGTCACTTTAAGTCTTAGTCGGAGAAGCCTGGAGGCTCAGTGGATCCCACCGGGTAACGGACGGAGCGGAGTCGCCACCCGTACCCTTGTTCTGTGCATAGTCCAGAGGGCGGCCCGGCCTTAGTACACGTACTCCACACGGACAGGAGAGGACCTAGTGGAAAGTCTAGGAACACTCTGGTGCGGAGGTCCTTATTCATGCACCCGAACTACCCGGAGTGTGCTGAACCCCTTCCTGGTGGCTGCAGCGCGCCGTGAGGAGCAAGGAGAAGCCTTGCAGCTGACACCTAACATCGTGAGTAAAGCTTGGAAGACTGCATCTATTGCCTCCGGTCCCTTATTTCAGCACGACACCACACCACATCTCCTACTACTACTCCCCTGATCTGTCTTCTCTGCCCTGAGGCCCTGCTCCGCCTGTGGGGAGTAGTACCATCTTCTGCTGCCATGACATCCCGCCTCAGAGGACTGAACGCAGCGCTGGTGGAGGATCACCAGAAACCACAGGTGGCGTAGTCATTTAATCCACTCGATTAACACCAAACCCTGAAAGCCCATTAAATCTTTTATGTGACGGCCCTGGGCACGGAACGGGTCCAGGCCACGGCTGCAACACCCCAAACATCTGACCTGGCTCCGAGTAACCCCACTTCCCAGGGTGAGGGCTGTGAGCATCACATTTGCATGTGTCTGATGATGTGTCACACACCACATGGCCAGATAAGGTTGTAAAATGTTAAAATGACATTTCCCAGTGAATGCATTTGTCTTTGTTGAAAGCAATGCAAAGGTGCAAAAACGCATCAGAAACGCTACGTGTGAACATAGCCCAAGGTGTGGAGGAGTATTTTTGGTTTTGGTTAGTTATTTTGCCTTATATACAAGTCATTACCCTGGAAACAATATTCCTTAATATATTTACCAGGAAAATCCATTTTGGTTTTGTTTTTGTATATTTTATTGTGAATCCGTAAAAGTGGCGTAATACTCTGACAACATTGTTGACAGCAGTGATCTGGGAGTTAGAAATGCTTTGAGACGACTTCCCCATGCTGTACCCATGTCATTTGAGCACTGTTCCCATTGATTTTGGCAATTTTTAGGCCCTCTGCAGACCGCCAAGGGGAGCCGCCTGAAAAATGCTCGAGTTTCCCATAGACTTACTTTGGGCTCGTTGCTCGGGTCGAGCACCCGAGTATTCCAATTTGTTCGACCCGAGCAATGAGTACCCGAGCATTTTAGTGCTCGCTCATCACTAGCACAATGCCAAGATTTCCCTTCCTACATTACAGGCAGGTGCTGGTAGTGGGGGACGCAATTATTAGGGGAACAGATAGGGCAATCTATCACAAAGACAGGGATCATCGAACAGTGTGCTGCCTACCTGGCGATCGAGTCCGGCACATCGCTGATCGAGTTGACAGATTACTGGGAGGGGTTGGTGAGGACCCAGCTGTCATGGTGCACATTGGCACAAATGACAAAGTTAGAGCTAGGTGGAAGTTCCTTAAAGATGATTTCAGGGAATTAGGCTGCAAGCTTAAAGCAAGGACCTCCAAGGTGGTATTCTCTGAAATACTTCCTGTACCAGGTGCCACACCAGAGCGACAATGGGAGATTAGGGAGATAAATAAGTGGCTCAGCAATTGGTGTAGGAAGGAGGGCTTTGGGTTCCTGGAGAACTGGGCCGACTTATCTTTTGGCTACAGGTTGTACACTAGGTACTGGATGCACTTCATTGGGGAGGGTGCAGCTGTGCTGGG
Source organism: Phyllobates terribilis (assembly GCF_046119375.1). Lineage (NCBI taxonomy): Eukaryota > Metazoa > Chordata > Amphibia > Anura > Dendrobatidae > Phyllobates > Phyllobates terribilis. The sequence continues at coordinate 45,429,692 of NW_027362764.1, read as the reverse complement.
GGAGAAAATGGCTAGAAGGTTGGAGGAGTGTTTAAACTAGGGATTGGGGGGGAGGGTATTCATTTTATAGGTGGGGAGGATAGTGCAGATAGTGACCTGGGCACAAATAAAGAAATTGGGGGTGGGGTTAGAACAGTCAATATAATAAGAAGGAATAGAGGTACAGAGAGATACATAAAATGCATGTTCACTAATACCAGAAGCCTCACCAACAAAATGGAGGAATTAGAATTAATTTTGTTGGAAAATAATTATGACATGGTGAGGATAACTGAGACATGGCTGGACGAGAGCCATGACTGGGCAGTTAATTTACAGGGCTATAGTCTGTTCAGAAATGACCGTACAAACAAGCGAGGGGGGTGTGTGTGTTTATATGTAAAATCATCCTTAAAACCCATCTTACGTGAGAATATATGTGAATCGAATGAATATGTAGAGTTCCTGTGGGTGGAGATAAGGGGAGGGGGAAAAATAATAAATTACTGATAGGGGTTTGTTATAAGTCTCCAAAAATAATGGAAGCTGCGGAGAATATCCTCATAAAGCAAATAGATGAAGCAGCGACTCAAGGAGAAGTCATTATTATGGGAGACTTCAACTAATCTGAAATACATTGGGGAACAGAAACCTGTAGTTCAAGCAAAGGTAATAGGTTTTTGACAACTATGAGAGACAATTACCTTTCACAACTGGTTCAGGACCCAACAAGAAGGGGGGCACTGCTAGACCTAATATTAACCAACAGGCCAGACTGCATATCAAATATACGAGTTGGGGGTCACTTGGGTAACAGTGATCACAAAATAATAAGTTTTCATGTATCCTTTAATAAGATGTGTAGTAGAGGGGTTACAAGGACACTAAACTTCAGGAAGGCAAATTTCCAACAGTTGAGAGATGATCTTAGTGCAATATACTGAGACATAAAGCTACACAAAGCAAATGGGAGACATTTATTAGCATCTTGAATAGGACCTGTGCGCAATATATACCCTATGGGAATAAACATGCTAGAAATAGGAGGAAACCACTATGGCTAAATAGAGCTGTAAGGGGCGCAATAAGTGACAAAAAGAAAGCATTTAGAGAACTAAAGCAAGTAGGTAGTGATGAGGCATTAAATAAATATAGAAAATTTAATAAATTCTGTAAAAACCAAATCAAGGCAGCAAAGATTGAGGCAGAGAGAATCATTGCCAGAGAAAGTAAAAATAATCCCAAAATATTATTTAACTACATAAATAGTAAAAAACTAAAAAATGATAGTGTTGGCCCCCTTAAAAATAGTCTGGGTGAAATGGTGGATGAGGATGAGGAAAAAGCCAATATGCTAAATGATTTTTTTTCAACCGTATTTACACAAGAAAATCGCATGACAGAAAACATGATCAGTGATACAAAAATTCTCAAATAAATTTCACTTGCTTAACCCAGCAGGAAGTACGGTGGCATCTAAAAATCACTTAAGTTGAAAAATCCCCGGGCCCGTATGGGATACACCCGCGAGTACTGCAGGAATTAGGTAACGTTATAGATAGACCATTATTTTTAGTCTTTAAAGATTCCATAATAACAGGGTCTGTACCACAGGACTGGCGTATAGCAAATGTGGTGCCAATATTCAAAAAGGGGACAAAAACCGAACTTGGAAATTATAGGTCAGTAAGCTTAACCTCTTCTGTGGGTAAAATCCTGGAGGGTTTCCTAAGAGATGCTATACTAGAGTATCTGAAGAAGAATAACCTCATGACCCAATATCAACATGGGTTTACGAGGGACTGTTCCTGTCATAATAATCTGATCAGCTTTTATGAAGATATAAGTTCTGGACTGGACCAAGGAAATGCAGTGGATGTTGTGTATATGGACTTTTCAAAAGCTTTTGATACGGTTCCACACAAAAGGTTGATACATAAAATGAGAATAAAGGGGATAGGGGAAAATATATGTATGTGGTTAAGAACTGGCTCAGTGATAGGAAACAAAGGGTGGTTATTAATAAAGACTGGGTTTCAGTTAACAGTGGGGTACCACAGGGGTCAGTATTGGGCCCCCTTATTTTTAACATATTTATTAATGACCTTGTAGGGGGCATACAGAGTAGTATTTTAATATTTGCAGATGACACTAAACTCTGCAGGGTAATCAATACAGAGGAGGACAATTTGATATTACAGGAGGATCTATGCAAACTAAAAGCTTGGGCTAATAAATTGCAAATGAGCTTTAATGGGGATAAATGTAAGGTGTAATGCACTTGGGCAGAGAAAATAAATTGTATAATTATATGCTTAATTGTAAAACACTGGGAAAAACTGTAACTGAAAAAGACCTGGGTATATTGGTGGACGACAAGCTCACGTTTGGGGGCCAGTGTCAGGCAGCTGCTGCAAAGGCAAATAAAATAATGGGATGCATTAAAAGAGGCATAGATGCTGACGAGGAGAAGATAATTTTACCTCTATACAAGTCACTAGTGCGACCACACTTAGAATACTGTGTACAGTTCTGGTCTCCGGTGTATAAGAAAGACATAGCTGAACTAGAGCGGGTGCAAAGAAGAGCGACCAAGGTTATTAGAGGACTGGGGGGTCTTCAATACCAAGACAGGTTATTAGAGGATTGGGGTTATTTAGTTTGGAAAAACGAAGGCTTAGTGGTGATCTTATTTCTATGTACAATTATATGAGGGGACAGTACAAAGACCTTTCTACTGATCTTTTTACTGTGAGGCCAGAGACGGGGACAAGGGGGCATCTTCTATGTCTGGAGAAAAGAAGGTTTAATCATAATCACAGGCGCGGATTCTTTACTGTAAAGCAGTGAGACTATGGAGCTCTCTGCTGCATGAAGTTGTAATGAGTGATTCACTACTAAAATTTAAGAAGGGCTTGGATGCCTTTCTTGAAAAGTATAATATTACAGGTTATATATACTAGATTCCTTGATAGGGCGTTGATCCAGGGAACTAGTCTGATTGTCGCATGGAGTCAGGAAGGAATTTTTTTCCCCAATGTGGAGCTTAGTGTTTGCACATGTTTTGAACTAGATGGACTTGGTCTTCCTTCAACCTTAAAAACTATGTTACTATGTTACATGACCGATATCTATTGTATATTCTACAATAGCTAAGAAACCGGCGAATCCTCGCAGCGCACAGTGCAGACTGTAACATCCCTGGCGGTGTGCTTGCATAGTGCACCACCTCCTACTATGCAAGACCGCAATCTTACCTGTCAGTCCAGCCTGCAAACCTTGCTCCAGTTCATGATGTGTTCATGTCTCTTGTCTGATTGCTTAGGGCGGCGGCCCGGTTACTTCCTGATTCTTATAGCTGCTGTGGGTGCACTCCTAATGCGTCCACATCCTATTGCTGTGAGTCACTGGATATTTAAAGCCCCTCCACCCAGAAGGAGGTGCCTGAGCAACACTAACTTTCAGTATGCTCCTTGCCTCTGAGATGCCAAGTCTTGTCTTGTATTTTGTCTGTTTCTGCCACCCTGGGGGCTGCATACCCAGGCCTGTTATCTTGTCTGTTTCTGCCACCCTGGAGGCTGCATACCCAGGCCTGTTATATCTGATTTCTAGTCTGTTTCTGCCACTCTGGGGGCTGCATACCCAGGCCTGTTATCTCTGACTTCTAGTCTGTTTCCGCCACTCTGGGGGCTGTATACCCAGGCCTGTTATCGCTGACTTCTAGTCCTTTTCCGCCACTCTGGGGGCTGTATACCCAGGCTCGTTCTTGTATCTCATTGCAGTAGCAGTTCCTGTCTGAACTGTATCCTAGCCTGTTACCTGTTTGTCTCTATGTCCATACCTTCCCTTTTCCTGAAGTATCTGAACCTGCACCTAACTCCAACTCGTTATCTCTGTACTTCTGTTTGTGAGTTTTGTGTCCACTCACTACTTCATAGTAAGTACCTTGTGTGTATCTGGTTCTGCTTGTCCCTTTTCCCTTCCTCCGTATCTACTTCCTGTGTTCTAGCCATCTTCCTGCATTTTCCAGTCTGTTCCATGTGAACAGAGCCCTGTCCTCTCTGCCTGCACCTTCATCCCTGTTCTGCTCTGCGTTGTCCACCGCACCTGCGGTTTCGCTGCGCTCTGCTTGCTCACCGCATCAGCGGTTTCCCTCTGCTCTGTCTTGCCCACTGCTCCAGCGGTTCCTCTCTGCTCTGCCTTGTCCACCGCACCTGCAGTTTCGCTCTGCTCTGCTTGCTCACCACGTCAGCGGTTTCCCTCTGCTCTGTCTTGCTCACCACACCAGCGGTTCCTCTTGGCTCTGCCTTGTTCACCGCTCCGGCGGTTTTGCTCTGCTCTGCCTTGTCCACCGCACTTGCGGTTTCGCTCTGCTCTGCTTGTCCACCGCTCCGGCAGTTCTGCTCTGCTCTGCCTTGTCCTCCGCTCCGGCGGTTTCGCTTTACTCTGCTTGTCTACCTCATCTGTGGCTCTGTTTCTGTCTCCCAGTCTGTACTGGACCCTATCCAGCCTATGCTCCAACCTGCTAGTACCTCCCTGTCTGCTCCCCAGCCGTGCTTGCCAGTATCTCCCTGTCTGCACTCCAGTCGTGCTTGCCAGTACCCACCTGTCTGCATACCAGTCGTGCTTGCCAGTACCCACCTGTCTGCATACCAGCCGTGCTTACCAGTATCCACCTGTCTGCATACCAGCCATGCCTGCCTATACCCACCTGTCTTTATGCCAGTCTAACCTGCCTGTTCCTGCATTCCCCGGTGAGGGTCAACAGCTGTGACCAGGGTCTGACCTGGAGTAGCACCTGGTCTCTCTGCTCGGTTCCTCCTTGGTTCACGGAGTCGACTGAGCCGCTGTGCGACCTTGGTCGGATCGGGTTGATACTTTGTTAAGCCCCTCCAAGCACTCCTCGGTTCATCGTACAGTGGGATCACTAATCACGCTCACGCCAGTCAGTCCGGGCACGAGCATAACACAGACCTGACAGTATAGTCCTCCATACAGTGTTAAGGGCCCCACATAGTCCTCCATGCAGAATACTGGTCCCCATATATTGCTCCATACAGAATACTGGCCCCCATATTACGCTCCATACAGAATACTGGTCCCTATATAACACTCCATACAGAATACTGGCCCCCATAATATGCTCCATACAGGATACTGCCCCCCATATAATGCTCCACACAGGATACTGGCCCCCTTTCACGCTCCATACAGGATACTGGACCCTATATAATGCTCCATACAGAATACTGGCCCCCATATAACGCTCCATGCAGGCTGTGCCCCCACATAATGCCCCATGCAGGCTGTGCCCCCCACATAATTCCCCATGCAGGCTGTGCCCCCCCACATAATGCCCCATGCAGGCTGTGCCCCCCACATAATGCCGCATGCAGGCTGTGCCCCCCACATAGTGCCCCAAGCAGGCTGTTCCCCCTCATAATGCCCCATGCAGGTTGTTCCCCCCACATAATGCCCAGTGCAGGATTTCCCCCCATATAATGCCCCATGCAAGATGTCCTCCCCACATAATGCCCCATGCAGGATATCACACTCCCACACTTCCCCATATAATGCCCCATGCAGGATGTCACCCCCCATATAATGCCCCATGCAGGATGTCACCCCTCATATAATGCCTCATGCAGTATGTAACCCCCCCATATAATGCCCCATGCAGGATGTCACCCCCATATAATGGCCCATGCAGGATGTCACCCCCCATATAATGGCCCATGCAGGATGTCACCCCCATATAATGCCCCATGCAGGATGTCACACCCCTCATACAATGCCCCATGCAGGATGTCACCCCCCCATATAGGGCCTCATGCAGGATGTCACCCCCCACATAATGCCCCATGCAGGATGTCACACTCCATATAATTCCCCATGCAGGATATCACCCCCCTTATAATGCCCCATGCAGGATGTCACCCCCCATATAATGCACCATGCAGGATTCACACCCCCATATAATGCTCCATGCAGGATGTCACCCTCCATATAATGCCCCATGCAGGATATCACAATCCCACACTCCCCCATATAATGCCCCATGCAGGATGTCACCCCCCATATAATGCCCAATGCAGGATGTCACACCCTCCCTTATAATGCCCTATGCAGGATGTCATTTGTTTCCCCCCACATAATGCCCCATGCAGGATATCACACTCCCACACTCCCCCATATAATTCCCCATGCAGGATGTCACCCTCAATATAATGCCCAATGCATAATGTCCCCTCCCCCCCATATAATGCCCCATGCCTCCATACATACAAAAAAAAATAAATCAAATACTCACCTCACTTCTCACCTGCTGCCACTGCTCCGGACTCCTCAGCGTCGCCGGCGTCTTCCCGCTCTGCGCTGTGACAGCTCAGGAGAGAGCGCGGTGTAAAGACGTCACCGCACCCTCTGACCTGAGACGTCACAGTGCTGCAGCTGCGGAAGAGACAGGAGCTGCTGCGGAGGAATGGGGAGAGGTAAGTATTGTGCCGGGGCCCTGAGTAAGCGGGGGGGGGGCAGCGCTGACACTGCTCTCCTCCACTCACGGGTCCCATAGCGCAGCGGGGTGCCCGACGGCGAGAGGGCCGCCCGCCTGCTCAGGGCCCCGGCTCTTACCTGGGTGCCCTGGATGCTGATGCCGGGCCTACCTCTTCCCAACATAATAAGACCAGCTCACAGTTTTCTGTTTTCCTTTGGCTGGTTATTAAAAATAGGGGAAACCCTACAACGTTTTAAAATTATTATTTTTTTTTATTTTGCACTGTCCTTCACTCGAGCAGGGTCGCCACCCGTGATCCGGTGGTTATACAGGTGGGGTAATGGGTGGCGAAAGACAATCTCAGCCATGCCAAAACTTGGCATGGCTGTGATAGTCCTGGAAGTGCTCACAGCTTACACTGCAGCCTTTCAACCAGCTTTATTAATCATCCGAACTCTGAACAGTAAGACCGGGAGAAGTCTATGTTCGGAGTTCAGCACCGGACACTAGGTGTCTGCTACGAACCCTGAACTTTACAGTTCGGGTTCACTCATCCCTAATCATGACTTTTTTTTTTCCCAGTTTTGTTTTTATTATTGTAGGGTGGAGCTTTATTTGTGGGTCTCTCATAGTACAACAATTTCTGAAATGCATACAGTAACTAAAATAAGCACATTTGCACAGTACATCTTATTTCAGGATTGTACAAAGGTTAAGGGTGATCCTCACTACCAGAACCCTTCCCATTCTTCAGAAAGAAGGGCCAAGGTTGCTCACTGTAATGCCATAGCCCTTTTACTGTCATGCCTGTTACAGCAACATCTTCCATATATGCATGAGCCTTTGTCTGGTACTGAACCTTTGTAATCCCAAATAGCTTACATCATGAATGCTAATCTTAATGAAAGGCTCGCTGGAGTACGATGCATAAAATTCTTTAAGAGGTCCACGCCACGTAATGAATTTGGCCAGTGCATCTCCTCTGTGGTGTGCTGCTCCATACAAATCGTCCAAAAATGCAACTCCAGTCATTTCTGCCACTTTTGGTGAAATTGACAGGTGGTGTAGCCATGCTCTGTCTGGACCTGGCTTCTCCCCAGCTTTGTCCATTTTGGCAAAGCTGATTCAAATTGGTGTGAAAACGCCAAAAGTTGCAAAATTTTTGCACAGCTTCACATTGTGGAAAAATGTGGGAAGTTTTCAAAGCATTTTACGCCAATATTTCGACCCAAAAGCTTTGTTGAATCGTTCCATCTGTGCATAAATAACCGCTAAGGCTACCTTTACCATCCTAAAACAGCAAAAAGATATAATGTATGAAAAAAAAAGTACAAATAATAAATTCAATTGTGAGATCGACCTGGTATTACCCAAAGTCATTCCGAGAACCTTTATTATTTATACCCTGGGGGGTCCATAGTTCAGAAGGACACCCCCTTCATGTGTTGTAGATATTGTCATTAGTGTTGAGCGAGCACTAAAATGCTCAGGTGCTTGAAGCTCGGGCCGAGCTCGCCGTGATACTCGGGTGCTCGACCCGAGCAACGAGCCCAATGTTAGTCTATGGGAGACTCGAGCATTTTTGCGGTGGCAGCCCCGGCAGTCTTTTAAAAGCCTAACAAGTGCCCAAAACGATAGTGACAGTGCTCAAATGACATGGGGACAGCATGGGGATCGCCCCAGGAAGCATTTCTGACCCCCAGGTCACTGCTGTCAACAACGTGGTCAGAGGAATTAAGCCACTTTTACGGGCTCACAATAAAACGTTCAAAAACGAAAGAGAAACTTTTTTCCTGTGAAATATGTTAAGGAACATCCTTTCCAGGGAAAAGACTTGTGTATAAGTTAAAATAAATTACCAAAAACAAAAATACTCCTCCACACCTTCGGCTATGTTCACAAGTAGCATTTTTTATGCGTTTTTGCACTTTTGTATTGCTTTCAACTATGACAAATGCATTCGCCGGGAAATGTCATTTTAACATTTTACAACCTTATCTGGCCATGTGCTGTGTGACACATGCATAAAGTGCTGAAAAGACATGGGAATAGCATGGGGAAGACCCCTGGAAGCATCTCTGACTCCCAGGTCACTGTCTAAAAGTGTGCCCATCATAAGTGATCCTTGCCACATCAGAAGATGCAGACTTGCAACTATCCCCATGCAAGTTCTAGTCCCAGGGCAGTGTTCAATTGTACCTCCCCCATTCCTTGCAATACAAGCGCAAGAATGCAGCCTGCCACCCACCCACCCCCAGGCTGCAATACCATACTGCTTGCTTGCTTGAACTTGAAATTGGGCCTTTTAGGCATGTGGAGGCGGAATCTGGCCACCACGTCATGGCTGTGTTGGCGGCCTGGAATCCATACTCAGTCCCCAGCCGCCCGGCGGCCGGGTGTCCATACTCGGTCCCCAGCCGCCCGGCGGCCGGGTGTCCATATTCGGTCCCCAGCCGCCCCGCGGCCGGGTGTCCACACACGGTCCCCAGCCGCCTGGGGGCAGCCGGGTGTCCATAAACGGTCCCCAGCCGCCCCTATTTCTCCTTGGAACATCCCCCCACACACTTTTCTTAGCCCGGCCTGCTTTAGGCAGCATTGGACGAGCCCACCAGAGAACCAGACTCCTCCGGTGGGCCCTGACTTCTCCATCGGTGGAGTTAAGAGTGCCAAGGTGAGAAGCATGATGATGATGACAGAAGTTAGCATCTGCTATGTTTTATTTTAATGCAAGTGTAAGTGTGCAGCCTGCCACCCCAGACTGCAATTCCATACTGCTAGCTTGCACTTGAAATGGGGCCTTTTAGTTTGGAGAAGGCCGAAGCTGGCCACTACCTCATGGTTGCTTCGGCAGCGAGGTATCCATACTCAGCCCCCAGCCGCCCCTATTTGTCCTGGTGTGCCTTATACATAAGATTAAGCACGTATACCAAAACATTACCTGTGCCCTCCCCAGTGCATTTAGTGGGAAGGAGAGCCTATTCCGCTGTAGTGTGTGCATGCCAAACCCCTGTTCATGGTACATGCGAAGATGCCTCCCACCTTGCACCTGTCGTTGCAGACTTGCAACTATCCCCATTCAAGTCCTTGTCCCAGGGCAGTGTTCAATTGCTACTTCTACCCGCTTACAGCAAGGTAGCCAGGAAGAGTGCAGACAGACAGGGAGGCCTACAACTCCACCTGGCCAGGGGAACTCCTGCTTGCTCACAGACTGACCAGGCCTCTTATGCTAGCCTGTACTCCCCGGAGGGTCTACCTTATAATCATCAGTAAAGACTCTGAACTGCACTGCAAAGACTCTGAGTCGTTCCTGCTGCGCTCGTGCACCATCACCCCCATCATCCACACTCATTGCCCTGAGGCTATACTCCTCCCGTGGGGAGTTATCCCATTCTCTGCTGCGCACACAACACCAGCCTCAGCGGTCTGCCTCGCAGCGGTGGTACTCCCTGACCGCAATCCACGGGTGGAGCAGTCGGACAATTAACCTCAAAACCTAAGAAAGACTGCCACTGGTTTTACCAGCCTGAGCCACGGGACCGGGTCACCGCCACCGAGACTACAGACCCCAGAGACCCGGCACCGGGTATCCCACACACGTGTACACACGGACCAGGGGGCGCGTCACATGCAGTACAGCATATTACAAACATAAGTCCCATTATTGGGGAGTGGGTCTCCCATAGTATTTGCTTATGCCTTGCAAGCAAAAGCTGCCAAAAATTAGGACGGAGCAACTTGCAATGCCCCTTACAAGAGCCATGCAGTACAGCATATTACAAACATAAGTCCCATTATTGGGGAGTGGGTCTCCCATAGTAATTGCTTATGCCTTGCAAGCAAAAGCTGCCAGAAATTAGGACGGAGCAACTTGCAATGCCCCTTACAAGAGCCATGCAGTACAGCATATTACAAACATAAGTCCCATTATTGGGGAGTGGGTCTCCCATAGTATTTGCTTATGCCTTGCAAGCAAAAGCTGCCAAAAATTAGGACGGAGCAACTTGCAATGCCCCTTACAAAAGCCATGCAGTACAGCATATTACAAACATAAGTCCCATTATTGGGGAGTGGGTCTCCCATAGTATTTGCTTATGCCTTGCAAGCAAATGCTGCCAAAAATTAGGACGGAGCAACTTGCAATGCCCCTTACAAGAGCCATGCAGTACAGCATATTACAAACATAAGTCCCATTATTGGGGAGTGGGTCTCCCATAGTATTTGCTTATGCCTTGCAAGCAAAAGCTGTCAAAAATTAGGACAGAGTAACTTGCCATGCCCCTTACAAGAGCCATGCAGTACAGCATATTACAAACATAAGTCCCATTATTGGGGAGTGGGTGTCCCATAGTATTTGCTTATGCCTTGCAAGCAAAAGCTGCCAAAAATAAGGACGGAGGAACTTGTAATGCTGGCACCCTGGTGGTATAGTGGTGTTGGAGGCTGAGGATAAGGAGAAGAAGATAAAACAGCCGAAACGAGGAAGCGTATACCCATGTGTGGGTGTGAAGCGGTGCATGTGAATACACCTCCCGAAATAACACAGTGGATTTGACTTTATGTTACTCTGCTGTCATTTGGTGGTGATGAGAAGTCTGGCCAAATCCAGCCCTTGTTCATTTTGATAAGGGTCAGCTTGTCAGCATTGTCAGTTGACAGGCGAGTGCGCTTATCAGTTATAATTCCCCCAGCGGCACTAAAAACACGCTCCGATAACACGCTAGCGGCAGGGCAGGCCAGGACCTCCAAGGCGTACAGAACGAATTCATTCCTAGTGTCCAGCTTGGATACCCAATAATTAAAAGGCACAGAGGAATCACGGAGGACGCTGGTACGATCGGCAAGGTACTCCCTCACCATCTTTTGAAACTTTCCACTCCTTGTGAGAGTACCCCGCGCCTCAGGGCCTGTAAGCTGGGCGGGTGTCAGAAAACTGTCCCAGAACGTTGACAGTGTTCCCCTGCCTCTGCTGGATTGGAGTTGCATCTCTCTCGCTTGTACGCCTTGGTTGGGCAACGAACTGTGACCTCTGCCGCTAGCGTGTTCAGATGGGAATTTTTTTAAGAGTTCTGCAGCAAGGGCCTTCTGGTACTGCCCCATTTTTGTAGACCTCTCCACCTCAGGAATAAGAGAGTGAAAGTTCTCTTTGTAGCGGGGGTCTACAAGTGTCACCAAGCAGTAATGACTGTCACCCAACATTTTGACAACGCGAGGGTCACGGTTAAGGCAGCGTAACATAAAGTCAGCCATGCATGCCAGACTGGTAACGGGCAAGATTTCCGTGTCCTCACCAAGATGACGACTGACCTTGCTCTCCTCCTCCTCCTCCTCTTCCTCCTCTTCCTCCTCTCCCCTGTCCTCAGGCCACCCACGCTGAACCGACAATATGACACTTGTACAGGTACTACCGTCTACAACGCATGATAGCAGCTCCTGTTCTTCCTCCTCCTCCTCCTCCTCTCCCTCATTGTCCCCCAATGCACGTTGGGATGAGATGAGGCTGGACTGTGTGTAATCGCCCGCTACGGCTTCTTGATCCATCTCATCATACTCTGGCTGCAATGCCTCCTCTTTAATTCTCTGCAGAGAGCGTTGCAAAAGACAGACAAGAGGGATGCTGACACTAATGATGGCGTCATCGCCACTCACCATCTTGGTGGCCTCCTCAAAGTTTGTCAGGATGGTACATATGTCAGATATCCAGGTCCACTCCTGAGGTCTTATGTGTGGAGTCTGACCTGAATATCGACGGCCTTGTTGCAGCTGGTACTCCACAACTGCTCTCTTCTGCTCACAAATCCTTTGCAACATGTGGAGGGTAGAGTTCCAACGTGTGGGGACATCACACACCAGTCGGTGTGCCGGAAGCTGCAAACGCTGCTGCAACACAGCAAGGGCGGCGGTAGCTGTAGCCGACTTGTGAAAATGAGCTGACAGGTGGCGTACTTTCACAAGCAGATCTGGCAACTCGGAGTACGATTTAAGAAACCGCTGAACCACGAGGTTAAGCACATGAGCCAGGCATGGTACGTGTGTGATCTCACCTCGCCTCAGAGCCGCCACCAGGTTACGGCCATTGTCACACACGACCATGCCGGGATGTAGGTTCAGCGGTCTCAGCCACAGATCTGCCTGCTCTTTCACAGCTGTCCACAACTCACAAGCAGTGTGAGGTTTATCACCTAAGCTTATGAGTTTCAGCACAGCCTGTTGCCGCTTGGCGGAGGCAGTACTGCAATGCTTCCAGCTTGTAACTGATGTGGTGATATCTGAGATGGAGGCTGAACATGAGGAGGAGGAGGAGGAGGAGGATGCGCAGGAGCTGTACACTGTGGGGGCAACTCTGACTGACATAGGGCCCGCAATCCTCGGTGTGGGGAGGATGTGTTCCGTCCCAAGGTCCGACTGGGTCCCGGCTTCCACTATGTTTACCCAGTGTGCCGTCAGAGAGATGTACCGTCCCTGGCCACAAGCACTTGTCCACGTGTCCGTTGTCAGGTGGACTCTCCCAGTAACTGCGTTGTTGAGGGCACGGCAGATGCTTTGGGACACGTGCTTGTGTAGTGCGGGGATGGCACACCGGGCAAAATAGTGTCGGCTGGGGACCGAGTACCGAGGGACGGCCACCGCCATAAGATTGCGGAAGGATTCCGTCTCAACCAGCCTAAAAGGCAGCATTTTCAACGCATGCAGTCGTGAAATGTGCGAATTAAGGACTGTGGCCTGTGGGGCGTTGGCTGCGAATTTCCGCTTTCGTTCAAATGTCTGGAATATGGACAATTTAATGCTGCGGTGGGACGTGGACGTGGACGTTGATGCTGTTTCTTGAGAAACTGCCATAACAAGTGAAGACTGAGAGGAGGGGGCATCTTTGCATGCAGTATGGACAGGGGATTGCCTTGCACACACAACAGGGGGTTCTATTGCACGCACAACAGTGGAAGAAGCAGTGGTGACACCCGTTGACACTGGTCATGGACCCTGGGTTTCGACCCACAAAGTCGGGTGTTTTGCTGCCATGTGCCTGATCATGCTGGTGGTGGTCAGGCTGGTAGTTTTGTCACCCCTGCTGATGCTGGCATGGCAGGTGGAACATATGGCCTTTTTGGGGTTATCAGCAGAGTCTTTAAAAAAATTCCAGACTCTGGAAGACCTACCGCTTGTACTGGCAACGTCCCTCGTGTTGGTGTTACGGGGAACGGTTGCCTGCCTTCTGTCTGCTCACTGGTCTATTCGGGTGCTCTGAAGAAAAGAGTAATCTCAATAGCAAAAAGAACTTCGGCACTCCATACATGAAAATATAAGAAATATTGTATCTAGACTAATGTCATTTTGAAAAATGAAGGTTTTTTGCGCATAATTTGGCCAATTTATGTGTGCCCATCAACCACGACAAGGTCACCTTCGTATGATGGGAAACTACGCTATGCTACCACTGGATATGCCACTCTTGGGCTGTAAGCCTGTATGGACAATATGTCTCTGCTTGGGCTTTTAACCTACAATGTATGGGCTGGTAGAGCTAGTTAAAACCACCTGTGACTGAATGGGAGGGACACATGGTCAGAAAAAAGGCTGTCAAACTTCTAATAGTGTGAACACGTACCTGCTGCAATGCTCCAGGAGCGGGATCCCAAAAATGATTAATAGAAAAAAGAAAGGGGTCGCTCACTGGTCTATTCGGGTGCTCTGAAGAAAAGAGTAATCTCAATAGCAAAAAGAACTTCGGCACTCCATACATGAAAATATAAGAAATATTGTATCTAGACTAATGTCATTTTGAAAAATGAAGGTTTTTTTGCGCATAATTTGGCCAATTTATGTGTGCCCATCAACCACGACAAGGTCACCTTCGTATGATGGGAAACTACGCTATGCTACCACTGGATATGCCACTCTTGGGCTGTAAGCCTGTATGGACAATATGTCTCTGCTTGGGCTTTTAACCTACAATGTATGGGCTGGTAGAGCTATTTAAAACCACCTGTGACTGAATGGGAGGGACACATGGTCAGAAAAAAGGCTGTCAAACTTCTTTTCTTCAGAGCACCCGAATAGACCAGTGAGCGACCCCTTTCTTTTTTCTATTAATCATTTTTGGGATCCCGCTCCTGGAGCATTGCAGCAGGTACGTGTTCACACTATTAGAAGTTTGACAGCCTTTTTTCTGACCATGTGTCCCTCCCATTCAGTCACAGGTGGTTTTAACTAGCTCTACCAGCCCATACATTGTAGGTTAAAAGCCCAAGCAGAGACATATTGTCCATACAGGCTTACAGCCCAAGAGTGGCATTTCCAGTGGTAGCATAGCGTAGTTTCCCATCATACGAAGGTGACCTTGTCGTGGTTGATGGGCACACATAAATTGGCCAAATTATGCGCAAAAAACCTTCATTTTTCAAAATGACATTAGTCTAGATACAATATTTCTTATATTTTCATGTATGGAGTGCCGAAGTTCTTTTTGCTATTGAGATTACTCTTTTCTTCAGGGCACCCGAATAGACCAGTGAGCGACCCCTTTCTTTTTTCTATTAATCATTTTTGGGATCCCGCTCCTGGAGCATTGCAGCAGGTACGTGTTCACACTATTAGAAGTTTGACAGCCTTTTTTCTGACCATGTGTCCCTCCCATTCAGTCACAGGTGGTTTTAACTAGCTCTACCAGCCCATACATTGTAGGTTAAAAGCCCAAGCAGAGACATATTGTCCATACAGGCTTACAGCCCAAGAGTGGCATATCCAGTGGTAGCATAGCGTAGTTTCCCATCATACGAAGGTGACCTTGTCGTGGTTGATGGGCACACATAAATTGGCCAAATTATGCGCAAAAAACCTTCATTTTTCAAAATGACATTAGTCTAGATACAATATTTCTTATATTTTCATGTATGGAGTGCCGAAGTTCTTTTTGCTATTGAGATTACTCTTTTCTTCAGAGCACCCGAATAGACCAGTGAGCGACCCCTTTCTTTTTTCTATTAATCATTTTTGGGATCCCGCTCCTGGAGCATTGCAGCAGGTACGTGTTCACACTATTAGAAGTTTGACAGCCTTTTTTCTGACCATGTGTCCCTCCCATTCAGTCACAGGTGGTTTTAACTAGCTCTACCAGCCCATACATTGTAGGTTAAAAGCCCAAGCAGAGACATATTGTCCATACAGGCTTACAGCCCAAGAGTGGCATATCCAGTGGTAGCATAGCGTAGTTTCCCATCATACGAAGGTGACCTTGCCGTGGTTGATGGGCACACATAAATTGGCCAAATTATGCGCAAAAAACCTTCATTTTTCAAAATGACATTAGTCTAGATACAATATTTCTTATATTTTCATGTATGGAGTGCCGAAGTTCTTTTTGCTAGTGCCTTCTGTCTGCGGCCACCACACTGCTTCTTCCTGCCTGTTGGGGTACTCTGCCTCCCTCCCCCTGTGTGCTGCTGGCCTCACTCTGCATGTCCTCCTTCCACGTTGGGTCAGTTACTAGATCATCCACCACCTCCTCCTCTTCCACTTGCGCACCACGATCCTCCTCCTCACTTCCTGGCAATTGTGTCTCGTCATCGTCCACCTCTTGTGACAGATTGCCAATGTCGACTTCCTGTGGCCGTGGCTGTTCAAATATTTGGGCATCGCAACATGGGATCTCCTCTTCCACCACTTCAAGCGTATCAGGCGAGGGGCCCAAATATGGAAATGGACCAGTGAACAGGTCTTCAGAGTGTCCAAGTGTGGGATCACTTGCTGTCTGACGACACTCGGCATGGTGGGAGGAAGGAGCATCAGGGTGAGGAGGAGTATGCGGTCGAGACTCACGGCTACTAAGAGTTGACCGTGTGGAAGACAGACCGGAGGTGGTGGTGCCCAGGTAACTGGAAGTATTATCTGCAATCCAATTAATAACCTGTTCACACTGATCAGTTCTCAATACTGGTGTTGTTCTGTGCTTCCCTAGTAATTCGGTCAAGAAGTGGGAGCGAGAAGATGTGGCTGTTGGTTGTGGCACATTTTCACCTTGGCCACGGCCCCGTCCTCTGCACGAACCATCAGCAGAACGTCCACTTCCACGTCCCTTGCCACGCGCCTTGCCCATTGTAAATGAAGTAAAATAGCTTACACTTGCACTATCAATGGAAAAAGGGTAATAAAGAGTAGATTAGAACCGTGGAAGAGGAAAACCACAGTTATTGTTTACTGGGGTATACCACACTTTTTTAAATAGAGATATTTGCGGCTGAACAGTGAGCGACACAATCAAACTGCTCTTTTTTTAGATACCAAAGGCCCAAAACTGGATAGTACAGCGATTTGACCCGTGGAACTGCGAAACCACACTGGGATGTCGGGCCTACACATGACTATTTTCAACAGATATATTTTTGTGTCACAACAGTCAGGAGACACTACTGTTTTTCTTTACGGAAAATATACCAAAACCTGAATAATAGAGATTTTTTACCGTGGGATGGCAAAACCACAGTTATTGTTTACTGGGGTATACCACACTTTTTAAATATATAGATTTGCGGCTGAACAGTGAGCGACACACTCAAACTGCTTTTTTTTTAGATACCAAAGTCCCAAAACTGGATAGTACAGCGATTTGACCCGTGGAACTGCGAAACCACACTGGGATGTCGGGCCTACACAAGACTATTTTCAACAGATATATTTTTGTGTCACAACAGTCAGGAGACACTACTGTTTTTCTTTACGGAAAAAACTACCAAAAACTGAATAATAGAGATTTTTTACCATGGGATGGCAAAACCACAGTTATTATTTACTGGGGTATACCACACTTTTTTAAATAGAGATATTTGCGGCTGAACAGTGAGCGACACACTCAAACTGCTTTTTTTTTAGATACCAAAGGTCCAAAACTGGATAGTACAGCGATTTGACCCGTGGAACTGCGAAACCACACTGGGATGTTGGGCCTACACAAGACTATTTTCAATAGATATATTTTTGTGTCACAACAGTCAGGAGACACTACTGTTTTTCTTTACGGAAAAAACTACCAAAAGCTGAATAATAGAGATTTTTTACCGTGGGATGGCAAAACCACAGTTATTGTTTACTGGGGTATACCACACTTTTTTAAATAGAGATATTTGTGGCTGAACAGTGAGCGACACACTCAAACTGCTTTTTTTTTAGATACCAAAGGCCCAAAACTGGATAGTACAGCGATTTCACCCGTGGAACTGCGAAACCACACTGGGATGTTGGGCCTACACAAGACTATTTTCAACAGATATATTTTTGTGTCAGAACAGTCAGGAGACACTCCTGTTTTTCTTTACGGAAAAAACTACCAAAAGCTGAATAATAGAGATTTTTTACCGTGGGATGGCAAAACCACAGTTATTGTTTACTGGGGTATACCAGACTTTTTTAAATATATAGATTTGCGGCTGAACAGTGAGCGACACACTCAAACTGTTTTTTTTTTTAGATACAAATGGCCCAAAATGGATAATACAGGGGTTTGAACCGTGGAAGTGCAAAACAACACTTCTGTTTCTCTAGCCTACACCAGACTATTTTCAACAGTTATATTTGTGTCTGAAAAATCAGAGACACGCTTTTTTTTTGGGGGGGGGGGGGGGACACACCAAAAGGTTAATAAGACGGGTATTTGTACAGTGTGAAGGATGAAAAAAAAGGAGGATTTAGATGAAAAAAAAAGGATTTTTCCTGGCCCCCGACACCTGGTGCTAAGTCCAGCAATTTCAGCAACAGGAGCACACAGGACTGTAATGCAGCGTTTGCTGGTATAACCACTGTGTCTCCTATACAGCCTGCCTACCTGGTATCTGGGATGGATATTAGTCCTGAAAAGGACTGTTTGTTTGTTCTGGCAGCCTTTACAGACCCTACACTAACTATTTCGCAGTTTATATCTCTCCCTAAATCAGCAGCTCTGTCCCTACACTGTCTAATCCGGAGCGACTGTGTCCAAGATGGCGGCGCCCGGTTTTAAATACTCGAGGTGACGCTGTGCGGCCAGCCAATCACTGTAATGCCCACAACCAACATGGCTGCAGCATTACAGTGACTGGCTGGCAATCCCTGCATGTTCATTGGCTCTGTAAAGAGCGCTAAACATGCAGGGCGGAGACCCGAGCTCCCGCCCGAGTAACCCGGAAATGCTCGGTGCTCGCCAAACATCCCGAGTAGCGTGATGCTCGGGCGAGTACCGAGCAGTGTCGAGCATGTTCGCTCAACACTAATCGTCATACTTCACCCCAAGTCATTTTTTTCTGTCTCTTTTCACGTTACAAATGGCTGCGGAATAATTCACACGCTAAGTACAATCAATCGAGTTTAAAAATCTCATTACCGTCCATTCATCTTTACTTACACTGTAAATATGTCTAATAAAATGAATAATCCCAAACATGATGATAGCAGAATAGACAAGTATATTAGACTCTGCGGCTGTTCATTAAGCTCGGCATCAATATACTCTGTTGTTTTTATTGACAGAACAGTTTGCAATATTTTTCTAATGGATTATATTAAAACACGAGCTGCTCTCAATTACGAGAATTCATTAATTAGGTCAATGGCGAACAAATCGATAACCTGATTGAATCAGATTGTATTTTTGGTATAAAATCAAAGTTTTCCCAACTTGCTTTATCAATAATGTGTTCAAAGTGCTAATATTGCTAGTTCTGCAGTGCAATTACTTACTAAAAAGTCCTAAAAGGCGTGATAACTTTGTTTTAAAGGGAAGCAGTAATCAGAAAATTACCTCTTGATAAAATTAGGTTTTTGCGTTGAATGTATTTTTAAAAAAATGTTGGCAATTCTTTTTTTTTTATTTTAAATATCACAATCTGTATTAAAAATAAAAATTTTGTTGCAATTCTCTCATTGGCCACTAGGAATTTTTTTTAGACCCATAGGGCTTAATACATGAAAGCTTTTATGCCAGAGTAGTGGTAACATTTCGGCACAACTGAAGGCTGCGCTAAAATTTTGTGACTTTTGGCATTCTCCATTTTTACCCATCTCCGACAAAACGGTTGGAGCTGAGGAGAGACGGGGGAGTGATGACCGCCACTCGTCAAATTTATTTTGAGCGGCAGCATTCACTACTCCACAAATCTCACTCCAGAAGGGACTGGAGTAAGATGTTCAGCGAGGTGTACAAGGACGCACAAGCAACTCTTCAGATGCTCGTGATTCATTAAGAGGCATGTGCCTCTTAATGAATCAGGAGCCTTGCACTCCACCAGCGTAAAGATTGCCATCTTGATAAATCGGGCCATAATTTCTTTTGTTTCAGGAAACAGCACATGTACATTAGCTGCAACAGTCAGGTTCCGCCCATATATTTTGTATTGAAGCATCTAATGAATGTGTGCAAAAAATTGTAAATTATGTTGAACACCTGATTTCCGCCAAAAAAAAATTGTGATTTTTTGCTTTGAATTTATTGATTTACGTAACTCTAGAGATTGTTTTAAAAAAGTGGTTGCAATGTGGGTTTTGTTACCTATTCAAATATGTTTTAAGCCAGATTTATGAGTTGCAACTTTTTTAAAAAGTCGCTCACAAAGTACAAAATAAGTTTTACACAGAAGTGTTAAGTGTAAAGATGCTCCAAATGTATCACACATCGTGCAACACTTTAATAAACTTGTTGCAAATAACGGCAACACAGTCACAAGCAAAACTGAGTTTAAAATCTCGAATTGTGTCTGGTCTTTAAGGCTGCCGATATGATCCATAATAGGGGTTTTCAGGGTTAGAAAAATGTCTGCTGTGTTTCATGAAATAATACTACATTACTACACGACTGTCGTAGGGCGGTTACTGGGAAAAAAAAACACTTTTTTTTATAAATTCCTGGAAAATCCTTTTAAGTCTAGTCCCATATCTAAAAGTTATCATTTATATCATGTTAAGCTTTCATGGTATGTGTACACCTTAAGTACTTGCAGCAGATATTTGTGCACCAAAAACACTGGGTAAAATATACGCATTTTTGCCATGTTTTTGCATGCATTTTTTACGTGTTTTTTTCCTCATTCATTTGAATTGCTGAAAAATGCTGCAAAAACGCTGAGAGAATTGACATGCTGCAGATTTTAAACTGCTTCAGATCTGCAAGGAAAAAATAAGCAACATGTGCAAAAGACTTTAGAAATTTAATTAATCTTTCTGGTAGGGTAAATGGTTAAAAATGCACAGAAAAACATGGGGAGAAATATGCATCAATGTTCTACACCATCAATGTGTGATCAGTAGTGACAGGCAAACCTAGATCAAATTTGGGCAGAAAATTTGAATTGCATCGAATTTATTCAATGTGAACTGAATATGCATTCATTTGTGCTGAATAAAGTCCAAAGCATAATAAACATTTGTAAAAAGAAAATTAAAAACTATGCTAACCAGGCTCTCACCTCTCCCACTGCATAGCCGGGCTCTGATCCTGTTATATTCATCAATCGAGTCATTGGCGCAGTCATGACTTGGCCATATTGATGGTCTTCCAATGCCCGGCATTTTTGGCATCTCTTACACTCATGTTATGAAGTAGCGTGATGTCAAGATGTCATGGTATAGTACACAAAAATTTCTCCAAAAATGCCGTGGGCGTCAGAAGACACTGAAGATGGTCCAGTGACAACCCTACTGGTGACTGAACTGAAGAAAATGGTTGAGGACCAGGTGATTATTAATCTTTTTTTTATTTTTTAACCTCTTACCAGCCCTTTGAACCCTTTGAAATTCAGCAAATGACCGACCAGTCAACATTTTTGGGGGGATATTGTGAATCGAATTACAAAAAAATTAGCATTCTGGCAAACCTGAATGTTGTGTGAATTTTTTTTTGGGTGAATTTGACTAGCCTTGAGGTGTTTTGCAAATTTCTAGTGATCATTGGTTTAGACCGTGGATCAGGCACAGCGCCACACTTTTGGCAGTGGCCGTGTCTGGTAATTCGAATGAATTGGACTAAACCACTGGAAGCAGCAGTAACAAAAACAATCATAGATTAATATATGGCAGCAATCTGCCTCTCAGCCAGAATTAAACGACTAGAAGCCTTACACTTTTCAAAATCTTGTTTTATTTGATATCAAACAGGATGGTGGAAAAAAGTTGCTTTAGGGGATGCAGGTAGAACATTTTTTTTTTGTGTGCCGCTATATGGTGCCTCAAATAGCACCGTATTCTGAAAGTATAGCATGTTTAATTTCTGTTAAATTCTGTATGAACTTGACATAAGAAAAGAAAACCCTCATTACTTCTGGATGCAATTAGATGCATTCAGAGGTACAGTAGGGCATTGGCACCATAAATTCCCATGGTCCATGCTGGGGCATAACGATTGTGGTCATAGAGGTTGCGACCGGGACCAGGATCGTGCGGGTGAGGGCCCGCCGATGCCAGCGCAAATTTCAACTGGACGCTGCCTGCCAATCAGAGGCCAGCAGCTGACATCGCGTGCATGTCCCTTGGGGGCGCATTGCAGTGATGTCATGCCCTCCTGTCGAGTGCACGCTGAAGTCAGCTGCCGGCTTCAGAACAGGACGCCACGCGGCGGGGGAGCGGAGGGATGGTGAGTAGAATTATTTATTTTTTTCTATGCATTAAAGAACAGCGGCAGAATGGGAGACATATACCAGGATGGGGGATATACATACCAGGATGGGGCCAGGATAAGGAACATATATACCAGGATTGGGCCCAGAATAAGGCACATATATACCAGGATGGGGAACATGCTGTATATACCAGGATGGAGGTCATACATGTATATACCAGGATGGGAAACATAAATACCAGGATGGGGAACATATATACCAGGGTGGAGTACATATATATACCAGGATGGGGCCAGGATGATGGACATGTATACCAGGATAGGGCCAAGATGAGGGACATATATACCAGGATGGGGCCCAGGATGGGGAACATATATACCAGGGATGGAGTACATATATATGCCAGGATGGGGCCAGGATGAGGGATATATATACCAGGATGGGGCAAGGATGAAGGACATATATACCAGGATGGGGAACATATATACTAGGATGGAGTACATATACTGTATATGCCAGGATGGGGCCAGGATGAAGGACATATATACCAGGATGGGGCAAGGATGAAGGACATACAGTATATACCAGGATGAGGGACATATATACCAGGATGAGAGACATATATACCAGGATGGAGCCCGGATGAGGGACATATATACCAGGATGGGTCCAAGATGAGGGACATATATACCAGGATGGGGCGAGGACGAGGGACATATATACCAGGATGGGTCCAAGATGAGGGACATATATACCAGGATGGGACGAGGACAAGGGACACATATATCAGGATGGGGTCCGGATGAGGGACATATATACCAGGATGGGGCCTGGGTGAGGGACATATATACCAGAATGGGGCTCAGGATGGGGAACATATATACCAGGATGGAATACATATATATACCAGGATGGGGCCAGGATAAGGGACATATATACCAGAATGGGGCCAGGATGAGGGACATATATACCAGGATGAGGGAAATATATACTAGGATGGGGGACATCTATAATAAAATGGGCTCAGGATGGGGGACATATATACCATGAAGGAGCCCAAAATGGGGGCATTATTACATAATGGAGGAGGGAGGAACTCGTATGTCCTTATAGGATTTAGAACGCTACAAGAGCCATACATCTGGCCGACATGTGGGGGCAGGGGTGGCTATGTGTGTGGGAGGTCTGAGGTTGAAATTTAGCTTCGGGGTCCATCAGACTCTAGTTACGCCACTGGGTCCACATATAGTTTGGAACTTGTAGAGCCAATATGGCCAAATGTATGGATCCTAAAGCTAAAAATGCAAATCAATGGTAAAAAAAAAAGAAAAAGTAAATCACCTGAATTAAAGTTTCCAATCAAGGGGCTTCAACTTGATGTTTGCTGTGTAGGATTTCCTCCGATAGGATGGTGCCAGCGAATCACAGTCACTGTCTGCACACACTGTGTATCCCTTTGCCTTAATATGCCAGCCAAGTTCTCCAAGGTCAGAAAAGCAGTTTATCAAAATCTTCTATCATTTATAGCAGGCAATAAATTTATTCTGGTAGCAGAATCTATGAATATTTCGGATACTTTGTGAGATAAACACTATTGCTTCCAATGTTCAGCCTGCCGCATGCCAATGACATATTATTGCACCTGCTTCAACATTTGTTCTTGTCACTTGTCTGTAGAGCCAAGAAATTGAGAACTTACAGATTTGTTTGGTTGCAATAAAAAAGTGAAAAGTACAGCTGGACTTCACAAGCGTCTATAAAAGTATTATAACATACACAGTAACATAGTTTTTAAGGTTGAAGGAAGACTAAGTCCATCTAGTGCAACCCATAGCCTAACATGTTGATCCAGAGGAAGGCAAAAAAAAACCCATGTGGCAAACACTAAGCTCCACATTGGGGAAAAAAATTCCTTCCTGACTCCATACGACAATCAGACTAGTTTCCTGGATCAACGCCCTATCAAGGAATCTAGTATATATAACCTATAATATTATACTTTTCAAGAAAGGCGTCCAGGCCCTTCTTAAATTTTAATAGTGAATCATTCATTACAACATCATGCGGCAGAGAGCTCCATAGTCTCACTGCTCTTACAGTAAAGAATCCCCGTCTGTGATTATGATTAAACCTTCTTCCCTCCAGACGTAGAAGATGCCCCCTTGTCCCCGTCTCAGGCCTCAGAGTAAAAAGATCAGTAGAAAGGTCTTTGTACTGTCCCCTCATATACTTGTACATAGTGATAAGATCACCCCTAAGCCTTCTTTTTTCCACAGTAAATAACCCCAAGTGTAATAACCTGTCTTGGTACTGCAGACCCCCCAGTCCTCTAATAACCTTGGTCGCTCTTCTCTACAGCCGCTCTAGTTCAGCTATGTCTTTCTTATACACCAGAGACCAGAACTGTACACAGTATTCTAAGTGTGGTCGCACTAGTGACTTGTATAGAGGTAAAATTATGTTCACCTCATGAGCATCTATGCCTCTTTTAATGGATCCCATTATTTTATTTGCCTTTGCAGCAGCAGCCGCCTGACACTGGCCACCAAACGTGAGCTTGTCGTCCACCAATATACCCAGATCTTTTTCAGTTACTGTTTTGCCCAGTGTTTTACAATTAAGCATATAATTATACATTTTATTTCCTCTGCCCAAGTGCATTACCTTACATTTATCCCCATTAAAGCTCATTTGCCATTTATCAGCCCAAGCTTCTAGTTTACATAGATCCTCCTGTAATATAAAATTGTCCTCCTCTGTATTGATTACCCTGCAGAGTTTAGTGTCATCTGCAAATATTGAAATATTACTCTGTATGCCCCCTACAAGTTCATTAATAAATATGTTAAAAAGAAGGGGGCCCAATACTGACCCCTGTGGTACCCCACTGTTAACTGAGACCCAGTCTCCATTAATAACCACCCTTTGTTTCCTATCACTGAGCCAGTTCTTAACCCACATACATATATTTTCCCCTATCCCCTTTGTTCTCATTTTATGTATCAACCTTTTGTGTGGAACCGTATCAAAAGCTTTTGAAAAGTCCATATACACATCCACTGCATTTCCTTGGTCCAGTCCGGAACTTGCCTCCTCATAAAAACTGATCAGATTAGTTTGACAGGAACGGTCCCTCATAAACCTATGTTGATATTGGGTCATGAGGTTATTCTTCTTCAGATACTCCAGTATAGCATCTCTTAGGAAACCCTCCAGGATTTTACCCACAGTAGAGGTTAAGCTTACTGGCCTATAATTTCCAAGTTCAGTTTTTGTCCCCTTTTTGAATATTGGCACCACATTTGCTATATGCCAGTCCTGTGGTACAGACCCTGTTATTATGGAATCTTTAAAGATTAAAAATAATGGTCTATCTATGACGTTACTTAATTCCTGCAGTACTCGCGGGTGTATCCCATCCGGGCCCGGGGATTTGTCAACTTTAGTGATTTTTAGACGCCGCCGTACTTCCTGCTGGGTTAAGTAAGTGACATTTAATGGAGAATTTTTGTTATCACTGATCATGTTTTCTGTCATGCGATTTTCTTGTGTAAATACGGTTGAAAAAAAATCATTTAGCATATTGGCTTTTTCCTCATCCTCATCCACCATTTCACCCAGACTATTTTTAAGGGGGCCAACACTATCATTTTTTAGGTTTTTACTATTTATGTAGTTAAAGAATATTTTGGGTTTATTTTTACTTTCTCTGGCAATGATTCTCTCCGCCTCAATCTTTGCTGCCTTGATTTGTTTTTTACATAATTTATTTAATTTTCTATATTTATTTAATGCCTCATCACTACCTACTTGCTTTAGTTCTCTAAATGCTTTCTTTTTGTCACTTATTGCGCCCCTTACAGCTCTATTTAGCCATAGTGGTTTCTTCCTATTTCAAGCATGTTTATTCCCATAGGGTATATATTGTGCACAGGTCCTATTCAGGATGCTAATAAATGTCTCCCATTTGCTTTGTGTAGCTTTATGTCTCAGTATATCGTCCCAGGTTATTGCACTAAGATCATCTCTCAACCGTTGGAAATTTGCCTTCCTGAAGTTTAGTGTCCTTGTAACCCCTCTACTACACATCTTATTAAAGGCTACATGAAAACTTATTATTTTGTGATCACTATTACTATAGTGACCTCCAACTCGTATATTTGATATGCGGTCTGGCCTGTTGGTTAATATTAGGTCTAGCAGTGCCCCTCTTCTTGTTGGGTCCTGAACCAGTTGTGAAAGGTAATTGTCTCTCATAGGTGTCAAAAACCTATTACCTTTGCTTGAACTACAGGTTTCTGTTCCCCAATGTATTTCATGGTAGTTGAAGTCCCCCATAATAATGATTTCTCCTTGAGTCGCTGCTTCATCTATTTGCTTTAAGAGGATATTCTCTGCTGCTTCCATTATTTTTGGAGACTTATAACAAACCCCTATCAGTAATTTATTATTTTTTCCCCCTCCCCTTATCTCCACCCACAGGGACTCTACATTTCCATTAGATTCACATATATACTCCCGCAAGATGGGTTTTAAGGCTGATTTTACATATAAACACACACCCCCCTCGCTTGTTTGTACTGTCATTGCTGAACAGAATATAGCCCTGTAAATTAACTGCCCAGTCATGGCTCTCGTCCAGCCATGTCTCAGATATCCCCACCATGTCATAATTATTTTCCAACAAAATTAATTCTAATTCCTCCATTTTGTTGGTGAGGCTTCAGGCATTAGTGTACATGCATTTTATGTAACTCTCTGTACCTCTATTCCTTCTTACTTTATTGACTGTTCTAACCCCACCCCCAATTTCTTTATTTGTGCCCAGGTCACTATCTGCTCTATCTTCCCCACCTATAAAATGAATACCCTTCCCCCCAATCCCTAGTTTAAACGCTCCTCCAAGCTTCTCGCCATTTTCTCCCCCAGCACAGCTGCACCCTCCCCAATGAGGAGCAGCCGGTCCCTAGCGTAGAGTCTCTAGCCAACTGAGAAGTCGGCCCAGTTCTCCAGGAACCCAAATCCCTCCTTCCTACACCAGTTCTTGAGCCACTTATTTATCTCCATAATCTCCCATTGCCTCTCTGGCGTGGCACGTGGTACCGGTAGTATTTAAGAGAATACCACCTTGGAGGTCCTTGGTTTCAGTTTGCTGCCTAATTCCCTGAAATCATCTTTAAGGACCTTCAACCTACCTCTAACTTTGTCATTTGTGCCAATGTGCACCATGACCGCTGAGTCCTCACCAGCCCCTCCCAGTAATCTGTCAACCCGATCAGCGATGTGCCAGACTCGAGCGCCAGGTAGGCAATACACTGTTCGACGATCCCTGTCTTTGTGACAGATTGCCCTATCTGTTCCCCTAATAATTGAGTCCCCCACTACCAGCACCTGCCTGGCCTGCCCTACTCTCCTATTTCCCTCCTTACTGGAGCTGACACTCCTCCGGCTTTCAGGGGACATGCCTTGCTGCAGCAGTGCTACCCCTGTACTGACACTGCCCTCATCTGCCAACTTTGCAAACTTATTGGGGTGTGCCAGATCAGGACTAGCATCCCTGGCACTCTTCCCTCTACCCCCCTTCTAACTGTCACCCAGCTAGCTGCCTCACTGTCTTGCAGCTCCCTACTACCACCCTCCCCCACATCTACCCCAGTAAGCAGCTGCTCAGTGAGCAGCAGACTCCTTTCCATATTGTCAATGGATCTTAGTGTTGCCAGCTGCTCATTTAGATCCAGTACCTGGGCTTCCAAACGCACAACGTGCACACATCTCGCACAGCAGTATGCAACCCCGACCGGCTGTTCAAGGATTGCATACATGTGGCAAGATGTACACTGGATAGCATTGCCAATAATGGAGCTCATTTCCTAATGGGGATTGCACTAGACAGAAATGTTAAGTAAAAAGAAATGTAAAGTATTAATAAAATACAGACAGCAATTCAGTCCAAATTCCTCCCTTCCAAACTCCCTGAATCCAAGTCACACACTTACTTTCGTTTGCACTTACGCTCCAGTCACACTCAGCTCGTTCACACTCGCTAAGGAAGAAGATTTAAAGAGTTTTTTTTTTTCCCCTTTTACAGCAATGCACCCTACAGCTCAATGCACTTCCGAAGGACTGGATGCCCCAACCAGCTGCCCCTTATAAACCCTTAATTGTGACCCCCTCCCCCTTAATTAACCCCTTGTGAGTATAGCTACACCTCAGGATTTTAGTGCAATGTAGTTAACCCTTAAATACACAGGTAGTAAACTAAGAAATTGTAAAACTGTAGTGAGAAAATAGGTTTTAAAAAGCCCAATAAAACTAAACAGGTAGAAAAGCACTCAGCAGTTCACAATTCAGCATCTCACAGCAATTCACACAGGTATTTTCTGCAGGATTCCCAAATACCTCTTCACTGAAAAACAAGTCACACACTTACTTTCGTTTGCACTTACGCTCCAGTCACACTCAGCTCATTCATACTCGCTAAGGAAGAAAATTTAAAGAGTTTTTTATTTCCTTTTTGCAGCAATGCACCCTACAGCTCAATGGACTTCCGAAGGACTGGATGCCCCAAACAGCTGCCCCTTATAAACCCTTAATTATGACCCCTCCCCCTTAATTAACCCCTTGTGAGTATAGCTACACCTCAGGATTTTAGTGCAATGTAGTTAACCCTTAAATACACAGGTAGTAAACTAAGAAACTGTAAAACTGTAGTGAGAAAATAGGTTTTAAAAAGCCCAATAAAACTAAACAGGTAGAAAAGCACTCAGCAGTTCACAATTCTGCAACTCACCGTAATTCACACAGGTATTTTCTGCAGTATTCCCAAATACCTCTTCACTGAAAAACAAGTCACACACTTACTTTCGTTTGCACTTACGCTCCGGTCACACTCAGCTCGTTCACACTCGCTAAGGAAGAAGATTTAAAGAGTTTTTTTTTTTTCCTTTTGCAGCAATGCACCCTACAGCTCAATGCACTTCCAAAGGGAAGTCCCACTGTTACATAAGTCAAATCATAATGCATTAAATATAATATGCAAATAACTTATACATTTTCATTCCCCCCTCCATACAGTCAAATCCATCGAGCCCATGAAGCCACAAAGCAAACGAAGGTATCCAGCCATTTGGATATACAGTAAATTCACCAATTTCTTAGCACAGATTAATAGGTTCCTGGTACCTGGAACTTTTTAAGGTGTACTAATAAATTGTTGATGTTTTATATTTAAACGTCTGTTTTGTCTGCATCTCAAGCCAAGCAGGGGCTTTTACTTTCCGTACCAAGCATCTTCACAGCCAATTTACGGGAGGGAGCTGATGAACTTTGTATTTTGCGTCTATCTCATGAAGACTCAAAGCCTGTTTGATACTCGACCATCTATGAGATACAATTCAATACATGAATGTGTAAAGTTAGGACTGTTGTAATGGTTTAATCAGTTCGTTCAGATAAATCAGCAAATGGTGGCATTAGGATGTTATCGGTACACCAGGTGCTCTATGGATATTTTCAGGAGGCCCTGCCCTGTAAGTTTTCTTTTTTCTTTGCTCTTTTGATGCTACTTGATCCAGATTTTCAAGCAATGATACAGAATTCCAACGGCCTTATCTTGTATTAAATCCTCTCTGGAAGACTTACTCTGCAACCCTTGATGTAGGTATAGAGACCATCCCTGTCTTTTGCCTGGAACTGCTTTGTTTGGCCACTTCTTCTCCTTCTTCACTGGAATCTGCCTTCGAATCCTTTCTTTCTGTTTGTTTTCAATGGAGAGAGAAACCAAAATGATCCCACTGACCGATCAGGATTCCGGAGTCCCTTATACACATCTGATGATTGGCCATTCTCTCTGAAAATCTGTGGGTTTGTCCAACTTTCATAGAATCATAGAATGGTAGAGTTGGAAAGGACCCCCTGGGTCATCTGGTCCAACCCCCTGCTCAAAGCAGGATTCACTAAATCATCTTTGTTCTAATGTGTATGGTGGCCTTTTGACTGGTCACTATTGGGGCATTTTTTTGTCCTCATGAGACAACTCCCTAAACCACTGGCTGTAAGAAGCATATTTTCCTAATATTCATAATTTCTATATTGGTAAGGTCATTATTCAGTGCCGGACATAGACTGCATTTAGTCACAACCACTCTGAAGGACTAAACCTGATGAAAAGTCTAAGGAATTTTGCATCATGGCCTCAAATGCCCCTAATGAAGGTATGGATTTTATTCATCTTTAGTAGAGTTGGTGGATTCGCAGGACCCAGTCCATCAGCCAAGCTGGTAATAATCTGTGGTCACTGTATCAGAACCCTGAGAAGCATCTCTTACCTGATGACATCCCTGACTCCTCTTTTGAATAGTTGGCCTGTCACGATGCCATCGATGTGGCATAACACACATGTGACAACGAGCCAGGCCAGCTATTCAAAAGAAGAGCCATTGATGTTGTCAGGTAAGAGATGGTTTCCAGATCTCTAGTCCAACGGTCACAGTTTACTGACCAATGGACTGGATCTTGTGAATCGATTCGCACCAGCTCTAACTCTCATGTCTTCAAATTAGTCTCCAAAAGTAACTGCTGATGGCATCTAGATATGAAGTACACAATTGAAGGGCAATGGTAAGGAAGAAGATTCATCCCCCATCCTATCAGTGCTCAATGTTGGACATTCACTTTAATGATAAACCATGAATAAGAAAATCCTTGAAATCTATATAATGCTGCAATATAATGTTCAACTATTGTCATAGGAAAGGTCCTTGATTAAAAATATAAAAATGAGAAGAGTCCTGATTAAGTGTCTAATTTATATGAAGAATACTTTTGATTAACCTTATAGCAAATTAAAACTATTTTAGTTGTAATGGGTTTAATTTTCCCATTTCTGTGTAATAATTTGACAAGACTAAATTCCATTTAGTAAATATACCATATACGGTATTTGGTTTTAATTACAACTTGCTGTTAAGTGTTCGGAATTAATTAAAATAAGTCGTAGAAAACTTTCTGAGATATGAGGGAGGTGGAAAGAAATAATTAAGGTGCATATCATTGGAATCCAGTAGCGTCAAAGTAAATTGATAGCAACTTTTGTGTTTTAGCATATTATCATCGTCAGGAAGTTTATTGTTTAAAGTGACCTTCCACCCTGAAAAGTAATGATACATTTACCATTTATAAACACCCTACCTGCTGCCTCCTCCACTGACAAGGGCATACTGGTGTTCCTGCATCCAAGATGGCAGCAAAAACCAAGGGCGAGAAAATCAAACACGTTCATATAGGGTGGAGAGAGAAAGCTAAGGAGAGACAAAAGAAAATAAAGTAAACAGAACAAGTATAACCTCCCAGAAACCTAAAGAGGTGAAAAGAAGAGTAACTGGGAAAGAAAATAAACACACTTACTGCAGGAATTCAACTGGTATTTACCATGCAAGGAAACCCACTAGTTGAAGGTCTGGAACTCCTAAATCCAAACCCAACTAGGGGTATAGCCAGCAAGGAAGTGCAGTGAAGGGTGAACTTACAAAATCACACCAAGATTGTGATGTGGGAGACCAAAACAGGAACATGGAAAATACCTGTAGAGAAGCAAACCAAGAAGGAGGAACAAAGACAATTGGAACCACCAGCATTTGGACAGGGAAGAAAAGGCAATAGCTCAGCAGACCGGGGAACTGACCATGGAGCAACAGGTCAGCGGATCGAATCTCCAAACTGAGCCATAACATATATAAACAGTAGAAAGCATGAACCAACATATTTCACCAACTACATACTGTATAATATATATATATATATATATATATATTTACTGTATCCGTGGAAATTTTTGCCCATTAATCCAGAAGAGTATTTGTGAGGTCAGACTTTGATGAGTTGAATTTGTGAATGAAAGATCCTAAGATCCTTCAACCTCTCACTCTATAAAGAAATGCATTATTTAACTGATATTTTTATATACCGGATAAAATGTATATTTTTTTTGAATAGATTATGATATTTTATTTTTTGAATAACAGGTTCAGACACAGTGATGAGATGAGGAGAATTATAGTGTTTTTACCCTTTGTCATGATGACACGAGTATGTGAGTAAAGGACTGTGACAAATTAGGAGGGTGGACAATTATGTTTTAGTCACGACCCTGAAGAAACCATTCTTGGCGAAACTCGAGTTTACTCGAGTACAATGTGCTTTTCTTATTTTTTGTAAGTACAATAAATATTCTCCATGGAAAAAAATGGTCATCACAATAGTTCACTGTGGTGGGTCACGTGTTTTATTCCCCTTAATCTCTGCAAGTAAAAATACTGATGATTCACATAAACCCATGATCCTCAAGATTAGTGACAAGTCTGATATATATTAAACTGTATTGTTTAGTAAGAATAACTTCTGCATTTCTGCAGTAGCTTGTGAGACAATGAAAAATGGATTGTTATAAGGAATATATTAGTGAGGGTTTTATCGTCATTTATTTGTATAAAAATGAAACCACCCCAAAAAATAATTGAAACAACCAATCTGGTAATATAAAAATTTGTTGAACATTAATTATATAAAAAAGGTATAGAACTGTTATGTTCAATCAAGTCGTGTCGAACAATTTTAAATTTTTCAATCGTATTTCATTTATTAGATTTCATTTGTAATATTGCCTGAAGAAGGAGCTTCTGTGCCCTGAAAGCTTGCATATCTATATTTTTTTTCCTTGTTAGCAAATGAAGGTATCACTCCGAGAATTCTTTGGTCATTTTTGGGCATAAAAGTATTCACATCGAAATTTTTCAATGCACATTGTTTCTTCTGTTGGTAATCGTTTTCTAATTGCCTTTCGCTAGGGCTAGAAAAGACCGTATCTGAAATGTGGAGGCTTCACAATTATACAAGAGATTAAAGTGAAGGAGAATCGACTTCTGGTTTATGATATCAGACCCCTGTCTGGCTGCTTCGATACTCAGCACAAGTTCCTATATACGTCTTTGAAACTGGCATTATATTAGAGCACTGTATATATGAGTGCTGATGCATCGTGTATGTAGATTTGCCGTGAAGTTCTCCGGAGCTATGCTGGAAACGGGTTAAAATGGCAATCAGTATTTTAACCCCCTCACGACATCCTCAGTACATATATGGCACCGCGGGAGGTGTATTCCCACAAATCGCCGGTTTTAATCTTTTTTAATATGTTTTTATGTATTTTGTTGAAAAAAATAAATGGTATTTTTTACGGAAATTTGTACATGGCAGTAATTTCTGTAGGTTGTATTGTGACGATCGCGTGGGCTCCCTCCCAGCGCCGGCACGATCATCAGCTGGTGTCAGTGCTATATAATAGCTGACATCCTGCGACAATGCCTATGATTGGTGCTAACACCAATCGTTGGTGTTTAACCCTTTTGATGCCGCTGTCAATAACGACAGCGACATCCCTCAGCTTACAGAGGGAGGGAGCTCCCTCTCTGCTGTGATTGGCACATCATGATTGCGATCGTGTTGTGTCAATGGTCTGTATGGTGACCCTGGGACAAAAGATGACTGCAGGGTCATCCAGGTATGGTGGCCTGCAAGTTCCTGCTGAGAGCAGGAGCCGGCATGCCACTTCCTTGGGTGCGAAGCACTGACCTAATACTCTGCATTGCAGGGTATTAGATCAGCGATCATTGTAGGGAAAGTTGATGTCCCAACTTGGGACAGGGTAAAAAAGTAAAAAAGAGTTTTAAAAAATTGTAAATTTTTTTTTAAAAAATTACAAAATAAAGAACAAAAAAAAAAAAAATATGATACCGATAAATATTGTAAATATATATATTTGAAAACAACAAAAAATAAATAAATAAAAGTACACATATTTGGTATCGCTGCGTCCGTTATGACCTGACCTATAAAATTGTCACACTAGTTAACCCCTTCAGTGAACATCGTAAAAAACATAAATAAAAAACATGGCAAAAATGTATGCTTTTTTCATCATATCACCAAAAAAAGTATAATAAAACGCAATTAAAAAGTCGAATGTAAATAAAAATGGTATCGCTGAAAATGTTGTCTTGTCCCGCAAAAAACAAGCCACCATACAGCTCCATCAGTGAAAAAATAAAAAAGTTATAGCTCTCAGAATACACCGATGCAAAAACAATTCTTTTAATTATAAAAAATATTATATATAAAAAATATTATATTTTTGTGTAAAAGCTGCAAAACAAAAAAAATTATATAAAACGCGGTATCACTGTAATAGTGATAATCCGGAGAATAAAACCGCCTTATCAATTTCACCACACGGTGAATTGTATAAAAAAAAATCCTAAATTGTTGTTTTTTTGTTAATTCTGCCTCCTAAAAATCGGAATAGAAAGGGATCAAAAAGTGTCATGTGCCCGAAAATGGTACCAATAAAAACATCAACTCGTCCTGCCAAAACCAAGCCCTCATATGACTGTCAGCAGTGTAAAAAATAAATAAAACCAATTCTAGACCTGCTGTTGATTTGTTCATTCTGCCTTACAAAGATTGCAGTATGGCTCGGCTCACATCTGTTAGAACCCTCCTGCTAGTTTTTTCTATCTTGTGCTTTGCGGTCACGTGACCATCTGCCTATATATTCCAGCTCCGCCCTTCTGGCTTTGCTGGACTTCAGTGTTGTTTGACTGTTTTGCTAGCCTGGTGCTTCGGTGCCTATCTCTGTCAGTTTGCTTGGTCCTCTGGGACCTCTAGTACTTTTTGTCAGTTTGTCTTTTGTGTTCTACAACAATTTCTGTTTAGGAGGTGTCCCATTTTTATCCCAGTCCTTAGTTCTTTTAGGGACCCCTCCCTTAATTCTATAGGTCTTCGTTTAGACTAGCCGAGGATGAAGGTCTGTTCACTAGGAACAGGCAGCCCGCTACAACGTAGGGATTCAGCTTAGTCTTACTGTAGGGACAGCTTTCCCCTATCTTTCCTTAGTTCTTGTTGCAGATCATAACAGTAAGTCCAGCCCAAAAAAACTAAAAGGAAAGAAATTCGGGGATCAGTATGGTTTCCGTCCAGGAGTTGGCACAACGTCTGCAAGGATTGTCTCTGGAGGTGGCCGAGCTTCAGCAACACGTGAGTAGCTGTCCTGAAGCGCATTTTGTGGAACCGAAGGTAGGACTGCCTGATGTTTTTTATGGTAAACAGCAAGATTTTTTTTCCTTTAAAAATGCTTGTTTGTTATATTTTCGTTGAGACCAAGATCCTCTGGGAATGAATCACAGCGCATTGGTTTTATTATGTCACTTTTGCGCAAAGAACCACAGGGTTGGGCCTTTTCTCTCCAGCCTAATGATCCGTGTTTAAGTTCTGTTGAAGAATTTTTTTCTGCTATGGGGCTATTATATGATGATCCTGATCGAATCTCATCTGCTGAATCAGAACTTAGAAGTTTGAATCAGGGGTCTGATGATGTTGAAAATTATTGCACACACTTCAGGAGATGGGCTTCAGAAGTTAAGTGGAATGATTCGGCGCTGAGATGTTTATTTCTTGCTGGTCTGAGTGAAAGGGTTAAGGATTTGCTAATTGCATTCCCTGCACCTGAGACTCTGCAGGAAGCTATGTAGTTAGCTGTTCGTATAGACAGGAGACTGAGGTGCAGGCTCAATGAGGTAAAGACTCTTGTAATGTCAGGTCCTAGTCCCCAGAAAATCTGCTCTGACGGTGGGGAACCGATGGAGGTTGGGGGGATGTCACTCCGCTCTCAGGAAAAAGACCGGAGATTCGCCGAGGGATTGTGTCTTTATTGTGGTAAAGGTGACCATTTGATTAAGTATTGTGAACGTCGTTTAAGTAAATAAAAAAAAAAAGTCAGTTACGCCCGTATAGCTTGTTTACGCTCTGCAGGAGTATTTCTTTCTGGGAGTACTACTTGCAGGGAGATTTGATTGAATTTCAGGTATTTGTGGATTGTGGTTCAACACTTAATGTGATTGATAAAGGGTTTTTGGAAAACCTTAAATTGAAATCCAAACCTTTGTCATCACCTATTTCTGTGGTTGCAATTGATAACACTCCTTTGAAATGTATTACTCACAAGACTGCGGCATTTTCACTCACTATCAATGGAGTTCACCAAGAAATTTTGGACTTGGTTGTTTTGGATAATTTGCCCTCTCCAGTTGTTCTAGGATTGCCTTGGTTAAAACTGCACAATCCTTTATTGGACTGGTCTACTAATGTGATTAAGTCTTGGAGTCCGAAGTGCTATGATAAATGTTGTAATGGTCGCATTGCGGCTGTGGAAAAAGTGGAATTACCTGTGCCTATTCAGGATTTTTAAAAGGTTTTTTCGGAGGAGGAGTCGCAAGTTTTACCTCTTCATAGGGATTATGATTGCGCCATTGAGTTTGTTCCAGGTGATACTCTTCCCAAAAGTCGCTTGTTTAATCTGACTATCCCTGAAAGAAAGGCCTTGGAGGAGTACATAGAGACTAGCCTGGCTGCTGGTCATATTAGACCTTATAAGTCGCCTGTGGCAGTTGGATTCTTCTTTGCTAAAAAAAAAGGACGGCGGTTTACGTCCATGTCTGGATTTTCGTGAAATTAATAAGATTACCATACGCAATTCCTACCCATTGCCGTTAATTCCTGACTTGTTTAACCAGTTAGTGGGAGCCAAGTGGTTCTCCAAAATTGATCTCTGGGGGGCATACAATTTGGTACGAATGAAGGAGGGTGATGAATGGAAAACTGCTTTTAACACTCCGGTAGGTCATTTTGAGAATCTGGTGATGCCTTTTGGTCTTACCAATGCACCTGCATTTTTTCAGAACCTTATTAATGACATCCTGAGACCTTTGATTGGTAGGAATGTGGTTGTGTATTTGGATGACATTTTGATTTATTCACCAGATCTGGAGTCCCATTGGCAGAGTGTACATGAAGTTTTGCAGTTATTGAGTGATAATTCACTCTTTGCTAAACTGGAGAAATGTGAGTTCGCTGTGC
The DNA here is from genome assembly GCF_046119375.1 of Phyllobates terribilis. NCBI lineage: Eukaryota > Metazoa > Chordata > Amphibia > Anura > Dendrobatidae > Phyllobates > Phyllobates terribilis. The sequence goes on along the minus strand of NW_027362764.1, from coordinate 45,392,681 downwards.
AGAAAATTAGTTTTTTGGGCTACATTGTCTCCAGTGAGGGCTTTGAGATGGACCCTGTGAAGATTGCAGGAATGGCCTAGGCCTATTGGTTTGAAATCTATACAGAGATTTTTTGGTTTTGCCAATTATTACAGGAAATTCATTAAGAAATTTTCTGTAATTGTTAAACCTCTAACCGATCTCACCAAGAAAGGTGTGAATACGGTCCAGTGGACTACTGAGGCCATTGAAGCGTTTGAGTATCTCAAAGAGAGGTTCAGTTCTGCCCCTATCCTTATGCAGCCTGATGAGACCAAGCCTTTTTTGGTCGAGGTCGATGCTTCATCGATGGGAGTTGGAGCAGTTTTGTCTCAGGAGAACAAGGGTGGAGTGCATCCTTGTGCCTTCTTTTCGAGGAAATTTTCGGAAACCGAACTGAATTATGATGTTGGAAATTGGGAGTTGCTGGCTATTAAACTTGCGCTTGAACATTGGCGTCATTTTTTGGAAGGCGCTAGATTTCCTATTCAAGTTTTCACAGCTCATAAGAATTTGATCTATCTGGATGCTGTCAAGCGCTTGAATGCCCGTCAAGCTAGGTGGGCACTTTTTGTTTCTCGGTTTCATTTTTCTGTTACCTATATCGCTGGTACTAAGAATGTTAAAGCCGATGCTTTATCTCGCAGCTTCTCTCCTACTGTCGGTGCCGAGGAGGAGGAGAGCATTTTACAGAAAGGAGTTGTGGTGGCGGCTTTGGACTCCGTTTTGGAGAATGGGATTCTGAAAGCTCAAGATGATGCTCCATCTAACACTCCCCATGGGAGGTTGTTCGTGCCTAGAGCCTTTAGGAGAGATTTGTTTGTTGAGTGTCATGAGTCTCGGTTGACAGGTCATCCAGGAATTTCGGAAACTAAGAGACTTATCAGTCGCAGTTTTTGGTGGCCTGGATGGCAGAAGGAAGTCATCAAGTGGGTGCGTCAATGTACTGTGTGTGCTAGGTCAAAGGCTTCACATACTCCTGCTGCGGGGTTGCTTTGCCCTCTGGAAGTTCCTAGTGTGCCTTGGACGCATCTCACAATGGATTTTATTACTGTTCTTCCTTTGTCCGAGGGTTTTACTGTCATCTAGGTGGTTGTGGACCGTTTTAGTAAGATGTGTCATTTGGTTCCATTCATTAAGTTGCCCTGCGCCAAGACACTCGCTAAGGCGTTTGTTAAGGAGATTGTCAAGCTCCAAGGCGTTCCCACGGATATTGTTTCTGATAGAGGACCTCTTTTGGCGTGTTTTTGTGACAGGTTGGGAGTCCATTTGTCATTTTCGTCTGGTTATCTTCCTGAGTCTAATGGACAGACTGAAAGAAAGAACCAGGATGTTGAACAGTTTTTGCGTTGTTTTGAGGCGGACAATCAGGAGGTGTGGTCTGAGTTTCTGCCTCTCGCAGAATTTGCTCTTAACAATCATACATCCTCCTCTGCTGGGTGTTCTCCTTTTTTTTGTTGTACTGGGAGACATCCGTCTTTTGGTTTGTTCTCCAAATTGGGGTCGGCAGTGCCGGAGGAGGAGAATTTTTCTGGTGATTTGGAGAGAGTTTGGACTAATGTACGTTGTAACCTTCAAGCGGCTAACAAAAAGTCCAAGAAGTATTTTGAGAGGAAACGTAAAGAGGTTTTGTTTTGTTTACTGTGGGTGACATGGTTTGGTTGTCCTCGAAGAACCTGCGGTTGAGGATTCCCTCTAAAAAAACTGGGTCCTAAGTTTGTAGGTCCATTTAAAGTGCTTCAGGTTGTTAACCCGTCTGCTGTTAGGTTGGATGTTCCTACTTCCTGGAAGATTAATCCTGTGTTTCATGTTTCCTTGTTGAAAAAGGCTGACGTATCTGATAGGGACACCACTGTCACAGTTCCCCCTGTGGTGGAAGATGGAGCATTTGAAATTTCACGTATCTTGAATTCTAGATGGCATAGAGGCAGATTACAGTATCTCTTCTCCTGGAAGGGTTTCGGTCCCGAAGACAACTCCTGGGTAAGGACAAGAGATGAGCGGTGTTCGAATTGAACTGTTCGCCAATTTCAAATTCGAGCTGTTTTGGGCGGTGTTCGAGCCGTTCGACGAACCTGAATGATTTGAAAAAAATTTGGCTGTTCGAGGTTATGTTCGATGACTGTTCGTGCACCAAAATCGTAACTGGATTTTTTCACAGTAATGCTGATAATCAATGTTAATACACAGTTTGAGTGTACAGCGGGGCGGGGGGAGGGGCATGGGATGGATCTCTGCAGAAATAATGAAGATCTCCTTTTTTTTTTCTCTTTCCCACATTTAGAGTGGGGAGGTGCAGTCTGTCAGCCTATCAGCAGTGCACATGTAATAGTGGGGAAGGGCGTAGCCTTCCCTTGGTACTGAGATAGTTAAAGGAAGTGTTCCTGAAGTCAGACCTCCCCAACTGTGGTAGACCAAGCTAAGGGGGTTAGCTTTAGTGGTCCAGTTAGTAGAGTAGAGGGGAAACTTAGTGCCCTTATCAAGCCTAGAGGGATATAGAGCTTGTTTCTGGTATAATTCCTTCTGGGCTGTAGTACCTGAAAACAGCCACAAGATGCCACTGTTCTGGGTGCAGATGTCAGGTTGAGTCTGCCAGCAGAGTTATAGACAGTGATGGGTTAAAGCTCTGTGATGACAGCTTACTAAGGGTGGGCATATTAGGAAAATCTTTGTTTAGTTTCCAGAATCAGGAAGTGATTCTTCAGTAAGAGTTGAGACAGCAAGTTATTCAGACAGCCTGACTATAGTGGCTGCTAAGGTAGACGGGAGCTCCGTACCCTCAGACAGTGAGATCCTAGTGCGCAATTCTCCCCACACAAGAGCGCGAGTCCTGTTCGCCCGCCTTAGAAACTCATCAAACGTAGTGAGGACACGGGGCACTTCTAGTCTGCAGGGAGCACAGGAAGATAAATAGGACTCCAGGCTAAGACGTGGGGGAGAGATATCGGATCCAGGTCACTGTTAATACAGAAGAGTCTCTTGGTCCAGAGAATAAGGTCACGGAGATGCTTCGCTTACAGAGGGAGCCAGGGCTGAAGGAGTCACCAGCACCTGTGAGAGAGATGATAACCTGTCGGGCCTTATCCATTATATCTGCCTGTAAATATTGTACATATTCCTCTTACCCAAGTAAAGTCCAAGTTCTGGTTAAGAACCTCGTGTCCTCTGAAATTATTGCTGCCCTGGTCCCAGAAGAAAAATGCCTGGAGACGGCCGCGATCGGATGGCTTGAAGTAAGTGAAGAGCACCACATACACAGCCACACTTCAGAGGGAGGACACGTATTGTCTGTAGGGTGCCATAGCGAGAGGGGGCTACAGCTCGCCCACGACTACCTCGCTGGGGCACCTTACATACACACGGAGCGAAGTGCTTTTTTTCACACAAGCAAGGGCATGTGTCATTGGCTGTGTATGTCACATGTCCTTGCCCTATAAGACCCAGCCATTTTCCCCGTCGCCACCATTTTCTCACTGCTGCAGCTGCGTGTTAAACGGCACTGCTGCTGCTGTTAGCGCTATATTGTGTAACTGAATTGCAAGCGAATTTTCTCTTAAATAGACAGAAAGGTTTAGGGAGTAGGGACTAGTTTGTAATTGCAGCCCTTTTGAGGGCTAGGTTACAGCAGTTCCTAGCACTTTTAGCAGGCAGGTCTGTGCTCTTAAATCGACAGATAGGTTGGTAGTAGTGACTAGTTGTAATTCCAGCCCTTTTGAGGGCTAGGTTACATCAGTTCCTATCACTTTTTGCCAGGCAGGTCTGTTTAGTGCTGTGCAAGTGTTTTTCACAGCATTTGGCTAAATCTAGCTAAGCAAATCCTTTTGGGCCTCTTGCAGTGTGTGTTAGTCAGTGGAGTAGCCTATCTGTGTTGCAAGCTACACCACCTGTGTATGTAATACAAATTTTTTACTGCACCTAGCCAAGAAAAACCTTTTGGGCCTGTAGCAGTGTGTGGTACTCAATCTATTAGACCATCTATACCAAGCTCCACCAGCTTTGAAATTAATAATAATTTTTAGCTGCATCTAGCCCAGAAAATAATTTTGGGCTTAGTAGCAGTGTGTGGTACTCATTGTATTAGGCCATCTATACCAAGCTCCACCAGCTTTGAAATTAATAAGAATTTTTAGCTGCATCTAGCCCGGAAAATAATTTTGGGCTTAGTAGCAGTGTGTGGTACTCATTGTATTAGGCCATCTATACCAAGCTCCACCAGCTTTGAAATTAATAATAATTTTTAGCTGCATCTTGCCTGGAAAATAATTTTGGGCATATTAGCAGTGTGTGGTACTCATTCTATTAGGCCATCTATACTAAGCTCCACCAGCTTTCAAATTACTAATAATTTTTAGCTGCATCTTGCCTGGAAAATAATTTTGGGCATAGTAGTAGTGTGTGGTACTCATTGTATTAGGCCATCTATACCAAGCTCCACCAGCTTTGAAATTAATAATAATTTTTAGCTGCATCTAGCCCGGAAAATAATTTTGGGCTTAGCAGCAGTGTGTGGTACTCATTGTATTAGGCCATCTATACCAAGCTCCTTCAGCTTTGAAATTAATAATAATTTTTAGCTGCATCTAGCCAGGAAAATAATTTTTCTTCCCAATAGTGGTAGCAATAGAAATATGGGGCGCGCGCCTGGCTAACAAAAATATACGCTTCATAACAAAAAACACCAGCCCAGTAAGATGGCATCATCGTCTCTCCCAGTGCAAGGCTTACTACGCCTGCTAGCATTCCTGTGCCTAAAACACAATGTATGGGTCCGCGCTAGCCACGATGCTGAGGGGTCTAAAGCTGCTGCTAACGCTTTATCACAATTCAATTGCCAGATTTTCACAGAGCTCCTCCCCAACGCCCACCCATCGGGCAACAGTTGCCCACCCTCCCTATGGGATCCAGTGGAGAATAGTTGATGCCATTAATCAGAGCGTCAGTTGCCCCGTCGACGTGGCAAGCATACGGTAAGGCATGGGAAGAGTGGACACGACTAGTAGCAGGCAGACGGGTTGACCAATGTGAACAAGCCAGATTACAAGTCACCATAGAATTTCTCCACCAGCTAATGATGAGGGGCATATCAGGGGCGTCAGCGCAGCGGTGTCTGACCGGAGTAGCATTTCACTTCCAAATACTGAATTGGGGAGATGTGACAAAGAGATTCATCATCAGACAATCCATAAAAGGGTGGAAAAGGGGTCAGCCAAGTCAGGAGTGTAGACGTCCCGTCCCGTGTCACTAAAACTGATTTCTTACATCATATCCCTAACACCATTAACATGACACTCACAAATTTGAAGCAACACTACTGTCTACTGCATTTGCGATCGCCTTCTTCGGGGCGCTATGCATAAGCGAATTAGTCCCTCTATCCAAAATTACTACCAGTGGAGGCTTATTACACCAGGACGTAGTCATAGCCAATAATGCAATACGTCTACGCATACGCCAATCGAAAATGGTTCCAGCGGGCAGGGGCACTTGGGTACTTCTACAACCCACAAACGGTACACTGAGTCGGGTAACAATAGTAAAATCATATATAACCTTCCTATCACACATTGATGGAATGCCATTATCAAGATACCAGTTCCAAGCTATATTTAATAAATGCATAACATCGGCAGCGAACCACCCCAAAGATTACGGTACACACTCATTCCGCATAGGCGCGGCCATGGAAGCGGCAAGAGCAGGACTGTCAGAAACGGAAGTGCAGAGGATAGGGAGATGTCGATACATAAGACCGGACTTGTTATCTTAACGTGGTTTGTTTCTTATACAGGTGACGCTAAGCCAACAGTGTGGGTGATAGGCCACTCGTATATATATTGGGAAGAAAAAAGGGCAAAAGTCCGCCAAGGTGGGTGGAAATTAGAGTTTCATAACACATATTTCAACTGGAGAGGTATTAGAGGCCTGCTATGGCCACAGGTACTAATGGAGGTAATCAAGGTAGGGAGAGAGGCAAGAGGTCCGGTCATCTTAGTTATACAGGCCGGGGGAAACGACCTAGGTCATCACAAGAGCGCATAACTAATGGCAATAATGAAACTAGACACTGAGCGCTTCAGAGAATTTTTCACAAAACTAACTACAGTATGGTCAGAGATTGTGCCGATAGCGGTATGGCAAGGTGCGCGAGACATCACGGCCATCGAACGGACAAGGCGGGTAATAAATATTCGGATGGCAAAATTTAGAAGAGACAGAGGCGGTGTAGTGATACAACACCAACAACTGGAAGAAGATAAAGCTGGCCTCATACGGCCCGACGGTGTTCACTTAATGGATATTGGACTCGATATATTCCTGTCAGGACTCCAGGACGGAGTGGAACAAGCGTTAAGAGTGATGGATGGGTGTCAGAGTCCTGCATACGAGTACGCAGGATCCTCCGTGGCCTGGAAATAGAAAGGACATGTTGGAGAGTTACACTTGCTGGCCAACTTGCCGGTGTGGAGACCCAGGGCATGCTGCAACAAGCTGAATTATTTTAGAAATAAAATGCCTTTCTAATGGAATGAGTATAAAGAGTTAATAAAGCTGTGACCGATCCTCACCCATCCAGTTGTAAGAGTTACATTATTGTATTGTCAAGGAAAGGGGGGCGGTAGGGGGGCTGAGCATCTGGGTTTGGTTGGGGGTCCCCACAGTCTGCCTAGGCTAGATGCATTTAAAAATTCTTATAAGATGCATAGGCGGTGCAGCTTGCTTCGCAGCTGGGCTACTACGCCCAAAGTATTGACTAGGCTAGATGCAGGTAAAAATTCTACGCTGACTAACAGACACTGAAGCTTTGGAGCAGACCTCTGACTAAACAGCTCTTCAGACTCAACCATCTGTGTTACCTCAAGCCATAGTGTATGTAGTTTCTTACAGTTAAAAGGGGGGGGGAGCGACCCAACCCACCTGGAGTTGACGATGCCAATGTCACATAAAACACAGCAAGGGGACTCCAAAAAGAGTCTCCATTTTTTCCAAAAATTGTGGCACAGACACCACTTAAGTGGCATCAATTGCCCCAGAGTTGCTTAAAACGGTTGATTAGGTGATTTTACCAACTCCTCAAGCTTTTAGTCTCCCCAGGATGACACAGGGGTAAAAAAGTCCTTGCGGATCCATGATTTGTTCATCTTTATGAACGTGAGTCTGTCTACATTCTTAGTGGACAGCCGGGTGCGCTTATCTGTCAGCACACCACCAGCAGCGCTGAACACACATTCAGAGAGAACGCTGGCTGCAGTGCATGACAAGATCTCCAAGGCGTGAGTGGCGAGCTCCAGACATTTTTCCAGATTGGAATCCCAAAATGAGCAAGGGTCCAGTGACACAGTCATGGCTTCGATGTTCACTTGGAGATACTCCTGTACCATCCTCTCTAGACGTTGACTATGTGTCAGACTTCTTGTCTCCTGTGGCCTTGCAAAGGATGGTCTAAAAAAGTGGTGAAACGATTCCACAAAATTGCTGTTACCAGCAGATACTGTGTTACTGTTACGGTTTGAGTGATGAAGACTCGACAGTCCCACGGTTTGCAAGTTAGAACTGTGAGATTCACTACGTGCACCACTGGTGTTTTGTGGAAAAGCACATGTAAGATTCTGCACCAGCCTCTGCTGATACTCCTGCATGCGTGAATCCCTTTCTATGGCAGCAATTATTTAGGAAAATTTACTTTTGTACCGGGGATCTAAGAGTGTGGCAACCCAGTAGTCGGGATTACTTCGAATTCTGACAATCCAAGGGTCATGTTGCAGGTAGTGCAGCAAGAAGGCACTTATGTGTCTTGCGCATCCAGGAGGACCAAGTCCTTGTTGTGTTGGTAGCAAGGTAAGAATCATGCTTCCTTCCTCTGCCCTCTCCCCCCAACCTCACACAACAGAAATGTGATCAAGGTCTCCCTCATCTGATGAGTCTTACATGCCCATTGCCAGTTCGTCCTCCACTTCTTCCTTGGCTCCTGCACCTTCCTCAACAGTTTGGCTGCTACCATGCGCCCTGGTTAATCCCTCTCCCCCACCCTCCCATGCCTGCCGCCTTGGTGCTGCCGACTGTCTGGACCTTGGAGATGTTATCCCTTCCGCATACGACTCCTCCTCTACATCCTCCACCTCCTCTTGTCCCACCACCTGACTCTGAATTCTGTTTAACGTGTGCTCCAGCATGTAATTCACCGGAATAGTCATGCTGATAATGGCATCGTCAGCACTAAACATCTTCGTCGCCATTTCAAAACTGTGCAGAAGAGTGTGTGGCGCCCCCGAGGGTTCAGTCGCCACAGAGGTACTGCATCTCACCCAGAGGTGTGGTATCTCACCCTCAGGTAAGGAAGGAGTATGGCTCGGGACCCTAACACCTGCATCCAACACATACCAGCAGTGGGGGTAGGGCGAGATTGCTCCTAAGGGAGAGCACAGTCCCAGGTCCCTAGCTGGCGGGAGGGTCCTATGTAGTGGGTGTGGGTGGAGAAATCAGCTTATGGGAGCACATGACAGGGAGAGTATAAATAGGAAGCCATCTTAGAAAGAGCAAGCCAGTCAGAGGACGAGAAGTGACAGGAGCAGAGGCTCTGCATGAGCTCTGCTCCGGAGGCGGGCCTAGCTTGGGAGGCCCAGGACTGAAGGAGAGAAGAGAGGAGTGGGAGCAGGAAGGCTCCTGGAACCGAAGGGACCCTAGGGGTATGGGCCGTGCAGAAGGCCACCCGTACGCCCGCTGCTACCAGGAGGTAGAGGGGTAAGGCCAGATAAGGGGAACCGGTCCCTCAACTAGCAGAGAAACAGCAAGGCTCAACTAGAAACCGGAGGCTGCAGCATTTCATGTACTGCAGGATAAAGTCCACACCAGTCTCACTAAGAAGGTAGCCACATAGGACCCAGGGGACGGAACACACGTCGCCCGCCAAGGCCGAGGATACTGGATAGAAGTGTCACTGGGTGTGAGGTGCAGGGAGAAGGCCAGAGAAAGGACACACAGAAGGGGGTCCTGCTAAGTACTCTGGAGCTATCTGGGGGTGGACAGAGCCCCTCACTGAGTACGCACAGCACGACGGGGGAGATTGCTCTGGTACCTGTAATCTGGACTGCAACAACTGTGAGTAAAGATCTTGGGACTGCATCACACGGACTCTGTGTTCATTACTGACTCCCTGCACTACAACCACCATCATCCACCCACACTGGCCTGAAGCTACACTCTTCCTGTGGGGAGTAATAATACCATTGCTGCAAAACCACCAGCTTCAGAGGACTGTTCCGCAGCGGCGGCCCCTTTGGCCGCACTCCACAGGTGGCGTAGTGGAACATTATAAAACCCATATATACAAATTACCCTTGGATTGACCGCCCTGGGTCACGGACCGGGTCACCGCCACAGTGACTACAACCCCCAGCGTCTACCGGCCCGGCTCAGCGTACCCCACGGCCCAGGGGGCGCGTCAATTTCATAGGTCCCTGATCTGAGACCACTCCTGCAGCGTGATTTGCCACACCTCTGGATCTCGTTGGCCCAGGCTATACGTCAGAACATATTGCACCAGGGCTTGTCGGTGCTGCCACAGTCGCTGCAACATGTGCAGAGTTGAATTCCACCGTGTCGGCACATCACATTTCAGCTGGTGAACTGGCAGGCCCAACGACTTCTATAGAGATATAAGTCGTTGAGCTGCGGGATGCGAACGGCGGAAGTGAGCACACAGCGACCGTGCCCTCTGCAGAAGGCCATCTAGTCCGGGATAGTGGGCTAAAAATTGCTGGACAACCAGGTTCAACATGAGAGCCATACAAGGCACGTGTTTGATGTTGCCCCGGTGAAGGGCCGCACCCAGGTTTGCAGCATTGTCGCACACGGCCTTCCCTGGTTGCAGGTGCAGTGGAGACAACCATTCATGAAACTGGGTCTCCAGAGCTGAACACAACTCCTGTGTGACTCACATTTCCCAGCCATTTCAAAATAAACACCGCCTGATGCCATTGAGCCCTGCTGCCAGCATAGTAAGGAGGTGTGCAGGATTCCTTCTGCGCAGTTAGAAAGTGGGTGGAATTACCAGACAGGCTTTGGGTGCAGGTGGAGGACCGAGAGGAGGTTGAGGAGGCAGAAGCAGTGGAGGAACTTCTAGATAAAGAGGATTGACGCACAACTCGTGGGGACGGCAAGACTTGGACAGCAGCCCCTTGTCCTGCTGTCACCATAGTTACCCAGTGCCCAGTCAGCGACATGTAACGCCTCTGTCCATGCCTACTCGTCCAAGTGTCTGTGGTGAAATGCACCCTGTCACACACAGAGTTTCTCAAAGAAGCGGTGATGTTGTGTGCGACATGCTGGTGTAGCGCAGGCACACCTTTCTTTGAGAAGTAGTGCCGACTGGGCATCTGGTACTGGGGCAGTGCGACGGACATAAGGTCTCGAAAATCCTCTGTGTCCACCAGGCGGAAAGGCAGCATTTCTGTAGCCAACAGCTTGCAGATGGTGAAATTCAACCTCTTAGCTTTGTCATGGCTAGGAGGAAATGGTCTTTTACTTGTCCACATCTGAGGGACCAAGGGCTGGCTGTTGTGCTTAGATGGGGTTGAGTAGGGTATCCCCGGCAAACTGCCGGTCTGTGAGGAAGATGCAGGCGGAAAAGTTAGGTTGCCTTGATCCAAAGGTGGTGCTCTCGATGTCGGAGAGCGCTCAACACCAGCCGGTGTTTCAACTTCCAAATGAAATGATGACCTGCCAATCACACTGGCTGTTGCGGGTAAAGAGGTGGCAGGTCTGCGTCCAAAAACATGTGTGACTGCTGCCCCCCTAGTCACAGAGGATGAAGAGGCCGCGGATGCACAAGATGGGGCAGACGGTGGTTGGCCCGGCCCGCTAGCACAGTGAGCTTCCCACTGCAACTTATGCTTCATATCCATGTAACGGTTCATGCATGAAGTACTCAAACTATGGATTTTTTGGCCTCTACTTAGCTTTTGGTGACAAATATTACAGATAACACGAGTTGGGTCATCCTTATCGATCTGAAAAAATGTCCAGGCTATGCAAGGCTAAGAGCCCATGCGACCTGGAGAGCCACCACGACTTGTGGTCAAACGCAGAGTTGTGGATGAGGATGCAGTTGTTGACTTGCTTCCAGTACTCCGTCTCTGTCCAGGAAGGAGCAACCTAACCTCGTCGTCAATAGTATCTGTGACGCCCAGCTGCGCTTGGTATCACAGATCCTAGAAGAGTGCATTGATGGAATCCTCCACAAGAGGCCCCCATAAACATTCACAGATCTCCACCTTCCACCTCAGACCAGCAGAGGGAGCCCGTTAGGGATATAAATATGGAAGGTGGAGCTAGGCAGTTCAGTTCCTCTGAAGAGTTCCTGCAGTAGAGAAGCCTAAGAGAGGTCAGTCTGCAGTGGAGCTCAGTCTAGTCTAGAGAACTCAGTTAATAGTTCAGCAGTGGAGCACGAGGCTCCTGCTAGCTAGATTCAGGAAGCCCAGTTGGAGCTTAAGGTGTGCCGGCGCCATAAGATCGGTGAAGCGCGGCAAGCTGCCGTTAGTGTGTATAGCCTAGTGAGGGCTCGAGTAGGCCAAAGGTGAGTGGAGAGTTAGTACATAGAGGGCAGAGGAGCTTAACCAGCTCACCCCGAAGCATTTACCGGACACCGGATCCGAGCTTACCGGGATCACTATGACCCAGTAAGGCATAACCGGAATCCCTGGAGAACTACAAGTCCCAGGATCGCTAAGGTGCTGATACGTAACAGAGCCAGGAGACGCTTAGGCCCCTCATATTGGGAGCGTGAACTCCAAGACAAGGCCCTACCACAAGGTCAGCCAGCGCAGGACAGAGACAAAGTTAGGCCTAGCTCCAGGCAGGTCAGAAACTTACTACGCAGAGGCAAGAAACAGGAGGCCTAAAACCCGCTCATTGGGGAGGATCCTGATATGCACGCTTCACCCTACAGTGCTCCGGGATGTGCCTGAATTTCCACCAGTAAAAGGTACTGAAGTGACTACCGTGTCCGTTCCCGTTCTGTTTGACTGTTTTGCTAGCCTGGTGCTTCGGTGCCTATCTCTGTCAGTTTGCTTGGTCCTCTGGGACCTCTAGTACTTTTTGTCAGTTTGTCTTTTGTGTTCTACAACAATTTCTGTTTAGGAGGTGTCCCATTTTTATCCCAGTCCTTAGTTCTTTTAGGGACCCCTCCCTTAATTCTATAGGTCTTCGTTCAGACTAGCCGAGGACGAAGGTGGGTCTGTTCACTAGGAACAGGCAGCCCGCTACATCGTAGGGATTCAGCTTAGTCTTACTGCAGGGACAGCTTTCCCCTATCTTTCCTTAGTTCTTGTTGCAGATCATAACACATCTATCCTGCGCTCTGCGCTGCGCGCTTATGGAAGGAGGTAGTCGTGGGCGAGCTGTAGCCCCCTCTCGCTCTGGCACCCTACAGACAATACGTGTCCTCCCTCTGATGTGTGGCTGTGTATGTGGTGCTCTCCACTTACTTCAGACCATCCGATCATGACTGTCTCCAGGCATTTCTCTTCTGGGACCAGGGCAGCAATAAATTCAGAGGACACGGGGTTCTTAAACATAGCTGGGACTTTACTTGGGGAAGAGTATACGGTGGGGAAAAAAGTATTTAGTCAGCCACCAATTGTGCAAGTTCTCCCACTTAAAAAGAAGAGAGAGGCCTGTAATTGCCATCATAGGTCGACCTCAACTATGAGAGACAAAATGAGAAAACAAATCCTGAAAATCACATTGTCTGATTTGGAAAGGATTTTTTTTCAAATTTTGGTGGAAAATAAGTATTTGGTCACCTACAAAAGTTCATCTCAATACTTTGTTATATATCCTTTGTTGGCAATGACAGAGGTCAAACATTTTCTGTAATTCTTCACAAGGTGGGCACACACTGTTGCTGGTATGCCTCAATTCTGTCTCTGAGCTCCTTGGGCAGTTTCTTTGAGCTCATGATTCTCATTTGGTCTGACAAGCACTGTGAGCTGTGAGGTCTTATATAGAAAGGTGTGTGCCTTTCCAAATCAAGTCCTATCAGTTTAATTAACCCCTTAATTACCGGGGACGTATTAGTACGCATATTTGCGTACTGCCCATTCAGTGAGGGCTGCTGCGCTGAGCCCTCACTGAACGGAGCACATGTCAGCTGATTCTTACAGCTGACATGTGCCCGCAACAGCCGCGGGTGGAATCGCGATCCACCCGCGGCTGTTAACATGTTAAATGCCGCTGTCAATCTCTCACAGCAGCATTTAACGCGCGCTTCCGGGTAGCGCGTCATAAGCCCCGCCCACCGGTGACCCCGTCACGTGATCGCGGGTCGCCGATGGGTGGGCATGACAACCCAGGGTCTGCAGCAGACGCCTGTGGTTGTCATGATTTTGTCGCTATGAGCGCCACCTAGTGGTCGGCGCTCATAGCACAGGACCATTTCTGCTGCATGCAGGGGACCTGCTCGTCCCCTGTATGTAGCAGAGGCGATCGGATAGTTGCTGCTTCTAGTCTCCTATGGAGACTATAGAAGCATGCAAAAAGTAAAAAAAAAAAGTTTTTAAAAATACAAAAAAAAATAAAAAAATATAAAAGTTTAAATCACCCCCCTTTTGCCCCATTCAAAATAAAATAATAAAAAATAAACCCCACATACACATATTTGGTATCGCCGCGTTCAGAATCGCCCGATCTATCAATATAAAAAAAAAATGAATCCGATCGGTAAACGGCGTAACGAGAAAAAAATTCTAAACGCCAGAATTACGTTTTTTGGTCGCCGCAAAATTGCAATAAAATGCAATAACGGGCGATCAAAACATCAGATCTACCCCAAATGTTATCAATAAAAATGTCAGCCCGGTGCGCAAAAAATAAGCCATCAACCAGCCCCAGATTACAAAAAATGGAGACGCTACGGGTCTTAGAAAATGGCGCTATTTTTTTATTTTTTTTTTACCAAATTTTGGAATTTTTTTTCACCACTTAAATATAAAAGAACCTATACATGTTTGGTGTCTATGAACTCGTAATGACCTGTAGAATAAGAAGGGCAGGTCAGTTTTAGCATTCAGTGAACGTGGTAAAAAAAAGAAATAAAAAACAACTGTGGTATTGGACTTTTTTTGCAATTTTACCGCACTTGGAATTTTTTTCCCGTTTTCCTGTACAGGATATGGTAAAACTAGTAATGGCGTTGAAAAGTACAACTCGTCCCGCAAAAAATAAGCTCTCATATGGCCATATTGACCAAAAAATAAAAACGCTATGGCTCTGGGAACAAGGGGAGCAAAAACGAAAATGCAAAAACGGAAAATGCTCCGGGGCTTACAGCTGGACTCCAATGAAGGAGTAGAACCATCTCAAGGAGGATCACAAGGAAATGGACAGCATGTGACTTAAATATGAGTGTCTGAGTAAAGGGTCGGAATATTTATGACCATGTGATATCTCCGTTTTTCTTTTTTAATACATTATCAAAAATTTCTACATTTCTGTTTTTTCTCAGTCAAGATGGGGTGCAGAGCGTACTTTAATGAAAAAAAAAACATTTAAAGGGGTCTGAATACTTTCCGTACCCACTGTATAGGGTCTGCTAAATGGGTATATGTGAAATAAAGTCATCCTGGGGTCAGAGACTTCCTTGTAAGAATCAACAAGAGTCATCCTCCCTTATTATTTACATTACATTTATATTATTTAGTTATTCGAATTTTTATTTATATTTGCAAAATATGCTGTATATTCATTTATTCAGACTTTTATCTATTTAATTGAATTTTTTTTAAATCTCACTAGGAAATCAGATTTTAGAACTCCGATTTGATCCATCTGGTGAAAACAATCAGGCAAAAAAAATTAAAACTATATATATAATTAGAAAAAAAAAACAGTAAAAAAAAAAAGTAAAAAGCAAATAAATAATTATATTTTGTTCATATGAGATGAATGACCTATATACCATAAATAATGCATGAATAATATTCATTTAATTTGCTTTGATTAGAGGCAGATAATATAATGAAAAAGAGAAAAAACAAAAACGGAATTTTAAAACAAATGCGTGTTTGTCCTGATTAAAGGCCACTTTCATATGGAAATCCATTTTATTGATATGAGTCTAATTACCCCGCAGATGAATAACCGGCTTTGAGAACAATATTTTGAAGACTATACCTGAATGTATTTTAATCATATGGCAGAAGGCTTTGAAATTAGAAAAGATTAACTCTCTAAGAAATAAATACTAAATTTGCTAATTATCTATGAGCGTGTAAAATATATGATAGGAGCTGTCAATGCCACATAGATTGTTACACTAAGCTGACACATTTCCCTCTGTTATTTAAATATAATGTTCTTTCAATTCTCCAATTCAATTTCAGCAGAATATTGGCAGCACTATTGGCTCTGGAACTTCCTTTTCTCATTTTCCAGTATTCACTGTACCAGCTATTGTTAAATGGCTTACTTGCCCTCAACTGAAAGCCTGCTTTTCTATCCTTGCTGTATGCAATAGATAAGCAAGGGAGCATGAGCCCAGACAAAGACCCAACCACATTATCCTTAGAGAGGCAAAGATCTGCCCCCAACTTCCTGTAGAGAGACAAAGATCCTCCCCACTTCCTGTAGAGATACAGCCACTAACCATCATTTGTTAAGGGCAATCAAAATGTTAAAAAATAAAAAAATAATCCTTATACCTTACAGCTCACCTCTCAGGCCCCTCTGCTCCTCACCATTACTTGTCAGGTCCTTTCCTCATTTTCTGATTGACGTCGCTCGCACTGAATTCCCCCTGTGATGTCATGATGCTGTGACCTTTTGTGGCGGTGATCATAAGATGCATTGAGGGCTAAACATGTAATGGTGTGAAGCGGAGGGTCCGGAGACATGAGCGGTAAGGTGAGTAAAGCATTTTTTCTTACATCATACATTTATAATGTAAGTCTCCTAGGCATAAAAAGGGACATTAAATTTTCAAAGAATAACTTCTATGGGAATTTAATTTCTTGGGAAAATCTACATGACTTTTGCCTGATCCCCTTATTTCTACCATCCACACTTCCTGTGGAGAAACAAAGACTCATTTCTACTCCCTGTAGAAAGGCAAAGACTCGCACTTACATCTACATCCTGCAGAGAGTCAAAGACACACCCTCAACTTCCTGTGGGGAGAAAGAGCCTCAATCTCATTCTCTGTAAAAAGACAAAGACTTGTCTCCTCTCCACTTCCAGTAGAGAGACAAAACCTCATCCCCATTTCCTGTAGAGAGACAAAGCCTCGTCCCCACTTCTTGTAGAGAGACAAAAACTCATCCTCATTTCCTGTGGAGAGACAAAGACTCGTCCCCACTTCCTGTAGAGAGACAAAGTCTCGTCCCCACTTCCTGTAGAGAGACAAAAACTCGTCCCCACTTCCTGTAGAGAGACAAAGTCTTGTCCCCACTTCCTGTAGAGAGACAAAAACTCGTCCCCATTTGCTGTGGAGAGACAAAGACTCGTCCCCACTTCCTGTAGCGAGACCAAGCACCGTCCCCACTTCCTGTAGAGAGACAAAGACTCGTCCCCACTTCCTGTAGCGAGACCAAGCATCGTCCCCACTTCCTGTAGAGAGACAAAGCCTCGTCCCCACTTCTTGTAGAAAAACAAAGATTCACCTTAACATCCTGTAGAGAGACAAATACTCATCCTCACTTCTTGTAGAGAGGCAAAGATTCACCTTCACATCCTGTAGAAAGTCAAAGGCATCCCCGCAAACATACACTTCCTGTGTAAAGACAAATATTTAACCTCATTTCCTGTAGAAAGACAAAGACTTGTCTCCACTTCCTGTAGAGAGACAAAGATTCAACTTCACATCCTGTAAAGTCAAATGCACCCCCTTTTACACACACACTTCCTGTGGAAAGACAAATATTTATCCTTATTTACTGTAGAAAGACAAAGACTTGCTCCCTTTCCTGTAAAGAGACAAAGAACTGCCTTCACTTCCTGTGATCTGTTTCAACATCACTGCTGCTAAAGCTAGATTATATTTGATGACAAACAGTTCACAGCAAGTTGGAGCAAAGGGAGACATTGACAAGCACTTTGAAGCATTTGGTGCCTTCGTGGCAAAAACATGGGTAAAGTATTTTGCAGTTGTGCTAGCCAGTCTATTGGTCATTAAAGAAGCATTCACATCAAAATTTGTATCCTTTTAATATATTGCAATCATCATCACATTATATAGCACTGTGTACTTACTGTTATGTGACGTCCCATGATTGGGAATCTTACAGACTATATTGCACTTCCTCCAGTTGCTATGTGTTGCTGTTTGCTTTCCTTTGAAGTTTGTCCTTTCCCTCTCCCTGTCTCCCTCTGATGTGGCTGTGATGTGAATAACCCCTCCCTTCTCCCCCATCCATGTTCCTTCTCATTCTCTATCTTAACCATTATAGAAGCTCATGTGCTCTCAGCCTGTGTCTGAGTAAAGTCTTTTTATCTGCTGTTGTATGTACTACAACAAGATTTCTGCAAGAAAAATAAAGCTTCTTCTGAATCTTCAGAACGTGCCTTCCTGCAGCCGAGTTAAACTATCTGTGGACATCGCCCTTGTAAGTAAGGTGAAGAGGCAGTCTGAAAACAGTGTCTCACATCGCCCTATACTTGCAGCACAGCCATGGATACTTACAATTGCTCATCTTGCCCTTCTACCCAGCTAATTCTTCTCTTTTCCATCAGGTCTATGACATAATTTGTTCAAAAACTGACAAGCTGAATCCTTCTAAGCTCTATGTAGAAACAGGAAGTCTTTTTTCCCTGCATGAGTCATGAGTAAATGCAAAGGTCCCTGGCAAGGGGAAGGAGTGCAGCAGCTGTGTCAGGAGGTGAAGGGGTGGAGCTGGGCTACCATGGAAAAGAGAATGGAAGTGATCCTGCACTGGTAAAGTTAGGCCGTAATAGGTGAGGTGGGAAGGGGGGTTAGGGGGAGGGTAAAGTATTCTGATGCAAAGTGTGGTAATAAAAGATATTTTTATTTAGCATCACATAAAATATCATATAAAATCAGCATTTCAGGGTGTTATAAAAGATTAAAAGAGTTTTGCTTAAAATATAGATTAGACTGGTTGGTCCTTTATGGTAGAGGTTCTTTGTGGGTTCCTTGTAGTTTTGGCTTGTTTGGTTTCTTAGCCAGTTGTGGTCTGGATGTTTCTGGGTGAAGAGAAGGAGAGGTACAAGTGGTTTTTAGTGGACATATGGTTCCTATGACGATGGGTTAGATGTCCTCCTAGTGGTGAAAGAAGGTGATTTACCTGTTATCGGTCCAGGTGGAATTCACGGTGAAGATGAACAGGGCTGATCTATGTGGGTGATGCTTGTGCCCTCGTTCTGGACACCAAGATTAGGAGGTGCTGTTGGTAAATGTAAAATGTAAGTTAGAATTTGGAAGTAGGGTGTCACAGGTGGCAGGGTGTATTGGTTTACCTGTAAGAGGACTTTATGTAGGTTTCCAGGATGCACGTGATAGTTTCGGCGGTGTAGGTTGGTATTTGCCGATCCTGGAAGATAGGCGGCTTTTTGTGCCAAAATGCCTAAAAGGTACTGATGGAAGTATAATTAGTATATATTGTGGTAGGGGTCATAGACAATGCCCGTGGGGTGGTTGAATGTTACCTGTTGGGTTTGAATGCTTGAGGATATACTTCTCCTTTTTGACTCACTAGTGGTAGTAGCCGTGGTCAGGAAAGCAGTGTGTGTGCTATGGTTCTGGGCACTTGGAGTCTACTTGTCCTTATAGCTCACTAATAGTAGTGGTCGCAGTCAGGAAAGTGGTTACAGATGATACTGTACCCTAGGTGAAAGTATTTGCATAGGTAGCGTGCTGGTGTACAGTCTAGTACATGTGCAGTGCGTGCACTCTATAGTGTAGTCCTCGTGGGAGCAGAGCTCCGTGACTTACAGTTAGTTGTCTGTCAGGATGAGTCCCGCTGACAGGGAGTGGTTAGCGTCCCGCTGGTAGTATCCTAGGACTCTCCGTTGGCAGCGGAGGTGGGGAGGGCAGTAGAGGAGGGGGAAGGAGAGGGGAGATGAGAGTAGCGCAGGGAGTGAGACAGGGTCCCGGCCGGTGAACAGCTGTGCTCCCTTGCGCTCAGCGTCTTCCGTCGGCAGTCTGCGGAAGGCGGGAAGGACCTGTGGCAGGCGTCTCATGATGGCGCAGCAGTACCTGCGTGACGTCAGAGCACATGACGGTGCGCACGTGACCCGTACCGGTATGGTGGCTTACAGGGACCAAGAAACCAACGCGTTTCGAGAACAGCGGTTCTCTTCCTCAGGGATGTCAATGGCTGTAAGTTGGTCACTTATATATGCGCGTTACTGCATTAAATTGGTGTGGGCGGAGTCAGCTGAGTGTTTGGACATAATGTGGTTTGTGAAGGGGTTAATCATCATTAAAGGCAAACAGTTCAATTTCAGAGTTGAGTCCTTTTGGTTTCAGCGTGTCTAGATTGAATATCCATTTACTTTCAATCCTAGACATTTGTTTTAAGTAATCCCCTTTGCGCCATTGTTTGTGAACCGTTTGTAAACCTGTGATAATGATGCCCTTTATAGAGCCTCCATGTTTTTCTGAGTAGTGTATGGATAATAGGTGTCCGTCAAATTTTTTTGAAATATTGCGTAGATGTTCGTTTATACGTATGTGCATACGGCGTTTAGTCCTGCCTATATACAGTTTGTTGCACAGGCATCTGAGTCTGTATATCACACCTTCCGTATTACAGGTGATGAAGTTTTAGATTGTGTGGGTGATTTTACCTTCTTTAATGTTTTTTTTGTTTTCTAGTATGCAGCTTTTTGCATGCTGCGCATTTATTGCAAGGAAAAAACCAACAGTTTTCTCAATGAGTGGGGATTTTTAGTTCATTTGAGGATTGCGAACTGTGGGAGCAATAAGGTTTCCCAGGTTTTTGGCTTTCCTGTAAATGAATCTTGATTTTAGTGGGATCAAATCACCTATCAGTTTGTCATTATGGAGGATATGCCAGTGTTTAGTGATGATTTTTCTTAATAGTTGTGTATTGGAGTTATATTGTGTTATAATTGGGATATTTAGTTGTGTATTTATGTCAGTGGAGTCAGTTTTTTTAGGGTGGTTGTCGAGGAGGTTGTCTCTGGGCATGGCTTGGATTTGATTTTTCACTTTCTGTAGGAATTGCGTGTTGTATCCTTTTTCTAGGAATTTTTGCGTTAGTTGTGAGGCTTCTTCATTGAAATCCTCAGTGTTGGAGCAGTTCCTATGTAGTCACGTGTACTGGCTACGTGGGATGTTTAATAACCAGCTGGGAAGGTGGCAGCTGTCCAAAGATATAAAGCTGTTTGCATCTGTTGGTTTAATATAGGTTTTTGTTTGAATTTGTTGGTCCTGAATGTGGATGTTGAGGTCTAGGAAGTTAACCTGTTGTTTACTTGTGTTGGAGGTGAATTCCAAGAAAAATTCATTGATATTGATCTCCTTAATGATGGAGTCGAGGGATTCTTGGTTGCCCGACCAGATGAACAAAATGTCATCAATGAATCTGTGCCACATGATTAGATTGGGTCTGAGTGTTCCCCCTGGATGGATAACCGACTCCTCCCACTTCCCCACATATAAATTTGCATAGCTTGGTGCAAATCTCGTGCCCATTGCTGTGCCCCACTGTTGTGTATAGAAGAGTTTGTCATGTTTAAAATAGTTGTGTTTGAGTATAAATTTCATACATTCCTTAATATACATTATTTGTTCTTTCGGTAGTTTGTTTTGTTTCAGGAGGAAGTATGTGGCCGCATCGCAGCCTGCGTCATGTTGAATCACGGTATATAGGGAAGAGATATCTAGAGTGCCTAGAATGAAGTTATCGCACCATTTGATTTTTTGTAGGAGCTTGAGCACATGTTGGCTGTCTTTTAAGTACGTTGGCAGGAGAGGTACTAGGTCTTGTAGATGTTTGTCTACAAACCTCGATAGATTTGATGTTAGGCATTGAATACCTGAAATTATGGGTCTGCCTGGGGGATGGGAGAGTGACTTGTGTATTTTTGGTAGATAATAAAATGCTGCAAGCCTAGGGTGGGGGATGGTAATGTACTCGAATTCCTGTTTTGTAAGAAAGCCTTGGTCTAATCCACTGCAGTACTGTGTACGGGTCGCTCTCCCACTGGTCATCTAGCTTGTGAAGCCTTCTCTTCCGCTTCAGGACCTGCTCACCAGGTTCCAGGGGACCAGCAGGGGCATGTTGGTTGAAGAGCCTCTCTTGCTTTTCTCTCGCTTGAGCCAGACTCCTCTCCACACTCTCCGGTACCTTCTTGTAATGTAGCCGCCGTTCCGTATCCCAGTCCACGTCTGGGGAGGTGTCCTCGGGTGTCAGGACTCCCATCTCCCGGTCTATCAGCAGCTTACCTGGTCTTGCTCGCATCAGGTAAGCCGGGGTGCAATTCGTAGCATTCACCGGGATATGGTTGTATAAGTCATTCAGGTCTGGCAGCTTCTCCGGCCACAGGCTGTGTTCTTCCAGGGGCAATGTCTTGAGGAGATCAATGACGATATTATTCATTTTCTCGCACAGCCCGTTGGTTTGCAGGTGGTAAGGCGTTGTCCGAATCTTCTTACAGCCGTAGAGGTTGCAGAACTCCTGAAAGACTTCTGCCTCAAATGCTGGACCTTGATCTGTCAAGACCTGTTCCGGATACCTGTGTGGACGGCAGAAGTGTTGTTGGAAGGCTCTGGCCGCCGTTTGGGCTGTCAAGTCTTTAACCGGGACCACCACCAAGAACCGGGAGTAATGGTCCACAATTGTGAGGGCATAGATGTAGCCGGACCAGCTTGGAGCCAACTTCACATGGTCCAGAGTTACCAGCTCAAGAGGCTGCCTGGTGACGATGGGCCTCAAGGGTGCCTTCTGGCTGGTATGGTCCTTCCTTCTGAGATTACATGGGCCGCAGTCCCTGCTCCACTTCTCTATGGCCCCTCTCATACCGATCCAGTAGAACCGCTCTCTCAGTAGGAACTCCAGTTTCTTCCACCCGAAGTGTCCCTCTCTGTCATGGTAGGCCTCCAGGACCATTGCTGCATCTCGCCTTGGGACCACTACCTGCCAGGTCAGCTCGTGCGTCCGGTGGTTGACAAGCCTTCTGCACAGCTTACCTTCGTAGAGGAATAGCCTGCTTTTCTCCTTCCATAACTGCTTGGCTTCCTCTGGAGCATCCGGGCAAGGGCTAGCGTCTGCCTGGGTTAACAGGTATTTCACCAGGCGTATTGCAGGGTCACTATCTTGCGTTTCGGCCCAGCCGTGGTGGGGTAAGGGGTTGAACATGACGGTGGTTAGGTCTTTGTCCCTTACCCGGTGAGAATACTGAGTGGCCCCATACCGGTGGAACGCAGGGAGCTCTACTTCCTACAGCTCTTCTGAGTCTTCTTCTCCTTCGGGTAGGTGGGGCATTCTTGATAGGGCGTCTGCATTGGCGTTGGTTTTGCCTGCCCAGTATTTGATTGTGAAGTCATAATTTGATAGCCGGGCCATCCACCGCTGTTCTAGGGCACCTAACCTTGCATTATCCAGGTGTGTCAACGGGTTGTTGTCCGTGTACACAGTGAACTTTGCGGAGGCCAGGTAATGCTTAAGCCGTTCTGTGATGGCCGACACCACTGCCAAGAATTCTAGCTTGGAGGAGCTGTAATTCTCCGGGTTTCTTTCAGTGGGCCTCAGCTTCCGACTGGCGTACGCAATCACCCTTTCTCTGCCCTGCGGGTTCTGTGACAGTACGGCTCCCAGCCCCACATTGCTGGCGTCTGTGTGGAGGATGAAAGGCTGGCCATAATCGGGGTAGGCCAGGATCTCATTCCCCGTGAGAGCCATCTTCATCTGGCGGAAGGACTCCTCTTCCGGCTTGTCCCACTTGAAGGGTGGCTTGTGACTTCTGGATTTAGACTGACCTATCAGGAGGTCCTGCATTGGAGCTGCCATCTTTGTGAACCTGGGGATGAACCTTCGGTAGTAGCCTACCAACCCGAGGAACTGCCTCACTTCTTTGATGTTAGAGGGGCTTGGCCAGCTCTTGATTACTGTAACCTTGTCGGGGTCGGGGTCGAGGGCTACTCTCTCTGCACTCACCACGTGTCCTAGGTACTGTACCTTCGGTTTCAACAGGTGACACTTTGAGGGTTTCACCTTCAGGCCATAGCCTGCTAGGGCTTCGAACACCTCTGCCAGGTGTTTTAGATGGTCCTCGTAGGTCTTCGAATAGACAATCACGTCGTCCAGGTAAAGTAGGACCGTCTCGAAGTTTCGGTGCCCTAGACAGCATTCCATCAGCCTCAGGAAGGTCCCGGGTGCGTTGCAGAGCCCGAATGGCATACAGTTGAATTCGCTCAATCCCATCGGGGTGGTGAAGGCGGTCTTCTCCTTGTCAGCCTCTGCCACAGGAACCTGCCAGTACCCGCTAGTAAGGTCCAAAGTAGAGAAGAAGTTAGCTGATTTTAGTGCGGCTAAAGACTCCTCTATCCTAGGTAACGGGTACGCTTCTTTATGGGTGATACGATTGACCTTTCTATAGTCCATGCACATTCTCATGGTACCGTCTTTCTTTTTTACCAAAACTAAGGGAGCTGCCCAGGGGCTACAGCTATCTCTAATGACCCCAGCTTCTTTCATTTCTCTCAGCATGCCCTTTGCGTTCTGATAATGTGCAGGGGGTACAGGTCTGTGTCTCTATTTTATTGGTGGGTGGCTCCCCGTGGAAATGTGGTGTTCCACTCCCTTTACTCGGCCGAAGTCTAGCGGGTGCTTACTAAAGATTCTCTCGTACTCCTGAACCACCCGGTAGACTCCTTGTTTTTGGTGCAGGGGAGTAGAGTCAGCACCCACATGGAGTTTCTGGCACCAGTCCTCCTTATGTTTCTGGAAGCCATTATCCTCCACTTGGGAAGATGGAGGCAAGGGTTCCATGACCCTGAGAGCATTGTGTTCGACGGCAAACAATTTGGCTAGTGTAGCGTACCGGGGCAAGTGTACTTCCCTTTCCCCAATGTTAAAGATCCGGACGGGCACCCTTCCATGGCGGACATCAACCACCCCCCTGGCTGTCAAAATGGTGGGCCTGCTGTCTGAGTACACGGGTTCTACCATGGCTTGGTAGTCTCTCCCTCTTAACCCGATTGCAGTCCGACACCAGATCATCATTTCACTTTTGGGAGGCATGGCAATGGGGAACGGGTCGCTCATCCTCAAGCTACCGATCTCACCACCAGACAGTTCTACCTGTTGCCGTCTCATCAGGGCTCTTATCTCTTTCTGGAGGACCCTCTGTTGGCTGGAGCTCGCATTCATCGCCACCTGCTGCAAAATTACAATTACTTCTGAAAGACAGTTTTCAATCACGTTATTACCCAAGGTTATTTTAGGGTGACTTTCTCGACGGTCAATGTCCACAATGATCACTCCCCGTGCCGGCAGTTCAACCTTACCAATCTTGATGGTCATCTCTCTGAACCCCACCTGCGGCACGGGTTGGCCATTGCTGGCGATGATGCTTAAGTCATCGTCTGGATAACTGGTTATATCAGCGTCACTGCAGTACCGCTTGAAAAGTACGTAGGGGATAGTAGTCACTTGAGACCCGGTGTCCAGCAGTGCACTCATGGGGATACCGTCCAGCACTACGGGTAAGACCGGGCGTCCCCCCATGTACTTATCGCGCCAATTAGACGGGCCTGGTGACCTTATGCCTGGGGGTTGGCCCTCTGCCCCAGGTCGGACCCATTTAAAGTACAGTAACTGGCTATGTGTCCTGGCTGGCTGCAAATCGGCTGTCCATCCTCAGTGTAACGGTCAGCGGGCCTCCCTCTGAACGACGGGCTCCTCCTCTGTCGACGCCATGGGACATCCTCTGGGCTGGAAGCCAGCTTGATTGGTCCTGACAGTTCCATCTGCAACGACTGTACGGTTCTGGTCAATGTAGCCACACTCTTTGTTAGTTCTTGGACCTGATGGTGCAGGTTTGCAGGCTGGGATGGATTTAGGGCCTGCGCATCAGCCCCCACAAGGTCTGCGGGGTAGGGCGTTGCCCCCTGGTGGTAAGTGATGGCAGGGCGCCGGGAAGCTACAGCGCCACCTGGTGCGGGTTCTCGGAGCACCCGGATGGCCCTATCTTTGAACTGTGCAAAAGTCAAATCGGGGTTCTGTAGGGCCATGAGGCGCAGCTGGGTTCTGTGGGCGCTGGACAGCAGACCTTCTATGAACTGGTCAGTCAACAGTTTATCGGTGTCCTGCATGCTGCCAGGGTCAGCTTGTTTGATTGTTCCCAGAGTTTCTTGCAGGTTCAAGGCACAGTCTCTGATATTATCTTGGGCTCGCTGCTTACAGCCATAGAACCGCATTTTGATTTCTGCTGAGGTACGGGTGTCGAAGGTGTCCCGCAGACGGGTCAGAACCCCCTTTACAGTCCTTTTCTCCTCAGCTGTCCAAGACTTTACCTCCTGCTGGGCCGCACCAGTTAACTGCCCTATCAGTATGCTCACTTTCTGTTCTTCTGTCAGGGGATAAACTTTGAACAGGCTATACAGCCTTTCTTTAAAGTCGCCCAAGGTATGCGACTCGCCAGCATACTGTGGCAGCTTTGGCCGCTCCGGGGATATAGGGCATGGAAAACGGCATCACAGCTGCAGCGGCTATGCTGGTGGTAGAGGGTCCCTCCGCGTCCGACATCTTCCTCCCCCCTTGTTAACCGTGGCCTACCTTCCGACGATCCTCTTCTGTAGGCCGCGGCTCCACTCGCGATGCTCTGGGTGAGGACCTTGCGTCGCGGGGTGATGACGCCAGCATCGCTCTCTCTCCTTCCAGGACCCTGCGCAGGGTCTCAGCGTAGGGCGGAGCTTCAGGTCTCGCGCGTTTTTGACGTCCACGCCCCTCTTCTTCCCACGCGGCGTCCCGAAGATGGCGTCCGATGGCGGGAAAACGGCTGAAGATGGCGGGAAACGGCTCCAGATGGCGGGAAATGGCCCTTAATGGCGGGAAATCTCTTTTTAAGGTACGTATACAGTCTTTTCAGGCGCACAATACCCATTTGTGGCGGGTTGGTCACAATCCTGCCGACTACGCCAAAGCTGACTCGCCCCCTGGGCCGTGGGGAACCCGGAACGGGGCTTCTGTACGATGCTGGGAGTAGTAGTGGCAACCCGATCCCGTGGCTCAGGGTGGTCAGACCAAATCGTGGCAGTCTATTTATCAGTGTTTTGGAATGTCCTACTACGCCACCCGTGGATTGCGGTCAGGGATGACCGCCGCTGCCAGGCAGATCGCTGAGGCTGGTGTTGGTGTGCAGCACAGGGGTAGGATAACTCCCCACAGGAAGAGTGTAGCCTCAGGGCAGAGTAGGTGAATGCTGGGGGTGATAGTGCAGGCCGCAGTAGTAAGAGTTCAGAGTCCGCTTCAAACAGTCCAGGGTCTTTATTGTAGGTATTATTAATGACCCAACAGGAGTACCGGTTAGGAATGGGCCTCGGACACCAATGTCCGGTTTTGGGCTTCTCTCAGCCAGGACCGGCTCTCGTCGCCTCTGTCCCTGGCTTGCAGTCTCTCCTCTGCCTCACGGACTCCTCAGCTGCTGCTGACCTATCCCTCTTCTCTGAGAACCCTTCTGGACACTTCAGAAGTGGGTTCTGGTCTCTCTAACCCTGCCCCAGTTCCAGCTTTTATAGGGGCAGCCTGCTCCCCCTACTGGCCTGGGACAGGAGGTGCTGCATGCTAATGGTCCCTGACCAGGGAACCTACCTCCTGCTCTCAGACACAGCCTTTAATATTTGTGGCATCCAGGCCTGGTGTGACACATTCCAGGACCGGCAAATATCAACCTACACTGCCGAAACTATCACGTGCATCCTGGAAACCTACATAAAGTCCTCTTACAGGTAAACCAATACACCCTGCCACCTGTGACACCCTACTTCCAAATTCTAACTTACATTTTACATTTACCAACAGCACCGCCTAATCTTGGTGTCCAGAACGAGGGCACAAGCATCACCCACCTAGATCAGCCCTGTTCATCTTCACCGTGAATTCCACCTGGACCGATAACAGGTAAATCACCTTCCTCCACCACTAGGAGGACATCTAACCCATCATCATAGGAACCATATGTCCACTAAAAACCCCTTGTACCTCTCCTTCTCTTCACCCAGAAACATCCAGACCACAACTGGCTAAGAAACCAAACAAGCCAAAACTACAAGGAACCCACAAAGAACCTCTACCATAAAGGACCAACCAGTCTAATCTATATTTTAAGCAAAACTCTTTTAATCTTTTATAACACCCTGAAATGCTGATTTTATATGATATTTTATGTGATGCTAAATAAAAATATCTTTTATCAATTTATCAATTATAAGTACACAGTGCTATTTAATATGATGATTGCAATATAGTAAGAGGATAAAAACTATTATGGCTTCTTTATATAAGCCTAAGTTTACTAAAAGAAAATTGACAATTTAATTCAGAAAAGTTGAAACCACTAGCAGACATATTGGTCATGCAACTCATATATACTGACACTTTCATGTCCTCTCTCCTCTCTTTTTCTCTACATTGCATTTTCTTCTATAGAAAAATGTCATGCCTTCTATGTGTATTTGAAATGTATGCATTAGAGATTATCAATTTTTTTTTAAATATATATATATATTTTTTAAAAAAAGCATATCAATTCGCAATTGTACTGCTGCTGATGCCTCTCCTGTATCTCTCCCCCTATCAATTGAAACTATACAACCTACACTGTCTGGAATAATTGTCCAAAGTTTTATGGCTTTCTCTTCTTTTCTCTATTGCAAAGTTGTGAGCTATGATGTCCTCTCAGTATTCTAAAATCACCCTAAAATGGCTGCTGCATTCCCTGCCTTGGCTTTTATACAGGCTATGATAGTCCCTCCTTATTGACAGCACTAGACCATGTAATGTGATAGTTGCAAGGAAATATGGGGAAGTCCATGTGATCACACGTGAGGTCATATGAGTCCTCTCTAGCTGATGCAATCTTGTGCAATGTGTACAATAAAAGCGGGTATTTTGGGGGTCGATTCACATGAATTGAATTGTTTGATCTGAGAAACCAAATTGTGAGGAAGCATGAGCAATCTCAAGGCTACAAGTCCATCTCCAAAGACCTGAATGTTCCTGTGTCTTCTGTGCGCAGTGTCATCAAGAAGTTTAAAGCTCATGGCACTGTGGCTAACCTCCCTAGATGTGGACGGAAAATAAAAATTGACGAGAGATTTCAATGCAAGATTGTGCGGATGGTGGATAAAGAACCTCGACTAACATCCAAACAAGTTCAAGCTGCCCTGCAGTCCGAGGGTACAACAGTGTCAACCCGTACTATCCGTCGGTGTCTGAATGAAAAGGGACTGTATGGTAGGATACCCAGGAAGACCCCACTTCTTACCCCGAGACATAAAAAAGCCAGGCTGGAGTTTGCCAAAACTTACCTGAGAAAGCCTAAAACGTTTTGTAAGAATGTTCTCTGGTCAGATGAGACAAAAGTAGAGCTTTTTGGCAAAAAGCATCAACATAGAGTGTACAGGAAAAAAAAAGAGGCATTCAAAGAAAAGAACACAATCCCTACAGTCAAACATGGCGGAGGTTCCCTGATGTTTTGGGGTTTCTTTGCTGCCTCTGGCACTGGACTGCTTGACCGTGTTCATGGCATTATGAAGTCTGAAGACTACCAACACATTTTGCAGCATAATGTAGGGCCCAGTCTGAGAAAGCTGGGTCTCCCTCAGAGGTCATGGGTCTTCCAGCAGGACAATGACCCAAAACACACTTCCAAAAGCACTATAAAATGGTTTGAGAGAAAGCACTGGAGACTTCTAAGGTGGCCAGCAATGAGTCCAGACCTGAATGCCATAGAACATCTGTGGAGAGATCTCAAAATGGCAGTTTGGAGAAGGCACCCTTCAAATATCAGGGACCTGGAGCAGTTTGCCAAAGATGAATGGTCTACAATTCCAGCAGAGCATTGTAGGAAGCTCATTGATGGTTACCGGAAGCGGTTGTTCGCAGTTATTTTGGCTAAAGGTTGTGCAACCAAGTATTAGGCTGAGGGTGCCAATACTTTTGTCTGGCCCATTTTTGGAGTTTTGTGTGAAATGATCAATGATTTGATTTTTGCGTCATTCTCTTTAGTGTTTTTTCATTGAAGACAAATTAAATGAAGATAATAAGACCAAAGAATTTGTGATTGCAATCATTTTCAGGAAGAGACTGAGTATTATCTGACAGAATTGCAGGGGTACCAATACTTTTGGCCACCACTGTACATCTCCCCGGAGATTTTCAAGAAAAAAGGCGTATCTTTTTTTGTGGGAAAAAGGGACATTTTGTCCGGACCTGCCCTTCAATATCTAAACAAGAGGAGATTTAATTAACTCTTGGTAGTCTGGAGTTGTATAAAGAAGGGATGGATTTGTGGCCAAACTGCAGTTCCTGCTTTTTCCTGACAGCAAAGGTGGTGCTAGAGAGAAAAACGGAGAAAATTTCTGTGTTTGTTGATGGTAGAGCCGGAGTCTGCATGGTGGATGCTTGCTGTACTTTAGATAAACCTATTCCATTTTCGCCATCGACTCGGTGCCACTTATACAGAAAGCATTTACTCAGATTGTACATAATGTAAAACTGAGGATGGGGTCAGTTCATTGTGAAATAATCCCTTGCTATGTCCTGGACAATCTGCCCACACCGATTCTCTTGGGTATCCCTTGGCTTGTTAAACATAATCCGTTGCTGTATTGGCAAACCGGGGAGATTATTGAATGGGGAGATTACTGCCATGAGAACTGTCTAGATATTTCCATTCCTACTGTCTCTACGGAAATATTACCTGCTTTTCTGTCTGGTTTTGAGGACGTTTTTTCTGAGAGGGGGTGTCAGGATTTGCCTCCTCATCGTGCTTATGACTGTCCTATTAACCTGACCCCCAGAGATAAACTACCGAAGTCCAGACTGTATAATCTATCTGGCCCTGAGAGACAAGCCATGAAGGATTTCATTGCGGAAAGTCTGGAGAAGGGACATATCAGACCCTGATCTTCACCCGTGGCAGCAGGGTTCTTCTTTGGGAAGAAAAAAGATTGCGGTCTACATCCCTGTTTAGATTTCCAGGAATTAAATCAAATTACCATTCGTGATCCATGCCCTCTTCCTCTGATTCCTGATTTGTTCAGCCAGGTTGTGGGAGCTAAGGTATTTTCCAAGTTGGATTTAAGGGGAGCCTACAATCTGGTTAGAATCAGAGAAAGGGACGAATGGAAAACAGCGTTCAATACCCCGGGAGGACATTTCAAGAGTCTGGTTATGTCTTTTGGTTTGACCAATGCACCTGTGGTATTCCAGCATTTCATAAATGATATTTTCCATCATTTGGTGGGGGGGTGGGTTGGTGGTGGTCTATCGGGGCGATATTTTGGTTTACTCACCTGATTTTAAGACACATCGGGGGCATGTTAAGCAGGTGCTCCAGATATTAAGGCATAACAAACAAACTTTATGCCAAACTAGAAAAATGTGTTACTGCTGTTCAGGAGGTGCAGATTTTGGGGTACTTGTTGTCATCTTCAGGTTTTCGGATGGATCCAGAGAAGATCTATGGAGTCCTTGACTGGGAACGTCCCGAGAATCTGAAGGCTCTACAATGTTTTCTGGGCTTTACTAATTTTTACCGGAAATTCATCCAAAATTACTCTGTAATAGTGAAATCCCTTACTGACATGACTAAGAACGGGTCTGATTATTCCAAATGGTCGGATGCTTCCCTCCAGGCTTTTTATTCCTTAAAGAATCATTTTGCCTCCTCACCTATACTCAGTCAACCCGATGTTTCTCAACCCTTTATTGTGGAGGTTGATGCGTCGGATGTCGGGGTTGGGGTTGTGTTGTCTCAGGGTTTGTCCCCTGGTAAATGGTGGGCGTCTATGCACCTTCTTTTCTAAAAAATTGTCTGGCTGAGAGAAATTATGACGTGGGTAATAGGGAACTTTTGGTGATCAAATTGGCGTTTGAGGAATGGTGACATTGGTTGGAGTGGGCTGTCCATCCTATTACTGTTATTACTGACCATAAGAACCTGTCATATCTCCAGTCAGCTAAACGTCTCAACCGTAGGCAAGCCAGCTGGTCCCTGTTTTTTACTAGGTTCAATTTTGTCACTTTTCGTCCAGTAGTCAAAAATTTCAAGGCTGATGCTTTGTCATGGAGCTTCCCTGCTGGTGGTGACCATGAGAACCCTGCCCGATATTACAGAAAGGGGTAGTCATGTCAGCACTTTATCCAGAAATGGAGGGTGAGGTGTTGGAGGCATAGGGGGCACCCCTGCCTCCTGCCCTTCAGGGAAGTTATTTGTACCATCTGATCTGCGCCGCAAAGTAATTAAAGAACATCATAACTGTGCTTGCTGGGCATCCAGGTGGTAAGGCAACTGCGGACCTCCTCTCTCGTCGTTTTTGGTGGCTGGGATTGCATTGGGATGTGATTGAACACGTAGCTGCTTGTAGTATTTGCACGCGTTCCAAGGTTTCGCATACCTGTCCATCTGGTACTCTTCTTACGCTACCTATCCCTAGTAGGCCATGGACACATTTGTCCATGGATTTTTGTCCATGGTGGTTTTGGTGGTAGTAGATAGGTACAGTAAAATAGTTCACTTTGTCGCATTGCCTGCACTTCCAAATGCCAAGACACTTGCTCAGGTGTTTACAAATGAGATCGTGAAGCTTCACGGGGTTCCCTCCGATGTGGTGACAGATTGGGGAACCCAGTTTGTTTCCAAGTTCTGGAAGGCATTCTGTTCTCAACTTGGGGTGCAGCTGTCCTTGTGCTCTGCCTTCCACCCTCAGTAGAATGGTCAGACCGAGCGTGTCAATCAGAACTTGGAGACCTACCTCAGGTGTTTCAACTCCGAGAATCCACTGGCAGGTCACCGTTGCATACGGTTATCATCCACAGTTTAGTACCTCTAGTAGGGGAGGAGCTTCAGGAGTTCCTGAGGAGGAACGGTTTGCTTTGTCGCTCTCCTCAGTATGTCAGGGTGTTCTGAGTAATTTAAAGATCATGGGAGACAGGTATAAACGTATAGCTGACAGAAAACGCTTGCCAGGTCGGACCTGAATGTAAATGACTTTGTGTGGTTGTCTACCAGGAATATAAGATTAAAAGTTCCTTCTTGGAAGCTGGGACCTAGGTTTATTGGTCTCTATAAAATAACCGCCGTCATTAACCCAGCAGCGTTTCATCTTGAACTTCCTCAGGCCCTTAAGGTCCACAATGTGTTTCACAGGTCCTTACTCAAAAAGTATGTGGAAACTCTTGAGCACTGATCTCTACCACCGCCCCCAGTAATAGTTGATGGTAATCTGGATTCCAGATTTCGAGGATTGTAGATTCTCGACTCCAACATCGTTCTCTACAATACTTGGTGCACTGGAAAGGCTATGGTCCAGTGGAGAGGATGTGGGTTTCAGCGTCAGAGGTGAACACTCCCAGACTGGTTCGCTAGTTCACCTCTTTTCCTGAGAAACCCGGTCCTGAGTGTCCGAAGCCCACTCGTAAAGGGGAAAACTGTCACGGTGTATCAGAGGTAACAGACAGTCGCCCTGCAGTAGTTTGCAGGAGATCTCTACGTTTGGCATTACAGACATCTTCTTTGATGAGAGGCTGTCTCTAGGACCTAGTGGCTACCTCCCTCTCGCTAACTAGCTGGGTGTTTAAATACCTGGTGTGTCTGAGAGGGAGGTGCCGGCTATATTCATTACTACTTTTGAAGGCTTAAGGTACTGTCACACTTAGCGATGCTACAGCGATCCCGACAACGATACGACCTGGCAGGGATCGTTGCTGCGTCGCTGTGTGGTCGCTGGTGAGATGTCAAACAGTCAGATCTTGCCAACGACGCAACAACGATACAGCGACCCGTAGCGACCTTTATAACGATTCACGCCTATGTGTCTCAGTTCTAAGTCGCCAACGAGGTCATTGGTAAGGTGTCAAACACACCGATACATGCTACCCAGCGGGACTTCAATGATCAAAAAATGGTCCAGGCCATTTCGACACGACCAGCGATCTCACAGCAGGGGCCTGGTCGCTGCTACGTGTCACGAGGTCGCTGTTGCGTCACAAAATTTGTGACTCAGCAGCGATCTCGCTAGCGATCTCGCTTAGTGTGACAGGGGCTTTAGCAAGAGAAGTACTTCATCCTCTCTGGAGCTTGAGGCCGAGTGTGCATTTGTCTCGAATTCATCTAAAGCTAAGCAATCTCCCCCTGTTTTTCTACCCTTGTTGTCTATATAATTTAGTGAGATTGACTAGTGCTCATCTCCTTCCTTCCCTAGCCTTAGCCTTAGGCCAGGGAAAGTCAAGACGAGGCACGCGTGCGGCGATTGGCGAGGAGCCAATATAGGGATGGTAGTTGAGATAGGGTGACACTAGACCAGACTAGGAGGTCTCCACTCCCCCTTTTTCCTAGTGTCTAGGCTCCCTTTCCCTCTTCCCTCTGTGTTCACTAAGTCTTTCCCACACCTGCCATGACAGATAGCCTACATATATACGGGTAGGTTGGATCTGCTCTGATTAAAACCGCCAAAGGCTGATGGGTGGAATGCTCTGTCAGAGAGCCTACGTATACAAATATCAAAGACTGCCCATCCTCCATATGTAACTAACAAATAAAGTTACACTCTGTAATGCTACAGCATGCAAACATGAAATATATGAAATTGGAATTGCATTACTGTTCTAGAAAATAGGAAATAACAAAGATACTTAGTGGGTAATTTGGCAAATTCATGTATGCTCAGCAGCCAACAACAAGGCAATCCTTCAGGGCGACACATTTATGTAATTTATCCAACATGAAGGTGGAGCATGTTCCAATGGGTTTAGTGAGTGGGTGGCCATGTGTCCAACGGGAGTGGGAGGCGAGTGTGGCATATTTGAGTGAAGTGTCAGTGGCGCTTGTGTTTCAGGTGTCCAATCTACCAGTGGTGTCTCACATCCAGCATGAAAGTGGAGCATGAGCCTATGGGTCCAGTGATTGAGTAGCCATGATACATACAGCTTTCTTGTACTAGGAATTTGTGTAGTCAGTGACCAACCCTTGAATCCTATTCTGTATTGGTGACTCTTTCCTGATGCTAAATTATTGGCACAGAAGATATGACCTGAGTCAATAGAGCCGTAATTCTGTTACCATTTTCTGTTTTGCTGGTTATCATTTAGTCACAACATAAAATCTTAAGTGAGTTAAAAGCCGTTACTTTTGTTTTGTAAAGGTTTCCAGCTCCATTTATATTGCAACATATTATCAAAGCTTTTAAAGCTGTTTGAAGGTGTGAAATATATAATTTCACCTTAAATTGAAGTTTTCTCGGAAGGTATTAGATGAAGTTTTAAAACTACTTCTGCCTGTGATTAGAAATTAATAAGGATTGACATCAAAGTTTTGCAAAGGATCTGTAATTATAGCCATACAATTGAACATAGGGAAAGCGAAGGGGGCAATTGACTACTTTGCCAGTCAGACCTTTTCTAAAATTACATGAAATGTTTCCAATTTCATTTCCTTGAGCTAATCAAAAAGTGCTCCGCGGGAAAGAAATGGAGTGAAGGCAAATATGCAGGATTGCTAATCCGCTATTTGCATTAAGACACCCACACACTCTCCATTCTGATGGTGTTTTATATTTTTGGTCTGAACAAGCTGTTATTAAGTGTGAAAAGATTGAAATGCTTGATTAATAGCTATTAATAGTCACACTTCATTAATGGAAGGGAAGCAATATGGGGGTCTTCAACCCCAGACTTCAAAAATAGGAAAATTAGATTCAAAATGTCTAATTTTATATATAAGTAAAAGTGGGCATATTGTAAATGCTCAGATTTGTGGAAAATCGACATAAAATTCAAGTCAGATGATATCTATCGTTATTTAGATAGATAGAGAGAGATACAGTAGATACCAAGGAGTTCAGCAGCCACTCTGTGCACCAAGAAATGTGCAATCTTTGAATTTATCAATGTTAAATTGCATCATTGCAATAGAAAGTTTGACCCCAATCCATCAGAAGTGAGGTTGGACAAAAATGTTGCAACTTTTGGCATTTTCACGACAGTTTCGGCCAGTTTCGCCAAAATGGGCAGAACAGGGGCAGGACAGGGTGTTACTAAGCTTACCCATCTAATTCATAACCAGTTGTGACGTACTTTACAACAGAAATCTTACTCCAGTCCCTGAATCTGACTCCACTATGGCTCTTCATTATGACTGATGTGACGAATGAGAGTCTTGATGAATTGGGGTCATTGTGCAAAAATTGGTCAACTCTTATGTGTCCACCAGTCATGACAAGGTGCACCTTTCTTTGATGGGACCCTAACTCTATTAGACTTAGTTCTCCTGGGTCAATGCCTCCCATCAGTCTAAGTGCTTGTTAAGATGGCCGTATTTTTGGTCAATGTGCTGTTCTTATGTTTCCAGACTCATCGTTGTTTTTATGATTTAAAATGGCCTTTTAATATGACAACTTTCATTCGGTTTATGTTGTGTTTTAGACCACAGAAATGTTAGTCCATTATGTAGATAGGGTTTTTTTGTCAGTAGTCATGTGGTGATAAGACCTCATCCTTGCTACAGACAAATATGGATATTGGGACAATAAAACTTTCCCACCACTTATCTAAGCTAATTAAGGATTCACTGTCTGAGCTCATTTTATTAATTTAAATGTCCATTTATTCTGCCATCTCTGCTATTTCTGTGTATATATTTGTGTTTCTTCACATACTTTGTTACACCATGCCTGATGGAGAGACCTAAATAGTCTTTAAAGATGATTTGCAGCATCACTAATTTTATTTTTGTTAGCCATTAAAAGGTATCATAACTGAGATCAATCAATCTTTTTGTGAAACGCACGCACATAGTTTCTAACTGACATAGATTTTGGATTTTTTTTTTCTGTAAAAACTATTATGCTGTCCTGCTGCTGCTTTCTAGTGCATGAAGAAGTAGGCGTAAAATGCAGAAATGCAGCAGAAAAAATGCCAGCTATGCCATATCACTGATCAGTCACACTCTGGCACCTTTCCGATTTTTTCTCCTATTGGTTCAATCACTGTGTTATTCCCATCCTATTATACTCATCTTCCACAGTGCTGCAGTTGTACAACACATTATTGTCTAGAGTACTTGGCCAATGTGTCAGGGCCTTCTCTTCCTATCTCTGTTGCTGAACAGCAAGCTTCATGTACTCTTACTATCCTGAAACACCCTAAAATGGCTGCTTCATTCCCTGCCTCAGCTTTTATACAGACTATGATAGTCCATACTTAAAGCCTGTGCTATATCATGTGATGTGATAGCTGCAAATTGCAGTATGGGGAAGCCCACTGGGACATGCCTGAGGAAATATGAGCTTTTTGTGGCCGAAGCAACCTTCGTGAATGTGCAAAATGAATGTGGGTATTTTTAATGACTCACGCGAATCAAATAGCAATTTTTTTTTAATTTACTGAAAATGTAATATTTCATATAGTTCAACCTGAATTCAATTTGAATTTCTCTACACATTTGATGCATTTTTGATCACTGACATGGTCTCCTTAAGGGTTCTTCATCTGACTTGTATATATGATGAGATGTCTCCCAGCATTCCAGTTGAACAATGACTATTAGAGATTAATTAGTGAATCTCATTAGTAGATAAAAACTGTAGCAATTCAGTTAATTAATAGCCCTGTAACACTAATAGCTTTGACATTAGCAAAAAATAAAAAGATGTTTGTGCCATTTAAGAAAATTAACAAGGTTTCCTAGAAACTGTCAGAGATGTTGTATATTGTATAAAAATAAATGACATTTGTGTTGGTGAACAAGCCGTAAATCCAAAGTGTGATTTACCTGGAGTATGGAGAGATACTGGAGAAAGAAGAACTTTGTCAACAATCAGAACTTCCAGTGACATCACCTACACTAATTACTAGTAGTACGTACAGAACATGGCCTGGTGAATACCTACAAGATCTACATGGAAATATCCAACACAAAGTTATAGAGGTCAAACAAACTTATGAATACACAATTGATACTATCATTAGGTGCACAGTAAGGCTATGTGCCCACAATGCAGAAATGCTGCTGATTTTTTCCACATCCCCCTGGCAGGAAAAAGGCATGCGGATTTTACATGTGTTTTTCCTGCCAGGGACATGCGGATGTGAAGCTTTCTTCACATGCATTTCTGCATGCGGGTTATCAAGTGCTTTTCCAAGCGACTTTAGCATCACTTGGAAAGTGCTTGACAACTTGGTCACACAATATAAATCCATCCAACCGGCATGGAATTATACAGTGTGACCAAGTTAATAGTTAAAAAAAGAATAAAAATAGTAAAAAAAAAAAAAATTCTACTCACCTTCTGATGGCCCCCAGTCTTATCTTTGGTGCATCTTGGCTCCCCCGTGGCTCGCGATGGTGTAAAAGGACCTTCCATGACGTCATTTAGTCATGTGACAGGTCACGCGACCGCCAACGTCAGCGGTCGCGTGACCTGTCACATGACTAAATGACGTCATGTAAGGTTCTTTTACACCAGCGCAAGCCGCCGGGGAGCCAGGACGCACCGTACAGGAGACCGGGGGCCATCAGAAGGTAAGTATAATGTTTATTTTTTATTTAAAATTCTTTTTTTTAACAGGTACCATGGTACCCGGGTCTGGTGGAGAGTCTCCTCTTCTCCAGACCCGGGTACCATCCGCACATTGAATCGCTTAATATCCGCATGTGCACATGTAGTCATGCGGATATTATACAAGTCAGTGGTGGCAATTACACCACGTTTCCGCAAAAATAATGGACATGCTGGGGATTTTTCCGCAATGATAATCCGCAGCAGAAATTTTTGCAGCATGTGCACAGCAAATGTGGATTATCATTGGGGATCATGTGGCACGTATTACCAAGCGTTTTTCAAGCGTTTTCGCTGCGGAAATTTCGTGGCAAAAACGCTTGAAAAACGCATAGTGGGCATGCAGCCTAAGAGTCTGTTTTCTCAAAATATGATACTTGGGTGAAACAGTTTGTCACCTGCAAAACGAAATACGCGGTATACGTGTTTTTTTTTGTCTATGTGGATTGTTTTATATAGGTAAAACAATAAGACATTTATTTGTTAGGCTTAGGGAACACTCATGTTCGATTGAGACAGGAAAAGAATTGCCAAAATTGATGTGTCACGGGTGTATCAAGTGTGATAGACAGTCGATCTGGATTCGGCTGTAAAGTTCTCTGTGCTTGGTATTGCAGACACCTTCTTTATCCTCTCATCTCTATAGTGTAGTGATATCCTTCTTCCTTTAGGACCCAGCAGTGACCTCCAATTCCTGCTGCTAATTGACACATCCTTGCTTGGTGGTTAAAAACTCTTTGTGTCTCCAGAGAGTCGCCGGTGATAGTTCTATGTTCCTCTATCCATGCCTGCAGTACTAGTGTAGCGCCCCGAGGGCTCGGCCGCTACAGGGGTATTGCACCTCTGCCAGAGGTGTGATATTCCACTCCCGCACAACGCCACGCCCCTTGACCCCGGGCACCGTAAAGAAGGAAGTGTCATCGGCCCGGTCGCAAGGCCTGGTTAACCCGGGCGCCGCTACCCCACCGGCACCCCCTTCCCGGGCTGGGCCGCAAGCAGACTCTACCAAAAGACCCCCGGCCTGGTCGCAAGCCCGAGTGCCCCCGGGCGCTGCTCTCAAACCGGGTCCCCCCGCTATACCATCGCTGGGCGTGGACCTGTTTGCCCATCATACCGGTCCGGATGGACTGCCGCTGGAGTGGCCGGCTGAACTGACCAGACAGTCTGTGCAGAGAGAGGAGAAGACAGGGAGTAGAGGCTCTGTAGGAGCTCTACTCCAGAGTGGGCCTAGGGAGAGCCCGGGGGAAAGAGAGTGGAGTGGAGAGAGAGAGAGGAGGTGAAGGGGAGCTGTGGTTTCCTCTCAGCCCAGCTCCACGAGAAAGGGGAAGAAGAAGGAACAGGAAAGAAGAAGAAGAGAGAGAGAGAAACAGAAGGGCTCAGGAACAAGAATGTGGAAGGGACCCTAAGAACCCACGAGAATACAGGGTGAAGGGTCAGGCAGATTAAGGGTGCCGGATCCCAAGTTGGTGGAGGAGAAACTACCCTCAGCCAAAGACCAGACGTCGTGATCATTTATTGGTGCGACACCTCATTAAACCTGCTAGGAAGACACCATATAGAACAGCGGGGAACGGGATCCACGTTTACCCGCACAAGTTCGCGGCAGCTGGACAAAAGTGGGTCACTGGTGAGGCAGGCCAGAGGAAGGATTGAAGGGGGTCCTGAGCCATACTTCCGAGCAGCCTGGGAGTTGACCGAGCCCCTCACCTGGTGGACGCAGCACGGCTCAGTCAGTCATTGCCAGCTGAAGTGACTTGGATATTAACCGTGAGTAAAGACCCTGGACTGCAGTACGTTGTCTGTGTGCTTTTTCGCTCCTCCGGCACTACCGGTACTGGGACTCTCACCACCATCACTCCCACCATTCACTACACTGCCCTGGGGCTGCACTCTTCCCGTGGGGAGTCACACCACCTCAGCTGCATCCACGATCAGCCCCAGCGGTCTTTCCTGCAGCGGCGGTTCCTAATGACCGCAAATCCACGGGTGGTGTAGTCGGACATCACTTAAAACTTATAAAGGGACTACCACTGGTCTGACCACCCTGAGCCACGGACCGGGTCGCCACTACTACCCCCATCGTTCCCCTATTGCCCGGATTCGAGTGCCCCATGGCCCAGGGGGCGAGTCACTAGTAGTTGGCTAGTTTCTTCTGGACTTCCCTTGGAGGACAGTTGGCATTATCTCTCTGGTGTCTTCTCAAGCTAAGTGTATCCCCTTTGTTTGATTACCTTGCTGTTTTTAGTTACAATGGGGCCTGACTAGTGTTCAACCCGTTCCCTCCCTACCTAAGGCCTAGCTCTAGGGACATTCAGGGATTAGGTTTGCTGCTCGGCAATGGGTGCGGAACCTATATAGGGACGATAGGATAGTCAGGGTGATATTAGATCTGCCTAGGGGTCTCCACTCCCCCTTTCACTAGTTGTTGGGCTCCCATCCCCCTCTTCCCGTCGTTATACACTTGTTCCTTCCCTCACCTTGTGTGACATAATGCAGGAGTTTTAAAATTCATAGAGTTGAAAGAAGTCAATGCACAAAAATGAGCATGGACTGCACCTCCAAAAAAATCATACATTGATCTAATGCTGCTAGGCAAAAATATGTATAACTGAACCTGAGGTTCTTAGTTTAACATTCTGATCAGACTGTATGAAGCCCACTGCCATGTCACGGTGAACTTCTCAGTGAGTCCTAACTTTATATTGCGTTAAAGGAGCGGTGTCATGCGCTAACCACCGCTGCAGCGACAATGCACCAGCAGGGCGAGCTGCCTGGTGCCTCGCAGCACCCATGCTGCAAGACTGTTTTCCATGACTCTAGACCACACCGCCCCACAAGTACAAAACCACAGCAAAAATGGCTGCCACACAGCACCAACACCAAATGATTTGCCGTGACGTGGCAGTGGGCTTCATACAATCTGATCATACAGAAAGAACCTCATGTTTAGTTATATATATTTTTGCTGAGAGGCATTAGATCAATGTGTGATTTTTGGAGGTGCTGTCCATTCTATTTTTTTAAGCATATTGCATGACCTTTTTTTTTGGATGTGCACTCCTCCCATTTGGCACAGGTGACTTTAATTTGCAGGAGACTGCAAAGAGGGTCCAGCCTAATTTTGCCCTGATTTGAGAGTTTGAGGAAGGTGAGTCACAATGTTCCTTTCATTTGGTGTTGGTGAAGTGTGTCAGCCATTGTTGCTGTGGTTTTGTGCTTGTGAGGCTGCGCGGTGTGGAGTCATGGGGACTCAGTCTTGCACTATGGGTGCTGTGAGGCAAGTCAAGATGGGGTGCAGAGTGTACTTTAATGAGAAAAAAAGAACTTTTTAGAATTTAAAAAATGACTGCAATGAAACAAAGAGTGAAAAATTTAAAGGGGTCTGAATACTTTCCATACCCAGTGTATATTTTTGCCTTAGAGGCATAAGATCAATGTATGATTTTTGGAGGTGCTGTCTATTCTCTTTTGTCAGCGTATTGGAAGAAGTCAAATTACCAGAAAGGGGAGGAGATTACCATCAGCTATTATTACAAAAGGAAGCTAGATAGATTAGCAATATGAATGCTCAAGGACCTACAGTGGTGTGAAAAAGTGTTTTCCCTCTTGCTGATTTATTATTCTTTTGCATGTTTGTCACGCTTAAATGTTTCAGATCACAAATCAAATTTAAATATTATTAAGGGAAAAATAAATCCAAACCTACAGGGCCCTGTGTGAAAAAGTGATTGCCCCTCCCCCCTTCCTTAAAAAAATAATCAACTGTGGTTTATCCCATCTTTGGGAAGCTGAGTTCACTTTCCCTAGCCACACACAAGCCTGATTACTGCCACACCTGTTCTCAATCAAGAAATCACTTAAATAGAACCTGCCTGACAAAGTGAATAAGATCCTCAAAAGCTAGATATCATGTTGCGATACAACGAAATTCAGGAAGAAATGAGAAACAAAGTAATTGAGATCTATCAGTCTGGAACAGGTTATAAATAGTGATGAGCGAGTATGTTCTGTTAACCCTTTCGGCAAGTATGCTCGGGCTGAGCACAGAGTAGTTACAGCTGCTCGGTGATATGTTTGAATCGCTCCCGTGTGCATGATTTGCGACTGTTTGACAACTTTAATACATGTGTGTAAGAAATAGACATTCCTCACATGTAGTAAATCTGTCAAACAGTCTCAAATCATGCACACGGGAGCGATTCAACCATATCACCGAGCAGCTATAACTACTCGGTGCTCGGCCGAGCATACTCGCCGAAAGGGTTAGCAGAACATACTCGCTCATCACTAGTTATAAAGCATTTCTAAAGCTTTGGGACTCCAGCAAACCAAAATTACCCCAAGAGTTCAGCAACGACTCATCCAAGAGGTCACAAAAGACCACAAAACAACATCCAAAGACCTGCAGGCCTCACTTGCCTCAGTTAAGGTCAGTGTTCATGACTCCACCATAAGAAAAAGACTAGGCAAAAATGGCATGCATGGCTGAGTTCCAAGATGAAAATCACTGCTGTGCTGAGCAAAAAGGACATAAAGGCTCTTCTCAGTTTTGGCAGAAAACATCTTGATGATCGCCAAGACTTTTGAGAGAATGCTCTGGACTGACAAGACACAAGTTGAACTTTTTGGAGGGTGTATGTCCCATTACATCTAGCGTAGAAGTAACAAAGCATTTCAGAAAGAGAACATCATACCAACAGTAAAATATGGTGGTGTTAGTGTGATGTTCAGGGACTGTATTGCTGCTTGAGGACCTGGAAGACTTGCTGTGGTAAATGGAACCATGAATACTCCCATGCCTGCGCCATTCTGGAAGATGCAGCTAGGTACGGCTGGTATACAGATTTGAACGGCAGGGGCAGGGAGATATGGCTGATATACAGACTGACATGGCAGATGCAGGTAGGTACAGCTGGTATACAGACTGGCACGGCAGGTGCAGGCAGGTACAGCTGATATACAGACTGGCACGGCAGGTGCAGGCAGGTGCGGCTGGTATGCAGACTGGCATGGCAGGTTCTGTCGGGCACGGTTGATAAACAGGCAGGCTGGTGCTGGCGGGCACAGCTGATATACAGGCAGGCAGGTGCTGGCGGGTGCGGCTGATATACAGGTAGGCAAATCCTTGCAGGCACTGCTCATATTCAGGCAGGCAGGTGCTAGCAGGCACAGCTGATATACAGGCAGGCAGGTGATGACGGACACGGCTGATATACAGACAGGCAGGTGGTTGTGGACACTGCTGATATTCAGGCAGGCACAGCTAATATACAGGCAGGCAGGTGCTGGCAAGCACGGCTGATATACAGGCTGGCAGGTGATGAGGGGTACGACTGATATACAGGCAGGCAGGTCCTTGCAGGCACTGCCGATTTACAGGCAGGCAGGTGCTGGCAGGCACAGTTGATATACAGGCAAGCAAGTGCTGGCGAGCACGGCTGATATACAGGCAGGCAGGTGATGACGGACATGGCTGATATACAGGCAGGCAGGTCCTTGCAGGCACTGCTGATATACAGGCAGTCAGGTGCTGGCAGGCACTGTTGATATACAGGAAGGCAGGTGCTGGTGAGCATGGCTGATATACAGGCAGGCAGGTGCTGACGGGCATGGCTGATATAGAGGTAGGCAGGTGCTGACGGGCACGGCTGATATACTGGCAGGCAGGTGCTGGCGGGTACGGCTGATATACTGGCAGGCAAATCCTTGCAGGCACTGCTGCTATTCAGGCAGGCAGGTACTGGCAGGCACAGCTGATATACAGGCAGGCAGGTGATGACGGACACGGCTGATATACAGACAGGTAGGTCATTGTGGGCACTGCTGATATTCAGTCAGGCAGGTGCTGGCAGGCACAGCTAATATACAGGCAGGCAGGTGATGGCAAGCACGGATGATATACAGGCTGGCAGGTGATGAGGGGTACGGCTGATATACCCCAAACTCTCGTAACCCTTCTAACCTTATACCTTTACGCCCAGCCCCTGCTTCCCCAGTCCCGCTATCAGGAGCTCTATGGAACGCTCGCTGCAACAAACTTTCCTACATTCACGACCTCTTCATCACTAACAAACTTTCCTTCCTCGGCATCACTGAAACCTTGCTCACCCCCTCTGACACGGCCTCTCCTGCTGCACTTTCGTAGAGCGGATTCCACCTCTCCCATACCCCCCGCCCCACCGGCAAGCACGGTGGAGGAATAGGTTTCCTCCTCTCAGATAACTGCTCCTTCACCCATATCCCACTGCCGCCCTCAATTACTCTCCCCTCTTTTGAAGTGCACTGTGTGCGCATCTACTCCCCCTCCAACCTCCAACTGGCTGTCATTTACCGCCCCCCAGGATCAACCACCACTTTCTTTGACCACTTCACCACTTGGCTACTTAATTTCCTCTCCGTTGACATCCCCACTATCCTCATGGGTGACTTTAACATCCCCATTGACACTTCCCTCTCAGCTGCCTCTAAGCTTCTATCCCTCACTTCCTCCTTCGGTCTTACCCAGTGGTCTTCCACACCCACCCACAAAGACGGCCACACGCTGGACCTCATCTTCACCCGCCTCTGTTCCCTATCTAACCTCTCTAACTCACCGCTCCCTCTCTCTGACCACAACCTACTTACATTCTCTTCCCTATCCTCTCCAGGTCAACAGTCCCCACTCCACAAACTTGCACACCCTCGCTGAAATCTCAGACACCTTGACATACACTCACTCTCTGAATGCCTT
This sequence comes from Phyllobates terribilis, assembly GCF_046119375.1. Taxonomy (NCBI): domain Eukaryota; kingdom Metazoa; phylum Chordata; class Amphibia; order Anura; family Dendrobatidae; genus Phyllobates; species Phyllobates terribilis. The sequence goes on along the minus strand of NW_027362764.1, from coordinate 45,348,174 downwards.
CTCCCTCTTACAGACATTAGTTCCTTACATGATGCAGATGTTGCTTCCACTTTATACAACACCACAACAGCTGCAGCTCTCGATCCGGTCGCCCCCCTCACACATAACAAAGCTCGCACAATCAACAGACAACCCTGGCACACCAGCCTAACTAAAGAACTGTGACGGGCCTCCAGGGTTGCCGAGCGTAGAAGGAAAAAGTTCCACACCAATGAGCACTTCATTGCATTCAAACAATCCCTCACTACCTTCAAGTCCACACTCACTGCAGCAAAACAAACATACTTCGCATTCCTCATATCCTCCCTGTCTCACAACCCCAAACAACTATTCAACACCTTCAATTCTCTCCTCCGTCCCCCAGTGCCTCCTTCTTCAAGCAGAAGATTGACACCATCAGACAAAGCTTTTGCCTAAAGTCCCCACAGCCCCTCCCCACATCTACTCAACCCTCTTCCTCCAAAACCACTTTCTCCACCATTTCTGAAGATCAACTTTCCTCTTTTCTCTCCAAATCACACCTCACCACCTGTAAACTTGACCCAATCCCATCCCACCTCATCCCAAACCTTACCACTATCTTCATCCCAGCCCTAGCCCACCTCTTCAACCTGTCACTAACAACTGGTGTCTTCCCCTCATGCTTCAAACATGCTTCAATCACACCCATCCTCAAAAAGCCCTCCCTTGACCCATCCTCTCTGACTAGCTATCGCCCCATATCACTTCTCCCCTATGCCTCAAAACTTCTGGAACAACACGTCCATTCTGAACTGTCCTCCCACCTCTCCTCCTGCTCCCTCTTCGACCGCCTACAATCTGGTTTCAGACCACACCATTCTACTGAAACTGCCCTGACTAAAGTCACCAACGACCTACTAACCGCCAAATCCAAGTGACACTACTCTGTCCTCCTCCTCCTAGACCTGTCATCTGCCTTCATCACAGTGGACCATTCCCTCTTACTACAAACTCTCTCATCTCTTGGTATCACAGACTTGGCCCTATCCTGGATCTCCTCATACCTAACTGACAGGACATTCAGTGTCTCCCACTCACGCACCACCTCCTCATCTCGCCCCCTATCTGTCGGTGTCCCCCAAGGTTCAGTCCTAGGACCTCTGCTCTTCTCCATCTACACCTTAGGCATGGGGAAGCTCATAGAGTCCCATGGCTTTCATTATCACCTCTATGCTGATGACACACAGATCTACCTCTCTGGACCCGATATCTCCTCCCTACTAACCAAAATCCCACAATGTCTGTCCGCCATTTCATCCTTCTTCTCTGATAGATTTCTAAAACTTAACATGGACAAAACAGAATTCATCATCTTTCCGCCATCCCATTCACCCCCCCCCAACTGACCTATCTATCAATGTCAATGGCTGTCCACTCTCCCCAGTCCCCCAAGCTCGCTGCCTTGGAGTAACCCTGGACTCTGATCTCTCCTTCAAACCACATATCCAAGCCCTTTCCACTTCCTGCTGACTCCAACTCAAAAATATCTCCCGGATCCGCACATTCCCCAACTATGAATCTTCAAAAACACTAGTGCATGCCCTCATCATCTCCCGCCTCGACTACTGCAACCTCCTGCTCTGTGGCCTCCCTTCTACCACTCTTGCACCCCTCCAATCTATCCTAAACTCTGCTGCCCGACTAATCCACCTGTCCCCCCGCTATTCCCCAGCCTCTCCTCTCTGTCAATCTCTTCACTGGCTCTCCATTGCTCAGAGACTCCAGTTCAAAACCCTAACCATGGCATACAAAGCCATTCACAACCTGTCTCCTCCATATATCTCTGACCTAGTCTACCGTTACATACCTGCACGCAACCTCCGATCCTCACAAGATCTCCTTCTCTACTCCCCTCTTATCTCCTCCTCCCACAATCGCATACAAGATTTCACCCGTGCTTCCCCCCTACTCTGGAACTCTCTACCCCAACACATCAGACTCTTGTCGACCGTGGAAACCTCCAAAAGGAGCCTGAAGACCCACCTCTTCCGACAAGCCTACAACCTGCAGTAACCACCGCTGCATGACCAGCTCTACCCTCACCTAATGTATCCTCACCCATCCCTAATAGATTGTGAGCCCTCGCGGGCAGGGTCCTCGCTCCTCCTGTACCAGTCGCTGTCACATTGTGTTCAAGATTATTGTACTTGTTTTTGCTATGTATACCTCTTTTCACATGTAAAGCGCCATGGAATAAATGGCGCTATAACAATAAATAATAATAATAATAAATATACAGGCAGGCAGGTCCTTGCAGGCACTGCTGATTTACAGGCAGGCAGGAGCTGGCAGGCACAGTTGATATACAGGCAAGCAAGTGCTGGCGAGCACGGCTGATACACAGGCAGGCAGGTGATGACGGACATGGCTGATATACAGACAGGCAGGTGCTGGCGGGTATGGCTGATATACAGGCAGGCAGGTCCTTGCAGGCACTGCTGATATGCAGGCAGGCAGATGCTGGCAGGCACTGCTGATATACAGGAAGGCAGGTGCTGGTGAGCATGGCTGATATAGAGGCAGGCAGGTGCTGACGGGCACGGCTGATATAGAGGCAGGCAGGTGCTGGCGGGCACAGCTGATAAACAGGCAGGAAGATGCTGGTGGGCACAGCTGGAACACAGGAACACAATGCAAGTAAAGGCAGACGGGTATTGAACAGGTAAACTGACTGTCAGGTACAGAGTATCTGAGAACTAGCAAGCGTACAGATTACTGACATAATACATTGATCAGGCACCTACCAACAGGTGGAGGTGCTTTAAATAATAAGTGTCTCCCAGCCGTTGGCTAGGGACACTTCAGGGCGGTTCGCACTGTGCCCTTCAAGAGACCGGGAGAGTGCGTGCGCCCTAAGCATAGTGCCCAGGGATCTGCGAGTGGTGCATTACTAGCTTCTACATATGTTGGACTGCACTCACAAGTTACCCACCCTAATTGTATGATAGTGCTGAGTCTATTCCTTCCTTGTCGCTAAATTTATAGTAGTTACAGTATATTCTTGTATATAGGGCAGCAGTATAGTAGTTATATTCTTGTACAAAGGTGCAATATTATAGTAGTTATATTCTGGTACATAGGAGCAGTATTATAGTAGTTATATTTTGCACATAGGAGCAGTATTATAGTAGTTATATTCTTGTACATGGGGACAGTATTATAGTAGTTATATTCTTACACATAGGGAGCAGTATTATAGTAGTTATATTCTTGTACATAGGGGCAGTATTATAGTAATACTCTTGTACATAGGGGCAGTATTATAGTAGTTATATTCTTGTACATAGGAGCAGTATTATAGTAGTTATATTCTTGTACATAGGGGCAGTATTATAGTAGTTATATTCTTGTACATAGGGGCAGTATTATAGTAGTTATATTCTTGTACATAGGGAGCAGTATTATAGTAGTTATATTCTTGTACATTGGATCAGCATTATAGTAGTTATATTCTTATACATAGGAGGCAGTATTATAGTAGTTATATTCTTGTACATAGGAGGCAGTATTATAGTAGTTATATTCTTGTACATAGGGGCAGTATTATAGTAGTTATTTTCTTGTACATAGTAGCAGTATTATAGTGGCTATTAGTGTTGAGCGAGCATCTCACTACTCGGGATGTTCGGCGGGCACCGAGCATTTCCGGGTTACTCAGGTGGGAGCTCGGGTCTCCGCCCTGTACGTTTGACGCTCTTTACAGAGCCAATGGACATGCAGGGATTGCCAGCCAGTCACTGGAATGCCGCAGCCATGTTGTTTGTGGGCATTACAGTGATTGGCTGGCCGCACAGCGTCACCTCGAGTATTTAAAACCGGGCGCCGCCATCTTGGACACAGTCGCTCCGGATCAGACAGTGTAGGGTCAGTGCTGCTGAACTAAGGAGAGATTTATACTGCGAAATAGTTAGTGTAGGGTCTCTAAAGCCTGCCAAATCAAGCAAACAGTCCTTCTCTGGACTAATATCCATCCCAGATATCAGGCAGGCAGGCAGGCTGTATAGGAGATGAAGTGGTTATACCAACAAACGCTGCATTACAGTCCTGTGTGCTCCTGCTGGTCAAATTGCTAGACTTAGCCCCAGGTCTCAGGGGCCAGGAAAAATCCTTTTTTTTTCATCTAAATCCTGTTTTGTTTTTTCCTCACTCAGACTGTACAAATACCCATCTTATTAACCTTTTGGTATCCCCCCCCCCCCCAAAAAAAAAAAAAAATTGAGTGTTTCTGCGAGTGTTCAGACACCAATATATCTGTTTAAAAGAGTCTGGTGTAGGCCAAAGTACTAGAACTGTGGTTTTCCTCTTCCACGGTTCAAATCTGGGTGTAATCCACCTTTTTGCCTTTTTTCCATAAAAAAAAACCAGTTTGAGTGTCTCGCTGACTGTTCAGACACCAATATATCTGTTTAAAAGAGTCTGGTGTAGGCCAGAGAACTAGAACTGTGGTTTTCCTCTTCCACGGTTCTAATCTGGGTGATATCAATCTGCTTGCCTTTTTTCCATAAAAAAAAAAAAATTAGTGTGTCGCTGACAGTTCAGACACAAATATATCTATTTTAACAAGTCTGGTATACTCCAGCAAATTATAACTGTGGTTTTGCAGTTCCACGGTTCAAATCTCTGTATTATCCACTTTTTTGCCTTTTTTGCATAAAAAAAAACATTTTCAGTGTCTCGCTGACTGTTAAGAAACAAATATATCGGTTCAAAAGAGTCTGGTGTAGGCCAGATAGCTAGAACTGTGGTTTTCCTCTTTCACGGTTCAAATCTCCTTTTTATTACCCTTTTGCCATTGATAGTGCAAGTGTAAGCTATTTTACTTCATTTACAATGGGCAAGGCGCGTGGCAAGGGACGTGGAACTGGACGTTCTGGTGATGGTGCGTGTAGAGGACGGGGCCGTGGCCAGTGTGAAAATGTGCCACAACCAACAGCCACATCTTCTCGCTCCCAGTTCTTGACCGAATTACTAGGGAAGCACACAACAGCACCACTATTGCGAACTGATCAGTGTGAACAGGTTATTAATTGGATAGCAGATAATACTTCCAGTCACCTGGGTACCACCACCTCCGGTCTGTCTTCCACACGGTCAAGTGTTAGTAGCCGTGAGTCTCGACCGCATACTGCTCCTCACCCTGATGCTCCTTCTTCCCACCATGCCAAGTGTCGTCAGACAGCAACTGATCCCACACTTGGACACTCTGAAGAGCTGTTCACTGGTCCATTTCCATATTTGTGCCCCTCGCCTGCTCCGCTTGAAGTGGTGGAAGAGGAGATCCCATGTAGCGATAGCCAAATATTTGAACAGCCACGGCCACAGGAAGGCGACGCTGGCAATTTGACACAAGAGGTGGACGATGACGAGACACAATTGCCACGAAGTGAGGTTGAGGACCGTGGTGCGGAAGTGGAATAGGAGGAGGTGGTGGATGATCTAGTAACTGACCCAACGTGTCAGGGAGACACGCAGAGCAAGGCCAGCTGCAGACAGGGGGAGGGAGGCAGAGTACCCCTTTTATCTTAACTTATCTCTTAGACCCCCATTGCCTCCTGTAATATACAGATACAGGCTGGGGCTCTAGGATTGTTATTTAGGCACTTAACATGGAATGACTTCTACAGTAGGGTATGAGTCGTCCTTTTCTCTTTGTTGGGGTTTTTTCCATCTTACCCCTCACCGTATATCTCATCTCAGCCATCTATGATCATGTTTTTCTAATACTGTATTTATTATAAATTGTTGGAATATTATGTATAATAAAAATTAAATATAATTACATTTTGCACTTAAAGTGGTATTTCTGCTTTTGAATCAGTGTGAGCGGTGCCTTCCACATACATTTTAGTGGATATTGGTTATACTTCTCCACTTTTCTTTTCTCTTTTTGGATATATATATTTCTGGTTGTTAGCTCCCTTTATAGGATTATATGGTTTTTGATTTATTGCGACAAAACTACCAGCCTGACCACCACCAGCATGATCAGGCACATGGCAGCAAAGCACCCGACTTTGTGGGGCGAACCCCAGGGTCCACGACCAGTGTCAGCGGGTGTCACCACTGCTTCTTCCACTGTTGTGCATGTAAGAGAACCCCCTGTTGTGCGTGCAAGGCTATCCCCTGTCCATACTGCATGAAAAGATGCCCCCTCCTCTCAGTCTTCACTTGTTATGGCAGTTTCTCAAGAAACAGCATCAACGTCCACGTCCACGTCCCACCGCAGCGTTCAGTTGTCCATATCCCAGAGCTTTGAACGAAAGCGCAAATTCGCAGCCAACGCCCCACAGGCCACAGTCCTAAATTCGCACATTTCACGACTGCTTGCGTTGGAAATGCTGCCTTTTAGGCTGGTGGAGACGGAATCCTTCCACAACCTTATGGCGGTGGCCGTCCCTCGGTGCTCGGTCCCCAGCCGACACTATTTTGACGGTGTGCCATCCCCGCACTACACAAGCACGTGTCCCAAAACATCTGCCGTGCCCTCAACAACGCAGTTACTGGGAGAGTCCACCTGACAACGGACACGTGGACAAGTGCTTGTGGCCAGGGATGGTACATCTCTCTGACGGCACACTGGGTAAACAGTGGAAGCCGGGATCCAGTCGGACCTTGGGACGGATCACATCCTCCCCACACCGAGGATTGCGGGTCCTATGTCAGTCAGAGTTGCCCCCCCAGTGTACAGCTCCTGAGCATCATCCTCCTCCTCCTCGTCATGTTCAGTCTCCATCTCAGATATCACCACATCAGTTACAAGCTGGGAGCACTGCAGTACTGCCTCAGGCAAGTGGCAACAGGCTGTGCTGAAACTCATAAGCTTAGGTGATAAACCTCACACTGCTTGTGAGTTGTGGACAGCTGTGAAAGTGCAGGCAGATCTGTGGCTGAGACCGCTGAACCTACATCCAGGCATGGTCGTGTGTGACAATGGCCGTAACCTGGTGGCGGCTCTGAGCGAGGCGAGATCACACACGTACCATGCCTGGCTCATGTGCTTAACCTCGTGGTTCAGCGGTTTCTTAAATCGTAACCCAAGTTGCCAGATCTGCTCGTCAAAGTACGCCACGTGTCAGCTCATTTTCGGAAGTCGGCTACAGCTTCCGCCGCCCTTGCTGTGTAGCAGCAGCGTTTGCAGCTTCCGGCACACCGACTGGTGTGTGATGTCCCCACACGTTGAAACTCTACCCTCCACATGATGCAAAGGATTTGTGAGCAGAAGAGAGCAGTTGTGGAGTACCAGCTGCAACAAGGCTGTCGATATTCAGGTCAGACTCCACACATAAGACCTCAGGAGTGGACCTGGATGTCTGACATATGTACCTTCCTGACAAACTTTGAGGAGTCCACCAAGATGGTGAGTGGCGATGATGCCATCATTAGCGTCAGCATCCCACTTGTCTGTCTTTTACAACGCTCTCTGCAGAGAAGTAAAGAGGAGGCATTGCAGCCAGAGTATGATGAGATGGATCAAGAAGCCGTAGTGAGCGATTACACACAGCCCAGCCTCATCTCATCCCAGCGTGCATTGGGGGACAATGAGGGAGAGGAGGAGGAAAAACAGGAGCTGGTATCATGCGCTGTAGACGGTAGCACCTGTACAACTGTCATACCGTCGGTTCAGCGTGGGTGGCCTGAGGACAGGGGGGAGGAGGAGGAGGAGGAGGATAGGATGGTCAGTCGTCATCTTGGTGAGGACACGGAAGTCTTGCCCGTTACCAGTCTGGCACGCATGGCTGACTTTTTGTTACGCTGCCTTAACCGTGACCCTCGCGTTGTCAAAATGTTGGGTGACTGTCATTACTGGTTGGTGACACTTTTAGACCCCCACTACAAGGAGAACTTTCACTGTCTTATTCCTGAGGTGGAGAGGTCTACAAAAATGGGGCAGTACCAGAAGGCCCTTGCTGCAGAACTGTTAAATAAATTCCCAGCTGAACACGCTAGCGGCAGAGGTCACAGTTCGTTGCCCAACCAAGGCGTACAGGCGAGAGAGACGCAACTCCAATCCATGAGAGGCAGGCGACACTGTCAACGTTCTGGGACAGTTTTCTGAGACCCGCCCAGCTTACAAGCCCTGAGGCTTGGGGTACTCTCACAAGGAGTGGAAAGTTTCAAAAGATGGTGAGGGAGTACCTTGCCGACCATACCAGCATCCTTCGTGATTCCTTTGTGCCATTTAATTATTGGGTATCCAAGCTGGACACTTGGAATGAACTCGCTCTGTACGCCTTGGAGGTCCTGGCCTGCCCTGCTGCTAGCGTGTTATCGGAGCGTGTTTTTAGTGCCGCTGGGGGAATTATAACTGATAAGTGCACTCGCTTGTCAACTGACAATGCTAACAAGCTGACCCTTATCAAAATGAACAAGGGCTGGATTGGGCCAGACTTCTCATCACCACCAAATGACAGCAGAGTAACATAAAGTCAAATCCACTGCGTTGTTTCGGGAGGTGTATTCCCATGCACCGCATCACACCCACACATGGGTATACGCTTCCTCATTTCGGCTGTTTTTTGCTCTTCTCGTTATCCTCAGCCTCCACCACCACTATACCATCAGGGTGACCGTGGTCCATGTTGCCAGCATTGCAAGTTCCTCCATCCTAATTTTTGGCAGCTTTTGCTTGGAAAGCATAGGCAAAGACTATGGGAGACCCACTCCCCAATAATGGAAATAATGTTTTTAATATGCTGAACTGCATGTCTCTTGTAAGGGGCATTAAAATCATCTTGTTAAGCTACTGTGACCTCCACGTCTCTTCCACGGGGCATTGTTATTGTTTTTTTATTCCACTGTAACCTCCACCACTCTTCCAAGGGGCATTAAAAGCGTCTTGTTAAGCTACTGTGACCTCCACGTCTCTTCCAAGGGGCATTAAAACCGTCTTGTTAAGCTACTGTGACCTCCACGTCTCTTCCACGGGGCATTGATATTGTCTTTTTATTCCACTGTAACCTCCACCACTCTTCCAAGGGGCATTAAAACAGTCTTGTTAAACTACTGTGACCTCCACGTCTCTTCCAAGGGGCATTAAAACCGTCTTGTTAAACCACTCTGACCTCCACGTCTCTTCCAAAGGGCATTAAAACCGTCTTGTTAAACCACTCTGAACTCCACAGCTCTTCCAAGGGGCATTGAAATGTTGTTTTTAATTAACTCTAACCTCCACGACTCTTCCAACAGGCATTGCATTTCCTCCTAATTTTAGTCAGCTTTTGCTTTTCAATGCATTGGTGAACACTAAGGGAGACCCACTCCCCAATAATGGGTAGAAGATTTTTAGTACCCTGTAATCCACATCTGATTCAAGGGGCATTGCAGTTCCTCATAATTTTTGGAAAGCCTTCCATTCACTGCTTAGGCCAACAGTGTACAGGAGACCCAGTTGCTATAAATGGAAAAAACGGTTTATTTTAGGCCCTCTGACCTCCATGTCACTTTCAAGGGGCATTGGAGTGCCTCGAAATTTTTGGTAGGCATTGCACTCACTGTATGCCCTATAACTGTGTAGCCGAACCTCTCCTTTTGGTATAGAAACATATCCTACAAGACATGTGTGGTTGACTGGCCTGATATTGATGTGAATGGTCCCTGTTCCTCCTGCTCTTTCTCCTTTGCCACAACCTCATCCATCATTCATCACCTGAAGCTTTGTTTTAACGGGAGTCATAGAACTGGGAGAGTAGCAGGAAAACATCCAGCAATCCTCGGAGGAGGTAGGATATGCACCAAAACACTGACCACCTCAGGCCTAGCCACTACTACATACATGCCCTTGCATTCCAAGGAACAGAAAGCTAAGGAGATGAATGGCCTGATGATCATGAATAATTTACTCGTTGTGTAGGAGGCCGACCACTGCTGCTGTTTACCTTCTGAACTTTGTGTTGAAGCCTGATTGACTCAGGACCCGCAATCCTCTATGTCTGGAGGACGTGTTGCATCCCAGTGTCCAACTGTGTCCCGGCTTCCTCAATATTAACCCAGTGTGAAGGCGTCAGTGAGATGGACCATCCCTGGCCACATTCACTTGTCCACGTGTTTGTGGTTAGGCTGTCCTTCCCACTTAATGCACTGGGGAGGGCACAGGTAATGTTTTGGTATGCGCGCTTGTGTGTAAGGCGCAACGGGACAAATAGGGGCAGCTGGGGACCGTTTATGGGCACCCGGCCGCGGGGCGGCTGGGGACCGAGTATGGACACCAGGCCGCCCCCTGGCGGCTGGGGACCAAGCGTGGACACCCGGCCGCTGGGTGGCTGGGGACAGAGTATGGATACCAGGCCGCCGACGCAGCCATGACGTGGTGGCCAGATTCCGCCTCCACATGCCTACAAGGCCCAATTTCAAGTGCAAGCAAGCAAGCAGTATAGTATTGCAGCTTGGGGGTGGGTGGGTGGCAGGCTGCATACTTGCACTTGCATTGCAAGGAATGGGGGAGGTACAATTGAACACTGCCCTTGGACAAGGACTTGCACGGGGATAGTGACCTGGGTGTCAGAGATGCTTCCAGGGTTCTTCCCCATGCTGTTCCCATGTCTTTTCAGCACTGTATGCATGTGTCACACAGCACATGGCCAGATAAGGTTGTAAAATATTAAAATGACATTTCCCGGTGAATGCATTTGTCGCGGTTGAAAGCAATACAAAAGTGCGAAAACGCATAAAAATGCTACTTGTGAACATAGCCCAAGGTGTGGAGGAGTATTTTTGTTTTTGGTTATTTATTTTACCTTATACACAAGTCTTTACCATGGAAAGGATGTTCCTTAACATATTTCACAGGAAAACCGTTTCAGTTTCATTTTTGAGCGTTTTATTGTGAGCCCTTAAAAGTGGCTTAATACCTCTGACCACGTTGTTGACAGCAGTGACATGGGGGTCAGAAATGCTTCCTGGGGTGATCCCCATGCTGTCCCCATGTCTTTTGAGCACTGTCACTATCGTTTTGGGCACTTTTTAGGCTTTCTACAAACTGCCGGGGGTGCCGCTGCAAAAATGCTCGGGTCTCCCATAGACTAACATTGGGCTCGTTGCTCGGGTCGGGGACCCTAGCATCACAGCGAGCTCAGCCCGAGCTTCGAGCACCCGAGCATTCTAGTGCTCGCTCAACACTAGTGGCTATACATTATCACTAGATTCACCTTCAGATTACAGTTTGCTGCTAGCGATCCACGGGATATTTTATAAATATATAGTAGATGCGAGGCTTGCAAATAAAACCTTCCTCTATATTGGGAATGGAGCTCCATTGCTCAGTAGAGAGTGGGTAAAATTTCTCTTACAAATGAATAGGAATTCTGACCTCCTCTGCACTGATAATGGCACACATCATGGCCACATTCTAGGGATTAGTGTTGAGCGAGCACTAAAATGCTCGGGTGCTCGAAGCTCGGGCCGAGCTCACTGTGATACTCGGGTGCTCGACCCGAGCAACGAGCCCAATGTTAGTCTATGGGAGACCCGAACATTTTTGTGGCGGCTCCCCCGGCAGTCTGTAGAAAGCCTAAAAAGTGCCCAAAACGATAGTGACAGTGCTCAAATGACATGGGGACAGCATGGGGATCGCCCCTGGAAGCATTTCTGACCCCCAGGTCACTACTGTCAACAACGTGGTCAGAGGTATTAAGCCACTTTTACAGGCTCACAATAAAACGTTCAAAAACGAAAGTGAAAGTGCTTTCCTGTGAAATATGTTAACCCCTTAACGACCATGGGTCTTTCTGTTTTTGTGTTTTCCTTTTTTGCTCCCCTTCTTCCCAGAGCCAGAACTTTTTTAATTTTCGTTCAATATGGCCATATGAGGGCTTATTTTTTGCGGGACGAGTTGTACTTTTAAACACCATCACTGGTTTTACCATATCGTGTGCTGGAAAATTGGAAAAAAAATTCAAGTGCAGTGAAACTGCAAAAAAAATGCAATTCCACAGTTGTTTTTTGGGTCCTTTTTTTACCACGTTCACAGATTGCTAAAACTGACCTGCCATCATTATTTTCCAGGTCGTTACGAGTTCATAGACACCAAACATGTATAGGTTCTTTTTTATTTAAGTGGTGAAAAAAAATCCAAAGCTTGCTAAAAAAAACAAAAAAAATGACGCCATTTTCCGAGACCCTTAGCTTCTCCATTTTTCGGGATCTGGGGCCAGGTGAGGGCTTATTTTTTGCGTGCCGGGCTGACATCTTTATTGATACCATTTTGGGGTAGATCCGATGTTTTGATCGCCCGTTATTGCATTTTATTGCAAAGTTGTAGCGACCAAAAAAACTTAATTCTGGCGTTTAAAATTTTTTTCTCGTTACGCCGTTTACTGATTGTATTAATTCTTCTTTTATATTGATAGATCGGGCGATTCTGAACGCGGTGATACCAAATATGTGTATGTGGTTTTTTTTTTATATATATATATATTTTATTTTGAATGGGGCGAAAGGGGGGTGACTTAAACTTTTATATATTTTTTATTTTTTTTATTTGTTTAAAAACTTTTTTTTTACACTTTCTGCTTGCTTCTATAGTCTCCAGAGGAGACTAGAAGCAGCAGTTGTCTGATTGCTTCTACTGCATACAAGCGATGAGCAGATCGCTTGTATGCAGGAGAAATGCTCACTTGCTATGAGCGCTGACCACTAGGTGGCGCTCATAGCAATTGAGACATGACAACCCCAGGCGTCTGCTGCAGACCCTGAGTTGTCATGCCCACCCATTGGTGACCCGCGATCACGTGACGGGGTCCCTGATGGGCGGGGCTTAGGACTCCCGGAAGCGCGAGTTAAATGCCACTGTCAGAGATTTAACATGTTAACAGCTGCGGGTGGATTGCGATTCCAATAATCAGCTGACATGTGCTCGCTTCAGTGCGGGCTCACCGCCGGAGCCCCCGCTGAACTGGCCTTCCCGGCCTGGTGCGTACTATTACTGACCAGGTCGGAAAGGGGTTAAGGAACATCCTTTCCAGGGTAAAGACTTGTGTATAAGGTAAAATAAATAACCAAAAACAAAAATACTCCTCCACACCTTGGGCTATGTTCACAAGTAGCATTTTTTATGCGTTTTTGCACGTTTGTATTGCTTTCAACCGTGACAAATGCATTCACCGGGAAATGTCATTTTAATATTTTACAACCTTATCTGGCCATGTGCTGTGTGACACATGCATACAGTGCTAAAAAGACATGGGAACAGCATGGGGAAGACCCCTGGAAGTATCTCTGACACCCAGGTCACTGCCTAAAAGTGTGCCCATCAGAAGTGATCCTTGCCGCATCAGAAGATGCAGACTTGCAACTATCCCCGTGCAAGTCATTGTCCCAGGGCAGTGTTCAATTGTACCTCCCCCATAACTTGCAATACAAGAGCAGGTATGCAGCCTGCCACCCACCCACCCCCAGGCTGCAATACCATACTGCTAGCTTGCTTGCACTTGAAATTGGGCCTTTTAGGCATGTGGAGGTGGAATCTGGCCACCACGTCATGGCTGCATCGGTAGCCTGGTATTCATACTCAGTCCCCAGCCGCCCGGATGTGTCCACGCTTGGTCCCCAGCCGCCAGGGGGCGGCCAGGTGTCCATACTCAGTCCCCAGCCGCCCCGCGGCCGGGTGCCCACACACAGTCCCCAGCCACGTGGGGGTGGCCGGGTGTCCATAAACGGTCCCAAGCCGCCCCTATTTGTCCCGGTGGGCCTTATACACAAGCACGCATGCCAAAACATTACCTGTGCCCTCCCCAGTGCATTTAGTGGGAAGGACAGCCTAACCACAAACACGTGGACAAGTGAATGTGGCCAGGAATGGTCCATCTCACTGACGCCTTCACACTGGGTTAATATTGTGGAAGCCGGGACACAGTTGGACACTGGGATGCAACACGTCCTCCAGACATAGAGGATTGCGGGTCCTGGGTCAATCAGGCTTCAACACAAAGTTCAGAAGGTAGACAGCAGCAGTGGTCGGCCTCCTACACAACGAGTAAATTATTCATGATCATGAGGCCATCCACCTCCTTAGCTTTCTGTTCCTTGGAATGCAAGCGCATGTATGTAGTAGCAGCTAGGCCTGAGGTGGCCAGCGTTTTGGCGCATATTCTACCTCCTTCGAGGATTGCTGGATGTTTTCCTGCTACTATCCCAGTTCTATGACTCCCGTTAAAACAAAGCTTCAGGTGATGAATGATGGATGAGGTGGTGGCAAAGGAGAAAGAGCAGGAGGAACAGGGACCATTCACATCAATATCAGGCCAGCCAACCACACATGTCTTGTAGGATATGTTTCTGTACCAAAAGGAGCGGTTCAGCTACACAGTTATAATAAATACAGTGAATGCAATGCCTACCAAAAATTTTGAGGCACTCCAATGCCCCTTGGAAGTGACATGGAGGTCAGAGGGCCTTAACTAAACCGTTTTTTCCATTTATAGCAACTGGGTCTCCTGTACACTGTTGGCCTAAGCAGCGAATGGAAGGCTTTCCAAAAATTATTAGGCACTGCAATGCCCCTTGAAACAGACGTGGATTACAGCGTATTAAAAACCTTTTACCCATTATTGGGGAGTGAGTCTCCCTTAGTGTTCGCCTATGCATTGAAAAGCAAAAGCTGACAAAAATTAGGAGGAAATGCATTGCCCATTGGAAGAGTCGTGTAGGTTAGAGGTAATTAAAAACAACATTTCAATGCCCCTTGGAAGAGCTGTGGAGTTCAGAGTGGTTTAACAAGACGGTTTTAATGCCCCTTAGAAGAGACGTGGAGTTCAGAGTGGTTTAACAAGACAGTTTTAATGCCCCTTGGAAGAGATGTGGAGGTCACAGTAGCTTAACAAGATGGTTTTAATGCCCCTTGGAAGAGACGTGGAGTTCAGAGTGGTTTAACAAGACAGTTTTAATGCCCCTTGGAAGAGTGGTGGAGGTTAGAGAGGAATAAAAAGACAATATCATTGCCCCGTGGAAGAGACGAGAAGGTCACAGTAGCTTAACAAGACGGTTTTAATGCCCCTTGGAAGAGTGGTGGAGGTCGCAGTGGAATAAAAAGACAATATCAATGCCCCTTGGAAGAGTGGTGGAGGTTACAGTGGAATAAAAAGACAGTATCAACGCCCTGTGGAAGAGACGTGGAGGTCACAGTAGCTTAACAAGACGCTTTTAATGCCCCTTGGAAGAGTGGTGGAGGTCGCAGTGGAATAAAAAGACAATATTAACGACCCTTGGAAGAGACGTGGAGGTCACAGTAGCTTAACAAGACGATTTTAATGCCCCTTACAAGAGCCATGCAGTACAGCATATTAAAAACATTATTCCCATTATTGGGGAGTGGGTCTCCCATAGTCTTTGCCTATGCCTTCCAAGCAAAAGCTGCCAAAAATTAGGAAGGGGGAACTTGCAATGTCCCTTACAAGAGCCATGCAGTACAGCATATTAAAAACATTATTCCCATTATTGGGGATTTCAGGTCCTCTGGCCATAGAAGCCCGGAGGCACAGTCACAAGCAAGGGACTAGCACTGCCGTCGTGGAGCAGAGGCTAACAGAAGGCCCCAAGTCACCAGCCATACGGGTGAGCACTACACGGTACACTCAGGGACGTGGGCTACTTCTACCCGCTTACAGCAAGGTAGCCAGGAAGAGTGCAGACAGACGGGGAGGCCTACAACTCCACCTGGCCAGGGGAACTCCTGCTTGCTCACAGACTGACCAGGCCTCTTATGCTAGCCAGTACTCCCGGGAGGGTCTACCTTATAATCATCAGTAAAGACCCTGAACTGCACTGCAAAGACTCGTTCCTGCTGCGCTCGTGCACCATCACCCCCATCATCCACACTCACTGCCCTGAGGCTATACTCCTCCCGAGGGGAGTTATCCCATTCTATACTGCGCACACAACACCAGCCTCAGCGGTTTGCCTCGCAGCGGTGGTACACCCTGATCGCAATCCACGGGTGGCGCAGTAGGACAATTAACCTCAAAACCTAAGAAAGACTGCCACTGGTTTGACCACCCTGAGCCACGGGACCGGGTCACAGCCACGGAGACTACAGACCCCAGAGACCCGGCACCGGGTATCCCACACACGTGTACACACGGCCCAGGGGGCGCGTCACATGCAGTACAGCATATTACAAACATAAGTCCCATTATTGGGGAGTGGGTGTCCCATAGTATTTGCTTATGCCTTGCAAGCAAAAGCTGCCAAAAATTAGGACGGAGCAACTTGCAATGCCCCTTACAAGAGCCATGCAGTACTGCATATTACAAACATAAGTCCCATTATTGGGGAGTGGGTCTCCCATAGTATTTGCTTATGCTTTCCCAGCAAAAGCTGCCAAAAATTAGGACGGAGCAACTTGCAATGCCCCTTACAAGAGCCATGCAGTACAGCATATTACAAACATAAGTCCCATTATTGGGGAGTGGGTGTCCCATGGTATTTGCTTATGCCTTGCAAGCAAAAGCTGCCAAAAATTAGGACGGAGCAACTTGCAATGCCCCTTACAAGAGCCATGCAGTACAGCATATTACAAACATAAGTCCCATTATTGGGGAGTGGGTGTCCCATGGTATTTGCTTATGCTTTCCCAGCAAAAGCTGCCAAAAATTAGGACGGAGGAACTTGCAATGCTGGCACCCTTGTGGTATAGTGGTGGTGCAGGCTGAGGATAAGGAGAAGAAGATTAAACAGCCGAAACGAGGAAGCGTATACCCATGTGTGGATGTGAAGCGGTGCATGTGAATACACCTCCCAAAATAACACAGTGGATTTGACTTTATGTTACTCTGCTGTCATTTGGTGGTGATGAGAAGTCTGGCCCAATCCAGCCCTTGTTCATTTTGATAAGGGTCAGCTTGTCAGCATTGTCAGTTGACAGGCGAGTGCGCTTATCAGTTATAATTCCCCCAGCAGCACTAAAAACACGCTCCGATAACACGCTAGCGGCAGGGCAGGCCCGGACCTCCAAGGCGTACAGAGCGAGTTCATTCCAAGCGTCCAGCTTGGATACCCAATAATTAAAAGGCACAGAGGAATCACGGAGGACGCTGGTACGATCGGCAAGGTACTCCCTCACCATCTTTTGAAACTTTCCACTCCTTGTGAGAGTACCCCGCGCCTCAGGGCCTGTAAGCTGGGCGGGTGTCAGAAAACTGTCCCAGAACGTTGACAGTGTTCCCCTGCCTCTGCTGGATTGGAGTTGCATCTCTCTCGCCTGTACGCCTTGGTTGGGCAACGAACTGTGACCTCTGCCACTAGCGTGTTCAGTTGGGAATTTTTTTAAGAGTTCTGCAGCAAGAGCCTTCTGGTATTGCCCCATTTTTGTAGACCTCTCCACCTCAGGAATAAGAGAGTGAAAGTTCTCCTTGTAGCGGGGGTCTACAAGTGTCACCAACCAGTAATGACTGTCACCCAACATTTTGACAACGCGAGGGTCACGGTTAAGGCAGCGTAACATAAAGTTAGCCATGCGTGCCAGACTGGTAACGGGCAAGATTTCCGTGTCCTCACCAAGATGACGACTGACCATGCTCTCCTCCTCCTCCTCCTCTTCCTCCTCCCCCCTGTCCTCAGGCCACCCACGCTGAACCGACGGTATGACACTTGTACAGGTACTACCGTCTACAATGCATGATAGCAGCTCCTGTTCTTCCTCCTCCTCCTCCTCCTCTCCCTCATTGTACCCCAATGCACGTTGGGATGAGATGAGGCTGGGCTGTGTGTAATCGCCCGCTACGGCTTCTTGATCCTTCTCATCATACTCTGGCTGCAATGCCTCCTCTTTAATTCACTGCAGAGAGCATTGCAAAAGACAGACAAGTGGGATGCTGACACTAATGATGGTGTCATCGCCACTCACCATCTTGGTGGCCTCCTCAAAGTTTGTCAGGATGGTACATATGTCAGACATCCAGGTCCACTCCTGAGGTCTTATGTGTGGAGTCTGAGCTGAATATCGACGGTCTTGTTGCAGCTGGTACTCCACAACTGCTCTCTTCTGCTCACAAATCCTTTGCAACATGTGGAGGGTAGAGTTCCAATGTGTGGGGACATCACACACCAGTCAGTGTGCCGGAAGCTGCAAACGCTGCTGCAACACAGCAAGGGCGGCGGAAGCTGTAGCCGACTTGCGAAAATGAGCTGACAGGCGGCGTACTTTCACGAGCAGATCTGGCAACTTGGGGTACGATTTAAGAAACCGCTGAACCACGAGGTTAAGCACATGAGCCAGGCATGGTACGTGTGTGATCTCACCTCGCCTCAGAGCCGCCACCAGGTTACGGCCATTGTCACACACGACCATGCCGGGATATAGGTTCAGCAGTCTCAGCCACAGATCTGCCTGCTCTTTCACAGCTGTCCACAACTCACAAGCAGTGTGAGGTTTATCACCTAAGCTTATGAGTTTCAGCACAGCCTGTTGCCGCTTGGCGGAGGCAGTACTGCAGTGCTTCCAGCTTGCAACTGATGTGGTGATATCTGATATGGAGGCTGAACATGAGGAGGAGGAGGAGGATGCGCAGGAGCTGTACACTGTGGGGGCAACTCTGACTGACATAGGGCCCGCAATCCTCGGTGTGGGGAGGATGTGTTCCGTCCCAAGGTCCGACTGGGTCCCGGCTTCCACTATGTTTACCCAGTGTGCCGTCAGAGAGATGTACCCTCCCTGGCCACAAGCACTTGTCCACGTGTCCGTTGTCAGGTGGACTCTCCCAGTAAATGCGTTGTTGAGGGCACAGCAGATGCTTTGGGACACGTGCTTGTGTAGTGCGGGGAAGGCACACCGGGCAAAATAGTGTCGGCTGGGGACCGAGTACCGAGGGATGGCCACCGCCATAAGATTACGGAAGTATTCCGTCTCCACCAGCCTAAAAGGCAGCATTTCCAATGCAAGCAGTCGTGAAATGTGCGAATTTAGGACTGTGGCCTGTGGGGCGCTAGCTGTGAATTTCTGCTTTCGTTCAAAGGTCTGGGATATGGACAATTGAACGCTGCAGTGGGACGTGGACGTGGACGTTGATGCTGTTTCTTGAGAAACTGCCATAACAAGTGAAGACTGAGAGGAGGGGGCATCTTTACATGCAGTATGGACAGGGGATTGCCTTGCACACACAACAGGGGGTTCTATTGCACGCACAACAGTGGAAGAAGCAGTGGTGACACCCGCTGACACTGGTCGTGGACCCTGGGTTTCGCCCCACAAAGTCGCGTGCTTTGCTGCCATGTGCCTGATCATGCTGGTGGTGGTCAGGCTGGTAGTTTTGTCACCCCTGCTGATGCTGGCATGGCAGGTGGAACATATGGCCTTTTTGGGGTTATCAGCAGAGTCTTTAAAAAAATTCCAGACTCTGGAAGACCTACCGCTTGTACTGGCAACGTCCCTCGTGTTGGTGTTACGGGGAACGGTTGCCTGCCTTCTGTCTGCGGCCACCACACTGCTTCTTCCTGCCTGTTGGGGTACTCTGCCTCCCTCCCCCTGTGTGCTGCTGGCCTCACTCTGCATGTCCTCCTTCCACGTTGGGTCAGTTACTAGATCATCCACCACCTCCTCCTCTTCCACTTGCGCACCACGATCCTCCTCCTCACTTCCTGGCAATTGTGTCTCGTCATCGTCCACCTCTTGTGACAGATTGCCAACGTCGACTTCCTGTGGCCGTGGCTGTTCAAATATTTGGGCATCGCAACATGGGATCTCCTCTTCCACCACTTCAAGCGTATCAGGCAAGGGGCCCAAATATGGAAATGGACCAGTGAACAGCTCTTCAGAGTGTCCAAGTGTGGGATCACTTGCTGTCTGACGACACTCGGCATGGTGGGAGGAAGGAGCATCAGGGTGAGGAGGAGTATGCGGTCGAGACTCACGGCTACTAAGAGTTGACCGTGTGGCAGACAGACCGGAGGTGGTGGTGCCCAGGTAACTTGAAGTATTGTCTGCTATCCAAATAATAACCTGTTCACACTGATCAGTTCTCAATACTGGTGTTGTTCTGTGCTTCCCTAGTAATTCGGTCAAGAAGTGGGAGCGAGAAGATGTGGCTGTTGGTTGTGGCACATTTTCACCTTGGCCACGGCCCCGTCCTCTGCACGAACCATCACCAGAACGTCCACTTCCACGTCCCTTGCCACGCGCCTTGCCCATTGTAAATGGAGTAAAATAGCTTACACTTGCACTATCAATGGAAAAAGGGTAATAAAAAGTAGATTAGAACCGTGGAAGGGAAAACCACAGTTATTGTTTACTGGGGTATACCACACTTTTTTAAATAGAGATATTTGCGGCAGAACAGTGAGCGACACACTCAAACTGCTTTTTTTTAGATACCAAAGGCCCAAAACTGGATAGTACAGCGATTTGACCCGTGGAACTGCGAAACCACACTGGGATGTCGGGCCTACACAAGACTATTTTCAACAGATATATTTTTGTGTCACAACAGTCAGGAGACACTACTGTTTTTCTTTACGGAAAAAACTACCAAAACCTGAATAATAGAGATTTTTTACCGTGGGATGGCAAAACCACAGTTATTGTTTACTGGGGTATACCACACTTTTTTAAATAGAGATATTTGCGGCTGAACAGTGAGCGATACACTCAAACTGCTTTTTTTTTTAGATAACAAAGGCCCAAAACTGGATAGTACAGCGATTTGACCCGTGGAACTGCGAAACCACACTGGGATGTCGGGCCTACACAAGACTATTTTCAACAGATATATTTTTGTGTCACAACAGTCAGGAGACACTACTGTTTTTCTTTACAGAAAAAACTACCAAAACCTGAATAATAGAGATTTTTTACCGTGGGATGGCAAAACCACAGTTATTGTTTACTGGGGTATACCACACTTTTTTAAATAGAGATATTTGCGGCTGAACAGTGAGCGATACACTCAAACTGCTTTTTTTTTTAGATAACAAAGGCCCAAAACTGGATAGTACAGCGATTTGACCCGTGGAACTGCGAAACCACACTGGGATGTCGGGCCTACACAAGACTATTTTCAACAGATATATTTTTGTGTCACAACTAGAGATGAGCGGTGTTCGACTAGAACTGTTCGCCAATCTCAAATTCGAGCTGTTTTGGGCGGTGTTCGAGTTGTTCGACGAACCCGAACGATTTGCAAAAAATTCGGCTGTTCGAGGTTATGTTCGATAACTGTTCGTGCACCAAAAGCGTGTCCTGCATGTCTGGCGCTATTTAGAGCACCAATCATGCAGGGATTGTCTGCCACTCACTGTAATGCCACAGCCATGGTGGTTGTGGCATTACAGTGATTGCCCAAATCGATGGGAACAGTGCCAACAGTGAAACATGAAATGCCAGCAATTCAGCAGTGCATACACCGGTACCCGACAATTTAGAACCGAAAGAATAGAGCTTCACACATAGATTAGATAGATATAAACATGTCAGCCACATATATACGAAGTACAGTGAAAGTGCTGCTTACTGTACTTGTCATTTAGCGTAAAGGATTTATCAAAAAAAAATAATAGTGTTTTCATGCACCGTCTCTTTAAAAAAGCCGGCCGGCAATTCAGCAGCGGTACCCGACAATTTATAACAGACAGAATAGAGCTTCACACATAGATTAGATAGATAGAAACATGTCAGCCACATATATACGAAGTACAGTGACAGTGTTGCTTACTGTACTTGTCATTTAGCGTAAAGGATTTATCAAAAAAAATAATAGTGTTTTCATGCACCGTCTCTTTAAAAAAGCCGGCCGGCAATTCAGCAGCGGTACCCGACAATTTAGAATAGAAGGAATAGAGAATCACACATAGATTAGATAGATAGAAACATGTCAGTCACATATATATGAAGTACAGTGATAGTGTTGGTTACTGTACTTGTCATTTAGTATTAAAATAAAGGATTTATTATTAAAAAAATTGGCGTGGGGTTCCCCTTAATTTTAGGCTCTAGCGGAGGTTAAGCAGACGGCTGGGGCAGATGTTTGAAGCCTGGGAAGGGGGTAATACCCACGGAGCTTCCCAGGCTACTAATATCAGCCCCCAGCTGAATACATAGCCTTTACTAGCTATTAAAATGGGGGACACCCCAAAAAAAATGACGTGGGGTGCCCCCTAATTTAATAGCTAGCAAAGGCTAGGCAGACAGCTGGGGGCTGATATTAATAGCCCAGGAAGGGAGCCATGAATATTGGCCCCCTCCCAGGCTAGAAACACCAGCCGTCAGCCGCCCCAGAAATGGCGCATTCATAGGATGCGCCAATTCTGGCACTTAGCCTCGCTCTTCCACGCTGCCCTGGTGCGGTGGCAGGGGGTAATAGGGTTGGGGTTGATGTCAGCTTATAATGCCAGCTGACATCAAGCCCAGGTTAGTAATGGAGAGGCGTCTATAAGACACCCCCATTACTAACCCCATAGTCAAAGTTAAAAAAAACACAAACACCCAGAATAAAGTCCTTTAATTGAAATAAAGACACAATCCTTTATTGTTCTAAATTAAACCATACTTACCGTCACGCCCATTCCAGCTGAAGCCAACGATCTCCTGCAATAAAAGAAAAATAATAAAGCAACCTCATCCTTACCTTTCCATGGTTCCCACGACAGCTTCAGCTCTGCTACATCGAGATGACAGGCTGGACCGCAGCAGAACGCTGCCATCCAGCCTCTCATCCCGCAGACACTGAGAAGCGCAGGCTTGCTTGCGCTGCTCAGCGTCTCTCTGTGATGACATCCAGATGAGCCGAGTTCATGTCCAATGAACTCGGCTCACCTCATGCACGTCACTGACAGCGTGGGAAAATTCTCACGCTGAAGCGGTGAGTGCAGGAGAATTCTCCCACGCTGTCAGTGACGTGCATAAGGTGAGCTCATGTCCAATGAACTCAGCTCACCTCCTGCACGTCACTGACAGCGTGGGAGAATTCTCCTGCACTCAGCGCTTCAGCGTGAGAATTCTCCCACGCTGAAGCGCTGAGTGCAGGAGAATTTTCCCACGCTGTCAGTGACGTGCATAAGGTGAGCTCATGTCCAATGAACTCAGCTCACCTCCTGCACGTCACTGACAGCGTGGGAGAATTCTCCTGCACTCAGCGCTTCAGTGTGAGAATTCTCCCACGCTGAAGCGCTGAGTGCAGGAGAATTTTCCCACGCTGTCAGTGACGTGCATGAGGTGAGCCGAGTTCATTGGACATTAACTCGGCTCATCTGAATGCCCTCACAGAGAGACACTGTGGAGCGCAAGCAAGCCTGCGCTTCTCAGTGTCTGCGGGATGAGAGGCTGGATGGCAGCGTTCTGCTGCGGTCCAGCCTGTCATCTCGATGTAGCAGAGCTGAAGCTGTCATGGGAACCATGGAAAGGTAAGGATGATGTTGCTTTATTATTTTTCTTTTATTTCAGGAGATCGTTGGCTTCAGCTGGAATGGGCGTGATGGTAAGTATGGTTTAATTTAGAACAATAAAGAATTGTGTCTTTATTTCAATTAAAGGACTTTTTTCTGGGTGTTGTGTTTTTTTTAAATACTTTACTAGAAATTCATGGTGGTCATGTCTAATATTGGCGTGACCCCATGAATTTCGGGCTTAGGGCCAGCTGATAATGCCAAGCTGGCCCTAACCCCTTTATTACCCAGTGAGCCACCGCATCAGGGCCCTGGATGAGTTGGGTACAGCGCCAGAAGATGGCGCTTCTATGAACGCGCCATTTTCCGGGGTGGCTGCGGACTGCAATTTGCAGCGGGGGTGGCCCAGAAAGCTTGGGCCTCCCTGCGCTGCGGATTCCAGCCCCCAGCTGCCTAGTTGTACCTGGCTGGACACAAAAACAGGGCGAAGCCCCACGTCAATTTTCTTTAAATTATTTCATGAAATAATTAAGAAAAAAAGGGCTTCCCTATATTGTTGTGTCCGGCCAGGTACAAATAGGCAGCTGGTGGTTGGGGGCAGCCCGTTCCTGCCTGCTGTACCTGGCTGGACACAAATATAGTGCGAAGCCACACGTCAATTTTTTTTAAATTATTTCATGAATTTCCTGAAATAATTTAAAAAAATTGAAGTGGGGCTTCGCACTATATTTGTGTCCAGCCAGGTACAGCAGGCAGGAACGGGCTGCCCCCATCCACCAGCTGCCTATTTGTACCTGGCCGGACACAACAATATAGGGAAGCCCTTTTTTTCTTAATTATTTCATGAATTTCATGAAATAATTAAAAAAAATTGAAGTGGGGCTTCGCACTATATTTGTGTCCAGCCAGGTACAGCAGGCAGGAACGGGCTGCCCCCAACCACCAGCTGCGTATTTGTACCTGGCCGGACACAACAATATAGGGAAGGCCTTTTTTTCTTAATTATTTCATGAATTTCATGAAATAATTTAAAAAAAAGTACGTGGGGCTTCGCCCTATTTTTGTGTCCAGCCAGGTACAACTAGGCAGCTGGGGGCTGGAATCTGCAGCGCAGGGAGGCCCAAGCTTTCTGGGCCGCCCCCCGCTACAAATTGCAGTCCGCAGCCACCCCGGAAAATGGCGCGTTCATAGAAGCGCCATCTTCTGGCGCTGTACCCAACTCATCCAGGGCCCTGGTGCGGTGGCTCACTGGGTAATAAAGGGGTTAGGGCCAGCTTGGTATTATCAGCTGGCCCCAAGCCCAAAATTCATGGGGTCACGCCAGTAATAGACATGACCGCCATGAATTTCTAGTAAACCAGGGGAGGAGTCCTGAGGAGATAATTTGCATATTCCCACTGCATTTTGGGGTAAGTGAAGAGTCTCCGCGAGCTCAAAGAACACTGGATTTTGGCTGTTGGAGCTGAAAAGAGGACATCGGTAAACCAGGGGAGGAGTCCTGAGGAGATAATTTGCATATTCCCACTGCATTTTGTGGTAAGTGAAGAGTCTCCACGAGCTCAAAGAACACTGGATTTTGGCTGTTGGAGCTGAAAAGAGGACATCGGTAAACCAGGGGAGGAGTCCTGAGGAGATAATTTGCATATTCCCACTGCATTTTGGGGTAAGTGAAGAGTCTCCACGAGCTCAAAGAACACTGGATTTTGGCTGTTGGAGCTGAAAAGAGGACATCGGTAAACCAGGGGAGGAGTCCTGAGGAGATAATTTGCATATTCCCACTGCATTTTGGGGTAAGTGAAGAGTCTCCACGAGCTCAAAGAACACTGGATTTTGGCTGTTGGAGCTGAAAAGAGGACATCGGTAAACCAGGGGAGGAGTCCTGAGGAGATAATTTGCATATTCCCACTGCATTTTGGGGTAAGTGAAGAGTCTCCACGAGCTCAAAGAACACTGGATTTTGGCTGTTGGAGCTGAAAAGAGGACATCGGTAAACCAGGGGAGGAGTACTGAGGAGATAATTTGCATATTCCCACTGCATTTTGGGGTAAGTGAAGAGTCTCCACGAGCTCAAAGAACACTGGATTTTGGCTGTTGGAGCTGAAAAGAGGACATCGGTAAACCAGGGGAGGAGTCCTGAGGAGATAATTTGCATATTCCCACTGCATTTTGGGGTAAGTGAAGAGTCTCCGCGAGCTCAAAGAACACTGGATTTTGGCTGTTGGAGCTGAAAAGAGGACATCGGTAAACCAGGGGAGGAGTCCTGAGGAGATAATTTGCATATTCCCACTGCATTTTGGGGTAAGTGAAGAGTCTCCACGAGCTCAAAGAACACTGGATTTTGGCTGTTGGAGCTGAAAAGAGGATATCAGTAAACCAGGGGAGGAGTCCTGAGGAGATAATTTGCATATTCCCACTGCATTTTGGGGTAAGTGAAGAGTCTCCACGAGCTCAAAGAACACTGGATTTTGGCTGTTGGAGCTGAAAAGAGGACATCAGTAAACCAGGGGAGGAGTCCTGAGGAGATAATTTGCATAGAAGAGTCTCCGCGAGCTCAAAGAACACTGGATTTTGGCTGTTGGAGCTGAAAAGAGGACATCGGTAAACCAGGGGAGGAGTCCTGAGGAGATAATTTGCATATTCCCACTGCATTTTGGGGTAAGTGAAGAGTCTCCACGAGCTCAAAGAACACTGGATTTTGGCTGTTGGAGCTGAAAAGAGGACATCGGTAAACCAGGGGAGGAGTCCTGAGGAGATAATTTGCATATTCCCACTGCATTTTGGGGTAAGTGAAGAGTCTCCGCGAGCTCAAAGAACACTGGATTTTGGCTGTTGGAGCTGAAAAGAGGACATCGGTAAACCAGGGGAGGAGTCCTGAGGAGATAATTTGCATATTCCCACTGCATTTTGGGGTAAGTGAAGAGTCTCCACGAGCTCAAAGAACACTGGATTTTGGCTGTTGGAGCTGAAAAGAGGACATCGGTAAACCAGGGGAGGAGTCCTGAGGAGATAATTTGCATATTCCCACTGCATTTTGGGGTAAGTGAAGAGTCTCCGCGAGCTCAAAGAACACTGGATTTTGGCTGTTGGAGCTGAAAAGAGGACATCGGTAAACCAGGGGAGGAGTCCTGAGGAGATAATTTGCATATTCCCACTGCATTTTGGGGTAAGTGAAGAGTCTCCACGAGCTCAAAGAACACTGGATTTTGGCTGTTGGAGCTGAAAAGAGGACATCAGTAAACCAGGGGAGGAGTCCTGAGGAGATAATTTGCATATTCCCACTGCATTTTGGGGTAAGTGAAGAGTCTCCACGAGCTCAAAGAACACTGGATTTTGGCTGTTGGAGCTGAAAAGAGGACATCAGTAAACCAGGGGAGGAGTCCTGAGGAGATAATTTGCATAGAAGAGTCTCCGCGAGCTCAAAGAACACTGGATTTTGGCTGTTGGAGCTGAAAAGAGGACATCGGTAAACCAGGGGAGGAGTCCTGAGGAGATAATTTGCATATTCCCACTGCATTTTGGGGTAAGTGAAGAGTCTCCGCGAGCTCAAAGAACACTGGATTTTGGCTGTTGGAGCTGAAAAGAGGACATCGGTAAACCAGGGGAGGAGTCCTGAGGAGATAATTTGCATATTCCCACTGCATTTTGGGGTAAGTGAAGAGTCTCCGCGAGCTCAAAGAACACTGGATTTTGGCTGTTGGAGCTGAAAAGAGGACATCGGTAAACCAGGGGAGGAGTCCTGAGGAGATAATTTGCATATTCCCACTGCATTTTGGGGTAAGTGAAGAGTCTCCACGAGCTCAAAGAACACTGGATTTTGGCTGTTGGAGCTGAAAAGAGGACATCGGTAAACCAGGGGAGGAGTCCTGAGGAGATAATTTGCATATTCCCACTGCATTTTGGGGTAAGTGAAGAGTCTCCGCGAGCTCAAAGAACACTGGATTTTGGCTGTTGGAGCTGAAAAGAGGACATCGGTAAACCAGGGGAGGAGTCCTGAGGAGATAATTTGCATATTACCACTGCATTTTGGGGTAAGTGAAGAGTCTCCGCGAGCTCAAAGAACACTGGATTTTGGCTGTTGGAGCTGAAAAGAGGACATCGGTAAACCAGGGGAGGAGTCCTGAGGAGATAATTTGCATATTCCCACTGCATTTTGGGGCTGTTGGAGCTGAAAAGAGGACATCGGTAAACCAGGGGAGGAGTCCTGAGGAGATAATTTGCATATTCCCACTGCATTTTGGGGCTGTTGGAGCTGAAAAGAGGACATCGGTAAACCAGGGGAGGAGTCCTGAGGAGATAATTTGCATATTCCCACTGCATTTTGGGGTAAGTGAAGAGTCTCCGCGAGCTCAAAGAACACTGGATTTTGGCTGTTGGAGCTGAAAAGAGGACATCGGTAAACCAGGGGAGGAGTCCTGAGGAGATAATTTGCATATTCCCACTGCATTTTGGGGTAAGTGAAGAGTCTCCGCGAGCTCAAAGAACACTGGATTTTGGCTGTTGGAGCTGAAAAGAGGACATCGGTAAACCAGGGGAGGAGTCCTGAGGAGATAATTTGCATATTCCCACTGCATTTTGGGGCTGTTGGAGCTGAAAAGAGGACATCGGTAAACCAGGGGAGGAGTCCTGAGGAGATAATTTGCATATTCCCACTGCATTTTGGGGCTGTTGGAGCTGAAAAGAGGACATCGGTAAACCAGGGGAGGAGTCCTGAGGAGATAATTTGCATATTCCCACTGCATTTTGGGGTAAGTGAAGAGTCTCCGCGAGCTCAAAGAACACTGGATTTTGGCTGTTGGAGCTGAAAAGAGGACATCGGTAAACCAGGGGAGGAGTCCTGAGGAGATAATTTGCATATTACCACTGCATTTTGGGGTAAGTGAAGAGTCTCCGCGAGCTCAAAGAACACTGGATTTTGGCTGTTGGAGCTGAAAAGAGGACATCGGTAAACCAGGGGAGGAGTCCTGAGGAGATAATTTGCATATTCCCACTGCATTTTGGGGCTGTTGGAGCTGAAAAGAGGACATCGGTAAACCAGGGGAGGAGTCCTGAGGAGATAATTTGCATATTCCCACTGCATTTTGGGGCTGTTGGAGCTGAAAAGAGGACATCGGTAAACCAGGGGAGGAGTCCTGAGGAGATAATTTGCATATTCCCACTGCATTTTGGGGCTGTTGGAGCTGAAAAGAGGACATCGGTAAACCAGGGGAGGAGTCCTGAGGAGATAATTTGCATATTCCCACTGCATTTTGGGGCTGTTGGAGCTGAAAAGAGGACATCGGTAAACCAGGGGAGGAGTCCTGAGGAGATAATTTGCATATTCCCACTGCATTTTGGGGTAAGTGAAGAGTCTCCGCGAGCTCAAAGAACACTGGATTTTGGCTGTTGGAGCTGAAAAGAGGACATCGGTAAACCAGGGGAGGAGTCCTGAGGAGATAATTTGCATATTACCACTGCATTTTGGGGTAAGTGAAGAGTCTCCGCGAGCTCAAAGAACACTGGATTTTGGCTGTTGGAGCTGAAAAGAGGACATCGGTAAACCAGGGGAGGAGTCCTGAGGAGATAATTTGCATATTCCCACTGCATTT
The DNA here is from genome assembly GCF_046119375.1 of Phyllobates terribilis. Lineage (NCBI taxonomy): Eukaryota > Metazoa > Chordata > Amphibia > Anura > Dendrobatidae > Phyllobates > Phyllobates terribilis. The sequence continues at coordinate 45,319,264 of NW_027362764.1, read as the reverse complement.
TGGGGCTGTTGGAGCTGAAAAGAGGACATCGGTAAACCAGGGGAGGAGTCCTGAGGAGATAATTTGCATATTCCCACTGCATTTTGGGGCTGTTGGAGCTGAAAAGAGGACATCGGTAAACCAGGGGAGGAGTCCTGAGGAGATAATTTGCATATTCCCACTGCATTTTGGGGTAAGTGAAGAGTCTCCGCGAGCTCAAAGAACACTGGATTTTGGCTGTTGGAGCTGAAAAGAGGACATCGGTAAACCAGGGGAGGAGTCCTGAGGAGATAATTTGCATATTACCACTGCATTTTGGGGTAAGTGAAGAGTCTCCGCGAGCTCAAAGAACACTGGATTTTGGCTGTTGGAGCTGAAAAGAGGACATCGGTAAACCAGGGGAGGAGTCCTGAGGAGATAATTTGCATATTCCCACTGCATTTTGGGGCTGTTGGAGCTGAAAAGAGGACATCGGTAAACCAGGGGAGGAGTCCTGAGGAGATAATTTGCATATTCCCACTGCATTTTGGGGCTGTTGGAGCTGAAAAGAGGACATCGGTAAACCAGGGGAGGAGTCCTGAGGAGATAATTTGCATATTCCCACTGCATTTTGGGGCTGTTGGAGCTGAAAAGAGGACATCGGTAAACCAGGGGAGGAGTCCTGAGGAGATAATTTGCATATTCCCACTGCATTTTGGGGCTGTTGGAGCTGAAAAGAGGACATCGGTAAACCGCGCGCCTACCGGCGCGCGCATTTTGAAGCTTTTTGAAGCTTTTTTTTTAAGCTTTTTTCACTGTTTTCAGAACATTAACAATAAGAACATGGAAGAGTCCAGGAGCCATTTGGTGAGCTGCATATCCTGCTACATGTTCACAGACTTGCCAGTGGAAAAGCCAGACTTCACATGCCAGAAATGCAAGCTTGTGTCCCTGTTGGAGGAAAAGTTGCGAAATCTAGAAGAGAGGTTAACTACCTTGAAAATCATTAAGGAAGGTGAAGAGTTCTTAGACAGAGCAGAATTATCTCTTCATGATTCAGAAAGAGAAGAAATTCGAACTGCACCTGACGAAACAGAGGAATGGAAGCATGTGACCCACAGAAGCAGGAGGATCGAGAGGCAGTCAGCACCCATACTGCTCAGGAACCAGTACCAGGCTCTCACACAGGAGAACCATGAAGAAATACAGCAAGATAAGACTTTGCCAGCAATGAATAACCTTGTAAGCCCTCAGAATCCTCCTGGATGGAGAAAGAAGAATGTTGTAAAGAAAAAACGGAGAGTGGTGGTCATGGGGGATTCCCTGTTAAGAGGAACAGAGGCCGCTATCTGCAGACCAGACATAACCTCAAGAGAAATGTGCTGTCTTCCAGGAGCAAAAATTAAAGATGTGTCTGACAGGATATCAAGACTCTTCAGACCTACAGATCACTACCCATTCCTGCTAATACATGTGGGGACAAATGACACCGCAAGAAAGGACCTGGAAACCATCTGCAGTGACTTTGAAGACTTAGGCAAGAAAGTGAAAGAATTGGGAGCGCAGGTGGTCTTCTCATCCATCCTCCCAGTGGATGGCCATGGAACAATGAGGTGGAATAAGATTCTACAGGTGAACAACTGGCTACGTCGATGGTGCCGTCAACAAGGATTTGGATTTCTGGATCACGGAATGAATTACCTATACGATGGACTACTTGCTAGAGATGGGGTGCACCTTACGAAGACTGGAAAACATGTATTTGGAAGTCGCCTTGCTACACTCATCAGAAGAGCTTTAAACTAGAACAATGTGGGAAGGGAAGCAAAAGGCCAGAAAAAGCCATACAGCTGACAAATACTATTGAGATCTCTGCTACTGGAAGTGGAAAAGAAGAACAAAGACAAAAAAATCGAAATAATAAAAATATGGGAGGAAGAGAAACCAATCACAAACTAAAATGTTTTTATACAAATGGGCAACAAACAAGGAGAATTGGAACTACTAATGCAGGAAAAGGAATATGATGTCATTGGAATCACTGAAACTTGGTGGGACGATACACATGATTGGAATAAAAGGCTAAAAGGATACAACTTATTTGCAAGAAACAGACTTGATAAACGAGGAGGAGGTGTTGCATTGTATGTTAGAAAAGCGTATATCTGCACAGAGATTGAAGCTTCAGAGACTGGGAGTTCTGTGGAAACTGTTTGGGTAAGAATACAAGGAGAGAACAACAGAAAGGACACCATTGTAGGCATTTACTACAGGCCACCTGGGCAAGCTGAAGATATGGATGAACTCTTTATGTATCAAATGACCAAGTTCTCCAAAAAATATGACGTAGTGGTCATGGGAGATTTCAACTATCCAGACATTTGTTGGGAATCTCTCTCAAGTAAAACTAACAGGTCAAGCAAATTCTTATCCTCTCTTGCTGACAACTTTATCTTCCAAAGGGTAGGGGAGAAAACAAGGGGATCTGCTACTTTGGATCTAATTCTTATAAACAGGGAGGAAATGGTTGAGGAGGTAAAGGTGGCTGGGACCCTAGGAGGCAGCGATCATGCTATTATAGAATTTTGGATAACTAGAGGAGGAAGACATGTGAAGACTCAAACTTCAAACTTCAAGGTTAGATTTTAGAAAGGCAGATTTTAAGAGACTCAGAAAGAGAATAGGAGGGATCCAATGGCTGGATGTCCTTAAGGACAAAAATGTCCAGGAAGGATGGGAAATTTTTAAAAATGAGATTCTCAAAGCACAATCGTTAACAATCCCGAAAAGTAGGAAAAATGGGAAGCATTTAAGGAAACCAGGATGGATGAACACAGAACTTAAACACATGCTAAAAAGAAAGAAAGAAATGTTTATTAAATGGAAAGAGGGAGGCATATCTAAAGAAGATTATAATGCAGTCTGCAGATCCTGTAGGGCACGTATCAGGTTAGCTAAAGCTGACAATGAATTAAGGCTTGCAAGAGATGTCAAAAGCAATAATAAAGGATTTTGGGGGTATGTCAAAAGTAAAAGAAAAGTCAAAGATGCTATAGGATTTTTACAGGATGAAAATGGAGAAATGGTAAGAGAGGATGTTGAGAAGGCCGAACTTTTTAATTCCTATTTTGCATCTGTTTTCTCTCAGAAAGAAAATGTAACATCAACTGATCTTCACTGTCCTTTTAAAGGAATAGAGGAATCCAAGTTATCAGTAAACAGAGAGATTGTGAGGGAATATTTAGCTAACATAAATGAGTTCAAGTCTCCAGGTCCAGATGAATTACACCCCAGAGTACTGAAGGAGATTGTAGAAGAAATTTTAGAACCACTCTCCATAATCTTTGAAAATTCTTGGAGAACAGGAGAAGTCCCAGAAGACTGGAGAAGAGCAAATGTTGTTCCTATCTTCAAAAAGGGGAAGAAGGTGGACTCAGGGAACTATAGGCCGGTGAGTCTGACTTCTATACCAGGAAAGATCTTTGAACAAATTATTAAACAACATGTATGTAAGTACATGGATAAGAATGAAGTGATTAACCAGAGTCAGCATGGGTTTGTAACTAACAAGTCATGTCAGACTAACTTAATTTCCTTCTATGACAGAATCACTGACTGGGTGGATCAGGGAAATGCTGTAGATATAGTATATCTTGACTTCAGCAAAGCATTTGACAAAGTATCTCACATCATCCTTATTGAAAAAATGACCAAGTATGCAATGGACCAGGCAACTGTTAGGTGGATTCATAACTGGCTTAGTGATCGGACTCAAAGGGTGGTTGTAAATGGCTTCACATCCAGCTGGATGAATGTCTCAAGTGGGGTACCACAGGGCTCCGTCCTGGGACCTGTATTGTTCAACATCTTTATCAATGATTTAGATGAAGGAATTGAGGGTAAACTGATTAAATTTGCTGATGACACAAAGCTAGGAGGGATAGCTAATACTAGAGAAGAGAGAGAGAGGATTCAAAAAGACCTAAATAAACTGGAGCAGTGGGCAGCAACCAACAGAATGGTTTTTAACAGGGAAAAATGCAAAGTACTACATCTGGGCAATAAAAATGAAAAAAGCATATACAGAATGGGAGGAATAGAGCTAAGCAACAGTACATGTGAAAAAGACTTAGGTATACTAATAGATCATAGACTGAACATGAGTCAACAGTGTGATGCAGCAGCAAAAAAGGCAAATACAATTCTGGGATGTATTAACAGAAGCATACAGTCTAGATCACGTGAAGTCATTATCGGTCTTTACTCCTCTTTGGTCAGACCTCATCTGGAATACTGTGTACAGTTTTGGGCACCACATTTTAAAAAAGACATAGACAAACTGGAGCAAGTTCAGAGAAGAGCGACCAGAATGGTGACTGGTCTGCAAACCATGTCCTATGAGGAACGGTTGCAGGATTTGGGAATGTTTAGCTTGCAAAAAAGAAGACTGAGAGGAGACTTAATAGCTGTCTACAAATATGTCAAGGGCTGTCACATTGTAGAAGGATCATCTTTATTCTCATTTGCACAAGGAAAGACTAGAAGCAATGGGATGAAACTAAATGGGAGGAGACACAGATTAGATATTAGAAAAAACTTTTTGACAGTTAGGGTGATTAATGAGTGGAACAGGCTGCCACGAGAGGTGGTGAGTTCCCCTTCAATGGACGTCTTCAAACAGAGGCTGGACAGACATCTGTCTGAGATGATCTAGTGAATCCTGCTTTGAGCAGGGGGTTGGACCAGATGACCCAGGAGGTCCCTTCCAACTCTACCATTCTATGATTCTATGATTCTATTTAAAAAAAACACAACACCCAGAATAAAGTCCTTTAATTGAAATAAAGACACAATTCTTTATTGTTCTAAATTAAACCATACTTACCATCACACCCATTCCAGCTGAAGCCAACGATCTCCTGCAATAAAAGAAAAATAATAACCCAACCTCATCCTTACCTTTCCATGGTTCCCACGACAGCTTCAGCTCTGCTACATCGAGATGACTGGCTGGACCGCAGCAGAACGCTGCCATCCAGTCTGTCATCCCGCAGACACTGAGAAGCGCAGGCATGCTTGCGCTCCTCACTGTCTCGCTGTGACGGCATCCAGATGAGCCGAGGTCATGTCCAATGAACTCGGCTCACCTCATGCACGTCACTGACAGCGTGGGAAAATTCTCACGCTGAAGTGCTGAGTGCAGGAGAATTCTCCCACGCTGTCAGTGATGTGCATGAGGTGAGCTCATGTCCAATGAACTCAGCTCACCTCCTGCACGTCACTGACAGCGTGGGAAAATTCTCCTGCAATCAGCGCTTCAGTGTGAGAATTTTCCCACGCTGTCAGTGACGTGCATGAGGTGAGCCGAGTTCATTGGACATGAACTCGGCTCATCTGGATGTCGTCACAGAGAGACGCTGAGCAGCGCAAGCAAGCCTGCGCTTCTCAGTGTCTGCGGGATGACAGGCTGGATGGCAGCGTTCTGCTGCGGTCCAGCCTGTCATCTCGATGTAGCAGAGCTGAAGCTGTCGTGGGAACCATGGAAAGGTAAGGATGAGGTTGCTTTATTATTTTTCTTTTATTGCAGGAGATCGTTGGCTTCAGCTGGAATGGGCGTGATGGTAAGTATGGTTTAATTTAGAACAATAAAGGATTGTGTCTTTATTTCAATTAAAGGACTTTATTCTGGGTGTTTGTGTTTTTTTTAACTTTGACTATGGGGTTAGTAATGGGGGTGTCTTATAGACGCCTCTCCATTACTAACCTGGGCTTGATGTCAGCTGGCATTATAAGCTGACATCAACCCCAACCCTATTACCCCCTGCCACCGCACCAGGGCAGCGTGGAAGAGCGAGGCTAAGTGCCAGAATTGGCGCATCCTATGAATGCGCCATTTCTGGGGCAGCTGACGGCTGGTGTTTCTAGCCTGGGAGGGGGCCAATATTCATGGCTCCCTTCCTGGGCTATTAATATCAGCCCCCAGCTGTCTGCCTAGCCTTTGCTAGCTATTAAATTAGGGGGGACCCCACGTCATTTTTTTGGGGGGGTCCCCCATTTTAATAGCTAGTAAAGGCTATGTATTCAGCTGGGGGCTGATATTAGTAGCCTGGGAAGCTCCGTGGGTATTACTCCCTTCCCAGGCTTCAAACATCTGCCCCAGCCGTCTGCTTAACCTCCGCTAGAGCCTAAAATTAAGGGGAACCCCACGCCAATTTTTTTAATAATAAATCCTTTATTTTAATACTAAATGACAAGTACAGTAACCAACACTATCACTGTACTTCATATATATGTGACTGACATGTTTCTATCTATCTAATCTATGTGTGATGCTCTATCTTTCTGTTCTAAATTGTCGAGTACCGCTGCTGAATTGCCGGCCGGCTTTTTTAAAGAGACAGTGCATGAAAACACTATTATTTTTTTAAATAAATCCTTTACACTAAATGACAAGTACAGTAAGCAACACTATCACTGTACTTATTATATATGTGACTGACATGTTTCTATCTATCTAATCTATGTGTGAAGCTCTATTCTTTCTGTTCTAAATTGTCGGGTACAGATGCTGAATTGCCGGCCGGCTTTTTTAAAGAGACGGTGCATGAAAACACTAATATTTTTTTTAATAAATCCTTTACACTAAATGACAAGTGCAGTAACCAACACTGTCACTGTGCTTCTTATATGTGTGACTGACATGTTTCTATCTATCTAATCTATGTGTGATGCTCTATTCCTTCTTGTCTAAATTGTCGGGTACCGGTGTATGCCGCTGCTGAATTTGCCGGCCGGCTTTTTTAAAGAGAGTGTCTTCTGAGCAGTTTGTCAGCTTTTGGACACCTTTGCAGGTGTTTTCTATGTGTTTCTATGTGTTTTTGTTTGCCTGCCATTGGTTTTAACGGTGTTCGACGGTGTTCTAAGGTGTTCGACGAACAGTTCGACGAACAGTTCCTCGAACATCCCGGTGTTCGACGAACCGAACTTAACCCGAACACTACGGGGGTGGCTCAACACTAGTCACAACAGTCAGGAGACACTACTGTTTTTCTTTACGGAAAAAACTACCAAAACCTGAATAATAGAGATTTTTTACCATGGGATGACAAAACCACAGTTATTGTTTACTGGGGTATACCACACTTTTTTAAATAGAGATATTTGCGGCTGAACAGAGAGCGACACACTCAAACTGTTTTTTTTAGATACAAATGGCCCAAAAGTGGATAATACAGAGGTTTGAACCGTGAAACTGCAAAGCCACACTTGTATTTCTCGGGCCTACACCAGACTATTTTCAACAGATATATTTGTGTCTGAACAATCAGGAGACACTATTTATTTTTTACGGCAAAAAATGCCAAAAGCAGGATAATAGAGATGTTTTACCGTGGAACAGCAAAACCACAGTTATAATTTACTGGTGTATACCAGACTTTTTTGAAAATATATATATTTGCGACTGAACAGTGAGCGACACACTCAAACTGTTTTTTTTTAGATACAAATGGCCCAAAAGTGGATAATACAGAGGTTTGTACCGTGGAACTGCAAAACCACACTTGTATTTCTCGGGCCTACACCAGACTATTTTCAACAGATATATTTGTGTCTGAAAAATCAGGGAGACACTATTATTTTTTTTTTTACAGCAAAAAATGCAAAAAGCAGGATAATAGAGATTTTTTTACCGTGGAACAGCAAAAGCACACTTCTGTCTCTCTGGCCTACACCAGACTATTTTCAACAGATATATTTGTGTCTGAAAAATCAGGGAGACACTATTATTATTTTTATACAGCAAAAAATGCCAAAAACAGGATAATAGAGATGTTTTACCGTGGAACATCAAAACCACAGTAATAATTTACTGGTGTATACCAGACTTTTTTAAATATATATATTTGCGGCTGAACAGTGAGCGACACACTCAAACTGTTTTTTTTAGATACAAATGGCCCATAGAACTGCAAAACCACACTTCTATTTCTCTGGCCTACACCAGACTATTTTCAACAGATATATTTGTGTCTGAAAAATCAGAGGCACACTTTTTTTTGGGGGGGGGGGGCACCAAAAGGTTAATAAGATGGGTATTTATACATTGTGAAGGAGGAAAAAAATAAGAGGATTTAGATTAAAAAAAAGGATTTTTCCTGGCCCCTGGGACCTGGAGCTAAGTCCAGCAATTTCAGCAACAGGAGCAGCACACAGGACTGTAATGCAGCGTTTGCTGGTATAACCACTGCGTCTCCTATACAGCCTGCCTGCCTGCCTGATATACCTGGGATGGATATTAGTCCTGAGAAGGACTGTTTGTTTGATCTGGCAGCCTTTACAGACCCTACACTAACTATTTTGCAGGATATAACTCTCCCTAAATCAGCAGCGCTGTCCCTACACTGTCTGATCCGGAGCGACTGTGTCCAAGATGGCGGCGCCCGGTTTTAAATACTCGAGGTGACGCTGTGCGGCCAGCCAATCACTGTAATGCCCACAAAAAACATGGCTGCGGCATTACAGTGACTGGCTGGCAATCCCTGCATGTTCATTGGCTCTGTAAAGAGCGCCAAACATGCAGGGCGGAGACCCGAGCTCCCGCCCGAGTAACCCGGAAATGCTCGGTGCTCGCCGAACATCCCGAGTAGCGTGATGCTCGGGCGAGTACCGAGCAGTGTCGAGCATGTTCGCTCAACACTACTAGGGATAGATGAATGTCACTTTGTTCGGACTTCCGTCTATCAAACAACTATCACATCATCCAGTGGATATGCCATAAATGTATGAGATGTGAACACTTTAACCTAAATGATCAAATAACCTTAAAGTCTGAATTGTGTAGCATCGTGTGAGTCATCTTTTTCTATGACATTTTCCATGTCTTGTATCATTACATTGATGGCATTGGTAAGCAACAGATTTAGTTTTCAATGTCAACGTGCATTATGTTATCTCTCCTGGGTTGCCTGGATTATCAATTAAGAAGACAAAACTGGAAGGATTAGGTACAAATGCATGTTCCTGGTATATCTCATTTTGAGAAACAATGGAGTGATATTCAACATGACTTTGGTATATTCCTATCAGTAGCTCCATGTGGTAGAATCTGAACTCAGCTGGAACTGCAGACAAATATATTATTAATGCAAACATAATCCAGAACGTCAGGGTGAATATATTCCTTTCCTATACATAACCCCTTAAAGAAGATGTGACATGAAGGCTCCCTGGGCCGTGGGGCACCCGGAACCGGGCTTCAGTGCAATGTTGGGGGTAGTAGTGGCAACCCGATCCCGTGGCTCAGGGTGGTCAGACCAAATGCTGTGGCAGTCTATTTGTAGGGTTTTGAATGTCCGACAACGCCACCCATGGATTGCGGTCAGGGATGACCGCCGCTGCAAGGCAGACCGCTGAGGCTGATGTTTGTATGCAGCACAAGGATAGGATAACTCCCCACGGGAAGAGTGTAGCCTCAGGGCAGTGTAATAGGATGCTGGGAGTGATGGTGCAGGCCGCAATAATAAGGGTTCAGAGTCTGCTTCAAACAGTCCAGGGTCTTTATTGTAGTTAGTACTAATGACCCGACAGGAGTACAAGGTATGAATGGGCCAGAGTGTCTGAGAGCATTCGGGCAAGCCCCGCTGGTCAGGGTGAGTGGGTAGGCCTACCGTTCTCTCTCTGCCCTTGCTGACTATCCCCCTTTTCGTGGTGTGATAGCCCACGTCCCTGAGCTTGCCGTGTACTTTGCCTGTATGGCTTGCGACTCGGGCCTTGTGTACCTTAGCTTCTCCGTGCTGTACTGATCCCTCTGTGTGTGGCGGAGCCTCCAGGCTTCTTAGGCCAAGGGACCTGAAATCCCTCGCGGGTTGGTTATCTGCTGCCAGGCGTGCAACCCTGACAGCCTCGGACCCCAGTGTCCGGTTGTGTAGTTCTCTCTCAGCCAGGACCGGCTCTCGTCGCCTCTGTCCCTGGCTTGCTGTTCCTCTTCTGCCTCCCGGACTCCTCAGCTGCTGCTGACCTGTCCCTTTCCTCTGGGAACCCTTCTGGATGCTTCAGAAGTGGGTCCTGGTCTCTCTAACCCTGCCCTCAGTTCCAGTTTTTATAGGGGCAGCCTGCTCCCCCTACTGGCCTGGGACAGGAGGTGCTGCATGCTAATGGTCCCTGACCAGGGAACCTCCTTCCTGCTCTCAGACTCAGCCTTTAATATTTGTGGCATCCAGGACTGGGGTGACACATTCCCCCCTAGTAAATTTTAGTACACCGGGACTAACAAGAAACACAAATACAGGGTATAACCATAAACACCACAGGGAAAGAAATAGCAAACAACACCACATATTGAGTTCTTTAGGTCACAGTGTGGTCTGTGACCGGGTGTCCATTTCACCCCATAAGGTGAAGTTTTTGAGCGATGTGGGAACCTGTCCCTATAAACCCCAAGTTCCTGGCCGTGGGCGTGGCGGCAAGGCTGAGCTACCTACTTTGGACCACAAGGGACACGCCGGACAGGTTTTTCTTCTGTGGCCAACTTCACAAGAGGGCACCAAGTGCAACTATCTACATGGTAGTTCCGGTTATTCACTGTCCATAACCTGTCAGTCCATTGCATCTAGGAAAACTGGAGAAACATTATTAGTAACCAGGGTACAAACATAACACATTAAATATATACATTATACATTTAGATCTTCCAGTGAGCTGGCATTTGACCCCTAGTGCTCCGGGTTGACCTGCATAACCCACTGTATGGTGGTGGTCTAACCTGGCTTTCCCCACTAGTATTAAGGGTATAGCTACTAGCTGGGTTTACAGGCAGGGCAGGCAGCTGTCTGCGGGTCCTTTGGCTTACCACAGGCATGGCAGGTTCACTGTCAGCAGAGGGTTGACTCTCCTGGGCTGCTGGCATGGGTTCTTCTGCCTCTGGGGCTGCTTGTTCTTCTTGTTCTTCCTGCTTTCCTGTAGGCTCCTGCTGGGTAGGCTGAAGGAAGTGTCGGACGGGTACCACTATTGCATCGTTTATCTGAGCCCAGGTCCGGGGGAATTCTCCGAGAACTGTGCTGATCATTTCTTCCTTGCCCTCTGCGGGCTCAAGGTCATCTTGATCTTCATTTAGACTCTGTAGCTGCTCGGGGCACCGTTTTAGGTGGTCTCTGGAGACTGTGCTAGTGGTTTCTCCTCCATCCTTTGTAATCACACATACCTTCGGATTGTTGTGGTCGGACTGCAGTATTGTGTACGGGTCTCTCTCCCACTGGTCGTCCAGCTTGTGAAGCCTTCTCTTCCGCTTCAGGACCTGCTCACCAGGTTCCAGGGGACCAGCAGGGGCGTGTTGGTTGAAGAGCCTCTCTTGCTTTTCTCTCGCTTGAGCCAGACTCCTCTCCACACTCTCCTGTACCTTCTTGTACTGTAGCCGCTGTTCTGTATCCCAGTCCGCGTCTGGGGAGGTGTCCTCGGGTGTCAGGACTCCCATCTCCAAGTCTATCGGCAGCTTACCCGGTCTTGCGCGCATCAGGTAAGCCGGGGTGCAATTTGTAGCATTCACCGGGATATGGTTGTACAAGTCAATCAGGTCTGGCAGCTTCTCCGGCCACAGGCTGCGTTCTTCCAGGGGCAACGTCTTGAGGAGATCAATGATGATATTGTTAATTTTCTCACACAGCCCATTGGTTTGCGGGTGGTAAGGCATTGTCCGAATCTTCCTACAGCCATAGAGGTTGCAGAACTCCTGGAAGACTTCCGCCTCAAACACTGGACCTTGATCTGTCAAGACCTGGATGGCAGAAGTGTTGCTGGAAGGCTCTGGCCACTGTTTGGGCTGTCAGGTCTTTAACAGGAACCACCACCAGGAACCAGGAGTAATGATCCACAATTGTGAGGGCATAGACGTAGCCGGACCGGCTTGGAGCCAACTTCTCATGGTCCAGAGCTACTAGCTCAAGAGGCTGCCTGGTGATGATGGGCCTCAAGGGTGTCTTCTGGCTGGCACGGTCCTTCCTTCTGAGGTGGCATGGGCCGCAGTCCCTGCTCCACTTCTCTATGGCCCCTCTCATACCGATCCAGTAGAACCGCTCTCTCAGCAGGAACTCCAGTTTCTTCCACCCGAAGTGTCCCGCTCTGTCATGGTAGACCTCCAGGACCATTGCTGCATCTCGCCTTGGGACCACTATCTGCCAGGTCAGCTCGTGCGTCCGGTGGTTGACAAGCCTTCTGCACAGCTTGCCCTCGTAGAGGAATAGCCTGCTTTTCTTCTTCCATAACTGTTTGGCTTCCTCTGGAGCGTCCGGGCCAGGGCTAGCGTCTGCCTGGGTTAACAGGTCTTTCACCAGGCGAACTGCAGGGTCACTATCTTGCGTTTCAGCCCAGCCGTGGTGAGGTAAGGGGTTGAACATGACGGTAGTTAGGTCTTTGTCTCTTACCCGGTGAGAATACTGAGTGGCCCCATACCGGTGGAACGCAGGGAGCTCTACTTCCTCCAGCTGTTCCGAGTCTTCTTCTCCTTCAGGTAGGTGGGGCATTCTTGATAAGGCGTCTGCGTTGGCGTTGGTTAAGGCTGCCCGGTATTTGATGGTGAAGTCATTAGAGATGAGTGGTGTTCGAATCGAACTGTTCGCCAATCTCAAATTCGAGCTGTTTTGGGCGGTGTTCGAGCCGTTCGGCGAACACGAACGATTTGAAAAAATTCGGCTGTTCAAGGTTATGTTCGATAACTGTTCGTGCACCAAAATCATAACTGGATTTTTTCTCAGTAATGCTGAAAATTAATGTTAATACGCAGTTTGAGTGTACAGCGGGGCGGGGGGCAGGGGATGGATCTCTGCAGAAATAATGAAGATTTCCATTTTTTTTTCTTTCCTGCATTTACAGTGGGGAGGTGCAATCTGTCAGCCTATCAGCAGCGCACACACGGAGCGAACTGCTTTTTTTCACACAAGCAAGGGCATGTGTCATTGGCAGTGTATGTCACATGACCTTGCCCTATAAGACCCAGCCATTTTCCACGTCGCCACCATTTTCTCACTGCTGCAGCTGCATGTTAGACGGCACCGCTGTTGCTGTGTGCGCTATACTTTGTTAATTTCAAGCCACTTTTCGCACAAATCTACAGATAGCTTGGGAGTAGAGAATAGTTGTGATTGCAGTCCTTTTAAGGACTAGGTTACATCATTTCCTACGACTTTTATCAGGCAGGTCTGTGCTCTTAAATAGATAGGTTGGGAGTAAAGACTAATTGTAATTGCAGTCCTTTTCAGGGCTAGGTTACATCAGTTCCTTTCACTTTTATCAGGCAGGTCTGTGCTCTTAAATTGATAGGTTGGGAGTAAAGACTAATTGTAATTGCAGTCCTTTTGAGGGCTAGGTTACATCAGTTCCTATCACTTTTTGCCAGCCAGGTCTGTACCAGTGCTGTGCAAGTTTTTTTCACAGCATTTGGCTAAATGTAGCAAAGCAAATCCTTTTTGGCCTCTTGTAGTGTGTGTTAGTCAGTGGAGTAGCCTATCTGTGTTGCAAGCTACACCACCTGTGTATAGAATACCAATTTTTTTACTGCACCTAGTGAAGTAAAACCTTTTGAGCATAGCATCATTCTATTAGTCCATCTATATATAACCTCCACCAGGTTGCAAATTAAAAATAATTTTTATCTGCATCTAGCTCTGAAAAAATATTTGGGCTTGTAGCAGTGTGTGGGACTTGTTCTATTAGTCCATCAATACCAAGCTCCACCAGGTTGCAAATTAAAAATAATTTTTATCTGCATCTAGCTCTGAAAAAATATTTCGGCTTGTAGCAGTGTGTGGGACTTGTTCTATTAGTCCATCTATACTAACCTCCACCAGGTTGCAAATTCAATATAATATTTTTCTGCATCTAGCTCTGAAAAAATATTTCGGCTTGTGGCAGTGTGTGGGACTTGTTCTATTAGTCCATCTATACTAACCTCCACCAGGTTGCAAATTCAATATAATTTTTTTCTGCATCTAGCTCTGAAAAAATATTTTGACTTGTAGCAGTGTGTGGGACTTGTTCTATTAGTCCATCTATACCAAGCTCCACCAGGTTGCAAATTAAAATTAATTTTTATCTGCATCTAGCTCTGAAAAAATATTTTGACTTATAGCAGTGTGTGAGACCGGTTCTATTAGTCCATCTATACCAAGCTCCACCAGGTTGCAAATTAAAAATAATTTTTATCTGCATCTAGCTCTGAAAAAATATTTTGGCTTGTAGCAGTGTGTGGGACTTGTTCTATTAGTCCATCTATACCAAGCTCCTCCAGGTTGCAAATTAAAAATAATTTTTATCTGCATCTAGCTGTCAGTATTCCGGGTTTTCTAGGTAACCTTGTGAATGATTTTGCCCTTTGTTAAGATGGAGTTTGCTGTTCTTGTGTGCCCTACTTCCTGTTCGTTTGTTTAAAACCCGGCTCAGGTGCTGGCTTCCTTGCTGGAGTATTCTGCTTCCGCTTTCCTTCAACCCAGCTGCCTTGTCCTACTATTATCTCCCAGATCTCTTGTGTATTTGCCAGGTTAATCTTCAAGTGTTTCTCAGCAGCAGTGAGCTTCTACCATGGCTTTGGACATTCTCTCAATATGTAAGCTACACTCACTGTGTTATCATTAACCTGTTGACTTTGGAACTCTAACCCTTGGCTCACTCTACCTGGTAAGAACTGTGTTTCTGAACTGTGTGTTGCTGTTTATCCCTTCGTTCACTCCCTCCGGTGAGGGCTGCTGGAACTATTTACTGGAATATTACTTAAATGTGAACTTGTTTCTGGACTTCCTTGAATCTACGCCGCATCTAGGATTTACTTGTGAACTTGTTTTTGGACTTCCCTGTGGCTACTGCATGCCTGGATCTGACTCTTACTACACCAGCAGTGTTTGAATCAAGCCACGTCACCAGTGTGTCAGACTTTCCTTTTGATCACATTTTGTGTGAGGACTCCGTCGTAAGAACGTTGCCGACTTTGCTATATAGGTTTCAAAGACTTAATATCGCTGGACTTATTTCATTGCATGTCACTACGGGTTATCTGTATATTGTTTTTGGGTGTCATTGCTGTTGCACAAATACACTATTTGCATTAAGGAAACCCGTCTCTGATTGTTCATTGCCCCACGCTACCAGAATCCTCGAGTTCCTACAATAGTATTACACTAGCTCTGAAAAAATATTTCGGCTTGTAGCAGTGTGTGGGACTTGTTCTATTAGTCCATCTATACTAACCTCCACCAGGCTGCAAATTCAATATAATTTTTTCTGCATCTAGCTCTGAAAAAATATTTCTGCTTGTAGCAGTGTGTGGGACTTGTTCTATTCGTCCATCTATACCAAGCTCCACCAGGTTGCAAATTAAAAATAATTTTTATCTGCATCTAGCTCTGAAAAAATATTTCGGCTTGTAGCAGTGTGTGGGACTTGTTCTTTTAGTCCATCTATACCAAGCTCCACCAGGTTGCAAATGAAAAATAATTTTTATCTGCATCTAGCTCTGAAAAAATATTTCGGCTTGTAGCAGTGTGTGGGACTTGTTCTTTTAGTCCATCTATACTAACCTCCACCAGGTTGCAAATTAAAAATAATTTTTATCTGCATCTAGCTCTGAAAAAATATTTCGGCTTGTAGCAGTGTGTGGGACTTGTTCTATTAGTCCATCTATACCAAGCTCCACCAGGTTGCAAATTAAAAATAATTTTTATCTGCATCTAGCTCTGAAAAAATATTTCGGCTTGTAGCAGTGTGTGGGACTTGTTCTATTAGTCCATCTATACTAACCTCCAGCAGGTTGCAAATTCAATATAATTTTTTTCTGCATCTAGCTCTGAAAAAAATATTTCGGCTTGTAGCAGTGTGTGGGACTTGTTCTATTAGTCCATCTATACCAAGCTCCACCAGGTTGCAAATTAAAAATAATTTTTATCTGCATCTAGCTGTCAGTATTCCGGGTTTTCTAGGTAACCTTGTGAATGATTTTGCCCTTTGTTAAGATGGAGTTTGCTGTTCTTGTATGCCCTACTTCCTGTTCGTTTGTTTAAAACCCGGCTCAGGTGCTGGCTTCCTTGCTGGAGTATTCTGCTTCCGCTTTCCTTCAACCCAGCTGCCTTCTCCTACTATTATCTCCCAGATCTCTTATGTATTTACCAGGTTAATCTTCAAGTGTTTCTCAGCAGCAGCGAGCTTCTACCATGGCTCTGGACATTCTCTGCATATGTAAGCTACACTCACTGTGTTATCATTAACCTGTTGACTTTGGAACTCTAACCCTTGGCTCACTCTACCTGGTAAGAACTGTGTTTCTGAACTGTGTGTTGCTGTTTATCCCTTCGTTCACTCCCTCCGGTGAGGGCTGCTGGAACTATTTACTGGAATATTACTAAAATGTGAACTTGTTTCTGGACTTCCTTGAATCTACGCCGCATCTAGGATTTACTTGTGAACTTGTTTTTGGACTTTCCTGTGGCTACTGCATGCCTGGATCTGACTCTTACTACACCAGCAGTGTTTGAATCAAGCCACGTCACCAGTGTGTCAGACTTTCCTTTTGATCACATTTTGTGTGAGGACTCCGTCGTAAGAACCTCGCCGACTTTGCTATATAGGTTTCAAAGACTTAATATCGCTGGACTTATTTCATTGCATGTCACTACGGGTTATCTGTATATTGTTTTTGGGTGTCATTGCTGTTGCACAAATACACTATTTGCATTAAGGAAACCCGTCTCTGATTGTCCATTGCCCCACGCTACCAGAATCCTCGAGTTCCTACAATAGTATTACACCAACTCTGAAAAAATATTTCGGCTTGTAGCAGTGTGTGGGACTTGTTCTATTAGTCCATCTATACTAACCTCCACCAGGTTGCAAATTAAAAATAATTTTTATCTGCATCTAGCTCTGAAAAAATATTTCGGCTTGTAGCAGTGTGTGGGACTTGTTCTTTTAGTCCATCTATACCAAGCTCCACCAGGTTGCAAATTAAAAATAATTTTTATCTGCATCTAGCTCTGAAAAAATATTTCTGCTTGTAGCAGTGTGTGGGACTTGTTCTATTAGTCCATCTCTACCAAGCTCCACCAGGTTGCAAATTAAAAATAATTTTTATCTGCATCTAGCTCTGAAAAAATATTTCGGCTTGTAGCAGTGTGTGGGACTTGTTCTTTTAGTCCATCTATACCAAGCTCCACCAGGTTGCAAATTAAAAATAATTTTTATCTGCATCTAGCTCTGAAAAAATATTTCGGCTTGTAGCAGTGTGTGGGACTTGTTCTATTAGTCCATCTATACTAACCTCCACCAGGTTGCAAATTCAATATAATTTTTTTCTGCATCTAGCTCTGAAAAAATATTTCGGCTTGTAGCAGTGTGTGGAACTTTTTCTATTAGTCCATCTATACTAACCTCCACCAGGTTGCAAATTCAAAATAATTTTTATCTGCATCTAACCCAGCCAATACTTTTGGGCTAATACCACAGTTTGGCGACTCAGCTCTGCTGGCTTCCCATCCATTGTTTTTTGTGCAAACAACTCCAGAGTTGTGAATTAGTCAACCACCAAAATGAGTGGAAAAAGGCCTGCTGCTGGTGGAAAGGGGAATAGGTGTGTTGGGAAGGGAAAAAAGGTTGTGTCCGTGGGGTAGGTGTTAAAGCAACAGTAACATCTGCCGAAGAAAGACCATCTTCCAGCCAAACTAAGATGTCTACTTCTTTTAGCGGACAATGTGATAAGATCCCTTTCTTACGGCCACGCCAATCGCTACAAATTCCAGATGAGGCACAAAAACAGCAGGTGCTTCAACGGATATCAAGTGCTCCTTTAAGTGGGCTCTCCTCCACCTCAACTTCAACATCACAAATACTCCAGTCCTCAGAGGTGTCACCCCATTCGCACTTGCTTCCTCACAGCTCCCAAGTCTCCAGCTGCCCATCTGAGTATGAGGTAGAACAGATGGTTGAGTCTGCAGAGCTGTTTACTCATACTATAGCCTGGGAATCAGAGGTCGGCTCCAGAGCTTCTGTGAATCCAGACGAGGAAATGATCTGCACTGATGCCCAGAATCTTTATGAGTCGGATCCAGGACCAGACGCAGAAGGTTCTGACCATAATGTCGACCCAAGTTCCCAAACTGTAACTCCTGTTGGTGGAGACAATGAGGAAGACGATGATGAGACTCAAATACCTGATTGGAGCGACAACTTTAGTTTTTTGTCAGGGCAGGAAGAGGTTGGCTCTGAGGACGACGGGTGTGATAACACACAGGGTGATGATGACGAGGTTGGAGACCCCACTTACTGTCAACCCACAGTCAGCCAGTCGATGAGGTCAGCAGAGGAGGTGGAGGAGGATGCTAGTGACGACGAGGTCAGGTTGCGCCTTCCTGGACAGAGACGTAGTACTGGAAGCACGTCAACAACTGCATCCTCAAACAAAACTCTGCCTCTGACCACAAGTCGTGGTGGCTCTTCAGGTGCAGTGGGTGCTAAGCCTTGCATAGCTTGGGCATTTTTTCAGATCGATAAAGATGACCCAACTCGTGTTATCTGTAACATTTGTCAGCAAAAGCTAAGTAGAGGCCAAAAAATCCATAGTTTGAGTACTTCATGCATGAACCGGCACATGGATATGAAGCATAAGTTGCAGTGGGAAGCTCACTGTGCTACAATGCGGCCTAGCCGGCCGGGCCAACCGTCGTCTGCCACATCTTGTGCATCCGCGGCCTCTTCATTCTCTGTGACTGGGGGGACAGCAGTCACACCTGTTTTGGGACGCAGACCTGCCACCTCTTTACCCGCAACAGCCAGCGTGATTGGCAGGTCATCATTTTCTTTGGAGGTGGAAACACCAGCTGGTGTTTAGAGCTGTCCGACATCGATAGCACCACCTTTGGATCAAGGCAACCTAACATGTCCGCCTGCATCTTCCTCACAGACCGGCAGTTTGCTGGGGACACCCTTCTCAACCCCGTCTAAGCACAACAGCTAGCCCTCGGTCCTTCAGATGTGGACAAGTAAAAGACCATTTCCTCCTAGCCATGAGAAAGCTAAGAGGTTGAATTTCACCATCTGCAAGCTCTTGCTACAGAAATGCTGCCTTTCCGCCTGGTGGACACAGAGGATTTTCGAGACCTTATGTCCGTCGCAGTGCCCCAGTACCAGATGCCCAGTCGGCACTACTTCTCAAAGAAAGGTGTGCCTGTGCTCCACCAGCATGTCGCACACAACATCACCGCTTCTTTGAGAAACTCTGTGTGTGACAGGGTGCATTTCACCACAGACACTTGGACGAGTAGGCATGGACAGGGGCGTTACATGTCGCTGACTGGGCACTGGGTAACTATGGTGACAGCAGGACAAGGGGCTGCTGTCCAAGTCTTGCCGTCCCCACGAGTTGTGCGTCAATCCTCTTTATCTCGAAGTTCCTCCACTGCTTCTGCCTCCTCAACCTCCTCTCGGTCCTCCACCTGCACCCAAAGCCTGTCTGGTCATGCCACAAGCTTTCTAACTGCGCAGAAGGGATCCTGCATACCTCCTTACTATGCTGGCAGCAGGGCTCAACGTCGTCAGGCGGTTTTTACTTTGAAATGTCTGGGAAATGTGAGTCACACAGCTGAGGAGTTGTGGTCAGCTCTTGAGAACCAGTTTCATGAATAGTTGTCTCCACTGGACCTGAAACCAGGGAAGGCCGTGTGCGACAATGCTGCAAACCTGGGTGCGGCCCTTCGCCGGGGCAATGTCACACACGTGCCTTGTATGGCTCACGTGTTGAACCTGGTTGTCCAGCAATTTTTAGCCCACTATCCCGGACTAGATGGCCTTCTGCAGAGGGCACGGTCGCTGTGTGCTCACTTCTGCCATTTGCATCCCGCAGCTCAGCGACTTACATCTCTACAGAAGTCATTGGGCCTGCCACTTCACCGGCTAAAATGCAATGTGCCTACCCGGTGGAATTCAACTCTGCACATGTTGCAGCGACTGTGGCAGCACCGACAAGCCCTGGTGCAATACGTTCTGACGTATAGCCTGGACCAACGAGATCCAGAGGTGGGGCAAATCACGCTGAAGGAGTGGTCTCAGATCAGGGACCTATGCACCATTCTGCACAGTTTTGAAATGGCGATGAAGATGTTTAGTGCTGACGATGCCATTATCAGCATGACTATTCCGGTGATTTACATGCTGGAGCACATGTTAAACAGAATTCGGTGTCAGGTGGTGGCACAAGAGGAGGTGGAGGAAGTAGAGGAGGAGGAGTTGTATGCGGAAGGGCTAACATCTGCAAGGTCCAGACGGTCGGCAGCACCAAGGCGGCAGGCATGTGAGGGTGGGGGAGATGGTTTTACCAGGGCGCATGGTAGCAGCCAAACTAGTGAGGAAGGTGCAGGAGCCCAGGTAGAAGTGGAGGACGAACTGATGGAAGACTCATCAGATGAGGGAGACCTTGATCACATTTCTGTTGTGCGAGGTTGGGGGGAGAGGGCAGAGGAAGGAATCATGATTGTTACCTTGCCACCAACACAACAGGGACTTGGTGCTCCTGGATGCGCAAGACACATGAGTGCCTTCTTGCTGCACTACCTGCAACATGACCCTCGAATTGTGAGAATGAGAAATAATCCTGACTACTGGGTTGCCACACCGTTAGATCTCCGGTACAAAAGTAAATTTGCAGAAATTATTCCTTCCATAGAAAGGGATGCACGCATGCAGGAGTATCAGCAGAGACTGTTGCAGAATCTTACATGTGCTTTTCCCCAAAACACCAGTGGTGCACGTAGTGAATCTCACAGTTCCAACTTGCCAACCGTGGGACCGTCGAGTGTTCAGCACTCAAACCGTAACAGAAACACAGTATCTGCTGGTAACATCAATTTTGCGGAATCATTTCACCACATTTTTAGCCCATCCTTTGCAAGGCCACAGGAGACAAGAAGTCTGACACATAGTCAACGCCTACAGACGATGGTAAAGGAGTATCTCCAAGTAAACATTGAAGCCATGACTGTGTCACTGGACCCTTGCTCTTTTTGGGCTTCCAATCTGGATAAATGGCCGGAGCTTGCCACTTACGCCTTGGAGATCTTGTCATGCCCCGCAGCCAGCGTTCTGTCTGAACGTGTGTTCAGCGCTGCTGGTGGTGTGCTGACAGATAAGCACACGCGGCTCTCCACTGATAATGTAGACAGACTCACGTTCATGAAGATGAACAAATCATGGATCCGAAACGACTTTTCTACCCCTGTGTCATCCTGGGGAGAGTAAAAGCTTGATGATTTGTTAAAATCACCTCACCAACTGTTTTAAGCTTTCAAATTACTAATCATGTTTATCTGTATCTTGGCTGGAAAATAATTTGGGCCTTGTAGCAGTTTGCAGTACTGATTCTATTAGGCCATCTATACTAAGCTCCACCAGCTTTCAAATTAATAATAATTTTTAGCTGCATCTAGCCCGGAAAATAATTTTGGGGCTCTTAGATGCGCAAGACACATGAGTGCCTTCTAGCTTCACTACCTGCAACATGACCCTCAGATTGTCAGAATTCGAAATAATCCTGACTACTGGCTTGCCACACTCTTAGATCCCCCACACTCTTTGATCAACCTTTTCATTTTAATAAAGAACAAAAAAATGGTCATTTTTGAAATTATAAGCATTAGCAGGTTATTAGAAACTGAAATCAAACAGTTTTCAACTCAAAACTTTATTCTAGGTGATGTTACATTTGCACATAGGACCCCTTGTTCGAAAGGAGCTTCTGCACTCTCTCGTCCATTGAATTTGTCAGGTTTTGGATGGTTTCTGCTTCAATTGTTTTGTATGAGGACAGAATACCCTCCCAGAGCTGTTGCTTAGATATGAACTGCCTCCTGCCATCATAGACACTCCTTTTGATGATGCTCCAGAGGTTCTCAATGGGGTTGAGGTCAGGGGAGCATGGGGGTCACATCATAAGTTTGTCCCCTTTTATGCCCATATCAGCCAGAGATGCAGATGTGTTATGTGCAGCATGAGACGGTGCATTATCATGCATGAAAATGACCTTGCTGCGGAATACACGGTACTTCTTCTTGAACCATGGCAGGAAGTGCTGTTTGAGAAACTCCACATACATTATGGAGTTCATCTTTACCCCTTCAGGGATCCTAAAGGGGCCGACAATCTCTTTCCCTATGATTCCAGCCCAAAACATTACTCCACCTCCTCCTTGTTGGCGCCGTAGCCGTGTTTGCATGGGGTGTCCATCAACCAGCCATCCTCCACTCCATCCATCTGGACCATTGAGCGTTGCACGGCACTCATCGGTGAACAAAACAGTTTTGAAGTCAGTCTTCATGTATTGTTTGGCCCACTGAAGCCGTTTCTGCTTGTGTACAGTGGATAGAGGAGGTCGACAGGATGGCTTACGCACAGCTGCAAACCTCTGAAGGACCCTGCATCTTGTTGTTTGTGGGACGTTGGAGGCACCAGCAGCTTCAAAAACTTGTCTGCTGCTATGACAAGGCTTTTTTGCCGCTGCTCTTTTAACCTGACGTAATTGCCTGTAGGAAAGAGTCCTCAATTTTCCCTTATCAGCACGCACACGTGTGTACTGTGAATCAGCTACATACTTCTTGATTGTGCGATGATCAGGATGAAGTGTCTTGGCAATGTTGATTGTAGTCATGCCTTGACCTAAACACTCCACAATTTGTTGCTTCTCAGCAGCTGACACATCCTTTTTCTTTCCCATTTTGGCAGAAAATGTAGGCTGCTTAATAATGTGGGACAGCCTTCTTAAGTAGTCTTGCCTTTCATTGGACACACCTGCCAAACTAATTAGCACAGGTGTCTGCAATTGCTTACAGTGATATAAAGAGCCCTGACACACATCACCATCAATGAGTTTAACTGACAAACAAAAAAATTCTTACCTTATCACTCCTAAACACTTTTTGCATAATAATTTGGAACACAGTGTACGTGTGCTTTTCCACAAAACACCAGTGGTTCACGTAGTGAATCTTACAGTTCTAACTTGCCAACCGTGGTCTGTATGGAGTTGTTCAATAAAGTGCCCAAAATTAAGATAACATAGATGGGAGAGGTCTCTATGAATACAAATTCCTAAGTATTTGATACCCTGTGAGGGCCAGGCAAAGAGAAAGTTGGACTGGATGGAATCCTGTATGGATTTGGGGAGGGAAACATTGAGGGCCTCAGACTTCGCTGCATTGATTTTAAAATTTGACCATGTAACAAAGTGATCTATTTCAGTCATAACAGCACGGATGGATATATGTGATTGAGTGATATATACTAGGACATCATCAGCAAATGCAGAGCACTTCTACTCGGTGCCTCCCACCTCAATCCACCTAATATTGGGGTTATGGCGAATTCATGAGAGCAGGTGCTCCGTCACTAGGATGTATAAGAGAGGGGACAGAGGACATCCCTGCCTTGACCCATTGGTGATTATGAAAGGTGATGAAAATGTTCTGAAGCACCCCCTGGGCCTTGGGACACCCGGAGCTGGACCCATTTTGGTGGATGCTGGGGTTTGTAGTCTCCGTGGCGGCGACCCGGTTCCGTGGCTCCGGGCGGTCAAACCAGTGGCGGAACTATTTATGTGGTTTTGATGTTTAAATGTCCGACTACGCCACCCATGGATTGCGGTCAGAGTGAACCGCCGCTGCAGGGCAGACCGCTGAGGCTGGTGTTGTGGGTGTAGTATAGCCTCAGGGCAGTGTATGCGGAGGATGGGGGTGATGGTGCAGGGCAGCAGCAGTAACGACACGGAGTCAGTGATGCAGTCCAGGGCCTTTACTCACAGTTCTTATTATCCAGACCACTTCTGCAGGTAACGGCTGCCCACGTCGTACTGTGCTCACCAGGTGAGGGGCTCGGCCAACTCCCAGATAACTTTGGAGCGCTTCACAGGGCCCCCTTTGTGTGTCCTTTCTCTGGCCTTTCTTACCACACCAGTGACCACGCTTCTGTCCGGCTGCCTCGGGCCTCCTCTTGGTAAACTTGGCGCCAGTTTCCCTGACCCTATGTGGTGCCTTCCTAGCGGGTGTAGCGAGGGGCTGCGCCACATAAAATGTCACAGCCTCCGGTTTCTAGCTGAGGGTCGTTTCCCGCCTCCACTAGTTTCGGGGACCGGTCTCCCCCTTTGGCCTGACCCCTCCACACAGGTGGATTCGGGCGTGCGGTGGCGACTCGCCCGTCCGCACCCCTGGGATCCCTTTGTTCCTCGTTCCTGGAGCCTTCTCCACTCCTCTTCTTTCCTTCTCCCTCTTCCAGGCCTGGGCCTCTGTTACTAGGCCCGCCTCCGGAGCAGAGCTCATGCAGAGCCCCTGCTCCCTGTCACTTCTGCTCAGACTTCTCTGCACTGAACTAAGATGGTGCCCACCTTTTATACTCCCTTCTCAATGCACCCAGGAACTGCTTCCTCCCTGCTCCTGCACTACAGGGTTCCCCTTCCTCGGTGTTCCCTCCCCCCACTCCAGCCAGGGACAGGGAATGTCGTGCCCATCTCAGGGACATATTGGTCGCCCTGCCCCACGGCAATGTGGTGTAATGCATGCAGGTGTCGGGGTCCTGATCCACACTCCATCCTTACCTGAGAGTGAGATATCACACCTCTGGGTGAGGTGCAATACCTCTGTAGCAACCGAGCCCTCGGGGTGCTACAGTTCCATTTATCTTCAGCCTAGCTGACGTATTGCGATACAGGGCCATGATTTTGGCTATAAAAGGGTCCCCTAGACCCCTACCCCAAGCTTTTTAAGAGAATAATATATGGCGTGCCAGAAGACTCTATGGAATGCTTTCTCAGCATCCAACAAGAGTATCTAATTACAAATTTTTAACTGCATCTAGCCCAGGAAATACTTTGTGCCTAATAGCAGTGTCTGCTAGTCAGCAGATTATCCCAGCTGTTAAGCAAGCTACACCACCTGTAGTTTGGACACTTAATTTTTTCGAAGGAAATGCTTCGGGCCCCCGGGTGTTATAACTCTCCTGTTAGGTTTTTTTTAGTTTGCTGGTCACATGACCATTTTTGCCTATTTAATCCGGCTCCGCCCTCCTGGTCTTGCTGGACTTCATTGTATTTACTACTCTTGAGCTAGCTTGGTGCTCTGTTGCCGTTCTCTGTTAGTTTTGCTAGGTCTTCTGACCTCTATGCTTTTTGTTGTGTGTTTGTCTTTGACTGCTACTATTTCTGCTAGGAGGTGTCCAACTTATCCCAGTCCCTAGTTCTTGTAGGGATCCCTCCCTCACTTCTATAGGTCTTCGTACAGACTAGCCGAGGACTTTAGCGGGTCTGATCGCGGGATCAGGTTCCCCGTTACATCGTAGGGATCTAGTTTAGTTCTATTGTAGGGACAGTTCTCCTGTCTTTCCTTGGTCCCTGTAGCAGATCATAACAGTAAGTCCAGCCCTAAAAGAAAAAAAAAATTTTCTCTAAGGAAATACCTCCAGTTTTCCATCATGGTCTCGATTCAAGATTTGGCTCAACGCTTGCAGGGACTCTCTCTGGAGGTGGCCGAGCTCCAACAACACGTGAGTAGCTGTTCTGGAGCGCATTTTGTGGAACCAAAGGTACGTCTGCCTGATCTACTTTTTGGCGAACAACAAGATTTTTTTTCTTTTAAAAATGCTTGTTTATTGTATTTTCGTTTGAGACCCGGATCCTCTGGTGATGAATCACAGCGCATAGGGTTCATAATGTCACTTTTGCGCAAAGATCCTCAGGGATGGGCCTTCTCTCTCCAACCTAGTGATCCGTGCTTTAGATCAGTGGATAGTTTTTTTTCTGCTTTGGGTTTGTTGTATGATGATCCTGATCGTGTCTCATCTGCTGAGTCTGAATTGAGACGTTTGAGGCAGGGATCAGGTAATGTGGAAAAATATTGTTCTCACTTCCGTCGGTGGTCTGCCCAGGTGGGGTGGAACGATTCAGCTTTGAAAAGCTTGTTTCTTGCAGGGCTAGGTGAAAGGGTTAAGGATTTACTGATTGCTTATCCCACACCTGGAAACTTGCAGGAGGCAATGCAATTAGCTATACGGGTGGACAGGAGACTGCGTGAAAGGGTTAATGAGAGCAAATTCTCTGCTATGTCAGCTCCGAGTCCTGAGAGGGTCTGTGCTGACAATGGAGAGCCGATGGAGATTGGGGCGATGACACCCCGCTCTCAGGAAAAAGACCGCAGGCTTTCTGAAGGCTTGTGCTTCTATTGCGGAAATTCTGGTCATTTTATTAAGAACTGTGTGCTTCGTATGAAGAAAAAAAAAAATGGTCAGTTATGCCCGTATTGCCTGTTTAAATTCTAAGGGAGTATTCCTATCTGCCACTACTGCTGCTCAGGATGAATTAATTGAATTTCGGGTATTTGTGGATTGTGGTTCTACTCTGAATGTGATTGATGGGGGATTCTTGGAAAAACTTAGATTAGAGCCTAAAACTTTGTCATCCCCTATTGCTGTGGTTTCTGTTGATGGCTCTCCCTTGAAGAGTGTTACTCATAAGGTCTGTGAATTTCCCCTCACTATTAATGGTATTCACCAAGAAAATTTGGATTTGGTGGTATTGGATAATTTGCCTTCTCCAGTAATATTGGGGTTACCCTGGTTAAAATTGCACAATCCTGTACTGGATTGGTCTATCAATGAAATTAAGTCCTGGAGCCCTAAGTGTTATGACAAGTGTTGTAACGGACGTATTGCTGCTGTGGAAAAAGGGGAATTGCCTGTACCTATTCAGGATTTTTGGAGAGTTTTTTCTGAGGAGGAGTCACAAATTTTGCCTCCCCATAGAGACTATGATTGTACCATTGAATTTGTCCCTGGAGCGACTCTTCCTAAAAGTCGTTTATTTAATCTTACTATTCCTGAGAGAAAGGCTTTGGAGGAATACATACAGACAAGCTTGGCCGCCGGTCACATTAGGCCTTCCAAGTCTCCTGTGGCTGTTGGATTTTTTTTTGTAAAAAAAAAAAGATGACGGTTTACGTCCTTGTCTGGACTTTCGTGAGATTAATAAAATTACTGTACGCAATCCTTACCCACTGCCATTGATTCCTGATTTATTTAACCAGCTAGTGGGGGCCAAGTGGTTCTCTAAAATTGATCTCCGGGGGGCATACAATTTGTTGCGCATGAAGGAGGGTGATGAATGGAAGACTGCTTTTAACACTCCTGTGGGTCATTTTGAGAATCTGGTTATGCCTTTTGGTCTTACCAATGCTTCAGCATTTTTTCAGAATCTTATTAATGACATCCTTAGACCTTTAATCGGCAAAAATGTGGTTGTGTATTTGGATGACATTCTGATTTATTCGCCTGATCTGGAGTCTCATTGGCGGAGCGTACGTGAGGTATTACAGTTATTAATGGACAATTCGCTTTTTGCTAAGCTGGAGAAATGTGAGTTCGCTGTACAGAGAATTAGTTTTTTGGGCTACATTATCTCCAGTGAAGGTTTTGAGATGGACCCGGTTAAAGTTCAAGCTGTGCAGGAATGGCCTAGGCCTATTGGTTTGAAATCGATACAGAGGTTTTGGGGTTTCGCCAATTATTACAGAAAATTCATAAAAAAAATTTCTATTATTGTCAAACCGCTGACCGATCTCACCAGGAAAGGTGCTAATGCGGTTCAGTGGACTTCTGAGGCCATTGCAGCTTTTGTGTTTCTAAAGGAGAGGTTCACCTCTGCTCCCATCCTTATGCAGCCTGATGTGACTAAGCCGTTTTTGGTTGACGTTGATGCTTCTTCGGTGGGGGTCGGTGCGGTGTTGTCTCAGGAAAACAAGGATGGAGTACATCCCTGTGCCTTTTTTTCAAAAAAATTTTCTGAGACTGAACTTAATTACGATATTGGTAATCGGGAATTGCTGGCGATTAAACTCGCATTTGAACACTGGCGTCACCTCTTGGAAGGTGCTGAATTTCCCATTCAGGTTTTCACTGATCATAAAAATCTGATCTATCTTGATGCTGCCAAGCGCTTGAATGCCCGTCAGGCTAGGTGGGCACTTTTTTTCTCGCGGTTTAATTTTTCCGTTACTTACATCCCGGGTACCAAGAATGTTAAAGCAGATGCTTTGTCTCGCAGCTTTTCTCCCATGGTCGGTGTTGTGGAGGAAGAGGAGAGCATTTTACAAGAAGGTGTTGTGATTGCTGCTTTGGACTCCGTTTTGGAGGATGAGATTCTTAAAGCTCAGGAGAATGCCCCATCTAACACTCCCCATGGGAGGTTGTTTGTGCCTAGGACCTTTAGGAGAGATTTGTTTGTTGAGTGTCATGAGTCTCGGTTGGCAGGTCATCCAGGAATTTCTGAGACCAAGAGACTTGTGGGTCGCAGTTTTTGGTGGCCTGGATGGCAGATGGAAGTCATTAAGTGGGTGCGCCAATGTACTGTGTGTGCTAGATCCAAGTCTTCGCATGCTCCTGCTGCGGGGTTGCTTTGCCCTCTGGAGGTTCCTAGTGCACCTTGGACACATCTGGCTATGGACTTTATTACTGACCTTCCCTCCTCTGAAGGTTTCACGGTCATCTGGGTGGTCGTGGACCGTTTTAGCAAGATGTGTCACTTGGTTCCCTTCATCAAACTGCCTTGCGCTAAGACACTCGCTAAGGCCTTTGTCAAGGAAATTGTCAGACTACATGGTGTTCCTACTGACATTGTTTCTGATAGGGAACCTCAGTTCGTGGCTCGTTTTTGGCGTGCCTTTTGTGACAGGTTGGGAGTTCATTTGTCGTTTTCATCCGGATATCATCCTGAGTCTAATGGCCAGACAGAAAGGAAGAAGCAGGATGTTGAGCAGTTCTTGCGTTGTTTTGTGGCAGACAATCAAGAGGGGTGGTCTGAGTTTCTGCCACTTGCTGAATTTGCTCTTAACAACCATACATCCTCTTCTGCTGGGTGTTCGCCTTTTTTTTGTTGTTCTGGGAGACATCCGTCTTTTGGGTCATTCTCCAAATTGGTTTCGGCTGTGCCTGAGGAGGAGAGTTTTTCCGGTGATTTGGAGAGAGTTTGGACGGATGTGCGTGGTAATCTTCAGGAGGCTAACAAAAAATCTAAGAGGTACTTTGATAGGAAATGGCAAGAGGTTTTGTTTGCTGTTGGTGACATGGTTTTGTTGTCCTCTAAGAATTTGCGATTGAGGATTCCTTCTAAAAAATTGGGTCCCAAGTTCGTAGGGCCCTTTAAGGTGCTTCAGATAGTTAACCAATCTGCTGTTAGGTTGGAGGTTCCTACGTCCTGGAAGATTAACCCGGTGTTTCATGTATCTCTGTTGAAAAAAGCTGATGTGTCGGATGGCGACGCCTCTGCCACTGTTCCTCCGGTGGTGGAGGACGGGGAATATGAAATTTCCCGCATCCTAAATTCTAGACGGTATAGAGGGAGTTTGCAGTATCTCGTCGCTTGGAAGGGTTTCGGACTTGAGGATAACTCATGGGTGAGGGCGGATGATGTTTCTGCTTCCAGACTTGTCAGAGCGTTTCTCAGGAGGTTTCCTGGTAAGCCTGGGCCTAGGGGATCCGGAGGATCCTCTTAGAAGAGGGGGTACTGTTAGAACTCTCCTGTTAGGTTTTTTTTAGTTTGCTGGTCACATGACCATTTTTGCCTATTTAATCCGGCTCCGCCCTCCTGGTCTTGCTGGACTTCATTGTATTTACTACTCTTGAGCTAGCTTGGTGCTCTGTTGCCGTTCTCTGTTAGTTTTGCTAGGTCTTCTGACCTCTATGCTTTTTGTTGTGTGTTTGTCTTTGACTGCTACTATTTCTACTAGGAGGTGTCCAACTTATCCCAGTCCCTAGTTCTTGTAGGAATCCCTCCCTCACTTCTATAGGTCTTCGTACAGACTAGCCGAGGACTTTAGCGGGTCTGATCGCAGGATCAGGTTCCCCGTTACATCGTAGGGATCTAGTTTAATTCTATTGTAGGGACAGTTCTCCTGTCTTTCCTTAGTCCCTGTAGCAGATCATAACACCGGGATACTCAGTGAAGAGCATCGGGAGGCACCCCAAGGCACAGGGGCTGGGACTGGCGGTAGGACGCCTTGCGGTGGACTGCCAAGCTCGATCCTTATAAAAGCTTTTTAAGCTTTAGTGGACGCTACTGGAGCTGGAATTACGCGGCTACTGGCATCAGACTTGCCCTCCAATAGATCCTTGTAAAAGGATTTAAAGTGTACTCATTCAAATTAGAGAGACAATTTAAATGAAAAAGCTTAGACCTGCCTCCACCGCAGGGGGGCTCGCTCGACCCACCAGCGGACAGGCACCAGTATTGGGAGAGGGGGGCTGGCCGTCAGGGTCCACCGCAGCTCTGGCACAAACACGGCAACACGGAGGTCACATGGGCAGGAACGGACTGGCAGTGTCGGCTTCGCACTTTTTTGGTTTTAGAAGGGCATGACATGCCTATATCTGTGTCTACCCCTCCTTTTACTCCTCCACCTCTTTTCTTTTCGCATGACTATATGTACTTGTCTCTTTTCCATGTGTTAGTTGTGTCTTCTGAGCAGTTTGTCAGCTTTTGGACACCTTTGAAGTGTTTTCTATGTGTTTTCTATGTGTTGCTATGTGTTTTTGTTTGCCTGCCATTGGTTTTAACGGTGTTCGAAGGTGTTAGACGAACAGTTCGACGAACAGTTCGTCGAACATACGGGTGTTCGACGAACCGAACTCGAACACTACGGGGATGGCTCAACACTAGTCATAATTTGATATCCTGGCCATCCACCGCTGTTCTAGGGCACCTAGTCTGGCATTGTCCAGGTGTGTCAACTGGTTGTTGTCCGTGTACACGGTGAACTTTGCGGAGGCCAGGTAATGCTTAAACCGTTCTGTGACGGCCCACACCACTGCCAAGAATTCTAGCTTGAAGGAGCTGTAATTCTCCGGGTTTCTTTCAGTGGGCCTCAGCTTCCGGCTGGCATGCGCGTTCACCCTTTCTCTGCCCTGTTGGTTTTGTGACAGTACGGCTCCCAGCCCCACATTACTGGCATCTGTGTGGAGGATAAAAGGCTGGCCATAATCGGGGTAGGCCAGGATCTCATTCCCCGTGAGGGTAATCTTCAACTGGCGGAAGGACTCCTCTTCCAGCTTGACCCACTTTAAGAGTGGCTTTTGACTTCTGGATTTGGATTGACCTATCAGGAGGTCCTGCATTGGAGCTGCCATTTTAGTGAACCCGGGGATGAACCTTTGGTAGTAGCCTTCCAACCTGAGGAACTGCCTCACTTCTTTGATGTTTGAGGGGCTTGGCCAGCTCTTGATTACTGTGACCTTGTCAGGGTCGGGGGCTACTCCTTCTGCACTCACCACGTGCCCTAGGTACTGTAGCTTTGGTTTTAACAGGTGACACTTTGAGGGCTTCGAACACCTCTGCCAGGTGTTTTAGATGGTCCTCATAGGTCTTCGAATAGACGATCACGTCGTCCAGGTAAAGTAGGACCGTCTCGAAGTTTCGGTGCCCTAGACAGCATTCCATCAGCCTCTGGAAGGCTCCCTGGTGCGTTGCAGAGCCCAAAGGGCATACAGTTGAATTCGCTCAATCCCATCGGGGTGGTGAAGGCGGTCTTCTCCTTGTCAGCCTCTGCCACAGGAACCTGCCAGTACCCGCTATTAAGGTCCAAAGTGGAAAAGAAGTTAGCTGATTTTAGGGCTGCTAAAGACTCCTCTATCCTAGGTAACGGGTATGCGTCTTTATGGGTGATACGGTTGATTTGTCTATAGTCCACGCACATTCTCATGGTACCGTCTTTCTTTTTTACCAGAACCAAGGGGGCTGCCCAGAGGCTACAGCTATCTCTAATG
Source organism: Phyllobates terribilis (assembly GCF_046119375.1). Classification (NCBI taxonomy): domain Eukaryota; kingdom Metazoa; phylum Chordata; class Amphibia; order Anura; family Dendrobatidae; genus Phyllobates; species Phyllobates terribilis. Next base: position 45,287,494 of record NW_027362764.1, on the reverse strand, counting down.
ACCCCCGCCTCCTTCATTTCTCTCAGCATGCCCTTTGCATTCTGATAATGTGCAGGGGGTACAGGTCTGTGTCTCTCTTTTATTGGTGGGTGGCTCCCCGTGGGGATGTGTTGTTCTACTCCCTTTACTCGGCCGAAGTCTAGCGGGTGCTTACTAAAAATTCTCTCGTACTCCTGAACCACCCGGTAGACTCCTTGTTTTCGGTGCGAGAGAGTGGAGTCATCTCCCACATGGAGTTTCTGGCACCAGTCCTCCTTGTGTTTCTGGGAGCCATTACCCTCCACCGGAGGAGATGGAGGCAAGGGTTCCACGACCCTGATAGCATTGTGTTCCACGGCAAACAATTTGGCTAGCGTAGCGTACCAGGGCAAGTGTACTTCCCTTTCCCCGATGTTTAAGATCCGGACAGGCACCCTTCCATGGCAGACATCAACCACCCCCCTGGCTGTCAAAATGGTGGGCCTGCTGTCTGAGTACACGGGTTCTACCATGGCTTGGTAGTCTCTCCCTCTTAACCCGATTGCAGTCCGACACCAGATCATCATTTCACTTTTGGGAGGCATGGCAATGGGGAACGGGTCGCTCATCCTCACGCTACCGATCTCACCACCAGACAGTTCTACCTGTTGCCGTCTCATAAGGGCCCTTATCTCTTTCTGGAGGACTCTCTGTTGGCTGGAGCTCGCATTCATCGCCACCTGCTGCAAAATCACAATTACTTCTGAAAGACAGTTTTCAATCACATTAGTACCCAAGTTATTTTAGGGTGACTTTCACGACGGTCAATGTCCACAATGATCACTCCCTGTGCCGGCAGTTCCACCTTACCAATCTTGATGGTCATCTCTCTGAACCCCACCTGCGGCACGGGTTGGCCATTGCTGGCGATGATGCTTAAGTCATCGTCTGGATAACGGGTTATATCCGCGTCACTCCAGTACCGCTTGAAAAGTACGTAGGGGATGGTAGTCACTTGGGACCCGGTGTCGAGCAGTGCACTCATGGGGATACCGTCCAGCACTACGGGTAAGACCGGGCGTCCCCCCACGTACTTATCACGCCAATTAGACGGGCCTGATGACCTTATGCCTGGGGGTTGGCCCTCTGCCCCAGGTCGGACCCATTTAAAGTACAGTACCTTGCTATGTGTCCTGGCTGACTGCAAGGGCGGCAAATCGGCTGTCCATCCTCAGGGCAACGGTCGGCGGGCCTCCCTCTGAATGACGGGATCCTCCTCTGTCGACGCCACGGGACATCCTCCGGACTGGAAGCCAGCTTGATTGGTCTTGACGGTTCCACCTGCAACGACTGTACGGTCCTGGTCAGTGCAGCCACACTCTTTGTTAGCTCCTGGACCTGATGGTGCAGGTTTGCAGGATGGGATGGATTTAGGGCCTGTGTATCAGCCCCCACAAGGTCTGCGGGGTAGGGCGCCGCCCCCTGGTGGTAAGTGATGGCAGGGCGCCAGGAAACTACAGCGCCACCTGGTGCGGGTTCTCGGAGCACCCGGATGGCCCTATCCTTGAACTGCGCAAAAGTCAAATCGGGGTTCTGTAGGGCCATGAGGCGCAGCTTGGTTCTGTGGGCGCTGGACAGCAGACCTTCTATGAACTGGTCAGTCAACAGTTTATCGGTGTCCTGCACGCTGCCAGGGTCAGCTTGCTTGATTGCTCCCAGAGCTTCTTGCAGGTTCAAGGCATAGTCTCTGATACTATCTTGGGCTCGCTGCTTACAGCCATAGAACCGCATTTTGATTTCGGCTGAGGTACGGGTGTCAAAGGTACCCCGCAGCTGGGTCAGAATGTCCTTTACAGTCCTTTTCTCCTCATCTGACCATGATTACACTTCCCGCTGGGCTGCACCGGTCAGCTGCCCCGTCAGAATGCTTACTTTCTGTTCTTCTGTCAGGGGATAAACTTTAAATAAACTGTGCAGTCTTTCAATAAAGTCAGTTAATGTATGGGATTCCCCTGAGTATTGGGGCAGCTAGGCCGCTCCGGGGATGTAGGGCATGGAGAACGGCATCACCGCTGCTGCAGCCACGCTGGTGGTAGAAGGTCCCTCCGTGTCCCTCATCTTCCTCCCCCCTAGTTAACCGTGGCCTACCTTCCGTTGATCCCCTTCTGTAGGCCGCGGCTCCGCTGGTGCTGCTCCGGGCGAGGACCTTGCGTCGCATCCTGGTGACATCAGCGTCGCTCTCTCTCCTTCCAGGACCTTGCGCAGCATCGGTGCGTAGGGCGGGGCTTCAGGGCTCCCACGGTTTGGACGTCCACGCCCCTCTTCTTCCCGCGCGGCGTCCTGAAGATGGCGTCCGATGGCGGGAACACGGCTGAGGATGGCGGGAAACGGCTGAAGATGGTGGGAAACAGCTCCGGATGGCGGGAAACCTCTTTTTCAGGTAAGTATGAAGTCTTTTTCAGACACGCAATACCCGTTTGTGGCGGGTTGGTCACAATCCTGCCAACTACGCCAAAAGCTGACTCGCCCCCTGGGCTGTGGGGCACCCGGAACTGGGCTTCAGTGCAATGTTGGGGGTAGTAGTGGCAACCCGATCCCGTGGCTCAGGGTGGTCAGACCAAATGCTGTGGCAGTCTATTTGTAGGGTTTTGAATGTCCGACTACGCCACCCGTGGATTGCGATCAGAGATGACCGCCGCTGCAAGGCAGACCGCTGAGGCTGATGTTTGTATGCAGCACAAGGATAGGATAACTCCCCACGGGAAGAGTGTAGCCTCAGGGCAGTGTAATAGGATGCTGGGAGTGATAGTGCAGGCCGCAATAATAAGGGTTCAGAGTCTGCTTCAAACAGTCCAGGGTCTTTATTGTAGTTAGTACTAATGACCCGACAGGAGTACAAGGTAGGAATGGGCCTGAGTGTCTGAGAGCATTCGGGCAAGCCCCGCTGGTCAGGGTGAGTGGGTAGGCCTACCGTTCTCTCTCTGCCCTTGCTGACTATCCCCCTTTTCGTGGTGTGATAGCCCACGTCCCTGAGCTTGCCGTGTACTTTGCCTGTATGCCTTGCGACTCGGGCCTTGTGTACCTTAGCTTCTCCGTGCTGTACTGATCCCTCTGTGTGTGGAGGAGCCTCCAGGCTTCTTAGGCCAAGGGACCTGAAATCCCTCGTGGGTTGGTTATCTGCTGCCAGGCCTGCAACCCTGACAGCCTCGGACCCCAGTGTCCGGTTGTGTAGCTCTCTCTCAGCCAGGACCGGCTCTCGTCGCCTCTGTCCCTGGCTTGCTGTTCCTCTTCTGCCTCCCGGACTCCTCAGCTGCTGCTGACCTGTCCCTTTCCTCTGGGAACCCTTCTGGATGCTTCAGAAGTGGGTCCTGGTCTCTCTAACTCTGCCCTCAGTTCCAGTTTTTATAGGGGCAGCCTGCTCCCCCTACTGACCTGGGACAGGAGGTGCTGCATGCTAATGGTTCCAGACCAGGGAACCTCCCTCCTGCTCTCAGACACAGCCTTTAATATTTGTGGCATAAATATAAAAAAATATAAAAAAATATAAAAAAATATAAAAAAGAAACTACCGCACTCCTGGAGTGGTGGTGGTGCCCAGGTAGGGTTACAAGCCCGTATAGATACAGAAAAACAACCTGGCACTCAGAAGACTCATGGATTCTTTTAGTGATTTTTAATAAAGTAATGTAGTAAATAACAAATAAACAGACGTTTCGGTCACAATAGACCTTCATCGGTGTACCGTAGGAGAAAATGAATAACCAGAGGCAGTAGCCCGCTAGGAAGTTGTATGCTGAATTGTAAAGGACGCAGGACGCGGTATCCACCGTTTGTCCAGAAGCATTGTTTAATATTTGTGGCATCCAGCCCTGGGGTGACACAGCTCCCTCACCATGTGTTCTATTCAGGTACGTTTTTCTCTGGCAAAGCCCACTGCTGAGGGTGTAAGTTATAGAAAGGGTTTTGTCTTTGAAGACACAGCCCCTTTAAGTGTCACTTAGTTTTATTGTCTTTTGAAAGCCTTGTGTAGAGAGCCTTTTCCTTCACAGCTGAGACAATTATCTTGCCGACTTCTCCTTTCTCTTAATTGACAAAGAGGATGTAATAATTGTCTGCTGTGTTACGCATACAGTGGAGTTGTAGTCCAATCACCTTTCACTGTTTCTACAAACCTACTAGCCAACATTACAGTGCAAGAATGCAACCCGGATGTAACTTCTTCTTTGGGTAACATTATCAAGTTATTTATCCAGCTTTTTTATTTATTTATCTATCTATCTGACATAAATTGCATGAGCAGGGAGGAAGTAAAGGACTACAGTTTTGTTAAAAACAATAAATGACACTACCGCCCTAAAAGGTAATAAATGGATGAAGAACAAAATAATATGAAGAAATGGAGCAACCATAAGAATTGTAAATGCAATGCTAATAGATCTGGTTAAGTGTTTATTACAATGGGGAAGGGGGCCCACAGGAAACAAGGTGATACAATGGGGAAGGGGGCCCACAGGAAACTAGGTGACACAATGGGGAAGGGGGCCCACAAGAAACTAGGTGACACAATGGGGAAGGGGGCCCACAGGAAACTAGGTGACACAATGGGGAAGGGGGCCCACAGGAAACTAGGTGACACAGTGGGGAAGGGGGCCCACAGGATACTAGGTGACACAATGGGGAAGGGGGCCCACAGAAAACTAGGTGACACAATGGGGAAGGTGGCCCACAGGAGACTAGGTAACACAATGGGGAAGGGGGCCCACAGGAAACAAGGTGACACAATGGGGAAGGGGGCCAACAGGAAACTAGGTGACACAATGGGGAATTGAAATACGGTGTTAAGGATAGGAATATAAGAAATCAAAATGGTTAAACAAGAAGTCCATTTTATGCAATGTTGATGGACGAGAGGGAATGAAGAGGAGGGGGGTGGGGAGGGAGAAGAAATGAGGGGGAGGGGTGAGAGATAGAAGCAAAGGAAGGCAGAATAAAATCACAGTTATACATATGTACATTATATACAGTGGAATTGTTAAGTACCATAGAGTACGCAGTAGGGTTACCTTAAGTGGGTTCAGATGCAGGTATATGCCGTAAGAGATAAAATAGAAATCTTTAAATGGTGCTGTAATGGTAAGAGATGCATGTTAAGAGTAGAGATGAGCGGTGTTCGACTAGAACTGTTCGCCAATCTCAAATTCGGGCTGTTTTGGGCGGTGTTCGAGTTGTTCGACGAACCCGACCGATTTGCAAAAAATTCGGCTGTTCGAGGTTATGTTCGATAACTGTTCGTGCACCAAAAGCGTGTCCTGCATGTCTGGCGCTACTTAGAGCACCAATCATGCAGGGATTGTCTGCCACTCACTGTAATGCCACAGCCATGGTGGTTATGGCATTACAGTGATTGCCCAAATCTATGGGAACAGTGCTCACAGTTAAACATGAAAAGCCGGCAATTCAGCAGTACCCGACAATTTAGAACAGAAAGAATAGAGAATCACACATAGATTAGATAGATAGAAACATGTCAGTCACATATATATGAAGTACAGTGACAGTGTTGCTTACTGTACTTGTAATTTAGTGTAAAGGATTTATTAAAAAAAATAATAGTGTTTTCATGCACTGTCTCTTTAAAAAAGCCGGCCGGCATTTCAGCAGCGGTACCCGACAATTTAGAGTAGAAGTAATAGAGCATTACACATAGATTAGATAGATAGAAACATGTCAGTCACATATATAAGAAGTACAGTGACAGTGTTGATTACTGTACTTGTCATTTAGTGTTAAAATAAAGGATTTACCGTATATTCCGGCGTATAAGACGACCTGGTGTATAAGACGACCCCCCTACTTTCCTGTTAAAATATAGAGTTTAGGATATATTCACCGTATAAGACTACCCCTTTTCCAACGCATACCAAACACCGGTAAAAATTAAAAAAAAACAGATTTGAATTTAACATGGTCCTTTTTTTAATTTAAATTCTTATGACATGCAGGTATATAGCAGGAAAACTGTCACTCATAAACATATTAAAATAGGGGGGACCCCACGTCATTTTTTGGGGGGGTCCCCCATTCTAATAGCTAGTAAAGGCTAGGTATTCAGCTGGGGGCTGATATTAGTAGCCTGGGAAGCTCCGTGGGTATTACCCCCTTCCCAGACTTCAAACATCTGCCCCAGCCGTCTGCTTAACCTCCGCTAGAGACTATAATGATGGTGGATCCCACGCCAATTTTCTTTTTAAAAAATCCTTTATTTTAACACTAAATGACAATTGAGGGGTTAATAAAGATGCAGTCCCTAAATTATTATTAATTTTGTAATTAATTTTTCCCAAAAATGTTGACGTGGGCTTCGCCATATTTTTGTGTCCAGCCAGGTACAGCAGGCAGGAACGGGCTGCCCCCAACCACCAGCTGCCTATTTGTACCTGGCCGGACACAACAATATAGGGAAGCCCTTTTTTTTTTAATTATTTCATGAAATAATTTAAAAAAAAAAGACGTGGGGCTTCGCCCTATTTTTGTGTCCAGCCAGGTACAACTAGGCAGCTGGGGGCTGGAATCTGCAGCGCAGGGAGGCCCAAGCTTTCTGGCCCCCCCCCGCTGCAAATTGCAGTCCGCAGCCACCCCGGAAAATGGCGCGTTCATAGAAGCGCCATCTTCTGGCGCTGTACCCAACTCATCCAGGGCCCTGGTGCGGTGGCTCACTGGGTAATAAAGGGGTTAAGGCCAGCTTGGCATTATCAGCTGGCCCTAAGCCCGAAATTCATGGGGTCACGCCAATATTAGACATGACCGCCATGAATTTCTAGTAAAGTAATTAAAAAAAACACAAACACCCAGAATAAAGTCCTTTAATTGAAATAAAGACACAATTTTTTAATGTTCTAAATTAAACCATACTTACCATCACGCCCATTCCAGCTGAAGCCAACGATCTCCTGCAATAAAAGTAAAATAATAAAGCAACCTCATCCTTACCTCTCCATGGTTCCCAGGACCGGTCCAGCTCTGCTACATTCACATGACAGGCTGGACCGCAGCAGAACGCTGCCATCCAGCCTGTCATCCCGCAGACACTGAGAAGCGCAGGCATGCTTGTGCTCCTCAGTGTCTGACTGTGACGGCATCCAGATGAGCCGAGATCATGTCCAATGAACTCGGCTCACCTCATGCACGTCACTGACAGCGTGGGAAAATTCTCCTGCTCCCCGCATGCGCAGTAGAAGTTTCCCACGCTGTCAGTGACGGACGTCCAGGAGGTGAGCTGAGTTCATTGTCGGCTCATCTGGATGCCGTCACAGCCAGACACTGCAGAGCGCAAGCATGCCTGTGCTTCTCAGTGTCTGCGGGATGACAGGCTGGATGGCAGCGTTCTGCTGCGGTCCAGCCTGTCATGTGAATGTAGCAGAGCTGGACCGGTCCTGGGAACCATGGAGAGGTAAGGATGAGGTTGCTTTATTATTTTACTTTTATTGCAGGAGATCGTTGGCTTCAGCTGGAATGGGCGTGATGGTAAGTATGGTTTAATTTAGAACAATAAAGAATTGTGTGTTTATTTCAATTAAAGGACTTTATTCTGGGTGTTTGTGTTTTTTTTAACTTTGACTATGGGGTTAGTAATGGGGGTGTCTTATAGACGCCTCTCCATTACTAACCTGGGCTTGATGTCAGCTGGCATTATAAGCTGACATCAACCCCAGCCCTATTACCCCCTGCCACCGCACCAGGGCAGCGTGGAAGAGCGAGGCTAAGTGCCAGAATTGGCGCATCCTATGGATGCGCCATTTCTGGGGCGGCTGACGGCTGGTGTTTCTAGCCTGGGAGGGGGCCAATATTCATGGCTCCCTTCCTGGGCTATTAATATCAGCCCCCAGCTGTCTGCCTAGCCTTTGCTAGCTATTAAATTAGGGGGGACCCCACGTCATTTTTTTTGGGGGGTCCCCCATTTTAATAGCTAGTAAAGGCTAAGTATTCAGCTGGGGGCTGATATTAGTAGCCTGGGAAGCTCCGTGGGTATTACCCCCTTCCCAGGCTTCAAACATCTGCCCCAGCTGTCTGCTTAACCTCCGCTAGAGACTAAAATTAAGGGGAACCCCACGCCAATTTTTTTTTAAATAAATCCGTTATTTTAACACTAGATGACAAGTACAGTAACAAGCACTGTCACTGTACTTCTTATATATGTGACTGACATGTTTCTATCTATCTAATCTATGTGTGATGCTCTATCTTTCTGTTATAAATTGTCGGGTACAGATGCTGAATTGCCGGCCGGCTTTTTTAAAGAGACGGTGCATGAAAACACTAATATTTGTTTTAATAAATCCTTTACACTAAATGACAAGTACAGTAAGCAACACTGTCACAGTACTTCATATATATGTGACTGACATGTTTCTATCTATCTAATCTATGTGTGATGCTCTATTCTTTCTATTCTAAATTGTCGGGTGCCGGCTTATGCAGCTGCTGAATTGCCGGCTTTTCATATATTGTCACAGAAGCGATGCGAACTTCCCTGCTCCGGACACAGCGCAGCGCTTCTGTGACAAGTGAAAACTGTCGGCACAGAAGTCCTGCGCTGTGTCCGGAGCTGGGAATACGCAGCGATGTGTCAGTTTCAGCACAGAAGCGCTGACTGTCTGGACCTACCGCCGCCGTATTTTAACTCCCTCCACCTTATATTAACTCCGACATGGCAGGGATACGGCCACGGCAGCTTATTAACACCCCCAGAGTATCCCCGCATGTCAATTTCTGAAAGTTCAAAAGCATTACCGGCGTATAAGACGACCCCAGACTAGACAGAAGATTTTTCAGTCTTCAAAAGTCGTCTTATACGCCGGAATATACGGTATTTAAAAAAAAATTGGCGTGGGGTTCCCCATAATTTTAGTCTCTAGCGGAGGTTAAGCAGACGGCTAGGGCAGATGTTTGAAGCCTGGGAAGGGGGTAATACCCACGGAGCTTCCCAGGCTACTAATATCAGCCCCCAGCTGAATACCTAGCCTTTACTAGCTATTAAAATGGGGGACCCCTCAAAAACAATGACGTGGGGTCCCCCCTATTTTAATATCTAGCAAAGGCTAGGCAGACAGCTGGGAGCTGATATTAATAGCCCAGGAAGGGTGCCATGAATATTGGCCCCCTCCCAGGCTAGAAACACCAGTCGTCAGCCGCCCTAGAAATGGCGCATCCGTAGGATGCGCCAATTCTGGCACTTAGCCTCGCTCTTCCCACTGCCCTGTAGCGGTGGCAGTGGGGTAATAGGGCTGGGGTTGATGTCAGCTTATAATGCCAGTTGACATCAAGCCCAGGTTAGTAATGGAGAGGCATCTATAAGACACCCCCATTACTAACCCCATAGTCAAAGTTAAAAAAAACAAACACCCAGAATAAAGTCCTTTAATTGAAATCTCCTGCAATAAAAGTAAAATAATAAACCAACATCATCCTTACCTTTCCATGGTTCCCACGACGGCTTCAGCTCTGCTACATTCACATAACAGGCTGGATCGCAGCAGAACGCTGCCATCCAGCTTGCCATGCCGCACACACTGAGAAGCGCAGGCATGCTTGCGCTCCTCAGTGTCTCGCTGTGACGGCATAAAGATGAGCCGAGTTCATGTCCAATGAACTCGGCTCACCTCTGGCACGTCACTGACAATGTGGGAAAATTCTCCTGCACTCAGCGCTTCAGCGTGAGAATTCTCCCACGCTGTCAGTGACGTGCATGAGGTGAGCTGAGATCATTGGACATGACCTCACCTCATGCACGTCACTGACAGCGTGGGAAAATTCTCACGCTGAAGCGCTGAGTGCAGGAGAATTTTCCCACGCTGTCAGTGACGTGCATGAGGTGAGCTCATGTCCAATGAACTCAGCTCACCTCATGTACGTCACTGACAGCATGGGAGAATTCTCACGCTGAAGCGCTGAGTGCAGGAGAATTTTCCCACGCTGTCAGTGACGTGCATGAGGTGAGCCGAGTTCATTGGACATGAACTCGGCTCATCTGGATGCCGTCACAGCGAGACACTGAGGAGCGCAAGCATGCCTGCGCTTCTCAGTGTCTGCGGGATGACAGGCTGGATGGCAGCTTTCTGCTGCGGTCCAGCCTGTCATCTCGATGTAGCAGAGCAGGAGCTGTCCTGGGAACCATCGAAAGGTAAGGATGATGTTGCTTTATTATTTTACTTTTATTGCAGGAGATCGTTGGCTTCAGCTGGAATGGGCGTGACGATACGTATGGTTTAATTTAGAACAATAAAGAATTGTGTGTTTATTTCAACTTTATTTAACTTTGACTATGGGGTTAGTAATGGGGGTGTCTTATAGACGCCTCTCCATTACTAACCTGGGCTTGATGTCAGCTGGCATTATAAGCTGACATCAACCCCAGCCCTATTACCCCACTGCCACCGCTACAGGGCAGTGGGAAGAGCGAGGCTAAGTGCCAGAATTGGCGCATCCTATGGATGCGCCATTTCTGGGGCAGCTGGCGGCTGGTGTTTCTAGCCTGGGAGGGGGCCAATATTCATGGCACCCTTCCTGGACTATTAATATCAGCCCCCTGCTGTCTGCCTAGCCTTTGCTAGCTATTAAAATAGGGGGGACCCCACGTCATTTTTTGGGGGGGTCCCCCATTTTAATAGCTAGTAAAGGCTAGGTATTCAGCTGGGGGCTGATATTAGTAGCCTGGGAAGCTCCATGGGTATTACCCCCTTCCCAGGCTTCAAACATCTGCCCCAGCCGTCTGCTTAAACTCCGCTAGAGACTAAAATTACAGGGAACCCCACGCCAATTTTTTTTTTAATAAATCCTTTATTTTAACACTAAATGACAAGTACAGTAACCAACACTGGCACTGTACTTCTTATATATGTGACTGACATGTTTCTATCTATCTAATCTATGTGTGAAGCTCTATTCTTTCTGTTCTAAATTGTCGGGTACCGCTGCTGAATTGCCTGCCGGCTTCTTTAAAGAGACGGTGCATGAAAACACTAATATTTTTTTAAATAAATCCTTTACACTAAATGACAAGTACAGTAAGCAACACTGTCACTGTACTTCATATATATGTGACTGACATGTTTCTATCTATCTAATCTATGTGTGAAGCTCTATTCTTTCTGTTCTAAATTGTCGGGTACCGCTGCTGAATTGCCGGCCGGCTTTTTTAAAGAGACGGTGCATGAAAACACTAATATTTTTTTTAATAAATCCTTTACACTAAATGACGAGTACAGTAACCAACACTATCACTGTACTTCTTATATATGTGACTGACATGTTTCTAGCTATCTAATCTATGTGTGATGCTCTATTCCTTCTTGTCTAAATTGTCGGGTACCGGTGTATGCCGCTGCTGAATTGCCGGCCGGCTTTTTTAAAGAGAGCGTCTTCTGAGCAGTTTGTCAGCTTTTGGACACCTTTGAAGGTGTTTTCTATGTGTTTCTATGTGTTTTTTGTTTGCCTGCCATTGGTTTTAACGGTGTTCGACGGTGTTCTAAGGTGTTCGACGAACTGAACCGAACCCGAACACTACGGGAGTGGCTCAACACTAGTTAAGAGCATAAAAAGTCATAGTCAGGCAGGTTTTTTTTTTGAGGGGTCACTACTAATGTTGAGCGAGCACTAAAATGCTCGAGTGCTCGAAGCTCGGGCCGAGCTCGCCGTGATACTCGGGTGCTCGACCCGAGCAACGAGCCCAATGTTAGTCTATGGGAGACTCGAGCATTTTTGCGGTGGCACCCCCGGAAGTCTTTTAAAAGCCTAACAAGTGCCCAAAACGATAGTGACAGTGCTCAAATGACATGGGGACAGCATGAGGATCGCCCCAGGAAGCATTTCTGACCCCCAGGTCACTGCTGTCAACAATGTGGTCAGAGGTATTAAGCCACTTTTACGGGCTCACAATAAAACGTTCAAAAACGAATGTGAAACTTTTTTCCTGTGAAATATGTTAAGGAACATCCTTTCCAGGGAAAAGACTTGTGTATAAGTTAAAATAAATGACCAAAAACAAAAATACTCCTCCACACCTTCGGCTATGTTCACAAGTAGCATTTTTTATGCGTTTTTGCACTTTTGTATTGCTTTCAACTATGACAAAGGCATTCACCGGGAAATGTCATTTTAACATTTTACAACCTTATCTGGCCATGTGCTGTGTGACACATGCATAAAGTGCTGAAAAGACATGGGAACAGCATGGGGAAGACCCCTGGAAGCATCTCTGACTCCCAGGTCACTGTCTAAAAGTGTGCCCATCATAAGTGATCCTTGCCGCATCAGAAGATGCAGACTTGCAACTATCCCCATGCAAGTTCTAGTCCCAGGGCAGTGTTCAATTGTACCTCCCCCATTCCTTGCAATACAAGCGCAAGTATGCAGCCTGCCACCCACCCACCCCCAGGCTGCAATACCATACTGCTTGCTTGCTTGAACTTGAAATTGGGCATTTTAGGCATGTGGAGGCGGAATCTGGCCACAATGTCATGGCTGTGTTGGCGGCCTGAAATCCATACTCAGTCCCCAGCCGCCCGGCGGCCGGGTGTCCATACTCAGTCCCCAGCCGCCCCGCGGCCGGGTGTCCACACACGGTCCCCAGCCGCCTGGGGGCAGCCGGGTGTCCATAAACGGTCCCCAGCCGCCCCTATTTCTCCTTGGAACATCCCCCCACACACTTTTCTTATCCCGGCCTGCTTTAGGCAGCATTGGACGAGCCCACCAGAGAACCAGACTCCTCCAGTGGGCCCTGACTTCTCCATCGGTGGAGTTGAGAGTGCCAAGGTGAGGAGCATGATGATGATGACAGAAGTTAGCATCTGCTATGTTTTCTTTTAATGCAAGTGTAAGTGTGCAGCCTGCCACCCACCCACCCCAGACTGCAATTCCATACTGCTAGCTTGCACTTGAAATGGGGCCTTTTAGTTTGGAGGAGGCCGAAGCTGGCCACTACCTCATGGCTGCTTCGGCAGCGAGGTATCCATACTCTGTCCCCAGCCGCCCCTATTTGTCCTGGTGTGCCTTATACATAAGATTAAGCGCGTATACCAAAACATTACCTGTGCCCTCCCCAGTGCATTTAGTGGGAAGGAGAGCCTATTCCGCTGTAGTGTGTGCATGCCAAACCCCTGTTCATGGTACATGCGAAGATGCCTCCCACCTTGCACCTGTCGTTGCAGACTTGCAACTATCCCCATTCAAGTCCTTGTACCAGGGCAGTGTTCAATTGTACCTCTCCCATTCCTTGCAATGCAAGCGCAAGTATGCAGCCTGCCACCCACGCACCCCCAGGCTGCAATACCATACTGCTTGCTTGCACTTTAAATTGGGCCTTTTAGGCATGTGGAGGCGGAATCTGGCCACCACGCCATGGCTGTGTCGGTGGCCTGGTATCCATACTCAGTCCCCAGCCACCTGGTGGCCGGGTGTCCCCGCTTGCTCCCCAGCCTCCAGGAGGTGGCCGGGTGTCCATACTCGGTCCCCAGCCACCCCTATTTGTCCCGGTAACCTTTCCCACACTTTTCTTAGCCTGGCCTGCTTTAGGGCAGCATTGGCCGAGCCCACCGGACTATCAGACTCCTCCGGTGGGCCCTGGCTTCTCCATCAGGGGAGTTGAGAGTGCCAAGGTGAGGAGCATGATGAGGATGATAGAAGTTAGCATCTGCTTTGTTTTGTTGTAATGCAAGTGCATGTATGTAGTAGCGGCTAGGCCTGAGGTGGTCAGCGTTTTGTCGCATATCCTACCTCCTCCGAGGATTGCTGGATGTTTTCCTGCTACTATCCAAGTTCTATGACTCCCGTTAAAACAAAGCTTCAGGTGATAAATGATGGATGAGGTAGTGGCAAAGGAGAAAGAGCAGGAGGAACAGGGACCATTCACATCAATATCAGGCCAGTCAACCAGATATGTCTTGTAGGATATGTTTGTGTAACAAAAGGAGCGGTTCGGCTACACAGTTATAGGGCATACAGTGAGTGCAATGCCTAGCAAAAATTTCGAGGCACTCCAATGCCCCTTGGAAATGACATGGAGGTCAGAGGGCATTAACTAAACCTTTTTTTCCATTTATAGTAACTGGGTCTCCTGTGCACTGTTTGCCTAAGCAGTGAATAGAAGGCTTTCCAAAAATTATGAGGAACTGCAATGCCCCTTACAAGAGCCATGTGTGGCACCCCAGGGGTCTGGTCACCGCAGTAATAGAGATATTACGTCGGAGAGCAAGTGGGAGGTTTCCTGGTCAGGATCCCTTAAACATGCAACATCCTCCTGCCCCAGTCCTGGGAGGGGAGAATTCTGCCCTTATAAACTGGATCTGGGGCGGGGTTGAGTGAGTCAGAGAACAGAGAACAGTCAGAGTCAGAGTGAGAGCAAGGGAAAGTAACAGCAAGGAGCTCTGTAGGAGCTAGGAGCTAAAGACCAGGGGTTGGAAGCTGAGCAGAGCTCGCCCTGGCAGAAGACAATAGGAACCGGACACAGGAGTCCGAGGCTGTGAGGACTTATATATCCAGCAGCAGAAACCAGCCGGCAGGGGATTTCAGGTGCTCTGGCCATAGAAGCCCGGAGGCTCAGTCACAAGCAAGGGACCAGCACCGCCGTCGGGGAGCGGAGGCTAACAGAAGGCCCCAAGTCACCAGCCATACGGGTGAGCACTACATGGTACACTCAGGGACGTGGGCTACTTCTACCCGCTTACAGCAAGGTAGCCAGGAAGAGTGCAGACAGACGGGGAGGCCTACAACTCCACCTGGCCAGGGGAACTCCTGCTTGCTCCCAGACTGACCAGGCCTCTTATGCTAGCCAGTACTCCCGGGAGGGTCTACCTTATCATCATCAGTAAAGACCCTGAACTGCACTGCAAAGACTATGAGTCGTTCCTGCTGCGCTCGTGCACCATCACCCCCATCATCCACACTCACTACCCTGAGGCTCCTCCCGTGGGGAGTTATCCCATTCTCTACTGCGCACACAACACCAGCCTCAGCAGTCTGCCTCGCAGCGGTGGTACTCCCTGACCGCAATCCACGGGTGGCGCAGTCGGACAATTAACCTCAAAACCTAAGAAAGACTGCCACTGGTTTGACCAGCCTGAGCCACGGGACCGGGTCACCGCCACGGAGACTACAGACCCCAGAGATCCGACACCGGGTATCCCACACACGTGTACACACGGCCCAACTGGCGCGTCACATGCAGTACAGCATATTACAAAAATAAGTCCCATTATTGGGGAGTGGGTGTCCCATAGTATTTGCTTATGCTTTCCAAGCAAAAGCTGCCAAAAATTAGGACGGAGCAACTTGCAATGCCCCTTACAAGAGCCATGCAGTACAGCATATTACAAACACAAGTCCCATTATTGGGGAGTGGGTGTCCCATAGTATTTGCTTATGCCTTGCAAGCAAAAGCTGCCAAAAATTAGGACGGAGCAACTTGCAATGCCCCTTACAAGAGCCATGCAGTACAGCATATTACAAACATAAGTCCCATTATTGGGGAGTGGGTGTCCCATAGTATTTGCTTATGCCTTGCAAGCAAAAGCTTCCAAAAATTAGGATGGAGCAACTTGCAATGCCCCTTACAAGAGCCATGCAGTACAGCATATTACAAAAATAAGTCCCATTATTGGGGAGTGGGTGTCCCATAGTATTTGCTTATGCCTTGAAAGCAAAAACTGCCAAAAATTAGGACGGAGCAACTTGCAATGCCCCTTACAAGAGCCATGCAGTACAGCATATTACAAACATGAGTCCCATTATTGGGGAGTGGGTCTCCCATAGTATTTGCTTATGCTTTCCAAGCAAAAGGTGCCAAAAATTAGGACGGAGCAACTTGCAATGCCCCTTACAAGAGCCATGCAGTACAGCATATTACAAACATAAGTCCCATTATTGGGGAGTGGGTGTCCCATAGTATTTGCTTATGCTTTCCAAGCAAAAGCTGCCAAAAATTAGGATGGAGCAACTTGCAATGCCCCTTACAAGAGCCATGCAGTACAGCATATTACAAAAATAAGTCCCATTATTGGGGAGTGGGGGTCCCATAGTATTTGCTTATGCCTTGCAAGCAAAAACTGCCAAAAATTAGGACGGAGCAACTTGCAATGCCCCTTACAAGAGCCATGCAGTACAGCATATTACAAACATGAGTCCCATTATTGGGGAGTGGGTCTCCCATAGTATTTGCTTATGCTTTCCAAGCAAAAGGTGCCAAAAATTAGGACGGAACAACTTGCAATGCCCCTTACAAGAGCCATGCAGTACAGCATATTACAAACATAAGTCCCATTATTGGGGAGTGGGTGTCCCATAGTATTTGCTTATGCTTTCCAAGCAAAAGCTGCCAAAAATTAGGACGGAGCAACTTGCAATGCCCCTTACAAGAGCCATGCAGTACAGCATATTACAAACATAAGTCCCATTATTGGGGAGTGGGTGTCCCATAGTATTTGCTTATGCCTTGCAAGCAAAAGCTGCCAAAAATTAGGACGGAGCAACTTGCAATGCCCCTTACAAGAGCCATGCAGTACAGCATATTACAAACATAAGTCCCATTATTGGGGAGTGGGTCTCCCATAGTATTTGCTTATGCCTTGCAAGCAAAAGCTGCCAAAAATTAGGACGGAGCAACTTGCAATGCCCTTTACAAGACCCATGCAGTACAGCATATTACATACATAAGTCCCATTATTGGGGAGTGGGTCTCCCATAGTATTTGCTTATGCCTTGCAAGCAAAAGCTGCCAAAAATTAGGATGGACCAACTTGCAATGCCCCTTACAAGAGCCATGCAGTACAGCATATTACAAACATGAGTCCCATTATTGGGGAGTGGGTCTCTCATAGTATTTGCTTATGCTTTCCAAGCAAAAGCTGCCAAAAATTAGGACGGAGCAACTTGCAATGCCCCTTACAAGAGCCATGCAGTACAGCATATTACAAACATAAGTCCCATTATTGGGGAGTGGGTGTCCCATAGTATTTGCTTATGCTTTCCAAGCGAAAGCTGCCAAAAATTAGGACGGAGCAACTTGCAATGCCCCTTACAAGAGCCATGCAGTACAGCATATTACAAACATAAGTTCCAATATTGGGGAGTGGGTGTCCCATAGTATTTGCTTATGCCTTGCAAGCAAAAGCTGCCAAAAATTAGGACGGAGCAACTTGCAATGCCCCTTACAAGAGCCATGCAGTACAGCATATTACAAACATAAGTCCCATTATTGGGAGTGGGTCTCCCATAGTATTTGCTTATGCCTTGCAAGCAAAAGCTGCCAAAAATTAGGACGGAGCAACTTGCAATGCCCCTTGCAAGAGCCATGCAGTACAGCATATTACAAACATAAGTCCCATTATTGGGGAGTGGGTCTCCCATAGTATTTGCTTATGCCTTGCAAGCAAAAGCTGCCATAAATAAGGACGGAGGAACTTGCAATGCTGGCACCCTGGTGGTATAGTGGTGGTGGAGGCTGAGGATAAGGAGAAGAAGATAAAACAGCTGAAACGAGGAAGCGTATACCCATGTGTGGGTGTGAAGCGGTGCATGTGAATACACCTCCCGAAATAACACAGTGGATTTGACTTTATGTTACTCTGCTGTCATTTGGTGGTGATGAGAAGTCTGGCCCAATCCAGCCCTTGTTCATTTTGATAAGGGTCAGCTTGTCAGCATTATCAGTTGACAGGCGAGTGCGCTTATCAGTTATAATTCCCCCAGCGGCACTAAAAACATGCGCCGATAACACGCTAGCGGCAGGGCAGGCCAGGACCTCCAAGGCGTACAGAGCGAGTTCATTCCAAGTGTCCAGCTTGGATACCCAATAATTAAAAGGCACAGAGGAATCACGGAGGACGCTGGTACGGTCGGCAAGGTACTCCCTCACCATCTTTTGAAACTTTCCACTCCTTGTGAGAGTACCCCGCGCCTCAGGGCCTATAAGCTGGGCGGGTGTCAGAAAACTGTCCCTGAGCGTTGACAGTGTTTCCCTGCCTCTGCTGGATTGGAGTTGCATCTCTCTCGCCTGTACGCCTTGGTTGGGCAACGAACTGTGACCTCTGCCGCTAGCGTGTTCAGATGGGAATTTTTTTAAGAGTTCTGCAGCAAGGGCCTTCTGGTACTGCCCCATTTTTGTAGACCTCTCCACCTCAGGAATAAGAGAGTGAAAGTTCTCCTTGTAGCGGGGGTCTACAAGTTTCACCAACCAGTAATGACTGTCACCCAACATTTTGACAACGCGAGGGTCACGGTTAAGGCAGCGTAACATAAAGTCAGCCATTCATGCCAGACTGGTAACGGGCAAGATTTCCGTGTCCTCACCAAGATGACGACTGACCATGCTGTCCTCCTCCTCCTCCTCTTCCTCCTCCCCCCTGTCCTCAGGCCACCCACCCTGAACCGACGGTATGACACTTGTACAGGTACTACCGTCTACAACGCATGATAGCAGCTCCTGTTCTTCCTCCTCCTCCTCTCCCTCATTGTCCCCCAATGCACATTGGGATGAGATGAGGCTGGGCTGTGTGTAATCGCCCGCTACGGCTTCTTGATCCATCTCATCATACTCTGGCTGCAATGCCTCCTCTTTAATTCTCTGCAGAGAGCGTTGCAAAAGACAGACAAGTGGGATGCTGACACTAATGATGGCGTCATTGCCACTCACCATCTTGGTGGCCTCCTCAAAGTTTGTCAGGATGGTACATATGTCAGACATCCAGGTCCACTCCTGAGGTCTTATGTGTGGAGTCTGACCTGAATATCGACCGCCTTGTTGCAGCTGGTACTCCACAACTGCTCTCTTCTGCTCACAAATCCTTTGCAACATGTGGAGGGTAGAGTTCCAACGTGTGGGGACATCACACACCAGTCGGTGTGCCGAAGCTGCAAACGCTGCTGCAACACAGCAAGGGCGGCGGAAGCTGTAGCTGACTTGCGAAAGTGCGCTGACAGGCGGCGTACTTTCACGAGCAGATCTGGCAACTCGGGGTACGATTTAAGAAGCTGCTGAACCACGAGGTTAAGCACATGGGCCAGGCATGGTACGTGTGTGATCTCACCTCGCCTCAGAGCCGCCACCAGGTTACGGCCATTGTCACACACGACCATGCCGGGATGTAGGTTCAGCGGTCTCAGCCACAGATCTGCCTGCTCTTTCACAGCTGTCCACAACTCACAAGCAGTGTGAGGTTTATCACCTAAGCTTATGAGTTTCAGCACAGCCTGTTGCCGCTTGGCGGAGGCAGTAATGCAATGCTTCCAGCTTGTAACTGATGTGGTGATATCTGAGATGGAGGCTGAACATGAGGAGGAGGAGGAGGAGGAGGATGCGCAGGAGCTGTACCCTGTGGGGGCAACTCTGACTGACATAGGGCCCGCAATCCTCGGTGTGGGGAGGATGTGTTCCGTCCCAAGGTCCGACGGGGTCCCGGCTTCCACTATGTTTACCCAGTGTGCCGTCAGAGAGATGTACCATCCCTGGCCACAAGCACTTGTCCACGTGTCCGTTGTCAGGTGGACTCTCCCAGTAACTGCATTGTTGAGGGCACGGCAGATGCTTTGGGACACGTGCTTGTGTAGTGCGGGGATGGCACACGGGCAAAATAGTGTTGGCTGGGGACCGAGTACCGAGGGACGGCCACCGCCTTAAGATTGCGGAAGGATTCCGTCTCCACCAGCCTATAAGGCAGCATTTCCAACGCAAGCAGTCGTGAAATGTGCGAATTTAGGACTGTGGCCTGTGGGGCGTTAGCTGCGAATTTCCGCTTTCGTTCAAAGGTCTGGGATATGGACAATTGAACGCTGCGGTGGGACATGGACGTGGACGTTTATGCTGTTTCTTGAGAAACTGCTATAACAAGTGAAGACTGAGAGGAGGGGGCATCTTTACATGCAGTATGGACAGGGGATTGCCTTGCACACACAACAGGGGGTTCTATTGCACGCACAACAGTGGAAGAAGCAGTGGTGACACCCGCTGACACTGGTCATGGACCCTGGGTTTCGCCCCACAAAGTCGGGTGCTTTGCTGCCATGTGCCTGAGCATTGGTGTTGGTCAGGCTGGTAGTTTTGTCACCCCTGCTGATGCTGGCATGGTAGGTGGAACATATGGCCTTTTTGGGGTTATCAGCAGAGTCTTTAAAAAAATTCCAGACTCTGGAAGACCTACCGCTTGTACTGGCAACGTCCCTCGTGTTGGTGTTACGGGGAAAGGTTGCCTGCCTTCTGTCTGCGGCCACCACACTGCTTCTTCCTGCCTGTTGGGGTACTCTGCCTCCCTCCCCCTGTGTGCTGCTGGCCTCACTCTGCATGTCCTCCTTCCACGTTGAGTCAGTTACTAGATCATCCACCACCTCCTCCTCTTCCACTTGCGCACCACGATCCTCCTCCTCACTTCCTGGCAATTGTGTCTCGTCATCGTCCACCTCTTGTGACAGATTGCCAACGTCGACTTCCTGTGGCCGTGGCAGTTCAAATATTTGGGCATCGCAACATGGGATCTCCTCTTCCACCACTTCAAGCGTATCAGGCGAGGGGCCCAAATATGGAAATGGACCAGTGAACAGCTCTTCAGGGTGTCCAAGTGTGGGATCACTTGCTGTCTGACAACACTCGGCATGGTGGGAGGAAGGAGCATCAGGGTGAAGAGGAGTATGCAGTCGAGACTCACGGCTACTAAGAGTTGACTGTGTGGAAGACAGACCGGAGGTGGTGGTGCCCAGGTAACTGGAAGTATTATCTGCTATCCAATTAATAACCTGTTCACACTGATCAGTTCTCAATACTGGTGTTGTTCTGTGCTTCCCTAGTAATTCGGTCAAGAAGTGGGAGCGAGAAGATGTGGCTGTTGTTTGTGGCACATTTTCACCTTGGCCACGGCCCCGTCCTCTGCACGAACCATCACCAGAACGTCCACTTCCACGTCCCTTGCCACGCGCCTTGCCCATTGTAAATGAAGTAAAATAGCTTACACTTGCACTATCAATGGAAAAAGGGTAATAAAGAGTAGATTAGAACCGTGGAAGAGGAAAACCACAGTTATTGTTTACTGGGGTATACCACACTTTTTTAAATAGAGATATTTGCGGCTGAACAGTGAGCGACACACTCAAACTGCTTTTTTTTTAGATACCAAAGGCCCAAAACTGGATAGTACAGCGATTTGACCCGTGGAACTGCGAAACCACACTGGGATGTCGGGCCTACACAAGACTATTTTCAACAGATATATTTTTGTGTCACAACAGTCAGGAGACACTACTGTTTTTCTTTACGGAAAAAACTACCAAAAGCTGAATAATAGAGATTTTTTACCGTGGGATGGCAAAACCACAGTTATTGTTTACTGGGGTATACCACACTTTTTTAAATAGAGATATTTGCGGCTAAACAGTGAGCGACACACTCAAACTGATTTTTTTTTTATACCAAAGGCCCAAAACTGGATAGTACAGCGATTTGACCCGTGGAACTGCGAAACCACACTGGGATGTCGGGCCTACACAAGACTATTTTCAACAGATATATTTTTGTGTCACAACAGTCAGGAGACACTACTGTTTTTCTTTATGGAGAAAACTACCAAAAGCTGAATAATAGAGATTTTTTACCGTGGGATGGCAAAACCACAGTTATTGTTTACTGGGGTATACCACACTTTTTTAAATAGAGATATTTGCGGCTGAACAGTGAGCGACACACTCAAACTGTTTTTTTTTTTAGATACAAATGGCCCAAAATGGATAATACAGAGGTTTGAACCGTGGAAGTGCAAAACAACACTTCTGTTTCTCTAGCCTACACCAGACTATTTTCAACAGTTATATTTGTGTCTGAAAAATCAGAGACACGCTTTTTTTTGGGGGGGGGGGCACACCAAAAGGTTAATAAGACGGGTATTTGTACAGTGTGAAGGAGGAAAAAAAAAGGAGGATTTAGATGAAAAAAAAAGGATTTTTCCTGGCCCCTGACACCTGGTGCTAAGTCCAGCAATTTCAGCAACAGGAGCACACAGGACTGTAATGCAGCTTTTGCTGGTATAACCACTGTGTCTCCTATACAGCCTGCCTGCCTGGTATCTGGGATGGATATTAGTCCTGAAAACGACTGTTTGTTTGTTCTGGCAGCCTTTACAGACCCTACACTAACTATTTTGCAGTTTATATCTCTCCCTAAATCAGCAGCGCTGTCCCTACACTGTCTGATCCGGAGCGACTGTGTCCAAGATGGCGGCGCCCGGTTTTAAATACTCGAGGTGACGCTGTGCGGCCAGCCAATCACTGTAATGCCCACAACCAACATGGCTGCAGCATTACAGTGACTGGCTGGCAATCCCTGCATGTTCATTGGCTCTGTAAAGAGCGCCAAACATGCAGGGCGGAGACCCGAGCTCCCGCCCGAGTAACCCGGAAATGCTCGGTGCTCGCCGAACATCCCGAGTAACGTGATGCTCGGGCGAGTACCGAGCAGTGTCGAGCATGCTCGCTCAACACTAGTCACTACCTCTTATGCCTCTTGTTTCACAGCCTGTAGGAGACTTTCTTGCTGGTGTGACGTGACGTCTCTGCGTCTTAGTACAGTGCTGAGGTCCCTGGTGTGGCTGTTTCATGTAGTAGAGGAGAGGAGCGGTGTAGCCGTTTCCCTGTACTGCTATTCATAAATTATGGAGGACTGGAGTAGGGAGAGCGTCCCAGTTAGTAGGTATTGTGTATGGGGGGGAAAAAAGGCGGAGGCTCCTAGGAGCTGGGTACCTTGGTCCTGTTAGCTTCCGTTTCTTGCTGTGGTTCAGGAGTCCCAGGTATGGCTCGTTGATGCAGGGGAGGAGGAGGGCGGCGTGACCGTCTCCCAGCGCTGTGGAATGTGCACTGGGAGTCCTCATTTATGTATGCGCGCGCTGAGCGCTGGGGCGGAAGTGCGTCACACAAGGGGGCGGTGACCCTGAAGTGACGTCGCTCTAGTGGAAGACTCGTGTGTGAGTGTTTAGGTTGCTATGGTGCGCTGTATACAATGATGGCTGGCTAGCTAACGCATTCGCAGAGGAGTGGAGCATACAAAATAAAGCATATGATGTTGTACCAATAGAGAAGCGTTCAGGGCTGCCAGGGATGAAAACTTAATATTGTGCTACTAGGGAAAGAGTGGAGGGCACTCCAGGGCAGTAAATTATCCATGAGGAATACATAAACAATCCTCGAGAATTATGGTAGTCAAATCAGTTTATAGTGACTTACCCCCATTTTTACATGATACCAGAGGGAGGAGCTCTATGTGCACAAATCGTTCACTTTTTATCCTGGGCCCCATTATACAATGTTTGTAGTTATTGACAGTACGAGTAGTTGTATACTTGTATAAGTAGTAGTGTTATCTCTTAGGGGAGGTGAATGATAAGAGGGATATCATAGCATATACAGTATATGGGCACATCAATAAGTCAGACAGGGTAACTCACCTATGAGTGTGTTCAATGGGTCTGTAGGAACAAAAGGTCAGTGATTAGGGGTGAGCTCAGTAGGTTAAATGGCAATTTGTAAAATCAATGAATCCAGTCAATCTCCCGGTTCAAGCCTTTTGGGAATAATGTCTGGAGTGTGTAGATCCAGTAAGACTCCCACTGCTTCAGTAATTTAATATGATTACCACCCCTCCTTGGTCTTGCCACATGTTCAATCACTTGAAAGCGAAGTTGGGCCACTGTGTGTCTAGCTCTGGTGAAGTGATCAGGTAGTGGGAGCCAATTTTTGCCGCAGCGGATGGTAGACTTGTGGCTCGCTATGCGATCTTTAATGTGTTGTGTAGTTTCCCCTACGTATAGAAGAGGGTGTCGTACAGTATAGTACGAGCGCGCTGTCTAATGGATAGGCTGAGCGATTGATGCCAGCTTCTATACTGTACGACACCCTCTTCTCCCCTGATGATTAGCTGAGGCAATGAAACGCGTTGGGAGCGGTGTGCTGTGGGTTGCTGGAGGCTGAAAAGGTTTGGATGCCCCACCACATGGAGCTGTCTTTAAGCCAGAGAGCAAGAACCGACATTTTATTTGGTGAGGTTGTTCCATTAATATATATATAAGGTTTAAATGCTCACCATAATCAGTGTAAATGTATTAAGGTTCCTGTGTGCTGAGACATGATATGTTGAGACACTGTCTTGAGAGCTCCACTATTTTCTGCCATTTTCTGCAGGGGCGGACACAGACTGTAGTGGGCCCCTGTGCAAGAATTTTTTTGGGCCCCCCCCCCTGTGCTTCATAAGGCAACAAAGTTATGTAAACATAACCCCCCCCATGTGCAGCTCTCATCCCCCCCATGTGCAGCTCACCCCCCCGATGCATCTCTCATCCCCCCCCATGCATCTCTCACCCCCATGTGCATCTCTAACCCCCATGTGCATCTCTCACCCCCCCATGTGCATCTCTCACCCCCCCATGTGCATCTCTCACCCCCCCATGTGCATCTCTCACCCACCCATGTGCATCTCTCACCCCCCATGTGCATCTCTCACCCCCCCATGTGCATCTCTCATCCCCCCCATGTGCATCTCTCATCCCCCCCATGTGCATCTCTCACCCCCCATGTGCATCTCTCATCCCCCCCATGTGCATCTCTCATCCCCCCCCATGTGCATCTCTCACCCCCCCCATGTGCATCTCTCATCCCCCCCATGTGCATCTCTCATCCCCCCCATGTGCATCTCTCACCCCCCCCCATGTGCATCTCTCATCCCCCCCACTCCTAGTTAATTAACTGTATTTAAGAAAAATAAAACTTGTTATACTTACCCCCATGCGATCCCTGCAGAATCCTGGCGCTCGTCCACGTCGCTGCCACCAGGCTCTCCTGACGTTCGGCCATGTGACGGTGCCACATACATAGCCAACAGCTTTTGTTTTGGCCAAAAGACTTTTAAAGCCGCCACCACGATAAGGTAGACTCTTCTGGCCGGGCCCTACTCTAACCTATTAAAATTTTCTTAAAATATCCAATACTCTTTTTAGATATATTTTTATTTAGTTTTCTTTAAGGGAATGTGTCATATACATTTTTTTTTTTAAATGACCAATAATACCACATACAGGGAATACTGCCACACCATCACCAGACCACATATTACCACAACATAGTGACCGAATAATACCACACAGAAGGGAGAAAAACTGCCACACCATGACCAGACCACATATTACCACCACATTACTAATATTACCACCACATTACTAATATTACCATAAGTGTCATTATACACGGGAGCTCTATACATGGTATGTATAATGTAAGTGTCCAGGTAATCTAGTGATCACCAGTGACATTATACACAGGAGCTCTGTATATAGTGTCAGTGTACAGGTAATACAGTGATCACCAGTGACATTATACACAGGAGCTCTGTATATAGTGTACAGGTAATACAGGGATCACAAGTGACATTATACACAGGAGCTCTGTATATATTGTCAGTGTAGAGGTAATACAGTGATCACCAGTGACATTATACACAGGAGCTCTGTATATAGTGTCAGTGTACAGGTAATACAGTGATCACCAGTGACATTATACACAGGAGCTCTGTATATAGTGTCAGTGTACAGGTAATACAGTGATCACCAGTGACATTATACACAGGAGCTCTGTATATAGTGTACAGGTAATACAGGGATCACCAGTGACATTATACACAGGAGCTCTGTATATAGTGTACAGGTAATACAGGGATCACCAGTGACATTATACACAGGAGCTCTGAATATATTGTCAGTGTACAGGTAATACAGTGATCACCAGTGACATTATACACAGGAGCTCTGTATATAGTGTCAGTGTACAGGTAATACAGTGATCACCAGTGACATTATACACAGGAGCTCTGTATATAGTGTACAGGTAATACAGTGATCACCAGTGACATTATACACAGGATCCCGGTACATAGTATATAGTGTAAGTGTACATGTAATACACTGACTCACTGGTGACGTCTCTAGGTGAAGTCCTTCAGCTACGCTTTTCTCCTTCATCCAGCACAGACCGCCATCACGTCTTCCAGCCAGGACTCGTCTCTGCATAAAATAACACAGTTATCTAGAGCACATTCTCCAACTTCTACATTACGCAGCTGAATACAGACGTGCATCCACCATCAATATATGGTTAGTTATTATGCAACCTACCATTCCAAATATAAATTGTAATCCACCACGGTGCCCCCATTAACTGTAAATAGGCACTTAATATATAATTTAATTAGAACCTCTACTCTATACTTCCTGCTCCCCGCATTCATTATTTACATGCACCCCCTGCCCCAATTCATTATATCATGTCCGTGCTCTCCCCACCCCATCGTCATTTATCATTTACTCTCCCCCACCCCACATTCATTATGTGCAGCTCATTATCCCCCTACTCCTAATTCCCCCATGTGCAGCTCATTTTCTCCCAATTCCCCCATGTGCAGCTCTCACCACCCCCCCATGTGCACATCTCTCATCCCCTTCCCCCACATGTGCCCCTCTCTCATCCCCCCCATGTGCAGCTCTCACCACCCCCCCATGTGCACATCTCTCATCCCCCTCCCCCACATGTGCCCCTCTCTCATCCCCCTCCCCCACATGTGCCCCTCTCTCATCCCCCTCCCCCACATGTGCCCCTCTCTCATCCCCCCCATGTGCATCTCTCATCCCCCCCATGTGCATCTCTCATCCCCCCCACATGTGCACATCTCTCATCCCCCTCCCCCACATGTGCACCTCTCTCATCCCCCCCATGTGCATCTCTTATCTCCCCCCATGTGCATCTCTTATCCCCCTCCCCCATGTGCATCTCTTATCCCCCTCCCCATGTGCATCTCTTATCTCCCCCCCATGTGCATCTCTTATCTCCCCCCCATGTGCATCTCTTATCCCCCCCCCATGTGCATCTCTTATCCCCCCCCACATGTGCACCTCTCTCATCCCCCCCACCCCATGTGCATCTTTTATCATCTCCCCCCCACGTGCACCTCTCTCATCCCCCTCCCCCCACGTGCACCTCTCTCATCCCCCTCCCCCCACATGTGCACCTCTCTCATCCCCCCCACCCCATGTGCATCTTTTATCATCTCCCCCCACCCCATGTGCATCTTTTATCATCTCCCCCCCCATGTGCATCTCTTATCTCACACTCACACTCACACACACACACACACACACCTCCCATTCCCCCCACTCCTAGTAAATTGTATTTTGAAAAAAACAAAACTTGTTATACTTACCCCCATGCGATCCCTGCAGAATCCTGGCGCTCGTCCAAATCGCTGACACTAGGTTCTCCTGACTTCCGGCCATGTGACGGCGCCGTCACATGACCGGAAATCAGGGGAATCATGAAGGCGCTGCCGCAGGAGCGCAGCGCTGAGATGTCCCAGACCCGGCGCTTAGCATGGGGCCGGGGGCCCCATGAGGAGAGAGACTCACAAGAGGGGGCCCCCAACGGGGCTCCAAGGGGGCCCCTACCGGCTGGGCCCCACACTGGAGTCAGGGCAGACATGCCCTGATGGCGGCCCTGCTGGAGGCTGGAGGGGCCCCCTCTCCCTCGGGGCCCCCGTTCAATGAACCGGCTGCACGGGTAGTTCCGCCCCTGATTTTCTGTGTTATGTTACAGGTAGACTATGTTGGTATTACATATGCTCGTATTCCTGGACATAATGAGTTACTGATTTATATGGTTGCTCACTACGACAGACAGGCTTATACTCGTTTTTAGGTCCTTGTGACTTGTTTATCACTTTTTATTCAGTTGTAATAAATGTTACGTTTTAACTTTCTGTAGTACTACACCTGCTTTAATAAGAGGTAGTGACCCCTCAAAAAAAAACCCTGCCTGACTATGACTTTTTATGCTCTTAACATGCATCTCTTACCATTACAGCACCATTTAAAGATTTCTATTTTATCTCTTACGGCATATACCTGCATCTGAACCCACTTAAGGTAACCCTACTGCGTACTCTATGGTAATTAACAATTCCACTGTATATAATGTACATATGTATAACTGTGATTTTATTCTGCCTTCCTTTGCTTCTATCTCTCTCCCCTCCCCCACCCCCCCTCCTCCTCCTTCCCTCTCGTCCATCAACATTGCATAAAATGGACTTCTTGTTTAACCATTTTGATTTCTTATATTCCTATCCTTAACACCGTATTTCCTCTTTTCTAGTATTGCGACTCAATGAATAAGGCCTGGACAAGGCCGAAACGTCTTCTGTCGCCAATAACTGTCGCAATTACGATTAATTGGTTTGATGTTATGCCAATGTTAATAAATGAACACTGCAATTGAACTTATGAGTGTGCGATGATATAATTTATTATACGTATTGGGCACCACGTGTCTCTTCATCAGCACCTCCCTCCTTATGGCAAGAGTGCACGCTAATTATTTATTCTACAATGGGGAAGGGGGCCCACAGGAGACTAGGTGACACAGTAGGGAGGGGTCCCACAGGAAACTAGGTGACACAATGGGGAAGGGGTCCCACAGGAAACTAGGTGACACAATGGGGAAGGTGGCCCACAGGAAACTAGGTAACACAATGGGGAACGGGGCCCACAGGAAACTAGGTGACACAATAGGGAAGGGGGCCCACAGGAAACTAGGTGACACAATGGGGAAGGGCACCCACAGGAAACTAGGTGACACAGTAGGGAGGGGTCCCACAGGAAACTAGGTGACACAATGGGGAAGGGGGCCCACAGGAAACTAGGTGACACAATGGGGAAGGGGGCCCACAGGAAACTAGGTAACACAATGGGGAACGGGGCCAACAGGAAACTAGGTGACACAATAGGGAAGGGGGCCCACAGGAAACTAGGTGACACAATGGGGAAGGGCGCCCACAGGAAACTAGGTGACACAGTAGGGAGTGGTCCCACAGGAAACTAGGTGAAACAATGGGGAAGGGGGCCCACAGGAGACTAAGTGACACATTGGGGAAAGGCGCCCACAGGAAATTAGGTGACACAATGGGGAAAGGGGCCCACAGGAAACAAGGTGACACAATGGGGAAGGGGGCCCACAGGAAACTAGGGGACACAATGGGGAAGGGGGCCCATAGGAGACTAGGTGACACAATGGGGAAGGGGGCCCACAGGAAACAAGGTGACACAATGGGGAAGGGGGCCCACAGGAAACTAGGTGACACAATGGGGAAGGGGGCCCACAGGAAACTAGGTGACACAATGGGGAAGGGGGCTCACAGGAGACTAGGTGACACAATGGGGAAGGGGGCCCACAGCAGACTAGGTGACACAATGGGGAAGGGGGCCCACAGGAAACTAGATGACATAATGGGGAAGGGGGGCCACAGGAAGCTAGGTGACACAATAGGGAAGGGGGCCCACAGGAAACTAGGTGACACAATGGGGAAGGGCGCCCACAGGAAACTAGGTGACACAGTAGGGAGGGGTCCCACAGGAAACTAGGTGAAACAATGGGGAAGGGGGCCCACAGGAGACTAAGTGACACATTGGGGAAAGGCGCCCACAGGAAATTAGGTGACACAATGGGGAAGGGGGCCCACAGGAAACAAGGTGACACAATGGGGAAGGGGGCCCACAGGAAACTAGGTGGCACAATGGGGAAGGGGGCCCATAGGAGACTAGGTGACACAATGGGGAAGGGGGCCCACAGGAAACAAGGTGACACAATGGGGAAGGGGGCCCACAGGAAACTAGGTGACACAATGGGGAAGGGGGCCCACAGGAAACTAGGTAACACAATGGGGAACGGGGTCCACAGGAAACTAGGTGACACATTAGGGAAGGGGGCCTACAGGAAACTAGGTGACACAATGGGGAAGGGAACCCACAGGAAACTAGGTGACACAGTAGGGAGGGGTCCCACAGGAAACTAGGTGACACAATGGGGAAGGGGGCCCACAGGAAACTAGGTGACACAATGGGGAAGGGGGCCCACAGGAAACTAGGTAACACAATGGGGAAGGGGGCCCACAGGAAACTAGGTGACACAATAGGGAAGGGGGCCCACAGGAAACTAGGTGACACAATGGGGAAGGGTGCCCACAGGAAACTAGGTGACACAGTAGGGAGGGGTCCCACAGGAAACTAGGTGAAACAATGGGGAAGGGGGCCCACAGGAGACTAAGTGACACATTGGGGAAAGGCACCCACAGGAAATTAGGTGACACAATGGGGAAGGGGGCCCACAGGAAACAAGGTGACACAATGGGGAAGGGGGCCCACAGGAAACTAGGTGACACAATGGGGAAGGGGGCCCACAGGAAACTAGGTGACACAATGGGGAAGGGGGCTCACAGGAGACTAGGTGACACAATGGGGAAGGGGGCCCACAGGAAACAAGGTGACACAATGGGGAAGGGGGCCCACAGGAAACTAGATGACATAATGGGGAAGGTGGCCCACAGGAAACTAGGTGGCACAATGGGGAAGGGGGCCCACATGCAACTAGATGACACAATGGGGAAGGGGGCCCACAGAAGACTAGGTGACACAATGGAGAAGGGGGCCCAAAGGAAACTAGGTGACACCATGGGGAAGGGGGCCCACAGGAAATTAGGTGACACAATGGGGAAGGGGGCCCACAGGAATCAAGGTGACACAATAGGGAAGGGGGCCCACAGTAAAGTAGGTGACACAATGGGGAAGGGGGCCCACAGGAAACTAGGTGACACAATGGGGAAGGGCACCCACAGGAAACTAGGTGACACAGTAGGGAGGGGTCCCACAGGAAACTAGGTGACACAATGGGGAAGGGGGCCCACAGGAAACAAGGTGACACAATGGGGAAGGGGGCCCACAGGAAACTAGGTGACACAATGGGGAAGGGGGCCCACAGGAAACTAGGTGACACAATGGGGAAGGGGGCTCACAGGAGACTAGGTGACACAATGGGGAAGGGGGCCCACAGGAAACAAGGTGACACAATGGGGAAGGGGGCCCACAGGAAACTAGATGACATAATGGGGAAGGTGGCCCACAGGAAACTAGGTGGCACAATGGGGAAGGGGGCCCACATGCAACTAGATGACACAATGGGGAAGGGGGCCCACAGAAGACTAGGTGACACAATGGAGAAGGGGGCCCAAAGGAAACTAGGTGACACCATGGGGAAGGGGGCCCACAGGAAATTAGGTGACACAATGGGGAAGGGGGCCCACAGGAATCAAGGTGACACAATAGGGAAGGGGGCCCACAGTAAAGTAGGTGACACAATGGGGAAGGGGGCCCACAGGAGACTAGGTGACACAATGGGGAAGGGGGCCCACAGGAAACTAGATGACATAATGGGGAAGGGGGGCCACAGGAAACTAGGTGACACAATGGGGAAGGGGGCCCACAGGAGACTAGGTGACACAATGGAGAAGGGGGCCCACAGGAGACTAGGTGACACAATGGGGAAGGGGGCCCACAGGAAACTAGGTGACACAATGGGGAAGGGGGTCCACAGGAAACTAGGTGACACAATGGGGAAGGGGGCCCACAGGAAACTAGATGACACAATGGGGAAGGGGGCACACAGGAAACTAGGTGACACAATGGGGAAGGGGGCCCACAGGAGACTAGGTGACACAATGGGGAAGGGGGCCCACAGGAAACTAGGTGACATAATGGGGAAGGGGGCCCACAGGAAACTAGGTGACACAATGGGGAAGGGGGCCCACAGGAAACAAGGTGACACAATGGGGAAGGGGGCCCACAGGAAACTAGGTGACACAATGGGGAAGGGCGCCCACAGGAAACTAGGTGACACAATGGGGAAGGGGGCCCACAGGAGACTAGGTGACACAATGGGGAAGGTGGCCCACAGGAAACTAGGTGGCACAATGGGGAAGGGAGCCCACAAGAAACTAGGTGACACAATGGGGAAGGGGGCCCACAGGAAACTAGGTGACACAATGGGGAAGGGCGCCCACAGGAAACTAGGTGACACAGTAGGGAGGGGTCCCACAGGAAACTAGGTGAAACAATGGGGAAGGGGGCCCACAGGAGACTAAGTGACACATTGGGGAAAGGCGCCCACAGGAAATTAGGTGACACAATGGGGAAGGGGGCCCACAGGAAACAAGGTGACACAATGGGGAAGGGGGCCCACAGGAAACTAGGTGACACAATGGGGAAGGGGGCCCATAGGAAACTAGGTGACACAATGGGGAAGGGGGCCCACAGGTAACTAGGTGACATAATGGTTAAGGGGGCCCACAGGAAACTAGGTGACACAATGGGGAAGGGGGCTCACAGGAGACTAGGTGACACAATGGGGAAGGGGGCCCACAGGAGACTAGGTGACACAATGGGGAAGGGGGCCCACAGGAAACTAGATGACATAATGAGGAAGGGGGGCCACAGGAAGCTAGGTGACACAATGGGGAAGGGGGCCCACAGAAGACTAGGTGACACAATGGAGAAGGGGGCCCACAGGAGACTAGGTGACACAATGGGGAAGGGGGCCCACAGGAAACTAGGTGACACAATGGGGAAGGGGGTCCACAGGAAACTAGGTGACACAATGGGGAAGGGGGCCCACAGGAAACTAGATGACACAATGGGGAAGGGGGCCCACAGGAAACTAGGTGACACAATGGGGAAGGGGGCCCACAGGAGACTAGGTGACACAATGGGGAAGGGGGCCCACAGGAAACTAGGTGACATAATGGGGAAGGGGGCCCACAGGAAACTAGGTGACACAATGGGGAATGGGGCTCACAGGAGACTAGGTGACACAATGGGGAAGGTGGCCCACAGGAAACTAGGTGGCACAATGGGGAAGGGGGCCCACAAGAAACTAGGTGACACAATGGGGAAGGGGGCCCACAGGAAACTAGGTGACACAATGGGGAGGGGGGACCACAGGTACTTCACTTCTTTGACATCTGCCTTGCATTTATAGTATATGTTAAATGCCACTGTCAATGTCTGACAGAGTTATTTAACACGTTCCGACATGCGTGCGCATCATTCTCTTGCCCATCGGGGCGCCCGTGACGTGATTGCGAGTAGCCGATGGGTAATCATGACAGCTGGGGGTCTAAAGAGGACCCCTGTGCCTGTCATTACAGAGCACCTTGAAAACACTGTAATTTCTGCTATATACAGCGATGCTGTGGTATTGCTGTGTATAGTACAAGCGATCGGACAATCGCAACTTCAAGTCTTCTAAGGGGGCTAACGATAAAAGTGGTAGTTTAAAAAAAAATGAAGACAAAGTAAAAAAAACAAAAATGGCCAGTTTATGTAAATGACTCTTGACTTTAATTAGCTTTGCACTTTAGAGCCTCGCATAATTATGGCAAATGTCAATATTTTCATAAATCAGTTCCCTTAAAGTATTACTCCAGGGTATTTTTTATTTCACCACCGGAGAGGTATGAGCAATGTATGTTCCCTGTGTGTAATAAAATACGTAGCAGTCGCTCTCTTCTGCCACTGTGTCATTGCTTTGGTCCTCATCGTTGCCTGAAGCAGTTGAATACGGTCAGTAGTATATAGGGTGTAGCATCAGCGTCTCTGCCCCCTGCTAGGCAGAGACGCCGTCCCTCTCACCTTCCCGTTCTTGGCGTGGCGTCCTCCAGCGCTCCCCTCCTCGCTGCTGCCGGCGCGCGCTCCTTCCCCGGCACTGTGCTTAGGGCGACCTCTCTTATAGGGACCGCGCGCGCCAGTCCTAAGGAGTCCCTGGCCAATTGCCGGAGGACCTCCCATATTTAAGGCACCTCCTCCAAAATGGAGGTGCCTGAGCAAAGTTGTTGCAAACCATACTCACCTCTGCTTTAGCCCTCAGGTCCCGTTGCCAGCCTGACTACCAGTCCTGCCTGCCAGCTTGTCTTCTCTCCAGCCCGACAGTCTGTCTCCAAGCATCCGCCAGTCTGTCTATGGGCGAGTCCACCTGTATACCTGGAAGCACCTGCCAGTTACCTGCCTGCTACCTGCCGTACCTGCTAGCCCGCTCACCTGGGAGCGCACGTCTGCTACCCGCCTGCTAGCCAACCTGGAGGCTCCGCCGTCACATGCCGTGACCACCTGCCTGCTAGCCAAGAGACTTCTGCCTGCTTGGCCGTCACTTGCCGTGACCACCTGATAGCCTACCTGGAGGCTCGTGCTGTCACTTGCCGTGACCACCCGTCTGCTAACCCAGAGACTTCAGCCTGCTCTGCCGTTACGTGCCGTGACCACCTGTCAGCTAACTCAGAGACTTCTGCCTGCTTGCTGTGTCCATCCGTCATACCGGTCAGTCCCAGCCATCTGACCCGTGGGAGCCACCTGCTCTCTACAAGGTCGTCCCCAGAGTAGCACCTGGTCCCTCTGCTCGGATCCTCCCTGGTCACGGAGTCGTTAGCCGCCGTCCGACCAGGGTCGGTTCGGGTTGATACCTAGTTACGCCCCTCTGGGTCCCTCCTTGCACCGCGGCACAGAGGTTCCACCACCCGGACCCGTTACATAGGGGACCTCTCGTGAGGTGCAGTATATAGAGAATCTGTCAGCTCTACTGTGTGGTGTAGTATATAGAGGATGTGTCAGCTCTCCTGTGTGGTGTAGTATATAGAGGATCTGTCAGCTCTCCTGTGTGGTGTAGTATATAGAGGATCTGTCAGCTCTCCTGTGTGGTGTAGTATATAAAGGATCTGTCAGCTCTTCTGTGTGGTGTAGTATATAGAGGATCTGTCAGCTCTCCTGTGTGGTGTAGTATATAGAGGATCTGTCAGCTCTCCTGTGTGGTGTAGTATATAGAGGATCTGTCAGCTTTCCTGTGTGGTGTAGTATATAGAGGATCTGTCAGCTCTCCTGTGTGGTGTAGTATATAGAGGATCTGTCAGCTCTCCTGTGTGGTGTAGTATATAGAGGATCTGTCAGCTCTCCTGTGTGGTGTAGTATATAGAGGATCTGCCCGCTCTCCTGTGTGGTGTAGTATATAGAGGATGTGTCAGCTCTCCTGTGTGGTGTAGTATATAGAGGATCTGTCAGCTCTCCTGTGTGGTGTAGTATATAGAGGATCTATCAGCTCTACTGTGTGGTGTAGTATATAGAGGATCTGTCAGCTCTCCTGTGTGGTGTAGTATATAGAGGATCTGTCAGTTCTCCTGTGTGGTGTAGTATATAGAGGATCTGTCAGCTCTCCTGTGTGGTGTAGTATATAGAGGATCTGTCAGCTCTCCTGTGTGGTGTAGTATATAGAGGATCTGTCATCTCTCCTGTGTGGTGTAGTATATAGAGGGTCTGTCAGCTCTCCTGTGTGGTGTAGTATATAGAGGATGTGTCAGCTCTCCTGTGTGGTGTAGTATATAGAGGATCTGTCAGCTCTCCTGTGTGGTGTAGTATATAGAGGATCTGTCAGCTCTCCTATGTGGTGTAGTATATAGAGGATGTGTCAGCTCTTCTGTGTGGTGTAGTATATAGAGGATCTGTCAGCTCTCCTGTGTGGTGTAGTATATAGAGGATCTATCAGCTCTCCTGTGTGGTGTAGTATATAGAGGATCTGTCAGCTCTCCTGTGTGGTGTAGTATATAGAGGATGTGTCAGCTCTCCTGTGTGGTGTAGTATATAGAGGATCTATCAGCTCTCCTGTGTGGTGTAGTATATAGAGGATCTGTCAGCTCTCCTGTGTGGTGTAGTATATAGAGGATCTGTCAGTTCTCCTGTGTGGTGTAGTATATAGAGGATCTGTCAGCTCTCCTGTGTGGTGTAGTATATAGAGGATCTGTCAGTTCTCCTGTGTGGTGTAGTATATAGAGGATCTGTCAGCTCTCCTGTGTGGTGTAGTATATAGAGGATCTGTCAGCTCTCCTGTGTGGTGTAGTATATAGAGGATCTGTCAGCTCTCCTGTGTGGTGTAGTATATGGAGGATCTGTCAGCTCTCCTGTGTGGTGTAGTATATAGAGGATCTGTCAGCTCTTCTGTGTGGTGTAGTATATGGAGGATCTGTCAGCTCTCCTGTGTGGTGTAGTATATAGAGGATCTGTCCTGTGTGGTGTAGTATATAGAGGATCTGTCCTGTGTGGTGTAGTATATAGAGGATGTGTCAGCTCTCCTGTGTGGTGTAGTATATAGAGGATGTGTCAGCTCCCCTGTGTGGTGTAGTATATAGAGGATCTGTCAGCTCTTCTGTGTGGTGTAGTATATAGAGTATCTGTCAGCTCTCCTGTGTGGTGTAGTGTATAGAGGATCTGTCAGCTCTCCTTTGTGGTGTAGTATATAGAGGATCTGTCAACTTTCCTGTGTGGTGTAGTATATAGAGGATCTGTCCGCTCTCCTGTGTGGTGTAATATATAGAGGATCTGTCAGCTCTCCTGTGTGGTGTAGTATATAGAGGATCTGTCCGCTCTCCTGTGTGGTGTAATATATAGAGGATCTGTCAGCTCTCCCGTGTGGTGTAGTATATAGAGTATGTGTCCGCTCTTCTGTGTGGTGTAGAATATAGAGGATCTATCGGCTCTCCTGTGTGGTGTAGTATATAGAGGATGTGTCAGCTCTTCTGTGTGGTGTTGTATATAGATGATCTGTCGGCTCTCCTGTGTGGTGTAGTATATAGAGGATCTGTCAGCCCTCCTGTGTGGTGTAGTTTATAGAGGATCTGTCAGTTCTCCTGTGTGGTGTAGTATATAGAGGATCTGTCAGCTCTCCTGTGTGATGTAGTATATAGAGGATCTGTCAGCTCTCCTGTGTGGTGTAGTATATAGAGGATCTGTCAGCTCTCCTGTGTGGTGTAGTATATAGAGGGTCTGTCAGCTCTCCTGTGTGGTGTAGTATATAGAGGATGTGTCAGCTCTTCTGTGTGGTGTAGTATATAGAGGATCTGTCAGCTCTTCTGTGTGGTGTAGTATATAGAGGATCTGTCAGCTCTCCTGTGTGGTGTAGCATATAGAGAATCTGTCAGCTCTCCTGTGTGGTGTAGTATATAGAGGATGTGTCAGCTCTCCTGTGTGGTGTAGTATATAGAGGATCTATCAGCTCTCCTGTGTGGTGTAGTATATAGAGGATCTGTCAGCTCTCCTGTGTGGTGTAGTATATAGAGGATGTGTCAGCTCTCCTGTGTGGTGTAGTATATAGAGGATCTATCAGCTCTCCTGTGTGGTGTAGTATATAGAGGATCTGTCAGCTCTCTTGTGTGGTGTAGTATATAGAGGATGTGTCAGCTCTCCTGTGTGGTGTAGTATATAGAGGATCTATCAGCTCTCCTGTGTGGTGTAGTATATAGAGGATCTGTCAGCTCTCCTGTGTGGTGTAGTATATAGAGGATGTGTCAGCTCTCCTGTGTGGTGTAGTATATAGAGGATCTATCAGCTCTCCTGTGTGGTGTAGTATATAGAGGATCTATCAGCTCTCCTGTGTGGTGTAGCATATAGAGGATCTGTCGGCTCTCCTGTGTGGTGTAGTATATAGAGGATCTGTCAGCTCTCCTGTGTGGTGTAGTATATAGAGGATCTGTCAGCTCTCCTGTGTGGTGTAGTATATAGAGGATGTGTCAGCTCTCCTGTGTGGTGTAGTATATAGAGGATGTGTCCTGTGTGGTGTAGTATATAGAGGATCTGTCAGCTCTCCTGTGTGGTGTAGTATATAGAGGATGTGTCAGCTCTCCTGTGTGGTGTAGTATATAGAGGATCTGTCAGCTCTCCTGTGTGGTGTAGTATATAGAGGATCTATCAGCTCTACTGTGTGGTGTAGTATATAGAGGATCTGTCAGCTCTCCTGTGTGGTGTAGTATATAGAGGATCTGTCAGTTCTCCTGTGTGGTGTAGTATATAGAGGATCTGTCAGCTCTCCTGTGTGGTGTAGTATATAGAGGATCTGTCAGCTCTCCTGTGTGGTGTAGTATATAGAGGATCTGTCATCTCTCCTGTGTGGTGTAGTATATAGAGGGTCTGTCAGCTCTCCTGTGTGGTGTAGTATATAGAGGATGTGTCAGCTCTCCTGTGTGGTGTAGTATATAGAGGATCTGTCAGCTCTCCTGTGTGGTGTAGTATATAGAGGATCTGTCAGCTCTCCTATGTGGTGTAGTATATAGAGGATGTGTCAGCTCTTCTGTGTGGTGTAGTATATAGAGGATCTGTCAGCTCTCCTGTGTGGTGTAGTATATAGAGGATCTATCAGCTCTCCTGTGTGGTGTAGTATATAGAGGATCTGTCAGCTCTCCTGTGTGGTGTAGTATATAGAGGATGTGTCAGCTCTCCTGTGTGGTGTAGTATATAGAGGATCTATCAGCTCTCCTGTGTGGTGTAGTATATAGAGGATCTGTCAGCTCTCCTGTGTGGTGTAGTATATAGAGGATCTGTCAGTTCTCCTGTGTGGTGTAGTATATAGAGGATCTGTCAGCTCTCCTGTGTGGTGTAGTATATAGAGGATCTGTCAGTTCTCCTGTGTGGTGTAGTATATAGAGGATCTGTCAGCTCTCCTGTGTGGTGTAGTATATAGAGGATCTGTCAGCTCTCCTGTGTGGTGTAGTATATAGAGGATCTGTCAGCTCTCCTGTGTGGTGTAGTATATGGAGGATCTGTCAGCTCTCCTGTGTGGTGTAGTATATAGAGGATCTGTCAGCTCTTCTGTGTGGTGTAGTATATGGAGGATCTGTCAGCTCTCCTGTGTGGTGTAGTATATAGAGGATCTGTCCTGTGTGGTGTAGTATATAGAGGATCTGTCCTGTGTGGTGTAGTATATAGAGGATGTGTCAGCTCTCCTGTGTGGTGTAGTATATAGAGGATGTGTCAGCTCCCCTGTGTGGTGTAGTATATAGAGGATCTGTCAGCTCTTCTGTGTGGTGTAGTATATAGAGTATCTGTCAGCTCTCCTGTGTGGTGTAGTGTATAGAGGATCTGTCAGCTCTCCTTTGTGGTGTAGTATATAGAGGATCTGTCAACTTTCCTGTGTGGTGTAGTATATAGAGGATCTGTCCGCTCTCCTGTGTGGTGTAATATATAGAGGATCTGTCAGCTCTCCTGTGTGGTGTAGTATATAGAGGATCTGTCCGCTCTCCTGTGTGGTGTAATATATAGAGGATCTGTCAGCTCTCCCGTGTGGTGTAGTATATAGAGTATGTGTCCGCTCTTCTGTGTGGTGTAGAATATAGAGGATCTATCGGCTCTCCTGTGTGGTGTAGTATATAGAGGATGTGTCAGCTCTTCTGTGTGGTGTTGTATATAGATGATCTGTCGGCTCTCCTGTGTGGTGTAGTATATAGAGGATCTGTCAGCCCTCCTGTGTGGTGTAGTTTATAGAGGATCTGTCAGTTCTCCTGTGTGGTGTAGTATATAGAGGATCTGTCAGCTCTCCTGTGTGATGTAGTATATAGAGGATCTGTCAGCTCTCCTGTGTGGTGTAGTATATAGAGGATCTGTCAGCTCTCCTGTGTGGTGTAGTATATAGAGGGTCTGTCAGCTCTCCTGTGTGGTGTAGTATATAGAGGATGTGTCAGCTCTTCTGTGTGGTGTAGTATATAGAGGATCTGTCAGCTCTTCTGTGTGGTGTAGTATATAGAGGATCTGTCAGCTCTCCTGTGTGGTGTAGCATATAGAGAATCTGTCAGCTCTCCTGTGTGGTGTAGTATATAGAGGATGTGTCAGCTCTCCTGTGTGGTGTAGTATATAGAGGATCTATCAGCTCTCCTGTGTGGTGTAGTATATAGAGGATCTGTCAGCTCTCCTGTGTGGTGTAGTATATAGAGGATGTGTCAGCTCTCCTGTGTGGTGTAGTATATAGAGGATCTATCAGCTCTCCTGTGTGGTGTAGTATATAGAGGATCTGTCAGCTCTCTTGTGTGGTGTAGTATATAGAGGATGTGTCAGCTCTCCTGTGTGGTGTAGTATATAGAGGATCTATCAGCTCTCCTGTGTGGTGTAGTATATAGAGGATCTGTCAGCTCTCCTGTGTGGTGTAGTATATAGAGGATGTGTCAGCTCTCCTGTGTGGTGTAGTATATAGAGGATCTATCAGCTCTCCTGTGTGGTGTAGTATATAGAGGATCTATCAGCTCTCCTGTGTGGTGTAGCATATAGAGGATCTGTCGGCTCTCCTGTGTGGTGTAGTATATAGAGGATCTGTCAGCTCTCCTGTGTGGTGTAGTATATAGAGGATCTGTCAGCTCTCCTGTGTGGTGTAGTATATAGAGGATGTGTCAGCTCTCCTGTGTGGTGTAGTATATAGAGGATGTGTCCTGTGTGGTGTAGTATATAGAGGATCTGTCAGCTCTCCTGTGTGGTGTAGTATATAGAGGATCTGTCCGCTCTCCTGTGTGGTGTAGTATATAGAGGATGTGTCCTGTGTGGTGTAGTATATAGAGGATCTGTCAGCTCTCCTGTGTGGTGTAGTATATAGAGGATCTGTCAGCTCTCCTGTGTGGTGTAGTATATAGAGGATCTATCAGCTCTCCTGTGTGGTGTAGTATATAGAGGATCTGTCGGCTCTCCTGTGTGGTGTAGTATATAGAGGATCTGTCCGCTCTCCTGTGTGGTGTAGTATATAGAGGATGTGTCCTGTGTGGTGTAGTATATAGAGGATCTGTCAGCTCTCCTGCGTGGTGTAGTATACAGAGGATCTGTCAGCTCTCCTGTGTGGTGTAGTATACAGAGGATCTGTCAGCTCTCCGGTGTGGTGTAGTATATAGAGGATCTGTCAGCTCTCCTGTGTGGTGTAGTATACAGAGGATCTGTCAGCTCTCCGGTGTGGTGTAGTATATAGAGGATCTGTCAGCTCTCCTGTGTGGTGTAGTATATAGAGGATCTGTCAGCTCTCCTGTGTGGTGTAGTATATAGAGGATCTGTCAGTTCTCCTGTGTGGTGTAGTATATAGAGGATCTGTCAGCTCTCCTGTGTGATGTAGTATATAGATGATCTGTCAGCTCTCCTGTGTGGTGTAGTATATAGAGGATGTGTCAGCTCTCATGTGTGGTGTAGTATATAGAGGATCTGTCAGCTCTCCTGTGTGGTGTAGCATATAGAGGATCTCTCAGCTCTCCTGTGTGGTGCAGTATATAGAGGATCTGTCAGCTCTCCTGTGTGGTGTAGTATATAGAGGATCTGACAGCTCTCTTGTTCGGTGCAGTATATAGAGGATCTGTCAGCTCTCCTGTGAAGTGTAGTATATAGAGGATCTGTCAGCTCTCCTGTGTGGTGTAGTATATAGAGGATCTGTCAGCTCTCCTGTGTGGTGTAGTACATAGAGGATCTGTCAGCTCTCCTGTGTGGTGTAGTATATAGAGGATCTGTCAGCTCTCCTGTGTGGTGCAGTATATAGAGGATCTGTCAGCTCTCCTGTGTGGTGTAGTATATAGAGGATGTGTCAGCTCTCCTGTGTGGTGTAGTATATAGAGGATCTGTCAGCTCTCCTGTGTGGTGCAGTATATAGAGGATCTGTCAGCTCTCCTGTGTGGTGTAGTATATAGAGGATGTGTCAGCTCTCCTGTGTGGTGTAGTATATAGAGGATCTGTCAGCTCTCCTGTGAAGTGTAGTATATAGAGAATCTGTCAGCTCTCCTGTGTGGTGTAGTATATAGAGGATGTGTCGGCTCTCCTGTGTGGTGCAGTATATAGAGGATCTGAGAGCTCTCCTGTGTGGTGTAGTATATAGAGGATCTGTCAGCTCTCCTGTGTGGTGTAGTATATAGAGGATCTGTCAGCTCTTCTGTGTGGTGTAGTATATAGAGGATCTGTCAGCTCTCCTGTGTGGTGTAGTATATAGAGGATCTGTCAGCTCTTCTGTGTGGTGTAGTATATAGAGGATCTGTCAGCTCTCCTGTGTGGTGTAGTATATGGAGGATCTGTCAGCTCTCCTGTGTGGTGTAGTATATAGAGGATCTGTCCTGTATGGTGTAGTATATAGAGGACCTGTCCTGTGTGGTGTAGTATATAGAGGATGTGTCAGCTCCCCTGTGTGGTGTAGTATATAGAGGATATGTCAGCTCTTCTGTGTGGTGTAGTATATAGAGGATCTGTCAGCTCTCCTGTGTGGTGTAGTATATAGAGGATGTGTCAGCTCCCCTGTGTGGTGTAGTATATAGAGGATATGTCAGCTCTTCTGTGTGGTGTAGTATATAGAGGATCTGTCAGCTCTCCTGTGTGGTGTAGTATATAGAGGATCTGTCAACTTTCCTGTGTGGTGTAGTATATAGA
Source organism: Phyllobates terribilis (assembly GCF_046119375.1). Lineage (NCBI taxonomy): Eukaryota > Metazoa > Chordata > Amphibia > Anura > Dendrobatidae > Phyllobates > Phyllobates terribilis. Next base: position 45,245,411 of record NW_027362764.1, on the reverse strand, counting down.
GGATCTGTCGGCTCTCCTGTGTGGTGTAGTATATAGAGGATGTGTCAGCTCTCCTGTGTGGTGTAGTATATAGAGGATCTGTCCGCTCTCCTGTGTGGTGTAATATATAGAGGATGTGTCCGCTCTTCTGTGTGGTGTAGAATATAGAGGATCTGTCGGCTCTCCTGTGTGGTGTAGTATATAGAGGATGTGTCAGCTCTTCTGTGTGGTGTTGTATATAGATGATCTGTCGGCTCTCCTGTGTCATGTAGTATATAGAGGATCTGTCAGCTCTCCTGTGTGGTGTAGTATACAGAGGATCTGTCAGCTCTCCGGTGTGGTGTAGTATATAGAGGATCTGTCAGCTCTCCTGTGTGGTGTAGTATATAGAGGATCTGTCAGCTCTCCTGTGTGGTGTAGTATATAGAGGATCTGTCAGTTCTCCTGTGTGGTGTAGTATATAGAGGATCTGTCAGCTCTCCTGTGTGATGTAGTATATAGATGATCTGTCAGCTCTCCTGTGTGGTGTAGTATATAGAGGATGTGTCAGCTCTCATGTGTGGTGTAGTATATAGAGGATCTGTCAGCTCTCCTGTGTGGTGTAGCATATAGTGGATCTGTCAGCTCTCCTGTGTGGTGCAGTATATAGAGGATCTGTCAGCTCTCCTGTGTGGTGTAGTATATAGAGGATCTGACAGCTCTCTTGTTCGGTGCAGTATATAGAGGATCTGTCAGCTCTCCTGTGAAGTGTAGTATATAGAGGATCTGTCAGCTCTCCTGTGTGGTGTAGTATATAGAGGATCTGTCAGCTCTCCTGTGTGGTGTAGTATATAGAGGATCTGTCAGCTCTCCTGTGTGGTGTAGTATATAGAGGATCTGTCAGCTCTCCTGTGAAGTGTAGTATATAGAGGATCTGTCAGCTCTCCTGTGTGGTGTAGTATATAGAGGATGTGTCGGCTCTCCTGTGTGGTGTAGTATATAGAGGATGTGTCGGCTCTCCTGTGTGGTGCAGTATATAGAGGATCTGACAGCTCTCCTGTGTGGTGTAGTATATAGAGGATCTGTCAGCTCTCCTGTGTGGTGTAGTATATAGAGGATCTGACAGCTCTTCTGTGTGGTGTAGTATATAGAGGATCTGTCAGCTCTCCTGTGTGGTGTAGTATATAGAGGATCTGTCAGCTCTCCTGTGTGGTGTAGTATATAGAGGATCTGTCCTGTGTAGTGTAGTATATAGAGGATCTGTCCTGTGTGGTGTAGTATATAGAGGATGTGTCAGCTCTCCTGTGTGGTGTAGTATATAGAGTATGTGTCAGCTCCCCTGTGTGGTGTAGTATATAGAGGATATGTCAGCTCTTCTGTGTGGTGTAGTATATAGAGGATCTGTCAGCTCTCCTGTGTGGTGTAGTGTATAGAGGATCTGTCAGCTCTCCTGTGTGGTGTAGTATATAGAGGATCTGTCAACTTTCCTGTGTGGTGTAGTATATAGAGGATCTGTCCGCTCTTCTGTGTGGTGTAGAATATAGAGGATCTGTCGGCTCTCCTGTGTGGTGTAGTATATAGAGGATGTGTCAGCTCTTCTGTATGGTGTTGTATATAGATGATCTGTCGGCTCTCCTGTGTGGTGTAGTATATAGAGGATCTGTCAGCCCTCCTGTGTGGTGTAGTATATAGAGGATCTGTCAGTTCTCCTGTGTGGTGTAGTATATAGAGGATCTGTCAGCTCTCCTGTGTGATGTAGTATATAGAGGATCTGTCAGCTCTCCTGTGTGGTGTAGTATATAGAGGATCTGTCAGCTCTCCTGTGTGGTGTAGTATATAGAGGGTCTGTCAGCTCTCCTGTGTGGTGTAGTATATAGAGGATGTGTCAGCTCTTCTGTGTGGTGTAGTATATAGAGGATCTGTCAGCTCTTCTGTGTGGTGTAGTATATAGAGGATGTGTCAGCTCTCCTGTGTGGTGTAGTATATAGAGGATCTGTCAGCTCTCCTGTGTGGTGTAGCATGTAGAGGATCTGTCAGCTCTCCTGTGTGGTGTAGTATATAGAGGATGTGTCAGCTCTCCTGTGTGGTGTAGTATATAGAGGATCTATCAGCTCTCCTGTGTGGTGTAGTATATAGAGGATCTGTCAGCTCTCCTGTGTGGTGTAGTATATAGAGGATGTGTCAGCTCTCCTGTGTGGTGTAGTATATAGAGGATCTATCAGCTCTCTTGTGTGGTGTAGTATATAGAGGATCTATCAGCTCTCCTGTGTGGTGTAGCATATAGAGGATCTGTCGGCTCTTCTGTGTGGTGTAGTATATAGAGGATCTGTCAGCTCTCCTGTGTGGTGTAGTATATAGAGGATCTGTCAGCTCTCCTGTGTGGTGTAGTATATAGAGGATGTGTCAGCTCTCCTGTGTGGTGTAGTATATAGAGGATCTGTCAGCTCTTCTGTGTGGTGAGCCGACAGATCCTCTATATACTACACCACACAGGAGAGCTGACAGATCCTCTATATACTGCACTGAACAAGAGAGCTGTCAGATCCTCTATATACTACACCACACAGGAGAGCTGACAGATCCTCCATATACACTGCTCAAAAAAATAAAAGAAACACTCAAATAACACATCCTATATCTGAATGAATGAAATATTCTCATTGAATACTTTGTTCTGTACAAAGTTGAATGTGCTGACAACAAAATCACACAAAAATCATCTGTGGAAATCAAGTTTATTAACCAATGGAGGCCTGGATTTGGAGTCACCCCCCAAAATTAAAGTGGAAAAACACACTACAGGCTGATCCAACTTTGATGTAATGTCTTTAAAACAAGTCAAAATGTGTCTCAGTATTGTGTGTGGGCTCCACGTGCCTGTATGACCTCCCTACAACGCCTGGGCATGCTCCTGATGAGGCTGAGTATTGTGTGTGGCCTCCACGTGCCTGTATGACCTCCCTACAACGCCTGGGCATGCTCCTGATGAGGCTGAGTATTGTGTGTGGCCTCTACTTGCCTGTATGACCTCCCTACAACGCCTGGGCATGCTCCTGATGAGGCTGAGTATTGTGTGTGGCCTCCACGTGCCTGTATGACCTCCCTACAATGCCTGGGCATGCTCCTGATGAGGCTGAGTATTGTGTGTGGCCTCCACGTGCCTGTATGACCTCCCTACAAAGCCTGGGCATGCTCCTGATGAGGTTGCGGATGGTCTCCTGTGGGATCTCCTCCCAGACATGGACTAAAGCATCTGCCAATTCCTGGACAGTCTGTGGTGCAACGTGACGTTGGTGGATGGAGCGAGACATGATGTCCCAGATGTGCTCAATCGGATTCAGGTCTGGGGAACGGGCGGGCCAGTCCATAGCTTCAATGCCTTCATCTTGCAGGAACTGCTGACACACTCCAGGCACATGAGGTCTGGCATTGTCCTGCATTAGGAGGAACCCAGGGCCAACCGCACCAGCATATGGTCTCACAAGGGGTCTGAGGATCTCATCTCGGTACCTAATGGCAGTCAGGCTACCTCTGGCCAGCACATGGAGGGATGTGGGGCCCTCCAAAGAAATGCCATCCCACACCATTACTGACCCACTGCCAAACCTGTCATGGTGAAGGATGTTGCAGGCAGCAGATCGCTCTCCACGGCGTCTCCAGACTCTGTCATGTGCTCAGTGTGAACCTGCTTTCATCTGTGAAGAGCACAGCGCGCCAGTGGCAACTTTGCCAATCCTGGTGTTCTGCCAAGCGTCCTGCATGGTGTTTTGCTGTAAACACAACCCCCATCTGTGGACGTCGGGCCCTCATACCATCTTCATGAAGTAGGTTTCTAACCGTTTGTGCAGACACATGCACATTTGTGGCCTGCTGGAGGTCATTTTGCAGAGCTCTGTCTCTGCTCCTTCTGTTCCTCTTTGCACAAAGGCAGAGGTAGCGGTCCTGCTGCTGGGTTGTTGCCCTCCTAAGGCCCCTCCACGTCTCCTGGTGTACTGGCCTGGTAGCGGTCCAGCCTCTGGACACTACGCTGACAGACCCAGCAAACCTTCTTGCCACAGCTCGCATTGATGTGCCATCCTGGATGTGCTGCACTACCTGAGCAACTTAGAGGATCTGTCAGCTCTCCTGTGTGGTGTAGTACATAGAGGATCTGTCAGCTCTCCTGTGTGGTGTAGTATATAGAGGATCTGTCAGCTCTCCTGTGTGGTGTAGTATATAGAGGATGTGTGAGCTCTCCTGTGTGGTGTAGTATATAGAGGATCTGTCAGCTCTCCTGTGTGGTGTAGTATATAGAGGATGTGTCAGCTCACCTGTGTGGTGTAGTATATAGAGGATCTGTCAGCTCTCCTGTGTGGTGCAGTTTATAGAGGATCTGACAGCTCTCTTGTGCAGTGCAGTATAGAGATTGTATCCTGTGTGGTATTTTTACACAACTGCATGGTGGGCCCCAAGAATGAATTTTCTCTGGTGGGCCCAAGGTAGTCCAGTCCGACGCTGACACTGTAATACAATAAAGCTGGCTATACAGCCAAACGATCATTTGTTACCATCTAAAGTGCACAATATATGTCCATTAAAGATAGCCCACATACACATACTTTTAGTAGGGCTGGTCCAATGCATATCCCCTTAAACCCTGGTGTAGGGTGCCATCTCCACTGTGCGCCCTTCGATGCGCACAGTAAAAAGTTATCCGCTTTGATCCTGGAGCGATGGGGTCATGGGTGTGTCAGATGTAGCAGGCAGTCTTCTGCACCTGGTTGCAGAAAGTCACTTCGTTTGGCATTACCGACGCCTTCTTAAATCTGTCTTACTTTAGGACCCAGCGGCTACCTCCCTCCTGCTCTAATTGACACCCTGACCTCGGTGTTTAAACACTTTCAGTTTTCTGCAGGGAGGGGCCGGTGATATTCACATGTTCCCTTGTAAAGGCTTGGAACTACTGCAGTCTGCTTACTTCTTCTCTGGTAACTGGAGGAAGTTTGGTGTAATCTCTCTAAAGTCGGCTCAAGTTTCTTCCCCCTGTGTTTGTCTCCCTTGTTGTCTTTAGTTTATAGTGGGAACTGACCAGTGTTCATCCCCCCCTTCCCTATCAAGGGCCTAGCTCTAGGGATATACAGGGCTTAGATTTCCTGTTTGACAATTGGTGAGGAACCAATATGGGGACATTAGGGGAGACAAGGTGATATTAGATCAGCTTAGGAGGTCTCCACTCCCCCTTTCCCTAGTGTCTGGGCTCCCTTCCTCTCATCCCTTCGTGTTGCACTTTGTCTTGCCTACATTGTGCACGACAGCTGGGATGAAGAGTAGTGCTGCGGTCTCCAGAGAGGTGAATATATCAAGGGCGCTCTGGCCAGTAGCGTGTTTGGTAACCACGCGAGCGGAAGCAGAAGCAGCATTTGACGTCACGACTGAGAGCTATGGAGCCTGCATAAGCCAGAAAACCTACATGTTTCGGGGAATCTCGGTTCTCCTTTGTCAGGGTGTATTGACAACATGAGCTGATAAATAAATAGCAACAGTGCATGAAAATAATATAGGGTACTTGGTTAACATATTTTTGATCAAAAAAATTTAAAAGTCATCCCACTACATCACAGTGACCCTATTCAGTACAGTCCTAATCTCCATTTTATTAGTTGGGGCCTCGGTTGTTCTCAGCTCTTATTCACAAAAACGTCATTAGACACATGGTAAGGTTTTAATACTAGATGTTAGGACCGTTCTGAATAGGGTCACCGTGACGTGGTGGGTGGCTTTTATGTTTTTTTATCCAAAGTATTGTTAACCAAGTACATATTATTTTCATGCACTTTTGTTGTTTATTTGCTGCAGAGAATTTGCTTATTTTGTTTTTCTCTTGGGTTTTGTCTGTTTAGTGGCCAGTGTGAACATGCGCCTACATGCTGCATGCACACCAACTTACATCCCGGTTCATTGCTTTTTGCTTTCTGATGTATACAATGTACACATATACATTTACTCTCCAGAAGGTGCATTTGTTTTTTTTAATAAAAAATGCTATTATGCCAATTACTATAGGCATATCAAAGCTGCAATCACCACCATCCATGTCTCATCAGCTTTTTTCACCTTTTTTTTTAAATTTATGCCAAAAGGTCAACACTCTTTAAAGCGCACCTGTCAGCAGGATTGTGCTCAGTAAACTACATACACTGTCAGGTGGGCGACATTATACTGATTAATATGAAACCTTGGTTGATGAAACTCATCCTGTGGTTCTTGTGTAATCAATCTTTAATTTCAGTTTGGTGATAATGATATGCTCGTGCTTCGGGGAAGCCTGTGGGTGGTGCTCTATCTGGTGCTCTGCTTACATATTCATCTATATGCTCTTATGACAGCTCACTGTGTCTTCACTGACCTGCCTCCTATTTTACCTAGCCCCGTACTACTAGATGCATTATGTCATTTACATAAAATAGGAGGCAGGTCAATGAGCGATCAGTGAGCTGTAATAGGAGCATACAGATGAATATGTAAGCAGAGCACCAGATAGAGCGCACCCCACAGGCCGCCCTGAAGCACGAGCATATCATTATCTCCAAACTGAAAGTAAAGATTACACAAGAACCACAGGACGGATTTCATCAACCAAGGTATGATATTAATCAGTGTAATGTCGCCCACCTGACAGTGTATGTAGTTTACTGAGCACAATCCTGCTGACAGATGCGCTTTTGATCCATTATTTATGGATTTTTATTTATTTATTTATTTATTTACTAATTAATAAATTATGCCTTTTTTAAACACACTGTATCTAGCAACCATATAGAATAGCCAATGAAAAGCATGTACATACATAGGCATGATAATGGTGATGATCCCTGCCACAAAAGTTTTAGAAAATAAAGTTAGTTGGTTTGAATTGTAGGTCACTTATGATCAAATTACACAAAGGTTGAATATTTCTATGTGTAAATGACGCGCCCCCTGGGCCTGTGCTGTGCAGGGGGATACCCGGAGCCGGGCCTTCTGTAAGATGCTGGGGGTTGTAGTCTCCGTGTGGCGGCGACCCGGTCCGTGCCCAGGGCGGTCAAACCAGTGGCAGTCTATTGGTATTGTAATTGTCCGACTACACCACCTGTGGATTGCGGTCAGTGGGGACCGCCGCTGCGCTGCAGACCGCTGAGGCTGATGTTGTTTGCGCAGCCGAGTATGGGATAACTCCCCATGGGAGAAGTATTGCCTCAGGGCAGCTAGAGTGAATGATGGGAGTGATGGTGTGAGCGTCCCAGAAGTAATGGTGCTGGTGCGGCGATGAAACACAGAGACGTGTGGTGCAGTTCAGGGTCTTTACTGATGTTATAAGGCAGACCCTCCCGGGAGTACTGGCTAGTATAAGGGGCCTGGTCAGTCTGTGAGCAAGCAGGATCTCCCCTGGCCAGGTGGAGTTGTAGGCCTCCCCGACTATCTGCACTCTTTCCTGGCTACCTTGCTCTATGCGGGTAGAAGTAGCCCACGTCCCTGAGTATACCGTGTGGAGCTCACCAGTATGGCCGGTGACTTGGGGCCTTCCGTTAGCCTCCGCTTCACGATGGCGGTGCTGGTCCCTTGCTTGTGACCGTGCCTTCGGGTTTCTATGGCCAGAGGACATGGAATCCCCTGCCGGTTGGATTCTGCTGCTGGACCTGGATGTCCCCACAGCCTCGGACTCCGTATCCGGGTTTAGTGTCTTCAGCCAAGACGAGCTATCTAGCTTCCAGCCTCTGGCACTCGCTCCTGCTCCTACAGAGCTCCTGTTGTCACTTTCCCTGTGTCGGCTGTCCTCCAGACCTGACTGCGTCTCTGTCTGGGACTTCACTCACTAATCCCGCCCCAGACCCAGTTTATAAGGGCAGATTCCTCCCCTCCCAGGTCTGGGTGGGCCGTGTTGCATGCTTAGAGCTCCTGACCAGAGAAACCTCCCACTTGCTCTCAGACATAATATCTCTATTACTGTGGTAACCAGACCCCTGGGGTGCCACATTCCCCCCTAGTAAATTTTAGTACTCCGGGACTAAACACATTTTTTTTTTTAAAGAAACATAAATACAGGGTATAACAGTTGTAGTGCCGGCGTCCCTGCCCTCTGCTAGGCAGGGACACTGTTCCCCTCACCCCTCTGCTCCGAGCCCGGCGTCCTCCTCCCGCTCTGCTGGCAGCGCGCGCTCCTTCCCGGCCACTGTGCTTAGGGCGCGCGCGCTCCCTCCCTCTTAAAGGGGCCGCGCGCGCCGTCCTAAGGAGTCCCCGGCCAATGGCCGGAGGACTTCACCATATATAAGGCACCTCCTCCAAAATGGAGGTGCCCGAGCAATGTTGTTGCACTGTTCACTACTCTGCTTCAGCCCTCAGGTCCCGTTGCCAGTTACCTGCCAGAAACCTGCCAGTTTGCTGTCTGTTTCCTGCCTGACATTTCTCCTACCTGCTTGCTAGCCTGAGGTCCGACGGTCTGCCTTCCTACTCCTGTCAGTCTGTCTATGGACCAGCTTGCCCGCTCACCTGGGAGCGCACATCTGCTACCTGCCTGCTAGCCTACCTGGAGGCTCCGCCGTCACGTGCTGTGACCACCTGCCATTCCAGAGACTCCTGCCCGCTCACCTGGGAGCGCACATCTGCTACCTGCCTGCTAGCCTTCCTGGAGGCTCCGCCGTCACGTGCTGTGACCACCTGCCATTCCAGAGACTCCTGCCCGCTCACCTGGGAGCGCACATCTGCTACCTGCCTGCCAGCCTACCTGGAGGCTCCGCCGTCACGTGCTGTAACCACCTGCCATTCCAGAGACTCCTGCCCGCTCACCTGGGAGCGCTCATCTGCTGCCTGTCTGTTGGCCTACCTGGAGGCTCCGCCGTCACATGCTGTGATCACCTGCTTATCCAGAGACTCTCTCCTGGTCACCTGGGAGCACTCATCTGTCATCCGCCTGCTAGCCTACCTGGAGGCTCAGCCGTCACAGGTCGTACCTACCCTATACCCAGAGACTGCCCCGGCCACTTGCTGTGACCCCCTGCCCGTTCACCCAGAGACTGCCCCGGTCACTTGCTGTGACCTCCTGCCCGTTCACCCAGAGACTGCCCCGGTCACTTGCTGTGACCTCCTGCCCGTTTACCCAGAGACTGTCCCGGTCACTTGCCGTGACTACCTGCCCGCCTTCCCTGGTCACCACCCGCTTCCTTACAAGGACCGCCCCCTTGTATAGTAGCTCAGAGGTTCCGCCTCCCAGACCCGTTACAGTTTGCTCGGGCCCTGGAACCCGGTGGTACCCAAGCTCCCTCGCTCTCGGACCTATGTCATGAACTGTCCCGTCAGAGGTCCCAACAGGAGTCCATTCTGGGTCACCTGCGGAATGTCAACTCACGCCTGGACACTCTGACTGCTCCACCAGCAACCACCGCCAGTGCCAAGACTCGCAATCCGGCAGCTCCGCTGCCCACCAATACTATGGTATCCTACCCCGGCTTTCTGCACCTCCTCGCTTCGGAGGCGACTCCGCTCAGGCTCGGGGCTTTATAAATCAGTGCACCCTGCACTTTGAACTCCTGTCCCACCAGTTTTACTCCGACCGGGCCAAAATTGCCTTCATCATGTCCCATCTCACCGGGGAGGCCCTGGCCTGGCTAAATCCTCTATGGGAGAGAGGAGACCCCCTGGTGTCCGACTTGCCTGCCTTTCTCACGGCTTTCCGGAAAGTCTTCGACGAACCCGGACGGAAGACCTCATCCGCATCATCTCTGCTACGCCTCCATCAGGGAAGTCTCACCGTGGGCCAATATGCCATACGGTTCCGTACCCTTGCCTCGGAGCTGGCCTGGGATAACGACGCTCTGGTATCTGTCTTCTGGGAGGGTCTGTCCGGCCGTATTAAAGATGAACTCGCCGGTCGAGACATTCCTACCACTCTCGATGACCTAATAACTCTTGCCACCCAGATTGACCTACGGTTCCAGGAGCGTGCCAAAGAAGTCACCCGTGAGAGGAGGTTTCTACGTCTAGCTCCTACTTTTCAGAAACCAGTCACTCCCTCCGTTTCTCCCCAGGTACACTCTCCTGAGCCTATGCAGGTCGACCAGACCAAGATGGTCAAAACCCGTCAGGACTTACGCCGTGCCGAGGGGAGCTGCTTCTACTGTGGCAGTAAGGAGCACCGGATCCGTACCTGCCCGGAGAGGTCGGGAAACGCCTGTGTCTAGGTTCGCTCAGAGAGGTCGACCTAGACAAGAATAAATCCTCTCCATCTCTGCTGCTGTCAGTCTCAATTATCTGCGGGGAAAATCGTTATTTCGAACTAGCCCAACTTGACTCTGGAGCGGCCAGGAATCTTATTTCACAGGCCCTGGTAGAAAAATACCGCATTCCCACCAAACCTCTGGCTATACCATTATCTGTCGCTGCTGTGGATGGGGGCCTCTTACCACGTCCCATCCAACTCATCACCGAATCCATAACTCTGCAGGTGGGAATGCTGCATTCTGAGAGCATCTCTTTTCATGTTCTGCCTGGACTCTCTCACGCCCTCTTACTAGGTCTACCTTGGCTCCAGAGACATGCACCCGTGCTTGACTGGCAGACCGGAGAAGTCCTTCGCTGGGGACAGGACTGTCATAAGACTTGTTTGGTTCCTGTTCATCCCGCTCGTCCTTCTCCTACCCCAACTAATCTACCTGGCCTTCCGATTCCCTATTGGTCATTTGCTGATGTCTTTAATGAAAAGGAGGCAGAGACATTACCCCCTCATAGACCATACGACTGTCCTATAGACCTGTTACCCGGTACTACGCCTCCCCATGGGCGTATTTACCCATTGTCCGCTGCTGAGACCCGGTCGATGTCCGAATATATTGAGGAGAATTTGGCCAGGGGATTCATCCGGAAATCTACCTCCCCGGCGGGAGCAGGCTTCTTTTTCGTAAAAAAGAAGGACGGCTCTCTCCGTCCCTGTATAGACTATAGAGGCCTTAACCAGATCACGGTGAAGAATAAGTACCCCCTTCCGCTCATTCCAGAATTATTTGATCGTCTGAGGGGAGCTAGAATCTTCACCAAACTGGACCTCCGTGGGGCGTACAACCTGGTCCGTATCCGTCAAGGGGATGAATGGAAGACTGCATTCAACACCCGGGACGGCCACTATGAATATCTGGTAATGCCCTTTGGTCTCTGTAACGCTCCTGCCGTCTTTCAAGAGTTGGTCAATGACATCTTCCGGGACCTTCTCTACTCCTGCGTAGTGGTGTACCTGGACGACGTCTTGGTCTTCTCTCCGGATCTCCATACTCACCGGAGAGACGTTCGTCAGGTCCTGGTCAGGCTCAGGCAGAATCACCTCTTCGCTAAATATGAGAAGTGCCTCTTTGAGCAGACCTCGCTTCCTTTTGTGGGCTACATTATTTCTCAGACCGGTCTACAAATGGATCCAGAGAAACTGTCTGCCATCGAGAAATGGCCCCGACCGGAGGGGTTGAAGGCCATTCAGCGGTTCCTTGGCTTCGCCAACTACTACCGCCTCTTCATACCGCACTTCTCTTCCCGGACTGCCCCAATTTCCGCGCTCACCCATAAGGGTACTAATCCCAGAGAGTGGCCGCCCGAAGCAGAGGAGGCCTTTCTTTCCTTAAAACAGGCCTTCTCTTCCGCCCCGGTGCTGCATCACCCAGATGGCAACAAGCAGTTCTTCCTGGAGGTTGACGCCTCCTCCTCTGGAGCCGGAGCGGTACTTACCCAAAAATCATCTTCCGGGAGAATGGTAACTTGTGGCTTCTTCTCCAAACTCTTCTCCTCTTCTGAGCGCAACTATTCCATAGGAGATCGAGAGTTATTGGCCATCAAGCTGGCATTGGAAGAGTGGCGTTACCTGCTCGAAGGGGCTCTTCACTAGTGTTGAGCCACCCCCGTAGTGTTCGAGTTCGGTTCGGTTCGTCGAACACCCGTGTGTTCGCCGAACTGTTCGTCGAACTGTTCGTCGAACACCTTCGAACACCGTTAAAACCAATGGCAGGCAAACAAAAACACATAGAAACACATAGAAAACACCTTCAAAGGTGTCCAAAAGCTGACAAACTGCTCAGAAGACACAACTAACACATGGAAAAGTGACAAGTACATATAGTCATGCGAAAAGAAAAGAGGTGGAGGAGTAAAAGGAGGGGGAGACACAGATATAGGCATGTCATGCCCTTCTAAAATCCAAAAAGTGAGAAGCCGACACGTTCAGTCTGCTCCTGCCCATGCCACCTCCGTGTCGCCGGGTTTGTGCCAGAGCCGCGGTGAACCCTGACGGCCAGCCCCCCTCTCCCAATACTGGTGCCTGTCCGCTGGTGGGTCGAGCGAGCCCCCCTGTGGTGGAGGCAGCTCTAAGCTTTTTAATTTAAATTGTCTCTCTAATTTGAATAAATACACTTTAAATCCATTTACAAGGATCTATTGGAGGGCAAGTCTCATGCCAGCAGCCGCGTAATTCCAGCTCCAGTAGCGTCCACTAAAGCTGCTGCAGTTAAAAAGCTTTTATAAGGATCGAGCTCGGCTGTCCACCGCAAGGCATCTTACTGCCAGTCCGAGCCCCTATGCCTTGGGGTGCCTCCTGATGCTCTTCACTGAGTATCCCGTGGTCCCGAAGCATTTCCTTTGAAAAAATGAAGTGTCCAAACTACAGGTGGTGTAGCTTCAACAATTTAACCCTTTTATAGCTAGATTGGCGCATCTGGGGGAAGAAAAGACTAACCCTGAGCACCAAATCATGCCAACTCATGTTACATATAATAGATTTGAGAAACACAGAGTTGTTTTATAGGCATAAAACATTCAAATTTTATTACAACATTTAAAATTACACATAAAGTACAATATCAAGTGACAGTATATAGATGGTGGCCAAGAAAAATATTCACTGGAGAAGACAACCAACAACAGAGGTCCCCATGGTCCCAGAAAATTCATACAGCAGAATAATATATATACTGAAACCAATAGTGGTATATATCGGAGCACAATTGTAGGTGTGTTTCCGAGTAAAATAATTATTGCTGAAGAAAAGAATTTTCAGAGGGACAGGTCCTATGTGTTAGGCAGCCTTACCCAGTGAAGATCAATCACAAGCCAGTGATAATGGCCACAAAATGGCAAAACCCCAGAATACAGGTGGTGGCCAAGAAAATTGTACACTGGGGAATTGTACTTGAGGAAGCGGCCAGTTTTGGGCCGTGAAACGCGCGTCGGGGCTTGTTACAACGCGGCTATTACTATTAGCCAGTGTTTGGCTTTTTGCTGGGTAAGATGACCTAATGTTTATATTTGTCCTTATGGCTATCCCTCTCTTTAATAGTAATTACTTTATTCTTATTACTTGATTAACTTACTGCATATATTCTGGGATCATGAGGACCTCTACTGCTGGCCATCTTTTCCAGTGTACAATTTTCTTGGCCACCACCTGTATTCTGGGGTTTTGCCATTTTGTGGCCATTATCACTGGCTTGTGATTGATCTTCACTGGGTAAGGCTGCCTAACACATAGGACCTGTCCCTCTGAAAATTCTTTTCTTCAGCAATAATTATTTTACTCGGAAACACACCTACAATTGTGCTCCGATATATACCACTATTGGTTTCAATATATATATTATTCTGCTGTATGAATTTTCTGGGACCATGGGGACCTCTGTTGTTGGTTGTCTTCTCCAGTGAATATTTTTCTTGGCCACCATCTATATACTGTCACTTGATATTGTACTTTATGTGTAATTTTAAATGTTGTAATAAAATTTGAATGTTTTATGCCTATAAAACAACTCTGTGTTTCTCAAATCTATTATTAGGTGGTGTAGCTTGCTTAACAGCCGGGATAATCCGCTGACTAGCAGACACTGCTACTAGGCACAAAGTATTTCCTGGGCTAGATGCAGTTAAAAATTTGTAATTAGATACTCTCGTTGGATGCTGAGAAAGCATTCCATAGAGTCTCCTGGCACGCCATATATGATTCTCTTAAAAAGCTTGGGGTAGGGGTCTAGGGGACCCTTTTATAGCCAAAATCACGGCCCTGTATCGCAATACGTCACCTAGGCTGAAGATAAATGGAACTGTAGCACCCTGAGGGCTCGGTTGCTACAGAGGTATTGCACCTCACCCAGAGGTGTGATATCTCACTCTCAGGTAAGGATGTAGTGTGGATCAGGACCCGACACCTGCATGCATTACACCACATTGCCGTGGGGCAGGGCGACCAATATGCCCCTGAGATGGGCACGACAGTCCCTGTCCCTGGCTGGAGTGGGGGGAGGGAACACTGAGGAAGGGGAACCCTGTAGTGCAGGAGCAGGGAGGAAGCAGTTCCTGGGTGCATTGAGAAGGGAGTATAAAAGGTGCGCACCATCTTAGTTCAGTGCAGAGAAGTCTGAACAGAAGTGGCAGGGAGCAGGGGCTCTGCATGAGCTCTGCTCCGGAGGCGGGCCTAGTAACAGAGGCCCAGGCCTGGAAGAGGGAGAAGGAAGGAAGAGGAGCGGAGAAGGCTCCAGGAACGAGGAACAAAGGGATCTCAGGAGTCGCCACCGCACGCCCGAATCCACCTGCGTGGAGGGGTCAGGCCAAAGGGGGAGACCGGTCCCCGAAACTAGTGGAGGCAGGAAACGACCCTCAGCTAGAAACAGGAGGCTGTGACATTTTATGTGGCGCAGCCCCTCGCTACACCCGCTAGGAAGGCACCACATAGGGTCAGGGAAACTGGCGCCAAGTTTACCAAGAGGAGGCCCGAGGCAGCCGGACAGAAGGGTTGGTAAGAAAGGCCAGACAAAGGACACACAAAGGGGGTTATGTGAAGCACTCCAAAGTTATCTGGGAGTTGTCTGAGCCCCTCACCTGGTGAGCACAGTACGACGTGGGCAGCCGTTACCTGCAGACGTGGTCTGGATAATAAGAACTGTGAGTAAAGGCCCTGGACTGCATCACTGACTCCGTGTCATTACTGCTGCTGCCCTGCACCATCACCCCCATCCTCCGCATACACTGCCCTGAGGCTATACTCCTCCCGTGGGGAGTTATGCTACGCTCTGCTGCACCCACAACACCAGCCTCAGCGGTCTGCCCTGGAGCGGCGGTTCACTCTGACCGCAATCCACGGGTGGCGTAGTCGGACATTTAAACATCAAAACCACATAAATAGTTCCGCCACTGGTTTGACCGCCCTGAGCCACGGAACCGGGTCGCCGCCACGGAGACTACAACCACCAGCATCCACCAAAAAGGGTCCGGCTCCGGGTGTCCCAAGGCCCAGGGGGCGCGTCAGAACATTTTCATCACCTTTCACAATCACCAATGGGACAAGGCAGGGATGTTCTCTGTCCCCTCTCTTATACATCCTAGTGACGGAGCACCTGCTCTCATCAATTCGCCATAACCCCAATATTAGGTGGATTGAGGTGGGAGGCACCGAGTACAAGTGCTCTCTATTTGCTGATGATGTCCTAGTATATATCACTCAATCACATATATCCATCCATGCTGTTATGGCTGAAATAGATCACTTTGTTACATGGTCAAATTTTAAAATCAATGCAGCGAAGTCTGAGGCCCTCGATGTCTCCCTCCCCAAATCCATATAGGATTCCATCCAGTCCAACTTTCCCTTTGCCTGGCCCTCACAGGGTATCAAATACTTAGGAATTCCTATTCATAGAGACCTCTCCCATCTATGTTATCTTAATTTTGGGCCCTTTATTGAACAACTCCATACAGACCACGGTTGGCAAGTTAGAACTGTAAGATTCACTACGTGAACCACTGGTGTTTTGTGGAAAAGCACATGTACACTGTGTTCCAAATTATTATGTAAAAAGTGTTTAGGAGTGATAAGGGAAGAATTTGTTTGTTTGTCAGTTAAACTCATTGATGGTGATGTGTGTCAGGGCTCTTTATATCACTGTAAGCAATTGCAGACACCTGTGCTAATTAGTTTGGCAGGTGTGTCCAATGAAAGGCAAGACTACTTAAGAAGGCTGTCTCACATTATTAAGCAGCCTACATTTTCTGCCAAAATGTGAAAGAAAAAGGATGTGTCGGCTGCTGAGAAGCAACAAATTGTGGAGTGTTTAGGTCAAGGCATGACTACAATCAACATTGTGCGATGATCAGGATGAAGTGTCTTGGCAATCAAGAAGTATGTAGCTGATTCACAGTACACACGTGTGCGTGCTGATAAGGGCAAATTGAGGACTCTTTCCTACAGGCAATTACGTCAGGTTGAAAGAGCAGCGGCAAAAAAGCCTTGCCATAGCAGCAGACAAGTTTTTGAAGCTGCTTGTGCCTCCAACGTCCCCCGAACAACAAGATGCAGGGTCCTTCAGAGGTTTGCAGCTGTGCATACGCCATCCTGTCGACCTCCTCTATCCACTTCACACAAGCAGAAACGGCTCCAGTGGGCCAAACATTACATGAAGACTGATTTCAAAACTATTTTGTTCACGGATGAGTGCCGTGCAGCGCTCGATGGTCCAGATGGATGGAGTGGAGGATGGCTGGTTGATGGACACCCCACGCAAACACGCCTACAGCGCCAACAAGGAGGAGGTGGAGTAATGTTTTGGGCTGGAATCATGGGGAGAGAGATTGTCGGCCCCTTTAGGATCCCTGAAGGCGCTAAAGATGAACTCCATAATGTATGTGGATTTTCTCGAACAGCACTTCCTGCCATGGTTCAAGAAGAAGATCCGTGTATTTCACAGCAAGATCATTTTTCTGCATGATAATGCACCATCTCATGCTGCACATAAAAGATCTGCATCTCTGGCTGATATGGGCATAAAAGGGGACAAACTTATGGTGTGACCCCCATGCTCCCCTGACCTCTACCCCATTCAGAACCTTTGGAGCATCATTAAAAGGAGTGTCTATGATGGCGGGAGGCAGTTCACATCTAAGCAACAGCTCTGGGAGGGTATTCTGTCCTCATGCAAAACAATTGAAGCAGAAACCATCCAAAACCTGACAAATTCAATGGACGAGAGAGTCCAGAAGCTCCTTTCGAACAAGGGGTCCTATGTGAAAATGTAACATCACCTAGAATAAAGTTTTGAGTTGAAAACTGTTTGATTTCAGTTTCTAACAACCTGCTAATGCTTATAATTTCAAAAATGACCATTTTTTTGGTCTTTATTAAAATGAAAAGGTTGATCGAAAAGTTTGGGGGATCTAAGAGTGTGGCAACCCAGTAGTCATGATTACTTCGAATTCTGACAATATGAGGGTCATGCTGCAGGTAGTGCAGCAAGAAGGCACTTATGTGTCTTGCGCATCTCGGAGCCCCAAAATTATTTTCCGGGCTAGATGCAGCTAAAAATTATTATTAATTTTAAATCTGGTGAAGCTTTAGTATAGATGGCCTAATAGGATCAGTGCTGCACACTGCTACAAAGCCCAAATTATTTTCCAGTCAAGATACAGATAAACATGATTAGTAATTTTAAATCTGGTGGAGCTTATTATAGATGGCCTAATAGAATCAGTGCTGCACACTGCTACAAAGCCCAAATTATTTTCCAGCCAAGATACAGATAAACATGATTAGTAATTTGAAAGCTTAAAACGGTTGGTAGGGTGATTTTAACCAATCATCAAGCTTTTACTCTCCCCAGGATGACACAGGGGTAGAAAAGTCGTTTCGGATCCATGATTTGTTCATCTTTATGAACGTGAGTCTGTCTACATTATCAGTGGAGAGCCGCGTGCGCTTATCTGTCAGCACACCACCAGCAGCGCTGAACACACGTTCAGACAGAACGCTGGCTGCGGGGCATGACAAGATCTCCAAGGCATAAGTGGCTAGCTCCGGCCATTTATCCAGATTGGAAGCCCAAAAAGAGCAAGGGTCCAGTGACACAGTCATGGCTTCAATGTTTACTTGGAGATACTCCTGTACCATCGTCTCTAGGCGTTGACTATGTGTCAGACTTCTTGTCTCTTGTGGCCTTGCAAAGGATGGGCTAAAAAAGTGGTGAAATGATTCCGCAAAATTGATGTTACCAGCAGATACTGTGGTTCTGTTACGGTTTGAGTGCTGAACACTTGACGGTCCCACGGTTGGCAAGTTGGAACTGTGAGATTCACTACGTGCACCACTGGTATTTTGTGGAAAAGCACATGTAAGATTCTGCAACAGTCTCTGCTGATACTCCTGCATGCGTGCATCCCTTTCTATGGCAGGAATAATTTCTGCAAATTTACTTTTGTACCGGGGATCTAACAGTGTGGCAACCCAGTAGTCAGGATTATTTCTAATTCTCACAATTCGAGGGTCATGTTGCAGGTAGTGCAGCAAGAAGGCACTCATGTGTGTTGCGCATCCAGGAGCACCAAGTCCCTGTTGTGTTGGTGGCAAGGTAACAATCATGCTTCCTTCCTCTGTCCTCTCCCCCCAACCTCGCACAACAGAAATGTGATCAAGGTCTCCCTCATCTGATGAGTCTTCCATCAGTTCGTCCTCCACTTCTTCCTGGGCTCCTGCACCTTCCTCACTAGTTTGGCTGCTACCATGCGCCCTGGTAAAACCATCTCCCCCACCCTCACATGCCTGCCGCCTTGGTGCTGCCGACCGTCTGGACCTTGCAGATGTTAGCCCTTCCGCATACAACTCCTCCTCCTCTACTTCCTCCACCTCCTCTTGTGCCACCACCTGACTCCGAATTCTGTTTAACATGTGCTCCAGCATGTAAATCACCGGAATAGTCATGCTGATAATGGCATCGTCAGCAATAAACATCTTCGTCGCCATTTCAAAACTGTGCAGAAGGGTGCATAGGTCCCTGATCTGAGACCACTCCTCCAGCGTGATTTGCCCCACCTCTGAATCTCGTTGGCCCAGGCTATACGTCAGAACGTATTGCACCAGGGCTTGTCGGTGCTGCCACAGTCGCTGCAACATGTGCAGAGTTGAATTCCACCAGGTAGGCACATCGCATTTTAGCCGGTGAAGTGGCAGGCCCAACGACTTCTGTAGAGATGTAAGTCGCTGAGCTGCGGGATGCGAACGGCGAAAGTGAGCACACAGCGACCGTGCCCTCTGCAGAAGGCCATCTAGTCTGGGATAGTGGGCTAAAAATTGCTGGACAACCAGGTTCAACACGTGAGCCATACAAGGCACGTGTGTGACATTGCCCCGGCGAAGGGCCGCACCCAGGTTTGCAGCATTGTCGCACACGGCCTTCCCTGGTTTCAGGTCCAGTGGAGACAACCATTCATGAAATTGGTTCTCCAGAGCTGACCACAACTCCTCACCTGTGTGACTCACATTTCCCAGACATTTCAATGTAAAAACCGCCTGATGACGTTGAGCCCTACTGCCAGCATAGTAAGGAGGTGTGCAGGATCCCTTCTGCGCAGTTAGAAAGCTAGTGGCATGACCAGACAGGCTTTGGGTGCAGGTGGAAGACCGAGAGGAGGTTGAGGAGGCAGAAGCAGTGGAGGAACTTTGACATAAAGAGGATTGACGCACAACTCGTGGGGACGGCAAGACTTGGACAGCAGCCCCTTGTCCTGCTGTCACCATAGTTACCCAGTGCCCAGTCAGCGACATGTAACGCCCCTGTCCATGCCTACTCGTCCAAGTGTCTGTGGTGAAATGCACCCTGTCACACACAGAGTTTCTCAAAGAAGCGGTGATGTTGTGTGCGACATGCTGGTGGAGCGCAGGCACACCTTTCTTTGAGAAGTAGTGCCGACTGGGCATCTGGTACTGGGGCACTGCGACGGACATAAGGTCTCGAAAATCCTCTGTGTCCACCAGGCGGAAAGGCAGCATTTCTGTAGCCAAGAACTTGCAGATGGTGAAATTCAACCTCTTAGCTTTCTCATGGCTAGGAGGAAATGGTCTTTTACTTGTCCACATCTGAGGGACCGAGGGCTGGCTATTGTGCTTAGACGGGGTTGATAAGGGTGTCCCCGGCAAATTGCCGGTCTGTGAGGAAGATGCAGGCGGACATGTTAGGTTGCCTTGATCCAAAGGTGGTGCTATCGATGTCGGACAGCGCTCAACACCAGCTGGTGTTACCACCTCCAAAGAAAATGATGACCTGCCAATCACGCTGGCTGTTGCGGGTAAAGAGGTGGCAGGTCTGCGCCCCAAAACAGGTGTGACTGCTGTCCCCCCAGTCACAGAGGATGAAGGGGCCGCGGATGTGACGCGCCCCTGGGCCTGTGTCGCGCTGCGATGCGCACGCGGGAGCTTACCCGGAGCCGGATCTCTTGAGGGTTGTAGTCTCGTGGCGGCGACCCGGTCCGTGCCCAGGGAGTCAAACTGAGCGGCGATGTACTAGCAGTAGATGGTTGGTGACTACGCCACCCGTTGAATGCAGCTATGGAGCTGCCGCTGCAGGGCAGACCGCTGAGGCCGGTGGAAGGATGGTGCAGCGTGGATGGTATAACCCCCAACGGGAGGGGTATGGCCTCAGGGCAGCCGACGTGGATGATGGGGGTAGCAGGAACCACTCAGAGACGGTGCGGTGTAGTTCAGGGTCTTTACTGGTGACAAAGAAAGACCCTCCCGGAGTACTTGCTAGTGATAGGGGCCTGGTCAGTCCTTGAGCAGATGGGATTTCCCCTGGCCAGGCGGAGTTGTAGGCCTTCCCAACTAACTGTACTCTTCTGGCTACCTTGCTAGAGGCGGGAATAAGTAGCCCACGTCCCTGAGTGTACCGTGTAGTGCTCACCCGTATGGCCGGTGACTCGGGGCCTTCTAATGGCTTCCGCTCCACGATGGCGGTGCTGGTCCCACGCGTGTGACCGTGCCTTCGGGCTTCTGGGCCAGAGGACCTGAAATCCTCTGCCGGACGGTTTCTGCTGCTGGGTAGGAGCTAGTCCCCACAGCCTCGGACTCCGGGTCCGGCTAGAAATCCTCTCAGTCAGGGCGAGCTCTGCAGCTGCCAGCCCCTGACTCGTTGTAACACTGCTCCCCACAGAGCTCCTGATGTTTCTTGCCACGCTGCTTCTCTTCTCTACTCTTGTTCTGTCTTCTTTTCTCACTCACTCTGCCTCAGCCCCGGGTTTATATAGGGGAAGTCCTTCCCCTCCCAAGACTGGGCAGGAGGTGTGGCATGCACAGGATCCCTGACCAAAGGACCTCCCACCTGCTCTCAGATGTAATATCTCTATCACTGTGGCAACCAGACCCCTGGGGTGTCACATTCCCCCCTAGTGAAATTTAGTACTCCGGGACTAAACATATTTTTTAGAAAAACATAACAAGGTATAGCAATAACAATACAATAAGAAAAACACATAAGATGGTTACGGCGTGTCCGCAACCGGGTGCAGTTTTGAAAAGCAAGGTGTCTATTTCACCAAAACAGGGAGACGTAACCAGGTAGGGGCCTGTCCTGCCCCGAGTCCTTAACAGTCTTTAGTCCATCCTGGGTTACGCTCCAACTATGTACAAGGATTCCCGGTAAATCCACCAAGGACTCCTAAAAAGAACTAGAAACACAAAATTATACACAAGCAACTATAAACAAGTAAACATTATAAGATAGCTTAAACATTTAGATCCTCCAACGTGCGGGTAGCTGGCCTCTAGTGGCCCTAGTGGACCTACGGAGCTGACTGTCTGGCCCTGAACTACAGGGTGTAGGAGCTGTCAAGGGTAAACTGGGCAGCTGTCTATGGGCCCTCTGGCTCACTAGGGGTATGGCAGGCTCACTATAAGCAGAGGGTTGACTTTCCGGGTCTGCTTGTGTAGAGTCTTCTGCCTCCTGGACCGGCTGTTCTTCCAGCTCTACCGGTTGCTCCGTAGGTTCTTGGGATGATGGTTGGAGGAAGGTGAGTACGGGTACCACAACTGCACCATTGACTTGAGTCCAAGACCGAGGGAAGTCCCCGAGCACGGTACTAACCATATCTTCCCTTTCCTCTACGGGTCGATGGTCTTCTTGTTCCTCTTCAGGGTTCCTCAGTTGTTCGGGACACTTCTTCAGGTGGTCCCGGGATACAATGGCTGTGGTTTCCCCTCCGTCTTTACTGATGGTACAGACCTTCGGGTTTTCGTGGCTTGAGGGCAGTACGGTGTACGGGTCCTTCTCCCACTGGTCGTCCAACTTGTGGAGCCGTCTCTTCCTCTTCAAGACCTGCTCTCCGGGTACCAGGGGAACAGCGGGAGCATACTGGTTATAAGTTTTCTCTTGTCTTTCCCTAGCCTGACAGAGACTTCGCTCCACGCTCTCCTGTACTCTCCGGTACTGCTGCTGCCTCTCTGTGTCCCAGTCTGTTTCTGGTGAAGTGTCCTCGGGTGTCAGGACTCCCATTTCCAGGTCAACAGGTAACTTACCAGGTCTTGCCCTCATTAGGTAAGCCGGGGTACAGTTGGTGGAACCTACCGGGATGTGGTTGTATAGGTCCACCAGATCGGGCAACTTTTCAGGCCACAGACTGCGTTCTTCCAGGGGCAACGTTTTTAGAAGATCCATTACCACCTGGTTCATTTTTTCACAAAGTCCATTAGTCTGCGGATGGTAGGGTGTCGTCCTTATCTTCCGGCAGCCATACAGATTGCAGAATTCCTGGAAGACCTCCGCTTCAAAGGCAGGTCCCTGGTCCGTCAGCACTTGGTCCGGGTACCCGTGTGGACGGCAAAAGTGCTGCTGGAAGGCTCTAGCTGCTGTTTGAGCCGTTAAGTCCTTGACGGGGACGACAACCAGAAACCGGGAGTAATGATCCACGATGGTTAACGCGTAGACGTAGCCACTTCTGCTTGGGGTCAGTTTTACATGATCCAAGGCTACCAGTTCCAACGGTTGCCGGGTGACGATGGACTGCAGGGGAGTCTTCTGGCTGGCGCGGTCCTTCCTTCTCAGGTTGCACGGGCCACAGTCTCTGCACCACTTCTCAATGGTTCCCCTCATGCCTACCCAGTGGAATCGCTCGCGCAGCAGGAACTCCAGCTTCTTCCACCCGAAGTGTCCAGCTCCATCGTGGTATGCCTCCATCACCATGGCTGCGTCTCTTCGTGGCACCACTACTTGCCAGAGTAATTCATGCGTCCGGGAGTTAACCATTCTGCGGCACAACTTCCCTTTGTAAAGGAACAGTCGACTCTTCTCTGCCCATAGTTGTTTGGCTTCCTCCGGAGCGTCTGGTTCAAGGCGAGCCTCCGGCCGAGTCAGCATCTCCTTCACCAGTCGGACGGCAGGGTCGCTGTCTTGCGTTTCCGCCCAGTTGTAGTGAGGTAAGGGGTTCAACGTAGCAGCCTGCTTACTCCTTACCCGGTGGGAATACTGGATAGTCCCATGACGGTGGAACGCAGGGAGTTCAATTTCCTCCAATCCCTCCGGATCTTCTCCTTCGTCCGGCAGGTTGGGCATCCTGGACAGGGCGTCCGCGTTAGTATTGGAGCGCCCTGCCCGGTATTTGATTATGAACTCGTAGTTGGACAGACGGGCCATCCACCTCTGCTCCAGGGCACCGAGTCTTGCCGTGTCCAGGTGTGTCAACGGGTTGTTATCCGTGTACACGGTGAACCGGGAAGAAGCAAGGTAATGCTTAAAGCGCTCAGTGACTGCCCATACCACGGCCAGGAACTCTAGCTTAAATGAGCTATAATTCTTGGGGTTCCTTTCGGTGGGTCGCAGTTTTCGGCTGGCGTAGGCGATTACTCGTTCTTTCCCCTGCTGGATCTGGGACAGTACGGCTCCTAGCCCGATGTTACTGGCGTCGGTGTAGAGGATGAAGGGCTGGCTATAATCCGGGTACGCCAAGATTTCATCCCCCGTGAGGGCCATCTTCAGCTGGCGGAAGGACTCTTCTTCTAGCTCTTCCCATTTGAAGGGCGGCTTCTGGTTCTTGGCCTTCCGGGACTGGCCTATCAGGAGGTCCTGCATAGGCGCTGCCTTTTTGGTGAAACCGGGAATAAACCTTCGGTAGTAGCCTACCAACCCGAGGAACTGCCGCACTTCTTTTACGCTGGAGGGGCTTGGCCATCCCTTAATTGTGGTGATCTTATCGGGGTCGGGAGCCACTCCATCAGCGCTCACCACGTGTCCCAGGTACTGCACCTTTGGTTTCAGGAGATGACACTTGGAGGGTTTCACCTTTAGGCCGTAACTCGCCAGAGCTTCGAACACCTCCGCCAGGTGTTTCAGGTGGTCCTCATAAGTTTTGGAGTATACGATGACATCGTCCAGGTACAACAGGACCGTCTCGAAGTTTCTGTGGCCCAGACAGCACTCCATTAATCGTTGGAAGGTTCCTGGGGCGTTGCAGAGTCCGAACGGCATGCAGGTGAACTCGCTAAGTCCCATCGGGGTGGTGAATGCGGTCTTCTCCCGGTCCGCCTCTGCTACAGGAACCTGCCAGTACCCGCTAGTGAGATCCAAGGTAGAGAAGAAGTTAGCAGACCTTAAAGCAGCCAATGACTCCTCTATCCTTGGTAAGGGGTACGCATCCTTGTGTGTGATACGGTTGATTTTCCGGTAATCTACACACATCCTCATGGTGTTGTCTTTCTTTTTGACTAAAACTAGCGGGGCTGCCCAGGGGCTACAACTATCCCGGATTACCCCAGCCTCCTTCATGTCTCTAAGCATCCCCTTGGCGTGTTGGTAATGTGCAGGGGGTACGGGTCGATACCTCTCTTTTATGGGAGGATGATCTCCCGTGGGGATGCGGTGTTCTACCCCCTTGACTCGCCCGAAGTCTAACGGGTGTTTACTAAACACTCTCTCATACTCTTGAACCACCCGGTAGACTCCCTGTTTCTGGTGGGAGAGAGTGGAGTCAGTTCCCAAGTGTAGTTGCTGACACCAATCCTCCATTACTTTCTTAGAGCCGTTACCTTCCTCCGGGTGAGATGGAGGCAAGGGTTCCACAGACTGTATAGAGTTTTGGTTGATGGTATATAATTTTGCTAGCGTGGCATACCGGGACAGGTACACTTCCCTCTCCCCGATATTGATTATGCGAACGGGCACCCTCCCATGGCGTACATTAACCACCCCCCGTGCTGTCAAAATGGTGGGCCTACTGTCTGAGTAAACTGGTTCTACCATTGCCTGGTAATCTCTACCTCTCAGACCAATAGCTGCCCGGCACCAAATCATCATTTCACTTTTTGGGGGCATGGCAATAGGGAAAGGGTCACACATTCTTACGCTACCAATCTCACCGCCGGAGAGTTCCACCTGTTGCCGTCGCATCAGTGCCCGGATCTCTTTCTGGAGCACTCGCTGCTCGCCGGAGCTGGCGTTCTTGGCAACCTGCTGTAGAAGGAAAATCACCTCTGCAAGACAATTTTCAATTACATTAGTTCCTAGAGTTATTTTTGGGTGGCTCTCATGTTTGTCAATGTCTACAATGATCAGTCCCTGTGCTGCCAGTTCGACTCTACCGATTTTGATGGTCACCTCTTTAAATCCGATCTGTGGCACGGGCTGGCCATTGCTGGCGATGATACTCAAGTCGTCGTCAGGGTAGCGGGTAATATCCGAGTCATTCCAGTACTGCTTAAAGAGCACGTACGGGATGGTGGTGACCTGTGACCCGGTGTCCAGTAGGGCACTCATGGGAATGCCATCCAGTACCACAGGCAAGACTGGACGTCCTCCCACATATCTGTCGCGCCAGTTCGATGGGCCTGGTGATCTTTTTCCTGGGGGTTGGCCCTCTACCCCAGGTTGTGCCCGTTTAAAGAACAGTACCTTTCCATATGTCCGGGTTGATTGCAGCGGCGGCAGATGGGTCGTCCGTCCTCGCTGTATCGGTCACTGGGTCTTCATCTGGCCGGTGGGGTCCTCCTTGGTCGACGCCACGGGATGTCCTCCGGTCCGGATGCCAACTGGATCTTCCCTGGGGTGGAAACCTGTAAAGACTGCACAGTTCGGGTTAGCGCAGCAACGCTCTTAGCTAGCTCTTGGACCTGATGGCGTAGGTCTGGAGCCGGGTCATTGTCCAAAGCCTGCGCATCAGCTCCCACAGGCCCTGCCGACAAGGGCGCCGCCTCCTGGTGGTAAGTGATAGCTGGGCGCCTGTGGGTCACAACGCCACCCGGTGCCGGTTCTCGGAGCACCCGGATGGCTCTGTCCTTGAACTGTGCAAAGTCTAGATGGGGATCCTGTAAGGCCATTGCCCGCAACTGGGTTCGGTGGGCATTGCAATATAAACCCTCTATAAATTGTTCAGTCAACAGCCTGTCTTCGTTTCCCACCCCATCAG
Source organism: Phyllobates terribilis (assembly GCF_046119375.1). Classification (NCBI taxonomy): domain Eukaryota; kingdom Metazoa; phylum Chordata; class Amphibia; order Anura; family Dendrobatidae; genus Phyllobates; species Phyllobates terribilis. Next base: position 45,219,272 of record NW_027362764.1, on the reverse strand, counting down.
GGTCGGTCTGCTTTATGGCCCTCAGGGCCTCTTGTAGGTTTAGTGCATAGTCCCTTATACTCTCATGCGCTCGCTGCTTGCACCCGTAGAATCTAAGCTTAATCTCAGCTGAGGTGCGGGTATCAAAGGTGTCCTTCAGCCGGGTTAGTATCCCTGCGACAGTCTTCCTCCCAGGTGGCCAGGATTTTACTTCCCTTTTGGCTGCCCCAGTTAGTTGGGCCACCAGGATGCTCACTTTTTGCTCTTCTGTGAGGGGGTACACCTGGAAGAGGCTATCCAGCTTTTCTCTAAAGTCATGCAGGGTATGTGACTCCCCTGAGTACTGGGGTAGCCAAGCTGCTCCCGGGATATAGGGCATGGTGAAGGGCATAACTGCAGCAGCGGTGGCGCTGGCGGGGGTTGAGGCAGTGAAGCTCTCCTCCGTTTCCGACATCTTCCTCCCCCCTAGTGGACCGTGGCCTACCTTGCGATGATCCTGTTCCGTAGGCCGCGGCTCCGCAGTGGATCGTCAGGGTTGAGGACCTTCCGTCACGCTCCGGTGACGTCGGCGTCTGCTGGGCTCCTTCCAGGACCTTACGCAACGTCCGGACGTGAGGCGGGGCTTCAGTTCTCGCGCGCTTTCGGAGTCCACGCCCCTCTTCTTCCCGCGCGGCGTCCTCAAGATGGCGTCCAATGGCGGGAAAACTCCACGGATGGCGGGAAGAAGGTCGAAGATGGCGCCGGATGGCGGGAAAACTTTGCGGATGGCGGGAAGAAGGTAGAAGATGGCGCCGGATGGCGGGAAACCTCACCACTGGTAAGTTTGAACAGTCTTTGCTTTTCAGGCACGCAGTACCCGGTGGTTGCGGGCACGTGATCCTGCCGACTACGCCAAAGTTGACGCGCCCCTGGGCCTGTGTCGCGCTGCGATGCGCACGCGGGAGCTTACCCGGAGCCGGATCTCTTGAGGGTTGTAGTCTCGTGGCGGCGACCCGGTCCGTGCCCAGGGAGTCAAACTGAGCGGCGATGTACTAGCAGTAGATGGTTGGTGACTACGCCACCCGTTGAATGCAGCTATGGAGCTGCCGCTGCAGGGCAGACCGCTGAGGCCGGTGGAAGGATGGTGCAGCGTGGATGGTATAACCCCCAACGGGAGGGGTATGGCCTCAGGGCAGCCGACGTGGATGATGGGGGTAGCAGGAACCACTCAGAGACGGTGCGGTGTAGTTCAGGGTCTTTACTGGTGACAAAGAAAGACCCTCCCGGAGTACTTGCTAGTGATAGGGGCCTGGTCAGTCCTTGAGCAGATGGGATTTCCCCTGGCCAGGCGGAGTTGTAGGCCTTCCCAACTAACTGTACTCTTCTGGCTACCTTGCTAGAGGCGGGAATAAGTAGCCCACGTCCCTGAGTGTACCGTGTGGTGCTCACCCGTATGGCCGGTGACTCGGGGCCTTCTAATGGCTTCCGCTCCACGATGGCGGTGCTGGTCCCACGCGTGTGACCGTGCCTTCGGGCTTCTGGGCCAGAGGACCTGAAATCCTCTGCCGGACGGTTTCTGCTGCTGGGTAGGAGCTAGTCCCCACAGCCTCGGACTCCGGGTCCGGCTAGAAATCCTCTCAGTCAGGGCGAGCTCTGCAGCTGCCAGCCCCTGACTCGTTGTAACACTGCTCCCCACAGAGCTCCTGATGTTTCTTGCCACGCTGCTTCTCTTCTCTACTCTTGTTCTGTCTTCTTTTCTCACTCACTCTGCCTCAGCCCCGGGTTTATATAGGGGAAGTCCTTCCCCTCCCAAGACTGGGCAGGAGGTGTGGCATGCACAGGATCCCTGACCAAAGGACCTCCCACCTGCTCTCAGACGTAATATCTCTATCACTGTGGCAACCAGACCCCTGGGGTGTCACAGATGCACAAGATATGGCAGACGGTGGTTGGCCCGGCCGGCTAGGCCGCATTGTAGCACACTGAGCTTCCCACTGCAACTTATGCTTCATGTCCATGTGCCGGTTCATGCATGAAGTACTCAAACTATGTATTTTTTGGCCTCCACTTAGCTTTTGCTGACAAATGTTACAGATAACACGAGTTGGGTCATCTTTATCGATCTGAAAAAATGCCCAGGCTATGCAAGGCTTAGCACCCATGCGACCTGAAGAGCCACCACGACTTGTGGTGAGAGGCAGAGTTGTGTTTGAGGATGCAGTTGTTGACGTGCTTCCAGTACTACGTCTCTGTCCAGGAAGGTGCAACCTGACCTCGTCGTCACTAGCATCTTCCTCCACCTCCTCTGCTGACCTCATCTCTTGGCTGACTGTGGGTTGACAGTAAGTGGGATCTCCAACCTCATCATCATCACCCTGTGCGTTATCACACCCGTCGTCCTCAGAGCCAACCTGTTCCTGCCCTGACAAAAAACTAAAGTTGTCGCTCCAATCAGGTATTTGAGTCTTATCATCGTCTTCCTCATTGTCTCCACCAACAGGAGTTATAGTTTGGGAATGAGGGTCTACATTATGGTCAGAACCTTCTGCGTCTGGTCCTGGATCCGACTCATAAAGATTCTGGGCATCAGTGCAGATCATTTCCTCGTCTGGATTCACAGAAGCGCTGGAGTCGACCTCTGATTCCCAGCCTATAGTATGAGTAAACAGCTCTGCAGACTCAACCATCTGTTCTACCTCATACTCAGACGGGCAGCTGGAGATTTGGGAGCTGTGAGGAAGCAAGTGCGATTGGGGTGACACCTTTGAGGACTGGAGTATTTGTGATGTTGAAGTTGATGTGGAGGAGAGCCCACTTAAAGGAGCACTTGATATCCGTTGAAGCACCTGCTGTTTTTGTGCCTCATCTGGAATTTGTAGCGATTGGCGTGGCCGTAAGAAAGGGATCTTATCACATTGTCCGCTAAAAGAAGTAGACATTTTAGTTTGGCTGGAAGATGGTCTTTCTTCTGCAGATGTTACTGTTGCTTTAACACCTACCCCACGGACACAACCTTTTTTCCCCTTCCCAACATGCCTATTCCCCTTTCCACCAGCAGCAGGCCTTTTTCCACTCATTTTGGTGGTTAACTAATTAACAACTCTGGAGTTGTTTGCACAAAAAAACAATGGATGGGAACCGAGCAGAGCTGAGTGGCCAAACTGTCGTATTAGGCCAAAACTATTGGCTGGGTTAGATGCAGAAAAAAATTATATTCAATTTGCAACCTGATGGAGGTCAGTATAGATGGACTAATAGAGAAAGTCCCACACACTGCTAGAAGGCCAAATATTTTTTCAGAGCTAGATGCAGAAAAAAATATATTCAGTTTGCAACCTGATGGAGGTCTGTATAGATGGATTAATAGAACAAGTCCCACACACAGCTAGAAGCCCAATATTTTTTCAGAGGTAGATGCAGAAAAAAATATATTCAGTTTGCAACTTGATGGAGGTCAGTATAGATGGACTAATACAACAAGTCCCACACACAGCTAGAAGCCCAATATTTTTTCAGAGGTAGATGCAGAAAAAAATATATTCAGTTTGCAACCTGATGGAGGTCTGTATAGATGGATTAATAGAAAAAGTCCCACACACAGCTAGAAGCCCAATATTTTTTCAGAGGTAGATGCAGAAAAAAATATATTCAGTTTGCAACCTGATGGAGGTCAGTATAGATGGACTAATACAACAAGTCCCACACACAGCTAGAAGCCCAATATTTTTTCAGAGGTAGATGCAGAAAAAAATATATTCAGTTTGCAACCTGATGGAGGTCTGTATAGATGGACTAATACAACAAGTCCCACACACAGCTAGAAGCCCAACATTTTTTCAGAGGTAGATGCAGAAAAAAATATATTCAGTTTGCAACCTGATGGAGGTCAGTATAGATGGACTAATACAACAAGTCCCACACACAGCTAGAAGCCCAATATTTTTTCAGAGGTAGATGCAGAAAAAAATATATTCAGTTTGCAACCTGATGGAGGTCTGTATAGATGGATTAATAGAACAAGTCCCACACACAGCTAGAAGCCCAATATTTTTTCAGAGGTAGATGCAGAAAAAAATATATTCAGTTTGCAACCTGATGGAGGTCAGTATAGATGGACTAATACAACAAGTCCCACACACAGCTAGAAGCCCAATATTTTTTCAGAGGTAGATGCAGAAAAAAATATATTCAGTTTGCAACCTGATGGAGGTCTGTATAGATGGATTAATAGAACAAGTCCCACACACAGCTAGAAGCCCAATATTTTTTCAGAGGTAGATGCAGAAAAAAATATATTCAGTTTGCAACCTGATGGAGGTCTGTATAGATGGATTAATAGAACAAGTCCCACACACAGCTAGAAGCCCAATATTTTTTCAGGGGTAGATGCAGAAAAAAATATATTCAGTTTGCAACTTGATGGAGGTCAGTATAGATGGACTAATACAACAAGTCCCACACACAGCTAGAAGCCCAATATTTTTTCAGAGGTAGATGCAGAAAAAAATATATTCAGTTTGCAACCTGATGGAGGTCTGTATAGATGGATTAATAGAAAAAGTCCCACACACAGCTAGAAGCCCAATATTTTTTCAGAGGTAGATGCAGAAAAAAAAATATTCAGTTTGCAACCTGATGGAGGTCAGTATAGATGGACTAATACAACAAGTCCCACACACAGCTAGAAGCCCAATATTTTTTCAGAGGTAGATGCAGAAAAAAATATATTCAGTTTGCAACCTGATGGAGGTCTGTATAGATGGACTAATACAACAAGTCCCACACACAGCTAGAAGCCCAATATTTTTTCAGAGGTAGATGCAGAAAAAAATATATTCAGTTTGCAACCTGATGGAGGTCAGTATAGATGGACTAATACAACAAGTCCCACACACAGCTAGAAGCCCAATATTTTTTCAGAGGTAGATGCAGAAAAAAATATATTCAGTTTGCAACCTGATGGAGGTCTGTATAGATGGATTAATAGAACAAGTCCCACACACAGCTAGAAGCCCAATATTTTTTCAGAGGTAGATGCAGAAAAAAATATATTCAGTTTGCAACCTGATGGAGGTCAGTATAGATGGACTAATACAACAAGTCCCACACACAGCTAGAAGCCCAATATTTTTTCAGAGGTAGATGCAGAAAAAAATATATTCAGTTTGCAACCTGATGGAGGTCTGTATAGATGGATTAATAGAACAAGTCCCACACACAGCTAGAAGCCCAATATTTTTTCAGAGGTAGATGCAGAAAAAAATATATTCAGTTTGCAACCTGATGGAGGTCTGTATAGATGGATTAATAGAACAAGTCCCACACACAGCTAGAAGCCCAATATTTTTTCAGAGGTAGATGCAGAAAAAAATATATTCAGTTTGCAACCTGATGGAGGTCAGTATAGATGGACTAATACAACAAGTCCCACACACAGCTAGAAGCCCAATATTTTTTCAGAGGTAGATGCAGAAAAAAATATATTCAGTTTGCAACCTGATGGAGGTCTGTATAGATGGATTAATAGAACAAGTCCCACACACAGCTAGAAGCCCAATATTTTTTCAGAGGTAGATGCAGAAAAAAATATATTCAGTTTGCAACCTGATGGAGGTCTGTATAGATGGATTAATAGAACAAGTCCCACACACAGCTAGAAGCCCAATATTTTTTCAGAGGTAGATGCAGAAAAAAATATATTCAGTTTGCAACCTGATGGAGGTCTGTATAGATGGATTAATAGAACAAGTCCCACACACAGCTAGAAGCCCAATATTTTTTCAGAGGTAGATGAAGAAAAAAATATATGCAGTTTGCAACCTGATGGAGGTCAGTATAGATGGACTAATACAACAAGTCCCACACACAGCTAGAAGCCCAATATTTTTTCAGAGCTAGATGCAGAAAAAAATTATATTCAATTTGCAACCTGATGGAGGTCAGTATAGATGGACTAATAGAATGATGCTATGCCCAAAAGATTTTACTTCACTAGGTGCAGTAAAAAAATTGGTATTCTATACACAGGTGGTATATCTTGCAACACAGATAGGCTACTCCACTGACTAACACACTCTGCAATAGGCCAAAAAGGATTAGCTTTTAGAGATGAGCGGTGTTCGACTAGAACTGTTCGCCAATCTCAAATTCGAGCTGTTTTGGGCGGTGTTCGAGTTGTTCGACGAACCCGAACGATTTGCAAAAAATTCGGCTGTTCGAGGTTATGTTCGATAACTGTTCGTGCACCAAAAGCGTGTCCTGCATGTCTGGCGCTATTTAGAGCACCAATCATGCAGGGATTGTCTGCCACTCACTGTAATGTCACAGCCATGGTGGTTGTGGCATTACAGTGATTGCCCAAATCGATGGGAACAGTGCCAACAGTGAAACATGAAAAGCCGGCAATTCAGCAGCGGCATACACCTGTACCCGACAATTTAGAACCGAAAGAATAGAGCTTCACACATAGATTAGATAGATATAAACATGTCAGCCACATATATACGAAGTACAGTGAAAGTGCTGCTTACTGTACTTGTCATTTAGCGTAAAGGATTTATCAAAAAAAATAATAGTGTTTTCATGCACCGTCTCTTTAAAAAAGCCGGCCGGCAATTCAGCAGCGGTACCCGACAATTTATAACAGACAGAATAGAGCTTCACACATAGATTAGATAGATAGAAACATGTCAGCCACATATATACGAAGTACAGTGACAGTGTTGCTTACTGTACTTGTCATTTAGCGTAAAGGATTTATCAAAAAAAATAATAGTGTTTTCATGCACCGTCTCTTTAAAAAAGCCGGCCGGCAATTCAGCAGCGGTACCCGACAATTTATAACAGACAGAATAGAGCTTCACACATAGATTAGATAGATAGAAACATGTCAGTCACATATATATGAAGTACAGTGATAGTGTTGGTTACTGTACTTGTCATTTAGTATTAAAATAAAGGATTTATTATTAAAAAAATTGGCGTGGGGTTCCCCTTAATTTTAGGCTCTAGCGGAGGTTAAGCAGACAGCTGGGGCAGATGTTTGAAGCCTGGGAAGGGGGTAATACCCACGGAGCTTCCCAGGCTACTAATATCAGCCCCCAGCTGAATACATAGCCTTTACTAGCTATTAAAATGGGGGACACCCCAAAAAAAATGACGTGGGGTCCCCCCTAATTTAATAGCTAGCAAAGGCTAGGCAGACAGCTGGGGGCTGATATTAATAGCCCAGGAAGGGAGCCATGAATATTGGCCCCCTCCCAGGCTAGAAACACCAGCCGTCAGCCGCCCCAGAAATGGCGCATTCATAGGATGCGCCAATTCTGGCACTTAGCCTCGCTCTTCCACGCTGCCCTGGTGCGGTGGCAGGGGGTAATAGGGTTGGGGTTGATGTCAGCTTATAATGCCAGCTGACATCAAGCCCAGGTTAGTAATGGAGAGGCGTCTATAAGACACCCCCATTACTAACCCCATAGTCAGAGTTAAAAAAAACACAAACACCCAGAATAAAGTCCTTTAATTGAAATAAAGACACAATCCTTTATTGTTCTAAATTAAACCATACTTACCGTCACGCCCATTCCAGCTGAAGCCAACGATCTCCTGCAATAAAAGAAAAATAATAAAGCAACCTCATCCTTACCTTTCCATGGTTCCCATGACAGCTTCAGCTCTGCTACATCGAGATGACAGGCTGGACCGCAGCAGAACGCTGCCATCCAGCCTCTCATCCCGCAGACACTGAGAAGCGCAGGCTTGCTTGCGCTGCTCAGCGTCTCTCTGTGACGACATCCAGATGAGTCGAGTTCATGTCCAATGAACTCGGCTCACCTCATGCACGTCACTGACAGCGTGGGAAAATTCTGACGCTGAAGCGGTGAGTGCAGGAGAATTCTCCCACGCTGTCAGTGACGTGCATAAGGTGAGCTCATGTCCAATGAACTCAGCTCACCTCCTGCACGTCACTGACAGCGTGGGAGAATTCTCCTGCAATCAGCGCTTCAGCGTGAGAATTCTCCCACGCTGAAGCGCTGAGTGCAGGAGAATTTTCCCACGCTGTCAGTGACGTGCATAAGGTGAGCTCATGTCCAATGAACTCAGCTCACCTCCTGCACGTCACTGACAGCGTGGGAGAATTCTCCTGCACTCAGCGCTTCAGTGTGAGAATTCTCCCACGCTGAAGCGCTGAGTGCAGGAGAATTTTCCCACGCTGTCAGTGACGTGCATGAGGTGAGCCGAGTTCATTGGACATTAACTCGGCTCATCTGGATGCCCTCACAGAGAGACACTGTGGAGCGCAAGCAAGCCTGCGCTTCTCAGTGTCTGCGGGATGAGAGGCTGGATGGCAGCGTTCTGCTGCGGTCCAGCCTGTCATCTCGATGTAGCAGAGCTGAAGCTGTCATGGGAACCATGGAAAGGTAAGGATGATGTTGCTTTATTATTTTTCTTTTATTTCAGGAGATCGTTGGCTTCAGCTGGAATGGGCGTGATGGTAAGTATGGTTTAATTTAGAACAATAAAGAATTGTGTGTTTATTTCAATTAAAGGACTTTTTTCTGGGTGTTGTGTTTTTTTTAAATACTTTACTAGAAATTCATGGTGGTCATGTCTAATATTGGCGTGACCCCATGAATTTCGGGCTTAGGGCCAGCTGATAATGCCAAGCTAGCCCTAACCCCTTTATTACCCAGTGAGCCACCGCATCAGGGCCCTGGATGAGTTGGGTACAGCGCCAGAAGATGGCGCTTCTATGAACGCGCCATTTTCCGGGGTGGCTGCGGACTGCAATTTGCAGCGGGGGTGGCCCAGAAAGCTTGGGCCTCCCTGCGCTGCGGATTCCAGCCCCCAGCTGCCTAGTTGTACCTGGCTGGACACAAAAACAGGGCGAAGCCCCACCTCAATTTTCTTTAAATTATTTCATGAAATAATTAAGAAAAAAAGGGCTTCCCTATATTGTTGTGTCCGGCCAGGTACAAATAGGCAGCTGGTGGTTGGGGGCAGCCCGTTCCTGCCTGCTGTACCTGGCTGGACACAAATATAGTGCGAAGCCCCACTTCAATTTTTTTTAATTATTTCATGAAATTCATGAAATAATTAAGAAAAAAAGGGCTTCCCTATATTGTTGTGTCCGGCCAGGTACAAATAGGCAGCTGGTGGTTGGGGGCAGCCCGTTCCTGCCTGCTGTACCTGGCTGGACACAAATATAGTGCGAAGCCCCACGTCAATTTTTTTTAAATTATTTCATGAATTTCCTGAAATAATTTAAAAAAATTTAAGTGGGGCTTCGCACTATATTTGTGTCCAGCCAGGTACAGCAGGCAGGAACGGGCTGCCCCCATCCACCAGCTGCCTATTTGTACCTGGCCGGACACAACAATATAGGGAAGCCCTTTTTTTCTTAATTATTTCATGAATTTCATGAAATAATTTAAAAAAATTGAAGTGGGGCTTCGCACTATATTTGTGTCCAGCCAGGTACAGCAGGCAGGAACGGGCTGCCCCCAACCACCAGCTGCCTATTTGTACCTGGCCGGACACAACAATATAGGGAAGGCCTTTTTTTCTTAATTATTTCATGAATTTCATGAAATAATTAAAAAAAAAGTACGTGGGGCTTCGCCCTATTTTTGTGTCCAGCCAGGTACAACTAGGCAGCTGGGGGCTGGAATCTGCAGCGCAGGGAGGCCCAAGCTTTCTGGGCCCCCCCCCGCTACAAATTGCAGTCCGCAGCCACCCCGGAAAATGGCGCGTTCATAGAAGCGCCATCTTCTGGCGCTGTACCCAACTCATCCAGGGCCCTGGTGCGGTGGCTCACTGGGTAATAAAGGGGTTAGGGCCAGCTTGGTATTATCAGCTGGCCCCAAGCCCAAAATTCATGGGGTCACGCCAGTATTAGACATGACCGCCATGAATTTCTAGTAAAGTATTTAAAAAAAACACAACACCCAGAATAAAGTCCTTTAATTGAAATAAAGACACAATTCTTTATTGTTCTAAATTAAACCATACTTACCATCACACCCATTCCAGCTGAAGCCAACGATCTCCTGCAATAAAAGAAAAATAATAAACCAACCTCATCCTTACCTTTCCATGGTTCCCACGACAGCTTCAGCTCTGCTACATCGAGATGACTGGCTGGACCGCAGCAGAACGCTGCCATCCAGTCTGTCATCCCGCAGACACTGAGAAGCGCAGGCATGCTTGCGCTCCTCACTGTCTCGCTGTGACGGCATCCAGATGAGCCGAGGTCATGTCCAATGAACTCGGCTCACCTCATGCACGTCACTGACAGCGTGGGAAAATTCTCACGCTGAAGTGCTGAGTGCAGGAGAATTCTCCCACGCTGTCAGTGACGTGCATGAGGTGAGCTCATGTCCAATGAACTCAGCTCACCTCCTGCACGTCACTGACAGCGTGGGAAAATTCTCCTGCAATCAGCGCTTCAGCGTGAGAATTTTCCCACGCTGTCAGTGACGTGCATGAGGTGAGCCGAGTTCATTGGACATGAACTCGGCTCATCTGGATGTCGTCACAGAGAGACGCTGAGCAGCGCAAGCAAGCCTGCGCTTCTCAGTGTCTGCGGGATGACAGGCTGGATGGCAGCGTTCTGCTGCGGTCCAGCCTGTCATCTCGATGTAGCAGAGCTGAAGCTGTCGTGGGAACCATGGAAAGGTAAGGATGAGGTTGCTTTATTATTTTTCTTTTATTGCAGGAGATCGTTGGCTTCAGCTGGAATGGGCGTGATGGTAAGTATGGTTTAATTTAGAACAATAAAGGATTGTGTCTTTATTTCAATTAAAGGACTTTATTCTGGGTGTTTGTGTTTTTTTTAACTTTGACTATGGGGTTAGTAATGGGGGTGTCTTATAGACGCCTCTCCATTACTAACCTGGGCTTGATGTCAGCTGGCATTATAAGCTGACATCAACCCCAACCCTATTACCCCCTGCCACCGCACCAGGGCAGCGTGGAAGAGCGAGGCTAAGTGCCAGAATTGGCGCATCCTATGAATGCGCCATTTCTGGGGCGGCTGACGGCTGGTGTTTCTAGCCTGGGAGGGGGCCAATATTCATGGCTCCCTTCCTGGGCTATTAATATCAGCCCCCAGCTGTCTGCCTAGCCTTTGCTAGCTATTAAATTAGGGGGGACCCCACGTCATTTTTTTTGGGGGGTCCCCCATTTTAATAGCTAGTAAAGGCTATGTATTCAGCTGGGGGCTGATATTAGTAGCCTGGGAAGCTCCGTGGGTATTACCCCCTTCCCAGGCTTCAAACATCTGCCCCAGCCGTCTGCTTAACCTCCGCTAGAGCCTAAAATTAAGGGGAACCCCACGCCAATTTTTTTAATAATAAATCCTTTATTTTAATACTAAATGACAAGTACAGTAACCAACACTATCACTGTACTTCATATATATGTGACTGACATGTTTCTATCTATCTAATCTATGTGTGATGCTCTATCTTTCTGTTCTAAATTGTCGGGTACCGCTGCTGAATTGCCGGCCGGCTTTTTTAAAGAGACAGTGCATGAAAACACTATTATTTTTTTAAATAAATCCTTTACACTAAATGACAAGTACAGTAAGCAACACTATCACTGTACTTATTATATATGTGACTGACATGTTTCTATCTATCTAATCTATGTGTGAAGCTCTATTCTTTCTGTTCTAAATTGTCGGGTACAGATGCTGAATTGCCGGCCGGCTTTTTTAAAGAGACAGTGCATGAAAACACTAATATTTTTTTTAATAAATCCTTTACACTAAATGACAAGTGCAGTAACCAACACTGTCACTGTGCTTCTTATATGTGTGACTGACATGTTTCTATCTATCTAATCTATGTGTGATGCTCTATTCCTTCTTGTCTAAATTGTCGGGTACCGGTGTATGCCGCTGCTGAATTTGCCGGCCGGCTTTTTTAAAGAGAGTGTCTTCTGAGCAGTTTGTCAGCTTTTTGACACCTTTGCAGGTGTTTTCTATGTGTTTCTATGTGTTTTTGTTTGCCTGCCATTGGTTTTAACGGTGTTCGACGGTGTTCTAAGGTGTTCGACGAACAGTTCGACGAACAGTTCCTCGAACATCCCGGTGTTCGACGAACCGAACCGAACCCGAACACTACGGGGGTGGCTCAACACTATTAGCTTTGCTAGATTCAGCCAAATGCTGTGAAAAAAACTTGCACAGCACTGGCACAGACCTGCCTGGCAAAAACTGATAGGAACTGATGTAACCTAGTCCTGAAAAGGACTCCAATTACAATTAGTCTTTACTCCCACAATCTATCTATTTAAGAGCACAGACCTGCCTGATAAAAGTCGTAGGAAATGCTGTAACCTAGTCCTTAAAAGGACTGCAATAACAACTATTCCTACTCCCAAGCTATCTGTAGATTTGTGCGAAAATTGGCTTGAAATTAACAAGGTATAGCGCACACAGCAACAGCGGTGCCGTCTAGCACGCAGCTGCAGCAGTGAGAAAATGGTGGCGACGGGGAAAATGGCTTGGTCTTATAGGGCAAGGACATGTGACATACACTGTCAATGACACATGCCCTTGCTTGTGTGAAAAAAAGCACTTCGCTCCGTGTGTGCGCTGCTGATAGGCTGACAGATTGCACCTCCCCACTGTAAATGCGGGAAAGAGGAAAAAGAATGGAGATCTTCATTGTTCCTGCAGAGATCCATCCCCTGCCCCTCCCCCCACCCCGCTGTACACTCAAACTGCGTATTAACATTAATTTTCATCATTACTGAGAAAAAATCCAGTTATGATTTTGGTGCACGAACAGTTATCGAACATAACCTCGAACAGCCGAATTTTTCTCAAATTGTTCGTGTTCGCCGAACGGCTCGAACACCGCCCAAAACAGCTCGAATTTGAGATTGGCGAACAGTTCGAGTAGAACAATGCTCATCTCTACTCTTCACCCGGTTATAATCTACACTGACCACAAGAACTTGGCTTACCTCCAGCAATGCCAGAGACTTAACCCGCGCCAAGCTCGGTGGTCCTTGTTTTTTGCTCGCTTTGATTTTATTCTTCATTTTCGCCCGGCTGACAAAAACATCAAGGCGGACGCCTTGTCCCGATCCTTTCTGGTGTCAGATCTCGAGGAAGAACCGAAACATATCATCGATCCCGCCAGAGTAATGCAGGTGGCTCCCGTGAGTCTAAATCGTCTCCCTCCCGGTAAGACGTTCGTATCAGTACCTGATCGGGAGAAGATCCTACACTGGGGTCACTCGTCTAAACTAGCTGGCCACGCCGGTCAGAAAAAGACCCTCCAGCTTATTACCCGGCACTACTGGTGGCCTACCCTGCACAAGGACGTAATAGACTTTGTTTCTGCCTGTGTGTCCTGCGCCCGCAACAAGGTTCTGAGACATCTGCCAGCCGGTCGCCTCCTTCCGCTCCCAGTACCTGCTGCCCCCTGGCAGCATATAGCAATGGACTTTATAACTGATCTCCCCGTCTCTGCCGGTTGTACGGTCATTTGGGTGGTCGCTGACCGCTTTTCCAAGATGGCTCATTTCGTTCCCCTGCCAGGCCTCCCGTCTGCACCCGAGCTGGCTAAAGACTTTATCCGCCACATCTTCCGTCTTCATGGACTGCCCCTCCACATAGTGTCGGATCGTGGGGTACAGTTCACCTCACGCTTCTGGAGAGCCACTTGTAAACTGCTAGACGTCACCCTGGACTTCTCCTCCGCTTACCACCCACAGTCTAATGGTCAAGTGGAGCGGATCAATCAGAACCTGACCAGTTACCTCCGGCACTTCGTTAATGCCCACCATTCAGACTGGGTGGATCTCCTGCCATGGGCCGAATTTTCTTACAACAATCACGAGAGCGAATCTTCCTCCAAATCCCCGTTTTTTGTTGTCTTCGGTCAGCATCCTCGGATCCCATTTCCCGTCTCCACCTCGGTGGACAATCCGGCTTCGGAATCTCTTGTTAACAAATTTTCCTCCATATGGGAGAGTACCCGGTCCGCACTCCTTCTGTCATCCGAGCGTATGAAAAGACATGCTGACAAAAAACGTCTGGATCCTCCTCAATTCCGTCCAGGGGATAAGGTCTGGCTCTCGTCCAAGTATGTCCGGCTCAAGATTCCTTCCTATAAGTTAGGGCCTCGGTTCATCGGTCCTCTGGAGGTCATCAGTCAGATCAATCCGGTGGCCTATAAATTGAAACTCCCGGCCAACTTGCGGATCCCTAACTCCTTCCATGTATCTCTCCTCAAACCTGTGGTACTTAACTCTTTTTCCAAGTCTACAGGTACGCCTCCTGCTCCGGTTTCCGCTGAAAATGAATTTGAGGTAGAGAACATTCTGGCCACCAAAAGGGTAAGAGGGAAGACCTTTTTTCTAGTAGATTGGAAGGGGTTTGGTCCTGAAGAGAGAACGTGGGAGCCCCGGGAGAACATCCATGCCCCTCTCATCCTAGCTAAATTTCTCTCTGGCCTAAAAAAGGGGGGGCCTGAAGGGGGAGGTACTGTAGCGCCGGCGTCCCTGCCCTCTGCTAGGCAGGGACGCTGTTCCCCTCACCCCTCTGCTCCGAGCCCGGCGTCCTCCTCCCGCTCTGCTGGCAGCGCGCGCTCCTTCCCGGCCACTGTGCTTAGGGCGCGCGCGCGCTCCCTCCCTCTTAAAGGGGCCGCGCGCGCCGTCCTAAGGAGTCCCCGGCCAATGGCCGGAGGACTTCACCATATATAAGGCACCTCCTCCAAAATGGAGGTGCCCGAGTAATGTTGTTGCACTGTTCACTACTCTGCTTCAGCCCTCAGGTCCCGTTGCCAGTTACCTGCCAGTTACCTGCCAGAAACCTGCCAGTTTGCTGTCTGTTTCCTGCCTGACATTTCTCCTACCTGCTTGCTAGCCTGAGGTCCGACGGTCTGCCTTCCTACTCCTGTCAGTCTGTCTATGGACCAGCTTGCCCGCTCACCTGGGAGCGCACATCTGCTACCTGCCTGCTAGCCTACCTGGAGGCTCCGCCGTCACGTGCTGTGACCACCTGCCATTCCAGAGACTCCTGCCCGCTCACCTGGGAGCGCACATCTGCTACCTGCCTGCTAGCCTTCCTGGAGGCTCCGCCGTCACGTGCTGTGACCACCTGCCATTCCAGAGACTCCTGCCCGCTCACCTGGGAGCGCACATCTGCTACCTGCCTGCCAGCCTACCTGGAGGCTCCGCCGTCACGTGCTGTGACCACCTGCCATTCCAGAGACTCCTGCCCGCTCATCTGGGAGCGCTCATCTGCTGCCTGTCTGTTGGCCTACCTGGAGGCTCCGCCGTCACATGCTGTGATCACCTGCTTATCCAGAGACTCTCGCCTGCTCACCTGGGAGCACTCATCTGTCATCCGCCTGCTAACCTACCTGGAGGCTCAGCCGTCACAGGTCGTACCTACCCTATACCCAGAGACTGCCCCGGCCACTTCCTGTGACCCCCTGCCTGTTCACCCAGAGACTGCCCCGGTCACTTGCTGTGACCTCCTGCCCGTTCACCCAGAGACTGCCCCGGTCACTTGCTGTGACCTCCTGCCCGTTTACCCAGAGACTGTCCCGGTCACTTGCCGTGACTACCTGCCCGTCTTCCCTGGTCACCACCCGCTTCCTTACAAGGACCGCCCCCTTGTATAGTAGCTCAGAGGTTCCGCCTCCCAGACCCGTTACAACAGTAATACAATAACATATTTACAAGAAGCTTTAGTTCTTTAAAGGTCACGGCGTGTCCGCAACCGGGTGTCCATATCACCAAAGGTGAAGTTTTAAGCGAAATAGGGGACCTGTCCAAAGCAAATCCCTTGCGTTGGCCCTGGGCGTGGCTGCAAGGCTGGAGCTAGCTACTTTGGGCCGCAAGTAGGCCACGCCAGACAGGTTTTCTCTTCCGCGGCCGTCTTCGCAAGAGGCACCAAGGTGCAACTATCTACAAGAATTGTTCCGGTTATCCAGTGTCCATAACCTGTTAGTCCAAATAAATCTGCAGGGTAACTGAGCAACATAATTAATAAAAGGCAACAAACATAAACCATAAACAGTTAAACAGATAAATTCACAGTGCATTAGTTTATATTTTCCAGCGAGCGGGCATCTGACCTCTAGTGACTCTAGTGGACCTCCGGAGCTCACTAACTGGTCCTGCACTACAGGGTGTACGGGATGTTATATGCAAGCTGGTCTGCGCACTCTTTGGCTCACTAGGGGCACGGCAGGCTCACTACTAGCAGAGGATTGATTCTCCTGTACTGCTGGTGTGGATTCTTCTGCCTCCTGGGCCGGCTGCTCTTCCAGCTCTACCTGGTCTTCTGTAGGCACTTGAGGGGCTGGCTGGAGAAAGGTGAGGATGGGCACCACGATAGCGTTGTTTACTTGTGTCCAGGACCGGGGAAAGTCTCCGAGTATGGTGCTGATCATTTCCTCCTTTTCCTCTATGGGTTGAGGGTCTTACTGATCTTCATCCGTGCTTCGCAACTCCTCGGGGCACTTTTTCAGGTGGTCTCTGGAGACAGTGGCTGTGGTCTCTCCTCCATCCTTGCTGATGACGTACACCTTTGGATTATTGTGGCTTGAGGGCAGTACGGTGTACGGGTCCTTTTCCCACTGGTCGTCCAACTTATGGAGCCGCCTTTTTCTTTTCAAGACCTGCTCTCCAGGTATCAGGGGAGCAGCGGGAGCATGTTGGTTATAAGTCCTCTCCTGCCTTCCTCTTGATTGACAGAGACTTTGCTCGACGCTCTCCTGTACTTTCCGGTACTGCTGCTGCCGTTCTGTATCCCAGTCTGCTTCTGGCGAGGTGTCCTCGGGTATCAGGACTCCCATATCCAGGTCAACAGGCAGCTTACCAGGTCTTGCTCGCATAAGGTAAGCCGGGGTACAGTTGGTGGAACCTACCGGGATGTGGTTATACAGGTCCACCAGATCAGGCAGTTTCTCAGGCCACAGACTGCGTTCTTCCAGGGGCAATGTTTTTAGCAGATCTATCACCACCTGGTTCATCTTCTCGCAGAGTCCATTGGTTTGGGGGTGATAGGGCGTTGTTCTTATCTTCTTGCAGCCATACAGGTTGCAGAACTCCTGGAAGACCTCCGCTTCGAAGGCTGGTCCTTGGTCCGTCAGCACTTGGTCCGGGTACCCGTGTGGGCGGCAGAAGTGCAGCTGGAAGGCTCTAGCTGCTGTTTGTGCTGTTAAGTCTTTGACAGGGACCACCACCAGGAACCAGAAGTAGTGATCCACGATGGTTAGGGCGTAGACATACCCGCTTCTGCTTGGAGCCAGTTTAACATGGTCCAGAGCGACCAGTTCCAGCGGCTGCCTGGTGATGATGGGCTGCAGGGGAGTCCTCTGGCTGGCACGGTCCCTTCTTCTTAGATTGCATGGGCCACAGTCTCTACACCACCTCTCAATGGCTCCCCTCATGCCTATCCAGTAGAACCGTTCACGCAGCAGGAACTCCAGCTTCTTCCATCCGAAATGCCCTGCCCCATTGTGGTAGGCCTCCAGCACCATAGCTGCGTCCCGTCTCGGTACCACCACCTGCCAGATCAGCTCATGTGTCCGAGAATTGACCATTCTGCGGCACAACTTCTCCTTGTAGAGAAACAGTCTGCTCTTCTCCGTCCACAGTTGCTTGGTCTCTTCCGGAGCGTCTGGGTCCAGGCGGGCGTCAGCCTGGGTCAGCATCTCCTTCACCAGACGGACTGCAGGGTCACTGTCTTGCGTCTCCGCCCAGTTGTAGTGGGGTAAGGGGTTGAACGTAGCGGTTCGCTGGCCCCTCACACGGTGGGAACACTGGGTAATCCCATGACGGTGAAACGCAGGGAGTTCGATCTCTTCCAATTCTTCAGGATCCTCCCCTTCGTCTGGTAGGTTTGGCATCCTGGACAGGGCGTCTGCGTTGGTATTGGAGCGTCCTGCCTGGTATTTGATCGTGAACTCATAATTGGACAGGCAGGCCACACATCTCTGCTCCAGAGCACCCAGTCTTGCAGTGTCCAGGTGTGTCAACGGGTTGTTGTCCGTGTACACGGTGAACCTGGAAGAGGCAAGGTAATGCTTGAAACGTTCGGTTACTGCCCACACCGCTGCCAGGAACTCGAGCTTGAACGAGCTGTAATTCTCAGGGTTTCTTTCCGTGGGTCGCAGTTTTCGGCTGGCGTAAGCAATTACCCGTTCTCTCCCCTGCTGGATCTGGGACAGTACGGCTCCTAGCCCGATGTTGCTTGCGTCCGTGTGGAGGATAAAGGGCTGGCTGTAATCAGGGTACGCCAGGATTTCATCCCCCGTGAGGGCCATCTTCAGCTGGCGGAAGGACTCCTCTTCCAGCTTTTCCCATTTGAAGGGTGGCTTCTGGTTTTTGGCCTTCCTGGACTGGCCTATCAGGCGTCCTGCATAGGAGCTGCCTTCTTGGTAAAACCAGGAATGAATCTTCGGTAGTAGCCTACCAACCCGAGGAACTGCCGCACTTCCTTTATGCTGGATGGTCTTGGCCAGTCCTTAATCACGGTGATCTTGTCAGGGTCGGGAGCCACTCCGTCAGCACTCACCACGTGTCCCAGGTACTGTACCTTTGGCTTCAGTAGATGACACTTTGAGGGTTTTACTTTTAGGCCATAGTTTGCCAGGGCTTCAAACACTTCTGCCAGGTGTTCCAGATGGTCCTCATAGGTCTTGGAATAGACGATGACATCGTCCAGGTATAATAGGACCGTCTCGAAGTTCCGGTGTCCCAGACAGCATTCCATCAACCGTTGGAAGGTTCCTGGTGCGTTGCAGAGCCCGAACGGCATACAGTTAAATTCGCTGAGTCCCATCGGGGTGGTGAATGCGGTCTTCTCCCGGTCCGCCTCTGCTACAGGAACCTGCCAGTACCCGCTAGTGAGATCCAAAGTAGAGAAGAAGTTAGCAGATTTTAATGCAGCTAAGGACTCTTCTATCCTTGGTAACGGGTACGCATCTTTGTGTGTGATACGGTTGACCTTCTTGTAATCTACACACATTCTCATGGTGTTGTCTTTCTTTTTCACTAAGACTAGTGGAGCTGCCCAGGGGCTACAGCTGTCCCTAATTACCCCAGCCTCCTTCATGTCTTTTAGCATCCCCTTGGCGTATTGATAGTGTGCAGGGGGTACGGGTCGGTATCTCTCCTTTATGGGAGGATGGTCTCCTTTGGGGATATGATGTTCTACCCCCTTTACTCGCCCAAAGTCTAGCGGGTGTTTGCTAAACACTCTCTCGTACTCCTGAACCACCCGATAGACTCCCTGTTTTTGGTGTGAGGGAGTGGAGTCAGTACCCAAATGCAGTTGCTGACACCAGTCCTCCATTGGTTTCTTAGAGCCGTTACCTTCCTCTGGTTGAGATGGAGGCAAGGGTTCCACGGCCTGTACAGAGTTCTGGTTGATGGTGAACAATTTGGCTAGCGTGGCATACCGGGGCAGGTATACTTCTCTCTCCCCGATATTGATGATGCGGACGGGCACCCTCCCATGGCTTACATCGACCACCCCCCGTGCTGTCAAAATGGTGGGCCTACTGTCTGAGTAGACGGGTTCTACCATTGCTTGGTAGTCTCTACCTCTTAGACCAATAGCTGCCCGGCACCAAATCATCATCTCACTTTTTGGGGGCATGGCAATAGGGAACGGGTCACACATTCTCACGCTACCTATCTCACCACCAGATAGTTCCACTTGTTGCCGCTTCATCAGTGCCCGGATCTCTTTTTGGAGCACACGCTGCTGGCTGGAACTGGCGTTCTTGGCAACCTGCTGAAAAATAAGAATCACCTCTGCAAGACAGTTTTCAATTACGTTAGTACCTAGGGTTATTTTTGGGTGACTCTCGCGACGGTCAATGTCCACAATGATAAGTCCTTGTGCCGGCAGTTCAACTTTACCGACCTTGATGGTCACTTCCTTAAATCCTATCTGTGGCACGGACTGACCATTGCTGGCGATAATGCTCAGGTCGTCATCTGGGTAGCGGGTTATGTCCGAGTCATTCCAGTACCGCTTGAAGAGCACGTACGGGATGGTGGTGACCTGTGACCCGGTGTCTAGTAGGGCACTCATAGGAATGCCATCCAGTACCACAGGCAAGACCGGACGTCCCCCTACGTATTTGTCATGCCAGTTTGATGGGCCTGATGATCTTATGCCTGGGGGTTGGCCCTCTACCCCAGGTTGTGCCCGTTTAAATGACAGTACCTTGCCATATGTCCGGGTTGATTGCAGCGGCGGCAGATGGGTCGTCCGTCCTCGTTGTATCTGTCGCTGGGTCTTCCTCTGGCCGGTGGGGTCCTCCTCAGTCGGCGCCACGGGACGTCCTCCGGTCCGGAAGCCAGCTGGATCTTTCCTGGAGAAGAGACCTGTAAAGACTGCACAGTTCTGGTTAGCGCGGCAACGCTCTTAGTCAGCTCTTGGACCTGGTGGTGCAAGTCTGTTGCCGGGTCATTGTTCAAAGCCTGCGCATCAGCTCCCACAGGCCCTGCAGACAAGGGCGCCGTCTCCTGGTGATAAGTGATAGCCGGTTCTCGGAGCACCCGGATGGCTCTGTCCTTGAACTGTGCAAAGTCCAGGTAAGGGTCCCGCAACTGGGTTCGGTGGGCATTGCACAGTAAACCCTCAATAAATTGTTCGGTCAACAGCTTGTCTTCATTTCCCACGCTGTCAGGGTCTGCCTGTTTAATGGCTCTCAGGGCCTCTTGTAGGTTTAGAGCATAGTCTCTTATACTTTCCTGTGCCCGTTGTTTGCACCCGTAAAATCTGAGCTTTATTTCGGCTGAGGTTCGGGTATCAAATGTGTCTTTCAGCCGGGCTAGTATCTCTCTGACAGTCCTCTTCTTCCCAGGTGACCAGGACTTTACCTCCCTTTTGGCTGCCCCGATTAACTGGGCCACCAGGATGCTCACTTTTTGCTCTTCCGTGAGGGAGTATACCTGGAAGAGGCTATCAAGTCTTTCCCTAAAGTCACTTAGGGTATGTGACTCCCCTGAGTACTGGGGTAGCTAGGTTGCCCCCGGGATATAGGGCATGGTGAATGGCATGACCGCTGCAGCGGTTGCGCTGGCGGTGGCTGTGGCAGTGGAGCTCCCCTCGGTGTCCGACATCCTCCTTCCCCCATAGTGGACCGTGGCCTACCTTGCGATGATCTTCTTCCGTAGGCCGCGGCTCCGCAGTCTATCGTCAGGGTTGAGGACCTGGCGTCGCGCTCCGATGACGTCAGCGTCGCTCTTCCTTCCTTCCAGGACCTTACGCAGCGTCGGAGCGTGGGGCGGAGCGTAGGGCGGAGCTTCGGATCTCGCGCTCTTTCGGCGTCCACGCCCCTCTTCTTCCCGCGCGGCGTCCCGAAGATGGCGTCCGAAGGCGGGAACAGCTGCGGATGGCGGGAAGAAGGCAGAAGACGGCGGGAAACGGTCCAAGATGGTGTCTGATGGTGGGAATCGGCTCCGGATGGCGGGAAACGACTCCGGACGGCGGGAAACTTCACCACAGGTAAGTTCAAAAGTCTTTTTCAGGCACGCAGTACCCGGTGGTTGCGGGCACGAAATCCTGCCGACTACTCCAAAGTTGACGCGCCCCCTGGGCCTGTGCTGTGCAGGGGATACCTGTGCAGGGCGATACCCGGAACCGGGCCTTCTGTAAGATGCTGGGGGTTGTAGTCTCCGTGTGGCGGCGACCCGGTCCGTGCCCAGGGCGGTCAAACCAGTGGCAGTCTATTGGTATTGTAATTGTCCGACTACGCCACCCGTGGATTGCGGTCAGTGGGGACCGCCGCTGCGCTGCAGACCGCTGAGGCTGATGTTGTTTGCGCAGCCGAGTATGGGATAACTCCCCACGGGAGAAGTATTGCCTCAGGGCAGCTAGAGTGAATGATGGGAGTGATGGTGTGAGCGTCCCAGAAGTAATGGTGCTGGTGCGGCGATGAAACACAGAGACGTGTGGTGCAGTTCAGGGTCTTTACTGATGTTATAAGGCAGACCCTCCCGGGAGTACTGGCTAGTATAAGAGGCCTGGTCAGTCTGTGAGCAAGCAGGATCTCCCCCAGGTGGAGTTGTAGGCCTCCCCGACTATCTGCACTCTTTCCTGGCTACCTTGCTCTATGCGGGTAGAAGAAGCCCACGTCCCTGAGTATACCGTGTGGTGCTCACCCGTATGGCCGGTGACTTGGGGCCTTCCGTTAGCCTCCGCTTCACAATGGCGGTGCTGGTCCCTTGCTTGTGACCGTGCCTTCGGGTTTCTATGGCCAGAGGACATGGAATCCCCTGCCGGTTGGATTCTGCTGTTGGACCTGGATGTCCCCACAGCCTCGGACTCCGTGTCCGGGTTTAGTGTCTTCAGCCAAGGCGAGCTATCTAGCTTCCAGCCTCTGGCACTCGCTCCTGCTCCTACAGAGCTCCTGTTGTCACTTTCCCTGTGTCTGCTGTCCTCCAGACCTGACTGCGTCTCTGTCTGGGACTTCACTCACTAATCCCGCCCCAGACCCAGTTTAAAAGGGCAGATTCCTCCCCTCCCAGGTCTGGGTGGGCCGTGTTGCATGCTTAGGGCTCCTGACCAGAGAAACCTCCCACTTGCTCTCAGACATAATATCTCTATTACTGTGGTAACCAGACCCCTGGTGTGCCACATAAACTCCAATTAAAAATGTGCCTTACTGTGTTGACATTGATGCCTCTTCCCCATTAGATCACATAGATATACCCAGCTTGTGGTAATATCACGTATACATCGGGTAAATGGGTAAATCTATCTTATTATGATCCAAGGATACATCTGCACCAATGTGACCAAATTGATACATCTGCTTCCTTTGCCCCAATTTATGCCTATTTTAATCATGTCTTCCATACCATCTCTGTGTCATACACCCCAAGCCTATCCTGATTAATTCAGCATCCTGATTAATGGCACAAACCAGCCAAAGAATCTTGGAAAATGTTGCATTTCCTGTGTTCAGCATGGTACTGGTATATACCCAAGAGTAAGTGATAAACTCTTCCTCAGCCCTCACCTCAGTCTCTGATGTCAGACACAGGTGCGCCGCTCTACCACGTGAGCGCGGCGGTCTGAAACTAAAGCAATTTTCTGCATATGTTGTTGATTGAAGTGATAGCAAATTAAAGTATTTATCCCACAATAAGCAGGTGATTAGCGACCCTGCATTTTACACTAAATATGAGAATCCGAGGCAGGGAAAAGACAGGATGGAAAGCTAAAAGCATGTGCTGAAAGAAAATCTTCCCCAGCTTTACATGGTGTATGGACTGTGACCACATCCTTATTATCTGTACGATATAGCAACACCTTATTATAAAAGTGAAGTGTTTAAAGGGAACGTTTCTACAAATGGAAGTAGCAGTATGGCTCAAGAGGAGCTTTTCTCCCGTTAAAAATGATACTTTCCTTATAGAAATCTGATATACCTGTGATGAGAAATGTAGAGTTGACGCCATGTGCAAATCAGGAAGTGCATTGGGGTCGTGACTATGCACTTGGGCTGCTTTTTCCGTGTACATTGACACGCCCCCAGTGCATGTCCAGCTTCATTTGCCTATAACTTCTACTCTAGATTTCTCATAATTGGCAAGTTGGATCTCTACAAAGAAAGTATCACTTTTATTGGGGAATATATGCTTATACAGCCATAGCACTACTTCCATAGTTGAAAACCAGTTGACCTGTTCCCTTTAAAAGTCATGTATTTCTGTCTGCAAATAAAGATATAGAAGGTGCTATTTACTGTGATGATAGGCTGTAGGACAGGTCTTGTAAAGACCCCCAATAGGGTACATTGAGGTAATCCAGGTGCAGCAGGTGGTTACTGATCGGGAACATGACGGATTGGCACAAGAACATAAAGTTATAAGTTGGCTTCAATCCTTCCAGCAAAAGAGGCCGGAGTGTAGAGAATGTAAGTGCTGACTGGCGCAGTGGCTGGCTCTCGTGGTAGTTTACATGTCCCTCTTCTGGCATAAATACCCCTAATGGTGTAGTCAGACGGCCGTATAATTCGGACCAATATTAGAAAGCAGGGCACAGACTGGCCGGCAGCTCTCCCCACTGAGCATGAGAGCGTCATGTATTTCTTTGCAGCTGTCACGCTTGGGTGGGGAGAGTCGCCAGCCATTCCGTGAACTGCTTTCCGATCTCGGTTCGATTTATATGGCCGTCTGATTGTGCCCTGTATCAAAAAGAAAACTTGGCATAACTCACTATGATATTTGATATTTTCTCTCCATATGTCACATCAAGTCTACCCTACATTTACTCAAATTGTTGGTTTTAAGAAATAAGGCATGCCGTGGAGCCTTTTCTGTGACTCCTAGGGGTTGTATCTCTTTTCTCTGCAAACTTTGGAAGTAGGTGTAAAAAGTTGGCGCATGCTATTTTGTTGCTGCCATTTATGGCCCAAATTTCTTAAGAAATTTCCCACATAGTGAGATCTATGACTGTTTATTTAGATCTCTATGCAAAATATAAAAATACCACTTATTTTTGCTGCATTTATTTCCAAAACATGCAGGCAATTCCATGTCAATAATAAATCCGGAATCCCTTTTTTTCTTTTTTATTTCACCACCGGAGTGGTATCACTAATGTATGCCTGTAATATAATTCTTACCAGACGCCATCTTCCTCTGTTCTTGGCGCCGCTCCATCATCTTCTGTCAGTTTGAGAGCTTGTGACTGTTCGCTCTGATTTCTAGTCAGTCAGCAGCTGCCATCAGAAGATGGTGGAATGGGACCAAAGTGGCGCCAGGAAGAACAAAAGTCAGTGGCTGGTAAGTACATTACTAGGGGCATGGTATAGACATCAGTGATACCACTTAAGAAGTGAAATAAGGAAACCTGGTGGGCAATGTAAATAAGAATGTTCACAGATTCTTTCTGCAAGCTGAGATCTTGAAATGTAGAGTATGTAACTTTGCAAACATTTTTATTGCACAATAAATAAACTTTAAAGGGAATCTGTCAGTAGGACCCACTCTTCTAAACCGTCCTAAACTGAAAGTTGAATAAAATGATAACTTGATATCTGCAATCTGATGTCTTATTCCAGAGAAACTAATTTTTTTTTCATTGGCTTTCATATATTGTGATTTTATTTACACATAGCAGTTCTGAAGCCCAGCTATGTATAGCACAAGAGATCAGATGATCGCAGCTTCAAGTCCCCCTAAGGGGACTATTAAATGTAGTAAAAAGTGAAAAAAAAAGTTTATAAAGATATGAGGTAACCCTTCACTCTGATCTCTCCTTCAAACCTGAGATCCAAGCCCTTTCCACTTCCTGCTCAACTCAAAAATATTTTCTGGATCTGCACATTCCTCAACCAAGAATCTGCAAAAACACTAGTGCACAACCTCATCATCTTCTGCCTCAACTACTGCAACCTGCTGCTCTGTGGCTGTCAGGGGTGTGTCAGATGTAACAGACAGTCGCTCTGCATCTGGCTGCGGAAGGTCACTGCATTTGACATTGCAGATGCCTTCTTAATCCTTCTGACTTTTGGACCCAGCGGTAACCTCCCTCCTGCTCTGTTTGACACACCCTGGTCTGGGTGTTTATAAACTCTCAGTCTGCTTCAGGGAGTTGCCGGTGATATTCTCATTTTTCCTTGTGAAGGCTTGGAGCTATAGCAGTCAGATAGCTTCCTCTCTGGTGCCCTTGGAGGATGTTTGGTGTTATCCCTCTGGTGTCTGCTCAAGCTAAGTTTCCCCCCTTTGCTTGTCTCCCTTGTTGTCTTTAGTTTATAGTGGCGACTGACCAGTGCTCACCGCCCCCCTCCCTATCTAGGGCCTAGCTCTAGAGATATACAGTGTTAGATTTCCTGTTCGGCGATTGGTGTGGAACCAATATAGGGACGGTAGGGTAGGCAGGGTGTTATTAGTGCTGGGCTTTCTTCCCCTCATCCCTTCATGTTGCACATAGTCTTTCCCATACTGTGACAGTGGCCTCCCCTCTAACACTGTCACACCCCTCCAATCTATCCTAAACTCTGCTGGCCAACTAATCCACCTGTCCCTCCTCTATTCCCCGGCCTCTCCCCCCCTGTCATTCCTTGCATTGGCTCCTTATTGTCCAGAGATGCCAGTTGAAAACCCTAACCATGGAATACAAAGCCATCCACAACCTGTCTCCTACATACATCTGTGACCTAGTCTCCCAGTGCTTACCTACATGCAACTTCCGATCTTCACAAGATCTCCTTCTCTACTCCCCTCTTATCTCTTCTTCCCACAATCGCATACAAGATTTCTCCCGTGCTTCCCCCCTACTCTGGAACTCTCTACCCCAACATATCAGACTCTCGCCTACTGTGGAAACCTTCAAAAGGAGCCTGAAGACCCACCTCTTTCGACAAGCGTACAACCTGCAGCAACCCTCGCTCCACCATACTGCTGCACAACCAGCTCTACCCTCACCTACTGTATCCTCACCCATCCCCTGTAGACTGTGAGCCCTCGCGGGCAGGGTCCTCTCTCCTCCTGTACCAGTCAGTGACTCGTTTTTGTTCAAGATTATTGTAATTGTTTTTGCTATGTATACCCCTCTTCACATTAATATGAAAAAAATAAAAAAAACACAAGTGCAAATCATCCCCCTTTTGCCCCATTAAAAATAAAACAATAGCACATATTTGGTATTGCTGTGTTCAGAAATATCCAATCTATCAAAATATAAAATAAATTAACCCAACTGGTAAATGGCGTAATGAGAAAAAAAATTAAAATGCCAAAATTACGTTTTTTTGGCCGCCGCAACATTGAAATAACAGGCAATCAAAACATCATATCTACCCCAAAATTGTATCAGTAAAAGCATTAGCTCAGGGCGCAAAAAAAAAGCTCTCACCCGGCCCCAGATCCCGAAAAATAAAAAGTTTTACGGGTCTCGGAAAACAGCGACAAATGCAAAATTCTTTTCTACAATTTTACACATTTTTTTTCACCTCTTAAATAAATAAAAACTATACATGTTTAGTATCATC
Organism: Phyllobates terribilis; assembly: GCF_046119375.1. NCBI lineage: Eukaryota > Metazoa > Chordata > Amphibia > Anura > Dendrobatidae > Phyllobates > Phyllobates terribilis. The sequence continues at coordinate 45,192,318 of NW_027362764.1, read as the reverse complement.
GTACTCGTACTGACTTGGAGAATCACATTGCCCGATCAGTTTTACCATCTAGTGAACATTGTAAATAAAAAAAATAAAAAAAACTATTGTGAAATTGCCCTTTTTTCCAATTTCAACGTACTTGAATTTTTTTCCTGTTTTCTTGTACAATTTGTAGTAGAATAAATGGTGTAATTCAAAAGTACAACTCGTCCTGCAAAAACCAAGCCCTCAAATGGCCTTATTGACTGAAAAATAAAAAAGTTATGGCTCTTGAAGTAAAGAAATGAAAAAAAACAAAAACGAAAAAACTGAAATCCATCTCGTATAACTAAAATAACCTTGAAAAAAAATCCTTTCCTTTACTAAAAATGTTTTCCAACAAACACTGTCATATTTATATTAATAGGACATTCCATCACTTGCTGATCGGAAGTGATCTGACTGCCAGAGCTCCACCAACCCCGAACATTTGAGAATCTTCTATCCCTTTGCTCTCAAGATCAATGGGGCGTCTAAATGATGGACATCCATGATCATAATGTTATAACCTTTCCTACCGATGTGCCACAACATTAACTGATGTTAATACTGTATCCCTTTAACATCTTGTTCTTTAGACAATTGAACCAATTCCTATTTTTAATGTAACATTTCCAAAATAATCTATATATTTGCCAACTTTTTTTAATTCAAGTTTTCATACTCCATATTAATTAAAACAACATATACATGCATAATTATAAGAATTCTACATCCTTGGTTATGAGCCTCCCAATTATTACACATCATTAAAATATTAATATTGTTTCCTTATCACACTTGAGAGATGGATCAAAGAATTTCATTTGCATGAATTATTTGGCTCGAAATGAGACACATAAATTTGATATTTTGAAATGTGAAAATTGTCAAAAATTGGGACTTATTTAACACAATGACATAGTCACCTAGTTATCTTGTGTCACTCAAACAGGACTATGTTCACACTGGTGTCATAGCTTCTACTCTAATAGCTGCCATGGTGCTCTGCAGAATCATCTATCTCATGATGGATTGAAAAAGCAGCCAAGAAACCCAACTGACCTACAATGTAATCTTTTTGAGACTTTGTTGGGTTTTTCTATTTTCTGATACCCTATTCCTACCGCCAAAAGGCCAAAACCTGTGAGAGAACCCATGGAACAGGTTCTTAAGCTCTTCGTGATCAGAGCCAGTCTAAAATGTTATGCATCCTAGCCATGATGCCAATGCACCATAAGGTGGCAAAAGACAGATTGCATGCTTAGAAACATATGTAAAGTCGATATAAGTCTTTACTCAATATAAAGAATTACAGAAAACTCTTCGTTAATAACTTCACCTGAAGGACACTTTGTCACTATTTTGGCAGACGGAAGATAAGAAGTTATTGGCAGTGTAGATATTGCTATAGGCCAACAAATGGCCACTCACCATGGTAGGTAGACTTTAATTTTTGAGACACAATACTATTTTATTTTCTCTAACTTTTAATTCCTTACATTGCTGAAAGCTGACAAGGCAATGACTGAAGGCAGAAATGTTTAGAAATAGGAAGCAATTACCGCGCATGTAGTTCTTGTTGATACCAAATATAGCCCCTCACAATCTGAGCAAACAGCTGCATCCACTTCTCCCGTACTTTGGTCTTTTAAAGCCATTTCTGTCATTTTGCTCTTTTTTTAGAAGTAGCTGTGTGCAGGCTGCACTAATATTCAAAGATTGCACTGATATTAGGTTGTTTCTTATTTTATCTGCCAGGCAAGCAATATTTGGGTGCTACCGGTGGCAATTGGATGTTGGAATGGCTTGTTCTTGAAGGACTGAAGCTGCTTAAAAGCTTCTACAAATAGCAAATGTTTCACGTCAGCTGAAAATTTCTAAGCATAATATTATAGGAAATGACTTTTCTCACTTGATTTAAATCTTCGTCAACAGCTCCATGGGGATATGGACTGAATGGCTGGATCAGTCTTTACTGCTGTGGACAAGATGATTTGACTCAAGTAGACTTCATAGAATCAGACAAATACAGATACATATAAAACACATAAAACACATATAAAACCTCTAATAGCAAAATGGTAGCAATACTGTAGCTATGGAACCTAATAGGGGACTTAAAGCAGATGTGTTATCAGGGTATTTTGTCTAATGTAGGGATAGTACAGTAAGGGGTCAGGACGGCTCTCCTTCAAGCCAAAGAGGAACAAAATATTTGGCTAATACATGCAATCAATGCATACAGCAGACACATAGCTATGAGTCCGCTATATTCATGAGGTTGCTGCTCCCCCTGCCTCTCTTGCCCCCCTCAATGGTGATTTACAGCTGTCTGCTTTGCATCTTTGTATACATGTACAGTGTATACTTTCATCTCATATATTAGCCAAAATTCACAGTATTATTTTTTTGGATTTGTTTTGAAAAGTGTAATTTTCTTTACACTACGCTGCCTTTTATAGCAGCTTATGTTCTCCTGCATACAAACACCTCTACTAGATTCACAAAACACCAGTCGTGAGGGCTAGGAAATAATCCAAACAGTATTATCAATTCTTCCCAATAAAGTTTACACGTGGAACATACTCCAAAAACTAGAAGTCATAAGAAAGCAGAAAATCTACAGAGCAGATGACGGAGACTAAAGCTGCAGCCAGTTGTCTTACAACCAAAAACAGGATAGTAAGGAGGAGAAGGAGAAGTAGGAGGAGGAGCAAGAGGAGGTAATAAATGTTTGAGACACTCAAATAAGTCCCTTAATTAAGGGGATTGGGCTTTACAGCAGATAAGGCAAAAAGTGATGTTCCTGCTGCAGCAAGTTGTCTTACAGCCAGACAAAAGACATTGAGAAGGAAGAGGAGGAAGGAAACGACTGAGCTTACGAGAGACACAGAAAATATTTCTTCAGTTTTAGTTGTAATTTGAGACAAAAAATGAATCGAGAAATGGAGGAGATTAAGGAAGAAATTGCTGGGATATTTTTTAGGGTTTTTTGTGCCCCTTTATGGGTTTAGCGTTTTTTTACATAGCCATGTTCTATTCAGGATAGGTTATAAATGTTTGATCTTAGGAGTTCAACCATTGAAACCCCTCATGAATCAGCTTAGTCAAGGAACAGTGAGTTCATGCCCCTCCTTTGCTTACATAGGCACAGCAGCTCATCCATATAATTTCTTTTTCTGTGACTATAAGCCTAATCTAACAGACCTACCTGCAGCGTTGGATTGGAGAACCTTGGGCTCACCAGAGAAAAACATTCTTTTGGACCACTGTGTATCTACATAAAAATAATGCAAGACCATCAATTGTGTGATAATATGGGCTAGTATCATGGTGTGATATAAAACACATTGTCATCACTTCAACTCCATATTTATCAAATGTCGCCCTTAATGATAAATTTGGTGCAAATTATGCAAGCACAACGTTTTAAGCATGGTAGTACATGGTACTGTTAAAAAAAAGAACTGGAAATCATTGTAACAAATGCTGCATAATTGTATCATTTTGTGGAAATTGCAAATTTATGAATATTAAAAATTATTGCAATATAAATGTATTCGTTCTATGCCTTTTTTAAGACAACCAGGGCCGTGACAATGTCACTCCCTCCCAGTAAACGTATATAAAATCAATAAAAAAAACCATTAAGCCCTTGGCACAAATGGATGCACCAGAACGTACATGCCGGGGTCCTCATTTTCGTCTGGGGATCAGGAGCTGAGCCTGCTTCACACAAAGCAGATACCAACTGCATTCTGCAGCTCATGCGCTAGTGCTGCTGGGTTGCGCTCACCACTCCTCCCAGAGTTAGACAGCCCAGAAGAGCGGTGCATGCATTGCTGACACTCTCTTCTCCTGCAGAATTCAGCTCACATTGTGTACTGATCAGAATGCTGTGTTTCTTACTACTGTTTTGCCTGCAGCTGTAAATAGTGCAAATGTCGGGGTCCACCAGAGAATCCTCCGGTTCTCCGGTGAGCCAGTCCAACCCTGCCTACCTGTCATAATCATAGATGTTAATTCTCATGAGGACTTAAAATCCAAGTCAAGAGAGAACTGGAAAGACACAAAGCGCAAAAATAGGGTCTTATCTGTGTAATAATATTGAGAAAGTAACTTGTTAGTGCTCACCTGTTCGGGTTGTATGCACCCAACCACTAATAACGCTTAGGCTGCTGCAGACCCACGAGGAGATGAAAATGCCGGTAATGGAGAAACAAATGGGTTAATTCTGTGCTGCCATGTAGGAAGGATGAGGGATGGCAATCGGAGTGTAAGTGGTTTATTTAGTCAACACGTTTCGAAGTATACATACTTCTTCCTCAGGACAACCATGATCAGCCTGCAGCTTTAAATAGTTCAAATGTCGGGGTCCACCAGAGAATCCTCTGGTTCTCCGGTGGGCCAGTCCAACCCTGCCTACCTGTCATAATTATAGATGTTAATTCTCATGAGGACTTAGAAGAGAGAGGAAAGCCAGACAAATAAAGTCAGAAACAGCTATAGAATATGGCTCCCAGTCCTGGGCTAAGTTAAATTTTTTACCTCCAAGCTATTACTATAAACTACATCTTTTTTGATGACTCGGCACTTACTGTAAAGTACTACATATAAATCTGACAAAAATATAACTTTCATGTTCACTAAAACCATTTGACAATTGCGGGTAAGAGGCAAAAAAATATTTGTGAATTTCAATTTGAAGAATTTGGTAACATCTGTCTTCAAATTGGTCCCACCTAATGGTGGCTGCCAACAGCCTGATTGTATGAGAAAAAGGGAATTTGGAGCTCTGTAACAGAGAAAGTTTGACACTGTAAAGAAAATCCCTTCCCCATCCTAAACTATCAGGAATATTGAGCACTAAATTTTTTCCCACTCTGGCCCTCCAGTTATATTAGGTAGAAAACCATAATTAGGCAGTAACCCGAAACACCACCACTCTGCCTTAGTTCAGTGTTTTCAATACTTTTTGTCATAGATGTAATTGTAATATATATAAGTCATTTCATAGTTGATAGTGAATATTGAATCAAGGCTATGACCTCCAGATGATCCTGGTGCAAGGGGAACCCCTGATGTGAACAGGTAATTAAAGAGGAATATCTGATAGATGGCAGATCAGGCAAGGCTGACAGAATTATGGCCGGAAGAGATAACTGATCACCTAGCCTCAGTGTGACCAGAAAGGCAGATTGCTTTAAAATCCTTTGCAAATTATGACTTGGGTTTTTTATGAACGGCATAGCTATGACAGATATGAAAGACATATTTTTGGAGTTGTGATGAAGTGGCAAATGTAACGCTAAGTGTTACGTCACTGGACTATTGCGGCAACACCTCCAAATTGATATCGGGAAGATGGATGATGCTATCCATGCCATGTCTCCTATCTATAGGAAGGTAAAATCGTGATAGGAAACATGGCTGTAATATCTCCCACTTGTGACCTCCAGGGGTGAAAAAATCGTGGAGGTTGGTGATCCCATAATTTTTAAAAGAACTAGCCACATTCCTAACTAGCCCTGTTATGAGTCACCGGAGGAGAGGTATGTGGGTGTGACTTGTGTTAATAAAAGAAAATGCTGAACTATGATCATTGTCAGTCCTTAAAGACACAGTGTGCTGTGGTTATGTACGGTTACCCCCCAAAAATGAAGAGCTCTCCTTCATAAGAGACAGATCCACCCTGCAACATCAGGTTTAGTATATTTCTTCTGTTTATCTTTTTTATTTTATGAAATTGTGTATACTGTATTGTTTTGTCCATTTTGCAAAATCTTTGTATATTTTTATAAACACTGCCCACTTTTTGTATTGAATATATAAAATGTAATAGCTTCGTTCCTCTTGCTCTGAAGCCATACGCGATCTGTAATGAGTGTCCAATCAGCCTGTATAAACGATTTGTGGTGGCAGCTACTTCCTTTTGGAATTGTGGAGTTTGGCAGGGACCGTACTGGGGTATACATTATATATATATATATATATATATATATATATATATATATATATATATATATATACAGTACAGACCAAAACTTTGGACACACCTTCTCATTTAAAGATTTTTCTGTATTTTCATGACTATGAAAATTGTACATTCACACTGAAGGCATCAAAACTATGAATTAACACATGTGCAATTATATACTTAACAAAAAACTGTGAAACAACTGAAAATATGTCTTATATTCTAGGTTCTTCAAAGTAGCCACCCTTTGCTTTGATGACTGCTTTGCACACTCTTGGCATTCTCTTGATGAGCTTCAAGAGGTAGTCACCGGAAATGGTTTTCACTTCACAGGTGTGCCCTTACGAATGGGGTTGGGACCATCAGTTGTGTTGTGCAGAAGTCTGGTGGATACACAACTGATAGTCCTACTGAATAGACTGTTAGAATTTGTATTATGGCAAGAAAAAAGCAGCTAAGTAAAGATAAACAAGTGGCCATCATTACTTTAAGAAATGAAGGTCAGTCAGTGCGAAAAATTGGGCAAACTTTGAAAGTGTCCCCAAGTGCAGTTGCAAAAACCATCAAGCGCTACAAAGAAACTGGCTCACATGAGGACAGCCCCAGGAAAGGAAGACCAAGAGTCACTTCTGCTTCTGAGGATAAGTTTATCCGAGCCACTAGCCTCAGAAATCGCAGGTTAACAGCAGCTCAGATTAGAGACCAGGTCAATGCCACACAGAGTTCTAGCAGCAGACACATCTCTTCAACAACTGTTAAGAGGAGACTTTGTGCAGCAGGCCTTCATGGTAAAATAGCTGCCAGGAAACCACTGCTAAGGACAGGCAACAAGCAGAAGAGACTTGTTTGGGCTAAAGAACACAAGGAATGGACATTAGACCAGTGGAAATCTGAGCTTTGGTCTGATGAGTCCAAATTTGAGATCTTTGGTTCCAACCACCGTGTCTTTGTGTGATGCAGAAAAGGTGAACGGATGGACTCTACATGCCTGGTTCCCACCGTGAAGCATGGAGGAGGAGGTGTGATGGTGTGGGGGTGCTTTGCTGGTGACACTGTTGGGGTTTTATTCAAAATTGAAGGCATACTGAACCAGCTTGGCTACCACAGCATCTTGCAGCGGCATGCTATTCCATCCGGTTTGCATTTAGTTGGACCATCATTTATTTTTCAACAGGACAATGACCCCAAACACACCTCCAGGCTGTGTAAGGGCTATTTGACCAAGAAGGAGAGTGATGAGTACTGTCTGTACTGTATGTCCCATTACATCTGGTGTAGAAGTAACACAACATTTCAGAAAAGGAACATCATGCCAGTAAAATATGGTGGTGGTAGTTTGATTGTCTGGGGCTGTTTTGCTGATTCAGGACCTAGAATACTTGTTGTGGTAAATGGAACTTGGGTTATGCAGCAGGCCAATGATCCAAAACACTCCATCAAGTCCACCTCTGAATGGCTTAAGAAAGACAAAGTTAAGACTTTGGAGTGACCTAGTCAAAGTCCTGACCTAAATCTGATTGAGATGCTGTGGCATGACCTTAAAAAGGTGGTTCATGCTTGGAGACCCTCCAATGTGGCTGAATTACAACAATTTTGCAAAAATGAGTGGCCAAAATTCCTCCAGAGAGTTGTAAAAGACTCATTGCCAGTTATCGCAAACGCTTGATTGCAGTTGTTGCTGCTGCTAAGGGCCCAACCAGTTAGGTTTAGGGGGCAATTACTTTTTCACACAGGGCCCTGTAGGTTTGGATTTATTTTTCCCTTAATAATAAGGACCTTCATTTAAAATCTGCATTTTGTGTTTACTTAGTCAAATATTTAAATTTGTTTTGTGACCTGAAACATTTAAGTGTGACAAACATGCAAAAGAATAAGAAATCAGGAAGGGGGCAAACACTTTTTCACACCACTGTATAGTATATAAAGATAGATAGATATACCCGGGGCTGGACTCGACTCCCTTCTCTTAAGGTCACTGTTCTTTACTGTGGTCCATGAAGGGTTTCTCAAGTTATCCTGCGAAGGCCTTTAACATAATCACACTAGAAATTTTAAGGTCAACTCCGACATTTGTGTGTGTCTGATTTAGTAAGCTTTATATTCATTTACTGTGTGCTTTGGACTTTGTCTCAACATCCAGTTCTCCAGGCTGACAACCACTTCTTTAGCAAATTTCTGCTTGTTTCTCTACTATCTACATTTACTTCCTAGCTCAGACCTGCTGATTAATCTTTCACCTGCTGTAAGCATATCAAACTCTACTCTGGTTGTTGTTCAAACTACAAATGCTGCTGCAAAAGAGTGTATCTTCCAAACAAATATTCTATTTCCTGTTCACTTTAGTTGCCTACGTTCCTGCCTAGGACCAACTGTCTACTGATGGCATACAAATCCGTCCCTAAACATTTGTTTGCTGCAAGTCTTGGACTAACTATACAGCTACAGTTTATATGAATGTCTACACTTTTGGCTTTGTGCTTACCAGTATTTCCTACTCTACTTTTCTGTCTGCCATCCAGCATATGCTACTGTCCTAGTTTTGCATATTCACAAGCCATCCGACAAATCCCGCCTGGTGTGCCCTTGGACTGTGTTGCTCACCCTGATTATCAACTTATAGAATTATCCTCACTACTAGCTGCGCCCGTAATTTATTCCATTTGAAAGCCAGCTGAATTTTTTTTTATTAGATGCTAAAAACGGAATTTGTGGCAATCAGATTATTATTGCAGTGGCCTTAAGTCCTAGACTACCAGAAGTCTTAGGAATCACTTAATATATATTGAAAAACTTGGCACTCGTATGAGTCAATAATTACTTTTTGCAAATTGTAATAAGGGAAGATGAAGTACAAAAAAACAAACGTTTCGGTCACAGTTGACGCTAAAAGGAACAAACGGTGGATACCGTGTTCCCACATCAAGGACTTCCTCTCTCTAATCTATTTACACCAGAGCTACCGCACCTTTTGGACATCTGTCCACCACAAAGCTTACTGGTTACATATTATTGTACACTGATGAAGGTCAACTGTGACCGAAACATTTGTTTTTTGTACTTCATCTTCCCTTATTAAAATTTGCAAAAAGTAATTATTGAGTCATATGAGTGCCAAGTTTTTCGATATATACTATGGGCTTTGGACCCTACTTGTGCACCAACCTATAACAGGAGTGTGGTAGTTTTTTGTACACAATTAGGAATCACTTAAGACCACTAGAAATATGGCTAACCACTAAATCCACCCTTTATCAAAATATGTGATGTACTGCATACCTATAAATGATGGGTCACTGGTCATATTTTAGGTACCACACTTGGTTAAAAAATGCAAAGCTGTGAAATATTTCTAAAATTCCTTACCATTTGATCATCTGAATAAACTAAGTCTAAGCACTCAATAAAACACAGAATCATGGAGCTCTTACTTCTCGTCTTGAAAGGTCACTTGAAAATAGAAATATTCTTGTTGCAGAAATGTAGAACAGACAGACAGATTGATCTGCGCTGCTCTGTACTGTCACAGGTTCATGCTAAGCTTGCTAATTTGTGTCAGAGGGTTAGACAGGATGAACAAATCTGTGGAAAAAGTCAAAATAAGTTTTAATTCCGAAACAACTATTACTCTAAGCTGCAATTATTTAACCTGGTGCGTCTTTTATACAAGCGGTCTCTGACTCATGGTTCTACTACTCAGGGGGCCCTAAACTGAGGAATGTGGAGCTGTTTGATGCAACTACAAGCTAAACAACTACATTTAAGGACCTTATGGGCAGAAAGGTTCTGGGTCAACCAGTAAGCTACCAGTTGTACATTTCTTGTTTTTTACTTTACACTACCTTTCCTGTTCTCTGTGCAGTTCCTATTCTCTTTGTGCATGTCCTGTTCTCCTTGTGCATGTCATGTTCTCCTCTGTACATGTCCTGTTCTCTGTACATTTCCTGCTCTCTTCTGTGCACTTCCTGCTCTCGTTGTGCATATCTTGTTCTCCTTGTGCACTTCCTGCTCTCCTCTGTGCACTTCCTGCTCTCCTCTGTGCACTTCCTGCTCTCTTCTGTGCACTTCCTGCTCTCTTTGTACATATCCTGTTCTCTTTGTGCATGTCCTGTTCTCCTATGTACATGTCTTGTTCTCCTCTGTGCACTTCCTTCTCACTTCTGTGCACTTCCTACTCCCGTTATGCATATCCTGTTCTTCTTGTGCACGTCCTATTCTCTTCTGTGCACTGCCTGCTCTCCTCTGTGCACTTCCTGCTCTCCTCTGTGCACTTCTTGCTCTCCTCTGTGCACTGCCTGCTCTCCTCCATGCAATTTCTGTTTTCCTCTGTACAATCCCTGTTCTTTTCTGTCTGTACACTTTCTGTTCTCCCCCACCTTCTTCTCAATTTTACCTCTACGTGTCTAAATATACGAAGAGGAGAGGGGTTTACATAGCAAAAAATGTTGTATTAGGATCCTTAATATGTGCTTGTTTAAAGCATGTGATACCCCCTATTAAGGGTGAGGAAATCTTAATACTAGTTTATCTAACCCTCCCATCCTCCTGCCCCTTCCACCTCCACATGCACTACATCACCGATCGTAGTGTTCGGTGGTTTCCTCCTGGCTGCTTCTTGGATTTTGCGTCCTGCTGCTCTGCTCATGAGTTACATGCATGAGCCCTGCCTCTTAAAGGGATAATGAGCTGTAGACACCATTGAGTTCCGCCAATGCACCCCAGTATTTTTAAAGGACTCTTTCGAAAGTGTTCTTGGCCTGTGCATAAAAACTCCATTTGGTTCCTGACGACTACAAAGTGGTAGTTCATGTTTCTTCTGTTACCAACCCAACTACCAAACGTGACCCCTGCCTGTCTAATGCTGTCAGCCTCCAAAAAAGTCTTGGGATTCCTTGTTTGAATGTCCAAATCTCCTGTGTTTAGCCCTTAACCAAATCCTTTAAGAAAACCCAATGGGTCTACATGCCCTGTCGCATTTGATGGAAAGTTTTCTGGTCTGGCTTCCACTTTGTCTCGTTCTTGAAAGGCCCCATAGCAGACGCATTGTTACGCTCACGCCCGGACTGACTGCTGTGAGCGTGGTTAGTGATCCCACTGGACCATGAACCGCGGAGTGCCTGGAGGGGCGTGACTTGGTCCGACCAAGGTCGCATGGCGGTTCAATCGACTCCGTGAACCAGGGAGGAACCGAGCAGAGGGACCAGGTGCTACTCCAGGTCAGACCCCGGTCACAGCTGTGGACCCACACCGGGGAATGCAGGAACCGGCAAGTTAGGCTTGCATACTGACAGGTGGGTACTGGCAGGCACGGCTGGTATGCAGACAGGAGGGTACTAACAGGTAGGAAAGCAGGCAGGATAGGGACCAGTACAGACCGGAATACAGGAACAGAGCCGCAGGTGTGGCAGACAAGCAGAGCAGAGCAAAACCCGCAGGTGCGGTAAATGAGCAGAGCAGAGCAAAACCCGCAGGTGTGGTAGACAAGCAGAGCAGAGCAAAACCCGCAGGTGCGGTAGACAAGCAGAGCAGAGCAAAACCCGCAGGTGCGGTAGACAAGCAGAGCACAGCAAAACCCGCAGATGCGGTAGACAAGCAGAGCAGAGCAAAACCGCAGATGCGGTAGACCAGCAGAGCAGAGCAAAACCGCAGGTGCGGTAGAGAAGCAGAGCAGAGCAAAATCCGCAGGTGAGGTAGACAAACAAAGCAGATACACACAAGGTATTTACAATGAAGTAGCGAGTGGACACTAAACTCACAAACAGAAGTACAGAGACAATGAATTGGAGTTAGGTGCAGGTTCAGACACTGCAGGAAAAGGAAAGAAACGAACATAGAGACAAACAAGTAACGGGCTAGGACACTGTTCAGACAGGAACTGAACCAGGAACAAGATACAGGAACGATCCTGGGAACTCAGCCCCCAGGGTGGCAGAAACAGACTAGAAGTCACAGATACAGGTAACGGGCCTGGGTATACAGCCCCCAGGGTGGTGGAACAGACTAGAAGTAACCAATACAAGTAACAGGCCTGGGTACTCAGCCCCCAGGGTGGCGGAAACAGACTAGAAGTAACCAATACAGGTAACAGGCCTGGGTACTCAGCCCCCAGGGTGGCGGAAACAGACAAGATACAGGACAGGACTTGGCAACTCAGTTGCACAGAACACACTGAAAGAAAGTGATGCTCAGGCACCTCCTACTGGGTGGAGGGGGTTTAAGTATCCAGTGACTCACAACAATAGGCTGGGGACGCATTAGGAGTGGACACACAGTAACTATAAGAATCAGACAGTAACCGTGCCGCCACCCTAAGCAATCAGTCAAGAGACATGCACACAGCAGGTACTAGAGCAAAGTGTGCAGCCAGGACTGACAGGTAAGATGGCGGTCTTGCATGGCGGAAGGTGGTAAGCCATGCCAGCACGCCGCCAGGGATGTTACACGCATAAATTACCACTAAAGTATATAGTTCTGTAGAAGTCATATGTGACTACTTAGACTAGAAGACAAGTCAAATGCACTCTTACTTAGGTAGAAACTTCAACATGACAGTCCACATGCACCATTCTCTTCATTAGAGGTGCATTTAGGAGGAAAACGGCTACAATCATACAGTAAGACATACGACTGTTCAATAATAAGATTTTCAATGGTATCTGCCTAAGCACAGCTCAATGAGAAGCTTGGAAAATATGCTTTAAAATCTCAGACTATGCCCTAAAGCCTAATATCTCTGATTTTAACAACCGATAATCTGTTATTTTGTGAGAGAAAACATCCGGCATGTACAATACTCAAGGCTCTATTATTTAGAGGGCTTTTCCTGTAAAATATCTGTAAAACATTGACGGGATGCGATATATCAATGGTGTATTCACTCTGTGACCTTTAAATTAATTCTCTGTTGGCTTACTGCTACTAACAGATGTCTTTATTATCATTTTACTATGCTGTATGGTTTTTTCCTTGGATTGCCTCCAATCTCCATATAAAAATCTCTTCAGACTGACAAACCCCGAGCATATGCTGATGGCTCCTGATGAGTTTCTGGTGATCGCTGCATTTCTAATATGAAGAAAAATCTCTTTTACTGGAGCAGATCATATGGTGATTTACAGGGACGTTGGAAGGGGATTTTTCAATAAAACAACAGTTCTCTTCTGTCATATGTTCTTCAATTGTAGTCATTCATAATATGACATTATGCATCCTCTATGGTAATGAACTATACCCCTCCTGCGTTCAGTACCTGGCGGTCTATCAGCCTGGCATTTCTATCTACCATAAGGGCAAGACATATTCCCAAATTATCCCTTAAAAAAGGGACACCTCAGGGTAAAGGTCACTTTATGGGTATGGCCTTCCCATTTTGATGGTCTATAGCAGGGGTCTCAAACACGCGGCCCGGGGGCCGCATGCGGCCCTTCAGGCTGCTTTATGCGGCCCGCAGGCACCATAGACCCCGATCAAGGCCCCGATCTGGAACCAGTCTCTGCGCGGCAATACACTGAATTGAAGCGCAGCTGCCGGCAGCTCCTGGACCGGGCCGCGATCCGGGTCTATGGGGCCCGCGGGCCACAGGTGCAGAAAGGATGCCGAGGGAACGGAGGACAGGTGAGAAGAATCTTTTTTTTTTCTCTTGTATGTGTAGAACGGCACAAGGGACAGTCCTCCAACATGGGGACCAGGCTGGGTACAGTCCTAAAAGATGGGGACCAGGCTGGGGACAGTCCTAAAAGATGGGGACCAGGCTGGGGACAGTCCTAAAACATGGGGACCAGGCTGGGGACAGTCCTAAAACATGGGGACCAGGCTGGGGACATTACTACAAGAGGGGGACCAGGATGGGGACATTACTACAAGAGGGGGACCAGGATGGGGACATTCCTAAAACATGGGGACCAGGCTGGGGACAGTCCTAAAACATGGGGACCAGGCTGGGGACATTACAACAAGATGGGGACCAGGATGGGGCATTACTACAAGATGAGGACATATCTACAATATGGGGACCGGTATGTGATATTACGACAACATGGGGCCCCGGATGGGAGACATTACAACAAGATGGGGACCAGGATGGAATATTACGACAAGATGGGGACAAAGATGGGGGACATTACAAGATGCAGACCAGGGTGGGGCACATTACTACAAGATTTTGGCAGAAAAACTTCAAAATAAAGCATGAAAAAATATTTTGCCACTAAAAATGCTGCTTTATATCTAAACTAAAGTAAACAAAAAAAGTGCATGTTTTATTATCGCCACATCTATAACGACCCAAGCTATAAATAATAAAAGAGCAAAAGTGTTCAAAAGGTGTATAGAAAAAAAAAATGGTATCACTAAAAATGTCACTTTGTCCTGCAAAGAATGCGGCCCCCCAAATTAATTTTTTTTCCGTGTGCGGCCCATATACCCAGCCGAGTTTGAGACCCCTGGTCTATAGCAATGCTCAGTCAGTCTATTCCAAGTGTAGGGGGTGGTTTCTACTTTCATGTAATTGTATGTAGATTATGGTTGCTCGTTTCAGCACCTCGGACAGCGATTTCAAAGCTATACCACTTTTCACAAAAAAAGATGCTGAATGACAAAGGCTAAAAAGGAGAACAAAAAGGACCTTCTCCAAACTGTTCCCACAAAGCTGGAGCTACAAATGTCCTCAATGTCTTGTGCTGAAGAAATAAGATTTCCCATCACTAGAAATAAGGGGCAGAAGCCGCCCCCTGATAACAGCCCATAGCATTATCCTCCTCCACCGTCTGTACAGCGGCACAATGCAGTCAGGGGGTAACGTCCTCCTGGAATCACCAAACCCAGACCCCTCCATCAGACGCAGATAGAGAAGTGCGATCTGTCACTGTACAGAACACGTCTCCTCCAGAGCCCAGTGGTGGCAGCTAGCGTTGAGCACAAGTGCTCGCTATTCTTGTTTGAATCAAGTGCTCAGGTATGCTGAGAGTATCGCGGGCACTCGAGTGATATGCTCGAATCACCGCCCCGCATGTTTCGACAGCCAAAAAAAAACATGCTGCGGGGGTTGCCTGCCATACATGGGCAATCCTTGCATGATTTTTAGTTGTCTAACAGCCGTGAAACATGATGGGTGGGGACTTGAGAATGTCACGCGAGCACCTGTGATACTCTATGCATATGTGCTTAACACTAGTGGTGACATTACACCACTCCATCCGACGCTCAGCATTGTGCTTGATGATGTATGGATTAATTCAGCTGCTCGACCATGGAAAACTATGCTTAGCATGGCGATGGGCCATACTGTATGTTATACACCGGGAGCAATGGGGCTGAATGAAAAAACAAATGAAATAAATAAGATGTGAAATCCAATACTTTTCACCAAATGGTGTAAATATGAGATAGATAGATAGATAGATAGATAGATAGATAGATAGATAGATAGATAGATAATAGATAGATGATAGATAATAGATAGTTAGATAGATAATACACACGTGGTCAAAATTGTTGGTACCCCTCGTTTAATGAAAGAAAAGCCCACAATGGACACAGAAATAACTTGAATCTGACAAAGGTAATAATAAATTAAAAATCTATGAAAATGAACAAATGAAAGTCAGACATTGCTTTTCTGCTTCCATAGAATTTTTAAAAAAATTAACCTCATGAAATCGGCCTGGACAGAAATGATGGTTCTTCTTCTTCTTAACTTAATATTTTGTTGAACAACCTTTTGAGGCAATCACTGCAATCAAACGATTCCTGTAACTGTCAATGAGACTTCTGCACCTCTCGACAGGTATTTTGGCCACTCCTCATGAGCAAACTGCTCCAGTTGTCTCGTGTTTGAAGGTTGTCATTTCCAGACGGCATGTTTCAGCTCTTTCCAAAGATGCTCAATAGGATTTAGGTCAGGGCTCATAGAAGGCCACTTCAGAATAGTCCAATATTTTCTTCTTAGCCATTCTTGGGTGTTTTTAGCTGTGTGTTTTGAGTTATTGTAGCGTCGGCGTCCCTGCCCTCTGCTAGGCAGGGACGCTGTTCCCCTCACCTCTCTGCTCCGTGCCCGGCGTCCTCCTCCCGCTCTGCTGGCAGCGCGCGCTCCTTCCCGGCCACTGTGCTTAGGGCGCGCGCGCGCGCTCTCCCTCCCTCTTAAAGGGGCCGCGCGCGCCGTCCTAAGGAGTCCCCGGCCAATGGCCGGAGGACTTCACCATATTTAAGGCACCTCCTCCAAAATGGAGGTGCCCGAGCAATGTTGTTGCACTGTTCACTACTCTGCTTCAGCCCTCAGGTCCCGTTGCCAGTTACCTGCCAGATACCTGCCAGATTCCTGCCAGCTTGCTTATCTGCTACCTGCCTGCTAGTCTGAGGTCCGACGGTCTGCCTTACTATTCCTGTCAGTCTGTCTAAGGACCAGCCTGTCCGCTCACCTGGGAGCGCACTTCAGCCACCTGCCTGCTTGCCTGAGGTCCGACGGTCTGCCTTCCAACTCCTGTCAGTCTGTCTATGGACCAGCTTGCCTGCTCACCTGGGAGCACACATCTGCTACCTGCCTGCTAGCCTACCTGGAGGCTCCGCCGTCACGTGCTGTGACCACCTGCCTGTCCAGTGACTCCTGCCCGCTCACCTGGGAGCGCTCATCTGCTGCCTGTCTGCTAGCCTACCTGGAGGCTCTGCCGTCACGTGCTGTGACCACCCGCCTGTCCAGAGACTTCTGCCCGCTCACCTGGGAGCGCTCATCTGCCGCCTGTCTGTTGGTCTTCCTGGAGGCTCCGCCGTCACATGCTGTGACCACCCGTTCATCCAGAGACTCTCGCCTGCTCACCTGGGAGCTCACGTCTATCATCAGCCACCACAGGTCGTACCAACCCTTTACCCAAAGACTGCCCCGGTCACTTGCCGTGACCATCTGCCCGTTCATCCAGAGACTGCCCCGGTCACTTGCCGTGACCATCTGCCCGTTCATTCAGAGACTGCCCCGGTCACTTGCCGTGACCATCTGCCCGTTCATTCAGAGACTGCCCCGGTTACTTGCCGTGACCATCTGCCCGTTCATTCAGAGACTGCCCCGGTCACTTGCCGTGACCATCTGCCCGTTCATCCAGAGACTGTCCCGGTCACTTGCCGTGACCTCCAGCCCGTTCACTCAGAGACTGTCCCGGTCACCTGCTGTGACTTCCAGCCCGTCTTCCCTGGTCGCCACCCGCTCCCTTACAAGGACCGCCCCCTTGTATAGTAGCTCAGAGGTTCCGCCTCCCAGACCCGTTACAGTTTGCTCGGGCCATGGAACCCGGTGGCACCCAAACTCCCTCGCTCTCGGACCTGTGTCATGAACTGTCCCGTCAAAGGTCCCAACAGGAGTCCATCCTGGGTCACCTGCGGAATGTCAATACTCGCCTGGACACTCTGACTGCTCCACCAGCAACCTCCGCCAGTGCCATGTCTCGCAATCCGGCAGCTCCGCTGCCCACTAATACCATGGTATCCTACCCCGGACCCCGGCTTTCTGCACCTCCTCGCTTCGGAGGCGACTCCCCCAGGCTCGGGGCTTCATAAATCAGTGCACCCTGCACTTTGAACTATTGTCCCACCAGTTTAACTCCGACCGAGCCAAAATTGCATTCATCATGTCCCATCTCACCGGGGAGGCCCTGGCCTGGCTAAATCCTCTATGGGAGAGAGGAGACCCCCTGGTGTCCAACTTGCCTGCTTTTCTCATGGCTTTCCGGAAAGTCTTCGACGAACCCGGACGGAAGACCTCATCCGCATCATCACTGCTACGCCTCCGTCAGGGAAGTCTCACCGTGGGCCAATATGCCATACGGTTCCGTACCCTTGCCTCGGAGTTGGCCTGGGATAACGACGCTCTGGTATCCGTCTTCTGGGAAGGTCTGTCCGGCCGTATTAAAGATGAACTTGCCGGTCGGGACATCCCTACCACTCTCGATGACCTAATAACTCTTGCCACCCGGATTGACCTACGGTTCCAGGAGCGTGCCAAAGAGGTCACCCGTGAGAGGAGGTTACCACGTCTAGCTCCTACTTTTCAGAAACCCGTCACTCCCTCCGTCTCTACCCAGGTACACTCTCCTGAGCCTATGCAGGTCGACCAGACCAAGATGGTCAAAACCCGTCAGGACTTACGCCGTGCCGAGGGGAGCTGCTTCTACTGTGGCAGTAAGGAGCACCGGATCCGTACCTGCCCGGAGAGGTTGGGAAACGCCTGTGTCTAGGTTCGCTCAGAGAGGTCGACCTAGACAAGAATAAATCCTCTCCATCTCTGCTGTTGTCAGTCTCAATCGTCTGCGGGGAGAACCGTTATTTCGAACTAGCCCAACTTGACTTTGGAGCAGCCGGGAATCTTATTTCACAGTCCCTGGTAGAGAAATACCGCATCCCCACCAAACCTCTGGCTGTACCCTTGTCTGTTGCTGCCGTGGATGGGGGTCTCTTACCACGCCCCATCCAACTCATCACCGAATCCATTACTCTGCAGGTGGAAATGCTGCATTCTGAGAGTATCTCCTTTCATGTTCTGCCTGGACTCTCCCACGCCCTCTTGCTAGGCCTACCTTGGCTCCAGAGACATGCACCCGTGCTTGACTGGCAGACCGGAGAAGTCCTTCGCTGGGGACAGGACTGCCATAAGACCTGTCTGGTTCCCGTCCATCCCGTCCGTCCTTCTCCTACCCCAGCTAATCTACCTGGACTTCCGATTCCTTATTGGTCTTATGCTGATGTCTTTAATAAAAAGGAAGCAGAGACACTACCCCCTCATAGACCATACGACTGCGCTATCGACCTGTTACCTGGTACTACTCCTCCCCGTGGGCGTATTTATCCATTATCCGCTGCTGAGACCCGGTCGATGTCCGAATATATTGAGGAGAATCTGGCCAGGGGATTCATCCGGAAATCTACCTCCCCGGCGGGAGCAGGCTTCTTTTTCGTCAAAAAGAAGGACGGCTCTCTCCGTCCCTGTATAGACTATAGAGGCCTTAACCAGATCACGGTGAAGAATAAGTACCCCCTTCCGCTCATTCCGGAGTTATTTGATCGTCTGAGGGGGGCTAGAATCTTCACCAAACTGGACCTCCGTGGGGCGTACAACCTGGTTCGTATCCGTCAGGGGGATGAATGGAAGACGGCATTCAACACCCGGGACGGCCACTATGAATATCTGGTAATGCCCTTTGGTCTCTGTAACGCTCCTGCCATCTTTCAAGAGTTGGTCAATGACATCTTCCGGGACCTTCTCTACTCCTGCGTAGTGGTGTACCTGGACGACATCTTGGTCTTCTCTCCGGATCTCCAGACTCACCGGAGGGACGTTCGTCAGGTCCTGCTCAGGCTCAGGCAGAATCACCTCTTCGCTAAATACGAGAAGTGCCTCTTTGAGCAGACCTCGCTTCCGTTTTTGGGCTACATTATTTCTCAGACCGGCCTACGAATGGATCCAGAGAAACTGTCTGCCATCGAGAAATGGCCTCGACCGGAGGGGTTGAAGGCCATTCAGCGATTCCTGGGCTTCGCTAACTACTACCGCCTCTTCATACCACACTTCTCTTCCCGGACTGCCCCAATTTCCGCGCTCACCCGTAAGGGTACTAATCCCAAAGAGTGGCCGCCCGAAGCAGAGGAGTCCTTTCTTTCCCTAAAACAGGCCTTCTCTTCCGCCCCGGTGCTGCATCGCCCGGACGGCAACAAGCAGTTCTTCCTGGAAGTTGACGCCTCCTCCTCTGGAGCCGGAGCGGTACTTACTCAAAAATCATCTTCCGGGAGAATGGTAACTTGTGGCTTCTTCTCCAAACTCTTCTCCTCTTCTGAGCGCAACTATTCCATAGGAGACCGAGAGTTATTGGCCATCAAGCTGGCGTTGGAGGAGTGGCGTTACCTACTCGAGGGGGCTCTTCACCCGGTAATAATTTACACTGACCACAAGAACTTGGCTTACCTCCAGCATGCCCAGAGACTTAACCCGCGCCAAGCCCGGTGGTCCTTGTTTTTTGCTCGCTTTGATTTTGTTCTTCATTTTCGCCCGGCTGACAAAAACGTCAAAGCAGACGCCTTGTCCCGATCCTTTCTGGTGTCCGATCTCGAGGAAGAACCTAAACATATCATCGATCCCGCCAGAGTAATGCAGGTGGCTCCCGTGAGTCTAAATCGTCTCCCTCCCGGTAAGACGTTTGTTTCAGTACCTGATCGGAAGAAGTTCCTACACTGGGGCCATTCGTCTAAACTAGCTGGCCACGCCGGTCAGAAAAAGACCCTCCAGCTTATTGCCCGGCACTACTGGTGGCCTACCCTGCACAAGGACGTAATAGACTTTGTTTCTGCCTGTGTGTCCTGCGCCCGCAACAAAGTCCCGAGACACCTGCCAGCCGGTCGCCTCCTTCCGCTTCCTGTGCCTGCTGCCCCCTGGCAGCATATTGCTATGGACTTCATAACTGATCTCCCCGTCTCCGCCGGTTGTACGGTCATTTGGGTGGTCGCTGATCGCTTTTCCAAGATGGCTCACTTTATTCCCCTGCCAGCCCTCCCGTCTGCACCTGAGCTGGCTAAAGACTTTATCCGCCACATCTTCCGTCTTCATGGCCTGCCCCTCCACATCGTGTCGGATCGTGGGGTACAGTTCACCTCACGTTTCTGGAGAGCCACTTGTAAACTGCTAGACGTCACCCTGGACTTCTCTTCCGCTTACCACCCACAGTCCAATGGTCAAGTTGAGCGGATCAATCAGAACTTGACCAGTTACCTCCGGCACTTCGTTAATGCCCATCATTCAGACTGGGTGGATCTCCTACCATGGGCCGAGTTCTCTTATAACAATCACGAGAGCGAATCCTCCTCCAAATCCCCGTTTTTTGTAGTCTTCGGTCAGCATCCTTGGATTCCTTTTCCTGTCTCCACCTCTGTGGACAACCCGGCTGCGGAATCTCTCGTTAGCAAATTTTCCTCCATTTGGGAGAGTACCCGATCCGCACTCCTTCAGTCGTCCGAACGGATGAAAAGACACGCTGACAAAAAACGCCTGGATCCTCCACAATTTCGTCCTGGAGATAAAGTCTGGCTCTCATCTAAATATGTCCGACTCAAGATACCTTCTTACAAGTTAGGGCCTCGGTTCATCGGTCCTCTGGAGGTCATCAGTCAGATCAACCCGGTGGCCTATAAATTGAAACTCCCGGCCAACTTACGGATCCCTAACTCCTTCCATGTATCTCTCCTCAAACCTGTGGTACTTAACTCTTTTTCCAAGTCTACAGGTACGCCTCCTGCTCCGGTTTCTGCTGTGGACGAGTTTGAGGTAGAGAACATTCTTGCCACCAAAAGGGTAAGAGGAAAGACCTTTTTTCTAGTAGATTGGAAGGGGTTTGGTCCTGAGGAGAGAACGTGGGAGCCCCGGGAGAACATCCATGCCCCTCTTATCCTAGCTAAATTTCTGTCTGGCCTAAAAAAGGGGGGGCCTAAAGGGGGGGGTACTGTAGCGCCGGCGTCCCTGCCCTCTGCTAGGCAGGGACGCTGTTCCCCTCACCTCTCTGCTCCGTGCCCGGCGTCCTCCTCCCGCTCTGCTGGCAGCGCGCGCTCCTTCCCGGCCACTGTGCTTAGGGCGCGCGCGCGCACTCTCCCTCCCTCTTAAAGGGGCCGCGCGCGCCGTCCTAAGGAGTCCCCGGCCAATGGCCGGAGGACTTCACCATATTTAAGGCACCTCCTCCAAAATGGAGGTGCCCGAGCAATGTTGTTGCACTGTTCACTACTCTGCTTCAGCCCTCAGGTCCCGTTGCCAGTTACCTGCCAGATACCTGCCAGATTCCTGCCAGCTTGCTTATCTGCTACCTGCCTGCTAGTCTGAGGTCCGACGGTCTGCCTTACTATTCCTGTCAGTCTGTCTAAGGACCAGCCTGTCCGCTCACCTGGGAGCGCACTTCAGCCACCTGCCTGCTTGCCTGAGGTCCGACGGTCTGCCTTCCAACTCCTGTCAGTCTGTCTATGGACCAGCTTGCCTGCTCACCTGGGAGCACACATCTGCTACCTGCCTGCTAGCCTACCTGGAGGCTCCGCCGTCACGTGCTGTGACCACCTGCCTGTCCAGTGACTCCTGCCCGCTCACCTGGGAGCGCTCATCTGCTGCCTGTCTGCTAGCCTACCTGGAGGCTCTGCCGTCACGTGCTGTGACCACCCGCCTGTCCAGAGACTTCTGCCCGCTCACCTGGGAGCGCTCATCTGCCGCCTGTCTGTTGGTCTTCCTGGAGGCTCCGCCGTCACATGCTGTGACCACCCGTTCATCCAGAGACTCTCGCCTGCTCACCTGGGAGCTCACGTCTATCATCAGCCACCACAGGTCGTACCAACCCTTTACCCAAAGACTGCCCCGGTCACTTGCCGTGACCATCTGCCCGTTCATCCAGAGACTGCCCCGGTCACTTGCCGTGACCATCTGCCCGTTCATTCAGAGACTGCCCCGGTCACTTGCCGTGACCATCTGCCCGTTCATTCAGAGACTGCCCCGGTCACTTGCCGTGACCATCTGCCCGTTCATCCAGAGACTGCCCCGGTCACTTGCCGTGACCATCTGCCCGTTCATTCAGAGACTGCCCCGGTCACTTGCCGTGACCATCTGCCCGTTCATCCAGAGACTGCCCCGGTCACTTGCCGTGACCTCCAGCCCGTTCACTCAGAGACTGTCCCGGTCACCTGCTGTGACTTCCTGCCCGTCTTCCCAGGTCGCCACCCGCTCCCTTACAAGGACCACCCCCTTGTATAGTAGCTCAGAGGTTCCGCCTCCCAGACCCGTTACAGTTATTATCATGACCTGCGACTGAGACCAAGCTTTCTGACACTGGACAGCACATTTCTCTCTAGAGTCCCTTGATAGTCTTGAGATTTCATTGTACCCTGCACAAATTCAAGACACCCTGTGCCAGATGCAGTACAGCAGCCCCAGAACATAACAGAGCCTCCTCCATGTTTCACAGTAGGGACAGTGTTCTTTTCTTGATATGCTTCATTTTTCCGTCTGTCAATAGGACATTCTCCCAAAAGCTTTGTGGCTTGTCAACATGTAGTTTGGCAAATTCCAGTCTAGCTTTTTTTGGATTTTTTTTCAACAATGGTGTTCTCATTGATCGTCTCACATGAAGTCCACTTTGGATCAAACAACGACGGATGGTGCGATCTGACACTAATGTTCCTTGAGCTTGAAGTTCACCTTTAATCTCTTTTGAAGTTATCCTGGGCTCTTTTGTTACCATTCGTATTATCCGTCTCTTTGATTTGTCATCAATTTTCCTCCTGCGGCCACGTTCAGGGAGATTGGCTACAGTCCCATGGATCTTAAATTTCTGAATAATATGTGCAACTGTAGTCACAGGAACATCAAGCTGCTTGGAGATGGTCTTATAACCTTTACCTTTTAACATGCTTGTCTATAATTTTCTTTCTAATCTCCTGAGACAACTCTTTCCTTTTCTTCCTCTGGTCCATGTTGAGTGTGGTACACACCATGTCACCAAACAGCACAGTGAGTATCTGTAGCCCTATATACAAGCCCACTGACTGATTTCAAGATTGTAAACACTTGTGATGCTAATTAGTGGACACAACTTGATTTAACATGTCACATTATTTTCAGGAGACCATCATTTCTGTCCAGGCCTATTTCATGAGTTCAATTTTTTTTTAAATTCTATGGAAGCAGAAAAGCAATGTCTGACTTTCATTTGTTCATTTTCATAGATTTTTAATTTATTATTACTTTTGTCAGATTCAAGTTATTTCTGTGACCATTGTGGGTTTTTCTTTCAATAAATCAGGGGTACCAACAATTTTGACCACGTGTGTAGATAGATAATAGAGGGATAGATAGATACATAGATAGATAGATAGATAGATAGATAGATAGATAGATAGAAATATAGATAGATAATATATAGATAGATAGATAGATAGATAGATAGATAGATAGATAATCAGGCCTGACTACCAGTTCCATTGCTTACTTGTGAACAGACCTAATTCCACATTGCTTTGGCACATGAGCACTTGCTCTTCTCTATCTGAGCCAAGCGACTACACCTGGGAGGAGTAGAAACATCATACATTTATGTCGCCCATGTCCATATGCCTCTACATTGCCTACTCTATATATCCACAATAAATATGCTTTTGCATCTTGAACCTTGGAGAGTGCGGTGGATTGTTTAATGACCTGACTACCGGGACCACACTCACATCAACCAGCACCTCCCGACCTTACTGAGTGAACGACAATTTTTCTTTATTTACTAATCTTGCACTTTGACTTAGGTTTCCCCAAACACATTCCAGTTTCTAAAGCCCTTGCCTGGGTGTAACTTCAGTTCACCTTGATGGTATTCTGAAATGATAAATCCTACTGTGCATTAATATGGTGCACCCAGCATGAAAATATCACCGGTCTTATCTACGCAGTCTGTGAACTCGAAAGCTCAGCTCCACTGGCGGATCCTTCTGACACAATATCTAAAACAAAGACACAGATGAATGGTAAAATTGAATTTACTGCCGTCATACCGACTGGAACTTTGGTGCAATAAAACCAGTCATGTCTGTAGACACACTGATGGAGACGTGCGAAAATTAAAGAGAGTGGAGATGTGTAGCCCATTAACAAGCTTCCCTATCTTCGAGGACCAGCTGTTGCCCAAGTCCCAATGTGGCGCTTCTAGCATGTAACAACCAAAAGCTTAAGGAAGTGGTTAATATCCTGGAGTCTAGTGTCTCCAGTTACAATCTGAGTTGCCTTTAGTTGGTGGCTTTGTGCATATGGCATCAAGTCAATGAGCCCGATATGGATAACAGCCAACAAGGGGCACAGATCAATCCTTTTCTTTCTAAGGTTTAAGTTTGTGCCTTCTGACGAAAGTCAAAAAAAATTCTAAGATGTGTTTTGTCCATAATGTCGAAACTTTTCTTTTATTCATTTTTTTTCGTCATCTATTTCCAATAGACGTAATTGTTTTATTTTTCTTGTCCACTAAGCTGGATGAGGGCTTGTTTTTTTGCAGTATTAGGCTAGGGTCACAAATCGTTTCGATTATGCTAAACACACTCTGATCAGAGTGCGATACAATTTTCTCGAATGTAAAGAAGATGGAAAAAAAAAATTCTCCACCTTCTCCATTCTGTCAGTCCGTGAAAATTGGACCGCACTCGGATGTCACCCTAGTGGGGTCCGTTTTTTTTGACGGACCCACTGACTTGCATGGCCGAGTGCCATCCAAATATCAATTGCAAATCGTCCACACTGCGATTTTTGTCCTAAGGAAAAAATCAGACATGCACACGGCCTCATAGAATAATATTGGTCCGAGTGCGATCTGGTGTTTACGGTCGTCTGCACGAACCCTGATTGGTATTTGTCAGTGATACTTGAGGTACTTATCAACTACCTTTTATTAAAGGGATATTTCCCATGTTCATAGTTGGATATTGTCAGATAGAGCTTATAAATACAAGCCAGTTTGTCATTTTCTGCTTATTACAATTTTCAGCCGTTCTTGAGATATTAACACTTTTCTTTACATACTGCTAGGCAGCAGAATATGAAAATTGCAAAAAGGCAATGGTACTTACTAGAGATGAGCGTTGTTCGACTCGAACTGTTCGCCAATCTCAAATTCGAGCTGTTTTGGGCGGTGTTCGAGCCGTTCGGCGAACACGAACAATTTGAAAAAAATTCGGCTGTTCGAGGTTATGTTCGATAACTGTTCGTGCACCAAAATCATAACTGGATTTTTTCTCAGTAATGATGAAAATTAATGTTAATACGCAGTTTGAGTGTACAGCGGGGTGGGGGGAGGGGCAGGGGATGGATCTCTGCAGGAATAATGAAGATCTCCATTTTTTTTTCTCTTTCCCGCATTTACAGTGGGGAGGTGCAATCTGTCAGCCTATCAGCAGCGCACACACGGAGCGAACTGCTTTTTTTCACACAAGGCATGTGTCATTGGCAGTGTATGTCACATGTCCTTGCCCTATAAGACCCAGTCATTTTCCCCGTCGCCACCATTTTCTCACTGCTGCAGCTGCGTATTAGACGGCACCGCTGTTGCTGTGTGCGCTATACTTTCAGTGTTAATTTCAAGCCAATTTTCTCTGAAATCTACAGATAGCTTGGGAGTAGGGAATAGTTGTGATTGCAGTCCTTTTGAGGACTAGGTTACAGCATTTCCTACAACTTTTAGCAGGCAGGTCTGTGCTCTTAAATAGATAGGTTGGGAGTAGGGACTAATTGTAATTGCAGTCCTTTTGAGGACTATTTTACAGCATTTCCTAGGACTTTTTGCCAGGCAGGTCTGTGCCAGTGCTGTGTAAGTGTTTTTCACAGCATTTGGCTAAATCTATCTAAGCTAATCCTTTTGGGCCTCTTGCAGTGTGTGTTAGTCAGTGGAGTAGCGTATCTGTGTTGCAAGCTACTCCACCTGTGTATAGAATACAAATTTTTTAATGCACCTAGCCAAGTAAAACCTTTTGGGCATAGCATCATTCTATTAGGCCATCTATACTAAGCTCCACCAGCTTGCAAATTAGT
Source organism: Phyllobates terribilis (assembly GCF_046119375.1). Classification (NCBI taxonomy): domain Eukaryota; kingdom Metazoa; phylum Chordata; class Amphibia; order Anura; family Dendrobatidae; genus Phyllobates; species Phyllobates terribilis. Next base: position 45,165,784 of record NW_027362764.1, on the reverse strand, counting down.
AAAAATTTTTATCTGCATCTAGCTCGGAAAATAATTTTGGGCTTGTAGTAGTGTGTGGGACTTATTCTTAGTCCATCTATACTAAGCTCCACCAGCTTGCAAATTAGCAATAATTTTTATCTGCATCTAGCTCAGAAAATAATATTGGGCTTGTAGCAGTGTGTGGGACTTATTCTTAGTCCATCTATACTAAGGTCCTCCAGCTTGCAAATTACATATAATTTTTATCTGCATCTAGCTCGGAAAATAATTTTGGGCTTGTAGCAGTGTGTGGAACTTATTCTTAGTCCATCTATACTAAGCTCCTCCAGCTTGCAATTTAGTAATAATTTTTATCTGCATCTAGCTCGGAAAATAATTTTGGGCTTGTAGCAGTGTGTGGGACTTATTCTTAGTCCATCTATACTAAGCTCCTCCAGCTTGCAAATTACAAATAATTTTTATCTGCATCTAGCTCGGAAAATAATTTTGGGCTTGTAGCAGTGTGTGGGACTCATTCTATTAGTCCATCTATACTAAGCTCCACCACCTGTGTATGTAATAAAATTGTTTTACTGCATTTAACCCAGCCAATCCTTTTGGGCTAATACCACAGTTTGGCCACTCAGCTCTGCTCGGTTCCCATCCATCGTTTTTTGTGCAAACAACTCCAGAGTTGTCAATTAGTAAACCACCAAAATGAGTGGAAAAAGGCCTGCTGCTGGTGGAAAGGGGAATAGGCGTGTTGGGAAGGGAAAAAAAGGTTGTGTTCGTGGGGTAGGTGTTAAAGCAACAGTAACATCTGCAGAAGAAAGACCATCTTCCAGCCAAACTAAGATGTCTACTTCTTTTAGCGGACAATGTGATACGATCCCTTTCTTACGGCCACGCCAATCGCTACAAATTCCAGATGAGGCACAAAAACAGCAGGTGCTTCAACGGATATCAAGTGCTCATTTAAATGGGCTCTCCTCCACCTCAACTTCAACATCACAAATACTCCAGTCCTCAGAGGTGTCACCCCAATCGCACTTGCTTCCTCACAGCTCCCAAGTCTCCAGCTGCCCGTCTGAGTATGGGGTAGAACAGATGGCTGAGTCTGCAGAGCTGTTTACTCATACTATAGCCTGGGAATCAGAGGTTGGCTCCAGAGATTCTGTGAATCCAGACGAGGAAATGATCTGCACTGATGCCCAGAATCTTTATGAGTCGGATCCAGGACCAGACGCAGAAGGTTCTGACCATAATGTAGACCCTCGTTCCCAAACTGTAACTCCTGTTGGTGGAGACAATGAGGAAGACGATGATGAGACTCAAATACCTGATTGGAGCGACAACTTGAGTTTTTTGTCAGGGCAGGAAGAGGTTGGCTGTGAGGACGACGGGTGTGAGAACACACAGGGTGATGATGACGAGGTAGCAGATCCCACTTACTGTCAACCCACAGTCAGCCAGTTGATGAGGTCAGCAGAGGAGGTGGAGGAGGATGCTAGTGACGACGAGGTCAGGTTGCGCCTTTCTGAACAGAGACGTAGTACTGGAAGCACGTCAACAACTGCATCCTCAAACACATCTCTGCCTCTGACCACAAGTCGTGGTGGCTCTTCAGGTCGCATGGGTGCTAAGCCTTGCATAGCCTGTGCTTTTTTTCAGATCGCTAAGGATGACCCAACTCGTGTTATCTGTAACATTTGTCACCAAAAGCTAAGTAGAGGCCAAAAAATCCATAGTTTGAGCACTTCATGCATGAACCGTCACATGGATATGAAGCATAAGTTGCAGTGTGAAGCTCACTGTGCTACAATGCGGCCTAGCGGGCTGGGACAACCACCATTTGCCCCACCTGTGTCATCCTGGGGAGACTAAAAGCTACTGCGCAGTCTTTTCCAAAAATTTGAGGGTATTACCACGGGAATGGTTTGGAAGAGGTATAAGAGTTTAGGTAGGACGTTCATTTTTAGTATTCTTATTCTGCCGAACCAGGAAAAATCCTTCTCCGTCCAAGAAGTAAGATCTTTATGGAGTTGTTCAATAAAGGGCCCAAAATTAAGATAAAATAGACGGGAGAGATCTCTATGAATATGAATTCCTAAGTATTTGATACCCTGTGAGGGCCAGGCAAAGGGAAAGTTGGACTGGATGGAATCCTGTATGGATTTGTGGATGGAGACATCGAGGGCCTCAGACTTCGCTGCATTGATTTTAAAATTTGACCATGTAACAAAGTGATCTATTTCAGCCACAACAGCAGGGATGGATATATGTGATTGAGTGATATATACTAGGACATCATCAGCAAATGCAGAGCACTTGTACTCGGTGCCTCCCACCTCAATCCACCTAATATTGGGGTTATCGCGAATTGATGAGAGCAGGTGCTCCATCACTAGGATGTATAAGAGAGGGGACAGAGGACATCCCTGCCTTGTCCCATTGGTGATTATGAAAGGTGATGAAAATGTTCCATTTATCTTCAGCCTAGCTGACGGATTGCGATACAGGGCCATGATTTTGGCTATAAAAGGGTCCCCTAGACCCCTACCCCAAGCTTTTTAAGAGAATAATATATGGCGTGCCTGGAGACTCTATGGAATGCTTTCTCAGCATCCAACGAGAGTATCTAATTACACATTTTTTACTGCATCTAGCCCAGGCAATACTTTGGGCCTAGTAGCAGTGTCTGCTAGTCAGCGGAGTAGCCACCGCCTGTAGATCTAATTACAAATTTTTAACTGCATCTAGCCCAGGAAATACTTTGGACCTAGTAGCAGTGTCTGCTAGTCAGCGGATTATCCCACCTGTTAACCCTCCGTCACATACAATATCGGTTCTAACGAGTTCACATACAATGTGACTGTCAGGCGCAGGCTAGAAAAATACCTATTATATCTAATGTTTGCAATTTCAGTGCTCTAAAAGTGATCAGTGACCTTCATAGGGATGTAATAAAAGAGACTAGACATAATCAGGTGCAAAAAAAAACCATTTACTTAACATAAAACTAACAACTCTGAAATACAAGCATTTCAAAACTCCCGCCAAATAGTCCCCAGTTCGACTCTGTCAAAAAACTGTACAAAGAAAATTTATGGAAACAAACTTAATTTTAAGGTACCTTAAGTACTATTAAACACATATGCAATCAGAATTAGATCCTGAAGTTTCTCCAGAAAAATTACACTTGCAGAGCAAAGAGCAAGAATTACACATCATTTTTGCATGTGTCAGGCAGATTGCATTATGACATTTGTGACATTCATAATTAGAAAGCCTTCTGATTCCGCTTTCCGTGGTGCAGGTGGTGCATCTCCTTCTTTTGGGAGGTGGTGCAGGTGGTGAATTTTCACTATCATCTTCTGGGCGGAATCTTTTGAGCTGAACTTGAAGGCGAGAGGGGATACCGATTGTTTTCATACTTCTCCGGCGTAGCTCTCCAAGCACTAGTTCATGGGCCAATTTTTTCAGATAGAATCGTCTACGGAGTGGTTCAAGCTTGTTTTCAAGGTAAATGACTTGTGAATTTATACCACCCAAATTCAACATAGCAAAAAATATGACCATTGGCCAGCGTTTGGTGTTTCTGCTGACGTTGAAAGTTGAGCACATCTGATCAGCTGTATCAACACCCCCTTTGGTTGCATTATAAAATGTAATTATCTCCGTGGTTTTTTGTGCCTCTGTCCCAGGATCGATGGCATCATCATCATGAAGTGTTGATAGAAGAAGTACAATTTTTTTTGCTTGTGGTACATAGGAAACCAAAACCTTTCCATTATGGAATGCAAACACACTGCTGTACTGTTGTCTCCCTTTCACACTTACAAACTGTGTAGGCAATTCTTTTTTATTTTTTCTTACAGTTCCGACATATGAAAGCTTCTGCATTTTCAGATAATCAATCAGATAACAATTTGAAAACCAATTGTCAGCTGTTATATTGCGACCCGATCCAAATAAGGGCTCAGCCAGTCTTTTTACAACATCACTGGGTTTGTTGCTGACACAGTAAGGACCTTCTGGTTGTTTTCCTGCATAAACTTCCAGGTTGTAAGTGTAGGTCTTACTGGCATCAACAAGGGCATACATTTTTATTCCATATTTGTTAGGCTTTGATGGAATATATTGACGAAAGGCACATTTACCACGAAAACCAGGGAGCATTTCGTCAATAGTGAGATTCTCCCCAGGGCAATAGCTTTTTTTACAGTTTTCAACAAATTTTTGGAATAAATCACGAATTGGAGCAAGTCGGTCATGTGTTTTACGTTCAGTTCGGGTAGTTCTGTCGTCAAACCGAAGGCAACGAATTAGAAGCTTGAATCTGTTTATGGACATAACAAGGCCAAATTTTTCAACTCCATCCCCATCTTTACTCCAAAGTTCCTCCAAACTTTGTCTATTTGCCCTATAAGCTCCTGCAAGGTATAATAATCCAAAAAAAGCATGCAGTTCTATTTCATCTGTGGCCTTGATGGTTCTGTTGCAGATGAACTTGTCCTTTATAATGTCTATATATTGGTTGGTATATGTGACAATAAAGTCCAGAATGTCATCTGTGAATAAACTATTCCAGCATTCAACTGCAGTTTTAGCATTACTTGCAGTTCCTATAACTGCAGGAATGTGAGTAATAATGTTTTGAGGTTCCCTACATTTTTTCTGGAGTGGCTTCTTGTTCCATTGGTTTTTTTTTATCTTTTCCCATATAATAAGATTCTACATCTTCATCCTCATCACTGTCACCATCTTGCTCTGTTTCAGAATCCACTGCACATACTTCCACCTCATCATGAGAATCAATCTCACTTTCCTCTCCTAAATCCTCATTCAGTGTGGGTCAGCATCATCTAACAGCATGTTTGTTACTTCCTCAACATCAAGGTTTTTTGATAAATTGTACATTTTCCTCTCCATTTCAGCAGATAATCTGAAGCAAGAGAAGGAATATGTGTTAGGGAACTACTGTATATGCCTGAGCAGCACACTTTCTTTTTTAATCTGCCTTATTTCTATGAAATATCCTCACACTTTGTGCTATACATTCATAAAACAAGCTAAATAAACAATTGTGATGAATAAAAATATAAAATATCAACCTTATTGAGTGTGACGTGTTCACATACAATGAGCCTGATAGATTAGCGCAGTTATATCTGTCCTCCTGAAGCTCTGCAATCCAACTGTGGTATGAGGTTTCACAGAGCTGCTAGAGACAGGAGACTACCTGGAGGGAGGGGATTTCCTCACAATCTGGTGAGGAAGGAGAAATGAAAGTAAAAGAGATGTGCCTGTCAGGCCTATTGTATGTGACGGAGGGTTAAGAAAGCTACACCACCTATAGTTTGGACACTTAATTTTTTCAAAGGAAATGCTTCGGGCCCCCGGGAAACTCAGTGAAGAGCATCGGGGAGGCACCCCAAGGCACAGGGGCTGGGACTGGCGGTAGGACGCCTTGCAGTGGACCGCCAAGCTCGATCCTTATAAAAGCTTTTTAACTGCAGCAGCTTTAGTGGACGCTACTGGAGCTGGAATTCCCATGGCTGCTGGCATCTGACTTGCCCTCCAATAGATCCTTGTAAAATGATTTAAAGTGTACTCATTCAAATTAGAGAGACAATTTAAATTAAAAAGCTTAGACCTGCCTCCACCGCGGGGGGGCTCGCTCGACCCACCAGCGGACAGGCACCAGTATTCGACGAACAGTTCAACGAACATACGGGTGTTCGACGAACCGAACCGAATTCGAACACTACGGGGGTGGCTCAACTCTAGTAGTTACCAGCCAAGGTGTCAAGGAAAATGTACAACAGGAAGCAGCCGGCCCCCTTTTGTTAGAAGGAGGTAACACAGGGGCAGAATGCTGATGAACAACCACTCTCAACCTCTCACTCCATGGAGGGGGTGATTGCCTAGCACTAAAACTGCACACAGATGAAGCTTGCAATAGGGCACAAGTCACACATATGTAGCACCGTGCCTAGCCAGCAACCCATTACACGCCCATACTATTCGATTAGGCGGGATGCCCGGCACCCTATCAGTGCATAACAGAAGTGAAAGTCCCTAATTTACAAGGTCACCATTGATGGGCCTGGCTGCACCCTGTAAGATGAAAAAAGTGCATAAAAATATATAATAGGAGGTATTTTTAACTATAGAGTAGGGACTCACAAAGAAAGTGAGGACCCTTGACGCGGATTGCGAGCTTGCTTATTTTGGCCAAAATATTAACCAATACCTCCTATGAGAGGGTGAGAGTAGAGTTGAGCCACCCCCGTAGTGTTCGAGTTCGGTTCGGTTCGTCGAACACCCGTATGTTCGTCGAACTGTTCGTCGAACTGTTCGTCGAACACCGTTAAAACCAATGGCAGGCAAACAAAAACACATAGAAACACATAGAAAACACCTTCAAAGGTGTCCAAAAGCTGACAAACTGCTCAGAAGACACAACTAACACATGGAAAAGTGACAAGTACATATAGTCATGCGAAAAGAAAAGAGGTGGAGGAGTAAAAGGAGGGGGAGACACAGATATAGGCATGTCATGCCCTTCTAAAATCCAAAAAGTGTGAAGCTGACACGGCCAGTCCGTTCCTGCCCGTGCGACCTCCGTGTCGCCGGGTTTGTGCCAGAGCTGCGGTGGACCCTGACGGCCAGCCCCCCTCTCCCAATACTGGTGCCTGTCCGCTGGTGGGTCGAGCGAGCCCCCCTGCAGTGGAGGCAGGTCTAAGCTTTTTAATTTAAATTGTCTCTGTAATTTGAATGAGTACACTTTAAATCCATTTACAAGGATCTATTGGAGGGCAAGTCTGATGCCAGCAGCCGCGGTAATTCCAGCTCCAGTAGCGTCCACTAAAGCTGCTGCAGTTAAAAAGCTTTTATAAGGATCGAGCTTGGCGGTCCACCTCAAGGCGTCCTGCCGCCAGTCCCAGCCCCTGTGCCTTGGGGTGCCTCCCCGATGCTCGTCACTGAGTGTCCCGGGGGCCCGAACCATTTCCTTTGAAAAAATTAAATGTCCAAACTACAGGTGGTACAGCTTGCTTAACAGGTGGGATAATTATATTCTATACACAGGTAGTGTAGCTTGCAACACAGATACGCTACTCCACTGACTAACACACACTGCAAGAGGCCAAAAAGGATTTGCTTAGCTAGATTTAGCCAAATGCTGTGAAAAACAGTTAAAAATTTGTAATTAGATCTACAGGCGGTGGCTACTCCGCTGACTAGCAGACACTGCTACTAGGTCCAAAGTATTTCCTGTGCTAGATGCAGTTAAAAATTTGTAATTAGATACTCTCATTGGATGCTGAGAAAGCATTCCATAGAGTCTCCTGGTGCGCCATATATTATTCTCTTTAAAAGCTTGGGGTAGGGGTCTTGGGGACCCTTTTATAGCCAAAATCATGGCCCTGTATCGCAATCCGTCAGCTAGGCTGAAGATAAATGGAACATTTTCATCACCTTTCATAATCACCAATGGGACAAGGCAGGGATGTCCTCTGTCCCCTCTCTTATACATCCTAGTGATGGAGCACCGGCTCTCATCAATTCGCGATAACCCCAATATTAGGTGGATTGAGGTGGGAGGCACCGAGTACAAGTGCTCTGCATTTGCTGATGATGTCCTAGTATATATCACTCAGTCACATATATCCATCCCTGCTGTTATGGCTGAAATAGATCACTTTGTTACATGGTCAAGTTTTAAAATCAATGCAGCGAAGTCTGAGGCCCTCAATGTCTCCCTCCACAAATCCATACAGGATTCCATCCAGTCCAACTTTCCCTTTGCCTGGCCCTCACAGGGTATCAAATACTTAGGAATTCATATTCATAGAGACCTCTGCCGTCTCTTTTATCTTAATTTTGGGCCCTTTATTGAACAACTTCATAAAGATCTTACTTCTTGGACGGTGAAGGATTTTTCCTGGTTCGGCAGAATAAGTATACTAAAAATGAACGTCCTACCTAAACTCTTATACCTCTTCCAAACCATTCCTGTAGTAATTCCCTCAAATTTTTGGAAAAGACTACGCAGTAGCTTTTAGTCTCCCCAGGATGACACAGGTGGGGCAGATGGTGGTTGTCCCGGCCCGCTAGGCCGCATTGTAGCACAGTGAGCTTCGCACTGCAACTTATGCTTCATATCCATGTGACAGTTCATGCATGAAGTGCTCAAACTATGGATTTTTTGGCCTCTACTTAGCTTTTGGTGACAAATGTTACAGATAACACGAGTTGGGTCACCCTAAGCGATCTGAAAAAATGCACAGGCTATGCAAGGTTTAGCACCCATGCGACCTGAAGAGCCACCACGACTTGTGGTCAGAGGCAGAGTTGTGTTTGAGGATGCAGTTGTTGACGTGCTTCCAGTACTACGTCTCTGTCCAGGAAGGCGCAACCTGACCTCGTCGTCACTAGCATCCTCCTCCACCTCCTCTGCTGACCTCATCGACTGGCTGACTGTGGGTTGACAGTAAGTGGGATCTGCAACCTCATCATCATCACCCTGTGTGTTCTCACACCCGTCGTCCTCACAGCCAACCTCTTCCTGCCCTGACAAAAAACTCAAGTTGTCGCTCCAATCAGGTATTTGAGTCTCATCATCATCTTCCTCATTGTCTCCACCAACAGGAGTTACAGTTTGGGAACGAGGGTCTACATTATGGTCAGAACCTTCTGCGTCTGGTCCTGGATCCGACTCATAAAGATTCTGGGCATCAGTGCAGATCATTTCCTCGTCTGGATTCACAGAAGCTCTGGAGCCGACCTCTGATTCCCAGGCTATAGTATGAGTAAACAGCTCTGCAGACTCAACCATCTGTTCTACCCCATACTCAGACGGGCAGCTGGAGACTTGGTAGCTGTGAGGAAGCAAGTGCGATTGGGGTGACACCTCTGAGGACTGGAGTATTTGTGATGTTAAAGTTGAGGTGGAGGAGAGCCCACTTAAAGGAGCACTTGATATCCGTTGAAGCACCTGCTGTTTTTGTGCCTCATCTGGAATTTGTAGCGATTGGCGTGGCCGTAAGCAAGGGATCGTATCACATTGTCCGCTAAAAGAAGTAGACATCTTAGTTTGGCTGGAAGATGGTCTTTCTTCTGCAGATGTTACTGTTGCTTTAACACCGACCCAACGGACACAACCTTTTTTTCCCTTCCCAACACGCCTATTCCCCTTTCCACCAGCAGCAGGCCTTTTTCCACTCATTTTGGTGGCTAACTAATTGACAACTCTGGAGTTGTTTGCACAAAAAACGATGGATGGGAACTGAGCAGAGCTGAGTGGCCAAACTGTGGTATTAGCCCAAAAGGATTGGCAGAGTTAGATGCAGTAAAACAATTTTATTACATACACAGGTGGTGGAGCTTAGTATAGATGGACTAATAGAATGAGTCCCACACACTGCTACAAGCCCAAAATTATTTTCCGAGCTAGATGCAGATAAAAATTATTTGTAATTTGCAAGCTGGAGGAGCTTAGTATAGATGGACTAAGAATAAATCCCACACACTGCCACAAGCCCAAAATTATTTTCCGAGCTAGAAGCAGATAAAAATTATTTGTAATTTGCAAGCTGGAGGAGCTAAGTATAGATGGACTAAGAATAAGTCACACACACTGCTACAAGCCCAAAATTATTTTCCGAGCTAGATGCAGATAAAAATTATTTGTAATTTGCAAGCTGGAGGAGCTTAGTATAGATGGACTAAGAATAAGTCCCACACACTGCTACAAGCCCAAAGTTATTTTCCGAGCTAGATGAAGATAAAAATTGTTTGTAATTTGCAAGCTGGAGGACCTTAGTATAGATGGACTAAGAATAAGTCCCACACACTGCTACAAGCCCAAAATTATTTTCTGAGCTAGATGCAGATAAAAATTATTTGTAATTTGCAAGCTGGAGAAGCTTAGTATAGATGGACTAAGAATAAGTCCCACACACTGCTACAAACCCAAAATTATTTTCCGAGCTAGATGCAGATAAAAATTATTTGTAATTTGCAAGCTGGAGGAGCTTAGTATAGATGGACTAAGAATAGGTCCCACACACTGCTACAAGCCCAAAATTATTTTCCAAGCTAGATGCAGATAAAAATTATATGTAATTTGCAAACTGGATGAGCTTAGTATAGATGGACTAAGAATAAGTCCCACACACTGCTACTAGCCCAAAATTATTTTCCGAGCTAGATGCAGATAAAAATTATTACTAATTTGCAAGCTAGTGGAGCTTAGTATAGATGGCCTAATAGAATGATACTATGCTTAAAAGGTTTTACTTGGCTAGGTGCCATAAAAAAATTGTATTCTATACACAGGTGGTGTAGCTTGCAACACAGATACGCTACTCCACTAACACACACTGCAAGAGGCCAAAAAGGATTTGCTTAGCTAGATTTAGCCAAATGCTGTGAAAAACATTTGCACAGCACTGGCACAGACCTGCCTGGCAAAAAGTCCTAGGAAATGCTGTAAAATAGTCCTCAAAAGGACTGCAATTACAATTAGTCCCTACTCCCAACCTATCTATTTAAGAGCACAGACCTGCCTGCTAAAAGTCATAGGAAATGCTGTAACCTAGTCCTCAAAAGGACTGCAATCACAACTATTCCCTACTCCCAAACTATCTGTAGATTTCAGAGAAAATTGGCTTGAAATTAACACTGAAAGTTTAGCGCACACAGCAACAGTGGTGCCGTCTAACACGCAGCTGCAGCAGTGAGAAAATGGTGGCCACGGGGAAAATGGCTGGGTCTTATAGGGCAAGGACATGTGACATACACAGCCAATGACACATGCCCTTGCTTGTGTGAAAAAAAGCAGTTCGCTCCGTGTGTGCGCTGCTGATAGGCTGACAGATTGCACCTCCCCACTGTAAATGCGGAAAAGAGAAAAAAAAATGGAGATCTTCATTATTCCTGCAGAGATCCATCCCCTGCCCCTCCCCCCGCCCCACTGTACGCTCAAACTGCGTATTAACATTGATTATCAGCATTACTAAGAAAAAATCCAGTTATGATTTTGGTGCACGAACAGTTATCGAACATAACCTCGAACAGCTGGATTTTTTTCAAATTGTTCGTGCTCGCCGAACGGCTCGAACACCGCTCAAAACAGCTCGAATTTGAGATTGGCGAACAGTTCGAGTCGAACACCGCTCATCTCTAGTTGAGAGTGGTTGTTCATCAGCATTCTGCACCTGTGTTACCTCCTTCTAACAAAAGGGTGGCCGGCTGCGTCCTGGTGTGCATTTTCCTTGACACTTTGGCTGGTAACTACCATTGACTTTTTGCTATTTTCTAATTTAATTTTGGTAATTGTTTTTAAAAAAATTCAATTTATTGCTTTGGCTCTGCTGTTTGTTTTTAGCAGCAGAATATGAGCAGAGCTTACAAGCTCTTTTCTATTGACCATGTAAGCACTTTTGAAGCTGTCCAGAATCGCTGTGGACTAGTGTTGAGCGAGCACTAAAATGCTCGGGTGCTCGAAGCTCGGGCCGAGCTCACCGTGATACTCGGGTGCTCGACCCAAGCAACGAGCCCAATGTTAGTCTTTGGGAGACCCGAGAATTTTTGCGGCGGCACCCCCGGCAGTCTGTAGAAAGCCTAAAAAGTGCCCAAAACTATAGTGACAGTGCTCAAATGACATGGGACAGCATGGGGATCGCCCCAGGAAGCATTTCTGACCCCCAGGTCACTGCTGTCTACAACGTGGTCAGAGGTATTAAGCCACTTTTAAGGGCTCACAATAAAACGTTCAAAAACGAAACTGAAACGGTTTTCCTGTGAAATATGTTAAGGAACTTCCTTTCCAGGGTAAAGACTTGTGTATAAGGTAAAATAAATAACCTTAAACAAAAATACTCCTCCACACCTTGAGCTATGTTCACAAGTAGCATTTTTATGTGTTTTTGCACTTTTGTATTGCTTTCAACCGTGACAAATGCATTCACCGGGAAATGTCATTTTAACATTTTACAACCTTATCTGGCCATGTGCTGTGTGACACATGCATACAGTGCTGAAAAGACATGGGAACAGCATGGGGAAGACCCCTGGAATCATCTCTGACACCCAGGTCACTGCCTAAAAGTGTGCCCATCAGAAGTGATCCTTGCCACATCAGAAGATGCAGACTTGTAACTATCCCCGTGCAAGTCCTTGTCCCAGGGCAGTGTTCAATTGTACCTCCCCCATTCCTTGCAATGCAAGCGCAAGTATGCAGCCTGCCAACCATCCACCCCCAGGCTGCAATACTATACTGCTTGCTTGCACTTGAAATTGGGCCTTTTAGGCATGTGGAGGCGGAATCTGGCCACCACGTCATGGTTGTGTCGGCGGCCGGGTGTCCATATTCGGTCCCCAGCCGCCCCGCGGCCGGGTGCCCACACATGGTCCCCAGCCGCCTGGGGGAGGCCGGGTGTCCATAAACGGTCCCCAGCCGCCCCTATTTGTCCCGGTGCACCTTATACACAAGCGCGCATACCAAAACATTACCTGTGCCCTCCTCAGTGCATTTAATGGGAAGGACAGCCTAACCACAAACACGTGGACAAGTGAATGTGGCCAGGGATGGTCCATCTCACTGATGCCTTCACACTGGGTTAATATTGTGGAAGCCAGAACACAGTTGGACACTGGGATGCAACACGTCCTCCAGACATAGAGGATTGCGGGTCCTGGGTCAATCAGGCTTCAACACAAAGTTCAGAAGGTAGACAGCAGCAGTGGTCAGCCTCCTACACAACGAGTAAATTATTCATGATCATAAGTAGTGTTGAGCCACCCCCGTAGTGTTCGGGTTCGGTTCGGTTCGTCGAACACCTTAGAACACCGTCGAACACCGTTAAAACCAATGGCAGGCAAACAAAAACACATAGAAACACATAGAAAACACCATCAAAGGTGTCCAAAAGCTGACAAACTGCTCAGAAGACGCTTTCTTTAAAAAAGCCGGCCGGCAATTCAGCAGCGGCATACACCGGTACCCGACAATTTAGACAAGAAGGAATAGAGCCTCACACATAGATTAGATAGATAGAAACATGTCAGTCACATATATATGAAGTACAGTGACAGTGTTGCTTACTGTACTTGTCATTTAGTGTAAAGGATTTATTAAAAAATATAATAGTGTTTTCATGCACTGTCTCTTTAAAAAAGCCGGCCGGCAATTCAGCATCTGTACCCGACAATTTATAACAGACAGAATAGAGCTTCACACATAGATTAGATAGATAGAAACATGTCAGTCACATATATATGAAGTACAGTGACAATGTTGCTTACTGTACTTGTCATTTAGTGTAAAGAATTTATTAAAGAAAATAATAGTGTTTTCATGCACCGTCTCTTTAAAAAAGCCGGCCGGCAATTCAGCATCTGTACCCGACAATTTATAACAGACAGAATAGAGCTTCACACATAGATTAGATAGATAGAAACATGTCAGTCACATATATATGAAGTACAGTGATAGTGTTGGTTACTGTACTTGTCATTTAGTATTAAAATAAAGGATTTATTATTAAAAAAATTGGCGTGGGGTTCCCCTTAATTTTAGGCTCTAGCGGAGGTTAAGCAGACAGCTGGGGCAGATGTTTGAAGCCTGGGAAGGGGGTAATACCCACGGAGCTTCCCAGGCTACTAATATCAGCCCCCAGCTGAATACATAGCCTTTACTAGCTATTAAAATGGGGGACCCCCCCAAAAAAATGACGTGGGGTCCCCCCTAATTTAATAGCTAGCAAAGGCTAGGCAGACAGCTGGGGGCTGATATTAATAGCCCAGGAAGGGAGCCATGAATATTGGCCCCCTCCCAGGCTAGAAACACCAGCCGTCAGCCGCCCCAGAAATGGCGCATTCATAGGATGCGCCAATTCTGGCACTTAGCCTCGCTCTTCCACGCTGCCCTGTAGCGGTGGCAGGGGGTAATAGGGCTGGGGTTGATGTCAGCTTATAATGCCAGCTGACATCAAGCCCAGGTTAGTAATGGAGAGGCATCTATAAGACACCCCCATTACTAACCCCATAGTCAAAGTTAAAAGAAAACACAAACACCCAGAATAAAGTCCTTTAATTGAAATAAAGACACAATCCTTTATTGTTCTAAATTAAACCATACTTACCATCACGCCCATTCCAGCTGAAGCCAACGATCTCCTGCAATAAAAGAAAAATAATAAAGCAACATCATCCTTACCTTTCCATGGTTCCCACGACAGCTTCAGCTCTGCTACATCGAGATGACAGGCTGGACCGCAGCAGAACGCTGCCATCCAGCCTGTCATCCCGCAGACACTGAGAAGCGCAGGCATGCTTGCGCTCTGCAGTGGCTGGCTGTGACGGCATAAAGATGAGACGAGTTCATGTCCAATGAACTCGGCGCACCTCATGCACGTCACTGACAGCGTGGGAAAATTCTCACGCTGAAGCGCTGAGTGCAGGAGAATTCTCCCACGCTGTCAGTGACGTGCATAAGGTGAGCTCATGTCCAATGAACTCAGCTCACCTCCTGCACGTCACTGACAGCGTGGGAGAATTCTCCTGCACTCAGCGCTTCAGCGTGAGAATTCTCCCACGCTGAAGCGCTGAGTGCAGGAGAATTTTCCCACGCTGTCCGTGACGTGTATAAGGTGAGCTCATGTCCAATGAACTCAGCTCACCTCCTGCACGTCACTGACAGCGTGGGAGAATTCTCCTGCACTCAGCGCTTCAGTGTGAGAATTCTCCCACGCTGAAGCGCTGAGTGCAGGAGAATTTTCCCACGCTGTCAGTGACGTGCATGAGGTGAGCCGAGTTCATTGGACATTAACTCGGCTCATCTGGATGCCCTCACAGAGAGACACTGTGGAGCGCAAGCAAGCCTGCGCTTCTCAGTGTCTGCGGGATGACAGGCTGGATGGCAGCGTTCTGCTGCGGTCAAGCCTGACATCTCGATGTAGCAGAGCTGAAGCTGTCATGGGAACCATGGCAAGGTAAGGATGATGTTGCTTTATTATTTTTCTTTTATTTCAGGAGATCGTTGGCTTCAGCTGGAATGGGCGTGACGGTAAGTATGGTTTAATTTAGAACAATAAAGAATTGTGTGTTTATTTCAATTAAAGGACTTTTTTCTGGGTGTTGTGTTTTTTTTAAATACTTTACTAGAAATTCATGGTGGTCATGTCTAATATTGGCGTGACCCCATGAATTTTGGGCTTAGGGCCAGCTGATAATGCCAAGCTGGCCCTAACCCCTTTATTACCCAGTGAGCCACCGCATCAGGGCCCTGGATGAGTTGGGTACAGCGCCAGAAGATGGCGCTTCTATGAACGCGCCATTTTCCGGGGTGGCTGCGGACTGCAATTTGCAGCGGGGGTGGCCCAGAAAGCTTGGGCCTCCCTGCGCTGCGGATTCCAGCCCCCAGCTGCATAGTTGTACCTGGCTGGACACAAAAACAGGGCGAAGCCCCACGTCAATTTTCTTTAAATTATTTCATGAAATAATTAAGAAAAAAAGGGCTTCCCTATATTGTTGTGTCCGGCCAGGTACAAATAGGCAGCTGGTGGTTGGGGGCAGCCCGTTCCTGCCTGCTGCACCTGACTGGACACAAATATAGTGCGAAGCCCCACGTCAATTTTTTTTTAATTATTTCATGAATTTCCTGAAATAATTAAAAAAAATTGAAGTGGGGCTTCGCACTATATTTGTGTCCAGCCAGGTACAGCAGGCAGGAACGGGCTGCCCCCAACCACCAGCTGACTATTTGTACCTGGCCGGACACAACAATATAGGGAAGGCCTTTTTTTCTTAATTATTTCATGAATTTCATGAAATAATTAAAAAAAAAATACGTGGGGCTTCGCCCTATTTTTGTGTCCAGCCAGGTACAACTAGGCAGCTGGGGGCTGGAATCTGCAGCGCAGGGAGACCCAAGCTTTCTGGGCCCCCCCCCGCTGCAAATTGCAGTCCGCAGCCACCCCGGAAAATGGCGCGTTCATAGAAGCGCCATCTTCTGGCGCTGTACCCAACTCATCCAGGGACCTGGTGCGGTGGCTCACTGGGTAATAAAGGGGTTAGGGCCAGCTTGGTATTATCAGCTGGCCCCAAGCCCAAAATTCATGGGGTCACGCCAGTATTAGACATGACCGCCATGAATTTCTAGTAAAGTATTTAAAAAAAACACAACACCCAGAATAAAGTCCTTTAATTGAAATAAACACACAATTCTTTATTGTTCTAAATTAAACTATACTTACCATCACGCCCATTCCAGCTGAAGCCAACGATCTCCTGCAATAAAAGAAAAATAATAAACCAACCTCATCCTTACCTTTCCATGGTTCCCACGACAGCTTCAGCTCTGCTAAATCGAGATGACAGGCTGGACCGCAGCAGAACGCTGCCATCCAGCCTGTCATGCCGCAGACACTGAGAAGAGCAGGCATGCTTGCGCTCCTCAGTGTCTCGCTGTGACGGCATCCAGATGAGCCGAGGTCATGTCCAATGAACTCGGCTCACCTCATGCACGTCACTGACAGCGTGGGAAAATTCTCACGCTGAAGTGCTGAGTGCAGAAGAATTCTCCCACGCTGTCAGTGACGTGCATGAGGTGAGCTCATGTCCAATGAACTCAGCTCACCTCATGCACCTCACTGACAGCGTGGGAAAATTCTCCTGCACTCAGCGCTTCAGCGTGAGAATTCTCCCACGCTGTAAGTGACGTGCATGAGGTGAGCCGAGTTCATTGGACATGACCTCGGCTCATCTTTATGCCGTCACAGAGAGACAATGTGGAGCGCAAGCAAGCCTGCTCTTCTCAGTGTCTGCGGCATGACAGGCTGGATGGCGGCGTTCTGCCGCGGTTCAGCCTGTCATCTCGATGTAGCAGAGCTGAAGCTGTCGTGGGAACCATGGAAAGGTAAGGATGAGGTTGCTTTATTATTTTATTTTTATTACAGGAGATCGTTGGCTTCAGCTGGAATGGGCGTGACGGTAAGTATGGTTTAATTTAGAACAATAAAGAATTGTGTCTTTATTTCAATTAAAGGACTTTATTCTGGGTGTTTGTGTTTTTTTTAACTTTGACTATGGGGTTAGTAATGGGGGTGTCTTATAGACGCCTCTCCATTACTAACCTGGGCTTGATGTCAGCTGGCATTATAAGCTAACATCAACCCCAGCCCTATTACCCCCTGCCACCGCACCAGGGCAGCGTGGAAGAGCGAGGCTAAGTGCCAGAATTGGCGCATCCTATGAATGCGCCATTTCTGGGGCGGCTGACGGCTGGTGTTTCTAGCCTGGGAGGGGGCCAATATTCATGGCTCCCTTCCTGGGCTATTAATATCAGCCCCCAGCTGTCTGCCTAGCCTTTGCTAGCTATTAAATTAGGGGGGACCCCACGTCATTTTTTTTGGGGGGTCCCCCATTTTAATAGCTAGTAAAGGCTATGTATTCAGCTGGGGGCTGATATTAGTAGCCTGGGAAGCTCCGTGGGTATTACCCCCTTCCCAGGCTTCAAACATCTGCCCCAGCTGTCTGCTTAACCTCCGCTAGAGCCTAAAATTAAGGGGAACCCCACGCCAATTTTTTTAATAATAAATCCTTTATTTTAATACTAAATGACAAGTACAGTAACCAACACTATCACTGTACTTCATATATATGTGACTGACATGTTTCTATCTATCTAATCTATGTGTGAAGCTCTATTCTGTCTGTTATAAATTGTCGGGTACAGATGCTGAATTGCCGGCCGGCTTTCTTAAAGAGACGGTGCATGAAAACACTATTATTTTTTTTAATAAATCCTTTACACTAAATGACAAGTACAGTAAGCAACACTGTCACTGTACTTCATATATATGTGACTGACATGTTTCTATCTATCTAATCTATGTGTGATTCTCTATTCCTTCTATTTTAAATTGTCGGGTACCGCTGCTGAATTGCCGGCCGGCTTTTTTAAAGAGACGGTGCATGAAAACACTATTATTTTTTTTGATAAATCCTTTACGCTAAATGACAAGTACAGTAAGCAGCACTTTCACTGTACTTCGTATATATGTGGCTGACATGTTTATATCTATCTAATCTATGTGTGAAGCTCTATTCTTTCGGTTCTAAATTGTCGGGTACAGGTGTATGCCGTTGCTGAATTGCCGGCTTTTCGTGTTTCACTGTGAGCACAGTTCCCATCGATTTGGGCAACCACTGTAATGCCACAACCACCATGGCTGTGGCATTACAGTGAGTGGCAGACAATCCCTGCATGATTGGTGCTCTAAATAGCACCAGACATGCAGTACACGCTTTTGGTGCACGAACAGTTATCGAACATAACCTCGAACAGACGAATTTTTTGCAAATCGTTCGGGTTCGTCGAACAACTCGAACACCGCCCAAAACAGCTCGAATTTGAGATTGGCGAACAGTTCTAGTCGAACACCGCTCATCTCTAATCATAAGGCCATCCATCTCCTTAGCTTTCTGTTCCTTGGAATGCAAGCGCATGTATGTAGTAGCGGCTAGACCTGATGTGGTCAGCGTTTTGGCGCATATCCTGCCTCCTCCGAGGATTGCTGGATGTTTTCCTGCTACTATCCCAGTTCTATGACTCCTGTTAAAACAAAGCTTCAGGTGATGAATGATGGATGAGGTGGTGGCAAAGGAGAAAGAGCAGGAGGAACAGGGACCATTCACATCAATATCAGGCCAGTCAACCACACATGTCTTGTAGGATATGTTTCTGTACCAAAAGGAGCAGTTCGGATACACAGTTAAAGGGCATGCAGTGAGTGCAATGCCTACCAAAAATTTTGAGGCACTCCAATGCCCCTTGGAAGTGACATGGAGGTCAGAGGGCCTTAACTAAACCGTTTTTTCCATTCATAGCAACTGGGTCTCCTGTACACTGTTGGCCTAAGCAGTGAATGGAAGGCTTTCCAAAAATTATGAGGAACTGCAATGCCCCTTGAAACAGATGTGGATTACAGCGTACTAAAAACCTTCTACCCATTATAGGGGATTGGTTCTCCCTTAGTGTTCGCCTATGCATTGAAGAGCAAAAGCTGACTAAAATTAGGAGGAAATGCAATGCCCATTGGAAGAGTCGTGTAGGTTAGAGATAATTAAAAACAACATTTCAATGCCCTTTGGAAGAGCTGTGTAGTTCAGAGTGGTTTAACAAGACGGTTTTAATGCCCCTTGGAAGAGACGTGGAGTTCAGAGTGGTTTAACAAGACGGTTTTAATGCCCCTTGGAAGAAACGTGGATTTCAGAGTGGTTTAACAAGACAGTTTTAATGCCCCTTGGAGGAGACGTGGAGGACACAGTAGCTTAACAAGACGGTTTTAATGCCCCTTGGAAGAGACGTGGAGTTCAGAGTGGTTTAACAAGACGGTTTTAATGCTCCTTGGAAGAGATGTGGAGGTCACAGTAGCTTAACGAGATGATTTTAATGCCCCTTGGAAGAGACGTGGAGTTCAGAGTGGTTTAACAAGACGGTTTCAATGCCCCTTGGAAAAGACGTGGAGGTCACAGTAGCTTAACAAGACGGTTTTAATGCCCCTTGGAAGAGATTTGGAGTTCAGAGTGGTTTAACAAGACGGTTTTAATGCCCCTTGGAAGGGACGTGGAGGTCACAGTAGCTTAACTAGACGGTTCTAATGCCCCTTGGAAGAGACGTGGAGTTCAGAGTGGCTTAACAAGACGGTTTTAATGCCCCTTGGAAGAGACGTGGAGGTCACAGTAGCTTAACAAGATGGTTTTAATGCCCTTAGAAGAGACGTGGAGTTCAGAGTGGTTTAACAAGATGGTTTTAATGCCCCTTGGAAGAGACGTGGAGGTCACAGTAGCTTAACAAGATGGTTTTAATGCCCGTTGGAAGAGACGTGGAGTTTAGAGTGGTTTAACAAGACGGTTTTAATGCCCCTTGGAAGAGACGTGGAGTTCAGAGTGGTTTAACAAGACGGTTTTAATGCCCCTTGGAAGAGACGTGGAGTTCAGAGTGGTTTAACAAGACGGTTTTAATGCCCCTTGGAAGAGACGTGGAGTTCAGAGTGGTTTAACAAGACGGTTTTAATGCCCCTTGGAAGAGACGTGGAGGTCACAGTAGCTTAACAAGGCGGTTTTAATGCCCCTTGGAAGAGACGTGGAGTTCAGAGTGGTTTAACAAGACGGTTTTAATGCCCCTTGGAAGAGACGTGGAGGTCACAGTAGCTTAACAAGACGATTTTAATGCCCCTTACAAGAGCCATGCAGTACAGCATATTAAAAACATTATTCCCATTATTGGGGAGTGGGTCTCCCATAGTCTTTGCCTATGCTTTCCAAGGAAAAGCTGCCAAAAATTAGGACAGAGGAACTTGCAATGCTGGCAACATGGACCATGGTCACCCTGGTGGTATAGTGGTGGTGGAGGCTGAGGATAAGGAGAAGAGCAAAAAACAGCCGAAATGAGGAAGCGTATACCCATGTGTGGGTTTGAAGCAGTACATGAGAATACACCTCCCGAAATAACACAGTGGATTTGACTTTATGTTACTCTGCTGTCATTTGGTGGTGATGAGAAGTCTGGCCCTGTTAGGAGGGCGGTTGCAGACAACTTTATTAAAATGGAACGCAACCGACCCCGGGGTCTGCAATGCAGCCTGGGGGGCTGCTGCCGAACACTTTCCGGGTGGAAAGGAAAGCGACAACTTAAATACAAAACCCTTCCATGTTTCTCCACACAGGAACGGGTATAGCGGTACGCTCTATCTCCATTAACTGCACGGGAGATGAGCGACCGGAGACGCACCTAACTGATTAACCCCTCCGTGTTAATACACACGGAGCGGGTAACACGGTTCACACAATCTCCAAGAACTGCAGGGAGACGTGTGAACGGGGGAGAAGCAGTAGCCCTGTCTGCGATACAGGCGCTACGCAATAGGAGTTGGCGCTAGTGTGCGGGTGTGACTACGCCGACAGGTACACGTGCCAACAGCCGGCGTGCTACCGGACTGAAGGGAGCTATTCCACATGACAGACAGGCGATAGCCGTGAATAGGGCGTCTGCAGGCTGCTCGGGGTGTTAGGCGACCCCTTTGCAGAGCCAGACTGCTAGATGAAGCTACCTGCCTACTTTCACTAGCCTGCCTACTTTCTCTAAACCTGCCTGCAGAAACTACGTGGAACCAGTCGTCCACACACCGCAACACATGCTCAATGATCTGAGCGTGTCGCCATGTTTGTGGGCGGGCCTTTTAAAGACTAAGCCCTACCCACCGACGCGCCATTGGAGACATTACCCGTGGACCAATCAGGCGGTGCCAGGTCACCGGGTCAGGTGGGTACCAGACCACCAATCATGATCCGCCAGGTCACGGACATGCTCAGTGCGGCAAATCCTGGACTTAGATTCCACAAGCCCTGTCTCCCTCTGCAACCTAGGCTTAACATTGCTAGGCACAATTACCTGGGAGATAAACCGCGCTCGCGGACCAGCTAGGCATTGAGACTGACGGCGATGCTGAGCAGCATCAGCCCCGCCTGGACTGAAATGGGAGACCACAGAAGGTACTGGACCCATTTCGAATCCAGCGCCAGACTGATGCCTTACAGGCCCAATCCAGCCCTTGTTCATTTTGATAAGGGTCAGCTTTTCAGCATTGTCAGTTGACAGGCGAGTGCGCTTATCAGTTATAATTCCCCCAGCGGCACTAAAAACATGCTCCAATAACACGCTAGCGGCAGGGCAGGCCAGGACCTCCAAGGCGTACAGAGCGAGTTCATTCCAAGTGTCCAGCTTGGATACCCAATAATTAAAAGGCAAGGGGAGCAGGCGAGGGGCCCAAATATGGAAATGGACCAGTGAACAGCTCTTCAGAGTGTCCAAGTGTGGGATCAGTTGCTGTCTGAGGACACTCGGCATGGTGGGAGGAAGGAGCATGAGGGTGAGGAGGAGTATGCAGTCGAGACTCACGGCTACTAACACTTGACCATGTGGAAGACAGACCGGAGGTGGTGGTGCCCAGGTGACTGGAAGTATTATCTGCTATCCAATTAATAACCTGTTCACACTGATCAGTTCGCAATAGTGGTGCTGTTGTGTGCTTCCCTAGTAATTTGGTCAAGAACTGGGAGCGTGAAGATGTGGCTGTTGGTTGTGGCACATTTTCAACTTAGCCACGGCCCCGTCCTCTACACGCACCATCACCAGAATGTCCAGTTCCACGTCACTTGCCACGCGCCTTGCCCATTGTAAATTAAGTAAAATAGCTTACACTCGCACTATCAATGGCAAAAGTGTAATAAAAAGTAGATTAGAACCGTGGAAGAGGAAAACCACAGTTCTAGTTATCTGGCCTACACCAGAATCTTTTAAACAGATATAATTGTGTCTGAACAGTCAGCGAGACCCTTAAAATGTTTTTTTTTTTATGGAAAAAAGGCAAAAAAGTGGATAATACAGAGATTTGAACCGTGGAACTGCAAAACCACAGTTCTAGTTATCTGGCCTACACCAGACTCTTTTAAACAGATATATTTGCGTCTGAACAGTCACTGAGACACTCAAAATGTTTTTTTTTATGCAAAAAGGTGGATTACAGCCAAATTTGAACCGTGGAAGAGGAAAACCACAGTTCTAGTTATCTGGCCTCCACCAGAATCTTTTAAACATATATATTTGTGTCTGAACACTCACAGACACACTCAATTTTTTTTTTTTTGGGGGGGGGGGATATACTAAAAGGTTAATAGATGGGTATTTGTACAGTCTGACTGAGGAAAAAAAAAAAAAAAGGAGGATTTAGATGAAAAAAAAGGATTTTTCCTGGCCAATGAGACCTGGGGATAAGTCTAGCAATTTGAGCAGCAGCAGCACACAGGACTGTAATGCAGTGTTTGTTGGTATAACCACTGCGTCTCCTATACAGACTGCCTGCCTGACTGATATCTGGTATGGATATTAGTCCTGAGAAGGACTGTTTGTTTGATTTGGCAGGCTTTAGAGACCCTACACTACCTATTTCGCAGTATAAATCTCTCCCTAGCTCAGCAGCACTCTCCCTACACCGTCTGATGCGGAGCGACTGTGTCCAAGATGGCGGCGCCCGGTTTTAAATACTCGAGGTGACACTGTGCGGTCAGCCAATCACTGTAATGCCCACAAACAACATGGCTGCGGCATTACAGTGACTGGCTGGCAATCCCTGCATGTTCATTGGGTCTGTAAAGAGCGCCAAACATGCAGGGCAGAGACCCGAGCTCCCGCCGAGCAACCCTGGAAATGGTCGGTGCTCGCTGAACATCCCGAGTAGTGAGATGCTCGGGTGAGTACCGAGCAGTGTCGAGCATGCTCGCTCAACACTACTGTAGACTTTTAATCCTGATCAGCTTCAGTGCAATAAATACAAGCTAGAAAGAGGCAATAGTTGGTCTCCTGGGCAAAGAGCTGGAAACAAAAGTGTTCATATCTCAAGAACGCCTAAAAATCTTAATAAGTAGTAAATTCCAAAAGCGCTTACAAGCACTATCCAACAATATCCATCTATGAAGATGGGAAAAAAACCTTTAACTCTTGACGGGGTAAATAAAATTCAAAAACCAAAGGTAGAATTGCTGTTCTTTTTTTCTAAATTTTACACTTTTCACCGTGTTGCACAAAGAAGTTTGAATTTTATCATTTTTGTATGACTGCAGTTGTACTTAGCCACAGAATACAGTTTTTATCTTGTTTTTTATTTGTATGCAATAAATACACTGAGAAAATATATTTCTTTTGTTTTTGTGTCGTTATATTCTGAGAACCATAAGTTTTCCCTTTTTCAGTCAGCAGAGCTGTATCAGGGCTTCATTTTTTTGCAGGATGAGCTGTAGTTTCCAATTATACCATTTCATAGTACATACAGCTTTTTTTGTTTTGTTTTTTGTCATTTTTAACACACTTTTTAGGGGGCAGAAAAAAACAAAAATAAACAGCAATTCTAGTCTTTATTTCTTTTATTTAAACACTGTTCACCATTCAGTAAAATTGGTTTGTTAACTTTATTCTGCATGTTAATATGATTATGATAATAGAAAATTTAGATTGTTTTTAGGTTTTACTACTTCTGCTGTTTTCTGGGGCTATTTTTGGTTATTTACATACATGCTGTGGGTCCAGCATATCTTCTTATGAAAAAAGAGTTCCCACAAACATTTTTTTCTCATTGCAATTGTCTTTTTGATCACTTTTCATTTTATTATTGGGTTGAGAAATAAACATTGTTTTTATTTTTACTTCTTACAACTTTGATTATTTAAATAAATAATGATATAATTTCATAGTATGAGTCAGAGATAGAATGTCAGAGTTGGAAGGGACCTCTGGGGTCATTGTGTCCAACTGTCTCGCAAGGTGAGGGAAAGACTAAGTGCACAACGACAGGAAGAGGGGGAGGAAGCCCAAACACTAGGGAAAGGGAGAGTGGAGACCCCTAGGCAGATCTGACAACATCCCGACACCCCTAACGTCCCTAAATAGGTTCCACATCTATCGCCGAGCAGGATACCTAATCCCTGACTGCCCCTAGCGATAGGCCCTATGTAGGGGGTGAGCACTAGTCAGCCCCCACTGCAACTAAAGGCAAACAGATAAGCAGACAAGGGAATACACTTAGCTTAAGAAGACACCAGAGAGATCACGCCAACTATCCTCCAAGGGAACTCCAAGAAGACACTAGCCGAGTTCTAGTACTTCAAGTCTGGACAGAGGAAAATAGAGCTATCACCGGAGACTCTCTGGAGAGACTGAAGGTATTTAAACATCCAGCAAGGGTGTGTCAATTAGCAGCAGAAGGTGGAGGTCACTGCTAGGTCCTAGAGGGAGAAGCATATCACTACATTACAGTGATGAAAAGATCAAGAAGGTGCCTGCTGAGCCAAGCACAATGACCTTCTACAGCTGGATCAAGAAAGACTGTCTGTCACACCTGACACACAGGTGACACCAACCCCCTGCTCAATGCAGGATTCACTAAACCATCTCAGACAGAAGTCTGTCCAACCGATAGGCTTGTGGTGACACCCAATGTATATTATTATTTTTTTTATGTTTTACAGCTTTTGCATATGAAAATAACTTTTTTTTAAAAAAAGTCCCTTTTTGTTGGTCGCCATATTTTGAGAGCTATAATTTTTTTATTTTTTTTGGTACAGAACTGTGTGGAGACATTTTTTTTGCATAATGAGCAGCAGTTTTCCTTAGTACCATTGGATACTTACATTTTTTAATCAGTTTTTATTAGGCAGGAAGAACATAAACTGCTATTCTGAAAATGTTTTTAAATTTTTTTTATGCACTGAGCATTCACAATGCAGGATAAATAATGTTACAGTTTTATAGTATGTGTCATGGATCCAACAATTCCAAATATGTGGATTTTTTGGAGACATTTTTCTTTCAAATGAAAACAATTTTTTTAAATGGGAGAAATGGGATTTTTGTGGAATATTTTTTACATTATTTTAGATACTTAAAAATATTTTTTGTAATTTTTTTCTACAATCTTAATTGATCCTAAAAGGTAAATTCAACATACAAACCTATGTTCCCTTAATATGCTACAATACTTACGTACTGCAGTGCACTATACTTGCCGGTCAATATTGTATTAACGAGCCGCATATTAATAGCTACTTCTGGCGGAATCTAATAGGTTATGGTGTATTAGTCAGTCTATTGTATGACTGCAGCAATGTTTAGTTTACCAACATATTTGACTTATTTTAAAACTATATTGAGTTCAGGAGAAAAAAAAAGGAACAATGAGAGATATTTAAAATTTCATTATGGTGCAGACACCACCCGGGCCTGTCTGGTGAGACCTGGCCATTATCATGGCCTATCTAATGAGGCCCCAGTAAAAAAAAAGTTTGGGAAGTCCTGGTCTAAATAGGAGGCTCTTAACCTGATGTTCATGTTATGTCACTACAGGACATTTGCATTGTCTTCCTGATGTGACTTTATTAGGTGCAGCACAGTGTATGATCAGAGTCCTAAGAGGGAAGAGGGGTTAATTATCCTAGAAGCAGTTCATAACACTAATCTGGACCAGGGTCTTTTAACCTTATTATCACGGGAGAAGCCTCAGACATTTTTATCCACTATGATGGCCACTTCCCCCACTATTCTATCAGCAGAATAGTGAGTGCAGCTCTGGGGTATAATACAGGAGGTAACTCAGGATCAGTAATGTAATGTATGTACACAGTGACGGCACCAGCAGAATAGTGAGTGCAGCTCTGGAGTAAAATACAGGATGTAACTCAGGATCAGTACAGGATCAGTAATGTAATGTATGTACACAGTGACTGCACCAGCAGAAAAGTGAGTGCAGCTCTGGAGTATAATACAGGATGTAACTCAGGATCAGTACAGGATCAGTAATGTAATGTATGTACACAGTGACTGCACCAGCAGAATAGTGAGTGCAGCTCTGGAGTATAATACAGGATGTAACTCAGGATCAGTACAGGATCAGTAATGTAATGTATGTACACAGTGACTGCACCAGCAGAATAGTGAGTGCAGCTCTGGAGTATAATACAGGATGTAACTCAGGATCAGTACAGGATCAGTAATGTAATGTATGTACACAGTGACTGCACCAGCAGAATAGTGAGTGCAGCTCTGGAGTATAATACAGGATGTAACTCAGGATCAGTAATGTAATGTATGTACACAGTGACTGCACCAGCAGAATAGTGAGTGCAGCTCTGGGGTATAATACAGGATGTAACTCAGGATCAGTAATGTAATGTATGTACACAGTGACTCCACCAGCAGCATACTGGGTGCAGCTCTGATCAGCTGCTAGTCAGTGTGGTGATTACGGGTGTGGTGGCTGCAGATCCTGCTGTGAGCTCCTGATCTCTGAGAAACCAACACCTCTCCACCTGGGGACCTGCTCTCTCTCTTTCCCAGGGAGGGAGCGGGTTTCTGGGATGAGTGAGGGAGCCAAGCCCCAGGCTTCTGCTTCCCGAACCAGGCCGGCGGGGGGCAGAAGAAACCAGCAAACGGCCTGCACATCAGAGGACTCGGGGGTGAGACGCTCCACCAGGAGTCGCAGCAATGTGGCTCCTACTCCCCCCGGCCTGTGGAGACCCCTAGAAGCCGCAAGGCTTCCAGCATGGAGGAAAAGCCTGACAGCGGCGTGCATGATGGCGCTCCTTCCGGAGGAAAGCTGAGTGCTCACGGAGGTGAGGCCGA
Source organism: Phyllobates terribilis (assembly GCF_046119375.1). Taxonomy (NCBI): domain Eukaryota; kingdom Metazoa; phylum Chordata; class Amphibia; order Anura; family Dendrobatidae; genus Phyllobates; species Phyllobates terribilis. The sequence continues at coordinate 45,138,579 of NW_027362764.1, read as the reverse complement.
CCTCCCTGAGGGGGGGTTGGGCGCCGCAGGGACCCCGGGAGTCTGTGTCCACCTATGCCTCCCGGGTCATGATCCACCTCCGTGAGTATGAAGATGCCAGTAATCTCATCAGGAGGCTCCGGGAGGAGCTTCGCTGCACAAGCGCAAAAGCTGCAGGGGCCTCCAAACCAAGGAAGGCCAAGCTCCAAGCCGAGGTAAAGCGACTGACCAGTGAAATTCATCTCCTGGAACTTAGGAAAGCCACCATCTTAGAGCAGAGTGGTCCTTTCAAAGAAAAACGTATAAATGAAGACCGCTTTAGAGAAATGGCTGATACCAGAGAGCAAAGGCAGATGGGGCTGCAGCCTGAGAGCCAGGTGGATGATGAGAGTGATGATGACCAGCAGGAAGCCCCACCTGGCAGCCTGCAAAGTCACCCGCAGCCCACGTGCAGCGAGCTCCCTGCAGGACAGGCGACAGTGACATCCGGTCGCAGTTCTGCCAGTTCTGGGGAGGACAGTGACAGCAGCGGCCAGGGAGGGGCGCTAATGGCGGAGATTAAGCTCCTGGAGTCCCCAGTGTGCCTCCAAAACTTCCATCTTGGTGACGATCTACCAGAAGAGGCACCTGAGGGCCACAAAAAGGCAAAGAAGACCAAGCCAAAGCTGCAGGAAGCGACAAGCTATGTATATGCCCCCCTCCCTGTACCCCCTGAGTCGGCGGCAGGCTCAGCTCGCTGCATAAGCCCCATTGCCCAGCCCAGCCCGGGTTCTGCTGTGGATCCGCTGCAAAGGCGCGGGGAGATTGCACAGCGCGGTAGTGAGGCGCAGAGCTCCGTCTCTGCTTGTAGTAGTGGGGACGGAGCAGGAGGTGCATCAGCCGAGAGGCAGGACAGTAAGGGCGGCCCGGCGGCCCGGCGGCGGGCGTTCCGTCAGGCCACGATGCTGTGGTGCGCTCCTCAGTGGGAGGGGGGAGCAGCCCGGTGTCGGGGGCAGCTCCGGTAGTCTCGGCACCTCTGAATGCCGATCAGCGGCACATTATACCAAATGCCAAACAGCGGAAATTACCGACCGATGATGTGGAGGGCACACATAAGACCAGTGGTGAGGTCGCCTCCAGTTCCATGGAGGTGACTGAGCCCCTTATGCCTGATGCGGAGGTCAAAATGTCATCCGCCATTGTTACTGGCCCAGCAGGAATGAATGTGGTGGTGGGGGTGAATGAGGCTAATTCATTGTCTAGTGGTGTGGTTGCTGGTTTGGTGGAGGGTGAGATGGAGGTGGGTAATGGTGATACTGTTGGGGCTGATGTGGTCACTGGTCCGGTTGCTCCCCCGGGGGTGGCAACACCTGTCAAGAGTTATGCCAGTGTCACCTCCGGGGCAAATAGGGCATCCTCCTCGTCTCCGGGCTTTGGGAACGGCATGTTGCAACGGCGCCTTCTGGAGGCTCTAAAGAAGGGGGAGAGATCACTAATGGTAGAGGGTCGAGAGGTTGATCTATCCTTCTGGATAGAGAGGCATGGCCTCGGGGCCTTCCGAGAGCAAAAAGGGGGGGATACAGGGTGGTCCCTCCCAACAGCCGGGCCAGGCAGTGTGCGTAGGAATGTGGTCCGTCTTCGGTGGAGGGGCAGTGATGCATGTCCTCCAAGGTCTAAAGTTGTGGAGCTCCTGCTGAGGATGGGCTTCAAGGCGATTGACATCTACGCCTTGATACATCCCTATTCCACGCCTGAGTTTGATGTCAGCTTTGTTCGGCCGGAGGGGCTTGAGCTCTTCTGGGCGAATTATGAGTTGGCAAAAAATGAGCCCGGCTGGCGAGACTTTGCCATTCAGGCAGTGTCTCGCCAAAACCAGATCAAGAAAGTGACCGTGATGACTCGTAACGAGTCGCTTTCTTGCTATGACATCATGACGTGGCTTGGTCGGTATGGAGAGGTAGTGGAGATGCCAAAGAAAAACCGCGACGAGTTTGGTATCTGGTCAGGGGCCTGGACGTTTATGGTAAAACTTAAGCGTTCAGGTGGTACGGTTGCCCACATTCCATCGTCTGCCTTCCTGGGTAGGGATCATATCCTGGTCTTCTACCAGGGGCAACCGAAGCTCTGTCACAGGTGCGGCGACCCCACACACTTCAGTGCAAACTGCACCGTGCAGAAATGCGCGTTGTGTGGGGGTGTCGGCCATCTTGCCGCCTCTTGTGTGGAGATTAGGTGCCACCTGTGTGGTGAGTTAGGTCACACATTCAGCCGTTGTCCTCGCTCCTTTGCTAATGCAGTCGAGACCCCGGTGGGAGTAAGCTGTGAGGCCGATTCTGCTGGGGAGGGGACTAGCAGGGGTGGGGGAGCTGAGGGGCCAGGGAAGAAAAGCAATAAAAAGACGCCTGCCCAGCTGAGGCGTCTAGACAAGCGCAGACAGGAGAGGGAGCGGGGCAAGCCCCAGACTACCGGGGCAGCCCCTGTCCTGGATGCCAGTCTTGCTGCTGAGGCCCCGAGGGATGATGAGTTGGATGAGGAGGTCAGGAGGATCCACAGGGAGGAAACTGCCTCTGCCTCAGAATCCTCCCATTATGAAAGTATGGATCAGGATAATAAGCGGTGGCTAGAGAACAAGCGTAAGCTCGGCACCAAAAAGAAGAAAAAGAAGGGAGATAAAACATCTTCTCCCGCTCTGACCAAGGAAGGTAAAATCGACTCCCCTCTGGTTGCTCTTTCTAACCGGTTCCAAGCCTTTGATAACATCTCTTCCTCTGAGGAGGAGGCTGAGGGTGAGGTTCCGGCTTCAGCGGAGCTTACAGGGGGCGCCGAGTCTCCTTCTCCTGGGGATGCAAGGTCCTTGGGGGGAGGGACTGGCTCAGAGTCCGGAGACGAGGACGAGAAAAGAAGGAAAAATGCTGGAATGGACACCTCTGTGTCATTAAAGAGGGGGAAGGATTCCTCCTCTGAGGCAGAGGATAAGGGGAGTGGGAAGAGGAAAGCCATCTAACTCAATCAACAATGATGGCGGTACCCACTCCGTTGACGCTGGCGTCCATTAATGTCGCCAGCATTAAGTCAAATATGGCTAGATTTGCGGCCTTTGATTTTCTCAGCCGGGTTTAAGCTGACATTTTCTTTTTGCAAGAGACCAGGCTGCCAAATATGGCAGAGGTGTTTATAGCTAAGAGGGAGTGGAGACTCGGGCCCTCCTATTGGTCTCTTGCGGCCGAGCCGTATAGCGGAGTGGCGGTCCTTTTTGCCGCACCGGTAGAATGCCGACGGGTTATTGAGTTAGAAATGGGGAGGTGCCTGATATTAGATGTCCTCATGAAGGGACAAGAGCTCCGGCTCATTAACATCTATGGCCCCCAATCTAAGTGGGACCGGAAGTGTCTCTTTATGAGGATCAAGCCCTACCTTTTTACCAGTCGGCAGGTCGTCTTTGGAGGGGACTTCAACACTGTCACGAGGCCCCGGGATAGAGGAGGTTCCAGAGACAAGCTGACTTATGATAGCGTCGCCCTTAATAGTATAGCTAGTGAGACTCGCCTGGTGGATGTCCACATCCGGCACACCGCAGGCCACGAGGGGTTCACCTATCATAGAGGTAACTGTAGGTCCAGGATAGACAGGTTTTATTTAAAGGAGGAAGCCGTCTCTTCAGCAGTATCTGTTGTTGAGGTGGAGTTCTCCGATCACTGTTTGATTTTGTTTTCCCTGAATGTTACAGAGACCCCCCGGATGGGAAGAGGCTTTTGGAGGCTCAATTCGTCTCTCTTGGAAGAAGCGGAGATAAGACAGTCCTTTGAGGATTTTCTTCAGAGCCAGGTACCCTTACTGGATCTTTGTAGTAGTAAGTCAGAGTGGCGGGAGATGTTTAAGAAAAGGGTGGCGAGATTCTTCCGCCAGCTCTCGAGCCTCAGGAGCCTGGACAGGTATCGCCTGTATCAGGGCCTGAGGAGGAAACTCGAGCATCTTGTCTCAACTGGAGGTAGCCGCGAGGAGATCTCCAGAGTGAAATCTTTGCTAATGAGGTGTCAGTATGATAGACACGCATCTTTGGTTTTTGAGAGGGATTACGGGAAGTACCGCTCGCTCGACCCTTACAGAAACTGCAAGATGTCAGTGAATAGTAAAGTTGTTACAGGACTGGTTGACACTGCGGGGTCCCTGAAAAGATCCAGATCAGGGATCCTGGAGGTCATCAGATCCTTCTACTCGCACCTCTTGGGGAAGAGGGATCTGGATTGGGATGAGATGTCGGCTTTTCTGGCTGAAGCCGTCCCCGAACCAGGGGTAGACCCCTCTCTTGTTGTTTTGACAGAGATGATCAGGGAAGAGGAAGTTAAGTTGGCGATTGAAGGGCTTGCCCTAAAGAAATCTCCCGGTCCAGATGGCTTAACATCTGAATTCTATAAGACCTTTAAGGACGCCTTGGTTCCCCTCTTGACTGAGGTATTCAATGAGTGTCTTTCCTCGGGCACTCTGCCAAAGTCAATGAGGAGGTCTGCCCTGATCATCTTGTCAAAGGGTAAGGACCCATCTTGCATTGAGAATTGGCGTCCCATAGCGCTTCTCAATGCAGACAGGAAGGTTTTGGCAAAGGTGCTGATTAATCGGCTGGTGAAATTTGCACCCCAGCTCCTTTCGGGGGCCTAGCATTGCTCTGTTCCGGGCCGCAGTACAATTAGTGCTGTACTCTGTGTCCGAGAGGCGGTGGAGCAGGGTAGGGCTGGTCACTGGAAGGGGTACATGCTGTCATTGGACCAGGCAAAAGCATTTGATCGGGTTAATCATGAGTACCTCTGGTCTGTCCTTCTGAGGTATGGCCTGCCGGGGGGGTTCGTTGATTGGCTTAAGACCTTGTACGCTGGAGCAGAGAGTTTCCCGCTTGTGAACGGTTGAATTGGCAGCTCTTTTGAGGTTGGGTGTGGTGTTCGCCAGGGTTGTCCCTTGAGCCCGCTACTGTACGTGTTTGCGATTGACCCACTTCTTAGGAGGTTGGAGCGTGGACTGTTGGCTGGGATCGGGATGGACCGGGCAGCACCGGAAGCCACTCTGAGAGTGGTGGCGTATGCCGATGACGTCACCGTTTTTGTTTCCTCTGATGGGGAGGCAGAATGGCTGATGTCAGAGGTAAATCGCTACTCGGAGGCATCCGGGTCTAAGATCAACCGGGATAAGTGTGAGAGTCTCTGGCTGGGAGGAGGAGATCCTGGTTTTGATCTGTCGGAAACCATTCCAGAACCCAAAGTCTCTGCAAAAGTTCTTGGCATCGAATTTGGCCAGGGGGATTACCCCAAACAAAATTGGGACAGCAGGCTAGAGATCGCCACTCAGAAGGTGAACCAATGGAAGGGTTGGTCTTTGACCGTAAGGGAAAGGGTAAACCTGATCAAAACTTACCTGCTCCCTTTGCTGATCTATCTGGGCAGTGTGTGCATCTTGCCGGAGCCTCTCTGGACTCGGGTCTACAGTTTGTTCTTCCAACTGTTATGGGGGAATAGACTGAACCTGGTCAAGAGGGAGGTTACTTACCGTACGAGGAGACTAGGAGGGTTGAGTATGGTCAACCCTGTGGTATTCCTTGTGAATACCTTCATTAAGATCAATATTGCAAACCTCTGGAAAGAGAAGGCTCCTCCGTGGGTATTCTCCTGTAAGGGATGGTTTCAGCCTTTCTTCCAGGAATGGGAGACAGGAGGGCAAGTGAAGGATCTCCGTACACCGCATGGACATCTCCCGGCTTACGCTACCGTGGTTCTGAAGGTAATTCGCCGGTGGGGTCTGGGAATGTGGGAGGTCAGGACTCTGCCAAGGAAGCTCCTTGACAAAAGGGTTCTGTTGACCCATTTTCAGAGGCCTCTGGCGCTCAGGGATTGCCCAAGTCGGGATCTTGGGGTGGGTCTGCATCTTTTGAAATCTATCAGGATCCCCTCGAAGGTTTGGGACTTGGCTTGGCGCTGCTTCCATGGGAAACTGTGTGTGAGGGACAAACTGAAGTGTAGGAGCTCTGAGGACAGGAACTGTCCTTGGGAGCATTGTGATACCATGCTTGAAAGCATGGACCACTTCCTGCTTCATTGTCCCTTTAACACAGAGGTGTACAACAGGGTGGGCGCCTCCATTGGCTGGCCCCGGCTGGCCGGTCTCTCTTATGCGGAATGGGCCTATGGAGCATTCGGGGACCTGGGTGGTCGGGACCACTGCACCTTATTTCTAGTTAGCGCAGTGGTTAGGTATCACACGTGGAACGCACGGTGCTTAGTATCGACGCAGCGGAAAATCCTCCCAGTGGACGATGTGTTTAGGACCATACTCGGTGACCTGGTGAAGGTGCGCTCTCTGGAATATGAGAGCCTGGGTACACGGAGGGCCGCTCTCCTCTGGAGGGGCTTTTCTTTTAGTGTGGCGGGAGGCAGTTCACATCTAAGCAACAGCTCTGGGAGGGTATTCTGTCCTCATGCAAAACAATTAAAGCAGAAACCATCCAAAACCTGACAAATTCAATGGACGAGAGAGTTCAGAAGCTCCTTTCGAACAAGCGGTCCAATGTGCAAATGTAACATCACCTAGAATAAAGTTTTGAGTTGAAAACTGTCTGATTTCAGTTTGTAATAACCTGCTAATGCTTATAATTTCAAAAATGCCCATTTTTTTGTTCTTTATTAAAATGAAAAGGTTGAAAACTCTGCTGTGCATAATAATTTGGAACATGCATTTTGAGTGCAGTTTGAGTTTTTTATTTTTCTAAAAATATACTGTTATCATAGGCAGTTTGTACAAAAACCTTTCAATTGTACTCTAATAGTTATTTGACTGGAAAATTACAATGACTGCAATTCATATAGGTAATTTGGGAAAATCTGAGAAAATATTATTTGCATAATAATTTGGAACACAGTGTAGTGCTTTTGGAAGTGTGTTTTGGGTCATTGTCCTGCTGGAAGACCCATGACCTCTGAGGGAGACCCAGCTTTCTCACACTGGGCCTAACATTATGCTGCAAAATTTGTTGGTAGTCTTCAGACTTCATAATGCCATTCACACGGTCAAGCAGTCCAGTGCCAGAGGCAGCAAAGTAACCCCAAAACATCAGGGAACCTCCGCCATGTTTGACTGTAGGGACAGTGTTCTTTTCATTGAATGCCTCTTTTTTTTTCCTGTACACTCTATGTTGATGCTTTTTCCCAAAAAGCTCTACTTTTGTCTCATCTGACCAGAGAACATTCTTCTAAAATGTTTTAGGCTTTCTCAGGTAAGTTTTGGCAAACTCCAGCCTCGCTTTTTTATGTCTCGGGGTAAGAAGTGGGGTCTTCCTGGGTATCCTACCATACAGTACCTTTTCATTCAGACGCCGACGAATAGTACGGGTTGACACTGTTGTACCCTCAGACTGCAGGGCAGCTTGAACTTGTTTGGATGTTAGTCGAGGTTCTTTATCCACCATCCGCACAATCTTGCGTTGAAATCTCTCGTCAATTTTTCTTTTCCGTCCACATCTATGGAGGTTAGCCACAGTGCCATGGGCTTTAAACTTCTTGATGACACTGCGCACGGAAGACACAGGAACATTCAGGTCTTTGGAGATGGACTTGTAGCCTTGAGATTGCTCATGCTTCCTCACAATTTGGTTTCTCAAGTCCTCAGACAGTTCTTTGGTCTTCTTTCTTTTCTCCATGCTCAATGTGATACACACAAGGACATAAGACAGAGGTTGAGTCAACTTTAATCCATGTTAACTGGCTGCAAGTGTGATTTAGTTATTGCCAACACCTGTTAGGTGCCACAGGTAAGTTACAGGTGCTGTTAATTACACGAATTACAGAAGCATCACATGATTTTTCAAACAGTGCCAATACTTTTGTCCACCCCCTTTTTTAGGTTTGGTGTGGAATTATATCCAATTTGGCTTTAGGACAATTCTTTTTGTGTTTTTTCATTGAAGACAAATTAAATGAAGATAATAATACCAAAGAATTTGTGATTGCAATCATTTTCACGAAGAAACTGAGTATTATCTGACAGAATTGCAGGGGTGCCAATACTTTTGGCCACCACTGTACACAGTGACTGCACCAGCAGAATAGTGAGTGCAGCTCTGGAGTATAATACAGGATGTAACTCAGGATCAGTACAGGATCAGTAATTTAATGTATGTACACAGTGACTGCACCAGCAGAATAGTGAGTGCTGCTCTGAAGTATAATACAGGATGTAAATCAGAATTAGTACAGGATCAGTAATGTAATGTATGTACACAGTGACTGCACCAGCAGAATAGTGAGTGCAGCTCTGAAGTATAATGCAGGATGTAACGCAGGATCAGTACAGGATCAGTAATGTAATGTATGTACACAGTGACTGCACCAGCAGAATAGTGAGTGCAGCTCTGGATTATAATACAGGATGTAACTCAGGATCAGTACAGGATCAGTAATGTAATGTATGAACACAGTGACTGCACCAGCAGAATAGTGAGTGAAGCTCTGGAGTATAATACAGGATGTAACTCAGGATCAGTACAGGATCAGTAATGTAATGTATGTACACAGTGACTGCACCAGCAGAATAGTGAGTGCAGCTCTGGAGTATAATATAGGATGTAACTCAGGATCAGTAATGTAATGTATGTACACAGTGACTGCACCAGCAGAATAGTGAGTGCAGCTCTGGAGTATAATACAGGATGTAACTCAGGATCAGTACAGGATCAGTAATGTAATGTATGTACACAGTGACTGCACCAGCAGAATAGTGAGTGCAGCTCTGGAGTATAATACAGGATGTAACTCAGGATCAGTACAGGATCAGTAATGTAATGTATGTACACAGTGACTGTACCAGCAGAATAGTGAGTGCAGCTCTGGAGTATAATACAGGAGGTAACTCAGGATCAGTAATGTAATGTATGTACACAGTGACTGCACCAGCAGAATAGTGAGTGCAGATCTGGAGTATAATACAGGATGTAACTCAGGATCAGTAATGTAATGTATGTACACAGTGACTGCACCAGCAGAATAGTGAGTGCTGCTCTGAAGTATAATACAGATGTAAGAATCAGAATTAGTACAGGATAAGTAATGTATGTTCTTTTTATGCAGATTATATACAGATTTACATACAAACTGTACAACAATGCTTAATGATGTACATACTCTTTAAAAAAAATTAGTTTGCAAAAGTCAAGCACAAAGTCAATCTTAAGGATGTAAATTTAGAAAGTGACCAAGATAAATTATCATAATGCAGAAGAATAACAGTTAAAAGTTGTATTAAAAATGCCCATCCCCATTCCCTAATTCAGGTGAAGTGTTCGTGTCTGTATACTTGACAGGAAATTTATTTTGCTGTCGCAAAAAGTAATTAACCTCCACTGAGACAGAATTGTATTACTGGGAGTCGTTCTCCCATGCAAAGAGTACTACATGAAAATGTTACAGGCCATGAAGCAGAAAAAGTACATTTGTCTGTGTTTTAAAGTTACATTTTACTGATCTTTATTAAATCAACTTCATTTATTCATGGATTTTTCTAGACTAATATTACTGTACATGTTCTAGATAAAATAAATGACTGGGTTTGAGTGGAGCATCAAGAGGTCCACTCACTGTCAACATTTTCATTACCTTGAATCATGTAAAAACATTCACCAAGGATGCATAATGATAGAAATTGTAACACCTCACTGGAAACTAAAAAAAAATAGATTGAGATAAGAAGGTCCAGAAAAGTCTAAAGGAACACCCCAAATCCATGACCCACAGCCAGACATGACCCGTGATCTACACCACCTCTGTGTGAAATCAGATGGTCAGATGGAGATAGCACTGTCAAAAGATGGCTACTGGAACATCTGAAATCAAAGGACTTAGAGACACAAGTAATCCATGAGCTCCACCTTACAATACAGATTTAAACAAAGATTGAATCATCTAGAGTTTGCTAAAGGACAGCTCAATCCAAACAGGACGGTCTAGTGAGGGCTAGAGAACATCTCAAACCAAATAACCCACAGATAGGCATTACCCAAAATCTACACCTCCAATGATGGTCAGACAGCAGGGTTTAGAGATGGCAAAAGGACAACTCAATCCATAGGACCCACAGGCAGCTATTACCCATGATCTACATTTCCAATGGCAGGGTCAGAAAAAGTTAGAAGGGTACAGAAATGGCTGAGGGAACATCTCAAACCAAATAACCCACAGATAGGCATAACCCATGATCTACACCTCCAATGAAAGTAAAACAGGAGGGTCTAGAGATGGCTACAGGACAACCCAATTCAAAGGACCCACAGACAGACGTTACCCATGATCTACATTTTCAGTGGCAGGGCCAGACAAAGGTAGAAGGGTATATAGATGACTACAGGAACATCTCAAACCAAAGAACCCCCAGATAAGATTAACCCATGATCTACACAAAGACAGTTTTAAATAAAGATTGAATCATTTAGAGGTGACTAAAGGACAACTCAATCAAAAGGACCCACAGACAAACATTACCCATGATCTACACCTGTAATGATGGTAAGACAGGAGGGTTCAGAGATAGCTACAGAAAAACCCAAACCAAAGGACCAAGAAACTGACATTAACCATGACCTACATTTCCAATGGCAGTGCCAGACAAAAATAGTAGGGTACATGGATAGCTACAGGAACATCTCAAACTAAAGAACCCACAGACAAAAGTCACCCATGATCTACACCATAAACGGCAGGTTTAAACAAAGATTGAATCTTTTAGAAATGGCTAAAGGTCACCTCAATTCAAAGAACTTACAGACAGATATTACCCATGATCTACACCTAATATGATGCTAAGAAAGGAGGGTCAAGAAACAGCTACAGGAAAAACCAATCCAAATGACCCAGAGACATTACCCATGATTTACACATTTAATGACAGTAAAACAGGGGAGTCAAAACATGGCTACCAGACATCCCAATCCAAAGAACCCAGAGACAGACATTTCCCATAATCTACATTTCCAATGGCATGGCCAGACAAAGACAGAAAGGTACAGCAGCATCTCAAACCAAAGAACCCATAGACAGACATAACCAATGATCTATACCACCAATGACAGAGTAAGAAAAGAGGGTCCAGAGATCATCCTAAATCAAAGACCCAATACTAAAGATAACCCTTGATCTATACCAGTTCCCTGAGAAAAAAGGGGGTCAGAAAAAATCACAGGGCTCATCGCAAGTCAAAACTAACTGTAACTGTGGCTAACTAATAATGTGGACACACATGATCACTGATGAATTTGACAAGGAGCTGAGTCTAAGGAACTGTACATTCCTCATCCACAATCATGTTGCAGTGGTTACAATCCCTGTGTTATGCTTAGTTAGCACCAATGAGTGACATTTAGAAAGGCATATGGAAATAACCTCAACATAGAGGTAGAGGGTCTCTAATGCCATATATTGAAAATAGCAATCCTAAAGATCAATATCAACTCTTTTGTTACGGATCCGGGTGGTGGAACCTCTGTGCTTCGGTGCAAGGAGGGACCAGAGGGGTGTAACTAGGTATCAACTCGGACTGACCAAGGTCGCACGGCGGCTCAATCGTCTCCGTCAACCAGGGAAGGACCGAGCAGAGGGACCAGGTGCTACTCTGCGCCAGTCCTTATATGAGAGCAGGTGACTCTCACGGGTCAGAAGGCAGGAACTGACCGGTACAGCTGATGAGCACGGCAGGCAGGCTGACGTCTGATCCAGGTAGATGGACTGGCAGACACCACAGGTAACTGGCAGGAGCCTCCAGGTAGGCTGGCTGGTAGGCACGGCAGGTGACTGGTGCGTTCTCCGGGTAGGCAGGCAAGCCTGGCCCATAGACAGACTGACGGGTTTGGACCGTAGGCAGACCGTCGGGCTGGAGAGTGTACTTGGCTGGCGAAGACAGGTAGTCAGGCTGGCGGACTGGACTGGTAGTCAGGTTGGAGGACAGGACTGGTAGTCAGACTAGCGGACTCGACTGGTAGTCAGGCTGGCGGACTGGACTGGTAGTCAGGCTGGCGAACTGGACTGATAGTCAGACTAGCAGAGGGACCTGAGGGCTGAAGCAGAGTTTAGAACACAGAGCTACAACCTTGCACGGCACCTCCATTTTGGAGGTGGTGCCTTTTATATGAGAACTGCTCTGGCCATTGGCCGGGGACTCCTTAGGGCGGCGCGCGTGGCCCCTTTAAGAGGGAGGGAGAGCGGCAGCAGCAGGAGAGCCGGAAAACGCCGGGCCAGGAGCGCGAGGGTAAGGCGTATCTGCCTGTCAGGGGGCAGAGACGCCGATGCTACATCTTTAAAGCTTTTTTTCATGTGATTTAGGATAAGATGCCAAACCTTAAACTCCACTTGCAAAAACGTGTTTCAGGGTATTACCCCTCATCAGTGCAAACAAGTTGAACTGGTTAACTGGGTGAGAGGCCTCTGACAGGGTGTCTCATGGATAAAGTTTTTCATTGTGGAAAGCGACAAGTTTGGATAGAGAGAATTACATGCCATGCAATCCTGGAAATATTCTCTTCATTGAAAAAGAAAGAAAAAATCAACATGCTAAAGAGCCAAAGGTCTCCAACCCAGCCAACCAGTTGTCCTGCTTTGCAATGATGATGGGTAAAAAACCCAAACATGTGTCTGTAAATGGAGTTTCAAATGGAATTTCTGGTTTGAATGAATATCCTATATCATGTGGCAAGGCTCTTTATAAGGTAAAAATTGCATGGCTTATAACTCTCCCTATGCCACCTTGACACTCTAAACAAGGAGAAACTACCTCTTAGATGTCATGAAGAAATGCAAGCATTCCTAATATGCAATATCAAGGCAGCCGACAGATCTAGCAATCGCCAAATTGCCAATTGGACCAGTACTTTAATAATGTTGAGCAGCGCTCCATGCTTTTCTGTGGTATTTACAAAGCATCGCTATTTTTATATAATTTGATGATAGTTTTCATATCTGTGGGGTCGAGGCTGGCTGAGTTTAGCAAGTGGAGGTCAGGCAGAGAGGAGCAGGTAGAAGAACATTAGCTGAAAAATCATCCGAGTCAAAATGATAAATAACCTGAACAAAAACTCAAGAAAACACCTGGAAACTGGAACCAAACAGACCTCATTGCTCGGCACATGGTACTGTAGGACGGGTTCTTATAAATCCTGAGGCTGAATTTTAGGCATTTAGTTTGCACAGGTTCATGTGCATGACCCATGAGCTGTCAGGATTTCTGTTGCCTTCTACAGTTTGACCACTAGTGGCCACTATTCTTCACTTTCATAATTGTGCTGTTTTTGTGGTCTGCAATTACCCTTTACCAAGATGGTGGATTCTGAACCCATCTTGTTTCCTGTTTGGGCCTACTTAAAGCCACATGGATCTCTCAATCATTGCTCGAGTAGTGTATCTAGCTGTTAGCCTAGTTTCAGCCTCCAGCTCCTGAACATCCTTACCCAGACTGTTCTAATTTACCTACGGTTTGTTTTCTACAACTCCTTGCTATCTCCAAGAACTTCTACTACCACTTTCTGTTCCTGCTTGTGCTCCTTGGGCCACTGGTTTACAGCAGTGCTACGCCAGTATCGAAACACGTCCTCTTTGGAGTCTTGAGGCCGTGTGCCCTGTTGGAGGTTCTTCTAAAGCCAAATTGTAATTCCCCTGTGTTGTCTTCCCCTTTTGTCTTAAGAGAGCTAGCGGAGGTTGACTAGTGCTCATCTCCTTCCTTCCCCAGCTATAGCCTTACGCCAGCGATAGTAGGACGAGGCACGTGATCGGCGACAGGTGCGGAGGATGTATAGGGATGTTAGGGGGAGACAGGGTGACGCTAGTCCAGAATAGGAGGTCACCCCCTTCCCTAGTGTCTGGGCTCCCTTTCTCCTCTGTGTTGCAGTCACACCTGGCGTGACATGCATATATGCAAACACCAAAAACAAAATACACGGCATTTGAAAATCAGACAACTAATAATGTTCAAATTTTTGGACAAGCTACACAGGAGCTACAGAATATTGTGCAAGATCTAAGCAATAACATTGTACTGCACTCTGAGCAGATCCTTCAGTTACAAAATCAACATATTACTCTGGCCCTTCCACTCCCTCCTTTCAAGTTTGGTGGAGAAAGTGACAAATTTTGTGGATTCATCAACCAGTGCAGATTGTTCTCTGGTGCACAGCCTGCTCACCTCCATACTGACTGCTCAAAAGTATTGTGTATCATTATGACACCTAAAGCTTTGGCTTTGGCCAGTCTTCTTATTGAAACTCATGATGATCGACTTAGTGATCTGGAGGCTTTCCTAGCAGCCATGAGCCAGGTGTTTGATGACCCTAATCATTGTGCAACAGCTTCAGCTACACTGATGGCGCTACATCAGGGTAAACGCTCTGTTGCAGAGTATGCCACAGAATTCAGACTTATTATTGGAATAATGCTGCAAAATTATCTTTTTTTAAGAACAGACTCTCTAGCGTACTCAAAGACGAACTAGCCTGGGCCAGTGCTCCCACAAATTTTGATGACTTCATTCACCATTGTATTCATATAGACAACCGATTACCAGAGAGAAGATTGGAAAAGTGGAATTCAAACTGGTCCGGCAACAGTAATCGTTATCTACTGTTACGCTCGCGCCCGGACTGACTGGCGTGAGCGTGATTAGTGATCCCACTGTGCCATGAACCTAGGAGTGCCTGGAGGGGCGTAACTAAGTATCAACCCGGTCCGACCAAGGTCGCACGGTGGCTCAATCGACTCCGTGAACCAAGGAGGAGCCGAGCAGAGGGACCAGGTGCTACTCCAGGTCAGACCCCGGTCACAGCTGTTGGCCCACACTGGGGAATGCAGGAACAGGCAGGTTAGACTGGCATACAGACAGGTGGGTACTGGTAAGCACGGCTGGTATGCAGACAGGTGGGCACTGGCAAGCACGGCTGGAGTGCAGACAGGGAGATACTGGCAAGAACAGCTGGGGAGCAGACAGGGAGGTACTAGCAGGTTGGAGCGTAGGCTGGATAGGGTCCAGTACAGACTGGGAGACAGGAATAGAGCCGCAGATGTGGTAGACAAGCAGGGCAAAGCGAAACGGCCGGAGCAGAGGACAAGGCAGAGCAGAGAGGTACCGCCGGTGCGGTGAGCAAGCAGAGCAGAGGGAATCCGCTGACGCGGTAAGCAAGCAGAGTGGAGCGAAACCGCAGGTGCGGTGGACAAGGCAGAGCAGAGAGGAACCGCCGGAGCGGTGGGCAAGACAGAGCAGAGGGAAACCGCTGACACGGTGAGCAAGCAGAGCGGAGCGAGACCGCAGGTGCGGTGGACAAGGCAGAGCAGAGAGGAACCGCCGGAGCGGTGGGCAAGACAGAGCAGAGGGAAACCGCTGACACGGTGAGCAAGCAGAGCGGAGCGAAACCGCAGGTGCGGTGGACAAGGCAGAGCAGGACGGGGCTGAAGATGCAGGCATAGAGGACAGGGCTCTGTTCACATGGAACAGACTGGAAAATGCAGGAAGATGGCTAGAACACAGGAAGTAGATATGGAGGAAGGGAAAAGGGACAAGCAGAACCAGATACACACAAGGTACTTACTATGAAGTAGCGAGTGGACACAAAACTCACAAACAGAAGTACAGAGACAACGAGTTGGAGTTAGGTGCAGGTTCAGATACTGCAGGAATAGGGAAGATACGGACATAGAGACAAACAGGTAGCAGGCTAGGATACAGTTCAGATAGGAACTGCTACTACAACGAGATACAAGAACGAGCCTGGGTATACAGCCCCCAGAGTGGCAGAAACAGACTAGAAGTCAGAGATAACAGGCCTGGGTATACAGCCCCCAGAGTGGCGGAAGAGACTAGAAGTCAGAGATAACAGACCTGGGTATGCAGCCCCCAGAGTGGCGGAAACAGACTAGAAGTCAGAGATAACAGGCCTGGGTATGCAGCCCACAGGGTGGCAGAACCTGACAAGATAACAGGCCTGGGTATGCAGCCCCCAGGGTGGCAGAAACAGACAAGATACAGGAAAAGACCTGGCAACTCAGAGGCAAGGAGCACACTGATAGTTAGAGTTGCTCAGGCACCTCCTTCTGGGTGGAGGGGGTTTAAATATCCAGTGACTCATAGCAATAGGCTGGGGACGCATTAGGAGTGCGCCCACCGCAGCTATAAGAATCAGGAAGAAACCGGGCCGCCGCCCTAAGCAATCAGACAAGAGACATGCACACAGCATGAACTGGAGCAAGGTTTGCAGGCTGGACTGGCAGGTAAGATTGCGGTTTTGCATAGTGGAAAGTGGTGCACTATGCAAGCACGCCGCCAGGGATGTTACAGTACCCCCCCCTTTATGCCCCCTCTTCTTCAAGCCTGCAAGTGTCTTCTGCAGAGAATTTGGAGGCCAATCCTTATCTTCAAGAGGATTACCTCTTCTGTCCATTAGAGGAAATGAAACTGGTCTCATCATCTTGGTGACTAGGATGCTTCCTCCCATCAAGCCATCTTCAGATGAAGTGGGTGAAGTACCAGGAACAGCACACAGAAAAGTCTCTCTCCATTTGTTATCAGGTAGCACCCTGGTGGATTCAGGAGACAACTGGAGGTCCTCCGCCTGGTTGGAGGGGTGCAGAGACTCGGGGGTAATCACTGCTTCGAAGTACACTTTGCCAAGCTTACTGGATGAAGTGGGAGGCGTACCAAGTACCAGGTGTAGGAAAGTCTCTCTCCGTTTGTTATCAGGTAGCACCCCGGAGGATTCAGGAGACAACAGGAGGTCCTCGACCTGGTTGGAGGGGTGCAGAGACTCGGGGGTAAACACCGCCTTGATGGACGTACAGTGGTGGCCAAAAGTATTGGCACCCCTGCAATTCTGTCAGATAATACTCAGTTTCTTCCTGAAAATGATTGTTATCACAAATTCTTTGGCATTATTATCTTCATTTAATTTGCTTGCAAGGAAAAAACACAAAAGAGAATGAAGCAAAAATCAAATCATTGATCATTTCACACAAAACTCCAAAAATGGGCCAGACAAAAGTATTGGCACCCTCAGCCTAATACTTGGCTGCACAACCTTTAGCCAAAATAACTGCGAACAACCGCTTCCGGTAACCATCAATGAGTTTCTTACAATGCTCTGCTGGAATTGTAGACCATTCTTCTTTGGCAAACTGCTCCAGGTCCCTGATATTTGAAGGGTGCCTTCTCCAAACTGCCATTTTGAGATCTCTCCACAGGTGTTCTATGGGATTCAGGTCTGGACTCATTGCTGGCCACCTTAGAAGTCTCCAGTGCTTTCTCTCAAACCATTTTATA
Source organism: Phyllobates terribilis (assembly GCF_046119375.1). Classification (NCBI taxonomy): domain Eukaryota; kingdom Metazoa; phylum Chordata; class Amphibia; order Anura; family Dendrobatidae; genus Phyllobates; species Phyllobates terribilis. The sequence continues at coordinate 45,121,305 of NW_027362764.1, read as the reverse complement.
GTGCTTTTGGAAGGTTGTTGTGGGTCATTGTCCTGCTGGAAGACCCATGACCTCTGAAGGAGACCCAGCTTTCTCACACTGGGCCCTACATTATGCTGCAAAATTTGTTGGTAGTCTTCAGACTTCATAATGCCATGCACATGGTCAAGCAGTCCAGTGCCAGAGGCAGCAAAGCAACCCCAAAACATCAGGAAACCTCCGCCATGTTTGACTGTAGGGACCATGTTCTTTTCTTTGAATGCCACTTTTTTTTCCTGTACACTCTATGTTGATGCTTTTTGCCAAAAAGCTCTACTTTTGTCTCATCTGACCCGAGAACATTCTTCCAAAACGTTTTAGGCTTTCTCAGGTAAGTTTTGGCAAACTCCAGCCTGGCTTTTTATGTCTCGGGGTAAGAAGTGGGGTCTTCCTGGGTATCCTACCATACAATCCCTTTTCATTCAGATGCCGACGGATAGTACGGGTTGACACTGTTGTTCCTCTTCGACTGCAGGGCAGCTTGAACTTGTTTGGATGTTAGTCAAGGTTCTTTATCCACCATCCGCACAATCTTGCGTTGAAATCTCTCGTCAATTTTTCTTTTCCGTCCACATCTATGGAGGTTAGCCACAGTGCCATGGGCTTTAAACTTCTTGATGACACTGCGCACGGAAGACACAGGAACATTCAGGTCTTTGGAGATGGACTTGTAGCCTTGAGATTGCTCATGCTTCCTCACAATTTGGTTTCTCAAGTCCTCAGACAGTTCTTTGGTCTTCTTTCTTTTCTCCATGCTCAATGTGGTAAACACAAGGACACAGGACAGAGGTTGAGCCAACTTTAATCCATGTTAACTGGCTGCAAGTGAGATTTAGTTATTGCCAACACCTGTTAGGTGCCACAGGTAAGTTACAGCTGCTGTTAATTACACGAATTAGAGAAGCATCACATGATATTTCAAACAGTGCCAATACTTTTGTCCACCCCCTTTTTTAGGTTTGGTGTTGAATTATATCCAATTTGGCTTTAGGACAATTCTTTTTGTGTTTTTTCATTGAAGACAAATTAAATGAAGATAATAATACCAAAGAATTTGTGATTGCAATCAGTTTCAGGAAGAAACTGAGTATTATCTGACAGAATTGCAGGGTAGCCAATACTTTTGGCCACCACTGTATGACCAGATTTATTAGAGACGGAGGGTCCTTGCTTTAGGACCATCTTCAGACTGGTTTCAGAGATGACATGTTTGTAAGGCGGGATAGGACCTGAAGCCAGATCATTGGTACAATCGTCGAGACTGTGTGGGGACATCGCCTCTGCTTCTCTTCCTTCGGAGACTTCAGCGCACAGCGAGTCAGCGACTAGCAGATCTGGTGAAGAAGAAGAAGAAACTGCTGACTGTCCTGAAGATATGGGGACTGGACACCCCTTGTACCTTAGCAGTCCCCCGGGGTACACCATGCAGGATCTCCAGACCTGAGTGGGCACTAGATATCTCGGCTCTGGACGACCTGTGGGTAAGCCAGTCAGCACCAGGAATGTGAACTTCTTCATATGTAATGCTCCAATCTGGAGCTTAATTTGTACAGACATATTTTGACTGTTTCTGAGTAGGGCTCATCCTTCTGCTGACAATGCCCAAACCAGCTTCTGGAGTTATCGGATTGGAATCAGACACCGACTCTTCAAGGCTTTAAGCCCGAAACTTCCGGTTAATCCGAGGCCTTCACTTGCCACGCAGACAGTCATGGTTATCTGTGGAGAGGAAACACTAACGCCAAGGGCAGCCTCTCCTACAGGCCTAATGTCTTGGGATTCTTCAACCTTCGCTGGACAAAGACCATCAGGGGGTCCCAAACCACCACAGCGGGACCGCAATCCGATTTTGTGACTGAGTTATGGCTTCTGCTTTGCCTGACGAACATAGTCATCCTTCATGGATTCTGTGCGGAAAGCTGCCTCTACAGGCTGGGGAACAGGAGGTCTTTGGGAGGACAGAACCTGGTGTGACAGTTTACCTCTACGCCTTGCATGTCTGGACTGCCTCTTGAGGTTGGGAAGAGAAGTATTCTGTGGAGCATAGTCATCCTGTGTGGATTCTGGGTGGGCAGCAGTCTCTTCGGGCTGGAGGACTGGTAGGCTGCCTACACACATTACCCATCGGGGCTGCTCCGGGATATTGGGAAGGAAAGCTTTAGCAGAGGCTTCAGGATTAGGGTCTTCGAAGACCATTAGAAAGGCCACCAGGAAGGCCTGCAGGTCAAAGACGATAGGATCCCATGCTTCCCATAGGGGGGTAATCCATTTCAAGGCGTCACCCGCTAGGTAGGACATGATAAATGCCACTTTAACCCGATCGGTAGGAAAATAATGAGCATAGAATTTGAAATGCAGCATGCATTGCTCCACAAATGCACGGCTTCGTTTTGGATCCTCATAGTACCGTGATGGATCCGCAGGAACGAGTGCTGATAGATCCATTTGGGCTGGTGCGTAAATCGCCTGGGCCATAGCTTGAGAAAAAAAATTTTCTTGGTGCACGTATTCACCAGACAAGGATTCAAAATGTTTCTGAGAGCGAAAGACCGTGGGGCTCAATGGGAACCATGGCCTGAGCAAACTGTTACGCTCGCGCCCGGACTGACAGGCGTAAGCATGATTAGTGATCCCACTGTACCATGAGGAGTGCCTGGAGGGGCGTAACTAAGGGTCAACCCGATCCGACCAAGGTCGCACGGTGGCTCAGTCGACTCCATGAACCAAGGAGGAACCGAGCAGAGGGACCAGGTGCTACTCCAGGTCAGACCCCGGTCACAGCTGTTGGCCCACACCGGGGAATGCAGGAAAAGGCAGATTAGACTGGCATACAGACAGGTGGGTATTGGCAGGCACGGCTGGTATGCAGACAGGTGGATACTGGTAAGCACGGCTGGTATGCAGACAGGTGGGTACTGGCAAGCATGGCTGGTATGCAGACAGGTGGGCACTGGCAAGCATGCCTGGTATGCAGACAGGTGGGTACTGACAAGCACGGCTGGTATGCAGACAGGTGGGTACTGGCAAGCACGGCTGGAGTGCAGACATGGAGATACTAGCAAGCACGGCTGGGGAGCAGACAGGGAGGTACTAGCAGGTTGGAGCGTAGGCTGGATAGGGTCCAGTACAGACTGGGAAACAGGAATAGAGCCGTAGATGCGGCAGACAAGCAGAGTAAAGCGAAACCACCAGAGCGGAGGACAAGGCAGAGCAGAGAGGAACCGCCTGTGCGGTGAGCAAGCAGAGCAGAGGGAAACCGCTGACACGGTGAGCAAGCAGAGCAGAGCGAAACCGCTGGTGCGGTGGACAAGGCAGAGCAGAGAGGAACTGCCGGAGCGGTGGGCAAGACAGAGCAGAGGGAAACCGCTGACGCGGTGAGCAAGCAGAGCGGTGCAAAACCGCAGGTGCGGTGGACAAGGCAGAGCAGAGAGGAACCGCCGGAGCAGTGGGCAAGACAGAGCAGAGGGAAACCGCTGACGCGGTGAGCAAGCAGAGCAGAGCGAAACCGCAGGTGCGGTGGACAAGGCAGAACAGAGAGGAACCACCGGAGCGGTGGGCAAGACAGAGCAGAGGGAAACCGCTGATGCGGTGAGCAAGCAGAGCGGAGCGAAATCGCAGGTGCGGTGGACAAGGCAGAGCAGGACGGGGCTGAAGGTGCAGGCATAGAGGACAGGGCTCTGTTCACATGGAACAGACTGGAAAATGCAGGAAGATGGCTAGAACACAGGAAGTAGATACGGAGGAAGGGAAAAGGGACAGGGCTCTGTTCACATGGAAGTACAGAGACAATGAGTTGGAGTTAGGTGCAGGTTCAGATACTGCAGGAATAGGGAAGGTACGGACATAGAGACAAACAGGTAACAGGCTAGGATACAGTTCAGACAGGAACTGCTACTGCAACAAGATACAAGAACGAGCCTGGGTATGCAGCCCACAGAGTGGCGGAAACAGACTAGAAGTCAGAGATAACAGACCTGGATATGCAGCCCCCAGGGTGGCAGAAACAGACAAGATAACAGGCCTGGGTATGCAGCCCCCAGGGTGGCAGAAACAGACAAGATACAGGACAAGACCTGGCAACTCAGAGGTAAGGAGCACACTGATAGTTAGTGTTGCTCAGGCACCTCCTTCTGGGTGGAGGGGGTTTAAATATCCAGTGACTCACAGCAATAGGCTGGGGACGCATTAGGAGTGCACCCACAGCAGCTATAAGGATCATGAAGTAACCGGGCCTCCGCCCTAAGCAATCAGACAAGAGACATGCACACAGCATGAACTGGAGCAAGGTTTGGAGGCTGGACTGACAGGTAAGATTGCGGTCTTGCATAGTGGGAGGTGGTGCACTATGCAAGCACGCCGCCAGGGATGTTATATCCACCTGTTTCAACAACCAATCACACAGACTTTGAGATAAAGAGTCTGGAGTTGAATCCAACCAGGTCGACAACCTATTATAATGTGAAAGTGTTGAGAGAAAAGAAAGGAGACTTTGGGAAAATCAGTGTTTTTATTGTGGCAAGACTGACCACTTTCTCGCCAGTTGTCCTCTACTACGTAAAACAGTGGTAGTGGATTCCAACTTTTCAGTCGAAGAATCAATCTTGTCTGAACCAGCGCCTCCAGTGAATGCTGTCATACATTAAATTTCTTCTCTTGCTCCTAACATTAAAAATGAAAACAAGGACTCTCATTGCTTCATTTCTATCAAGTTTCAAGTTGATTCTCAATGGATTTCTACATCTACCATGGTTGATTCAGGAGCAAACAGAAAATTTTATGGACATCTATTTTGCAAAGGAACATGGATAAATAATTCAAAACAGACTTTCATCTATTTTCATGGAAACTGTTGACAGATCTCCACTAAATTCGGGACCAGTGGATTAAGAGACTGAACCCCTAGAGATAGTTATGGAACCTAATCACCATGAGTTTTTATCCTTGCTACTAATCTCATCTCCATATTTTCCAATAATCCTGGGGTTGCCATGGCTACAGACTCAAAATCTCACAATCAATTGGGGAACCAAAGAAGTGTCTTTTCCTTCTGTTGTTCACTCCCCACAGGCTTCGCTAAATGAAGAAGTTGTAAAGGATCTTGAACAATCTTCTAATCTACCATTTATATTTAAGGAATTTGATGATGTAGGTGACAAGCAAAATGCTGACAAACTCCCTCATCGGCCGTATGATTGTCCAATTGATCCCTTACCTGGAGCAGCAATACACTTTAGAAGCATTAACGCACTGGCTGAGCAGGAATTAAAAAAACACTCAAGGAATAAATTGATGAAAATGTAGCTAAAGGGTTTTTTCGTCCATGTTCATCACCAGCAGGTTCACCTATATTTTTTGTCAAAAAGAAAGATTCCATATATTCAGAATCCAACATCATGGTAAAGGGCAATTGCAGAACAGAACAGCAGCCTCAAGTGGTAAGGAGTGAAACTGCAGCACAATTATTAAAGTGAACAATAACAGCCACTAGTGGTCAAACTGTAGAAGGCAACAGAAATCATGACATGAGCAGAGCTAAGCAATGCAGGAGGGCAGCAGCCGGGAACAGAACACCTGGCAGCTACAAAGGTGAGAGAGCAAGTTATTACAGCCACAGCCAGAGGTAGTCTATCATGTATATCATCTCTTCAAGAAAGAACGGTCCAGAAGTGGCTGCAGGAATATCCAAAATCAATGACCCACAGCAAGATATAACTCGTAATCTACCATTTTATCGGATAATGGAAAAGACAACTGCAAGGTGCCCAAGCAAGGTAGTCGTAGGCGAGCTGTCGGTTGTACTCGCTTTGGCACCCTACAGACAGGGTGCGTCCCCATCCTGGTGTGCTGCTGTGTATGTGGTGTTTCCCACTTACTTCCGGCCCGCAGGTCTATTCTGACTCCAGGAATTCCTCTTCTGGAAATAGGGCAGAAATCAATCCAGGGGACATGGAATTCAAAAAAACAACCAAACCTTTACTTGGTGACTGGTAGTATTTACAGTAGTTACAGGCAGATGTAAAGGATAAGGCCCAACGGGTTTTCATCTTTCCCACAGGTACCGGATACAAATTCAGCCCTGGTTTCCGATCTAGGTAGAGCATCCCTCTTGCTAATTTCTCTATCCCTAGGGATTCTTCTCCACCATTGGCAATACATTTAGATTCCATCTCACTCCACCTCTGAGAGTTTGAGTCCAATATCTTCTGCAGCTTCGCAGACAGAATGTGTCTCCCAGGCCCTGGCATCTATCTCGAGGTTCCCCGGTCAGCAAAGAGGACTCGGTTGGAGGGATTCTCTGGCAATCCCCTGCCCAGGATTCTAGGCCCATGTTGTCACTAGCAGCCCTGAACTCAAGCCTGCTGCTTGTCACCTCTCTCTCTCTCAACTCACTACTGCCACCCTCTACTGGGCCAGCCATTACAGTTAACCATAACTAGGCTAAACTGCAGCCCCAGAAGGTTCTACCTACAGAATAACACATTTAACCCCTTAGAGTGTCAGGGAAAAGATCATCGCCTCCACCACTCCTACACAACCACAGCATTTTCCTTAGCTGATCCTAGACCACATAGTGACTTTACTTATGATAAACTGGGATTACTTGGAAATAAGATATGATTCTGAAGACAAATTCTTTCATTTTGAAATGTCCATCAATCCTTTCTGATTTGGAAATTCTTATCCTAAGGGCAGGATCGCACAATTGTTTTCTCTCCATCCAAGAAAAACGGGCCAATTATTCTGATCAGACTCTGATTGGATTTTGATCAGAGAGGCAAAAAATGTTCTCAGAAGTGGGGAGAAAAAAAAGTTTTGCCCCCTCTTTATTCTGTTAGTCCGTGAAAACTGGACTGCACTTGGATGTCTTCTGGATACGGTCCAATGATTTTCATGGACCCATTTACTTGCATTGCCGATTTTGACACTAGGATCACAATCGAACATGTCTCTCATCCTTTTCCTCTGACCACTCAATCCATGGAAAAAATCAGACATGTGCACAGCCCCATAGAATATCACGGGTACGAGTGCTCTCTGTGAAAACCATGTAGAGCACTCATCAAACGTAACATTTAGCCTATATGAAACCAACCTCTTCATTTGAACACTTTAAATATGAAACCCTAAAAATATTGCCAAGTTGATATGTGGGTCAATAGACTAATGAATTGGATCTTGTAAAAAAAAACTTGCCTTGTAATGTACCAAAAAGAACATGCACTATTGAGGCATATAAGGGCAATAGAAATATAGCATCCCTTAACAAATAAGTCATCAAGACGTAATAACTAGTTTTGAGCGAGCATGCTCGACACTGCTCGGTACTCGCCTGAGCATCTCACTACTCGGGATGTTCGGCGAGCACCGAGCATTTCCGGGTTACTCGGCCGGGAGCTCGGGTCTCCGCCCTGCCTGTTTGGCGCTCTTTACAGAGCCAATGAACATGCCGGGATTGCCAGCCAGTCACTGTAATGCCGCAGCCATGTTGTTTGTGGGCATTACAGTGATTGGCTGGCCGCACAGCGTCACCTCGAGTATTTAAAACCGGGCGCCGTCATCTTGGACACAGTCACTCCGGATCAGACAGTGCAGGGTCAGTGCTGCAGAGCTAGGGAGAGATTTATACTGTGAAATAGTTAGTGTAGGGTCTGTAAAGGCTGCCAGATCAAATAAACAGTCCTTCTCAGGACTAATATCCATCCCAGATATCAGGCAGGCAGACTGTATAGGAGACGCAGTGGTTATACCAGCAAACGCTGCATTACAGTCCTGTGTGCTCCTGCTGGTCAAATTGCTAGACTTATCCCCCGGTCTCAGGGGCCAGGAAAAATCCTTTTTTTTTTCATCTAAATCCTGTATTTTTTTTTTCCTCAGTCAGACTGTACAAATACCCGTCTTATTAACCTTTTGGTATTTCCGCCCACCCCAAAAAAAAAATTTAGTGTGTCTGTGACTGTTCAGACACCAATATATCTGTTTAAAAGAGTCTGGTGTAGGCCAGATAACTAGAACTGTGGTTTTGCAGTTCCACAGTTCAAATCTCTGTATTATCCACCTTTTTGCCTTTTTTACATAAAAAATAAAAAAATTGATTGGCTCGCTCAGTGTTCAGACACAAATATATCTGTTTAAAAGATTCTGTTGTAGGCCAGAGAAATAGAACTGTGGTTTTCCTCTTCCACGGTTCTAATCTCTTTTTTATTACCCTTTTTCCATTGATAGTGCGAGTGTAAGCTATTTTACTTCATTTACAATGGGCAAGGCGTGTGGCAAGGGACGTGGAACTGGACATTCTGGTGATGGTGCGTGTAGAGGACAGGGCCGTGGCCAAGGTGAAATGTGTCACAATTAACAGCCACATCTTCTCGCTCCCACTTCTTGACCGAATTACTAGGGAAGCACATTACAACACCAGTATTGCAAACTGATCAGTGTGAACAGGTTATTAATTGGATAGCAGATAATACTTCCAGTTACCTGGGCACCACCACCTCCGGTCTGTCTTCCACACGGTCAAGTTTTAGTAGCTGTGAGACTCGACCGCATACTCCTCCTCACCCTGATGCTCCTTCCTCCCACCATGCCGAGTGTCGTCAGGCAGAAACTGATCCCACACTTGGACACTCTGAAGAGCTGTTCACTGGTCCATTTCCATATTTGTGCCCCTCGCCAGCTCCGCTTGAAGTGGTGGAAAAGGAGATCCCTTGTAGCGATGCCCAAAAATTTGAACAGCCACGGCCAGAGGAAGTCGACGCTGGCAATTTGTCACAAGAGGTGGATGATGATGAGACACAATTGCCACGAAGTGAGGAGGAGGATCATGGTGCGCAAGTGGAAGAGGAGGAGGTGGTGGATGATCTAGTAACTGACCCAACGTGGCAGGAGGACACGCAGAGCGAGGCCAGCAGCACACAGGGGGAGGGAGGCAGAGTACCCCAACAGGCAGGAAGAAGCAGTGTGGTGGCCGCACACAGAAGGCGGGCAACGGTTCCCCGTAACACCAACACGAGGGACGTTGCCAGTACAACCGGTAGGTCTTCCAGAGTCTGGAATTTTTTTAAAGACTCTGCTGATAACTCCAAAAAGGCAATTTGTACCACCTGCCACTCCAGCATCAGCAGGGGTGACAAAACTACCAGCCTGACCACCACCAGAATGATCAGGCACATGGCAGCAAAGAACCCGACTTTGTGTGGCGAACCCCAGGGTCCACGACCAGTGTCAGCGGGTGTCACCACTGCTTCTTCCACTGTTGAGCGTGTAATAGAACCCCCTGTTGTGCATGCAAGGCAATCCCCTGTCCATACTGCATGCAAAGATGCCCCCTCCTCTCAGTCTTCACTTGTTATGGCAGTTTCTCAAGAAACAGCATCAACGTCCATGTCCACGTCCCACCGCAGCGTTCAGTTGTCCATATCCCAGAACTTTGAACGAAAGTGCAAATTCGCAGCCAACGCCCCACAGGCCACAGTCCTAAATTCGCACATTTCACGACTGCTTGCGTTGGAAATGTTGCCTTTTAGGCTGGTGGAGACGGAATCCTTCCGCAACCTTATGGCGGTAGCAGTCCCTCGGTACTCGGTCCCCAGCCGAAACTATTTTGCCCGGTGTGCCATCCCCGCACTACACAAGCACGTGTCCCAAAACATCTGCCGTGCCCTCAACAACACAGTTACTGGGAGAGTCCACCTGACAACGGACACGTGGACAAGTGCTTGTGGCCAGGGACGGTACATCTCCCTGACGGCACACTGGGTAAACATAGTGGAAGACGGGACCCAGTCGGACCTTGGGACGGAACACATCCTCCCCACACCGAGGATTGCGGGCCCTATATCAGTCAGAGTTTCCCCCACAGTGTACAGCTCCTGCACATCCTCCTCCTCCTCATGTTCAGCCTCCATCTCAGATATCACCACATCAGTTATAAGCTGGAAGCACTGCAGTACTGCCTCAGCCAAGCGGCAACAGGCTGTGCTGAAACTCATAAGCTTAGGTGATAAACCTCACACTGCTTGTGAGTTGTGGACAGCTGTCAAAGAGCAGGCAGATCTGTGGCTGAGACCGCTGAACCTACATCCAGGCATGGTCGTGTGCGACAATGGTCGTAACCTGGTGGCGGCTCTGAGGCGAGGTGAGATCACACACGTTCCATGCCTGGCTCATGTGCTTAACCTCGTGGTTCAGCGGTTTCTTAAATCGTACCCCGAGTTGCCAGATCTGCTCATCAAAGTACGCCGCCTGTCAGCTCATTTTCGGAAGGCAGCTACAGCTTCCGCCGCCCTTGCTGTGTTGCAGCAGGGTTTGCAGCTTTCGGCACACCGACTGGTGTGTGATGTCCCCACACGTTGGAACTCTAACCTCCACATGTTGCAAAGGATTTGTGAGCAGAAGAGAGTGTAGCACCCCGAGGGCTCGGCTGCTACAGGGGTATTGCACCTCAAACCAGAGGTGTGATATTCCACTCCCGGGTAAGGATGGAGTGTGGACCAGGACTCAGTAGCTGCATGCACCACACACACCCCATTTCCGAGGGACAGCTCAACGGTGCTCCCACAAGATAGAAGTGCAGGCACGACAGCATCTGTCCCTGACTGGAGTAGGGAGGGGAAAGTACACCCAGTGGTGTAGGAGCAGATAGGGGTGGGTCTCTGGGCATAGGCAGGAGCCCATTGGTTGCTAGTCACCTGGGCTCGGGTGTTAGAAGGAGGTATATAAGGTGGGCACCATCTTAGGACAGAAGTCAGTTCAGTCAGGAGGAGCTCAGCCAGAGAGGGCTGACAGGGAGCTGTGGCTCAGTCTGGGCCCAGCTCCTGAGGCAGGCCTAGAGTGGAAGCCAGAAACAGCAGAGAGAGAGAGAGGAGAAGGAACAGAAAGTACAGTAAGAAAGGAAGCAAGGAACACAGAGAAAGGCCCAGAGACACGAAGACAGAAGGAACCCCATATGCCCAGGAGATACAGGGTGAAGGGTTGGCAGAACAGGGTACCAGAACCCAAATTGGTGGAGGCAACAGATTCCTCAGCCAAAACCGGAGGTTGTGACCACATCTTGGTGCGACCCCTCACTACATCCACCAGGAAGGCATACCATATAGGGTCAGGGACGCAGAGATCAGCGTGCCCAGAGAAGGCCCGAGAGAGCTGGACAAAGGTGGGTCACTGGTGGGGACGGCCAGAGAAAGGAAAGGAAGGGAGCCCTGTGCCACGCTCTGGAATTGCCTGGGAGTTGGTCGAGTCCCTTGCCTGGTGAACGCAGCACGGCTCAGGCGGTCCCTCATGTGCACAAGTGACCAGAATAACAACCGTGAGTAAAGCTTTGGAAACTGCAATTACAAGTCTCTGTGTTTCATCGCCGCACCAGCACCATCAGTACTGGGACACTCACACCATCACTCCCATCATCCACATTAGCTGCCCTGAGGCAATACTTCTCCCGTGGGGAGTTATCCCATACTCGGCTGCGCAAACAACATCAGCCTCAGCGGTCGGCAGCGCAGCGGCGGTCTCCACTGACCGCAATCCACGGGTGGCGTAGTCGGACAATTACAATACCAATAGACTGCCACTGGTTTGACCGCCCTGGGCACGGACCGGGTCACCGCCACGGAGGACTACAACCCCCAGCGATCCGGCTCCGGGTATCCCCCTGCACAGCACAGGCCCAGGGGGCGCGTCAAGAGCAGTTGTGGAGTACCAGCTGCAACAAGACCTTCGATATTCAAGTCAGACTCCACACATAAGACCTCAGGAGTGGACCTGGATGTCTGACATATGTACCATCCTGAGAAACTTTGAGGAGTCCACCAAGATGGTGAGTGGCGATGATGCCATCATTAGCGTCAGTATCACACTTGTCTGTCTTTTGCAACGCTCTCTGCAGAGAATTAAAGAGGAGGCATTGCAGCCAGAGTATGATGAGATGGATCAAGAAGCCGTAATGGGCGATTACACACAGCCCAGCCTCATCTCATCCCAATGTGCATTGGGGGACAATGAGGGAGAGGAGGAGGAGGAGGAAGAACAGGAGCTGGTATCATGCGCTGTAGACGGTAGTACCTGTGCAACTGTCATACAGTCTGTTCAGCGTGGGTGGCCTGAGGACAGGGGGGAGGAGGAGAGCATGGTCAGTCGTCATCTTGGTGAGGACACGGATGTCTTGCCCGTTACCAGTCTGGCACACATGGCTGACTTTATGTTACGCTGCCTTAACCTTGACCCTCGTGTTGTGAAAATGTTGGGTGACAGTCATTACTGGTTGGTGACACTTTTAGACCCCCGCTACAAGGATAACTTTCACTCTCTTATTCCTGAGGTGGAGAGGTCTACAAAAATGTGGCAGTACCAGAAGGCCCTTGCTGCAGAACTGTTAAAAAAAATTCCCATCTGAACACGCTAGCGGCAGAGGTCACAGTTCATTGACCAACCAAGGCGTACAGGCGAGAGAGACGCAACTCCAATCCAGCAGAAGCAGGGGAACACTGTCAACATTCTGGGACAGTTTTTTGAGACCCGCCCAGCTTACAGGCCCTGAGGCACGGGGTACTCTCACAAGGAGTGGAAAGTTTCATAAGATGGTGAGGGAGTACCATGCCGACCGTACCAGCGTCCTCCGTGATTCCTCTGTGCCTTTTAATTATTGGGTATCCAAGCTGGACACTTGGAATGAACTCGCTCTGTACGCCTTGGAGGTCCTGGCCTGCCCTGCCGCTAGTGTGTTATCAGAGCTTGTTTTTAGCGCCGCTGGGGGAATTATAACTGATAAGCGCACTCCCCTGTCAACTGACATTGCTGACAAGCTGACCCATATCAAAATGAACAAGGGCTGGATTGGGCCAGACTTCTCATCACCACCAAATGACAGCAGAGTAACATAAAGTAAAATCCACTGTGTTATTTTGGGAGGTGTATTCCCATGCACCGCTTCACACCCACACATGGGTATACGCTTCCTCATTTCGGCTGTTTTTTGCTCTTCTCCTTATCCTCAGCCTCCACCACCACTATACCACCAGGGTGACCGTGGTCCGTGTTGCCAGCATTGCAACTTCCTCCGTGCTAATTTTTGGCAGCTTTAGCTTGGAAGGCATAGGCAAAGACTATGGGAGACACACTCCGCAATAATGGGAATAATGTTTTTAATATGTTGTACTGCATGGCTCTTGTAAAGGGCATTAAAATCATCTTTTTAAGCTACTGCGACCTCCACATCTCTTCCAAGGGGCATTAAAATCCTCTTGTTAAGCTACTGCAACCTCCACGTCTCTTCCAAGGGGCATTAAAACCGTCTTGTTAAGCTACTGCGACCTCCACATCTCTTCCAAGGGGCATTAAAACCGTCTTGTTAAGCTACTGTGACCTGCACGTCTCTTCCACGGGGCATTAATATTGTGTTTTTATTCCACTGCGACCTCCACCATTCTTCCAAGGGGCATTAAAACCGTCTTGTTAAGCTACTGCGACCTCCACCACTTTTCCAAGGGGCATTAAAACCATCTTGTTAAGCTACTGCGACCTCCACCACTTTTCCAAGGGGCATTAAAACCATCTTGTTAAGCTACAGCGACCTCCACGTCTCTTCCAAGGGGCATTAGAACCGTCTTGTTAAGCTACAGCGACCTCCACGTCTCTTCCAAGGGGCATTAAAACCATCTTGTTAAGCTACTGCGACCTCCACCACTTTTCCAAGGGGCATTAAAACCGTCTTGTTAAGCTACTGCTACCTCCACGTCTCTTCCAAGGGGCAATAAAACGGTCTTGTTAAGCTACTGCGACCTCCACGTCTCTTCCAAGGGGCATTAAAACCGTCTTGTTAAGCTACTGTGACCTCCACGTCTCTTCAAAGGGGAATTACAACGGTCTTGTTAAGCTTCTGCGACCTCCACCACTTTTCCAAGGGGCATTAAAACCGTATTGTTAATGCACTCTGACCTCCACGTCTCTTCCAAGGGGCATTAAAACCGTCTTGTAAAGCTACTGCGACCTCCACGTCTCTACCAAGGCGCATTAAAACCGTTTTGTTAAGCTACTGTGACCTCCACGTCTCTTCCAAGGGGCATTAAAACCGTCTTGTTGAGCTACTGCGACCTCCACCACTTTCCCAAGGGGCATTCATATTGTCTTTTTATTTCACAGCGACCTCCACCATTCTTCCAAGGGGTATTAAAACCGTCTTGTTAAGCTACTGCGACCTCCAACACTTCGCCAAGAGGCATTAAAACCGTCTTGTTAGGCTACTGCGACCTCCACCACTTTTCCAAGGGGAATTAAAACCGTCTTGTTAAGCTACTGCTACCTCCTCGTCTCTTCCAAGGGGCATTAAAACCATCTTGTTAAGCTGCTGCGACCTCCATGTCTCTTCTAAGGGGCATTAAAACCGTCTTGTTAAGCTACTGCGACCTCCACCACTCTTCCAAGGGGCATTGATATTGTCTGTTTATTCAACTGCGACCTCCACCATTTTTCCAAGGGGCATTAAAACCGTCTTGTTAAGCTACTGCGACCTCCACCACTTTTCCAAGGGGCATTAAAACCGTCTTGTTAAGCTACTGCAACCTCCATGTCCCTCCCAAGGGGCAAAAAACCATCTTGTTAAGCTACTGCGACATCCACGTCTCTTCCAAGGGGCATTAAAACCGTCTTGTTAAGCTACTGCGACCTCCACCACTTTTCCAAGGAGCATTAAAACCGTCTTGTTAAACCAATCTGAACTCCATAGCTCTTCCAAGGGGCATTGAAATTTTGTTTTTAATTACCTCTAACCTCCACGACTCTTCCAATGGGCATTGCATTTCCTCCTAATTTTAGTCAGCTTTTGCTTTTCAATGCATAGGCGAACACTAAGGGAGACCCACTCCCCAATAATGGGTAGAAGGTTTTTAGTATGCTGTAATCCATGTCTGTTTCAAGGGGCATTGCAATTCCTCATAATTTTTGGAAAGCCTTCCATTCACTGCTTAGGCCAATAGTGTACAGGAGACCCAGTTGCTATAAATGGAAAAAAATGGTTTAGTTAAGGCCCTCTGACCTCCGTGTCACTTCCAAGGGGCATTGGAGTGCCTCGAAATTTTAGGTAGGCATTGCACTCACTGTATGCCCTATAACTGTGTAGCCGAACTGCTCCTTTTGGTACAGAAACATATCCTACAAGACATGTGTGGTTGACTGGCCTGATATTAATGTTAATGGTCCCTGTTCCTCCTGCTCTTTCTCCTTTGCCACCACCTCATCCATCATTCATCACCTGAAGCTTTGTTTTAACGGGAGTCATAGAACTGGGATAGTAGCAGGAAAACATCCAGCAATCCTCGGAGGAGGTAGGATATGCGCCAAAACGCTGACCACCTCAGGCCTAGCCGCTACTACATACATGCGCTTGCATTCCAAGGAACAGAAAGCTAAGGAGATGGATGGCCTCATGATCATGAATAATTTACTCATTGTGTAGGAGGCCGACCACTGCTGCTGTCTACCTTATGAACTTTGTGTTGAAGCCTGATTGACCCACAATCCTCTATGTCTGGAGGACGTGTTGCATCCCAGTGTCCAACTGTGTCCCGGCTTCCACAATATTAACCCAGTGTGAAGGCATCAGTCAGATGGACCATCTCTGGCCACATTCACTTGTCCACATGTTTGTGGTTAGGCTGTCCTTCAAATAGGGGCAGCTGGGGACTGTTTATGGACACCCGGCCGCCCCCAGGCGGCAGGGGACCGTGTGTGGGCACCCGGCCGCTGGGCGGCTGGGGACCGAGTATGGACACCCGGCCGCCCCCTGGCGGCTGGGGACTGAGTATGGATACCAGGCCGCCGACGCAGCCATGACATGGTGGCCGGCGTCTGCCTCCACATGCCTAAAAGGCACAATTTCAAGTGCAAGCAAGCTAGCAGTATAGTATTGCAGCCTGGGGGTGGGTGGGTGGCAGGTTGCACATTTAGGCTTGCATTCCAAGAAAACAAAGCAGATGTTAACTTCTATCATCATCATCATGCTCCTCACCTTGGCACTCTCAACTCCCCTGATGGAGAAGCCAGGGCCCACCGGAGGAGTCTGGTTCTCTGGTGGGCTCGTCCAATGCTGCCCTAAAGCAGGCCAGGCTAAGAAAAGTGTGGGGAAAGTTCCCAGGAGAAATAGGGGCGGCTGGGGACCGTTTATGGACACCCGCCTGCCCCCAGGCGGCTGGGGACCGTGTGTGGGCACCCGGCCACGGGGTGGCTGGGGACCGAGTATGGACACCCGGCCGCCCCCTGGCGGCTGGGGACCAAGTGTGGTCACCCGGCCGCCGGGTGGCTGGGGACCGAATATGGACACCCGGCCGGCCCCTGGCAGCTGGGGACCAAGCGTTGACACCCGGCTGTTCCCATGTCTTTTCAGCACTGTATGCATGTGTCACACAGTACATGGCTAGATAAGGTTGTAAAATGTTAAAATGACATTTCCCGGTGAATGCATTTGTCACGGTTGAAAGCAATACAAAAGTGCAAAAACGCATAAAAAATGCTACTTGTGAACATAGCCCAAGGTGTGGAGGTGTATTTTTGTTTTTGGTTATTTATTTTACCTTATACACAAGTCTTTACCCTGGAAAGGATGTTCCTTAACATATTTCACAGGAAAACCATTTCAGTTTAGTTTTAGAACGTTTTATTGTGAGCCCGTAAAAGTGGCTTAATACCTCTGACCACGTTGTTGACAGCAGTGACCTGGGGGTCACAATGCTTCCTGGGGCGATCCCCATGATGTCCCCATGTCATTTGAATACTGTCACTATTGTTTTGGCCACTTTTTAGGCTTTCTACAGACTGCCGGGGGTGCCGCTGCAAAAATGCTCGGGTCTCCCATAGACTAACATTGGGCTCGTTGCTCGGGTCGAGCACCCGAGTATCATGGTGAGCTCGGCCCGAGCTTCGAGCACCCGAGCATTTTATTGCTTGCTCAACACTAGTAATAACCAAAATAACTCATATTTTTTAAAAATGAGCGGCGAAACGAAAGCTTTGCATAAAAGAAAGTACCATTTGTTTTTGCATTTTCCCCTTTTTTATGAGATAATAGTTAATTATAAAGGCAATTTCTCCAACAATAGCCTCGTTCATTCCTACTAAATTAAGACTTTTTTTTTTCTCTCGGTGGCAACAATCTTGCATTTCCCAACGGGAAAGTTTCGTTAATTTTGTTTTGGATTAGCAGGCACACAGATTTAGAATTCAAAGTTTAAGAAAACTAACTGATTTTAATAACTTCTCTCCATATATCGCATCAATGAGTTTGAGTTTTAGAGCACGAAACTACTTTTCCGTTAGGTGAATTTTTTTTCTTAAATCCCTGCATGTTAAAGCCAGATAAACACACTTGACTGAGTTTGTTATTGCAATTAAATTATTGGATTTTTACAATTTGATGTTTTTTAAAGCTTTAAAAATCTTTTTTTTTTTCATTTTGGTCATAAACACTTTGACACTCCTTAATAAATGATTTTTAATTTATTACTAAAAATATATGGAGAGAGTTCAGAAAATCTTACATTTTAAAAATGATTTATCCTGTGTTCCGATCAAGCCATATCATCAAAACCACTGACAGGTGAAAATAAGATCTGCAAAGGGGATATGTGAGGCTGAAAGATGCATATTTGCCAACAGTCCCGATTTTGCAAATACAGTTCCACAACATGTGTGATGCTTATGAAAACCAACCTCAAAAGTGAGCATTTTGGGGGCATTCCAGGACTATTTGAGAAATTCAATACTAGTCCAGGGGGTGATGCTCATATGTTCTGCATTTTACTTTCTATAATTTGTTATGTATGAAGATGATGGGTTGGAAGCAAGAAAATGCACAAGGGTATGGATCTGAGTAACATGAAAAGGACGACATTGATCAGAGCATTTCCAAAATGGCAAGTCAAAAATGTTCAAAAATGGTGTGAGAAATATTACAGATCTCAAAGTGAGGACTTGTCTCCAAGCTTCCCAGATCATCTATGGTAAGTGCTAGAAAACGTGTATAAAGGCGGCAGTATTATAGTAGTTATATTCTTGTACATAGGGGCAGTATTATAGAAGTTATATTCTTGTACATAGGGGACGGTATTATAGTAGTTATATTCCTGTACATAGGGGACGGTATTATAGTAGTTATATTCTTGTACATAGGGGACGGTATTATAGTAGTTATATTCTTGTACATAGGGGGCAGTATTATAGTAGTTATATTCTTGTACATAGGAGCAGTATTATAGTAGTTATATTCTTGTACATAGGGGCAGCATTATTGTAGTTATATTCTTGTACATATGGGCAGCATTATAGTAGATATATTCTTGTACATAGGAGCAGTATTATAGTAGTTATAATCTTGTACATAGGGACAGTATTATAGTAGTTATATTCTTATACATACGGGACAGTATTATAGTAGTTATATTCTTGTACATAGGAGCAGTATTATAGTAGTTATATTCTTGCACATAGGGGACGGTATTATAGTAGTTATATTCTTGTACATAGGGGACGGTATTATAGTAGTTATATTCTTGTACATAGGGGGCAGTATTATAGCAGTTATATTCTTGTACATAGGAGCAGTATTATAGTAGATATATTCTTATACATAGGAGCAGTATTATAGTAGTTATATTCTTATACTGTACATAGGGGACAGTATTATAGTAGTTATATTCTTGTACACAGTGGCAGTATTATAGTAGTTATATTCTTGTACATAGGGGACAGTATTATAGTAGTTATATTCTTGTACATGGGGGCAGTATTATAGTAGTAATATTCTTGTACATAGGAGCAGTATTATAGTAGTTATATTCTTGTACATAGGGGGCAGTATTATAATAGTTATATTCTGTACATTGGAGCAGTATTATAGTAGTTATATTCTTGTACATAGGAGCAGTATTATAGTAGTTATATTCTTGTAAATAGGAGGCAGTATTATAGTAGTTATATTCTTGTACATAGGAGCAGTATTATAATAGTTATATTCTTGTACATAGGGGGCAGTATTATAGTAGTTATATTCTTGTACATAGGGGCAGTATTATAATAGTTATATTCTTGTATATAGGAGCAGTTTTATAGTAGTTATCTAGGGGCATTACTATCATATTTATATGCCTGTATATAGGGGTAGCATTATACTAGTTATATTCTTCTATATAGGTAGCAGTATTATAGTAATTATATTCTTGTACACAGCTGCAGTATTTTAGTAGATATATTCTTGTACATAGGAGCAGTATGATAGTAAGTATATTCTTGTACATAGGAGACAGTATTATAGTAGTTATATTCTTGTACATAGGGGCAGTATTATAGTAATTATATTCTTGTACATAGGGGGCAGTATTTTAGTAGTTATATTCTTGTACATAGGGACAGTATTATAGTAGTTATATTCTTGTACATAGGGGCAGTATTATAGCAGTTATATTCTTGTACATAGGAGCAGTATTATAGTAGTTATATAGGGGCATTACTATCATATTTATATGCCTGTATATAGGGGCAGCATTATACTAGTTATATTCTTCTATATAGGAGACGGTATTATAGTAGTTATATTCTTGTACATAGGAGCAGTATTATAGTAGATATATTCTTGTACATAGCATCAGTATTATAGTAGTTATATTCTTATACATAGGAGCAGTGTTATAGTAGCTATATTCTTGTACATAGGGGCAGTATTATAGCAGTTATATTCTTGTACATAGGGGCATTATTATAGTAGTTATATTCTTGTACATAGGAGCAGTATTATAGTAGATATATTCTAGTACATAGGGGCAGTATTATAGTAGTTATGCTCTTGTACATAGGGGCAGTATTATAGTAGTTATATTCTTGTACATAGGGGCAGTGTTATAGTAGCTATATTCTTGTACATAGGGGCAGTATTATAGCAGTTATATTCTTGTACATAGGGGCAATATTATAGCAGTTATATTCTTGTACATAGGGGCAGTATTATAGTAGTTTTATTCTAGTACATAGGGGCAGTATTATAGTAGTTATGCTCTTGTACATAGGGGCATTACTATTGTATTTATATGCCTGTACATAGGGGCAGTATTATACTAGTTATATTTTTCTATATAGGGGGCGGTATTATTGTAGTTATATTCTTGTACATAGGAGCCGTATTATAGTAGTTATAATTCTTGTACATAAGAGGTGGTGTTATAGTAGTTATGTTCTTGTACATAGGAGCAGTATTATAGCAGTTATATTCTTGCACATAGGAGCAGTATTATAGTAGTTTTATTCTTGTACATAGGAACAGTATTATAGCAGTTATATTCTTGTACATAGGGGGCAGTATTATAGCAGTTATATTCTTGTACATAGGGGGCAGTATGATAGTAGTTATATTCTTCTATATAGGAGCAGTATTATAGCAGTTATATTCTTGTACATATGAGCAGTATTATAGTAGTTATATTCTTGTATATAGGAGCAGTATTATAGCAGTTATATTCTTGTACATAGGGGCAGTATTATAGCAGTTATATTCTTGTACATAGGGGGCAGTATGATAGTAGTTATATTTTTGTATATAGGAGCAGTATTATAGCAGTTATATTCTTGTACATATAAGCAGTATTATAGTAGTTATATTCTTGTATATAGGAGCAGTATTATAGTAGTTATATTCTTGTACATAGGGGGCAGTATTATAGCAGTTATATTCTTGTACATAGGAGCAGCATTATATTATAGTAGTTATATTCTTGTACATAGCGGGCAGTATTATAGTAGTTATATTCTTGTATATAGGAGCAGTATTATAGCAGCTATATTCTTGTACATAGGGCAGTATTATAGCAGTTATATTCTTGTATATAGGAGCAGTATTATAGTAGTTATATTCTTGTACATAGGGGCAGTATTATAGCAGTTATATTCTTGTACATAGGGGCAGTATGATAGTAGTTATATTCTTGTATATAGCAGCAGTATTATAGCAGTTATATTCTTGTACATATGAGCAGTATTATAGTAGTTATATTCTTGTATATAGGAGCAGTATTATAGTAGTTATATTCTTGTACATAGGGGGCAGTATTATAGCAGTTATATTCTTGTACATAGGAGCAGTATTATATTATAGTAGTTATATTCTTGTACATAGCGGGCAGTATTATAGTAGTTATATTCTTGTATATAGGAGCAGTATTATAGCAGTTATATTCTTGTACATAGGGGCAGTATTATAGCAGTTATATTCTTGTATATAGGAGCAGTATTATAGTAGTTATATTCTTGTACATAGGTGCAGTATTATAGCAGTTATATTCTTGTACATAGGGGGCAGAATGATAGTAGTTATATTCTTGTATATAGGAGCAGTATTATAGCAGTTATATTCTTGTACATATGAGCAGTATTATAGTAGTTATATTCTTGTACATAGGGGGCAGTATTATAGCAGTTATATTCTTGTACATAGTAGCAGTATTATATTATAGTAGTTATATTCTTGTACATAGCGGGCAGTATTATAGCAGTTATATTATTACATTTAGGTGGTAGTATTACAGTAGTTACAACAGTTGTAGTGTACGTTTTTATTACCATATTTTGCAAGACCAACTAAATTAAGTACTGCTATAACCAGCCTGTCATCCCAAGGAGAAATTAGATCAGATGCGTTGTCACTTTCCTTCCTTCGTTACTTTTTCCCCATGTTCATACAAAGTGCATTAAATTGAGCATGGGATAAACTCTTCATTGATTAAATAGAACATGAAATCTTTCTTCTATTCTGAGGTTCGTATTGCAGTGAAATTCAGAATAAAAAAAAAAAATTGCTATTTAGTGAAGTGTATCTTTTTAATAGCCTTACCCTCCATGTACATATATACCACATTATTAAGTTGAACATCAGTGGTTGGGTAGATTTGCTCTTTAATTATCGAGCCTTGTTCATGGGAATTATCGTCACTCTTCGTATAGTCTGTGAAAGACTCAGCGATTTTCATGAGACTCGCATGTTGAAGGTGAAGTCTTTTCACCTTAATAAACAAGCTTCCTATTATCCGGTGACTGCAGGCGTTGGTAAACTTCACAGCTACGAGATGCCGGCATGCACCGCAGTGCCATAAAGCCTTAACTATTGAGTGTAGCGAAACCTCACTTATCAGCAACATTACTATTACTACTTCAACCCTGATGTGCATAGTAATATTCCCATCCGCATCCCAGGAGATTTATCTGGCTGTTGAAGTAGAAAATGAATATTTTACAGTTGACTTGTCTGATCAATTACCGACAAGCTGCTGCTCTATTTTATAGCCGGTAGGAGAGTTGTGTAGGTGACGGTGGAGAAGTCTAAAAGGAATTGGTAGGACAGCTACAGGAAAAGAAAAAGGGGGGGGCCATGAATCAGTCATCATCATGAAGTTCTCTGTGTACGAGCAGATCCACCAAGGACCGACCATGAATCCAATTAGGCTAATGAGAAGAACTGACATCCATATGTGAAAAAAAGTTATTTTAAAGAAATTAAAGGGATTGCCTAAATGAGAAAGTCTCTAAAAGCAACTGGAGGACCTTGCATGTAAATGCATTTCACAGAACAAGATGTGTAATACCTCATTTGTCCCGGTGTGGCACTGCAGGGAAAGTGAACGTTTGTTGCAATGATTCCCCAAAACCGCAGATGATTTTAGGTGATTGCCCAAGTACCCAATGAGCGTAAAATAGTTTGGAGGACCTGTCCTATCCTGCATTACAAAGACAAGCTATTGACATGAATGGCCTGTCACAACTCTGTTGTCAGAGTACCCAGGGTCAGGGGCTCCTGCCCTGTCCCTAAAGCTAGGGGCGCCCTAGCTATCCCTGCTCCCCGGATTACTTCTGAGGTTGAAGACGCCAGGGCCACATACCTTGCTGAACTCCTGAATCAACCCTATGTCTGTCACCTTCCCCACCCAGGGAAGTGGGGAGTAATAGTGTATGAATATACACAAACCAGACTAAAAAGGGAAGACGTACAGGGATAACTGAAAATACCAATCATACAAATATGCACTCACAGATAACAGAGAGGAACACCAGGGAGAAAAGGAAGGAAAACTAAATAGGAGAGGATGAGGACTTTCACTCAGCCGAAACACCACGCAACAGTTGTTATGTTCTGCTACCAGAGCTAAAGAAAGAGAGGAGATCTGTCCCTACGATAGAACTCAGCTGAATCTCTACGATGTAACAGGGGACCTGATCCTGCGATCAGACCTGCTAAAGTCCTAAGCTAGTCTGTACGGAGACCTATAGATGTGGGGAAGGAATCCCTACAAGTACTAAGGACTGGGAGGAAAATGGGACACCTCCTAACAGAAATAGTAGCAGACAGACGAACAAACAAAATATATAGAACATAGAGGTCCGTAGACCAAGCAAACTAACAGAGTTAGATACAGGGCACAGGCTAGCTAGAAAGTAGTTAAACAATGAAGTCCAGCAAAGCCAGAAGGGCGGAGCAGGATTAAATAGGCCAACAAGGTCATGTGACCAGCAAAGGAAAAAAACTAAGAACAAGGTTCTAACAGTACCCCCCCTTCTAAGAGGATCCTCCGGATCCCCTAGGACCAGGCTTATCAGGAAATCTCCTGTGAAATGCTCTGATAAGTCTGGACGCGGAAACATCATCCGACCTCACCCAAGAGTTATCCTCGGGTCCGAAACCTTTCCAGGCCACAAGATACTGCAAACTACCTCTATACTGTCTAGAGTTAAGGATGCGAGAAATTTCATATTCCCCGTCCTCCACCACCGGAGGAACAGAGGCAGAGGCGTCACAATCCGATACAACAGCTTTTTTCAACAGAGAGACATGAAATACCGGATTAATTCTCCAGGAGGTAGGAACCTCCAACCTAACAGCAGATTGGTTGACAACCTGAAGCACCTTAAAGGGCCCTACAAACTTGGGACCCAATTTCTTAGAAGGAATCCTCAGCCGCAGATTCCTAGAGGACAACCAAACCATGTCACCAACAGCGAACAAAACCTCCTGTCGTTTCCTATCAAAGTAGTCTTTAGATTTTCTGTTGGCCTCCTGAAGATTACCACGCACATCCGTCCAAACTCTCTCCAAATCACCGGAAAAATTCTCCTCCTCAGGCACGGCAGATCCCAACTTGGAGAACGACCCAAACGACGGATGTCTCCCAGAACAACAAAAAAAAAGGCGAACAACCAGCAGAAGAAGATGTATGATTGTTCAGAGCAAATTCAGCAAGTGGCAGAAACTCATACCACCCCTCTTGATTGTTTGCCACAAAACAACGCAAGAACTGCTCAACATCCTGGTTTTTCCTTTCTGTCTGGCCATTAGATTCAGGATGATATCCGGACGAGAACGACAAATGAACTCCCAACCTGTCACAAAAGGCACGCCAAAAACGAGCCACGAACTGAGGACCTCTATCAGAAACAATGTCAGTAGGAACGCCATGAAGTCTGACAATTTCCTTGACAAAGGCCTTAGCGAGAGTTTTAGCGCAGGGCAGTTTGACGAAGGGAACCAAGTGACACATCTTGCTAAAACGGTCCACGACCACCCAGATGACAGTAAAACCCTCAGAGGGGGGAAGGTCAGTTATAAAGTCCATAGCCAAATGTGTCCAAGGAGCACTGGGAACCTCCAAAGGACAAAGCAACCCCGCAGCAGGAGTATGTGAGGACTTAGATCTAGCACAAATAGTACATTGGCGCACCCACTTAATGACTTCCTTCTGCCATCCAGGCCACCAAAAACTGCGACCCACCAGTCTCTTGGTCTCAGAGATTCCGGGATGACCTGCCAACCG
Source organism: Phyllobates terribilis (assembly GCF_046119375.1). Classification (NCBI taxonomy): domain Eukaryota; kingdom Metazoa; phylum Chordata; class Amphibia; order Anura; family Dendrobatidae; genus Phyllobates; species Phyllobates terribilis. The sequence continues at coordinate 45,096,460 of NW_027362764.1, read as the reverse complement.
AGATTCGTGACACTCAACAAACAAATCTCTCCTAAAGGTCCCAGGCACAAACAACCTCCCATGAGGAGTGTTAGATGGGGCATTCTCCTGTGCTTTAAGAATCTCATCTTCCAAAACGGAGTCCAAAGCAGCTATCACAACACCTTCTTGTAAAATGTTCCTCTTTCTCAGCACCGACTATGGGAGAAAAACTGCGAGACAAGGCATCCGCCTTAACATTCTTAGTACCAGGGATGTAAGTAACGGAGAAATTAAACCGCGAGAAAAACAGTGCCCACCTAGCCTGACGGGCATTCAGGCGCTTGGCAGCATCAAGATATATCAGATTTTTATGATCCGTAAGAACCTGAACGGGAAATTCCGCACCTTCCAAGAAGTGGCGCCAGTGTTCAAATGCGAGTTTAATAGCCAATAATTCCCGATTACCAATATCGTAATTCAGTTCAGTCTCCGAAAATTTTTTTGAAAAAAAAGGCACAGGGATGTAATCCATCCCCGTTATCCTGAGACAATACTGCGCCAACCCCCACAGAGGAAGCATCAACCTCAACCAAAAACGGCTTAGTCACATCAGGCTGCATAAGGATGGGAGCAGAGGTGAACCTCTCCTTGAGATACACAAAAGCTTCAATGGCCTCAGAAGACCACTGAACCGCATTAGCACCTTTCCTGGTGAGATCGGTCAGAGGTTTGACAATACTAGAAAAATTTTTTATGAATTTTCTGTAATAATTGGCGAAACCCAAAAACCTCTGTATCGATTTCAAACCAATAGGCCTAGGCCATTCCTGTACAGCTTGAACTTTAACCGGGTCCATCTCAAAACCTTCGCTGGAGATAATGTAGCCCAAAAAACTAATTCTCTGTACAGCGAACTCACATTTCTCCAGCTTAGCAAAAAGCAAATTGTCCATTAACAACTGTAATACCTCACGTACGCTCCGCCAATGAGACTCCAGATCCGGCGAATAAATCAAAATGTCATCCAAATACACAACCACATTTTTGCCGATCAAAGGTCTAAGGATGTCATTAATAAGATTCTGAAAAAATGCAGGAGCATTAGTAAGACCAAAAGGCATAACCAGATTCTCAAAATGACCCACAGGAGTGTTAAAAGCAGTCTTCCATTCGTCACCCTCCTTCATGCGCAACAGATTGTATGCCCCCTTAAGGTCAATTTTAGAGAACCACTTGGCCCCCATTAACTGGTTAAACAGATCAGGAATCAATGGCAGTGGGTAAGGATTGCGTACAGTAATTTTGTTAATCTCACGAAAATCCAGACAAGGACGTAAACCGCCGTCCTTTTTTTTTACAAAAAAAAATCCAACCGCCACAGGAGACTTAGAGGGCCTAATGTGACCGGCGGCCAAACTTGTCTGTATGTATTCCTCCAAAGCCTTCCTCTCAGGAATAGTAAGGTTAAATAAACGACTTTTAGGAAGAGTCGCTCCAGGGACAAATTCAATAGAACAATCAGAGTCTCTATGGGGAGGCAAAACCTGCGATTCCTTCTCAGAAAAAACTCTCCAAAAATCCTGAATAGGAACAGGCAATTCTCCCCTATCCAAAGCTGCAATACGCCCGTTACAACACTTGTCATAACATTTATGGCTCCAGGATTTAATTTCACTGGTAGACCAATCCAGTACAGGATTGTGAAATTTTAACCAGGGCAATCCCAATATTACTGGAGAAGGCAAGTTATTCAACACTACCAAATCCAATTTCTCATGGTGAACACCATTAATAGTGAGAGGAAATTCACAGACCTTGAGAGTAATATTCTTCAAAGGGGAACCATCCACAGAGACCACAGCAATGGGGGATGATAAAGGTTCGGGTTTTAAATTGAGTCTTTCCAAGAATCCCCCATCAATTACATTCAGAGTAGACCCACAATCAACAAACACCCGAAATTCCATTAATTTTTCCTGAGCAATCGTGGAAGCAGCTAAAAATACACCCTTGGAATTTAAACAGGCAATACGGGCATGACTGACCATTTTTTTTCTTTCTTGATACGAAGCTCACAGTCTTTAATCAAATGACCAGATTTTCCGCAATAGAAACACAAGCCTTCAGAAAATCTGTGATCTTTTTCTTGAGAGCGAGGTGCCATCGCTCCAATCTCCATCGATTCACCACTGTTAGTACACACATTCTCATAACCAGAAACTGACATAGCAGAGGATTTGCTCTCATTAACCCTTGCACGCAGTCTCCTATCCACCCGTATAGCTAATTGCATAGCCTGTTGCAAATCTTCAGGTGTAGGATAAGCAATTAGCAGGTCTTTAACCCTTTCACTGAGCCCAGCAAGAAATAGACTTTTCAGAGCAGAATCGTTCCACCCTGTTTGAGTAGACCATCGACGGAAATGAGTACAATATTTTTCCACATTACCTGATCCCTGTCTCAAACGTCTTAACTCAGTCTCAGCTGATGCGACACGGTCAGGATCATCATATAATAGTCCCAAAGCAGAAAAAAAACTATCCACTGATCTGAAGCATGTATCACTAGGTTGCAAAGAAAAGGCCCACTCCTGAGGCTCTTTGCGCAAAAGTGACATTATAAACCCTATGCGCTGGGAATCATCCCCAGAGGACTTGGGTCTCAAACGAAAATACAATAAGCAAGCATTTTTAAATGAAAAAAATTCTCGGTGTTCACCAAAAAATAAATCCGGCAAACGTACCTTAGGCTCCAAGAAATGTGCTCCAGGACAGTTACTCACGTGCTGACGGAGCTCAGTCACCTCCAAAGAGAGTCCCTGCAGGTGTTTAGCCAAATCCAGAACCGACACCATGATGGAACAGAAAAAAAAATCTTTCCTTAGAGCATTTGCTGGGCTGGACTTACTGTTATGTTCTGCTACCAGAGCTAAGGAAAGAGAGGAGATCTGTCCCTACGATAGAACTCAGCTGAATCCCTACGATATAACAGGGGACCTGATCCTGCGATCAGACCTGCTAAAGTCCTAAGCTAGTCTGTACGGAGACCTATAGATGTGGGGAAGGAATCCCTACAAGTACTAAGGACTGGGAGGAAAATGGGACACCTCCTAACAGAAATAGTAGCAGACAGACGAACAAACAAAATATATAGAACATAGAGGTCCGTAGACCAAGCAAACTAACAGAGTTAGATACAGGGCACAGGCTAGCTAGAAAGTAGTTAAACAATGAAGTCCAGCAAAGCCAGAAGGGCGGAGCAGGATTAAATAGGCCAACAAGGTCATGTGACCAGCAAAGGAAAAAAACTAAGAACAAGGTTCTAACAACAGTCACAGATCACGCGTCTACCAACAACTGACTCCTCCACTCCACACCAGGCAGTATGAAGCCAACGCTGGCAATCCAGATTGCCAGAGGCGAGAATATATAGGAGAGAGGAGTGGCTAATACTAAACAGCTAAGATCATCCAAGCTGGAAGCTTCAGAGACTCCAAGCTAAACAGTTTAACCCCTGGACTGCTAACAGAAACATGCACCATTTAATATGGAGAAGTGCTTCTGGTTAGTGCAGGAGTACATGAAATCAGATGCTGCGGCCTTCTAGCCCCTCTCTTTTGTGGTAAACCCGTAACATGGCCATTCTTCAGTCTTTTACCTGTCTTCAGCTGGATTGATATAAGATCATACTCCTTTGGAGTATGGGTTATGGCAGTGATGGGTCAGCCTCTGTCTCCTCGTCTCAGGACAATCTCCTGCAGCAGCTCATCTCCAGAGTTACTGAGACACCGAGGCTGAGCTGACCCATCATTGCCATCATCTGTACTCCAAATGAGAACATTCTGAAATTACTGCAATTGAAAGCAGGTAAAATAGATTGGGGAAAAGGAAGGAATTTGGAAGCCATTTATGTACAAAGGGCTCGATTCATCATAGCTTTCACACCAGAATTCTTTGAAAAGTCACAAAATTTAGGTGCAACTTGAGCTAAATTTTGCAACTTTTGATGTATTCAAACCAAGTTCTCCAAGCTTTGCCAAAATGAGTGGAACTGGTGTGGGATGGCTGCATGAAAAGAACATGATGACAGAGCTCGTCTAATTAATGATGAGCTGTGGAATTCTGTATGCCAGAAATCTCACTCCAGTCCCTGGAAAGCGCACACTACTGTTCAGACACCCCAGATTTATGAAGAGGCATGCATTGTTCAGCCTGACCTTGTGGTGAATTTGCTAGCATGTCTTCTCCTTGGAAGATTGTCAATTGTCTTGAATGTTTTCCACCTGTGAATAACTGTAATACTGTAAAATCATGCACTGTAAATTATATGGACATTGCCTTATAACCCTTTGAATATTGATGGACAGTAACAATCGCAAACAGTCAAGACTTTTGGTTTTATAGAGGTGATCACTAGTGATGAGAGAGCATGCTCGCTACTGTTCGGTGCTCGCCTTAGCATCTCACTGCTCGACATGCTCTTTAGAGAGCCAATGAACATGCAGGGATTGCCTGCCACTCACTGTAATGCCATAGTCAATCAGTGTTGCCCCCACAGTCTACAGCTCCTGCACCTCATCCTCCTCAGCCTCCTCCTCCTCTTCAACCTCCATCTCCAAAATGACCACATCAGTCACAAGCTGGAAGCACTGCAGCACTGCCTCAGCCAAGCGGCAACAGGCTGTGCTGAAGCTAATATGCTTAGGTGACAAACCACACAATGCTGAAGAGTTGTGGACAGCTCTGAAAGAGCAGGCATATCTGTGGCTCACACCGCTGAACCTACAGCCAGGCATGGTCGTGTGTGACAATGGCCGGAACCTGCTGGTGGCTCTGAGGAGAGGCGAGCTCACACATGTACCGTGCCTGGCCCATGTGCTTAACCTCGTGGTTCAGCGGTTTCTCAAAAGCTACCTAGAGCTGCCGGATCTGCTTGTCAAAGTACGCCACCTGTGTGCCCTTTTTATAAAGTCAGCTACATCTTCCGCCACCCTTGCCGTGCTTCAGCGGCATTTGCAGCTTCCAGCTCACAGACTGGTGTGTGATGTCCCCATGCATTGGAACTCTACACTGCAGATGTTGGGAAGGATTTGAGAGAAGAGGGCAGTTATTGACTACCAGCTTCAACAAAGGCGTCGGTATTCAGTTCAGAGTCCACACATAAGACCTCAAGAGTGGACATGGATGTCAGACATCTGTACAACCCTCCAAAACTTTGAGGACTCCACCAAGATGGTGAGTGGCGATGACGCCATAATTAGCATCACCAGCCCGTTTCTCTGTCTTCTGAAATGCTCTCTGCTCACAGTCAAAGAGGATGCATTGCAGGTGGAGCACGATGAGATGGAGCACGATGAGCACGATGAGATGTGTGTAACCATACAGGGTTACACACAGCCCGGCCTCATCTCATCCCAACGTAGATTGGGTGACAATGAGGAAGAAAGGTGGAGGAGGAGGAAGAACAGGAGCTATTTTCATGCTCTATAGACGGTACTACCTGCACAACTGTCATACCGTCAGTTCAGCAAGGATGGCCTGAGGACAGGGAGGAGGAGAAGGTGGAGGAAGAGTAGGGGGAGAGAATGGTCAGTCGTCCTCTTGGTGAATACACGGAAGTCTTGCCTGTTAGCAGTCTGAGTTTATGCTATGCTGCCTTTCCCGTGACCCTCGCGTTCTCAAAATTTTGGGTCAGAGTCATTACTGGTTGGTGACACTTCTAGACCCACGCTACTAGGAGAACTTTATATCTCTTATTCCTGAGGCGGACAGGTCTACAAAAATGGGGCAGTACCAGAAGGCCCTTGTTGCGGAACTATTAAAAAAATTCCCATCTGAAAACTCTGGCGGCAGAGGGCACACTTCGTTGGACAACCAAGGAGAACAGCTGAGAGAGACACAACTCCAATCCAGTAGAGGCAGGGGAACACTGTCAAAGTTCTGGGAAAGTTGTCTCAGCCCCTCCAATCGCACAGGCCCTGAGACGCGGGGTACTCTCACAAGGAGTGCATAGTTTGGGAAGATGCTGAGTGAGTACCTTGCCGACCGTAACAACATCATCTGTGATTCCTCTGTGCCTTATAATTATTGGGTATCCAAGCTGGATACATGGAATGAACTGGCTCTCTACGCCTTGGAGGTCCTGGCCTGCCGTGACGCTAGGAATACTTTTTTGGGAAGTGTATTCCCAAGCACCTTTTCACACTCACACATGGGTATATGCTTCCTGATTTTGGCTATTTGCTCTTGTCCTCCTCCTTCTCCTCATCCTCATCCTCCACCACCATATCACCAGGGTGACCGTGGTGCGTGATGCAACACCCACATAATTTTTTTAAAGGGTGTTTATGATGCCCGTAAAAAAAATTTTTTATACAGTATGTTCATGTATACCCCACAGGGGTAAATGTTTGTCAGTCCATACACTTAGTGCATGGGCATTACAAGTATAGGAGACCCGCTCCTTTGTAATGGGAAAAAATTTTTATGAGGCCCTCCTCCACGTCTTTTCCATGGTGCATTGGAGTGCCTCCCAATTTTTGACAGCCCTTGCATTCACTGCATAGGCCAACACTATGAGAGACCCACTTCCTCATAATGGGAAAATTTTTTCATTAGGCTCTCCACGTCTCTTCCAAGGAGCATTGGAATGCCTCCAAATTTTTGGCAACCCTTGCATTCACTGCATAGGCAAACACAATTTGAGAACAACTTTCTAATAATGGTAAAATTGTTTTCAGGAGGCCCTTTGACCTCCACGTCTCTTCCAAAAGGAATTGGAGTGCCTCCAAATTTCTGGCGTGAGAGTCAGAAATGCTTCCAGGGGTCTTCCCCATGCTGTTCCCATGTCATTTGAGCACTGTTCCCATCGATTTGGGCAATATTTAGGTCCTCTGCAGACCGCCGGTGGGGGGGGGGGGGGGGGGCACTTGAAAAATGCTCGGGTTTCCCATAGACTTACATTGGGCTCATTGCTCGGGTCGAGCACCCGAGCATTCAATTTGCTCGACCCGAGCAATGAGCACCCGAGCATTTTAGTGCTCGTCCCTCACTAGTGATCACACTTTCTAAAGTCAAGAGCATTTAATTTCCTTTAGAAGCAGCAAGGGTGTATTTATTTTTTCACAGACTTCTTTTGAATTTTGATTTAGTTTTTAGCAAATAAATAATGATGCTATGTAATTTATTTGTTACTGATCATTAGAGATGATCAAATCTACCAACATTCGAATTCCCCAAATTGTGATGGATTTTACAGGGAAATTAAATTAACACCAAAATAATTTTATGCAAATTCAATGCTACTTTTTATGCTTCGGGGTTTTTCCAGACCCCAACGCATAATAGGGTGCAAAATAAAAATAAATAAAAAAAACGTGAATACTTACCTCATCGCTCATCTGTCCTATCATCCCTGCAACCTTTTGTCTGGTCCTGCATGTCTCGTTTTTTCTCTTTTCCCATTCTCTTTCACCTGTTTACTCCAGGCCAGGTCTTTTAGATTGACCAAGCCTTGGTTGTCAATGCATCGCGGGCTGTCAGCCAAGCGATGCATGTCTTAATATCGTGACATCACGACATCCATCACTCTGGCACGGCGCATAAGGACATCCAAAGCCTAGTTGATCCAGAAAACCTGGCCTGGCATGCAGAGACAGAAGGGACTACACACGTAGGGGGAATGGGAAAAGAAGAAAAGTAGAGAAGAGGTCGGCAGCCTGCGGGAGCAGTGTTACAGGTGGGCTGTGTGACATAACAGCTTCTAGTCTTAATCAGCCAGATGTCTAGATTTGTTAAGCCAAGAGAAATACCCAATTATGAATGTATGTGTATTTCTGTGGCTGGTGTATAAACTTGAATGTTGACTTCTCTTCTTTTCAAACCAGGGGAGGAGTCCTGAGGAGATAATTTGCATATTTCCACTGCATTTTGGGGTAAGTGAAGAGTCTCCGCGAGCTCAAAGAACACTGGATTTTGGCTGTTGGACGGCGCGCGCATTTTGAAGCATTTTTCACTGTTTTCAGAACATTAACAGTAAGAACATGGAAGAGTCCAGGAGCCATTTGGTGAGCTGCATATCCTGCTACATGTTCACAGACTTGCCAGTGGAAAAGCCAAACTTCACATGCCAGAAATGCAAGCTTGTGTCCCTGTTGGAGGAAAAGTTGCGAAATCTAGAAGAGAGGTTAACTACCTTGAAAATCATTAAGGAAGGTGAAGAGTTCTTAGACAGAGCAGAATTATCTCTTCATGATTCAGAAAGAGAAGAAATTCGAACTGCACCTGACGAAACAGAGGAATGGAAGCATGTGACCCACAGAAGCAGGAGGATCGAGAGACAGTCAGCACCCATACTGCTCAGGAACCAGTACCAGGCTCTCACGCAGGAGAACCATGAAGAAATACAGCAAAATAAGACTTTGCCAGCAATGAATAACCTTGTAAGCCCTCAGAATCCTCCTGGATGGAGAAAGAAGAATGTTGTGAAGAAAAAACGGAGAGTGGTGGTCATGGGGGATTCCCTGTTAAGAGGAACAGAGGCCGCTATCTGCAGACCAGACATAACCTCAAGAGAAATGTGCTGTCTTCCAGGAGCAAAAATTAAAGATGTGTCTGACAGGATATCAAGACTCTTCAGACATACAGATCACTACCCATTCCTGCTAATACATGTGGGGACAAATGACACCGCAAGAAAGGACCTGGAAACCATCTGCAGTGACTTTGAAGACTTAGGCAAGAAAGTGAAAGAATTGGGAGCGCAGGTGGTCTTCTCATCCATCCTCCCTGTGGATGACCATGGAACAATGAGGTGGAATAAGATTCTACAGGTGAACAACTGGCTACGTCGATGGTGCCGTCAACAAGGATTTGGATTTCTGGATCACGGGATGAATTACCTATACGATGGACTACTTGCTAGAGATGGGGTGCACCTTACGAAGACTGGAAAACATGTATTTGGAAGTCGCCTTGCTACACTCATCAGAAGAGCTTTAAACTAGAACAATGTGGGAAGGGAAGCAAAAGGTCAGAAAAAGCCATACAGCTGACAAATACTATTGAGATCTCTGCTGCTGGAAGTGGAAAGAAAGAACAAAGACAAAAAAAATCTAAATAAAAATATGGGAGGAAGAGAAACCAATCACAAACTAAAATGTTTTTATACAAATGCACAAAGCATGGGCAACAAACAAGGAGAATTGGAACTACTAATGCAGGAAAAGAAATATGATGTCATTGGAATCACTGAAACTTGGTGGGACGATACACATGATTGGAATAAAAGGCTAAAAGGATACAACTTATTTGCAAGAAACAGAATTGATAAACGAGGAGGAGGTGTCGCATTGTATGTTAGAAAAGCGTATATCTGCACAGAGATTGATGCTTCAGAGACTGGGAGTTCTGTGGAAACTGTTTGGGTAAGAATACAAGGAGAGAACAACGGAAAGGACACCATTGTAGGCATTTACTACAGGCCACCTGGGCAAGCTGAAGATATGGATGAACTCTTTATGTATCAAATGACCAAGTTCTCCAAAAAATATGACGTAGTGGTCATGGGAGATTTCAACTATCCAGACATTTGTTGGGAATCTCTCTCAAGTAAAACTAACAGGTCAAGCAAATTCTTATCCTCTCTTGCTGACAACTTTATCTTCCAAAAGGTAGGGGAGAAAACAAGGGGATCTGCTACTTTGGATCTAATCCTTATAAACAGGGAGGAAATGGTTGAGGAGGTAAAGGTGGCTGGGACCCTAGGAGGCAGCGATCATGCTATTATAGAATTTTGGATAACTAGAGGAGGAAGACATGTGAAGACTCAAACTTCAAGGTTAGATTTTAGAAAGGCAGATTTTAAGAGACTCAGAAAGAGAATAGGAGGGATCCAATGGCTGGATGTCCTTAAGGACAAAAATGTCCAGGAAGGATGGGAAATTTTTAAAAATGAGATTCTCAAAGCACAATCGTTAACAATCCCGAAAAGTAGGAAGAATGGGAAGCATTTAAGGAAACCAGGATGGATGTACACAGAACTTAAACACATGCTAAAAAGAAAGAAAGAAATGTTTATTAAATGGAAAGAGGGAGGCATATCTAAAGAAGATTATAATGCAGTCTGCAGATCCTGCAGTGCACGTATCAGGTTAGCTAAAGCTGACAATGAATTAAGGCTTGCAAGAGATGTCAAAAGCAATAAAAAAGGATTTTGGGGGTATGTCAAAAGTAAAAGAAAAGTCAAAGATGCTATAGGATTTTTACAGGATGAAAATGGAGAAATGGTAAGAGAGGATGTTGAGAAGGCCGAACTTTTTAATTCCTATTTTGCATCTGTTTTCTCTCAGAAAGAAAATGTAACATCAACTGATTTTCACTGTCCTTTTAAAGGAATAGAAGAATCCAAGTTATCTGTAAACAGAAAGATTGTGAGGGAATATTTAGCTAACATAAATGAGTTCAAGTCTCCAGGTCCAGATGAATTACACCCCAGAGTACTGAAGGAGATCGTAGAAGAAATTTTAGAACCACTCTCCATAATCTTTGAAAATTCTTGGAGAACAGGAGAAGTCCCAGAAGACTGGAGAAGAGCAAATGTTGTTCCTATCTTCAAAAAGGGGAAGAAGGTGGACCCAGGGAACTATAGGCCGGTGAGTCTGACTTCTATACCAGGAAAGATCTTTGAACAAATTATTAAACATCATGTATGTAAGTACCTGGATAAGAATGATGTGATTAACCAGAGTCAGCATGGGTTTGTAACTAACAAGTCATGTCAGACTAACTTAATTTCCTTCTATGACAGAATCACTGACTGGGTGGATCAGGGAAATGCTGTAGATATAGTATATCTTGACTTCAGCAAAGCATTTGACAAAGTATCTCACAACATCCTTATTGAAAAAATGACCAAGTATGCAATGGACCAGGCAACTGTTAGGTGGATTCATAACTGGCTTAGTGATCGGACTCAAAGGGTGGTTGTAAATGGCTTCACATCCAGCTGGATGAATGTCTCAAGTGGGATACCACAGGGCTCTGTCCTGGGACCTGTATTGTTCAACATCTTCATCAATGATTTAGATGAAGGAATTGAGGGTAAACTGATTAAATTTGCTGATGACACAAAGCTAGGAGGGATAGCTAATACTAGAGAAGAGAGAGAGAGGATTCAAAAAGACCTAAATAAACTGGAGCAGTGGGCAGCAACCAACAGAATGGTTTTTAACAGGGAAAAATGCAAAGTACTACATCTGGGCAATAAAAATGAAAAAAGCATATACAGAATGGGAGGAATAGAGCTAAGCAACAGTACATGTGAAAAAGACTTAGGTATACTAATAGATCATAGACTGAACATGAGTCAACAGTGTGATGCAGCAGCAAAAAAGGCAAATACAATTCTGGGATGTATTAACAGAAGCATACAGTCTAGATCACGTGAAGTCATTATCGGTCTTTACTCCTCTTTGGTCAGACCTCATCTGGAATACTGTGTACAGTTTTGGGCACCACATTTTAAAAAAGACATAGACAAACTGGAGCAAGTTCAGAGAAGAGCGACCAGAATGGTGACTGGTCTGCAAACCATGTCCTATGAGGAACGGTTGCAGGATTTGGGAATGTTTAGCTTGCAAAAAAGAAAACTGAGAGGAGACTTAATAGCTGTCTACAAATATGTCAAGGGCTGTCACATTGTAGAAGGATCATCTTTATTCTCATTTGCACAGGGAAAGACTAGAAGCAATGGGATGAAACTAAATGGGAGGAGACACAGATTAGATATTAGAAAAAACTTTTTGACAGTTAGGGTGATTAATGAGTGGAACAGGCTGCCACGAGAGGTGGTGAGTTCCCCTTCAATGGACGTCTTCAAACAGAGGCTGGACAGACATCTGTCTGAGATGATCTAGTGAATCCTGCTTTGAGCAGGGGGTTGGACCAGATGACCCAGGAGGTCCCTTCCAACTCTTCCATTCTATGATTCTATGATTCTAGAAACAATGATGTTTGTTAATGTGCTAATGACATATTGTACTAAGCCAGCTAGATGTTGATTTAAAGAGCAGGATGGATACAAACTATGCAAGTTGATTAAATGCTCAAACAATGAGTCATGAGCCCCTTCCACCTTCATCCCTGACCCTTGACCTGTGAATGATGACCTTACACAGATGTAACTGTAAATAGGGATCTCTATAGTGCTGCAAGCAGGATCAAGCAGAATTGGAAAGACTTTACAAGGAGAATAAGGGAAACTGTAAAATTCATGGAGGGTGTACTTAGTTTTTTCTCCTGGCTGTGCAATAAAATATGAACAAAAATTGAGAAAACTTTTCTGCAACTCCAGGTGCATTATGTCCATATAAATCTTTATAAATCTTGAGGATTATTTTTTTTTCTCACTTTCTACAGATGCCATGGATTCTTTAAGAGGATGGTGGCCACTTCCTGCCAAGTTGAGAAAGATTGAATCTTATTAATGCTCTTGGCATCCCACCAGGTACTATGTATCATCTGCAAAAGACATCTGGATTCTACCAAATTGGAAGAGTAAACAGCAGGCTGAGATTAATTGACGTATGTTTATGTTATCCCTATAGGCTCAGCAAGACCCATCTTCACCCCAGTTCTATATGTTCAGTACATCCAGTAAATAACTTACAATATGCCATTCCTCGGATATCTTCAAAGTGGATGAATAATAAAGGCAAGAGTCTATAATACAAATCTGGATGATCGCTTACGTTTACTATAATATTGAATTCTATTACATATGGGTATATTTATGTATGTAGGAATTAGAACTATTAAAGCTTCTACGTAGGATTGGCCTACATGGCTACTTTTGGTTGTTTATCAGTCACAATAAATTTTTAGGTGAACTCCTCCGTCAAGTGTAATAATTTGCAATTACTGAAAGTTGAATGCAACTTTTCTTGCCATAAGGAAACTTTAGGGTTTCAAAAAGACTATATCTGACATCCTTACATGGCCAGTGTACTTTCAGACATCTTAGATTAATTTGATAATGTGATAAATACACAATTTGAAAATCATTTTATTTAATATTTATGTTGTTTTACCCATAAATAAATTACTCCAAACTGTTTGCTACTAAGTGTCTCCCTTCTGTTTGACTTTCTGTCCACTGCTTGTTGTCAGACGTAATCTGTCTCTAGCAGCAGAGATGCCGAGAGACATTACAAGAAGTGGTGGAGGGTCTTCGTATCCCTACAGGAAGTGGCGGAGGGTCTTTGTATCCCTACAGGAAGTGGCGGAGGGTCTTTGTATCCCTACAGGAAGTGGCGGAGGGTGTTTGTATCCCTACAGGAAGTGGTGGAGGGTCTTTGTATCCCTACAGGAAGTGGTGGAGGGTCTTTGTATCCCTACAGGAAGTGGTGGAGGGTCTTTGTTTCTGTATAGGAAGTGGTGGGGGGTCTTTGTTTCGCTATAGCAAGTGGTGGAGGGTCTTTGTTTCTCTACAGGAAGTGGTGGAGGGTCTTTGTATCACTACAGGAAGTGGTGGAGGGTCTTTGTTTCTCTATTGGAAGTGATGGAGGGTCTTTGTTTCTCTACAGGAAGTGGTGGAGGGTCTTTGTTTCTCTACAGGAAGTGGTGGCGGGTCTTCGTATCTCTACAGGAAGTGGTGGAGGTTCTTTGTATTCCTATGGTAAGTGGTGGAGGGTCTTTGTATCCCTACAGGAAGTGGTGGAGGGCCTTTGCATCCCTACAGAAAGTGGTGGAGGGTCTTTACATCCCTACAGGAAGTGGTGGAGGGTCTTTTTATGTCTACAGGAAGGGGTGGAGGGTCTTTGTTTCTCTACATGAAGTGGGAGCAGGTCTTTTTTTTATCTCTGCAGGAAGTGGGAGTTGATCTTTATATCTCTACAGGGAACAAGTCTTTGCATCTCTACAGAAAGTGGTGGAGGATCTCTGTGTTTCTATAGAAAGTGGTGGAGGGTCTTTGTATCTCTACAGAGAGTGGAGGAGGGTCTTTGTGCAAGAAGTGGGGATGAGTTTGTATCTCTACAGGAAGTGTGAGCGGTCTTTGTTTCTTTACAGGAAGTGGAGGAGGGTCTTTGTTTCTTTTCATGAAGAGACATCTTTTTTTGCTCTTAAATGCAGACACACCAAAAAACTGTGAAAGGAACTATATTAAGTGTTAATTAAGAACCCAGAACCTTTTTAGTAAGAATTCTCTAAAAGTATATAAATACACATATGACTATTAAACTTCAGTAATTGCTTTGGTATCCACAAAGGATGATAATAGAATGGTCAAATTAAAGTACTATAAATAGTTATTAATTAAATAAATTGATAAAAAGTTTTTCTACTCAATTAAAAAAAGTTTATTTGAATATTTTTTGTTTTTTCTCACTGTTCCTATATTTGTGGATGCTGAACACCCTAATATGACAGTATTTTGGGGGTAAATTCTGCAATTATTATCTGTGGGTGTCCGCATTGGTAAATATAGTTTATTTTGTTTGTCTACAGCAAGTCGGGTCAGGTCTTTGTCTTTCAGCAGGAATTGAGGGTGGGTCACGAACTCTCTGCAGGAAGTGGAAGCTGGCCTTTACAGGAAAAGAAGGCAGGTCTTTGTTTCTCTACAGGAAGTGGGGTAGGGTTTTTGCCCACAGACACCACAAGAGGGAGCTGAAGAACACACTGCATACTGTTGTAAATTGACCTCAGTAATGATGTGTTAGTGCACCTGATGGCTGTCCACCTTTGGAGGCAATTTTTTTTTAACTTAAACAAATGTAATTGTGGCTGAAAAATATTTTTTGCAATTAGGTTTCATTAAAAAAAATTCAGTTTTCTTCTATAGTTTCTGCACTGTCTATTGCTACCTGAAAAAGGAGTTAGGCTGTGTTCACACGATGCGTATTTCATGCGTTTCCGCGGCGTTTTTGCAGTTGCGTAAACGCCGCGGAAACGCATGAAAAACGCATGGTAGAAGGGCAGCAATGTTCCCCAATGGAAATCCGCATGTGCTGTGCCCATGATGCGGATTTTTCCGCAGCGTTAACGCTGCGGTCAAAAATCCGCAGCATGTCAATTAATTTTGCGGAAACGCGGCGATTTCGCCGCCATTGACTTGCATTAGAACGCGCCAATTCCGCAAGACAGCATTTGTACTTGCGTAATTGGTGCGTTCTAATGTGCGGATGGTACCCGGGTGTGGAGGAGAGGAGAGTCTCATCCACACCCAGGTACCATTAAAAAAAGCTGTAAAAGAAGAATAAAATAAAAAATAAATGTATTCTTACCTTCTGTCGGCCCGCGCAGCGCTCCTGCTTGGTTCCCGGCACTTGCAGTGAGTTGTAGGACCTGCGGTGACGTCAGAGTCATGTGACGGGTCACGTGACGCTGACGTCGGCAGGTCTTTCAATTCAAAGTTGCCGGCGAGGGAGAACAGGTTGAGCGGGACACCGGGGGCCATCAGAGGTAAGTATATACACTCTCTCGGTTCACACTGTATAAATCCATGCTGTTTGCATGGATTTATATAGTGTGACCTAGTTATCAAGCACTTTCCAGGTGATGCTAACATCGCCTGGAAAGCGCTTGTCAATCTGCATGCGGAAACGCATGTGAATCTGCATGTGGATCCGCATGTATTCTGCAGGAAAAACGCATGCACAATCTGCATGCGTTTTTTCTGCCAGGGAGATGCAGAAATGATGCAGAAATTTTCTGCTTCATTTCTGCATCGTGTGCACATACCCTAACAGTGTTTTAAAACAAAAAAAAAAAAGCTAGAGCAAATGTTGGTATAAGTGTTATACACTGTGCTACAATAATACCACTATACACTGTGCTATAATAATACCGCTATACACAGTGCTACAACAATACCGCTATACACTGTGCTACAACAATACCGCTATACACTGTGCTACAATAATACCGCTATACACTGTGCTACAACAAAACCGCTATACACAGTGCTACAACAATACCGCTATACACAGTGCTACAACAATACCGCTATACACTGTGCTACAATAATATCGCTATACACTGTGCTACAATAATACCGCTATACACTGTGCTACAATAATACCACTATACACTGTGCTACAACAATACCGCTATACACTGTGCTACAATAATACCGCTATACACTGTGCTACAATAATACCGCTATACACAGTGCTACAATAATACCGCTATACACTGTGCTACAACAATACCGCTATACACTGTGCTACAACAATACCGCTATACACTGTGCTACAACAATACCGCTATACACAGTGCTACAATAATACCGCTATACACTGTGCTACAATAATACCGCTATACACTGTGCTACAACAATACCGCTATACACTGTGCTACAACAATACTGCTATACACAGTGCTACAACAATACCGCTATACACTGTGCTACAACAATATCGCTATACACTGTGCTACAACAATACCGCTATACACTGTGCTACAATAATACCACTATACACTGTGCTACAATAATATCACTATACACTGTGTTACAACAATACCGCTATACACTGTGCTACAATAATACCACTATACACTGTGCTACAATAATACCACTATACACTGTGCTACAACAATACCGCTATACACTGTGCTACAATAATACCGCTATACACAGTGCTACAATAATACCGCTATACACTGTGCTACAACAATACCGCTATACACTGTGCTACAACAATACCGCTATACACTGTGCTACAACAATACCGCTATACACTGTGCTACAACAATACCGCTATACACTGTGCTACAACAATACCGCTATACACTGTGCTACAACAATACTGCTATACACAGTGCTACAACAATACCGCTATACACTGTGCTACAACAATATCGCTATACACTGTGCTACAACAATACCGCTATACACTGTGCTACAATAATACCACTATACACTGTGCTACAATAATATCACTATACACTGTGTTACAACAATACCGCTATACACTGTGCTACATAACCACTATACACTGTGCTACAACAATACTGCTATACACTGTGCTACAACAATACCGCTATACACTGTGCTACAACAATACCGCTATACATTGTGCTACAATAATACCGCTATACACTGTGCTACAACAATAAAGTTATACACTGTGCTACAATAATACCACTATACACTGTGCTACAATAATACCACTATACACTGTGCTACAACAATACCGCTATACACTGTGCTACAATAATACCACTATACACAGTGCTACAATAATACCACTATACACTGTGCTACAATAAAACCACTATACACTGTGCTACAACAATACCGCTATACACTGTGCTACAACAATACCGCTATACACTGTGCTACAACAATACCGCTATACACAGTGCTACAATAATACCGCTATACACTGTGCTACAATAATACCGCTATACACTGTGCTACAACAATACCGCTATACACTGTGCTACAACAATACCGCTATACACAGTGCTACAACAATACCGCTATACACTGTGCTACAACAATATCGCTATACACTGTGCTACAACAATACCGCTATACACTGTGCTACAATAATACCACTATACACTGTGCTACAATAATACCACTATACACTGTGCTACAATAATACCACTATACACTGTGTTACAACAATACCGCTATACACTGTGCTACAACAATACCGCTATACACTGTGCTACAACAATACCGCTATACACTGTGCTACAACAATACTGCTATACACAGTGCTACAATAATACCGCTATACACTGTGCTACAATAATACCGCTATACACTGTGCTACAACAATACCGCTATACACTGTGCTACAACAATACCGCTATACACAGTGCTACAACAATACCGCTATACACTGTGCTACAACAATATCGCTATACACTGTGCTACAACAATACCGCTATACACTGTGCTACAATAATACCACTATACACTGTGCTACAATAATACCACTATACACTGTGCTACAATAATACCACTATACACTGTGTTACAACAATACCGCTATACACTGTGCTACATAACCGCTATACACTGTGCTACAACAATACTGCTATACACTGTGCTACAACAATACCGCTATACACTGTGCTACAACAATACCGCTATACACTGTGCTACAATAATACCGCTATACACTGTGCTACAACAATAAAGCTATACACTGTGCTACAATAATACCACTATACACAGTGCTACAATAATACCGCTATACACTGTGCTACAACAATACCGCTATACACTGTGCTACAATAATACCACTATACACAGTGCTACAATAATACCACTATACACTGTGCTACAATAAAACCACTATACACTGGGCTACAACAATACCGCTATACACAGTGCTACAACAATACCGCTATACATTGTGCTACAACAATACCGCTATACACTGTGCTACAACAATACCGCTATACACTGTACTACAATACCGCTATACACTGTGCTACAGTAATACCACTATACACTGTGCTACAACAATACCGCTATACACAGTGCTACAACAATACCGCTATACACTGTGCTACAATAATACCGCTATACACTGTGCTACTACAATACCGCTATACACTGTGCTACAACAATACCGCTATACACTGTGATACAATAATACCGCTACACACTGTGCTACAATAATACCGCTATACACTGTGCTGCAATAATACCGCTATACACTGTGCTACAATAGACCATATATAAAAAAATGCAAATGGAGCAAAATAATCCCCTAATAAATTTCAAAATGGATTATAATCAAAATTATTTAAATCTTTATTAGTACAATATTAAAATCAGTTACAAAAATACAAAAAATGATAAATAGTTTTATATGGTGAGTACACAAGAATAATGTGACACATGCAAGTCAGGGCATAATAGTCAAAAAGGATGTAATGTTAATGCATGGGTAATGAGGCTTGAGAAAAGGGGGATTATGATTAATAATAACTATGTAAAAGTAGCCATCCTCATAGAATAAACTGCGCCCCTTACCGAGCAGTTGAATAGCTAACATAAGTTAGTTCCCGGAGTGTCATAAAAGACTAACACTGCTCAGAAAGTATGATGTTCCATATTGGGGCCATCCTTACCCATGAAATGTCAAAGTCCGACTGTCCTGTCAAATTGCCCCGATGCCCATTTCGCATGAATTGCTTCTTCAAGGGACCTGTGTATCAATCGCATCTGCTCTTTTTAAACCCCCTAGACTAATAATCCCCAGGTGTGTGTGTGAAAGCGCTTCGGCGCATGCGGGCGGGATAACCGACAACACCCACGTCACCTCCGGCAGATCTTAGGGCACCAAGCGTTCCAGGGAGAATACTTCCTGTGTCATCATATGGAACGCACGGTCCTGTACAGATGCCGGGAAGTGACGGGGATCAGAGGGACTCCACCTGCGCATGCACACCCAGCGCAACAACATTACAAGTGAGTATGACACATAAATAAGGGGAATAATAAGAAAACCCACATCAAAGTGCACTCCCATCCCTTATCTGAAAACCTAACACCTACGATATCTAAATATATCAATTCAATTACGAATAAATTGTTTGCAGAATAAATACAGCCATAAAATTATTTAGGACATAGATGATTCTAAGCAAAACAATATCCAATGATTTTTCATGCCGACATCGAGGATGATTATACACTGTGTGCAGAATTATTAGGCAAGTTGTATTTTAGAGGATTATTTTTATTATTGATCAACAACTATGTTCTCAATCAACCCAAAAGACTCATAAATATCCAAGCTTAATATTTTTGGAAGTTGGAGTGGGTTTTTTTTAGATTTGGCTATCTTAGGAGGATATCTGTTTATGCAGGTAACTATTACTGTGCAGAATTATTAGACAACTTAATAAAAACCAAATATAATCCCATCTCACTTGTTTATTTTCACCAGGTAAACCAATATCAGTGCACAAAATTTAGAAATAAACATTTCTGACATGCAAAAACAAAAACCAAAAAAAATTAGTGATGAATATAGCCACCTTTCTTTATGATGACACTCAGCAGCCTTCCATCCATAGATTCTGTCAGTTGCATGATCTGTTTTCGATCAACATTGCGTGCAGCAGCCACCACAGCCTCCCAGACACTGCTCCCAGAGGTGTACTGTTTTCCCTCCCTGTAGATCTCACATTTTATGATGGACCACAGGTTCTCTATGGGGTTCAGATCAGGTGAACAAGGGGGCCATGTCATTATTTTTTCTTCTTTTAGACCTTTACTGGCCAGCCACGCTGTGGAGTAGTTGGATGCATGTGGTGGAGCATTGTCCCGCATGAAAATTATGTTTTTCTTGAACGATACCGACTTCTTCCTGTACCACTGCTTGAAGAAGTTGTCTTCCAGAAACTGGCAGTAGGTCTGGGAGTTGAGCTTCACTCCATCCTCAACCTGAAAAGGTCCCATAAGCTCATCTTTGATGATACCAGCCCATACCAGTACCCCACCTCCACCTTGCTGGCGTCTGAGTCGGAGTGGAGCTCTCTGCCCTTTACTGATCCAGCCTCTGGCCCATCCATCTGGCCCATCAAGAGTCACTCTCATTTCATCAGTCCATAAAACCTTTGAAAAATCAGTCTTAAGATATTTCTTGGTCCATTATTGACGTTTTATCTTATGTTTCTTGTTCAAAGGTAGTATTGAGCCACCCCCGTAGTGTTCGAGTTCGGTTCGGTTCGTCGAACACCCGTGTGTTCGCCGAACTGTTCGTCGAACTGTTCGTCGAACACCTTCGAACACCGTTAAAACCAATGGCAGGCAAACAAAAACACATAGAAACACATAGAAAACACCTTCAAAGGTGTCCAAAAGCTGACAAACTGCTCAGAAGACATAACTAACACATGGAAAAGTGACAAGTACATATAGTCATGCGAAAATAAAAGAGGTGGAGGAGTAAAAGGAGGGGGAGACACAGATATAGGCATGTCATGCCCTTCTAAAATCCAAAAAGTGAGAAGCCGACACGGCCAGTCCGCTCCTGCCCGTGCCACCTCCGTGTCGCCGGGTTTGTGCCAGAGCCGCGGTGAACCCTGATGGCCAGCCCCCCTCTTCCAATACTGGTGCCTGTCCGCTGGTGGGTCGAGCGAGCCCCCCTGTGGTGGAGGCAGCTCTAAGCTTTTTAATTTAAATTGTCTCTCTAATTTGAATGAATACACTTTAAATCCATTTACAAGGATCTATTGGAGGGCAAGTCTCATGCCAGCAGCTGCGTAATTCCAGCTCCAGTAGCGTCCACTAAAGCTGCTGCAGTTAAAAAGCTTTTATAAGGATCGAGCTCGGCTGTCCACCGCAAGGCATCCTACTGCCAGTCCCAGCCCCTATGCCTTGGGGTGCCTCCTGATGCTCTTCACTGAGTATCCCGTGGTCCCGAAGCATTTCCTTTGAAAAAATGAAGTGTCCAAACTACAGGTGGTGTAGCTTGCTTAACAGCCGGGATAATCCGCTGACTAGCAGACCCTGCTACTAGGCACAAAGTATTTCCTGGGCTAGATGCAGTTAAAAATTTGTAATTAGATACTCTCGTTGGATGCTGAGAAAGCATTCCATAGAGTCTCCTGGCACGCCATATATGATTCTCTTAAAAAGCTTGGGGTAGGGGTCTAGGGGACCCTTTCATAGCCAAAATCACGGCCCTGTATCGCAATACGTCACCTAGGCTGAAGATAAATGGAACTGTAGCACCCTGAGGGCTCGGTTGCTACAGAGGTATTGCACCTCACCCAGAGGTGTGATATCTCACTCTCAGGTAAGGATGTAGTGTGGATCAGGACCTGACACCTGCATGCATTACACCACATTGCCGTGGGGCAGGGCGACCAATATGCCCCTGAGATGGGCACGACAGTCCCTGTCCCTGGCTGGAGTGGGGGGAGGGAACACTGAGGAAGGGGAACCCTGTAGTGCAGGAGCAGGGAGGAAGCAGTTCCTGGGTGCATTGAGAAGGGAGTATAAAAGGTGGGCACCATCTTAGTTCAGTGCAGAGAAGTCTGAGCAGAAGTGGCAGGGAGCAGGGGCTCTGCATGAGCTCTGCTCCGGAGGCGGGCCTAGTAACAGAGGCCCAGGCCTGGAAGAGGGAGAAGGAAGGAAGAGGAGCGGAGAAGGCTCCAGGAACGAGGAACGAAGGGATCTCAGGGGTGCGGACGGGCGAGTCGCCACCGCACGCCAGAATCCACCTGCGTGGAGGGGTCAGGCCAAAGGGGGAGACCGGTCCCCGAAACTAGTGGAGGCAGGAAACGACCCTCAGCTAGAAACAGGAGGCTGTGACATTTTATGTGGCGCAGCCCCTCGCTACACCCGCTAGGAGGGCAGCACATAGGGTCAGGGAAACTGGCGCCAAGTTTACCAAGAGGAGGCCCGAGGCAGCCGGACAGAAGGGTTGGTAAGAAAGGCCAGACAAAGGACACACAAAGGGGGTCCTGTGAAGCGCTCCAAAGTTATCTGGGAGTTGTCTGAGCCCCTCACCTGGTGAGCACAGTACGACGTGGGCAGCCGTTACCTGCAGACGTGGTCTGGATAATAAGAACTGTGAGTAAAGGCCCTGGACTGCATCACTGACTCCGTGTCATTACTGCTGCTGCCCTGCACCATCACCCCCATCCTCCGCATACACTGCCCTGAG
The DNA here is from genome assembly GCF_046119375.1 of Phyllobates terribilis. Taxonomy (NCBI): domain Eukaryota; kingdom Metazoa; phylum Chordata; class Amphibia; order Anura; family Dendrobatidae; genus Phyllobates; species Phyllobates terribilis. The sequence continues at coordinate 45,073,854 of NW_027362764.1, read as the reverse complement.
GCTATACTCCTCCCGTGGGGAGTTATGCTACGCTCTGCTGCACCCACAACACCAGCCTCAGCGGTCTGCCCTGGAGCGGCGGTTCACTCTGACCGCAATCCACGGGTGGCATAGTCGGACATTTAAACATCAAAACCACATAAATAGTTCCGCCACTGGTTTGACCGCCCTGAGCCACGGAACCGGGTTGCCGCCACGGAGACTACAACCACCAGCATCCACCAAAAAGGGTCCGGCTCCGGGTGTCCCAAGGCCCAGGGGGCGCGTCAGAACATTTTCATCACCTTTCACAATCACCAATGGGACAAGGCAGGGATGTTCTCTGTCCCCTCTCTTATACATCCTAGTGACGGAGCACCTGCTCTCATCAATTCGCCATAACCCCAATATTAGGTGGATTGAGGTGGGAGGCACCGAGTACAAGTGCTCTCTATTTGCTGATGATGTCCTAGTATATATCACTCAATCACATATATCCATCCATGCTGTTATGGCTGAAATAAATCACTTTGTTACATGGTCAAATTTTAAAATCAATGCAGCGAAGTCTGAGGCCCTCGATGTCTCCCTCCCCAAATCCATATAGGATTCCATCCAGTCCAACTTTCCCTTTGCCTGGCCCTCACAGGGTATCAAATACTTAGGAATTCCTATTCATAGAGACCTCTCCCATCTATGTTATCTTAATTTTGGGCCCTTTATTGAACAACTCCATACAGACCACGGTTGGCAAGTTAGAACTGTAAGATTCACTACGTGAACCACTGGTGTTTTGTGGAAAAGCACATGTACACTGTGTTCCAAATTATTATGCAAAAAGTGTTTAGGAGTGATAAGGGAAGAATTTGTTTGTTTGTCAGTTAAACTCATTGATGGTGATGTGTGTCAGGGCTCTTTATATCACTGTAAGCAATTGCAGACACCAGTGCTAATTAGTTTGTCAGGTGTGTCCAATGAAAGGCAAGACTACTTAAGAAGGCTCTCTCACATTATTAAGCAGCCTACATTTTCTGCCAAAATGGGAAAGAAAAAGGATGTGTCGGCTGCTGAGAAGCAACAAATTGTGGAGTGTTTAGGTCAAGGCATGACTACAATCAACATTGTGCGATGATCAGGATGAAGTGTCTTGGCAATCAAGAAGTATGTAGCTGATTCACAGTACACACGTGTGCGTGCTGATAAGGGCAAATTGAGGACTCTTTCCTATAGGCAATTACGTCAGGTTGAAAGAGCAGCGGCAAAAAAGCCTTGTCATAGAAGCAGACAAGTTTTTGAAGCTGCTTGTGCCTCCAACGTCCCCCGAACAACAAGATGCAGGGTCCTTCAGAGGTTTGCAGCTGTGCATACGCCATCCTGTCGACCTCCTCTATCCACTTCACACAAGCAGAAACGGCTCCAGTGGGCCAAACATTACATGAAGACTGATTTCAAAACTGTTTTGTTCACGGATGAGTGCCGTGCAGCGCTCGATGGTCCAGATGGATGGAGTGGAGGATGGCTGGTTGATGGACACCCCACGCAAACACGGCTACAGCGCCAACAAGGAGGAGGTGGAGTAATGTTTTGGGCTGGAATCATGGGGAGAGAGATTGTCGGCCCCTTTAGGATCCCTGAAGGCGCTAAAGATGAACTCCATAATGTATGTGGATTTTCTCAAACAGCACTTCCTGCCATGGTTCAAGAAGAAGAACCGTGTATTTCACAGCAAGATCATTTTTCTGCATGATAATGCACCATCTCATGCTGCACATAAAACATCTGCATCTCTGGCTGATATGGGCATAAAAGGGGACAAACTTATGGTGTGACCCCCATGCTCCCCTGACCTCTACCCCATTCAGAACCTTTGGAGCATCATTAAAAGGAGTGTCTATGATGGCGGGAGGCAGTTCACATCTAAGCAACAGCTCTGGGAGGGTATTCTGTCCTCATGCAAAACAATTGAAGCAGAAACCATCCAAAACCTGACAAATTCAATGGACGAGAGAGTTCAGAAGCTCCTTTCGAACAAGGGGTCCTATGTGAAAATGTAACATCACCTACAATAAAGTTTTGAGTTGAAAACTGTTTGATTTCAGTTTCTAACAACCTGCTAATGCTTATAATTTCAAAAATGACCATTTTTTTGGTCTTTATTAAAATGAAAAGGTTGATCGAAAAGTTTGGGGGATCTAAGAGTGTGGCAACCCAGTAGTCATGATTACTTCGAATTCTGACAATATGAGGGTCATGCTGCAGGTAGTGCAGCAAGAAGGCACTTATGTGTCTTGCGCATCTCGGAGCCCCAAAATTATTTTCCGGGCTAGATGCAGCTAAAAATTATTTTTAATTTTAAATCTGGTGGAGCTTATTATAGATGGCCTAATAGGATCAGTGCTGCACACTGCTACAAAGCCCAAATTATTTTCCAGTCAAGATACAGATAAACATGATTAGTAATTTGAAAGCTTAAAACGGTTGGTAGGGTGATTTTAACCAATCATCAAGCTTTTACTCTCCCCAGGATGACACAGGGGTAGAAAAGTCGTTTCGGATCCATGATTTGTTCATCTTTATGAACGTGAGTCTGTCTACATTATCAGTGGAGAGCCGCGTGCGCTTATCTGTCAGCACACCACCAGCAGCGCTGAACACACGTTCAGACAGAACGCTGGCTGCGGGGCATGACAAGATCTCCAAGGCGTAAGTGGCTAGCTCCGGCCATTTATCCAGATTGGAAGCCCAAAAAGAGCAAGGGTCCAGTGACACAGTCGTGGCTTCAATGTTTACTTGGAGATACTCCTGTACCATCGTCTCTAGGCGTTGACTATGTGTCAGACTTCTTGTCTCCTGTGGCCTTGCAAAGGATGGGCTAAAAAAGTGGTGAAATGATTCCGCAAAATTGATGTTACCAGCAGATACTGTGGTTCTGTTACGGTTTGAGTGCTGAACACTTGATGGTCCCACGGTTGGCAAGTTGGAACTGTGAGATTCACTACGTGCACCACTGGTATTTTGTGGAAAAGCACATGTAAGATTCTGCAACAGTCTCTGCTGATACTCCTGCATGTGTGCATCCCTTTCTATGGCAGGAATAATTTCTGCAAATTTACTTTTGTACCGGGGATCTAACAGTGTGGCAACCCAGTAGTCAGGATTATTTCTAATTCTCACAATTCGAGGGTCATGTTGCAGGTAGTGCAGCAAGAAGGCACTCATGTGTGTTGCGCATCCAGGAGCACCAAGTCCCTGTTGTGTTGGTGGCGAGGTAACAATCATGCTTCCTTCCTCTGTCCTCTCCCCCCAACCTCGCACAACAGAAATGTAATCAAGGTCTCCCTCATCTGATGAGTCTTCCATCAGTTCGTCCTCCACTTCTTCCTGGGCTCCTGCACCTTCCTCACTAGTTTGGCTGCTACCATGCGCCCTGGTAAAACCATCTCCCCCACCCTCACATGCCTGCCGCCTTGGTGCTGCCGACCGTCTGGACCTTGCAGATGTTAGCCCTTCCGCATACAACTCCTCCTCCTCTACTTCCTCCACCTCCTCTTGTGCCACCACCTGACTCCGAATTCTGTTTAACATGTGCTCCAGCATGTAAATCACCGGAATAGTCATGCTGATAATGGCATCGTCAGCACTAAACATCTTCGTCGCCATTTCAAAACTGTGCAGAAGGGTGCATAGGTCCCTGATCTGAGACCACTCCTCCAGCGTGATTTGCCCCACCTCTGAATCTCGTTGGCCCAGGCTATACGTCAGAACGTATTGCACCAGGGCTTGTCGGTGCTGCCACAGTCGCTGCAACATGTGCAGAGTTGAATTCCACCGGGTAGGCACATCGCATTTTAGCCGGTGAAGTGGCAGGCCCAACGACTTCTGTAGAGATGTAAGTCGCTGAGCTGCGGGATGCGAACGGCGGAAGTGAGCACACAGCGACCGTGCCCTCTGCAGAAGGCCATCTAGTCTGGGATAGTGGGCTAAAAATTGCTGGACAACCAGGTTCAACACGTGAGCCATACAAGGCACGTGTGTGACATTGCCCCGGCGAAGGGCCGCACCCAGGTTTGCAGCATTGTCGCACACGGCCTTCCCTGGTTTCAGGTCCAGTGGAGACAACCATTCATGAAATTGGTTCTCCAGAGCTGACCACAACTCCTCAGCTGTGTGACTCACATTTCCCAGATATTTCAATGTAAAAACCGCCTGATGACGTTGAGCCCTACTGCCAGCATAGTAAGGAGGTGTGCAGGATCCCTTCTGCGCAGTTAGAAAGCTTGTGGCATGACCAGACAGGCTTTGGGTGCAGGTGGAAGACCGAGAGGAGGTTGAGGAGGCAGAAGCAGTGGAGGAACTTTGACATAAAGAGGATTGAAGCACAACTCGTGGGGACGGCAAGACTAGGACAGCAGCCCCTTGTCCTGCTGTCACCATAGTTACCCAGTGCCCAGTCAGCGACATGTAACGCCCCTGTCCATGCCTACTCGTCCAAGTGTCTGTGGTGAAATGCACCCTGTCACACACAGAGTTTCTCAAAGAAGCGGTGATGTTGTGTGCGACATGCTGGTGGAGCGCAGGCACACCTTTCTTTGAGAAGTAGTGCCGACTGGGCATCTGGTACTGGGGCACTGCGACGGACATAAGGTCTCGAAAATCCTCTGTGTCCACCAGGCGGAAAGGCAGAATTTCTGTAGCCAAGAGCTTGCAGATGGTGAAATTCAACCTCTTAGCTTTCTCATGGCTAGGAGGAAATGGTCTTTTACTTGTCCACATCTGAGGGACCGAGGGCTGGCTATTGTGCTTAGACGGGGTTGATAAGGGTGTCCCCGGCAAACTGCCGGTCTGTGAGGAAGATGCAGGCGGACATGTTAGGTTGCCTTGATCCAAAGGTGGTGCTATCGATGTCGGACAGCGCTCAACACCAGCTGCTGTTACCACCTCCAAAGAAAATGATGACCTGCCAATCACGCTGGCTGTTGCGGGTAAAGAGGTGGCAGGTCTGCGCCCCAAAACAGGTGTGACTGCTGTCCCCCCAGTCACAGAGGATGAAGAGGCCGCGGATGCACAAGATATGGCAGACGGTGGTTGGCCCGGCCGGCTAGGCCGCATTGTAGCACACTGAGCTTCCCACTGCAACTTATGCTTCATGTCCATGTGCCGGTTCATGCATGAAGTACTCAAACTATGTATTTTTTGGCCTCTACTTAGCTTTTGCTGACAAATGTTACAGATAACACGAGTTGGGTCATCTTTATCGATCTGAAAAAATGCCCAGGCTATGCAAGGCTTAGCACCCATGCGACCTGAAGAGCCACCACGACTTGTGGTGAGAGGCAGAGTTGTGTTTGAGGATGCAGTTGTTGACGTGCTTCCAGTACTACGTCTCTGTCCAGGAAGGCGCAACCTGACCTCGTCGTCACTAGCATCTTCCTCCACCTCCTCTGCTGACCTCATCTCTTGGCTGACTGTGGGTTGACAGTAAGTGGGATCTCCAACCTCATCATCATCACCCTGTGTGTTATCACACCCGTCGTCCTCAGAGCCAACCTGTTCCTGCCCTGACAAAAAACTAAAGTTGTCGCTCCAATCAGGTATTTGAGTCTTATCATCGTCTTCCTCATTGTCTCCACCAACAGGAGTTACAGTTTGGGAATGAGGGTCTACATTATGGTCAGAACCTTCTGCGTCTGGTCCTGGATCCGACTCATAAAGATTCTGGGCATCAGTGCAGATCATTTCCTCGTCTGGATTCACAGAAGCGCTGGAGTCGACCTCTGATTCCCAGGCTATAGTATGAGTAAACAGCTCTGCAGACTCAACCATCTGTTCTACCTCATACTCAGACGGGCAGCTGGAGATTTGGGAGCTGTGAGGAAGCAAGTGCGATTTGGGTGACACCTTTGAGGACTGGAGTATTTGTGATGTTGAAGTTGATGTGGAGGAGAGCCCACTTAAAGGAGCACTTGATATCCGTTGAAGCACCTGCTGTTTTTGTGCCTCATCTGGAATTTGTAGCGATTGGCGTGGCCGTAAGAAAGGGATCTTATCACATTGTCCGCTAAAAGAAGTAGACATTTTAGTTTGGCTGGAAGATGGTCTTTCTTCTGCAGATGTTACTGTTGCTTTAACACCTACCCCACGGACACAACCTTTTTTCCCCTTCCCAACACGCCTATTCCCCTTTCCACCAGCAGCAGGCCTTTTTCCACTCATTTTGGTGGTTAACTAATTCACAACTCTGGAGTTGTTTGCACAAAAAAACAATGGATGGTAACCGAGCAGAGCTGAGTGGCCAAACTGTGGTATTAGGCCAAAACTATTGGCTGGGTTAGATGCAGAAAAAAATATATTCAGTTTGCAACCTGATGGAGGTCAGTATAGATGGACTAATAGAGAAAGTCCGACACACTGCTACAAGGCCAAATATTTTTTCAGAGGTAGATGCAGAAAAAAATTATATTCAGTTTGCAACCTGATGGAGGTCAGTATAGATGGATTAATAGAACAAGACCCACACACAGCTAGAAGCCCAATATTTTTTCAGAGGTAGATGCAGAAAAAAATATATTCAGTTTGCAACCTGATGGAGGTCAGTATAGATGGACTAATACAACAAGTCCCACACATAGCTAGAAGCCCAATATTTTTTCAGAGGTAGATGCAGAAAAAAATATATTCAGTTTGCAACCTGATGGAGGTCAGTATAGATTGACTAATACAACAAGTCCCACACACAGCTAGAAGCCCAAATATTTTTTCAGAGGTACTGTAGATGCAGATACAAATTATTTTTAATTTGCAACCTGATGGAGGTCAGTATAGATGGACTAATAGAGAAAGTCCGACACACTGCTAGAAGGCCAAATATTTTTTCAGAGCTAGATGCAGAAAAAAATTATATTCAGTTTGCAACCTGATGGAGGTCAGTATAGATGGACTAATAGAGAAAGTCCGACACACTGCTAGAAGGCCAAATATTTTTTCAGAGCTAGATGCAGAAAAAAATGATATTCAGTTTGCAACCTGATGGAGGTCAGTATAGATGGATTAATAGAACAAGACCCACACACTGCTAGAAGCCCAAATATTTTTTCAGAGGTAGATGCAGAAAAAAATATATTCAGTTTGCAACCTGATGGAGGTCAGTATAGATGGACTAATACAACAAGTCCCACACACTGCTAGAAGGCCAAATATTTTTTCAGAGGTACTGTAGATGCAGATAAAAATTAGTTTTAATTTGCAACCTGATGGAGGTCAGTATAGATGGACTAATAGGATGATGCTATGCCCAAAAGATTTTACTTCACTAGGTGCAGTAAAAAAATTGGTATTCTATACACAGGTGGTATATCTTGCAACACAGATAGGCTACTCCACTGACTAACACACTCTGCAATAGGCCAAAAAGGATTAGCTTTGCTAGATTCAGCCAAATGCTGTGAAAAAAACTTGCACAGCACTGGCACAGACCTGCCTGGCAAAAACTGATAGGAACTGATGTAACCTAGTCCTGAAAAGGACTCCAATTACAATTAGTCTTTACTCCCACAATCTATCTATTTAAGAGCACAGACCTCCCTGATAAAAGTCGTAGGAAATGCTGTAACCTAGTCCTTAAAAGGACTGCAATCACAACTATTCCCTACTCCCAAGCTATCTGAATATTTGTGCGAAAATTGGCTTGAAATTAACAAGGTATAGCGCACACAGCAACAGCGGTGCCGTCTAACACGCAGCTGCAGCAGTGAGAAAATGGTGGCGACGGGGAAAATGGCTTGGTCTTATAGGGCAAGGACATGTGACATACACTGCCAATGACACATGCCCTTGCTTGTGTGAAAAAAAGCACTTCGCTCAGTGTGTGCGCTGCTGATAGGCTGACAGATTGCACCTCCCCACTGCAAATGCGGGAAAGAGAAAAAAAAATGGAGATCTTCATTGTTCCTGCAGAGATCCATCCCCTGCCCCTCCCCCCACCCCGCTGTACACTCAAACTGCGTATTAACATTAATTTTCATCATTACTGAGAAAAAATCCAGTTATGATTTTGGTGCACGAACAGTTATCGAACATAACCTCGAACAGCCGAATTTTTATCAAATTGTTCGTGTTCGCCGAACGGCTCGAACACCGCCCAAAACAGCTCGAATTTGAGATTGGCGAACAGTTCGAGTAGAACAACGCTCATCTCTATTCAAAGGTGGTCGTTTTTCAGCCTTCCTTACCTTGGCCATGTTCCTGAGTATCACACACCTTGTGCTTTTTGATAGTCCAGTAACGTTGCAGCTCTGAAATATGGCAAAACTGGTGGTGAATGGCATCTTGGCAGCTTCACGCTTGATTTTCCTCAATTCATGGACAGTTATTTTGTGCCTTTTTTGGCCAACACGCTTCTTGCGACCCTGTTGGCTATTTGCCATGAAACACTTGATTGTTCGGTGATCACGCTTCAAAAGTTTGGAAATTTCAAGACTGCTGCATCCCTCTGCAAGACATCTCACAATTTTGGACTTTTCAGAGTCCGTCAAATCTCTCTTCTGACCCATTTTGCCAAAGGAAAGGAAGTTGCCTAATAATTAAGCACACCTTATATAAGGTGTTGATGTCATTAGTCAACACCCCTCCTCATTACAGAGATGCACATCACCAGATTTACTTCATTGGTAGTTGGCTCTCAAGCCTATGCAGCTTGGAGTAGGACGACATGTATAAAAGTATCGTGTGATCAAAATACGCATTTGCCTAATATTTCTGCACATAGTGTGGATTATGCGATCCAGCGTTCAAGGCTTATTTGCATTCAAGAGGAGGTGAGTCAGCACTCAATCTTGGATGGTGGATGATATTACCCGGGGGGGGGGGAGCACTACTAAAATAAAAAAATAAAAAAATACACAATTAATACACAAAAAGAAAGACAAAAATAAGAAGTACAAGGTTAAAAGTTGAAATTCCAGAGAGCATAATCACAAAGCATGTAAGTGAGTCATATCCCAAGAACGGATATCACAAAAGGGACTAATAGGGTGCATGAGCACATCTGTGCCGGTACGTACCCACATAAGTAGACATATACACTAGTAAAACCAGCAAAGTATTACATGACAAGACGCATGTGTGGAAGCTTAGCGTTACCTAATGCCTCACCTATGAGTCTGACTCTTGTCATTCTTTGGATATTGATTGGCGGCTTTATGGACATTAAATCGTGTAACAAATAGACGACAGCGTTATGTTGGCTCATCATTGGAGTCTGTGTGGAGGTATTATATAGGGACCGTGTGGCAGTACTTTTTGGAGTTGGGGTTATTCTGGGCTTCCTCCTGTCTAATAAATTACTTATAAAGTTGCGTAATCTGTTGTGTCCCGGTTCAGGCGGCGGAGCAGCGGTTCTACAGATGTGCCGGAAACATCACTTCACAGACTATAAGCCTGAGTGGCCCTTATCCTCATTCACAGCAAATAAATCCCAGGCAAAGCAACCGCTACAAGAGGCTTTAAATAGAGCCGAGCTGATGAAGCAGTTTATGGTAATTTGCAGCTTTTGTAATGTGAATGGCAAAGGACAGAATACAACATAAATGGTAATGAATAGCAATCACCAATATTCTCCGTCTGCGGTGTTGTACTAGACAATTTTACTCCTCTGATGAAATTTCTCCGTTATCCAGGTTTGTTTTAATTATATGTAAAGTAAAGAAAACCAATGTCCCCTCTCTACAGCCTGGTAGACAGCGATCGGGTCACTCAGGGACCCAGATAAATATTATTAATGATCCATAATTAGCTATGGTAGTTAAATGGGTTAATGTCTGCATTCAGGAAGTGAAAGGGTTAATATATGTTTCCCTGGTGGTCTTCAGCAAAAAAAAACACGTCGCTTCTGATATGATCCCTGGTGGTCTAGAGCAGTGAAGGGATTAATGGCCGTGTCTCTGATTGTCTAAAGCACTGGTGGTATGAAGCAGAGAATGGCGTTATGATCAATTTCCCTGCTGATACGAGATAGAGAAAGCTTTAATGTCACCAGGGGTAAATATTAGCGTCCCTGTTGGTCTAGGGCAGAAAAAAAAGATAATATTTACATCCTATGAGGGTCTAGGGCAATGAAGGGGTTATTGTCTGTATGATTTGTGGTCTGTAATAAGGAAGGGGGGTACTGCTAGGATCCCTGGAGATCTTACGTAGCGAAGGGGGTTATTATCAACATCCCTTGTGATACAGGATAGAGAAAGTAGTAGTAACATGAGGGGTTAATAGTTGTCTAGGACAGAGAAAAGGGTCATTTCTGCAACACTTGTAACCTAGGGCAGTGAAAGGCTTATTGACTGCATCCCTTGTGGTCTAGGGAAAAGAAAGGGGTTATTATCAATTGTACAGGGAAGAAAAAGGGCCAATGACATCAGGGGTTAATATCAGCACCGCTGGTGATCTATGACATAGAAGAGGATACTATTTGCATCTTCGGAGGTCTAGGGCAGAGAAGAAGGTATTTCCTGTAACACTTATGATCTAGGACAGTGAAGGGGTTATTGTCTGTGACCCTGTTGGCAGGGCCGGCGTCAGCACCCGGCACACCCGGGCAAGTGCCGGGGCCCTGAGCAGGTGGGGGGCCCAGTCACCATCGGGCACCCCGGCGCGCTATGGGTCCCGTGAGCGGTGCGGTGTCACCCCCTCCCGCTTGCTCAGGGCCCCGGCACAATACTTACCTCTACCCGTGCCTCCGCAGCAGCTCCGGTCTCTTCTGCGACTGCTGCACTGTGACGTCTCAGGTCAGAGGGTGCGGTGACGTCTTTACAGAGCGGGAAGAGCGGGAAGATGCCGGCGACGCTGAGGAGCCCGGAGCAGCGGCAGCAGGTGAGAAGTGAGGTGAGTATTTGATTTTTTTTTTATAAGTATGGAGGCATGGGGCATTATATAGGGGGAGAGGTGACATTTAGCTTGGGGCATTATATTGGGGGAGAGGTGACATTCAGCATGGGGCATTATATAGGGGGGAGAGGTGACATTCAGCATGGGGCATTATATGGGGGGAGAGGTGACATTCAGCATGGGGCATTATATGGGGGGAGAGGTGACATTCAGCATGGGGCATTATATGGGGGGAGAGGTGACATTCTGTATGGGGCATTATATGGGGGGAGAGGTGAAATTCAGCATGGGGCATTATATGGGGGGAGAGGTGACATTCAGCATGGGGCATTATATGGGGGGAGAGACTAAATCCTGAATGGGCCATTATGTGGGGGTACAGCCAGCATGGGGCATTATATGGGGGGGAGAAGTGACATCCTGCATGGGGTATTATATGGGAGGGAGAGGTGACATCCTGCATGGGGCATTATATGGGGGGGAGGTAACATCCTGCATGGGACATTTTATGGGGGGGAGAGGTGACATTCTGCATGGGGCATTTTATGGGGGGAGAGGTGACATCCTGCATGCAACATTATATGGGGGGTGACATCCTGCATGGGGTATTATATGGGGGGGAGAGGTGACATTCTGCATGGGGCATTATATAGGGGGGAGGTGACATCCTGCATGGGGCATTATATGGGGGAGTAGAGGAGACATCCTGCAAGGGGCATTTTATGGGGGGAGGTGACATCCTGCATGGGGCATTATATGGGGGAGAGGTGACATCCTGCATGGGTCATTAAAATGGGGGGGGGGGGGTGACATCCAGCATGGGGCATTATATGGGGGGGGAGAGGGGGATTTCTACATGGGGCATTTCATGGGGGGGGGGAATTCTACATGGGTCATTTTATGGGGGGGGAGGTGACATCCTGCATGGGGCATTATATGGGGGGGGAGAGGTGGCATCCTGCATGGGGCATTATGTGAGGGCCAGTATTCTGTATGGAGCATTATATGGGGACCAGTATCCTGTATGGAGAGTTATATGGGGACCAGTATACTGTATGGAGCATTATATGGGGACCAGTATCCTGTATGGAGAGTTATATGGGGACCAGTATTCTGCATGGAGCAATATATGGGGCCCGTAATACTGTATGGAGGACTAAACTATCTGGTCTGCACTGTGCATTGAGAGAATTCTCCAGTTTCTGAGCTGTTGTAGAATTTACAATAGATATCACTCATGTAATGTAAGAAGTGAAATCTTCGGCCTTGTACTATATATATACAGTATTTCTCTCCGGTATCTGTGCATCATGAATCGTGGTATGTGTTAAAGGGGCCCACTGAGACTCTTTCGCCCAGGGCCCATAAAAACCTGGAGCCGGCCCTGCCTGGTGGTCTAGAGAAGGAGGTTATTATCAATTTTACAGGCGATATAGGGCAGAGAAAGGATTAATGGCCCCAAGAATTAATATCAGCATCCCTGGTGGTCTAGGGCAGAGAAAAGGATAATACTGGCATCCTGGAAGGACTAACGCAGAGAGGAGGTTAATGTCTGTGTCACTGATGGTCTACAACAAAGAAGGGGGTTACTGCCAGGAGACATGGTGGTCTAGGGCAGAGAAGGTATACGTTCCCTGGTTATAAAGGGCAGAAAACAGGTAATTGCACCATCATGTTGACCTGTGACAATGAGAGAAGAGAAATGTTTTCAACCCTATTGGTGTAGAACAGCCAGGAAGACGTTACCATTCTTTTACCGTATAATCTATTGAAAATTGGGGAAACAATTCCAAATGTGGCAAAATGGTAAAAGAAAAAATGTAACTCCGCCATTGCTTTTTGTTTATGTTTTTATGGTGTTTGTCATAGAAAAATTACAATTCATAAGACCGCTCCAGAGAAGGGAGAAGAGCTGACAATTCAAATTACTTTTGGAAGTTGGCCTTCACAATGAACATATGGGCAATAGGGAAAATTACTTAAAGCTAGGGAGCTAAAAACTAATTAAAAAAACTTTAAAAGCAGAAAACCTCCTGACATGGATAAGTGATTAAAACAGGATATCTTCTGGGGAAAATACAGCCAGATTGTGATTTGTGCACTCAGGGGAGGAGAAGTGGAGAGGCTGCCTTTGTCCAAGGAAAGAAGCATCCAGAGTTCAAAAATTTTGTATGAGAGTGCACCTAGATGGCCTGTCTCCAGTGTCCAGATAGGAATATTGGGTTTTGTATCAATACAATAATTATGGGATATAGATTTTTGGCATTATAGAAAAGGGATGAATGGAATGCATTCACTCACTTCGCCGTAGGGCCACTAGAACTGCTGCAACTTAATATCGGACCAATAGAGGATGCAAACCAGGTCATATTTGAGCTCTATGTAAAGGTAAAATCACGATAGTAAATATGACATGAATATCTAATGCCTGGGACCTTCAGAAGCAAAGATATTTTGTAAATTGAGGATCTCATAAAATCATGAATGGCTGAGAACATTCCACAAACAACCCCCATGTGAGATCATCAAGGGGAGGTGTGTGGATGTTACTTAGAGCTAATAAAAAGAAGAAGCTGGGTTTGTGTCTTTGACATTGTGGGAAGACATAGTTCGCTGTGTGAGTGTCCATTTTCCAAATACGGAGTGCTTCCCTCCGCTAAGCTCTGAGCCATTTCTGTGACCAGGTTTAATAAGTTTCTTTCATTATTCCCTTTTTATTTTATGTTCTTGTATATATCGTATTGTTTTGTTCCCATTTTGTATATTTTTTATAAACACTGCCTACCTTTCTGGATTAAATATAAAATTTAATAGCTCTGTTCCTCTTATTCTGTAAACTGCAACCCTGATGCCATATGCTACCTGTAACGAGTGTCCAATCGGCCTGTATAAACTATTGATGATGGCAGCTAGCAGTGGTTCTTGTTGATATTGCAGAGCTGGCTGTGACCATACCGGTTTATATATATATATAATTCATGCGTTGGAATTGGAGGTGTATATACCATACGCTCATTGTTAGTTTCCCAGAAACCAGCCTAGTTGTAGAAGCAGCCACAGTCTCGTCCATCATTCATCAGACAATTGCGTAATTGTCCTGATGATTGGAGGCAGCAGAGTTGCGTCTCCCTGACAATTGGTGGCAGCGGTGGGATCTGTGTAATCTCTCTAGTGTCATCTGTGACAAAGTGGTAACAGTAGTGGGTTCTGCGTGACCCCTTTCCCCCGGCTGTTATCCTTGACAGTGGTTCATTGTGCAGTAAAAGTGACCTATACGTATACAGCAATGCAAAACTTGTATAAAATATTCAGTATAGTAGTGGTATAGTATATAGTATTACTGGTAAAAGAAAATTCTGAACTTTGTAAACAATTGGCTTATTCTATTTGTGTGCCAAGCTGTCATTTTTATTGTTTCCATTTTGGGGCACATACGACTCTTTGACCACTTTTATTGCATTTTTGACGTATGATGAGGTCACAAAAATAGCATTTATCCTACTTGTTAGTTAATTTTACATTTCAATATTATGGACTTTTGCAGGTGAAACTACATCAAATATGTTTATTTTTCAATTTCTTTATTATCAGATTCGGAAATTGGGTGATTCAAACTTTTACCTTTATTTTTTTTTAAAAAACAACTTTTTTTATCCCTTTTTACATATTTATTAAATAATAATTGTTTAATCCTTTCTATTATATTTTACATTATATTGCAATCGATAGTAAAAATCACGATTTTTACACCGGATTTAGGACATACCGATATGTCTTAGTTTTGGAATGGGTTAAAGTCCACCTTTGAGGACATTAATTTTTTTGTTTAGCTAAATTCATGTATTTAGTGCTAAAAATCATTTCTATAATTGGGTCCCGTTAAAAATGTTGCACTCTATAGCCTTTGCATTGCGTTGTTTATTGCTGGCTGCAAAATGAGTGAACTAAGATTACGTCAGTGAGCTCGTTCCGACAGGTCGATTGTAAGTCTTTTATCTATTTTTCTCTGAGCTTTTATCAGCTGATTTATGATCGCAGACCACATTAAAGTTGAATACGCAGGAAAACAAAGTCTGTAAAAACAGAACGGAGCATACATTTTTAGTGAAACCCAGTTGCAGAAATGACTGTGAGCCCCAAATACATGCATATGAGCAGAAAAAAAAAGTCCTAAAAAAATGGACAACCTCTTTAAGGTCTTATGTACTGGATGTGCCAGTCTTAGTATAATATGCTATGTGTTTGTACATGGATCCAATAGATATATTACACCTAGAGAAGAGTGTAATAAGTATTGGGGTCCACAGAGCTGTAGGGACTCTACGTTTCGATATATATGATTGTACGCGCCATAGAATTGCAAACACCAGCAGATAATGATGCCGACTGTCAACAACAATAACTCCCATCCTCCATGGCTCCCAGTAAACATGACCGTGTTCGGAGCTTCACGAGCCTTTTAGTTAAATATCATGTCAACTAACAGAAAAAAATACAAAGCTCTAAATGTGGTAATTAGACGAGTCGCTCTACAACACCAATAAAATTAATCTATGTAGGAGCCATAATTAATATCATAAAGCGAGGAGCCGGCAGCGCGCTAACCTTTCCTAATGACATGTTGTTACATTTACTGCTATATGTATTTTACTGTTCCTCATTAGGATATTATTCCTCCGGCAGACGTATCGTTCCGTTCCTGTCCTCTTTATTACATCAGGTCCGTTCTGTATTCTTCATGGCTCTATATTTATCCTATGTCTTTTGTTGTGGATTTATTTGATACATTTTCATCACATCGTGGTGATACAGAGGTGTAAAGGTTTCCCCCGGACTGGATACAAAGAGTTCTAATTAAAGGAGTGGAAGATGCAATATATGATGAGATAGTTGGAAATTATTTACAAAGATGACATCTTGTGAAGAAAATACAGGAGAAAATTGCACTTTCTGCAACATCCAAGTTGAACATAATGTAACATGGCACCTATAGAAATCAATGGGGCTCTGAATCACTCTGATTTCACATAGGGAGCACAATGAGGGCATGATTTATCTTGCACTGTGTGTCTATTCCTCTCACACAGGAGAGGGGGCGCCACATAAAACTCTGGACTGCAGGAATTCGCAGGTTCTCACCACCTAATAGCAAAGCAGATAAGATCAACCATGATGGGGCCACATAGAACTTGTAAGATCTGGTGTCCATACGCTTGATTCTACTCCCAAAAAATATGTTTAGAACTGGAGAATATTTTTGTAGCAAATATCCCCCCCCTCTGTTCAAACTTGTGGGGTTGAACATTTGCCACCATACAGGGTGCCCGGGACAGGGCATCCGCATTTGCCTGCGACTTCCGAGGGCGATGTTCCACAGAGAAACTGAAAGTTTGCAGTGACAGGAACCACCTGGTGACTCGCGCATTCCTCTCCT
Source organism: Phyllobates terribilis (assembly GCF_046119375.1). NCBI lineage: Eukaryota > Metazoa > Chordata > Amphibia > Anura > Dendrobatidae > Phyllobates > Phyllobates terribilis. Next base: position 45,057,566 of record NW_027362764.1, on the reverse strand, counting down.
TGGCATTCCTCATCCATACCAAGGGTGAGTGGTCCGTCACCAAGCAGAACTGATGCCCAAGTAAATAATAACGTAGTGATTCCAAGGCCCACTTAATAGCCAAACACTCCTTCTCTACCACGCTATAATTTTTCTCCGCCAGGATAAGCTTTCTACTCAAGTAGGTGACCGGGTGCTCTTCACCATTCACGTTTTGTGACGATACCGCCCCGAGGCCTACCTCCGAGGCATCTGTCTGTACAATGAAGGTTTCCTTGAAGTTGGGGCTGATGAGGACCAGCTGTCCACACAGGGCCAATTTCATGGACTGAAAGGCTTCTTCTGCCTGAGGGTTCCACCGAAACATTACCGATTTTTTCCCTTTCAAGAGATCGGTCAGGACCGCTGTTCTCCCAGCAAAATTAGGTATAAACCAGCGGTAATACCCAAGGATGCCAAGGAACACCCTCATCTGTTTTCTACTTAACGGTTTAGGCCAGTTTTTTATGGCCTCAACTTTATTGATTTGGGGCTTGATAACTCCTCGGACAATCACATACCCCAAATATCGGGCTTCCTCTAGCCCTATCGCACATTTTTTTGAGTTTGCCGTTAACCCTGTGGCTCTGGGAGAATCCAGCACCGCTAGTACCTGTGATAGGTGCGTATGCCAGTCGGTGCGAAAGATGATAATATCATATAGATACACGGACACGTACTCCTGATGAGGCTTGAGCACTATGTCCATTAGCCTCTGGAATGTAGCCGGGGCCCCATGTAACCCAAAAGGTAAGACCACATAGTGATATAGACCTTTCGGAGTCATGAAGGCAGTCTTTTCTATCGCCGGTTCCGTGAGAGGTACCTGCCAGTAACCCTTGGTGAGATCGAGCGTGGTAAAGAACTGGGCCTGCCCCAGTCTCAGCTCATCCACCCTGGGCATTGGATAAAGGTCCAACTTCGACACTTCATTTAATTTCAGGAAATCGTTACAGAAGCGTAACGATAAGTGTTGAGCGAGCATGCTCGACACTGCTCGGTACTCGCGCGAGCATCTCACTACTCGGGATGTTCGGCGAGCACCGAGCATTTCCAAGTTACTCGGGTGGGAGCTCGGGTCTCCGCCCTGCATGTTTGGCGCTCTTTACAGAAACAATGAACATGCAGGGATTGCCAGCCAGTCACTGGAATGCTGCAGCCAGGTTGGTTGTGGGCATTACAGTGATTGGCTGGCCGCAGAGCGTCACCTCGAGTATTTAAAACCGGGCGCCGCCATCTTGGACACAGTCGCTCCGGATCAGACAGTGTAGGGTCAGTGCTGCAGAGCTAGGGAGAGATTTATACTGCGAAATAGGTAGTGTAGGGTCTCTAAAGCCTGCAAAATCAAACAAACAGTCCTTCTGAGGACTAATATCCATCCCAGATATCAGGCAGCCAGGCTGTATAGGAGACGCAGTGGTTATACCAACAAACACTGCATTACAGTCCTGTGTGCTGCTGCTCAAATTTCTAGACTTAGCCCCAGGTCTCAAGGGCCAGGAAAAATTCCTTTTTTTTCATCTAAATCCTCTTTTTTTTTTTTCCTCAGTCACACTGTACAAATACCCGTCTTATTAACCTTTTAGTTTCCCCCCCCCCCCAAAAAAAAAAAATTGAGTGTGTCTGTGAGTGTTCAGACACAAATATATCTGTTTAAAAGAGTCTGGTTTCGGCCAGATAACCAGAACTGTGGCTTTGCAGTTCCACGGTTCAAATCTCTGTATTATCCACTTTTTTGCCTTTTTTCCATTAAAAAAAACAGTTTGAGTGTCTCGCTGACTGTTCAGACACAAATATATCTGTTTAAAAGATTCTGGTGTAGGCCAGAGAAATAGAACTGTGGTTTTCCTCTTCCACGGTTCTAATCTCCTTTTTATTACCATTTTGCCATTGATAGTGCGAGTGTAAGCTATTTTACTTAATTTACAATGGGCAAGGCGCGGGGCAAGGGACATGGAACTGGAGGTTCTGGTGATGGTGCGTGCAGAGGACGGGGCCGTGGCCAAGGTGAAAATGTGCCACAACCAACAACCACATCTTCTCGCTTCCAGTTCCTGACCGAATTACTATGGACGCACACAACAACACCACTATTGACAACTGATCAGTGTGAACAGGTTATTAATTGGATAGCAGATAATACTTCCAGTCACCTGGGCACCACCACCTCCGGTCTGTCTTCCACACGGTCACGTCTTAGTAGCCATGAGTCTCGACCCCATACTACTCCTCATCACCCTGATGCTCCTTCCTCCCACCATGCCGAGTGTCGTCAGACAGCAATTGATCCCACACTTGGACACTCTGAAGAGCTGTTCACTGGTCCATTTCCATATTTGGGCCCCTCGCCTGCTCCACTTGAAGTGGTGGAAGAGGAGATCCCATGTAGCGATGGCCAAATATTTGAACAGCCACGGCCACAGAAAGGCGACGCTGGCAATTTGTCACAAGAGGTGGACGATGACGATACACAATTGCCATGAAGTGAGGAGGAGGACCGTGGTGCGGAAGTGGAAGAGGAAGAGGTGGTGGATGATCTAGTAACTGGCTCAACGTGGCAGGAGGACACGCAGAGCGAGGCCAGCAGCACACAGGGGGAGGGAGGCAGAGTACCCCAACAGGCAGGAAGAAGCAGTGTGGTGGCCGCAGACAAAAGGCGGGCAACCGTTCCCCGTAACACCAACACGAGGGACATTGCCAGTACAACCGGTAGGTCTTCCAGAGTCTGGAATTTTTTTAAAGACTCTGCTGATAACTCCAAAAAGGCCATTTGTACCACCTGCCAAGCCAGCATCAGCAGGGGTGACAAAACGACCAGCCTGACCACCACCAGCATGATCAGGCACATGTCAGCAAAGCACCCGATTTTGTGGGGCAAACCCCAGGGTCCACGACCAGTGTCAGCGGGTGTCACTAGTGTTGAGCGAGCACTAAAATGCTCGGGTGCTCGAAGCTCGGGCCAAGCTCACCGTGATACTCGGGTGCTCGACACGAGCCACGAGCCCAATGTTAGTCTATGGGAGACCCGAGCATTTTTGTGGCGGCACCCCGGCAGTCTGTAGAAAGCCTAAAAAGTGCCCAAAACGATAGTGATAGTGCTCAAATTACATGGGGACAGCATGGGGACCGCCCCAGGAAGCATTTCTGACCCCCAGGTCACTGCTGTCAACAACGTGGTCAGAGGTATTAAGCCACTTTTACGGGCTCACAATAAAACGTTCAAAAACTAAACTGAAACTGTTTTTCCTGTGAAATATGTTAAGGAACATCCTTTCCAGGGTAAAGACTTGTGTATAAGGTAAAATAAATAACCAAAAACAAGAATACTCCTCCACACCTTGGGCTATGTTCACAAGTAGCATTTTTTATGCGTTTTTGCACTTTTGCATTGCACTTGGCCATGAGCTTACTCTCGACTGTGGGTACCAGTACTAACACCCGATCGCCCTTGTTAAAAGACCTGACCGTGGCTCTTTTATTATGTGTATGCCTCTGGGTTGCCTGGGCATCTAACAGATGTTCTTTCACAATAGGCATGACTGCCACAATCCGGTCCTGCTTACTAGCCACGTGTTCAAATTATACTCCTATGTGGAGTCGGCTCTTGTTCCCATGTCTCTTTGGCTACGTCCAACAGACCCCTCGGGTGTCTGGCGTACAATAACTCAAAGGGAGAGAACCCTGTGGAAGCCTGGGGTACCTCACAGACGGCGAACATCAAATAGGGTAGCAACATGTCCCAATCCCTTCCGTTCTTAGAAACCACCCTTTTTAACATGGACTTTAGGGTTTTATTGAACCGTTCTACTAGCCCGTCGGTTTGAGGGTGGTACACCAAGGTGCGCAATTGTTTTATTCTCAGCAGTTTGCACAGTTCTCTCGTCATCTTGGACATAAAAGGGGTCCATTGATCCGTCAGGATCTCCTTAGGAAGCCCAAGGTGACAGAACATGGCAAACAGCTCCCGTGCAATCAGTTTCGCCGAAGTGTGGCGTAGCGGTATAGCCTCCGAGTACGGGGTGGCATAATCGACGACCACAAGTATATGTTGGTAGCCACGAGTGAATTTTACAATGGCCCTACCAAGTCCATTGCAATCTGTTCAAAAGGTACCTCTATCACTGGCAGAGGTACCAATGGGCTATGGAAGCTTGCGGTGGGTGTGGTCAGCTGACATTCGGGACAGGATTCGCAGTACTTTTGGACCTCCGCCTAAATCCCCGGCCAAAAGAACCGCTGCAAGATACACTCTTGCATCTTTTTAACCCCTAAGTGTCCACCCAGCAGGTGTGTGTGTGCCATCTCCAGAACCGCCCAATGGTACGACTGAGGTACCACTAACTGTTCCACGACCTCGTCCCTGATTTTGTCTACCCTATAGAGCAACTCACTGTTGACCACCATGCGTGGAAACACAGTATCTGCACCAGGCTGTTGAGCTACGCCATTTACCTCTAACACCCTTTCCCGCGCCCGAGTCAGGGTGGGATCCTGTAGCTGAGCTGTCCCAAACATGTCCCGGGACACTTCCAGTTCGGGGATCGATGGGGTCTCCTCGCCCTCTCCTGCCAGGACCTCTAGGGGAGGCCTATCGGGGTCACACTCTGTCCCTAGGTTGGACACCCCATACGGCAGGTACCCCTGACTCTGGTTCTTTGGGTACAGCGCCCGTAATAAATTTTACCGGGGGAGAGTGGATTTTGTTTTTCCACAGAGTCCAGAACAGGGGCAAGTCTCTTCCCAACACAGTCCCATAGGGAAGAGTTTTTACCACCTCCACCACATGTTTTATGTCTCCACATGGCGTGGACAAAACTACCTCCGCGGTTGGGTACTCTCGGAGGTCCCCATGGATACACACAACCCCGACTGTCCGTCCACTGGGGTTGTCTCCTGCCACCAGCGACCCATGAACCAAAGTCACTAGGCACCCCGAATCTAGGAGGGCCTCCATGGGGTATCCATTTACCAATACCTGGCACAGTTGGGGTTCACTGTCCGTGGGGGTTTGGCGCTTTCCATGCAGACGGTCTGGGCATACATTGAGACCCGGCAGTAATACCCGCAGTCCATGGGCTCTGTAGTCAGGGGGCAGTTAGCAGCCATATGTCCCGGCCCCTGACACTGCCAGCACCTAATGGCGGAGGCACGGTTAGTTCTTCTGACATTTTGGGAGGGAACCGGTCTCCCACCACTCTCACTCTGGGGTACCCCTTCATCACGGGTACGGTGCCAACTGTCCTTAGCAGAGGGACGTGACCGCTTTCTCGGTTCCTGGGTTGGCAGGGATCAGCGTGACAGCCGCGAGGGGGCAGAGTCCCAGGTAAAGCCCTGAGTTGGCAAGTAGCGCTCGATCAGGCTGACCACCTGGTCGAGTGTGTCGGGGTCCCCTTGCCCCACCCAACGTTGGATAGCGGCCGGCAAAGTCTTCTCCAGCCGGTCAACCACCACCCTCTCCACCATCTGGGCTGCAGCCAAAGTCTCAGGCTGGAGCCACCTCTTTACCAGCTGCAGAAGGTCATAAGCCTGAGACCAGACGGGTCGGGTCTCCACATAGGCCTATGAAAATACACGCTGAGCCCTCACGTATGTATTGACCCACAGTCGGGCAAGGATCTCACCGTTGAGCCTCTGCTAGTCCTGGGCGTCCTCCCGACTGAGGTTGAAGTAGGCCTTCTGGGCATTGCCGACCAAAAACGGAGCCACCATTTCTGCCACTGGCCGGCTGGTAGGTTTTCCCGCTCTGCTGTGTGCTCATAAATAGTCAGGAAGGCTTCCACGTCGTCCTCCAGTCCCATCTTCCTGAAAGCGGAGCGAACCTTGTCCCGGGCCTCTCGACATTCCGGGGCTGGTGCCGTCAGCGTCTCCCGCAGGGCTGTGAGCAGCTGCATGATCAGCTCATTGGTTTGCTGTTGCTGCCGCTTCGTGTGGACCAATTGCCTTAACAGCTCCTCCATTTTTTCCACAGGTTTGGGCTGAAAGGTGGCAGGCCAGATTGTGGTCATGCAGCTGCCAGTGAGGTATGCCTCAGTCACATTGCCGCATTCTCCACCAAGCTGTTAAGTGTCGGTGTTCACACCGTGCAGTAACTGAGGCAGTGACCTAAGCAAGTCCAACATAAACAGCTTTTATTCAGCAACTTACGGGTAAACAGAAAGTCCTCCGGTTTGCAACTGGGTTAACATAAGTCCATAACAACGGTTGCCGTGGGCAATGGCTGCGCCGGGCCGCTCAGAGCTTGACGGGTGCAGAGCCTTTCCAGGCATAGGTTCAGCTACACACTGGCCTGCCAAGCTTTCCTGCTACGTTCCTAGCAGGTCCCAACACTGAACAACACTAATCCTTAATGCAGGGTTTTTAAAGGACCTGTGGAAAACCCGGGTTGGAGGGAGGAGGCCGCCCCACTGTCTTCCTGTAGCCTCCTCCAAGAAATGAAGGCCGGCTGAATTTTACTAATCTGCCTTAGCAAGATAGCCTGACCAGGTCAATGCTCACCTTCATTCCTGCATTGCAGCCACAGGTGAGTTTGTGACTGCAATGCACTCCAATGAATTTAATAGGTCTCTGTACACATTCTGGGGGATATATAACGTCCCTCGTATACGATTCCAGTCACTGCCTCACAGTGGTAATATGGGCAACTGCCCATGGCTTCTGGTTCCTAACTGTTCAAGACCACCAGGGACTTTACCGTTAAACTTTCACAGCCCACCAGGAACTACAATTAAACTTTCACTGCTCTAAGCCACCCAGGACTATAGTCCAGACCATCAGGGGCTATAATTAACCCCTTAAGGACCTTGGGATTTTCCGTTTTTGCGTTTTCATTTTTTGCTCCCTTTGTTCCCAGAGCCATAGCGTTTTTATTTTTTGGTCAATATGTCCATGTGAGGGCTTATTTTTTGCGGGACAAGTTGTACTTTTTGAACAACATCACTGGTTTTACCATCTTGTGTACGGGAAAACGGGAAAAAAATTCCAAGTGTGGTGAAATTGCAAAAAAAGTGCAATACCACAGTTATTTTTTGTTTGTTTTTTTTACCACGATAGCTGAATGCTAAAACTGACCTGCCCTTCTTATTCTCCAGGTCATTATGAGTTCGTAGACACCAAACATGTATAGGTTCTTTTTTATTTAAGTGATGAAAAAAAATGTCAAAATTTGTTAAAAAAAAATGGCGCCATTTTCCAAGACCCGTAGCGTCTCCATTGTTTGGGATCTGGGGCCGGTTGAGGGCTTATTTTTTGCGCACCGAGCTATCGTTTTTATTGATACCATTTTGACGTAGATCCGATGTTTTGATCACTCTTAATTGCATTTTATTGCACTGTTGCTGTGACCAAAAAAATAATTCTGGCATTTAGAATTTTTTTCTCGTTACGCCGTTTACCGATTCATTCTTTTTTATATTGATAGATCAGGCGATTCTGAACACGGCGATACCAAATATGTTTATGTGAGGTTTTTTTTTATCATTTTATTTTGAATGGGGCGAAAGGGGGGTGATTAAAACTTTTATATTTTTTTAATATTTTTAAAAACATTTCTTTTACACTTTTTGCATGCTTCTATAGTCTCCATAGGAGACTAGAAGCAGCTGCAGTCTGATTGTCTCTGCTACATAGAGGCGATGAGTATATCACCTCTGTGTAGCAGAAATGCTCAATTGCTATGAGCGCCAACCACTAGGTGGTGCTTATACCAATCTTTACATGACAACCACAGGGGTCTGCTGCAGACCCCGGGTTGTCATGCCCACGCATCGGTGACCCGCAATCATGTGATGGGGTCATCAATGGGCGGGGCTAATGCCGCACTTCCGGCACGGCAATGTTAAATGCCGCTGTCAGAGATTGACAGCGGCATTTACCTGGTTAACAGGTGCGGGTGGATCGCAATTCCACCCACGGCTGTTGCGGGCACATGTCAGCTTTAAGAATCAGCTGACATGTGCCCGGTTCAGTGCGGGCTCAGCACCGGAGCCCTCACTGAACGGGGGGTGATGGCCTGGAGCATACTAATACACCCCAGGCTTTAAAGGGGTTAAATCACCACTGTTCTAGACCACCAGGAACTACCATTAAAACCTCACTGCCCTAAAATACCAGTGACTACAATTAAACATTTACTGATCTAAAACAGTAAGCACTAAATCATTACATTTTAAATGCCATAGACTACCATTGAGTATCTTTAAACCTTCACTGGTCTAAGTGACCAGTCACTATAATTAAACCCTTATTGCACTAGACCACCAGAGATTGCCGTTAAAATTTCACTGAACTAGTCAACCAGGGACTATCATTAAACTTTTACTGCCTGTGGTAAGTCGACTAAGTCTGCTTCTTAAAAAGGTAGACACAGAACAGTTTCTATTTAAAGTCTAGCTGATTTATTGCAATCCTCATAAACCACGACACCAGAAAACTTAAATACAGTCTTTTTCCAGCACAAAGTAAAACATAAAGTAGAGTCCAGTTTCCATGTCCTTTACCAAAGGACATTAGCTCCAGGAGATCAGCATACCTCCATTCATCTAGCATGTAGCCGTTCAGCTGCTCATAATCAACCTTTCATGGCCGAGTAACTCCTTTTAGTCCTATATGCACTAAAACATTACTTCAAGTTCATCTCCCAACCACTAGGTGTCAAACAGCCACCTTACATACCTCCCCCCTCTGCCTAAAGCTGTGGGCTTGACACCTTGTACCACTAGACACGGGATTCTCGTGAGAGCATCGGCATTACCATGTAACTCCCGGATATATGTTCTACATGGAAGCAGAAATCTTTCAGGGCTAGAAACCAGCAGGAACCACAAGCATTTTTCGCTTTTTCCTTCCTCATCCACCAGAGTCTGACACTTCTCACCCTAAGAGATAGTATTGCAATGTGTCCACCTCCCATTTTATGGCCAAGCATTCCTTTTCTACAATGGAATAATTTTTCTCAAAATGCCGACAGTTTTCTACTATCAGAATTCCTGTTGTCCTTCTACAGTTTGACCACTAGCGGCTGCTATTGTTCACCTTAATAATTGTGCTGCAATCCCACTTCTTACCACTGCAGGCTGCTGTTGTGTTCTGCAATTGCCCTTTATTAAGATGGCAGATTATGCACCTGTAGAATCCATCTTGTTTCCTCTTTGGGGCTTCTTAAAGCCACATGGATCTCTCATTCATTGCTTGAGCATTGTGTCTAGCTGTTAGCCTAGTTACAATCTCCAGCTCCTGGACTGTCTTACTCAGACTGTTCTCACCTATCTACGGATTGTTTCCGACAACTCCTTGTTATATCCAAGTACAACTATAACCGCTTGCTGTTCCTGCTCACGCTCCTTTAGCCACTGGTTTCAAGCAGTACTACACCAGTATCGTAACACCTACTCAGGTAAAGAACAGGATGCTCCTCTTCGTGTATTTCTTGAGAGAGACACAAAAACTGGAAGAAACTGAGTACATGGCATCAAATAGAAAAACTTTATTAAGAATAGAAGAGTCACATTAAAAGGATACATGTCTCAAGTACATGTGAGTTGCAGAACATGTCAAGGTAGAAAGGCATATGAAAAAATGGCCATAGTCATGCTTAAGCCAGAAGAAAGTACCTATACAAATAAGTGCTCATGAAAAAATCCTGATACAAACATCAAGTAAAAAGGTCTTCCCAAAGCACAAGGCTAGCCAAATCTCTATAAATAGTAAGACATTGGGGTGGGAGCAAAGAGTATATTACTCTAAGAGTCAATAGCAATCTGGAAATACAATGTGTATATATATATATATATAAACAGCTACAAGCATCAAGCATTAGGAGGGATATCCCAGATATGTATTGCCTCAGAAATGAGTAACTCACCCGTATAGATATCAATAATTGTTCAAGAAGAGGGGAAGAGAGAGATGAGGGAGTGGACCAACGGAGCAGGAGCGAGCAGGTGTAGGGCCCCCCAAGTCTCGACGCGCGTTTCGCGTGATATGCTTTCTCAAGAGGCGTCGCTGGTCCAGATACCGGCACCTTTTTAAATATAGCGCTCAAATGATCACATGTTCAGTCATGTGACCGGAAGAAGATGGCCGCCGACCGGAAGGCATATCCGGCGCATGTGCGGGGACCACCACAACGTCCCGCCCCCCGCCGTGTCCGTCAAGACAGTGGCGACGCCCCGGAAGCGCTGACAAAGCAACACCCGGAGCGTCGCCGACGCCATGGAGACAAACACGCGGGACCGTAGGAGGGTAAGTAGCCCCGCTCATGCGCACCGCCCACCTCATAAAGCCACATCCTACCATCACCATAGCTATACATCTAAATCTTAAATAAGCACAAATCCATAACATCATATATATTAGACACAAAAGTCAATGTAAACATGATAAAAAATTCATATAATAAGATACAGGAATTCACAGGATTGGGTCTCATGGCAAAAAGTGGGCAGTCAGTTAAATCCATCAGGGCTGGTCAGTCATTCCTCTTTATTTTGATTCATAGGCGCTTTCAAAAGAGTGAAGACATCAGAGACGGAATAGGGACCATAGTTATAAAAACACTAAAATCAAAAAGGTGAAAGGAAAAAGATTAATAAGAATAAAAAGAATTAAAAAATGTTTAAAAGTGGGCAACCCACATATGCACGCCCTGCCACTGTAGGTGTATATTGTATAGCAGGGACCACAGGAGAGCAAAAAAACTTATATGTAAACCAACTAAACTATTAAGTCAAATGTGACACGGGGAAGATATCAAGCACCCCTGAGTCAGTGTCACTCATCCCAGTATCAATTAAATCATAAGAAAAATAATAGTACAACTGAGACGCAGAACAGCACCATGATGGATCATAGAAATGATGAAAAGCCTAGATTTTCGTTCAGACCCTGCGGTGCCAAGGTGTGAAGAGTGATGATCCATCTTGCCTCCTTTTGTGCCAGGAGGCGTTTGGCATTACCACCCCGGGAGCCGAGGCACACTTTATCAATCCCCCGCACCTTAAGTGAGCGAGGGTCACAGTTGTGAACGGCCTTAAAGTGCCGGGGTAGTGTCTTCAGCTCCCGGGGATCCGTGGCTGTCCGTGCTGCGCCAATGTCCCGTACATGTTCCCGAACTCTGATTCGAAGCTCCCTAGTAGTTATGCCGATATATATCAATTGGCACTCACATGTGGCAAAATAAACCACATGTGTGGTGCCGCAAGAGATAAAGTGGCGGATGTCAAACTGACGGGAGCCATCAGAGTTGGGGAATGATGTACAGCGAAGGACATTGGCGCAGGCGACACAATGACCACATGGAAATGACCCCACCGTGGGACCGCGGGATCCGAACGGATTAGGCCGGGAGGGGACATAGTGGCTAGCAACCAAAATGTCCCTCAACGTGGGAGAACGTCGTGGTGTCATAAGCGGGAAATCACCTATTCGCTCCCGCGGGGAGGGCTCCGTGTTGAGTATATCCCAATGGCGAGAGAGGATCCGCCGCATAGTATCCCACTCATGATTGAATGTGGATATGTAACGGATCCTCTCCGATTTCCCATGCTTGGGCGCAGTAGAGGGATAGATAAGATGATCCCTAGGGGTGTCTCGGGCTCTCCTGTAGCCACGGCCAATACATCGGTTACTGTACCCACGTTGATGAAAACGCTCAGCCAGATCTGCGGCCTGTTTCTCAAAATTAGAGTTGGTAGAGCAGATTCGCCTCATCCTGAGGAACTGACCGACCGGGACTGCTCTGATAGTGGAAAGATCATGAGCCGAAGTGGCGTGTATCAGGGAATTCACAGTGGTCGGTTTCCTATACACATCAGTCTGGATCCGGCAATCATGGTCCACCTCAAAGGTGATATCCAGAAAGTCGATCCGTTTAGAGTGATGGGTATAGGTAAGCCTGATCGCATATGTGTTAGAATTCAATCGTAGCATGAAATCGTCGAGCTCCTCCACCTTCCCCTGCCAAAAGAATAGAATGTCATCTATATATCTCACCCATGACACGACACGGTCAGCGCCCGGTATCCCCTCGTCACCAAAAATCTCCCGCTCCCAGGCACCAAGGAAGAGAGGTTGGCGTACGAGGGGGCACAGGCCGCACCCATTGCCGTGCCACGTTTTTGGAGATATACAGTGTCTTTAAAAAGAAAATAATTATGGCAGAGGACGAATTGGAGGAGCTCAAGGATGAATTCGAGGTCGGAGCCCCGCAGGAAGAGGCGAACCGCAGACAGACCCAGATCATGGCTGATGCAGGTGTACAGACTCTCAACGTCGGCCGTGACCAGGAGAGTACCGTCTGTCACAAGGGCACCGTCAACCCGCGTAAGGACATCCGTCGTGTCTTTGACATATGACGTAAGAGTACTTACTAAAGGACGGAGGTGGCAGTCAATATACTGACATATAGGGCCACAAAGTCCCTCCAATCCTGACACGATCGGACGTCCCGGCGGGTTGAGGGCGTCCTTGTGAATTTTAGGTAGAAGGTAAAAGGCAGCCGTCCTAGGGAAGCGGACCGTTAGCGCCTCAACGGTCCGTTGATCAATGATGTCATGATCACAGGCACGGCCAAGGATACCCTGAAGTGCGGCAGAGAAGGAGGTCGTTGGGTTGTACGATAATTTAGTATAGGTATGGGTCTCTTTGAGTTGGTGTATTGCTTCTTTCTCGTACATGGTACAGGGCCATAATACAATGTTCCCTCCCTTGTCTGCCGGTTTAATAACGATATTCGATAGAGATCGAAGTTGATCTATTGCAATACGTTGTTGGTGGGTGTGGTTATCTCGACGTCTCCGCGTAGGGAGGCATCTTAGATCCTCCGCCACCAACCTAACAAAGATCTCAATCGCCGGACTCAGAGACAAGGGAGGGAACCTCGTAGATCTCAGATATCGTGGTTGAAGTCGCGTACCTGTGCCAGGTGGCGCCTCCTGCTCCGAGATTAGGTCCTCCAGATTTGGCAGGGCCTCCCTCTCTGCCGCCGTCAAAGGGCATCCCTCACTACGTGCTCTGGAATGCAATTTATGAAGAATTAATTTCCGGGCAAACAGATGGAGGTCCTTGAGGGCAGTAAAATAACTAAATGAGTTATAACTATGGTCCCTATTCCGGCTCTGATGTCTTCACTCTTTTGAAAGCGCCTATGAATCAAAATAAAGAGGAATGACTGACCAGCCCTGATGGATTTAACTGACTGCCCACTTTTTGCCATGAGACCCAATCCTGTGAATTTCTGTATCTTATTATATGAATTTTTTATCATGTTTACATTGACTTTTGTGTCTAATATATATGATGTTATGGATTTGTACTTATTTAAGATTTGGATGTATAGCTATGGTGATGGTAGGATGTGGCTTTATGAGGTGGGCAGTGCGCATGAGCGGGGCTACTTACCCTCCTACGGTCCCGCGTGTTTGTCTCCATGGCGTCTGCGACGCTCCGGGTGTTGCTTTGTCAGCGCTTCCGGGGCGTCGCCACTGTCTTGACGGACACGGCGGGGGGCGGGACGTTGTGGTGGTCCCCGCACATGCGCCGGATATGCCTTCCGGTCGGCGGCCATCTTCTTCCGGTCACATGACTGAACATGTGACCATTTGAGCTCTATATTTAAAAGGTGCCGGTATCTGGACCAGCGACGCCTCTTGAGAAAGCATATCACGCGAATCGCGCGTCGAGGCTTGCGGGCCCTACACCTGCTCGCTCCTGCTCCGTTGGTCCACTCCCTCATCTCTCTCTTCCCCTCTTCTTGAACAATTATTGATATCTATACGGGTGAATTACTCATTTCTGAGGCAATACATATCTGGGATATCCCTCCTAATGCTTGATGCTTGTAGCTGTTTATATATATATACACATTGTATTTCTAGATTGCAATTGACTCTTAGAGTAATATACTCTTTGCTCCCACCCCAATGTCTTACTATTTATAGAGACTTGGCTAGCCTTGTGCTTTGGGAAGACCTTTTTACTTGATGTTTGTATCAGGATTTTTTCATGAGCACTTATTTGTATAGGTACTTTCTTCTGGCTTAAGCATGACTATGGCCATTTTTTCATATGCCTTTCTACCTTGACATGTTCTGCAACTCACATGTACTTGAGACATGTATCCTTTTAATGTGACTCTTCTATTCTTAATAAAGTTTTTTCTATTTGATGCCATGTACTCAGTTTCCTCCAGTTTTTGTATTTACTTTTGAGTAGGTAACTTTCCATGGTTATGGAGTATAAGCTGTATCTCTTCTATATCTCCTATCCATGATGTTATGTATGTTGGTCGATGTGTGTTTAACGATTTCTTGAGAGAGGACTGCTTCTAATCTGACTTCTGAGGCATCCGTCTGGAGCACAAATTCCTTCTTGAAGTTGGGGTTAATCAGGACTAGCTGCTTGAACAGAGCCACTCTCAGTTCTTGAAAGGCCGTCTCTGCCTCCAATGTCCATTTGGACATGACTGATTTTATCCCCTTAAGGAGGTCGGTCTGGTGTGCGCCACCATGGCAAAGTTTGGAATGAACCTCCTGTAGTACCCCACGATTCTCAGAAAGGCCCTAACTTGCTTCTTTGAAAGTGGTTTTGGCCAATTCTGGATTGTGTCCACTTTATTGATCTTGGATTTGATTTTGTCTCTACTGATACATATCCAAGGTATTTGGCCTCCTCTTTCCCCATGGCACATTTTTTTGGATTTAAAGAGAACTCCGCCATCCAGAGTGCATCAAACACTGCATTGATCTTTCCCAGATGACTTCCCCAATACGGGCTGAAGATTCCGATATCGTCCAGGTATGTCACAGCGTAATTCTTGTGGGGTGAGAGGATCTGATGCATGGCACTCTGGAAGGTGTCTGGAGTTCCCTGCAATCCAAATAACATCCGGACATATTGGAAGCAATTGTCGGGTGTAGAGAAAGCCGTTCTCTTGTTGTGACATTGGGATTTGCCAATATCCCTTTGTTAGATCCAAGGTGGTTATGTACCTTGCCAGGCCAAATCTTTTAATCAGCTCATCGACACAAGGCATTGGATATGTGCTGTACTTGGAGACTTTGTTCACCTTCCGATAATCAGTACAGAGTCACCATTCTCCATCGGGTTTTGGAACCCGACTATCGGGTTAGACCACCCGTTCTTAGATTCCTCAATGACTCCGAGATTCAGCATACGATTCACTTCCTTGGAGATCTGCTCTCGGCGGGCCTCTGGAATTGGGTAAGACTTTGAATTCACCTGCACATGGGGTTTCGTCAGAACCTTGTGTTCTATGGCATCTGTACACACACAGGTCTCGGTTCTGCTGCAGCAATTCCCGACATTGCTGTTTTTGGGCCTTCAACAGTGTTTTGGCTACTGTAACATCTTCAATGTCCCCTTCTGGCTTAACCAGCAAACCGGGAGTTTCAGCAGGGTCCCTGTCTTGCCATGCCTTGGTGGGTAGCGACACGACAGGATTTCAGAAGTGAGAGGTTTGAGCGGTTAACAGGCAGGTTAGACAGGACTTGCAATAACTTAGGATTTCCTAGTTACACCAGGGCCAATGGAACCTTCGCATGATCCATTCTTGAGCTTTGCCCACCCCCAGATTGCCACCTAAGACATGTGAATGGGCCCCATCCAACACCCTCCATCTATAGGGTCATGATCAACAATTGTTCCACTATCTCCTCCCTCACCTTAGAAACCCGGAACAATAAGTCCCCACTCAACATGAAATAGGGAAACCTGGTGTCAGCCACTGACTCCTGACACTTATAATGGTTACGTTATTGAATGCTTTCTTTTAGAGTTAGGTTCCTATGTTGGGAGAACCCAAAATTTTCTCTGGTCACCCCTATCTCAGGAATGTCTGCTTTGGTTGATACTACCGCCTCATCTTTCTCCATTACACAGAAGAGAAACCCATCAGACTCTGGGGTTGGTGAGACTTCATTAGGGCCAACCCGTTTCTTATCCAAGCAATCGAGGTCTCTGCCCCTCCCCTACAAGTCAAAAAACAATGCAAAGTCTATGATAATTGGGTGCATTAAATCCTGGACCATGCCAACCTCATGGGACTCAGTACCTCAATGACCACTCTGGCCACCGGATATTCTTTAGCATCCCCGTGAATGCAGCGGACACCCAGCTTCTTTCCAAGGATCAATTTGAAGGGGGGTGTGGCCCTCACAGGGGTCACCAAACTGCTTGAGTCTAGTAGTCCAGTCATTTGCAGACTATTTACTTTTATAGGACAAGCTTGGGGTCCCTTGCTGGGTGGACAGTCCACACTGTAAGCTGGATATGCGTAGAATGAACACCAGGTCCCATGCTACAGTCCAGTTGCTCGGTGGTCAGGAGACAATGGGCAGGTATATGACCTGGGCCGTGACATCTCCAGGAAATTACATCCCCCGATGAGGCCCTCAGTATGACCTCCGCCGCCCCCTTGGACTTTGGACCCCCCTCTCCCTTTTAAACCTCAACCCCCCTAGTATGGAGAGCTCTTCAAAGAACTGTTGACCCCCTGATACCTTTCGACCAGTCCGACCAAGTCATAAAAGTTCCGGGGATCTCCCTAGGCAATCCAAGTCTGCATTGGGCTTGGAAGGGAGAGCATTACAACTCAATCCACCATCTGCGCTGATCTATAGGACTCTGGCTGCAACCACTTTTGGACAAGGTGCAGCAGATCAAACATCTGGGAGCGAGGGGGTTTGTCATGGTGATATGCCCAGCGGTGGACCCATTGTGCCCTGACAGACTTTGCCACCAACTAAGCGTGCCAAAATTTCCATTTTCAATTTTGCATATTCTTTGGCGTCCTGCAATGCTAAATCATAGTAGGACTTTTGTGGCTCCTGTGTTAAGTATTGCACCAAGACTTCCACCCACTGCTCTGGCGGGAGATTCTCTCTATCAGCGACCCTTTCTAAAATGGCTGAAAAGTCCTCTATATCGTCACCCGGGGTCATTTTCTACAAAGCTCTCCTCACCGCCTTCCGGACAGAGAAATCATCAGCTGACATTGGAGTTGGAGCTGCAGCCGCGCCAAGAACCGCCTCAAGTAATTTATTCTTCTGCTGCTGTTGTCAGCTCTACTGCTGCTGTTTCTGGAGCTGTTGCATCAGCAGCTTACTTGTCTTCTGTCGTGCCAGCTGTTGCTGCTGTAGCTGCTGCTGGTGCTGCTGCTGGAGCTGCTGCTGGAGCTGCTGCTGGTGCTGCTGTTGGCTTTGGACCGGGTGCTTGATCAGCTTTTCGATTTTGTCTGACCGCTGTTCCATTCTTACAGCTGCCTTCACCCAGGACATGCAGTTTGTCCGTAACTGTCACACTTGCTTCATGGGGATCCTACCCTCACTTCTAGCGCCAAATGTGGTAGGTTGACTAAATCGGCTTCTTAAAGAGGTAGACACAGGAATTTGTTTCTATTTAAAGTCCAGCTGGTTTATTGCAATCTTCATAAACCACGTCACCAGAAAACTGAAAAATACAGCCTTTTTATCCGGCACAAGGTAAAATATAAAGTAACAAGTCCATACAATAGTGATTGCTAGCCCACCTGGCTTACAGTCCAGCTTCCATGTGCTTTAGCAAAGGCATTCACGCCACGAGATCTGCACACCTCCATACATCCAGCATGTGTGAGACAAAACATCTCTCATCCCAGGGGTGGAGATATAATGAGCATCAGTTCAGCAGCTCATAATCAACCTTTCATGGCCAATTAACCCTTTTTAGCCCTATATGCATGACGCGCCCCCTGGGGAAGTGGGGTACTTGGTAGCCGGGCCGGTCCTGTATGGGGGTAGTCACAGTGGCAATGACCCAGTCCGTGGCCCCGGACGGTCAAATAAAGGGAGAGTAAAGGGGAATAAAGTTTTGGGGATAATATTCCTGACGCCACCCGTGGTATGCGGCTATATGGGGCCGCCGCTGCGGTGCAGATCCTCTGGAGCTGATGGTGACACAGCAGAGTTGGTTCAGCTCTCCACGGGCAGAGCTTAGCTCCAGGGCAGTATAAGGTGATTTTATGAGGTAGATGTTGTTGGTGCAGTATAGTGCAGGGTGTTACGCACACACCCGGACTGACTGGCGTGAACGTGATTAGTGATCCCACTGTACCATGAACCGAGGAGTGCCTGGAGGGGCATAACTAAGTATCAACCCGATCCGACCAAGGTCGCACGGCGGCTTAGTCGACTCCGTGAACCAAGGAGGAACCGAGCAGAGGGACCAGGTGCTACTACAGGTCAGACCCCGGTCACAGTTGTTGACCCACACCGAGGAATGCAGGAACAGGCAGGCTAGACTGGCATACAGCCAGGTGGGTACTGGCAGGCACGGCTGGTATGAAGACAGTTGGATATTGGTAAGCACAGCCGGTATGCAGACAGGTGGGTACTGGCAAGTACGGCTGGTATGCAGACAGGTGGGTACTGGCAAGTACGGCTGGTATGCAGACAGGTGGGCACTGGCAAGCACGGCTGGTATGCAGACAGGTGGGCACTGGCAAGCACGGCTGGTATGCAGACAGGTGGGCACTGGCAAGCACGGCTGGTATGCAGACAGGTGGGCACTGGCAAGCACGGCTGGAGTGCAGACAGGGAGGTACTAGCAGGTTGGAGCGCAGGTTGGATAGGGTCCAGTACAGACTGGGAGACAGGTACAGAGCCGCAGATGCGGTAGTCAAGCAGAGCAAAGCGAAACCGCCGGAGCGGAGGACAAGGCAGAGCAGAGAGGAACTGTTGGTGTGGTGAGCAAGAAGAGCGGAGCGAAAACCGCAGGTGCGGTGGGCAAGGCAGAGCAGAGCGGAACCGCCGGAGCTGTGGACAAGGCAGAGCAGAGAGGAACCACCGGAGTGGTGGACAAGGCAGAGCAGAGCGAAACTGCAGGTGAGGTGGACGAGGCAGAGCGAAACCGCAGGTGCAGTGGACAAGGCAGAGCAGAGCGAAACCGCAGGTGCGGTGGACAATTCAGAGCAGAGCGGAACCACCGGAGCGGTGGGCAAGTCAGAGCAGAGAGAAACCGCTGGCGCGGTGGGTAAGGCATAGCAAAGGGAAGCCGCCGAAGCGGTGGGCAAGTCAGAGCAGAGAGAAACCGCTGGCGCGGTGAGGAAAGTAGAGCCAAACAGGGCTGAAGGTGCAGGCAGAGAGGACAGGGCTCTGTTCACATGGAACAGACTGGAAAATACAGGAGGATGGCTAGAACACAGGAGGAAGATACGGAGGAAGGGAAAAGGGACAAGCAGAACAAAATACACACAAGGTACTTACTATGAAGTAGCGAGTGGACACAAAACTCACAAACAGAAGTACAGAGACAACGAGTTGGAGTTAGGTGCAGGTTCAGATACTGCAGGAATAGGGAAGGTACGGACATAGAGACAAACAGGTAACAGGCTAGGATACAGTTCAGACAGGAACTGCTACTGCAACAAGATACAAGAACGAGCCTGGGTATGCAGCCCACAGAGTGGCGGAAACAGACTAGAAGTTAGAGATAACAGACCTGGATATGCAGCCCCCAGGGTGGCAGAAACAGACAAGATAACAGGCCTGGGTATGCAGCCCCCAGGGTGGCAGAAACAGACAAGATACAGGACAAGACCTGGCAACTCAGAGGCAAGGAGCACACTAATAGTTAGTGTTGCTCAGGCACCTCCTTATGGGTGGAGGGGGTTTAAATATCCAGTGACTCACAGCAATAGGCTGGAGACGCATTAGGGGTGCGCCCACAGCAGCTATAAGAATCAGGAAGTAACTGGGCCGCCGCCCTAAGCAGTCAGTCAAGAGACATGCACACAGCATGAACTGGAGCAAGGTTTGCAGGCTGGACTGACAGGTAAGATTGCGGTTTTGCATAGTGGGAGGTGGTGCACTATGCAAGCATGCCACCAGGGATGTTACACAGGGCAGGTGACGCAGTAATTAGCCAAGGACACAGTGGGGTGGAGTCTTCAGGTTTTACTCACAGTTGTTCAATTCTTCAGGTTACAGTTACCGGTGTGTAACTGCCCATGTCGTCCTGTGTCCTCCGGGTTAGTGATCCAGCAAACTCTCAGGTATCTCAGGAGCACTTAGACGGAACCTCGTTCTATGTACCTTTCCAGGTCGTCTCACTGCGCTAGCTCTCTCCCTTCTGCCCTGTGCCTCACACCCAGTGTCCCAAGCCAGTGGCCGAGGGCTTTGTCGGGCCCTGGGTCCTCTATGGCCACCTTTTTAGCGATTAGGTGTGGAGTGTGGCTGCAGCACCTGAAATGCTGCAGCCTCCGGTTGGCTAGCTGAGACCTAAAATACTCCACTAGGCTGGGGCCGGTCCCCTACTGCGGCCAGATCCCTCCAAGTCCGCGTGAATACAGGCGCATGGGTGGCCTCTGCACTCACCGTGCCCCTGGGATCCCTTCAGTCTCTCCGGAGCCCTTCTGCACTGCTCCCGTCTTCTCTCTTCACTTTCCTCCTCCTGGGCCTCTCTGACTGGGCCCTACTCCTCACTCTCCTTCCTTGCTCTCCTCAGCAGAGCTCCTCCTGAGCTCTCACTAGACTCCTCTCAAATCAACTCCTTCTCCTGACTGCCTCTAGAACCTTCTACCCTCTTTTTTATACTCCTACCCACATGCTTCTGTGGCACCCCAGGGGTCTGGTTTCCACAGTAACAGCAATGTTATGTCTGAGAGCAGGTGGGAGGTCTCTTGGTCAGGGATCCTATGCATGCCACACCTCCTGCCCAGTCCTGGGAGGGGAAGAACTTCCCCTATATAAACCTAGGGCTGAGGCAGGGTTAGTGAGTAGAGAAGAAGTAGAGACAGAGAAGCAGATATAGGAAAAGAACATCAGGAGCTCTGTGGGAGCAGTGTTACAAGGAGTCAGGGGCTGGCAGCTGCAGAGCTCGCCCTGACTGAGAAGTTATCACCGGACCCGGAGTCCGAGGCTGTGGGGACTAACTCCTATCCAGCAGCAGAAACCGACCGGCAGGGGATTGCAGGTCCTCTGGCCCAGAAACCCGAAGGCACGGTCACACGCGTGGGACCAGCACCGCCGTCGTGGAGCAAAAGCTACTAGAAGGCCCCGAGTCACCGGCCATACGGGTGAGCACCACACGGTACACTCAGGGACGTGGGCTACTTATACCCGCCTCTAGCAAGGTAGCCAGAAGAGTATCGTTAGTTTGGGAGGCCTACAACTCCGCCTGGCCAGGGGAGATCCCATCTGCTCAAGGACTGACCAGGCCCCAATCGCTAGCCAGTACTCCGGGAGGGTCTATCTTTGTCACCAGTAAAGACCCTGAACTACACCGTACCGTCTCCGAGTGGTTCCTGCTACCCCCATCATCCACGTCGGCTGCCCTGAGGCCATACCCCTCCCGTTGGGGGTTATACTATCACGCTGCACAATCCTACCACCGGCCTCAGCGGTCTGCCCTGCAGCAGCAGCTCCTTAGCTGTACTCAACGGGTGGCGTAGTCGTCCAACATCTACCGCTGATACAGCGCCACTTAGTCTGACTCCCTGGGCACGGACCGGATCACCGCCACGAGACTACAACCCTCAACAGATCCGGCTCCGGGTAAGCTCCCGCGTGCGCAACGCTGCGCGACACAGGCCCAGGGGCGCGTCACTTCCCTGAACCTCTTCCTCCACCCACCTCCTATACCTAGTTCCACCCTCCAGCTAGGGACCAGGGACTGTGCTTTCCCTTAGGAGCAATCTCGCCCTTCCCTACTGAAGTGGAGTGTATTGGATGTGGGTGTGTGGGTCCCGGGTAGTACTCCCTCCTTACCTGAGAGTAGGGTACCACACCTTTAGGTGAGATGCAGTACCTCTGTGGCAACTGGACTCGCAGGGGCGCCACATGCACTAAAGCATTACTTCAAGTTCATCTCCCAACCATTAGGTGTCTAACAGCCACCTTACATGCCCTAGACCACCAGGGGCTACCATTGTCATTATAGTCCACTCTGTGATGTGTGTCTACATAGTAACCCCCCATAAATCATGAACTGTGGCTCTTTTCACCCCCTGTCAATGATTGGCGGCTTTTTTATCATATAGATTAGGGAGTCAATAAGTCACAGGTGGGCAGAGGGTGCCAGCTGCTCATGACTACAAGAACTGCATGGCTACAATGTATGGACATTAAAAAGAAAAATGATCTGGATATTGTATAACAATAATAATTAAATAATACCCAAGTCTAAAAATTTGAGTAAAAATGGCAAATGTTCAAATGAAAATCTTAACGATCAGACTGCCCAACATCACCAGTTGTCCTAGCCTGTGTTTTCTATAAGATCTGGCCTGATAGCAAGAAAGCAATTCTTAGAACAATTTGATTAAAGTCATCAGTGAAAAGAGAAAAAAACTGATCAGATTATAAGATCTAATGATTTCCATTATAATCTTCAGACTTTTCTTTATCTCATGTCTTATCCAATTATTTCACTCAATCACAGTAAAATTAATGTTGGCCAAAGTGGCAGTGAAGACACCCTGAGCCTGACAGGGAATGTCCAAGCTGAGCTTAGAATCATATGACCTTTCTATACATTATTATTACAAATGGGTGAAATTTATATCTTTGCAATAATATTAATACAAAACTCTGTATCTTTTATAATCACCATATATTCTTGTACATAGGGAGCAGTAATATAGTAGTTATATTCTTGTACATAGGGGCAGTATTATAGTAGTTATATTCTTGTACATAGGAGCAGTATTATAGTAGCTATATTCTTGTACATAGGGGCAGTTTTATAGTAGTTATATTCTTGTACATAGGGGCAGTATTATAGTAGTTATATTCTTGCACATAGGGAGCAGTATTGTAGTAGTTATATTCTTGTACATAGGGAGTAGTTTTATAGTAGCTATATTCTAGTACATAGGAGCAGTATTATAGTAGTTATATTCTTGTACATAGGAGCAGTACTATAGTAGTTATATTCTTGTATACAGGAGCACTATTATAGTAGTTATATTCTTGCACATAGGGAGCAGTATTGTAGTAGTTATATTCCTATACACAGTGGCAGTATTATAGTAGTTATATTCTTGTACATAGGGGCAGTATTATAGTAGCGATATTCTTGTACATAGGAGCAGTACTATAGTAGTTATATTCTTGTATACAGGAGCACTATTATAGTAGTTATATTCTTGTACATAGGGAGCAGTATTGTAGTAGTTATATTCCTATACACAGTGGCAGTATTATAGTAGTTATATTCTTGTACATAGGGGCAGTATTATAGTAGCGATATTCTTGTACATAGGAGCAGTATCATAGTAGTTATATTCTTGTACATAGGGGCAGTATTATAGTAGTTATATTCTTGTACATAGAGGCAGTATTATAGTAGTTATATTCTTATACGAATGAGCAGTATTATAGTAGTTATATTCTTGTACACAGGGGCAGTATTATAGTAGTTATATTCTTGTACATAGGGGACAGTATTATAGTAGTTATATTCTTGTATATAGGGGCAGTATTATAGTTGTAGCGTCGGCGTCCCTGCCTCCTGATAGGCAGGGACGCTGTTCCCCTCACCTCTCTGCTCCGTGCCCGGCGGCTTCCTCCCGCTCTGCCTGCAGCGCCCGCTCTCCCCCGGTCACTGTGCTTAGGGCGCGCGCGCGCGTGCTCCCCCTCTCTTAAAGGGGCCGCGCGCGTCGCCCTAAGGAGTCCCCGGCCAATGGCCGGAGGATCCCTCCATATATAAGGCACCTCCTCCAAAATGGAGGTGCCCGAGCAATGTTGTTGCACTGTTCACTACTCTGCTTCAGCCCTCAGGTCCCGTTGCCTGTTACCTGCCTGTTACCTGCCTGTTACCTGCCAGTTGCCTGCCAGTTGCCTGCCAGTTTCCTGCCAGTTTCCTGCCAGTTTCCTGCCTGATTCCTGTCTGTCATCCGCTTTCCTGCTTGCTAGCCTGAGGTCCGACGGTCTGCCTTCCGACACCGGTCAGTCTGTCTATGGACCAGCTTGCCCGCTCACCTGGGAGCGCTCACCTGCTACCTGTCTGCTAGCCTACCTGGAGGCTCCGCCGTCACGTGCTGTGACCACCTGCCAGTCCAGAGACTCTTGCCTGCTCACCTGGGAGCGCTCATCTGTTACCTGCCTGTTAGCCTACCTGGAGGCTCCGCCGTCACGTGCTGTGACCACCTGCCAGTCCAGAGACTCTTGCCCGCTCACCTGGGAGCGCTCATCTGCTACCTGCCTGTTAGCCTACCTGGAGGCTCCGCCGTCACGTGCCGTGACCACCTGCCAGTCCAGAGACTCTTGCCCGCTCACCTGGGAGCGCTCATCTGCTACCTGCCTGTTAGCCTACCTGGAGGCTCCGCCGTCACATGCTGTGACCACCTGCCAGTCCAGAGACTCTTGCCTGCTCACCTGGGAGCGCTCATCTGCTACCTGCCTGTTAGCCTACCTGGAGGCTCCGCCGTCACATGCTGTGACCACCTGCTTATCCTGAGACTCTCGCCTGCTCACCTGGGAGCACTCATCTGCCATCTGCCTGCTAGCCTACCTGGAGGCTCAGCCGTCACAGGTCGTACCTGCCCGTTTACCCAGAGACTGTCCCGGTCACTTGCTGTGACCTCCTGCCCGTTTACCCAGAGACTGTCCCGGTCACTTGCTGTGACCTCCTGCCCGTTTACCGAGAGACTGTCCCGGTCACTTGCTGTGACCTCCTGCCCATTTACCCAGAGACTGTCCCGGTCACTTGCTGTGACCTCCTGCCCGTTTACCCAGAGACTGTCCCGGTCACTTGCTGTGACCTCCTGCGCGTTTACCCATAGACTGTCCCGGTCACTTGCCGTGACCTCCTGCCCGTTTACCCAGAGACTGTCCCGGTCACCTGCTGTGACTGCCTGCCTGTCTTCCTTGGTCGCCACCCGCTTCCTTACAAGGACCACCCCCTTGTTTAAGTTGCTCAGAGGTTCCGCCTCCCAGTCCCGTTACAGTTTGCTCGGGCCATGGAACCCGGTGGCACCCAAGCTCCCTCGCTCTCGGACCTTTGTCATGAACTGTCCCGACAGAGGTCCCAACAGGAGTCCATCCTGGGTCACCTGCGGAATGTCAATACTCGCCTGGACACTTTGACTGCCCCACCAGCAACCACCGCTAGTGTCATGACTCGCAGCCCGGCTGCTCCGCTGCCCACCAATACCATAGTATCCTGCTCTGGAATCCGGCTTTCTGCACCTCCTCGCTTCGGAGGCGACTCCGCTCAAGCTCGGGGCTTCATTAACCAGTGCACCCTGCACTTTGAACACCAGTCTCACCAGTTTAATTCCGACCGGGCCAAAGTAGCCTTCATCATGTCCCATCTCACGGGAGAGGCACTGGCTTGGCTAAATCCTCTATGGGAGAGAGGAGACCCTCTGGTGTCCGACCTGCCAGCCTTTCTCACGGCTTTCCGGAAGGTCTTCGACGAACCCGGACGGAAGACCTCATCCGCCTCATCTCTGCTACGCCTCCGTCAAGGGAGTCTCACCGTGGGCCAATATGCCATACGGTTCCGTACCCTTGCTTCGGAGCTGGCCTGGGATAACGACGCCCTGGTGTCCGTCTTCTGGGAGGGTCTGTCCGGCCTTATTAAGGATGAACTCGCCGGTCGGGACATTCCTACCACTCTCGACGACTTGATTACACTTGCCACCCGGATTGACATCCGGTTCCAGGAGCGCGCTAGGGAGGTCACCCATGAGAGGAGGATTCCACGACTAGTCCCTACCTTCCAGAGACCCGTCACTCCCTCTGTTACTCCCCAGGCACACTCACCTGAGCCTATGCAGGTCGACCAGACCAAGATGGTCAAGACCCGTCAAGACTTACGTCGTGCCGAGGGGAGCTGTTTCTACTGTGGCAGTAAGGAGAACCGGATCCGTTCCTGCCCTGAGAGGTCGGGAAACGCCTGTGTCTAGGATCGCTCAGAGAGGTCGCCCTAGACAAAAGTAAACCCTCTCCATCCCTGATGCTGTCTGTTTCTATCCTCTGCGGAGAGAACCGCTATTTTGAACTGGCTCAACTTGACTCTGGAGCTGCTGGAAATCTCATCTCTCAATCCCTGGTAGAAAAATACCACATTCCCACCAAACCTCTGGCCGTACCTATATCTGTCGCCGCCGTGGATGGGGGTCTCTTACCACATCCCATCCAACTCATCACCGAATCTCTGACTCTACAGGTGGGAATTCTGAATTCTGAGAGCATCTCCTTTCATGTTCTGCCTGGACTCTCTCACACACTATTGCTTGGCCTGCCTTGGCTCCAGAAACATGCACCCGTGCTTGACTGGCAGACCGGAGAGGTCCTTCGCTGGGGACAGAACTGCCATAAGACTTGTCTAGTTCCCGTTCATCCTGCCCGTCCTTCTCCTACCCCAGCCAATCTGCCCGGTCTTCCGGTTCCCTATTGGTCTTATGCGGATGTCTTCAATAAAAAAGAGGCAGAGACTTTACCTCCTCATAGACCATACGACTGCCCAATCGACCTGATGCCCGGCTCTACTCCTCCCCGTGGGCGAATCTACCCTTTGTCCGCTGCTGAGACCCGGTCCATGTCTGAATATATTGAGGAGAACCTGGCCCGGGTATTTATCCGGAAATCTACCTCCCCGGCGAGAGCAGGCTTCTTCTTTGTCAAAAAGAAGGATGGCTCACTCCGTCCATGTATAGACTATAGAGGCCTAAACCAGATTAATGTGAAGAATAAATACCCCCTTCCGCTTATTCCTGAATTATTTGTCCGTCTGAGGGGGGCTAGAATCTTCACCAAACTGGATCTCCGTGGGGCGTATAACCTGGTCCGTATCCGTCAGGGGGATGAGTGGAAGACGGCATTCAATACCCGGGACGGCCACTATGAGTACCTTGTGATGCCCTTCGGTCTCTGTAACACTCCTGCCGTCTTTCAAGAGTTGGTCAATGACATCTTCCGTGATCTTCTCTACTCCTGCGTGGTGGTGTACCTGGACGATATCTTGGTCTTCTCTCCGGATCTTCCTACTCACCGGAGGGACGTTCGTCAGGTCCTGCTCAGGCTCAGGCAGAACCACCTCTACGCTAAATATGAGAAGTGCATCTTTGAGCAGACCTCTCTTCCATTTCTGGGCTACATAATCTCTCAGACTGGTCTACAAATGGATCCTGAGAAACTGTCTGCCATCCAGAAGTGGCCCCGACCAGAGGGGTTGAAGGCTATTCAGCGGTTCCTGGGCTTCGCCAACTATTACCGCCTGTTCATACCGCACTTCTCTTCCTGGACCGCCCCTATCTCTGCTCTCACCCGTAAAGGTACAAACCCCAGAGAATGGCCGCCCGAAGCAGAGGAGGCATTTCTTTCCTTAAAACAGGCCTTCCTCTCCGCCGTGGTGCTGCATCGTCCGGACGGCAACAAACAATTCTTCCTAGAAGTTGACGCCTCCTCCTCCGGAGCTGGGGCGGTACTTACCCAAAAATCTTCTTCCGGAAGAAA
Organism: Phyllobates terribilis; assembly: GCF_046119375.1. Taxonomy (NCBI): domain Eukaryota; kingdom Metazoa; phylum Chordata; class Amphibia; order Anura; family Dendrobatidae; genus Phyllobates; species Phyllobates terribilis. The sequence goes on along the minus strand of NW_027362764.1, from coordinate 45,030,093 downwards.
GGTAACCTGCGGCTTTTTCTCCAAACTTTTCTCCTCTTCTGAGCGCAATTATTCTATAGGAGATCGAGAATTGTTGGCCATTAAGATGGCACTGGAGGAGTGGCGATACCTGCTCGAGGGGGCTCTCCACCTGGTAATAATTTACACTGACCACAAGAACTTGGCATATCTCCAGAGCACCCAGAGACTTAACCCGCGCCAAGCCCGGTGGTCTTTGTTTTTTGCCCGCTTTGATTTCATTCTTCATTTTCGTCCGGCTGACAAAAACATCAAAGCTGACGCCCTGTCCCGATCCTTTCTGGTGTCTGATCTTGAGGAGGAGCCTAAACACATCATCGATCCCGCCAGAGTAATGCAGGTACCCCCCGTGGGCCTAAATCGTCTCCCTCCCGGTAAGACGTTCGTAACGGAGTCCGATCGGGAGAAGATTCTACACTGGGGTCACTCGTCTAAGCTAGCTGGGCACGCCGGTCAGAAAAAGACCCTCCAGCTTATTACCCGGCACTACTGGTGGCCTACCCTGCACAAGGATGTAATTGACTTTGTTTCTGCCTGTGTGTCCTGCGCCCGCAACAAAGTTCCGAGACACCTGCCTGCCGGCCGCCTTCTTCCTCTGCCTGTGCCTGCTGCCCCGTGGCAACATATAGCTATGGACTTCATAACAGATCTCCCCGTCTCTGCCGGTTGTACGGTCATTTGGGTGGTCGCTGACCGCTTTTCCAAAATGGCTCATTTTATTCCCCTGCCAGGCCTCCCGTCTGCTCCCGAGCTAGCTAAGGACTTTATCCGCCACATCATCCGTCTCCATGGTCTGCCTCTCCACCTCGTGTCGGATCGTGGGGTTCAGTTCACCTCACGCTTCTGGAGAGCCACATGTAAACCGCTCGACGTCACCCTGGACTTCTCCTCCGCTTACCACCCACAGTTCAATGGTCAAGTGGAGCGAATCATTCAGAATTTGACCAGTTACCTCCGGCACTTCGTTAATGCCCACCATTCAGACTGGGTGGATCTCCTACCATGGGCCGAGTTCTCTTACAACAATCACGAGAGCGAATCTTCTTCTAAATCCCCATTTTTTGTAGTCTTCGGTCAGCATCCTCGGATCCCTTTTCCTGTCTCCACCTCTGTGGACAACCCGGCCGCGGAATCTCTCGTTAGCAAATTTTCCTCCATTTGGGAGAGTACCCGATCCGCACTCCTTCAGTCGTCCGAGCGGATGAAGAGACACGCCGACAAAAAACGCCTGGATTCCCCACAATTTCGTCCCGGAGATAAAGTCTGGCTCTCATCCAAATATGTCCGGCTCAAGATTCCTTCCTATAAGTTAGGGCCTCGGTTCATCGGCCCACTGGAGGTTATCAAACAGATCAACCCGGTGGCCTATAAATTGAAACTCCCGGCCAACTTACGGATCCCTAACTCCTTCCATGTATCTCTTCTCAAACCCGTGGTACTTAACTTCTTTTCCAAGTCTACAGGAACGCCTCCTGCTCCGATTTCTGCTGAAGAAGAGTTTGAGGTAGAGAACATTCTGGCCACCAAAAGGGTAAGAGGAAAGACCTTTTTTCTAGTGGATTGGAAGGGGTTTGGTCCTGAGGAGAGAACATGGGAGCCCCGGGAGAACATCCATGCCCCTCTCATCCTTGCTAAATTTCTGTCTGGCCTAAAAAAGGGGGGGGCCTAAAGTGGGGGGTACTGTAGCGTCGGCGTCCCTGCCTCCTGCTAGGCAGGGACGCTGTTCCCCTCACTTCTCTGCTCCGTGCCCGGCGGCTTCCTCCCGCTCTGCCTGCAGCGCCCGCTCTCCCCCGGTCACTGTGCTTAGGGCGCGCGCGTGCTCCCCCTCTCTTAAAGGGGCCGCGCGCGTCGCCCTAAGGAGTCCCCGGCCAATGGCCGGAGGATCCCTCCATATATAAGTCACCTCCTCCAAAATGGAGGTGCCCGAGCAATGTTGTTGCACTGTTCACTACTCTGCTTCAGCCCTCAGGTCCCGTTGCCTGTTACCTGCCTGTTACCTGCCAGTTGCCTGCCAGTTGCCTGCCAGTTTCCTGCCAGTTTCCTGCCAGTTTCCTGCCAGTTTCCTGCCAGTTTCCTGCCTGATTCCTGTCTGTCATCCGCTTTCCTGCTTGCTAGCCTGAGGTCCGACGGTCTGCCTTCCGACACCTGTCAGTCTGTCTATGGACCAGCTTGCCCGCTCACCTGGGAGCGCTCACCTGCTACCTGTCTGCTAGCCTACCTGGAGGCTCCACCGTCACGTGCTGTGACCACCTGCCAGTCCAGAGACTCTTGCCTGCTCACCTGGGAGCGCTCATCTGTTACCTGCCTGTTAGCCTACCTGGAGGCTCCGCCGTCACGTGCTGTGACCACCTGCCAGTCCAGAGACTCTTGCCCGCTCACCTGGGAGCGCTCATCTGCTACCTGCCTGTTAGCCTACCTGGAGGCTCCGCCGTCACGTGCCGTGACCACCTGCCAGTCCAGAGACTCTTGCCCGCTCACCTGGGAGCGCTCATCTGCTACCTGCCTGTTAGCCTACCTGGAGGCTCCGCCGTCACATGCTGTGACCACCTGCCAGTCCAGAGACTCTTGCCTGCTCACCTGGGAGCGCTCATCTGCTACCTGCCTGTTAGCCTACCTGGAGGCTCCGCCGTCACATGCTGTGACCACCTGCTTATCCTGAGACTCTCGCCTGCTCACCTGGGAGCACTCATCTGCCATCTGCCTGCTAGCCTGCCTGGAGGCTCAGCCATCACAGGTCGTACCTGCCCGTTTACCCAGAGACTGTCCCGGTCACTTGCTGTGACCTCCTGCCCGTTTACCCAGAGACTGTTCCGGTCACTTGCTGTGACCTCCTGCCCGTTTACCCAGAGACTGTCCCGGTCACTTGCTGTGACCTCCTGCCCGTTTACCCAGAGACTGTCCCGGTCACTTGCTGTGACCTCCTGCCCGTTTACCCAGAGACTGTCCCGGTCACTTGTCGTGACCTCCTGCCCGTTTACCCAGAGACTGTCCCGGTCACCTGCTGTGACTGCCTGCCTGTCTTCCCTGGTCGCCACCCGCTTCCTTACAAGGACCACCCCCTTGTATAAGTTGCTCAGAGGTTCCGCCTCCTAGTCCCGTTACAATAGTAGTTATATTTTTGCACATAGGGTGCAATATTATAGTAGTTATATTCCTATACACAGTGGCAGTATTATAGCAGTTATATTCTTGTACATAGGGGCAGTGTTATAGTAGTTATATTCTTGTATAAAGAGGAAGTATTATAGTAGTTATATTCTTGTACATAGGCGCAGTATTATAGTAGGTATATTCTTGTACATAGGAGCAGTATTATAGCAGTTATATTCTTGTACATAAGAGCAGTATTATAGCAGTTATATTCTTGTACATAGGGACAATATTATATCAGTTATATTCTTGTAATTACAAGGCAGTTATGTAGTAGATGTAGTCTTGTACATCGGAGCAGTATTATAGCAATTATATTCTTGTACATAGGGGACAGTATTATAGTAGTTATATTCTTGTACATAGGAGCAATATTTTATTAGTTATATTTCTGTACATAGGGTGCAATATTATAGTAGTTATATTCTTGTACATTGGGGCAGTATTATAGTAGATACATTCTTGTACAAAGAAGAAGTATTATAGTAGTTATATTCTTATACATATGAGCAGTATTATAGTAGTTACATTCTTGTACATAGGGGCAGTATTAAAGTACTTATATTCATGTACATAGGGGCAGTATTATAGTTGTTATATTCATGTACATAGGAGCAGTATTATAGTAGTTATATTCTTGTACAAAGAGGAAGTATTATAGTAGTTATATTCTTATACATATGAGCAGTATTATAGTAGTTATATTCTTGTACATAGGGACAGTATTATAGTAGTTATAGTCATGTACATAGGGGCAGTATTATAGTAGTTGTATTCTTGTACATAGGAGCAGTATTATAGTAGATATATTTTTGTACATAGGTGGCAGTATTATAGCAGTTATATTCTTATACATATGGGCACTATTATAGTAGTTACATTCTTGTACATAGGTGTCAGTATTATAGCAGTTATATTCTTGCACATTGTGGAGAGTATTATAGTAGTTATATTCCTGTACACAGGGGCAGTATTATAGTAGTTATATTTCTTGTACATAGGGGCAGTATTATAATGGGTAAATTCCAGTACATAGGAGCAGTATTATAGCAGTTTTATTCTTGTACATATAAGCAGTATTATAGTTGTTGTATTTTTATACATAGGGGCAGTATTAAAGTAGTAATATTTTTTCACAAAGGGGCAGTATTATAGTAGTTATATTCTTGTACCTAGGGGGCAATATTTTACTAGTTATATTCATGTACATAGGGGCAGTATTATAGTAGTTATATTCTTGCACATAGGGGGCAGTATTATAGAAGTTATATTCTTTTACATAGGGGACAGTATTATAGTAGATATATTCTTGTACATAGGGACAGTATTATAGTAGTTATATTCTTGTACATAGAAGCAGTATTATAGTAGTTATACTCTTGTACATAGGGAGCAGTATTATAGTATTTATATTCCTGTGCACAGGGGCAATTTTTATTAGTAAAAAAACAAACAGCACATATTACAATACAATCCGACCTAAAAAAACAAAACAATAATCATTCAACAGAAACAAAAACAATAAAAATCCAATAACATAAAAATATTACAGAAAATGTAGCTCAAGTCCATTGCTCTGGAAAGAGGGCGAGAGAAAAAAAACGAACGAATAACCAACAAAAATTGATTTGTTATTGTAAATCAACATGAATCCATATGTACATTCCTCCATTATGTTTTGTTTTTCCCATTTTTCCTGATCTCTAGACATTTTATACTCCTCAATTCAGACAGGATCAGGCTCACTGCTGTCGTATGATAGAAGGGTTCACTACTGATGGAGACGCGGGTTCTCGTATGCCAGTGATAGTATTTTATGACTGTTATAATCAGATACATGGTCCCCCGGTCAATGTTACTTACAGTAGATGGTACACCATAGATGATATCTGGGTATTTTAGGGTCAGCAATCTTGGGACTTTTAACTTACAAGATATTTCCTCACATATTTTCCTCTTTTGACTCTTTTCAAGATTGACCAGAGACCCAGAGGCCTCCGAGTAGCTTCTGATGGCCGCCAATAACATCCGCACCTCATGAGGATCAGATATCACCAACGTCATATCATCCGCGTAGGCGACAACAGTCAGAGACAAGCAGTGGGGGACCGGCACCCCCTGAAAGTCACACTTCTGTAGTGACCTCAAAAACGGGTCTATGGTAAAAACATACAGGAGTGGACAGAGCGGGCAGCCCTGTTTCACCCCTGCCTCAACTCCAAAAGTATCACCCTGCCAACCATTAATCAGAGGAAAGCTCACCGCCTCTCTATACAAAGTCTTCAGCCAATCCACGAATTGTCCCGAAACACCGTACTTTGACAAAGTGGCCCACAAATAATCGTGATCAACTCTGTCCAGACTAACAATACATCTCCCACACCGCAGAACTTTACATCCCTCGAACATCTCCCGTATCGAGATGACCGCTCCAGAGATGTTCCGCCCTTTTACTGTGCCAAACTGTGAGCCTGCCAACAGTGCCAGGGACAAACGGACTAACCTAGAGAACAGGATCTTTGCCAGAATCCTCCTGATAACATTCAAGAGGGCAATTGGCCTCCAGTTCTTGATGTCGCTTGGCTTTTTACCTTTAGACTGGAGAATTAACGAAGACACTCTCATGGATGGAGGCATCAGGTGATTTTCTAGACAATTTTTGTAAACATCCACAAAAATTGGAGCCAGGAGGTCTCTGAATTTCTTATAGAATTCTGCTGTTATACCATCTGGACCTGGTGCCTTCTTCAGATGTAACTTATCAATGGCCTCCTTAACTTCCTGCACCGTTAATACTGCCGTCAAAGGAGAAAAGCCCAGATCGTTAGTGTCAGGCATTGGAGTTGCCTCCAAGAATTGAACCATCTTGTCTTTATCCGAAACTTTCCTCTGAAACAAGTCAGTATAATAAGATCTCACGACCCCCAGGATACCCTCCCGAGATTCCTGCAATACACCCTGGGAATTAGTGAGACCTGTGACTAATTTATTAGCCACCCGCTCCCAGCAATTGTCAAAGAGATCAGGTGCCCCCAAGGTCCCATAATCCCGCTCAAGAACCAGGGAGGTATACATATTGTACTGATACTGCCTTATCTCAGATTTCAGCCGGTCAATCCTCTCTTTGTCACACCCGCCCGCTGAATAGAGTGACTCCAATTCCTTACACAGTCTTAGGTACTGGCTGTACTTACTCCTTCCTTTATTAACTGACAGTCTCTTCAAGAGGGATCTGATATCATCCTTGACGTCCTCCCACTAGTCAGCCATGTTGTCATAGAAATACACCATCTGTAAATGATCCTGAAAAAGGAAGTGGACACAACTCCGAACATGCATCTCATCGAGGAGGCTGGAGTTTAGCTTCCACAACCCTCTACCGATGTCATGACAGTTAGTGGCCCCCAGGCAGAACCATAAGGGAAGGTGAGAAGAGAAAGGAACAGCTTTCTCACTGATGGCACTGACAAATTCAGTAGGACTCACAAAAGCCAAATCTATCCTACTACTTCTGTTGGAACATGAGTAAGTGAATTTTGGCGTCCGACCTCCTTGCGTAAAAGCGTCAGTCAGTCCAGTCTGCAAAATTATGTTATTTAATACTTTGCCATCTCTGGTCACTGTCCTGCCTGAGGAACTGTCACCAGATGTCATTATGACATTAAAATCACCCGCCATCACCACCGGGAGAGAGGTGAAGAGATATGGCTTCACATTATTGAACAGCTGGATCCTGTCAGTCACTGTCTGTGGCCCATAGATGTTAATAAGCCGGAGCCGTCTACCCTGAACAGTGACTTCCAAGACAAGACACCTTCCCATAACCACCTCCGTCATTCTATGTAAAGTCACATTACTGGTGTTAAACAGGATAGCGACCCCGGCATAAGGCTCCACAGCCAGTGACCAGAATGATGGACCAGATCTCCATTCCCTCTCAGCCTCTCTCATAAGCCTCAGAGATGTCAATCTTGTTTCCTGTAGGAAAAAGACATCTGCATCAAGGTATCTCAGATGGTCAAACATCGCATGTCTTGTCCTCTTCACCTTAATGCTGTTCACATTACTTGATGTAAATTTTAGAGAAAATCCAGCCATAAGAACACAGTATAAGAGGAGCAGAGAAGTAGAACCCGTCATCATAACTCAGAGATGTTCTGTCCACTACTGGTCTCCATGTCTGAAGCTACATTAGAGTCTATAGGCAAGGGCTTCCGCTTTGTAGGCGGATGGTCCTCTGTTTCCCTGTCACACTCGGCCTCTATTATTTTCAATTCCTGATCAAAATCTCCATCTGACTCAGATAGAACTTCATACCTGTTAGATACGACCATCACACCAACACCACTGCTGACTTTTTTCCTGGCTTTATGGTCAGCATCATATTGTTCCACGGGTTTACGGGAGGACGTTTCTTTTTTCCTCCTTTTGGTCTGCTTGCTGTTACTATTATCAGGTAGAGATGGTGATACAGATGCACAGGCCTCCTATGGCTGCTGGTCTTGAAGGACAACCTCCATGCTCCCCTGTGCACCCTCTTCACACTGCTGCTCTGGTGTTACATGGTCTGACCCTTGGTGGACCTCTGATCTAGTGAGTATCTCCCCTGACATGAAGGCCTCCTCCTCCTGAGCCTCTGCTCCTACCACCAAATCCTCATCAGGAAAGACCCTGCAGATGTTATGCCAAGTATCGGGACAGTCCTTGTGAGGGTGGCCGATCTTCCCACACAGGTTACACCTTATATTCTGGCAGTCTGCAGCTACATGGCCGACTTCCACGCACAGGCTGCACTTGACCACAGTACAGGAATTTGCCAGGTGACCCGCTTTGCCACATTTAAATTACTTGCGAGGCTGCCCAGGATAGAAGCAAACGCCTTTCTCCCGCCCAATGAAGAAGGAGTTAGGTAAGTGGGCAGTGACATTGTTACACTGGCGCAGCTTCAACAGCACCTTCCACCCTCCCGTCCAGATACCATCATCGTCACGATTCTTGGTGAGGTCAGAGACGAGGTCAAAATGCCTCCGGAGCCACACCACAATGTCCTGCGGGGGACCAGCCTCATTCCAGAAGATGATATTTACAGTGACTGTATCTGGCCTGGAAATGGGAACAAAGATAAATTTGTTCCATCCATCCGTGTCCCTGAACTTAGGGAAATTGGCCCAGAATCTGTTCAGATCAGGCATGATTTTAAAACTGACATCATATCCCTGTCTGTCTGGAAGATTAATCACTGCAAAGATATTTAATGGCGCAAACCCCATCTGACGGCACAGTAGCTCCCTGACCACAAACCTCCTGTCTGGCAGATCTTCCTTGAGACCTCTATGCTTAAATCGCACCACGTTCCTTCTTTTGAAGGCCTGGCCGGTATAGTTGGCGCCGGAGGTGAAGGACGGAGCACCACGTCTCCAGGCATTACTGTGGGGATCCTGCGGGGTCTCACTAACAGGGTGAGGGTCTGCTGCTGGGGGACCTGTCACCTCTTGTGCATTAGATATTAAAGGGGGAAAATCACACACATTATTATCAACCACAATATGTTTATGAGGCAATGTGACATCCACCACAGACTGCGAGCCCCCTCCAGCCTCAGAGCCCATGGGTACAGCGTGGTCATCCCCAGCCTGTGCATCAGCATTAGGGCTGTGCTGTGCACCATCAATACACGCAGTCATACATGCAATGTCCTGCTCTTGTGTTGAGCATTCTGGGACTTGTGGTGCCTCTGCTGGATTTTGAGGTATATGTTGCTGCTCAGGCTCAGCTACAGTCTGCTGCTGCTGCAGTATTTGTCCCTCCTGGAAACAGAAACGTGCAGCTTGTAACACAGGTCGTGTCTGCTGCTTCAGGGGTTCATCCTGTACAGTCTCTGACTCTAATCCAGCATCAGAGGTCCTGGACTCCACAACAAAGTCCTGCTTGTGAGAGGTGAACCGCTCCTGGTTTCTGTAGGTCTCTGCCAGGGGCCCCATCCTCTCCAGGATACAGTCTATGTCCCTGACCACATTCGCCAGCTCCACACCCAGTGAGTAAAGTCTCTGGTCACACACAGCATTACTGTCAGGATTAGCAGCCTTCAGTTTATAGATCACATCAATCTCCATTTGCAGCATTTGTCTTTGCTGCTGTAACTCACCCATCTTCTTTACCAGGCCAGGTATCTCCTCTGCCAGCTGCAGCTCGGGTGCATGCGCCGTCTCCTTCTGAGGCTTGGACAATGGCTCTGGGTTTTTGAACACAGAGGTCTCCTTTGGTTTTACCACAGATGACTTTATGGTACCACTGCTGGCTCCGGGCTCCACAGCACTCTTACTGCTGCCACTCGCCTGTGCCCTTGTGCGTCCTGAGCGCGCCATGCCGGTCACCGTGTCTTGCTGCTGCAGGTTTTCTTGCAATGTCTGCCTCTCCAGAGATGTCCGTCTCTGCCTGTGTGGAGGAGTGAGCTGCACACCTGAGGCCGGTGATGGGAGCGGCCTCACCTTCTCTGCACCAGGCTGCCTCTGTTTGCTGACAGAAGATTCCTTTGGGGAATTACTTGGTTTTGGACTTTGCTGCATTTCTTTACTTACTGACAGTTTCACTTCAGGTTTCTTTGCTGTAACTGCAGCTGCTGTTCCTTCCATAACTTTACTCACATTCACTCTGCTTTCTTCCTTCTTGGAAACAGTGGAGCTTTGGCTTGTTGCTTTGCATTGCTTAACGATGACTCTGGGATTTGTATTCCCATTAGAAGAAGCCTGGGAGTTGTCTCCCAGTGTAGGCCGGGAAGCCTGGGCCTTGCTTGGGGAGCTTCCCCGCCCAGGGTGGCCCCTCCCCGGGCTTGCTCCAGACATCAGGAGAGCTACTCAGACATGTCCTCACAGATAGGGGGCAGTATTATAGTAGTTATATTTCTTGTGCATAGGGGGCAGTATTATAGTAGTTATATTCTTGTATATAGGGGCAGTATTATAGTAGTTTTATTCTAGTATATAGGAGCAGCATTATAGTAGCTATATTCTTGTACATAGGGAAAAATATTATAGTAGTTATATTCTTGTACATTGGGAGCAGTATTATAGTAGTTATATTCATGAACTAAGAGGAAATATTATAGACGTTATATTCTTATACATGGGAGCAGTATTATAGTAGTTATATTTTTGTACATAGGAGCAGTATAATAGTAGTTGTATTCTTGCACATAGTGGGCAGTATTATAGTAGTTATATTCTTGTACATAGGGGATAGTATTATAGTAGTTATATTCTTGTACATAGGAGCAGTATTATAGTAGTTATATTCTTGTACATAGGGAGAAGTATTATAGTAGTTATATTCTTGTACATTGGGAGCAGTATTATAGTAGTTATATTCTTGTACATAGGGGATAGTATTAAAGTAGTTATAATCATGTACAAAGAGGAAATATTATAGAAGTTATATTCTTATACATGGGAGCAGTATTATAGTAGTTATATTCTTGTACATAGGGGATAGTATTATAGTAGTTATATTCTTGTACATAGGGAGCAGTATTATAGTAGTTATATCCTTGTACATAGGAGCAGTATTATAGTAGTTATATTCTTGTACATAGGGGATAGTATTATAGTAGTTATATTCTTGTACATAGGGAGCAGTATTATAGTAGTTATATTCTTGTACATAGGAGCAGTATTATAGTAGTTATACTCATGTACAAAGAGGAAATATTATAGAAGTTATATTCTTATACATAGGGGCAGTATGATAGTAGTTTTATTCTTGTACATAAGGGCAGTATTATAGTAGTTATAGTCTTGTACATAGGGGACAGTATTATAGTAGTTATATTCTTGTACATATTGAGCAGTATTATAGTATTTATATTCCTGTGCACAGGGGCAGTATTATAGTAGTTATATTCTTGTACATAGGAGCAGTATTATAGTAGTTATACTCATGTACAAAGAGGAAATATTATAGAAGTTATATTCTTATACATAGGAGCGGTATTATAGTAGTTATATTTTTGCACATAGAGGCATTATTATAGTAGTTATATTCTTGTACATAGGGGATAGTATTATAATAAATATATTCTTTTACATAGGTGGCAGTATTATAGTAGTTATATTCTTTTACATAGGAGCAGTATTATAGCAGTTATATTATGGTACATATTAGCAGTATTATATTCTTGTATTTTAATACATAGGGGCAGTATTAAACAAGAAATATTTTTTCACAAATGGGCAGTTTTATAGTAGTTATATTCTTGTACCTAGGGGGCAATATTTTAGTAGTTATATTCATGTACATAGGGGCAGTATTATAGTAGTTATATTCTTGTACATAGGGGACAGTATTATAGTAGTTATATTTTTGTACATAGGAGCAGTATTATAGTAGTTATATTCTTGCACATAGGGGGCAGTATTATAGTAGTTATATTCTTGTACATTGAGAGCAGTATTATAGTAGTTATATTCATGTACATAGGGGCAGAATTTTAGTAGTTATATTCTTGTACATAGGGGGCAGTATTATAGTAGTTATATTTTTGTACATAGGAGCAGTATTATAGTAGTTATATTCTTGTACAAAGGGGACAGTATTATATTCTTGTACATAAGGGGCAGTTTTATAGTTGTTATATTCTTGAGCATAGGGGGCAATGTTATAGTAGCTATATTCTTGTACAAAGAGGAAATATTATATAAGTTATATTCTTATACATAGGTGCATTATTATAGTAGTTATATTCTTGTACAAAGAGGAAATATTATAGAAGTTATATTCTTATACATAGGGGCAGTATGATAGTAGTTTTATTCTTGTACATAAGGGCAGTATTATAGTAGTTATAGTCTTGTACATAGGGGACAGTATTATAGTAGTTATATTCTTGTACATATTGAGCAGTATTATAGTATTTATATTCCTGTGCACAGGGGCAGTGTTATAGTAGTTATATTTATTGTGCATAAGGGCAGTATAATAGTAGTTATATTCTTGTACATAGGGAGCAGTATTATAGTAGTTATATTCTTGTACATAGGGAGCAGTATTATAGTAGTTATATTCTTGTACATAGGGGACAGTATTCTTGTACATAGGGAGCAGTATTATAGTAGTTATATTCTTGTACATAGGAGACAGTATTCTTGTACATAGGGGCAGTATTGTAGTAGTTGTATTTTTGTACATAGGAGCAGTATTATAGTATTTATATTCTTGTACATATGAGCTGTAACATCCTTGGCGGCATGCTGGCATGGCTTACCACCTCCCACCATGCAAGACCGCCATCTTACCTATCAATCCAGGCTCCACACTTTGCTCCAGTACCTGCTGTGTCTGTTGTCTGATTGCTTAGGGCGGCGGCGCGACTACTGCCTGATTCTTATAGTTACTGTGTGCGCACTCCTAATGCCTCCCCAGCCTATTGCTGTGAGTCACTGAATACTTAAACCCCCTCCACCCAGTAGGGGGTGCCTGAGCAACACTTTCATTCAGTGTGTTCTGTGCAACTGAGTTGCCAGGTCCTGTCCTGTATCTTGTCTGTTTCCGCCACCCTGGGGGCTGTATACCCAGGCCCTTTACCTGTAGCTGTGACTTCTAGTCTGTTCCCGCCACCCTTGGGGCTGTATACCCAGGCCCGTTACCTGTATCTGTGACTTCTAGTCTGTCTCCGCCACCCTGGGGGCTGAGTTCCCAGGCTCGTTCCTGTATCTTGTTCCTGGTTCAGTTCCTGTCTGAACTGTGTCCTAGCCCATTACCTGTTTGTCTCTATGTCCAAACCTTCCCTTTTCCTGCAGTGTCTGAACCTACACCTAACTCCAACTCGTTGTCTCTGAACTTCTGTTTGTGAGTTTTGTGTACACTCGCTACTTCATTGTAAGTACCTTGTGTGTATCTGGTTCTGCTTGTTCACCGCACCTGCGGTTTCGCTCTGGTCTGATTGCTCACTGCACCTGCGGTTATGCTCTGCTCTGCTTGTTCACCGCATCTGCGGGTTTTGCTCTGCTCTGTTTGTTCACCGCACCTGCGGTTTCGCTCTGCTCTGCTTGCTCACCGCACCTGCATTTTTGCTCTTCTCTGCTTGTTTACCGCACCTGCGGGTTTTGCTCTGCTCTGCTTGTTCACCGCACCTGCGGGTTTTGCTCTGCTTTGCTTGTTTACCGCCCCTGCGGGTTTTACTCTGCTCTGCTTGTTTACCGCACCTGCGGGTTTTACTCTGCTCTGCTTGTCTACCGCACCTGCGGGTTTTGCTCTGCTCTGCTTGTCTACTGCACCTGTGGCTCCGTTCCTGTATCCCAGTCTGTACTGGTCCCTATCCTGCCTGCGTTCCTACCTGCCAGTACCCGCCTGTCTGCATGCCAGCCGTGCCTGCCAGTGCCCACCTGTCTGCATACCAGCCGTGCCTGCCAATACCCACCTGTCTGCATACCAGCCGTGCCTGCCAGTACCCACTAATCTATATGCCTGTCTAACCTGCCTGTTCCTGCATTCCCTGGTGTGGGTCAACAGCTGTGACCAGGGTCTGACCTGGAGTAGCACCTGGTCCCTCTGCTCGGTTCCTCCTTGGTTCACAGAGTCGACTGAGCCGCCGTACGACCTTGGTCGGACCGGTTTGATACTTAGTCAAGCCCCTCCAGGCACTCCTTGGTTCATGGTCCAGTGGGATCACTAATCACGCTCACGCCAGTCAGTCTGGGCGTGTGCGTAACATGAGCAATATTATAGTAGTTATATTCTTGTACATAGGGGGCATTATTATAGTAGTTATATTCTTTTACATAGTGGCAGTATTATAGCAGTCATATTCTTGTACATAGGGGCAGTATTATAGTAGTTATATTTTAGTACATAGGAGCAGTATTATAGTAGTTATATTCTTGTATATAGGAGCAGTATTATAGTAGTTATATTCTTGTACATAGGGGCAGTATTATTGTAGTCATATTTTTTACATACAGGCAGTATTATAGTAGTTATAATCTTGTACATAGGAGGCAATTTTATAGTAGTTATATTCCTGTACATATGGGCAGTATTATAGTAGTTATATTCTTGTACATAGGAACAGTATTACAGTAGTTATATTCCTGTACATAGGAACAGTATTATAGTAGTTATATTCTTTTACATAGTGGCAGTATTATAGTAGTTATATTCTTCTACATAGGGGGCAGTATTATAGTAGTTATATTCTTGTACATAGGGGCAGTATTATAGTAGTTATATTCTTGTACATAGGGGCAGTTTTGTAATAGTTATAGTCTTGTACATGTGGGACTGAAGTACAGTAGGTATGTTTTTCCTTTGAGGCAACATTATTATGAGCTTGTTTTGTCTGCAAGGTTCAGATTTAAAGCAATTTCATTTATCTCTAGAGGAATGTGTTATAATAGTTTTTGCCTCTATAGTGCAGATTTTACGCTCAGCATGTCTGTTTTTTATAATCCAAAAATATCATCCATACTAAGGATTTTATTCACAAGGGGGCTACAATAAGCACAGGGAAATCTTTCGACCTCATGTGTTGCATCTTGACTCTTGATGGGACAATAATTGCAATTTGTATGGTCCTGTTATGTTACTTTGATATTAATGTTAATTGATGGCTGCGGTAATATAACGGTATACAACAAGACACAGAGAACGGTCTTTCTTTGAGATTTCCTGATGTTCTCCTCCGACAGTCAGTGTGTGACTTATCTGTGTTAGTGACAGCAGAGAAGAAACATATAGCAGTTTTCTAAGTGAACAAGCTGTGGAACGCTGATGGAGTAATGGAAATTGTTCATCTTGTGACAGTCAGCAGCAGACTTCATTTGAAGTTATAGGAAGACATAACTCATATTGACATTATCCCTCACATGCAGTTCTGGGAAGTGATTTATCTGTTTCTCATTGTTCAGCACAAGCAGATAGCATCTATTCAATTCAAAGATGAGTTTTCCTTGCTGTACGGATACATTTTCAATCAACAAGGAAAGTGAATGCTGGAGCGCTGTTTAGAAAAACTTAACCTTATCCGTACACGCTTGTTTAAAGGATGGAGGAGGCTGCGTAGATACAAATTTCTGCAATAGATGCACTTCTGTGAACATGCTTTACCAGCAATGTGTAAAAAGTATTTTACGCCCCTGACCGGTGGACCGTTAGACATAAAATCTTAAAAAAAAAATAATAATAATAATAATAAAAAAAATAAATAAAAAAAAATCATCTAATTTTTTTTTACTTTTTATTTTATTTTTTTAAGATTTTTGGATTTTTTTATGTATCTGTTATTTCCTAAGTCCTAAACCTACCCCTATGCTATCACTATCACTAAACCACTTAGTGCTAATGTGGCGCCCCTGAGGGTTCAGTCACCACAGAGGTACTGCACCTCACCCTGGGGTGTGGTGTCTCCTTCTCTCAGGTAAGGAGGGAGTGCTGCCCGGAACCCCAAACACCTGCATCCAACACTACACTGCTCCAGGCCGGCTGGAGGGGCAACATGCAGAGCGCAGCTGCTGAGCCCTGATCCTGGCTGGAGTGGGGGGAACCCAAAGGTAGGGGGAACCAGTAGTGGGTGTGGGTGGAGAAAGTAGTTAGAGGAAGCACTTTAGTAGGAGTATAACATAGGGAAGCCATCTTAGGGTGGCAGATCAGAGTTAGGTTTAGTGAAGAGCAGTTCAGAAGAACAGCTCGGGACAGTTCAGAAGAACAGTCTGGGAGCAGAGTCTCATTAGGAGATCTGCTCCACAAGTAGGGCCAAGTCAAGAGGCCCAGGAGGGGAGCAGGGAGTAGGCTCCTGACTCACCCAGGGGAATGGGGATAACTCGGTACCCGGGCCTTTAGCCTTAGGGATGTCGCGGTGGTTGGCTCCCGGGCCCGTACCCTGGGGTCGCTCCTTTAAAAGGGTTAATAGGTATTTGTGAAATTTGTTAAAGTTATAAGAGTTCGTGACGCCACCTGTGGTTTCTGGTGAGGATCACCAGTGCTGCACAGTCCACTGAGGCCGATGATAAGGCAGCTAGATGATATAGCTCCCCACAGGTGGAGCTAGGCCTCAGGGCAGCGTATGAACGGGGAATGCAGGACGGAGAGACCCAGGCGGGTCAGAGCAAGAACAGGGACAGACACGATAGTCACTTCAGTACCTTTTACTGATGGAAATTTAGGCACGTCCCGGAGCACTGTAGGGTGAAGGGTGCATGTCAGGATCCTCCCCAATGAGCAGGTTTTGGGCCTCCTGTTTCTTGCTTCTGCATAGTAAGTTTCTGACCTGCCTGGAGCTAGGCCTAACTTTGTCTCTGTCCTGCGCTGGCTGACCTTGTGGTAGGGCCTTTTCTTGGAGTACACGCTCCCGACTTACGGGGCCTATGTGTCTCCTTGCTCTGTTACGTATCAGCACTTTAGCGATCCTGGGACTTGTAGTTCTCCAGGGATTCCGGTTATATCTTACTGGGTCGTGGAGATCCCGGTAAGCTTCGGACCTGGTGTTCGGCAACAGCTTCGGGGTGAGCCAATTAAGCTCCTCTGCCCCCTATGTACTAACTCTCCTTTCGCCTTCAGCCTACTCGGGCCCTCAATAGGCTACTCACACTAACGGCAGCTTGCCGCGCTTCACCGATCTTATGGCGCCGGCACACCTAAAGCTCACCTCTCTGAGCTACAACTGAGTCTGGACTGTGATCCACTGCAGACTGACCTGTTTCTATGTCTCGCTCTGCAGGAACTCTCTCAACAGACTCCAGGATAGACTAACTGCTGCCTGGCTCCACCTTCCCTATTTATCTACCCCTAACGGGCTCCCTCTGGTGGTCTGAGGTGGAAGGTGGAGATGTGTGAATGGTTATGGGGGCCTCTTGTGGAGGAATCCATCAATACAACCTTCTAGGAGTTGTGATACCAAGCGCAGCTGGGCATCACACTCCGTTCTAAGAAAGGATCCCTGGGGGTACGGCGCGTGCAGGACGGCACCCGTACACACCGCATATGTCAGAAGACAGAGGGATCGTGGCCGCATTCTAGTCCCCTGAGGGTCAAGCAAGTCTGTGTAACTCCGACGGACAGGAGGGACTTCAGAGCACCTGAACAGGACTGAGAGTGGGCAGCGCAGAGCAGGAGGGAGAAAGACCAGTGTGAAGACCGTCAAAATAGGAACACGAGAAAGTGGGGTTCTGCCAGGTATTCCCAAGTCGCCTGAGGAAGGATTGAACCCCTGCCCGGTGAACGCAACGCGACGCAGGAGGCTTGCACCTGACAGTGCGCCTGTGGACTGTCTGAAGAATTGTGAGTAAAATCTCGGATGACTGCACTGCACTGCCTCGGTCCATTCTTTCATCGGTGCCATTGTTCCCCCCTGCACTACAACGCCCAGCACAACCCACTCTCTCACTTCACAGCCCTGAGGCCTGCTCCACCTGTGGGGAGCCTTCCCATCACAAGCTGCCCTAACATCTGCCTCAGAGGACTGTTGCAGTGCTGGTTATCTTCACCAGACACCACAGGTGGCGTCACGAACTTTCTAAAAATAAACCCCCTTTTGCACTGACCGCCCTGGGTCACGGACCGGGCCAGCCACCGTGATATTCCCTATACCGGCATCCAGAGGCCCGGCTGACGAGTACCCCACGGCCCTGGGGGCGCGTCACTAATCTTAATTTAAGTCCAAACCCTAGTCCAAATCCTAGTTTGAAAGCTTATTTAAAAAGTTAAAGTTTATACAAATTAATGTTTTGTGTTTTTTTTTTTACAGGGGACACTATTTAAAAAAAATTGGGATAACACCCCAACAAGTCTCTGTCTCTTTTCTCATAAAATTACATGTAAGAGGAGGGACAGGAATCTGTGGGAGAGTGCAGTGCAGCCATTGTCATCTCCGTTGCTGCCTATGCAGAGTGCGGCAGTCGAGATCAGATTGTCTTTGTCTGGTGCACTCTGTATAGGCAGCGACTGAGATGACAAAGCTCAATTCATCATGCAGAGAGCTTTTATATGTTGGTCGCTGCCTATGCAGAGTGCAGTAGCTGAGGACAAATTGATCTCGACTGCTGCGCTCTGCATAAGAAGCTGTGGCACCGACCTACATGTCAGAGCTGCTTTGTCTTGTTTGCTGGCCAAATATATACTAAAATACTAATACTATTAAAAGGCATACAAAAGTATGCTATAAATCTACCTATGTCTGCAAAAATTAAGAAATGTCCATTGAACATATGTAACAAGTCCATCTACTGTATATCTATGTACATTTTTTTATTTCTTTTCCAATTAGTTTTTATAGGTTTAGATAAGACAATTAACCTTGATTTCAGTGTCAGCTCCCTTGGGAGATGTAAAGAACATGTCTAAAGGAATAAACCTTTTTTTCCTCCCAAAGTCATTAAAAATGTGAACATTTTAGGTGTATTGAAACTGATTTCCATTTTAGTACGTATCATTTTGAGAATAATGGAGAAAACATCTAACATCTTTTAGTTCTTTCAGGAGCAAAAAAAAAACTGAACATATAACTGTTTTCTGTACATTCAAAAAACAATACAACACAAACCTCACCCCCAAAAAATGTTTGCACTTTGTTTTAATCGATGTGTATGCTGAAATATACATCTAAATACTGTTTTTTGCAATTTAGGTGTTCTGCTCTGCAGAAATGTGAGTCTAGTCTTATTGTGTTTTTTGGGGCGTACAAAGAAAATGATTTGACGCTGTTATTTCATTAAAAAAAAAAGCATAAAGAAGATTTATAAAAAAACATTTCTGCATTATTCTCAATGGTAGACGTATCAAAGTACACTGTGTGCAGAATTATTATGCAATTGAATATTTTGAATATATCATAATTTTTATACAGATTTTCCTCCTCCAAGCTGTATAAACCTGAATGCTGGTTGGATGATGCAGATCATGTGATGATAAGTATTTGAGTAATGAGGGTGGTGTGGCCTCAGGATACAACGTCCATTATCACGGTGAGCAGAATTATTAGGCGGCTTATTCTCCTCAGGCAAAATGGGCCCCAAAAAAGAGATTTAATTGACTTTGAAATGTCATAAATTGTTCCCAGAGGGATCAGCTCCTGAAATTGCTCAGATATTGGGGCGCGATCAGAGAGCCTGCAAAAGTTATCGTGTAAATAGTCAATAGGGTTGCAAAAAACGTGTTGAGAAAAGAAAATGCAGATTAACTGCCAAAGATTCGAGAAGAATCAGACATGAAATGACCAGGACCCCATTATCATCCCACCATGACAAGGTGTACCCATCGGGATGGTCCTAACCTGTCTAGTATTAAAACCTTACCATGTGTCATACAACTGCTCTGCTCTTCTCCACATTGACGTCATGGTGGCATGGCTTTTATGCTTTTTTGATCAAAGTAGTGTTTACTAAGTATCCTATATTATTTACATGTACTGTTGCTATTTACTTATTTACTTGCTGTAGGGTATATGCTCATTTTGAGTTTTTTTTCTTGGGTTTTGTCTAAGAAATGGCCGCAGTGTGAATGTGTTCTTACAATTTGCACATATAGCAGCTTATAGTCCGGCTCATTTATTTGGTTTTGCTGCAATCTCTTGTATTTTTTACAAACATGGGGAGTGGCTCCTCCTTTAAAAGCTAAGTACTTCATCTGTATAGCTTACCATGGGTGGATGTCTCAGTTGGGGCCCTGTGCTGCTCTGCCCTTACTCACATTTAAGTCGTATGACACATGGTAAGGTTTTAATATTAGACAGGTTAGGACCGTCCCGATGGATATACCTGTCGTAGTGGGATGGCTTTTATACTTTTTTCATCAAAATAGCACTAAGTACCCTATGTTATTTACATGTATTATTACTATTTACTTGCTGTATGGTATATGCTTATTTTGTTTGTTTTTTTCTCTTTTTTTCTTGGGATATTTTTTTGTACAGTGTAAGGTCTCATCAGGGTCCTCTCTCTCCTGTAGAGTGTAAGCTCTTATGATCATAAGGGTCCTTTCTCCTGTACAGTGTAAACTCTTATGGTTATAAGGGTCCTTTCTCCTGTACAGTATAAGCTCTTATGGTCAGCAGGGTCCTCTTTCTCTCTCCTGTAGAGTGTAAGCTCTTATGGTCAGCGGGGTCCTCTCTCTCCTGTAGAGTTTAAACTCTTATGGTCACTAGGGACCTCTCTCTCTCTCTCTCTCCTGTAGAGTGTAAGCTCTTATGGTCAACGGGGTCCTATCTCTCTCTCCTGTAGAGGGTAAGCTCTTATGGTCAGTAGGGACCTCTCTCTCTCTCCTGTAGAGTGTAAGCTCTTATGGTCAGCGGGGTCCTCTCTCTTCTGTAGAGTGTAAACTCTTATGGTAAGCAGGATCCTCTCTCTCTCTCCTGTAGAGTGTAAGCTCTTATGGTCAGCGGGGTCCTATCACTCTCCTGTAGAGTGTAAGCTCTTATGGTCAACAGGGTTTTCTCTCTCCTGTAGAATGTAAGCTCTTATGATCAGTGGGGTCTTCTATCTTTCTTTCTCTCTCTCTCTCCTATAGAGTGTGAGCTCTTATAGTCAGTGGGTTTCTATTTCTCTCTCCATATATATTTTCTGAGGAATCACAATCTTTTCAGTATTAAGTGTAACACCTGCAGTGAGACCCATGTGTGTAAGTCCAGCAGATCCAGTCTCTGTACAGACATTCACAGCAACAGACTTTAATGATTATTTTCCTGCACCCCTATGGACTACAACTTCCAGTAGACATTGCTCCTCTCTACATCATATGGGAGGAGGAGCAGCAGAGGAAGAGACTGATTGGCTGAGCAAGCTGGAGAAGAAGGAGGGAGGAGTCCAGACCAATGCACATGAGGGCAGTCAGCCATTACTGAGGGGAGACAAGAGCACCACAGAAGCATAGCCAAATGTGCAGACTGATGCTTTTGCTAACCTCTGGGGAAGGACTGTAAGCCTTGTGATTGCACCAGAACCCCAGACTAGCCAGAGGATCCGGGAATGCCCTCCTCCCCCTAGCTTCACAGAAAGAAGGAGAATTCTGCCTCCCATTCCTAAGGGATTGAATCCTGAAACCCCTGACTGGAAATGGTGTGACTACAGAACAGCTACTTCAAAGAGTGAGTAGCTTGCTAGGGTGTGTGATTCCACTGTGGACAAATGTATAAAAACTTTCTATAAGGGAGCCTTGCTGAGACTTGTGGTTTCACACACTTGAAGCTATAATATGACTATCTGTGAAGGAGGATTTGCTTGTTATGTGCACCAACCAAGTCTCCAAGAGCTCCAACAACCTGCGGCAACTGGGCCCCAACAGTGAACTGTGTTGCTTTCTTAGGCTGCAGCCATTTATAGTTAAGCAGTTTTAGCTAGGAGTGTGTTTGTGGCTATTTAAAGGAAAAGTGTCATCCCTAACTTTCAAGTTAATTGCAAAGTCTTAACTGATTATTTATATATGTAAATTGTGAATACTGTTTGTTTTATTGTTACTTGCCATCCCTCTTACCATATTTACCAATTACCTTCCTCCCCAATAAACCTGTTTAAGTTTTCAACCTCATGTTCTTGTGAGTGTATACAGAGTGTGTACAGTGGTTTCCCGAGTCGACCCCTGGCAGAAGAGGAAGACCCTCCTGCATCCCACTACAGCTCCCAGCAAGATTCAGATGGAGACACTACTCTATATCAAGGTGAGAACTACCAAACACCTTGCCCATGGAAGCGGCTTAAAGGGGTGTTACATTTAATTCACACAAATGTATTTACCACACATGAAATTTTGGAGGACATTTCGGTGAAACTGGCAAATTCAAACTTGAAAAGATCTCTGTGTCGTACCTTTAACATGCTCTATGTTCTAAAACACAGGGGGTACTTGCTATGTCTCTAAATTGGTACTCCCTCAGTTTCTGTGCTTTTAATATGGCTATGTCAACCCCCATTGCTACCTGGTGATCTGTTCTCGACTGTGCCACATTATTGCTTAAGTTTAGTTATTGGATTCAGTTGTTCCAGTCTGTCCTAGGGAGGAAGAGATTTGTCCTCCTGGATGAGAGAGCCACCATTACAGAGAGAGTTTGGAACCACAGAGGGGATCATAGGGACTTATTCTTATGAGTGAAGGGTGTATCCAGCAGGGCAATCTTTATCTGCCATAAAAGACAAGATTAGTCACAGCAGAGGAGAGCATAGAGGCTTAATCCTGATTGTGCGGATTGCCACAAGAAGTGCTGAGAAGAGATGAGCAAATCTATCAAAATTAATATTGGCCAGATTCCCGCACATCAACCAGCGGAATTAATACAGTCTGAATTAAAAGTGCCCCAATTGCCATTTATTATACTCTGAGGTTTCTGCAGACCCCAGAGCATGACATGCAGCGCACCCCAGGTGAGTCCTAGTCAGCAATCGAAAGGTCAATTACTAATCTAAATCTAGTGGATGTTACGGATCTGGGTGGTGGAACCTCTGTGCTGCCGTGCAAGGAGGGACCAGAGGGGCGTAACTAGGTATCAACTTGGACTGACCAAGGTCGCACGGCGGCTCAATCGACTCCGTGAACCAGGGAAGGGCCAAGCAGAGGGACCAGGTGCTACTTTGGACCAGTCCTTGTATGAGAGCAGGTGACTCCCACGGGTCAGAAGGGCGGGACTGACCGGTATAGCAGATGAGCACGGCAGGCAGGCTGACAGGTGATCCGGGAAGACGGACTAGCAGACACCACGGGTAACTGGCAGGAGCCTCCAGGTAGGCTGGCTGGTAGGCACGGCAGGTAACTGGTATGTTCTCCGGGTAGGCAGGCAAGCCTGGCCCATAGACAGATTGGCGGGTTAGGACCGTAGGCAGATGGTCGGGCTGGAGAGTATACTTGGCAGGGGGACACAGGTAGTCAGGCTGGCGGACTGGACTGGTAGTCAGGCTGGCGGACTGGATGGGTAGTCAGGCTGGCGGACTGGACTGGTAGTCAGGCTGGCGGACTGGACTGGTAGTCAGGCTGGCGGACTGGACTGGTAGTCAGGCTGGCGGACTGGACTGGTAGTCAGGCTGGCGGACTGGACTGATAGTCAGGGTGGCGGACTGAACTGGTAGTCAGGCTAGCAGCGGGACCTGAGGGCTACAACCTTGCAGGGGCACCTCCATTTTGGAGGAGGTGCCTTTTATATGAGAGGTCCTACGGCCATTGGCCAGGGACTCATTAGGACAGCGCACTCGGCCCCTTCAAGAGGGAGGGAGCGCGCGCCCTAAGCACAGTGCTCGGGAAGCTGCGCGCGTCGGCAGCAGCAGCAGGAGGGCTGGAGGACGCCGGGCCCGGAGCGTGGCGGTAAGGGGAACGGCGTCTCTGCCTGTCAGGGGGCAGAGACGCCGATGCTACAGTGGAGAACCATGTAAGGAACTTCGATGACAACTGGTCTGTGCCAGGTCTAGGACAGGTGACAATGTGTAAATATTTATTCCCCTTCCAGCACTATAAAGAGTTCAGCAAAACGATAGTCTTCCGGAAAAAATTGTAAATCTGGCAAACTCAATTTTTAAAATTTGAAATTTATAATGAATCCGATATTTTGCAAATCAATTCTTTTATCTCAAGTTTTGAGGCTTAAATGTAAAGCAAATTACCAGAGACAGCAAGAGAGAAGTATCTGTGTGAGGAACTGTAATGCTGTAACTGAGTGAGCGGGCAGCAAGAGTGTGCAGATTGCCATACCAGAGTTAGGATACCGCTGTCAAGAGATACATTTAGTGCTGCACTGTGAAAGTGTTTTAAGACTTTATAGGGGGGCACAATCTGTGAAATTATTTAAAAAAAAAAAAATAAATAAATAAATAAAATAAGACTTAAAAAAAAAGAGACACCACTAGTGTTTAGCATTCCGATACTGAAATATCGGGTATCGACCGATATTCGCGGCATCAGAGTTCCGATACTGAGTTCCGATACTTTTAGAATATCGAATACCAGAATCGGAAGTTCCATAATGCCTGCGCTCTGCAGTGTCTCTGAAGGATGACAAGCTGGATGGCAGCGCTCAGCTTACTGTACTTGTCATTTAGTGTTAAAGGATTTATTAAAAAAAATAATAGTGTTTTCATGCACCATCTCTTTAAAAAAGCCGGCCGGCAATTCAGCATCGGTACCCGACAATTTAGAATAGAAAGAAAAGAGCACCACACATAGATTTGATAGATAGAAACATGTCAGTCACATACTGTATATAAGAAGTACAGTGACAGTGTTGGTTACTGTACTTGTCATTTAGTGTTAAAATAAAGGATTTATTTAAAAAAAAATTGGCATGGGGTTCCCCGGAATTTTAGTCTCTAGCGGAGGTTAAGCAGACGGCTGGGGCAGATGTTTGAAGCCTGTGAAGGGGGTAATACCCACGGAGCTTCCCAGGCTACTAATATCAGCCCCCAGCTGAATACCTAGCCTTTACTAGCTATTAAAATGGGGGACCCCCCAAAAATTGACGTGGGATCCCCCTATTTTAATAGCTAGCAAAGGCTAGGCAGACAGCTGGGGGCTGATATTAATAGCCCAGGAAGGGTGCCATGAATATTGGCCCCCTCCCAGGCTAGAAACACCAGCCGTCAGCCGCCCCAGAAATGGCGCATCCATAGGATGCGCCAATTCTGGCACTTAGCCCCGCTCTTCCCACTGCCCTGAAGCGGTGGCAGTGGGGTAATAGTGCTGGGGTTGATGTCAGCTTATAATGCCAGCTGACATCAAGCCCAGGTTAGTAATGGAGAGGCGTCTATAAGACACCCCCATTACTAACCCCATAGTCAAAGTTAAAAAAAAAAACACAAACACCCAGAATAAAGTCCTTTAATTGAAATAAACACACAATTCTTTATTGTTCTAAATTAAACCATACTTACCATCACACCCATTCCAGCTGAAGCCAATGTCTTCTGCAATAAAAGTAAAAATAATAAACCAACATCATCCTTACCTTTCCATGGTTCCCATGACGGCTCCAGCTCTGCTACATTCACATGACAGGCTGGATCACAGCCGAAAGCTGCCATCCAGCTTGCCATGCCACAGACACTGAGAAGCGCAGGCATGCTTGCGCTCCTCAGTGTCTGGCTGTGACGGCATCCAGATGAGCCGAGTGCATGTTCAGTGAACTCTGCTCACCTCATGCACGTCACTGACAGCGTGGGAGAATTCTACTGCGCATGCGGTGAGCGTGCGAGAATTCTCCTGCTGAAGCGCTGAGCGCAGGAGAATTTTCCCACGCTGTCAGTGACGTGCATGAGGTGAGCTCATGTCCAATGAACTCAGCTCACCTCATGCACGTCACTGACAGCGTGAGAGAATTCTCCTGCGCTCAGCGCTTGAGCAGGAGAATTCTCCCATGCTGGGATGGCATTGAGATGACAGGCTGGATCGCAGCTGAGCTCTGCCTTCCAGCATGCCATCCTTCATAGACACTGCAGAGCGCAGGCATGCTTGCGCTCTGCAGTGCCTCTGAAGGTTGACAAGCTGGATGGCAGCGTTCAGCTGCGATCCAGCCTGTCATCTCAATGCCATGCCAGCGTGGGAGAATTCTCCTGCGCCAATTTTTTTTTTAATAAATCCTTTATTTTAACACTAAATGACAAGTGCAGTAATCAACACTATAACTGTACTTCGTATATATGTGACTGACATGTTTCTATCTATCTAATCTATGTGTGATGCTCTATTCTTTCTATTCTAAATTGTTGGGTACCGATGCTGAATTGCCGGCCGGCTTTTTTAAAGAGACGGTGCATGAAAACACTATTATTTTTTTTATAAATCCTTTAACACTATATGTGTGATGCTATATTCTTTCTGTTCTAAATTGTCGGGTACCGGTGTATGCCGCTGATGAATTGCCGGCTTTTCATGTAATACATTCTACATTATTCTTAGTTGTTTTCCTTCATGTAGAATTAACCTACAAGGAAAGAAAGGGTTTATTTTCATTCCGATATTTGTGTCCCATTGACTTGCATTGGTTTCCGGTATCGGAATTGGTGATATCCGATATTTTTTGGGTATCGGTCCGATCCAATCCGATCCGATATTTCCCGATATCGGAAGGTATCGCTCTACACTAGACCCCACCAATCAATGTTATTAGCCATGCTCCCATTGAAAAATGAAATATCTTCAATTTCTAAGAATAATTTCTATTGAAAGGGGAACACAATTTAAAATGTTTTTAAGAGTAATAAAAAAAATAAAACATAAAAGTTTGAAAAATAGACATGTATTTCCTCTTTATCTTTTTACGTTTTCCTCTGATTTCACAAAAAAAGAAATATAAAAAATTATATAAAAATTAAGCCTGAGAGGCATAAATTATTTTAATATCTATGCTGTTAAAAATGCATGTATGAAAAAAAACAAAAATGTGTCTGGTCAGGCTTGGTCCTGTACTGGTTAATCAAAACTATTTGTAAAGTTGTTTTAGCTTTCTTCTTTAACCCCTTTAGGACATATGTCGTACAGTTACGTCATATGTCACAATGTCATGTCCCTGACCTTGAAGCAGAATCGCAGACAGAGTCTGCATCTTCCCGACTTATGATGACTGATTTGATCAGCCATCATGTGCCGCTAACAGCCACTAGTGAAGCAAAGATTTGCCCTTGACTGTTAACCTGTTAAATGCCGCTGTCAATCTCTGATGGCGGCACTTAACAAGCATCAGCAGGGAGCACGTCATTCCACGTGCCCATCGTCGCACCCATAACGTGATCGCGGGATGCAGATGGGTTGTTATAACAACCGGGGGTCTGCTGAAGACTTCCGTGCTTATCATGACAATTCTCCTGTGGAAGCCAGCCTGTAGCTGGTGTTCATAGGAGACCGTGATTTTCTCTATACCTAGCAATGCTAATGCACTGTTAGGTATAGCACAAGAAATCGGACAATCGCAGCTTCAAGTCCCCTAAGGGGACTGTTAAAAACGGTAAAAAGTAAAAGAAATGTTTTTAAAAATCTGAAAAAATACATAAGTTCAAATCACCCCCCTTTTGCCCCACTAAAAATAAAACAATTATATAAAATATAAATAAAAAATACTCATATTTGATATCGCTGAGTTCAGAAATATCCAATCTCTCAAAATATAAAATAAATTAATCTGATTGGTAAATGGTGTAACGAGAAAAAAAAATCGAAACAACAAAATTACGGCTTTTGGGCTGCTGCAAAATTATAATAAAATGCATTACATGATCAAAGCAACATATCTACCACAAAATGGTATCAGTAAAAATAATCAGCTCATGGTGCAAAAAATAAACCCTCACCCGGCCCCAGATCCCGAAAAATGAAAAACATTCCGAGTCTTAGAAAATGGCAACACAAGCAAAATCTTTGGTAAACAAATTTTTGAATTTCTTTTCACCACTTAAATAAAAAATAAACTATACATGTTTGGTATCTGCGTACTCGTACTGACCTGGGGAATCATAATGTCAGGCCAGTTTTACCATATAGGGAATATATATATTGTAAATAAAAAACAATTGTGGAATTCAATTTTTTTTTGCAATTTCAACACACTTGGAATTTTTTTCCCACTTTCCAGTACATCAAATAATAAAATGAATGATGTCATTCAAAAGTACAACTTGTCCTGCAAAAACACAAGCCTTTATATGGTTATGTGCATGGAATAATAAAAAAAAAAGTTATAGCTCTTAGAAGAACGGGAGGAAAAAACTAAAACGCAAAAAAATGGAAAATCGCCTGGTCATGAAGCGGTTAAACACATTGAAGGAATAATTAATTGACTTTTGAATGGGGATTTAAGTTCTAAAATGTCTCTCGCAGCTCCTTGACCTTCCTTGGATCATTCTCAGTGGCTTCTGTTTTGTATTCGCAATGTTTCCATGTTGTATTCATTGATGTGTTGTTGATTTGCCTTTTATGTTATGTTTCTGTTATTACAATATCTTTATATAATATTTATTAGATTGATTCTCTTTTCTCTTGATTGTCACTTTGGCGATATCCACATCGATTGACCAATCAGTAGAAGCAGATGATAATCTGTCAACCCTTAATTTCACACTGAATATAATGGATTAAACCAGTTTCCTGCGAGTA
Organism: Phyllobates terribilis; assembly: GCF_046119375.1. Lineage (NCBI taxonomy): Eukaryota > Metazoa > Chordata > Amphibia > Anura > Dendrobatidae > Phyllobates > Phyllobates terribilis. Next base: position 45,001,887 of record NW_027362764.1, on the reverse strand, counting down.
TTTTCTAATTCATGTCACATCACAACAAAGGCTACGTATCAGCAAAAAAAAATCCGAGTAATGAATGAACTGGCACTCGTTCTCCTGACACAGCATCCATTCTGAGACTTACACAATTCCTGGACGCAAAGTTGAAATGTCAAGTTTTTGAGAAATTATTCTCAAAGGCAAAAGCATCGCTTATACTGTATGGACGCTGCGTAGAACACAATTGCCGGGGATTGGAAAATAGATGCTGCCATCAAAACTAGGCAAAAACAACACGTCTGTCATAACTCATCTCATCTAATTAGATGCAATGCATGAATTGTCTTTCCGATAGTCAGGATCCAAAATGGGACTATATTTCCGGCAGTGATGTGCCTTCAAGTAGACCATGCACCTACTATGGGGCCATTAGTGGGACAGTACCAAGCACTAACAAGGGTAAATGCAGGATGGGGGGTTCCAACTGCCCTGCTGGTTACAGTCTAGAGGGGATTAACAATTGATACTAAATACATCTATAAATCTAAAGTGATGACATAGTATTAATAAACGTATAATTTTGGAAGCATCAGGTCAATATCTAAAATTCCTGTAGGTCTATGGTGCCTTAGGGATTAGCACTAGAGATCAAAAAATCACATAATTTCCTTAAAGCATTAGTAAAAATGATAAAATTCTGTTATGTCCCACAGCCAGTAGGGGGAGCTCCCAGCATAGGGATTATTGCAGCTCTTTCCTTCAACTCCGTAAAGAGAAATCCCCCTAGTGGTGGCTGCAGTAATTACAGTTTTTAACTTTTTTTTTTTAACTTAACTGTTCATAGGAAGAGATGTCCAGACACTAGGAACCCTTTTTCCTCCTGCCCCTGAGTAAACTGCTTCCTATAAGGCTGTTACTGCAATTTCCTGTAGCCACCTCTAGAGGAAGCTCAATTTATACCATTTAACACTTGCTGTATACATCTATATGCAGTGAGCTCCCCCTGGTGGTAACTGCAGGACGCCAGAATTATGTCATTTAACTCTCTGCTGTTGATGCTTTATCACCAGCCAAAAAATCCAGAGACTGGGGGCCAAGCCATTCAACCCATCCCTTCTCTTGTAGAAGTGAATGTCCATATTAACCTCTGACTGTTTCCCCTGTCACTTCATCCATTAATACTTTCCTGAAATAATCTGTACTGCTGGAATTTTCAGGCTCCTTTCTAGCTAATCAATGATTTCCCAGATGGCTCCATTGAGTCACTTTTAAAAAAAACTTTATTTTGAAGAATCAGGAAAAGAAAAAAAAGTAACAAAAATTAAAAGAAAATATTTGCAAACATCTGAAAAAGTCACCTTCGCTTCAGGAGTATTCCATTCCTACCAAATCGATTATCAGGCTGTAACGTGCCATTTACAGCAGCCTTTGGTTTGCACTTCACTCACATAAAACAGCATGTGTCCTCCTAATAGATTATTATTTCCTTTCACCATTATCTCTACATGTAAAATTTGGGGTGTGAGATAAATACAGTTATATGAAAAAGTTTGGGCACCCCTATTAATCTTAAGCTTAATATTTTATAAAAATTGGTGTTTTTGCAACAGCTGTTTCAGTTTGATATATGTAATAACTGTTGGACACAGTAATGTTTCTGCCTTGAAATGAGGTTTATTGTACTAACAGAAAATGTGCAATCTGCATTCAAACAAAATTTGACAGGTGCATAAGTATGGGCACCCTTATCATTTTCTTGTTTTAAATACTCCTACCTACTTTTTACTGACTTACTAAAGCACTTTTTTTGGTTTTGTAACCTCATTGAGCTTTGAACTTCATAGCCAGGTGTATGCAATCATGAGAAAAGCTACTTAAAGTGGCCACTTGCAAGTTGTTCTCCTGTTTGAATCTCCTCTGAAGAGTGGCATCATGGGCTCCTCAAAACAACTGTCAAATGATCTGAAAACAAAGATTATTCAGCATAGTTGTTCAGGGGAAGGATACAAAAAGCTGTCTCAGAGATTTAACCTGTCAGTTTCCACTGTGAGGAACATAGTAAGGAAATGGAAGAACACAGGGACAGTTCTTGTTAAGGCCAGAAGTGGCAGGCCAAGAAAAACATCAGAAAGGCAGAGAAGAAGAATGGTGAGATCAGTCAAGGACAATCCTCAGACCACCTCCAGAGAGCTGCAGCATCAACTTGCTGCAGATGGTGTCACTATGCATCGGTCAACTATACAACGCACTTTGCACAAGGAGAAGCTGTATGGGAGAGTGATGCGAAAGAAGCCGTTTCTGCAAGCACGCCACAAACAGAGTCGGCTGAGGTATGCAAAAGCACATTTGGAGAAGCCAATTTCTTTTTGGAAGAAGGTCATGTGGACTGATGAAACCAAGATTGAGTTGTTTGGTCATACAAAAAGGCGTTATGCATGGCGGCACAAAAACACAGCATTCCAAGAAAAACACTTGCTACCCACAGTAAAATTTAGTGGAGGTTCCATCATGCTTTGGGGCTGTGTGGCCAATGCCGGCACTGGGAATCTTGTTAAAGTTGAGGGACGCATGGATTCCAATCAGTATCAGCAGATTCTTGACAATAATATTCAAGAATCAGTGATAAAGTTGAAGTTACGCAGGGGATGGATCTTTCAGCAAGACAATGATCCAAAACACCGCTCCAAATCTACTCAGGCATTCATGCAGAGGAACAATTACAATGTTCTGGAATGGCCATCCCAGTCCCCAGACTTGAATATCATTGAACATCTGTGGGATCATTTGAAGAGGGCTGTCCATGCTCGGCGACCATCAAACTTAACTGAACTGGAATTGTTTTGTAAAGAGGAATGGTCAAAAATACCTTCATCCAGGATCCAGGAACTCATTAAAAGCTACAGGAAGCGACTAGAGGCTGTTATGTTTGCAAAAGGAGGATCTACTAAATATTAATGTCACTTTTCTGGTGAGGTGCCCATACTTATGCACCTGTCAAATTTTGTTTGAATACAGATTGCACATTTTCTGTTAGTGCAATAAACCTTATTTCAAGGCAGAAACATTACTGTGTCCAACAGTTATTACATATATCAAACTGAAATAGCTGTTGCAAAAACACCAATTTTTATAAAACATTAAGCTTAAGATTAATAGGGGTGCCCAAACTTTTTCATATAACTGTATATAACATGGAAAAATCGTAAAACTGACTGTCTCTGAGGAGATAGTGAGGTATGACCGCGATGGCCTTAAAATCCAGGAGGAAAGGCAAGGAAGACAAGAGATGCGAAAAGAAACAGCCACTACTGCTGTGGTAAAGAAGGGGTTAATGCAGGGTGTATGTTTTAAAAAAAGTAAGAAGTTGTTCATTTTGCTTTTGAAAGTTTGGATGCTGGGCGAGAATCCGACACGTTGGGGTAGCGAATTCTGGAATATTGGGGAAGCATGGGAGAAATCTTACAGATGGCTGTGGGAGGAGAAGATGCGGAGCAGAGAAGAAGGCCTTGCAAATAACTAGAAATTAATTCTGGGAAGGTAGAAGGAATGGAGATTTGGAAAGAGGTGAATGCTGGGGGGGACAGACTGTTGACCAGAGATTATAAAATGTATGTATTGGGTGATAGGTAGCCAAAGAAGGGATTGCCAAGAATGGAGACCCAGAGGAAGATCAAGGGGAGAGATTCATTATCCAGGCACTGTCGAGGAAGGATTGGGTGCAAGAGTCTAATAGGTGGCACAGAGTATTTTGCAGTAGTCTAGGTGGGAAATAATAGAGGCATGTAGAAGCTTTACAGGTGACTCATAGTTGAGAAGAGAGCAGATATGAAAAATGTTTTGAGGTAGTGTGGTCTGAAGGACAGATTTGGTGATTTCCAGTAGACGTAGACTGGGTAAAGTGTGGAGATATTTATATGGGTTAATACTTCTACTAGGTGGTGGAGTGAGATGGGAAAGGATGATGAATCTGATATTGTCTATGTTGAGTTTTTGGAAAGATGAAACTCTAAAGATCAGAGAGGTGGCATCTAGTTCTTAAAGTCATTGTGGGTGTTATGAGCGTAAAGATGGCAATAAAAGCCATTGGATTTTATGAGCTACGATAATGGTATAGAAAAAGAAGAGCAGGAGTCCAAGAACACGGCCTTAAGGGGCAACAACAAAAGTGAGATGAGGAGGCACCTTGAATGTGGGATACTAAATGCTCAGTTATAATGAGTACAGGAGATCCAGGAGAGACAACTTCAAGATGCAAATGACAAGAAAGTTTGTCAGGAGAGATTTATCACCATTAAAGTTTGAGGTCAAGACTAGTGTTGAGCGAATTTGTTCAGCATTTCAAATTCGGGTTCGTGTTCAGGGTTCCGGCTTGTTCGCGCCAAAAAATCGTCTCCGCCCATGAACATCCCTGATTTGCCACGCTGTCACGCAGATTATCTGCGTGACAGCATGGCAAATCAGGGATGTTCATGAGCGGAGACGATTTTTTGGCGCGAACAAGCCGGAACCCTGAACACGAACCCGAATTTGAAATGCCGAACAAATTCGCTCAACACTAGTCAAGACCAAGTAGAGCAGTATGGAGTAATGCCATGCATCTATGGCAGATACCAGATTGATGAAAATGTGGTCAAGGGATTCTCAGTAGAATGGTGGAGTTGGAAAGTGGTCAAAAAGCAACTTAGCCGAGAGGTGGGAGAACATTTCAAGGTGGACATGTTCAAGGAGCTTTGAGGCAAAGGAGGATGGTGAGAAGGAGCAGTAGTTGGTCATAGAGATCGGGTCAAGATGGTTTCTTGAGGATGGGTGTTCTGTTTGAATAAAATGGAGATGGGATAAATGTAGTTGTAATTTGGAGGTAAGGTGGGATGTGATTGGGTTGAGAAGTAGTAAGATTGGATTTCATCAGTCAAGGCATCTCCAACGTTCTAGTTCTTGTGGGCATCTAAAAGGCATTTGTGAGCAGGGATGCCAATGTAGAGGGAATGGGGATGTCAGATGATAGGGGGGCCAAGCATTAGCTGGTCAGGTCTCCAGGGTAGAAGCTGCTCTTCAATCTAACTAATAGAATGGCATCCCAGCATAGGTCTGATGTCCATATCATGGCACAGTATATGAACAGAGATTGACAAGTTGGAAAAAAAATAAATTCATGGACGTCATGTCATGTTATTTTTATCTTTTACATATTCATATCATTTTCCAATATGAATATATTAAGCACCAGATTTTCGGAATTTACATGACATTCTGCATCCTTTATTATATGTCACCTTGTCCTACAGCATTAGGATTATCATATCCATGGTGGGCAGGTCATGAATCAAATGTCATCTTCACACAAGCGGATGCTCATATAACTTGTCAATCTTCTGATCCTGAAGACTTATATGAGAATAATAAGACGTTGCGTGTTATTGGGAGGATTCTGTCTGCTCCATCCCCCGGTACAGAGCGGCTTTTGATAGTAACATTTATAGATCTGAGGGGACATTATGTTTAATGCCGTGTTCCTCGTGCCTTCTGAGGAGACATAATAGAAACTTCTTACTCCTTACTGATTTTGGTGACATTTACTGAACAATAACAACCACTTTGGAGATTTCGGATGTCTGAAGATTTGTGTCTCTTCTCAAATCCCTTTTTTATTCTTTATATGCTAGTTTTTATTTGATTGTGAAAGAGGAAGAGTTTAGTAACATCCTCCAATTTCCGAGTGAGAAAAGCTGAATATATACTATATGTTAGGAGGGCGGTTGCAGACAACTTTATTATAATGGAACGCAACAGACCCCGGGGTCCGCGATGCAGCCTGGAGGACTGCTGCCGAACACTTTCCGGGTGAAACGGAAAGCAACCAACTTAAATGTTAAACCCTTCCGTGTTACGGCACACAGGAACGGGTATAGCGGTTCGCTCTATCTCCGTTAACAGCACAGGAGATGTGCGACCGGGAAACTATCTGTAGTCCTGTTAACTACACAGGGACTACACTGGCGGCGCTAGGATGCGTGTGTGACTACACCGACGGGTACACGTGCCTCCAGCCTGCGTGCTACCGGACTGCAGGGTATTACTCCACGTGTCTGACAGACGATAGCCGTGAACAGGACGTCTGCAGGCTGCTCGGGGTGTTAGGCGACCCCTTTGGCTGAGCCAGACTGCTAGACGAAGCTACCTGCCTCTATGGAGCTAACCTGCCTAGCGGAAACTACACGTGGAACAGAGTCGTCCACACACCAGCATCACTGCTCAATAATCAGAGTGCGCCGCCATGTTTGTGGGCGGGCCTTTTAAAGACTAAGCCCTGCCCACCGACGCGCCATTGGTGACGCTACCAGTGGACCAATCAGGCGGTGCCAGGTCACCGGGTCAGGTGGGTGCCAAACCACCAATCACGATCTGCCAGGTCACGGGCATGCTCAGTGCGGCGAATCCTGGACTTAGACTTCAAAAGCCCTGTCTCCCTCTGCAACCTATGCTTAACATTGCAAGGCACAAATACCCAGGAGACAATCTGCACATCTCGTGGACCAGCTAGGCGTTGGGGCTGATGACGATGCTGAGCAGCATCAGCCCTGGCTGGACAGAAACGGGTAAACCGCAGAAGGTTCTAGACCAATTTCGAATCCAGCAACAGACTGACGCCTAACACTATAACACAAGCAAAACAACCGTTATACAAAACTAAATTACTCTCCAGTTACAGTGTCCCAGGTAACTTATTATTATGCAGTACTTCTAATTATAGGGAGATATTACTTTATTACAACTATATATTTTACCAGATTCAAAACTTTTTATGTAATTATCATATATTTTTATGCAGAGAGGAAAATATGATAGTAGATATATTCTTGTACATAGGGATAGTATTATAGCAGTTATATTCTTGTACATAGGAGCAGTATTATAGTAGTTATATTCTTGTACATAGGGGGCAGTATTATAGTAGTTATATTCTTGCACATACGGACAGTATTATAGCAGTTATATTCTTGTACATAGGAGCAGTATTATAGTAGTTATATTCTTGTACATAGGGGGCTGTATTATAGTAGTTATATTCTTGTACATAGGGGGCAGTATTATAGTAGTTATATTCTTGTACATAGGGGCAGTATTATAGTAGTTATATTCTTGTACATAGGGGCAGTATTATAGTAGTTATATTCTTGTACATAGGAGCAGTATTATAGTAGTTATATTCTTGTACATAGGGGCAGAATTATAGCAGTTATATTCTTGTACATAGGAACAGTATTATAGTAGCTATATTCTTGTACATAGGGACAGTATTATAGCAGTTATATTCTTGTACATAGGGACAGTATTATAGCAGTAATATTCTTGTACATAGGGACAGTATTATAGCAGTTATATTCTTGTACATAGGGGCAGAATTCTAGTAAATATATTCTTGTACATAGGGGCAGTATTATTGTAGTTATATTCTTGTACATAGGGGCAGTATTATAGTAGTTATATTCTTGTACATAGGGGCAGTATGATAGTACTTATATTCTTGTACATAGGAGCAGTATTGTAGTAGTTATATTCTTGTACATAGGGGCAGTATTATAGTAGTTATATTCTTGTACATAGGAACAGTATTTTAATAGTTATATTCTTGTACATAGGAGCAGTATTATAGTAGTTATATTCTTGTACATAGGGGCAGTATTATTGTAGTTATATTCTTGTACATAGGAGCAGTATTATAGCAGTTATATTCTTGTACATAGGAGAAGTATTATAGTAGTTATATTCTTGTACATAGGAACAGTATTATAGTAGTTATATTCTTGTACATAGGGGCAGAATTATAGTAGTTATCTTCTTGTACATATTAGCAGCATTATAGTAGTTATATTCTTGTACATAGGAGCAGTATTATAGTAGTTATATTCTTGTACATAGGAGCAGTATTATAGTAGTTATATTCTTGCACATTGGAGCAGTATTATAGTAGTTATATTCTTGTACATAGGGACAGTATTATAGCAGTTATATTCTTGTACGTAGGAGCAGTATTATAGTAGATAAATTCTTGTACATAGGGTAAGTATTATAGTAGTTATATTCTTATACATAAGGGCAGTATTATAGTAGCTATATTCTTGTTCATAGGAGCAGTATTATAGTAGTTATATACTTGTACATAGGGGCAGAATTCTAGTAGTTATATTCTTGTACATAGAGGCAGTATTATAGTAGTTATATTCTTGTACATAGGGGCAGTATTATAGTAGTTATATTCTTGTACATAGGAACAGTATTTTAATAGTTATATTCTTGTACATAGGAGCAGTATTATAGTAGTTATATTATTGTACATATGGGGCAGTATTATAGTAGTTTTTTTCTTGTACATAGGAACAGTATTATAGTAGTTATATTCCTGTACATAGGGGCAGTATTATAGTAGTTATATTCTTGTACATAGGGGGAAGTATTATAGTAGTTATATTCTTGTACATAGGGGCAGAATTATAGTGGTTATATTCTTGTACATAGGAACAGTATTATAGCAGTTATATTCTTGTACATAGGGGCAGAATTATAGTAGTTATATTCTTGTACATAGGGGCAGTATTATTGTAGTTATATTCTTGTACATAGGAGCAGTATTTTAGTACTTATATTCTTGTACATAGGAGCAGTATTATAGTAGTTATATTCTTGTACATAGGAGCAGCATTATTGTAGTTATATTCTTGTACATAGGAGCAGTATTATAGTACTTATATTCTTGTACATAGGAGCAGTATTATAGTAGTTATATTCTTGTACATAGGAGCAGTATTATAGTAATTATATTCTTGTACATAGGGGCAGTATGATAGTACTTATATTCTTGTACATAGGAGCAGTATTATAGTAGTTATATTCTTGTACATAGGAACAGTATTATAATAGTTATATTCTTGTACATAGGAGCAGTATTATAGTAGTTATATTCTTGTACATAGGAGCAGTATTATAGCAGTTATATTCTTGTACATAGGAGAAGTATTATAGTAGTTATATTCTTGTACATAGGAACAGTATTATAGTAGTTATATTCTTGTACATAGGGGCAGAATTAGAGTAGTTATCTTCTTGTACATAGGAGCAGCATTATAGTAGTTATATTCTTGTACATAGGAGCAGTATAATAGTAGTTATATTCTTGTACATAGGAGCAGTATTATAGTAGTTATATTCTTGTATATAGGAGCAGCATTATAGTAGTTATATTCTTGTACATAGGAGCAGTATTATAGTAGTTATATTCTTGCACATTGGAGCAGTATTATAGTAGTTATATTCTTGTACATAGGGACAGTATTATAGCAGTTATATTCTTATACATAGGGGCAGTATTATAGTAGATAAATTCTTGTACATAGGGGCAGTATTATAGTAGTTATATTCTTGTATGTAGGAGCAGTATTATAGTAGATAAATTCTTGTACATAGGGTCAGTATTATAGTAGATAAATTCTTGTACATAGGGTCAGTATTATAGTAGTTATATTCTTATACATAAGGGCAGTATTATAGTAGTTATATTCTTGTTCATAGGAGCAGTATTATAGTAGTTATATTCTTGTACATAGGGGACAGTATTATAGTAGTTATATTCTTGTATATAGGGGCAGTATTATAGTAGTTATTATCTTGTACATATGAGCAGCATTATAGTAGTTATATCCTTGTATATATAAGCAGTATTATAGTAGTTATATTCTTGTACATAGGAGCAGTATTATAGTAGTTATATTCTTGTACATAGGGGCAGTATTATAGTAGTTATATTCTTGTACATAGGAGCAGTATTATAGTTGCTATATTCTTGTACATAGGGGGCAGTATTATAGTAGTTATATTCTTGAACATAGGGGCAGTATTATAGTAGTTATATTCTTGTACATAGGGGGCAGTATTATAGTAGTTATATTCTTGTGCATAGGAGCAGTATTATATTAGTTATATTCTTGTACACAGGGGCAGTATTATAGGAGTTATATTCTTGTACATAGGAGCAGTATTGTAGTAGCTACATTCTTGTGCATAGGAGCAGTATTATAGCAGTTATATTTTTGTGCATAGGGGCAGTATTATAGTAGTTACATTCTTGTGCATAGGGGCAGTATTATAGTAATTATATACTTGTATATAGGAGCAGTATTATAGTAGTTATATTCTTGTACATACAGGCAGTATTATAGTAGTTATATTCTTGTACATAGGGGCAGTATTATATTAGTTCTATTCTTGTACATAGGAGCATTATTATATTAGTTATATTCTTGTACATAGGGGCAGTATTATAGTAGTTTTATTCTTGCACATATGGGGCAGTATTATATTAGTTATATTCTTGTACATAGGGGCAGTATTATAGTAGTTTTATTCTTGCACATATGGGGCAGTATTATATTAGTTATATTCTTGTACATAGGTGCAGTATTATAGTAGTTTTATTCTTGCACATATGGGGCAGTATTATATTAGTTATATTCTTGTACATAGGGGCAGTATTATAGTAGTTATATTCTTGTACATAGGGGTAGCATTATAGTAGTTATATTCTTGTACATAGGAGCAGTATTATAGCAGTTATATTCTTGTACATAGGGGGCAGTATTATAGTAGTTATATTCTTGTACATAGGAGCAGTATTATAGTAGTTATATTCCTGTACATAGTGGCAGTATTATAGTAGTTATATTCTTGTACATAGGGGCAGTGTTATAGTAGTTATATTCTTGTACATAGGGGGCAGTATTATAGTAGTTATACTCTTGTACATAGGGGCAGTATTATAGTAGTTATATTCTTGTACATAGGGGCAGTATTATAGTAGTTATATTCTTGAACAGAGGAGCAGTATTATAGTAGTTATATTCTTGTACATAGGAGCAGTATTATAGTAGATATATTCTTGTACATAGCAGCAGTATTATAGTAGTTATATTCTTGTACATAGAGGGCAGTATTATAGTAGTTATATTCTTGTACATAGGAGCAGCATTCTAGTAGTTATATTCTTGTACATAGGGGCAGTATTATAGTAGTTATATTCTTGTACATAGGGGCGGTATTATAGTAATTATATACTTGTACATAGGGGCAGTATTATAGTAATTATATACTTGTACATAGGGTGTAGTATTATAGTAGTTATATTCTTGTACATACAGGCAGTATTATAGTAGCTATATTCTTGTCTATAGGGGCAGTATTATAGTAGTTATTTTTTTGTGCATAGGGGCAGTGTTATAGTAGTTATATTCTTGTGCATAGGGGCAGTGTTATAGCAGTTATATTCTTGTCTATAGGGGCAGTATTATAGTGACGCGCCCCCTGGGCCGTGGGGATACCCGGAGCTGGGCCTTGTAGATGCTGGGGGTTGTAGTCACCGTGGCGGCGACCCGGTCCGTGACCCAGGGAGGTCAAACCAGGGTAGTCTATGTGTATAGGTTATATATAGTCCGACTACGCCACCTGTGGAATGCGGTTATTGATAACCGCCGCTGCGGAGCAGTCCGCTGAAGCTGGTGGTATGTGCAGCAAGGTGATGTGACTCCCTACAGGAGGAGTGTAGCTTCAGGGCAGCGTGACTGGATGATAGTGGTGATTTTGCAGGGCGTTCTAGTGCTGTGAGTGCTGGCACCGCAAGGAACACAGAGACAAGATAGTGCAGTCCCAGGGTCTTTGCTCACTGTTGTTGTAGTTCAGATTACAGGTACCAAGCAATCTTCCCCCGTCGTGCTGTGCGTACTCAGTGAGGGGTTCAGTCCACCCTCAGGTATTTCCAGAGTACTTATCAGGACCCCGTTCTGTGTGCCTTCCTCTGGCCTCTTCCTGCATCTCACACCCAGCGCCACTTCTATCCGGTACCCTCGGGCCTTGGCGGCCGACATATGTTCCGTCCCCTGGGTCCTATGTGGCTACCTTCTTAGGGCTACTGGTGTGGACTTGTGGCCTGCAGTACTGGAAATGCTGCAGCCTCCGGTTTCTAGCTGAGCCTTTATGGTTTCTCTACTAGTTGAGGGATCCGGTTCCCTGTTCTGGCCTGACCCCTCTACCTCCTGGTAGCAACGGGCGTACGGGTGGCCTTCTGCACGGCCCGTACCCCTAGGGTCCCTTCTCTCCTCATTCCTGGAGCCGTCCTGCTCCCTCTCCTCTCTCTCAGGCTCAGGCCTCCTGATTAGGCCCGCCTCTGGAGCAGAGCTCGTGCAGAGCCTCTGCTCCCTGACTTCTCCTCCTCTAACTGAACTCCACTCTGTGAACTAAGATGGTTCCTCCCTTTTATACCTCCTACTCTAAGTGCTCCCAGGATCTACGTCCTCCACCCCATCCACTACATAGTTCCCCCTCTCTAGGTGGTTCCCCCCACTCCAGCCAGGGACCAGGGACTGTGCGCTCCCGTAGGAGCAATCTCGCCCTGTCCCCCGGAAATGTGGTGTAGTGAATGCAGGTGTTAGGGTCCTGAGTTGTACTCCTTCCTTACCTGAGAGTGAGATACCACACCTCTGGGTGAGATGCAATACCTCTGTGGCGACCGAACCCTCAGGGGTGCCACACACCCCCCTGGTTAAACACAGCACATCCGCGGGCTGAAACAGAGCAAAAGACAGGGTAAATTAGGACATGCAAATTTTTGGATGCATTACATCACATAACATTATGGATACTTTTTAAAAGGACATTTCTCTTCACACTTATAAAATATTTCTTCATACATATAAGACATTTTTAATATAAACATTCTTCACATCAACACATTTTCAAGTAAAACTTTTGGTCAACCGGTCACAGTAATGCCTGCAACCAGGTGTCCATTTTTCGGTGAGGTGCAAACTGGTAAACACGTATATGAGGGACCCATCCCAAACCCTCAACGAAGGCCCTGGGGTGGCTGCAGGGCTTAGACGATCCAGATGCTGGCCCTTGTCTTCGGCCACCTCCAACGGGTTTTTGTTCTGAGGTCACTCGTTGTGGTTCTTATAAAACCAATAAGGGGCACCCCAAGAGGTGCAACTATTTACAAGAAGAGGCTGCTCCCAGTCCTCAGCCGGTCAGTCTTTGGACCTGTTACGGGTCACTAAGTAAACGGGTAACAACACAAACGTTAACTGGCAGTGTCCATTCTGCACGGGTACTGGTGACTGTGTGTAGCCTTTAATAGAAGTGCTCCCTCCGGGGAGGCTCTGGTCCATGGGAAGATGACCCAACCGGGTCTTCACCTTCGCAGGGTTAAAAGTCACTCTCTTCCTCCACCTTGTGAACATTTAAGGCGTACCAGCCTCTGACGCCTTTGTGACGGGTATAGGTCACAAAGTCTCCGGGGTAGAGGTCCCTATAAGGGTGACCTGCTTTTAGGTGGGACTCCACGTCCCTCCTGTTGACGAACTGATCAATGTCTGTCTGTGAGTCCCGGATGAATCCCCATCCGGCCTTTAAGTTAAATTTAACTACAGTCCCCTCTTCCCTGGGACTGTGGGTGGCTTTGTGGGACTGACAGGCCCGGGTTTTCTCCTGCATATTCTGGGCCTCCAATCTCTCCCACCGCATGCGCCGTGAGCTGCGTTCTTTTTCAAATTGGACCAACTGCTGGTGGCAGAACTCCTTGCGGCGGGCTGCGGCTGCCCTAGTCTCCTGGGAGAACCCCATCAGATCCTCCCCAGCAGGGTCCCATTCGAACTGGGCCTCGTCCTCCGGTATTTGGGAGATGTCGGCCGGCTGCGAGGCGGGCAGGAGCGAGGGGCACTGGTCTTCTACCTCCGCGGACCAGTCCCATCGGCGGCGGCCGTACATCCACTCGGCTGGTGGGGGATACGGCTCTTGTAGCTGGATACTTCCGGGATCTGGGGAGCATGCTGGGCGGATGCGCCCGGGGCTTGTAGGCCTTGCGGTGGGGCCTGGAGAGGGCCGCTGCTGATGACGCCCGGGGTCAGAGGGCGCGGCTTTGGGCCTGGGCGCGGGCTGGTGGTAGTAGCGCCCGGGGCTGGAGGGCTTGGCTGCTGGGCTTGCTGCGGGATCAGGAACAGGCCAGTGTCGGCAGCGCCCGAGATCGGCGGCTCCACCAGGGGGCCCAGGAGCAGGTCAACGCTGGCAGCGCCCAGGACAGGGAGACTCCTCCTACCTGCTCCCGCTGCCCCTCCTGCGTCACGCGTTGCCTGTGGCGCTGGTCGGGATCCGCGACGGCTGAGGCGCTGTCAGCACTGGGCAGCGTCTTCTGCTGCCGGTCCGCCATCCTCTGCTCCGTCTCCCGCTTCCATCTGGCGATGGCGTCACGCTGGGCCTTCTCCATCCTCCGGCCCAGGTCTTCCATCCCGGAGCGAAGGAACTCTGAGTCCTCCTGGGGCAACTTAGCCACGAGCTCCTCCAGGGTGTAGGTGCTGCGGCCTGCAGCAGGTCGCTGACTGGGGCTCTGGTACTGCCGTCCTCCATCTTCTCCACCGGGTGCGGTCTGTCTAGACTGATCCAGACCATACCCTGTCTGCCAGTTTTCCTCTCTCCCCTCCCCTGCTGGGGGTGGTCCCAGGGCAATTTGCTGCGGTCCCATGGCAGCCTGCTGTCGGTCACATTCAGGGTCAGCCCCCCCACTTTGATGGACCCACTTGCATACATGACCACTGCTGTTTGGGGCGGGCTCCGCTTCTGGCGCCATTCTGGGACCTTGCCCACGATGGGAGGTGGTTTCTTGTTGTCTTTTAGCATGCACATAATGGCGCCCGTTCTTCTGGGGCGGGCGCCACATTCAGTACAGTGAAACAGTCTCTAGGCGCGCGATACCCGGTGATAACAGGTTGGTTGCATATCCTGCCGACTACGCCAAAGTTGACTCGCCCCCTGGGCCGTAGGGATACCCGGAGCTGGGCCTTGTAGATGCTGGGGGTTGGAGTCACCGTGGCGGCGACCCGGTCCGTGACCCAGGGCGGTCAAACCAGGGTAGTCTATGTGTATAGGTTATATATAGTCCGACTACGCCACCTGTGGAATGCGGTTATTGATAACCGCTGCTTCGGAGCAGTCCGCTGAAGCTGGTGGTATGTGCAGCAAGGTGATGTGACTCCCCACAGGAGGAGTGTAGCTTCAGGGCAGCGTGACTGGATGATGGTGGTGATTGTGCAGGGCGTTCTAATGCTGTGAGTGCTGGCGCCGCAAGGAACACAGAGACAAGATAGTGCAGTCCCAGGGTCTTTACTCACTGTTGTTGTAGTTCAGATTACAGGTACCAAGCAATCTTCCCCCGTCGTGCTGTGCGTACTCAGTGAGGGGTTCAGTCCACCCTCAGGTATTTCCGGAGCACTTATCAGGACCCCGTTCTATGTGCCTTCCTCTGGCCTCTTCCTGCACCTCACACCCAGCGCCACTTCTATCCGGTACCCTCGGGCCTTGGCGGGCGATGTATGTTCCGTCCCCTGGGTCCTATGTGGCTACCTTCTTAGGGCTACTGGTGTGGACTTGTGGCCTGCAGTACTGGAAATGCTGCAGCCTCCGGTTTCTAGCTGAGTCTTTATGGTTTCTCTACTAGTTGAAGGATCCGGTTCCCTGTTCTGGCCTGACCCCTCTACCTCCTGGTAGCAACGGGCGTACGGGTGGCCTTCTGCACGGCCCATACTCCTAGGGTCCCTTCTCTCCTCATTCCTGGAGCCGTCCTGCTCCCTCTCCTCTCTCTCAGGCTCAGGCCTCCTGCCTAGGCCCGCCTCTGGAGCAGAGCTCGTGCAGAGCCTCTGCTCCCTGACTTCTCCTCCTCTAACTGAACTCCACTCTCTGAACTAAGATGGTTCCTCCCTTTTATACCTCCTACTCTAAGTGCTCCCAGGATCTACGTCCTCCACCCCATTCACTACATAGTTCCCCCTTTCTAGGTGGTCCCCCCCCCCTCCAGCCAGGGACCAGGGACTGTGCTCTCCCGTAGGAGCAATATTGCCCTGTCCCCCGGAAATGTGATGTAGTGAATGCAGGTGTTAGGGTCCTGAGCTGTGCTCCTTTCTTACCTGAGAGTGAGATACCACACCTCTGGGTGAGATGCAATACCTCTGTGGCGACCGAACCCTCAGGGGCGCCACAATAGCAGTTATATTCTTGTCCATAGGGGCAGTATTATAGTAATTATATACTTGTATATAGGAGCAGTATTATCGTAGTTATATTCTTGTACATACAGTCAGTATTATAGTAGCTATATTCTTGTACATAGGAGCAGTATTATAGTATTTATATTCTTGTGCATAGGGGCAGTATTATAGTAATTATGTTCTTGTACATAGGGGACAGTATTATAGTAGTTATATTCTTGTACATAGGCAGCGAACAGTAAAAAATTGCTGTCATAAGAACAGTCTCTTGCAAGCTACAATATTTAGATTTATCGAACTAGCACAATAACATCATCAAAATTTCCAATCCCTCTGTGAATAAAAGTTAATATACTCAGCTGGGTTAGTAAGCTTTCATACTCACAACGCAGGTAACAGCACCTTAATCATATTATAAATAAAGTTTACATATTTATTTGTAAAGAAAAATAGACTAAAGTAAAAAATCATTTATATTCAAAATGAGAGAATATCAAAAATGAACAAAAATGAGAACTACAAAAAAGCAAAACAAGCAAAAAAACCCCACAAGTCCTATAATAGCTGCACAGCTGATGGGAATTTGGAGCAATCAAACCGACATTGTGCCAGTATAATAAAAATAACGCTTCTCCCCCATGAGCCAAAATGTAAATGCTGGGAATTAATCTCAATGAATGTTTGATAAAACGGCAAGATAAATGCTCCATACTCAGAGCCTTTGATCCATACCTGAACATAGAAAGTGCTTTGCCAACAACACACAATTACGGCTTCCTGTGTGATTTTAGGCAGCAAAAACTGAGATGAAACAGGTTGCAAAAAAAAGGTCAAGTTTTCTTTTGAAAACCATTTAAAAGGGTTTTACACTTTGGACTTTATGTAAGATGGGGATCCTTTAATGAAAAATTGGTTGCAGGATCCCCCACTATTTTCTAGTGGACAGCCGTAATCTTGGAATCAACCTGGCAGCAAATGTAAATATCCGCTGCAGCACCTCCACAGGAGAAAAGTGGCATTACACTATGTCCATTGTGTTTGGCTATTCCAGAGAAAGATGTTCTGTCTTCTGGCAAATAGATGAGGGTCCTGAATAGGGGAGAGGGAAGGGCTATATATATTTAGAAATCCCTAATCCTAAACTTGGGTCACACCTAGGACATGCAAGTATTCATTGTTTTCAGGGGGTCTGACACTGGGCCCCCACTGATCCTGATTATGCAGGGGCTTCAAGCTTCACCATGCTGCAGACCAGTAGTAATGTTGAGACCCCTGATTTACTAATGAGTATGGACCTCAGTGTTTGAGCCCCCAGTGATCAGACATGCATTTCCTATCCAGTTGAATATGTGCTAAATAGCCATAGTGGAACACCCCCTTCAAAGTCAAGCAAATGGCTTTAATTTTGTTTTTCTTTGTTCTTCTGAAACAAGGAATGCTATCAGCCACTAATAACTCCGCCCACAGGATTCCTTAGAACAATGATGATAGAAATTAAATGAATCTCTTAAAAATATATATTAATCAGTTCAACTTCTATTGTTCTATAACATGATTTACTGTAGCCTCTGTGGCTGGGTCCCCGCATGGTTCCCCTCCTCCCTCCATGCAGGGATGCCGACGTACTCACCACTCTAGCTATGGCAGTGTCCCTGTGCGTCTCTTCCTCCTTCCCTGTGCATGCTGCACTGTTTCCTGGCGGCGCATGCTCCCCTGCTCTTAATGGGGCACGACGCATGTGGTAAATGCCCGCAGCTAACAGCTGGGAGGCATGTAGTTACTGTGAACACCTGCAAGATGTCTCCCAGCCAATACCTGGGAGACATCTTGTATAAAAGGCACCCTCCCTAATAGGGAGGTGCCTGAGCAACCCCTATAGTTACTGCTAGGTGGTCTGGTGTGTGCAATAGTATGTTGCCTGGTCTCCTGTCCCTAGTCTGTTAAAGCTATTCCCATATCCTGTATTCCCATAGTCTATTATAGTGATTACCTATCCAGTACTGTCCCTGTAGTCGTAGGTTATACGTTTTTCTGAAACCACGTCCGCGGTATCTGTACCCCATGGCCACATTGGAAATGCCTAAACTGTTTCCCAAGTGGCCGTCCTGTCTGAACAGTCCCAAGTGGCCATCCTGCCCTATCTAGGAATCTGAGTTAACGTCTCTGACCCTTGGGTTCAGCTGCTACTGCCGGATGCCGCCCTGGAGTGGCACCTGGCAGCTACCTGCTGCACAAGCCTGAACCCACCACTAGGGGCTGCAGTGAACACCAAGGTAACTGTTTAGTTATGCCCCTCCAGGGTAAGTCCGGTCCATGGCACAGTGGGTCCACGAACCACTGGCGCTACCTATGAGCGTAACATTTACACCTAGATTGGACTAAATGGTCAACTTGAAGGGCTTTTATTAAAGGTGGTAGTCATATAAAATTTCCATCAGTCTGCGCTCAGCTCTTTTCTCCCGACAGACCTTAAATGCAATAGCTATGCACATATTTAACCAATGAATCCTTTGTCAAGTGGAAAGGGGATTAAAATTTCGGCATACATTTCATTAACCCCTTTATGCACCCTAACATAACTGTACATCACAGTCTAGGTGCAAGTATATTGAACAGGCTCAGAAGCCCCATGATGGGCAGATGCCGGCTGTGTTACACAGTCAGCATGTGCCTATAACAGCAGCGACTGGAGCTAGTTCCAATCACTGCTGTTAAACCATTTGCTTTTCACTGTCAATCAATGATTTTGATTGCTGGTGTGCTCGTGCATCATCTCCCATCACCCCTTCCCCCCACCCCGTGCCAATGACCTACTGGGGGTCCTTATTATTGTCATGTTGATCTCCCTTTGAAGCCTAGACTGTTCATAGGCTTCATAGGAAGACATCACTTTAACTATATGCTCCAAACAAGATCACAGGTCCCTTAAGGGGAAATTAAAAATATATAGCAAAAAAAAATTCCTATAAAAAAAAAAATAACAAAAAAAAAATATATAAATTTTTGAATCACACGCCTTTTCCAGGTTTAAAAATAAAGAGAAATAAAAAATAAGCATATTTTGTATCATCCACTCTATCAAAATAACACAATATTTAAGCCATATGTTAAACCCCAGACTGAAAAACAAATCAAAACCCCACACTTGCAGTTTTGAAGTGACTGCACTTCTCCTAAAAAATCCAATAAAAAACAATAAAAAAAGTTATATGTACGTCAACTTTCAACGCAAAAAAACAAGCCATCATACTGGAAAAATAAAAAAGTGGAAATGGAAAAATAAAAATACAATAGCGACAAAAAAAACAATTATTTTTTTTGCAAATTTTATTTTACACTTACTTAAAAAATAGTTTGGCACTGCTTCAATCACACTGATCTGAAAAATCACAACACCGGGTCATTTTTACTGCATAATGAGTACTGTAGAAATAATTGTGCTTTTTTTTTCTTCACCATTTCACCCCACATTGAATTTTTTTTCCATTTTTAACGTCATTCAAAATTAAAATAAAATAAAGCCTTCATATGGCTAAATGAATAGATTAATTAAAAAAGTAATGGCTGTAGAAAGAAGGGGATGGAAAAATTAAAGCACACAAAGAAAAAGAAAGGGTTAAATAACTTCTTTACTTTTTAATTTTTTATTTTTTTTTTTAGGCTCCCAATGCTATATTTATACCGGCGCCTCGGATAAAATTATGCATCGAGGGTGGGAAAATACGTTTCCAAAAAAGGTTTATTTCAGATGTTTAAGTTCACGAATGAATCGCATCAATTAGGAAAATGAATATAATAAATATAATCTCTTCCATAAAAAACATAATAATAACAAGTCGTGAAACAAACAGGAAACAAAGCGGCTTTTTTAACAATGCTCCACTTTATTCTTGACAGAAACTCACCGAGAAAATGTCATTTCCATTCTTATCTGAAAAGAATGAAGGAAAATAGTGGACATGTAATTTACTGCACAATCCCATGCTGATAATAAAGAAGGGGCCTACAGGAAACTAATTGGTCTTAAAAATTTCCATAATTATACTTTTTGAAGATTAATGGTGCACCAAGGTATCCAAACAAAAGAGCAAATATAATTGTGCATTAACTTCTTCAATTAAATATCGCTACCTTGACTTCTCGAATAATGAAGAATTTGTTTGTGGAGAAGAAAGCAGAGGGCAGATTATCGTCTTATTACGGGAAGCACAAAGTGGCGGAGAGAGGGGAAAGAAAAGCAAAAAGTAGATTGACTATTGTAACAATGTCTTTATTTGGAGGCAAAGGAAAAAAAAATTAATCGCAAATTACAAACTAATTGTAGGAATCTATTGTGGGTTTTTTGCGAAGTCCAATATACAATGACCTTAAAGAGTTATTCCTATTCTAGAAACTTAGGTGATAATCTGTTGATAGTTGGTGGTCCCATCAATTCTGAGGACAGGGGTCTAAAAATGCCCCATAGAAATGGAGCAGAACCTCAGCAACCTCCGGCAGTCCTAAAGACTATCTGTGAAGTATTGGAGCGCTCCAGTAAAATTAGGCATTTCAATGCCCTTCTTTCGATCCTAGCGATCAGCAAGATATCATCATCAATTCTGTGAATCAGTGACAACTTTTTTAAAATGGGAATCATCCTTTAATTGCAAGGACTATTCTGCTTTTGTTGAAATGGGAATCATCCTTTAATTGCAAGGACTATTCTGCTTTTGTTGAAATGGGAATCATCCTTTAATTGCAAGGACTATTCTTCTTTTGTTGAAATGGGAATCAACCTTTAAATGCAAGGACTATTCTGCTCTTGTTGTTTAGGAACAAGCTTTTTTTCATATTTTTCTCAACACATTCCAACATTTTTACTTCTCCATTGATACAGCTAGATAATGACTTTTTTTTGCAAGACAAGTTTAAATTTTTATTGTTACTATTTTTATATACGCTGCTCAAAAAAATAAAGGGAAGACTTAAACAACACAATGTAACTCCAAGTCAATAACACTTCTGTGAAATCTAACTGTCCAGTTATGAAGCAACACTGATTGTGAATCAATTTCTCCTGCTGTTGTGCAAATGGAACAGACAACTGGTAGAAATGATCGGCAATTAGCAAGATACCCCCTATAAAGGAGTGGTTCTGCAGGTGGTGACCACAGACCATTTCTCTGTTCTCATCCTTTTTGGCTGTTGTTTTGGTCACTTTTTCATTTTGTTATTGCTCTCACCCCTAGAGGTACAGTAGCATGAGGCTGTGTCTACAGTACAACCCACAGAAGTTGCTCAGGTACTGCAGTTCATCCAGGATGGCGCATCAGTGCAAGCTGGGACAAGAAGGGTAGCTGTGTCTGTCAGCACAGTGTCCAGAGCATGGAGCAGATACCAGGAGATGTGGAGGGGGCCATTGGATGGCAACAACCCAGCAGCAGGACTGCTACCTCCGCCTTTGTGCAAGGAGGATCAGGAGGAGCACTGCCAGAGCCCTGCAAAATGACCTCCAGCAGGACACAAATGTGCATGTGTCTGCACAAACCGTTAGAAACTGACTCCATGAGGGTAGTATGAGGGCCCGACATCCACAGATGGGGGTTGTGCTCACAGCCCAACACCGTGCAGGACGCTTGGCATTTGCCACAGAACACCAGGATTGGCAAAGTCGCCACTGACGCCCTGTGCTCTTCAAAGATGAAAGCAGGTTCACACTGAGCACATGTGACAGACATGATAGAGTCTGGAGACGCCGTGGAGAGCGATCTGCTGCCTGCAACATCCTTCAGCATGACCGGTTTGGCAGTGGGTCAGTAATGGTGTGGGGTGGCATTTCTTTGGAGGGCCGCACAGCCCTCCATGTGCTCTCCAGAGGTAGCCTGACTGCAATTAGGTACCGAGATGAGATCCTCAGAACCCTTGTGAGACCATATGCTGGTGCGGTTGGCCCTGGGTTCATCCTAATGCAGGACAATGCCAGACCTCATGTGGCTGGAGTGTGTCAGCAGTTCCTGCAAGATGAAGGCATTGAAGCTATGGACTGGCCCGCCCGTTCCCCAGACCTGAATCCGATTGAGCACAACTGGGACATCATGTCTCGCTCCATCCACCAATGTCACGTTGCACCATAAACTGTTCAGGAGTTGGCAGATGCTTTAGTCCAGGTCTGGGAGGAGATCCCACAGGAGACCATCTGTGGCACCCCACGAGTCCGGTTGCCACAGTGGCATTGCCTCCCTCACAAGGGGGTGATGCCATGCCTGGAAGCAAGGAGGGGTCCCCTAATCAGGTTTTGCATGTAACACTTTCCTGGCTCCAGACCAGAAAGGGGAGCTCCTCCCCTTAGCAACTGTATCTGGAGGCGGGATTAGTTAGTGTGAGCAGAGCAGACAGGAGATAAAGTCAGGACGTCGACGAGGAAAGACCTAGGGAGTGGAGCTGCATGGCAGTTCACCCCAGAGGAGAGAAGCGCAAGTGAACCGGACACCGGAGTCCGAGGTTGTGGGGCACTGAAGGCCCAGCAGCAGAAACTGGAGGGCAGGAGACTGCAGGTCTCCTGGCCCCATCAGACACCCGGAGGCTCAGCAGCACGATAGAGCCCAGCCCCGCCACGTGGGAGCGACACTCCAGGAAGGCCCGAGCTGTCTGCCATACGGGTGAGCACAAGGACGTTTTACTCAGGGATAAGGGCCGCAGCATAGCTGTACGCAGCAGGGCCAAAGAGGTAGCGCAAAGGGAAGGCCTACAACTCCACCTGGTTAGGTGGATCCCCCAACTTGCTTCCAGGCCGCCCGGACCTATACTACCAGCTAGTACCCGTGCCCCGGTCTGCCTAACCACCGCAAGTAAAGATAAGAGGAAACCACCATTAAGTTGTGGACTGATTATTAACTGCGCCATCCTCTGCACTACACCGCACAGCAACATCCATAAAATCATTACTTCCTGCCCTGGAGCTTAGCTCTGCCTGTGGAGAGCTGAACCAACTCTGCTGCATTAACAACGGCTCCAGAGGATCTGCACCGCAGTGGCGGCTCCATATAGCCGCATACCACAGGTGGCGTCACAAACTATATACAAGAACTAAAAATCCCCTGTAAATATCCCCTTTTATTGACCGCCCTGGGTCACGGACCGGGTCACCGCCACTGTGACATCTCCCCTAGCAACGACCGGCCCGGCACCAAGTACCCCACAGCCCAGGGGGCGCATCACATCCGCAATCTCATCAGGAGCATGCCCAGGTGTTGTAGGGAGGTCATACAGGCACGTGGAGGCCACACACAATACTCAGCCTCATTTTGACTTGTTTTAATGACATTACATCAAATTTGGATCAGCCTGTTGTGTGTTTTTCCACTTTAATTTTGGGGGTGACTCCAAATCCAGGCCTCCATTGGTTAATAAATTTGATTTCCATTGATGATTTTTGTGTGATTTTGTTGTCAGTACATTCATCTTTGTACAGAACAAAGTATTCAATGAGAATATTTCATTCATTCAGATCTACAGGGCCGTAGCTACAACCGGGGCAGCCGGGGCACTGCCCAGGGGCCCCAACCACCAAAGGGGCCCCAAACTGATGGTAAAAAATTGTATTTTAATACTTTAATTTCTCATAAAATATCCAGCTTCTATATTCCTGTCAGACAATGTCACCCGGTACAGTGCAGACCAAAAGTTTGGACATACCTTCTCATTTAAAGATTTTTCTGTATTTTCATGACTATGAAAATTGTACATTCACACTGAAGGCATCAAAACTATGAATTAACACATGTGGAATTATATACTTAACAAAAAAGTGTGAAACAACTGAAAATATGTCTTATATTCTAGGTTCTTCAAAGTAGCCACCTTTTGCTTTGATGACTGCTTTGCACACTCTTGGCATTCTCTTGATGAGCTTCAAGAGGTAGTCACCGGAAATGATCTTCCAACAATCTTGAAGGAGTTCCCAGAGATGCTTAGCACTTGTTGGCCCTTTTGCCTTCACTCTGCGGTCCAGCTCACCCCAAACCATCTCGATTGGGTTCAGGTCTGGTGACTGTGGAGGCCAGGTCATCACTCTCCTTCTTGGTCAAATAGACCTTACACAGCCTGGAGGTGTGTTTGGGGTCATTGTCCTGTTGAAAAATAAATGATGGTCCAACTAAACGCAAACCGGATGAAATAGCATGCCACTGCAAGATGCTGTGGTAGCCATGCTGGTTCAGTATGCCTTCAATTTTGAATAAATCCCCAACAGTGTCACCAGCAAAGCACTCCCACACCATCACACCTCCTCCTCCATGCTTCACGGTGGGAACCAGGCATGTACAGTCCATCCGTTCACCTTTTCTGCGTCGCACAAAGACACGGTGGTTGGAACCAAAGATCTCAAATTGGACTCATCAGACCAAAGCACAGATTTCCACTGGTCTAATGTCCATTCCTTGTGTTCTTTAGCCCAAACAAGTCTCTTCTGCTTGTTGCCTGTCCTTAGCAGTGGTTTCCTAGCAGCTATTTTACCATGAAGGCCTGCTGCACAAAGTCCCCTCTTAACAGTTGTTGTAGAGATGTGTCTGCTGCTAGAACTCTGTGTGGCATTGACCTGGTCTCTAATCTGAGCTGCTGTTAACCTGCAATTTCTGTGGCTGGTGACTCGGATAAATGTATCCTCAGAAGCAGAGGTGACTCTTGCTCTTCCTTTCCTGGGGCGGTCCTCATGTGAGCCAGTTTCTTTGTAGCGCTTGATGGTTTTTGCAACTGCACTTGGGGACACTTTCAAAGTTTTCCCAATTTTTCAGACTGACTGACCTTCATTTCTTAAAGTAATGATGGCCACTCGTTTTTCTTTACTTAGCTGCTTTTTTCTTGCCATAATACAAATTCTAACAGTCTATTCAGTAGGACTATCAGCTGTGTATCCACCTGACTTCTGCACAACACAACTGATGGTCCCAACCCCATTTATAAGGCAAGAAATCCCACTTATTAAACCTGACAGGGCACACCTGTGAAGTGAAAACCATTTCCGGTGACTACCTCTTGAAGCTCATCAAGAGAATGCCAAGAGTGTGCAAAGCAGTCATCAAAGCAAAAGGTGGCAACTTTGAAGAACCTAGAATATAAGACATATTTTCAGTTGTTTCACACTTTTTTTGTTAAGTATATAATTCCACATGTGTTAATTCATAGTTTTGATGCCTTCAGTGTGAATGTACAATTTTCATAGTCATGAAAATGCAGAAAAATCTTTAAATGAGAAGGTGTGTCCAAACTTTTGGTCTGTACTGTATATATATATGTCACTGTAAAAGTCAGAAGGCCGGTAAAACCTAGGATTTACTGGTCAATTTGGACATTTACCGAGGCCGTCGGTAAAAGATCAAAATGAAAAGTAAAATTGGACTTTTACCGGTGAAGTCTTGGTAAATCTTAACATTTCTCAACAGCGTTGGTAAAAGTCAGATGTATTCCATATAAACGAACGATTTTGGACTTTTACCTGGGCGAATTAATAAATCTTTACATTTACCAGCATGTGTTGGTAAAAGTAACTTTGAGTCACAGAATTCTGACTTACCAGCAGATGATGGTGGTAAAAGTTAACTAAACGCAATTTCCGACTCTGATGAAGGCCTTAATCGTTAGAAATATTTTTATTCTTTAAAATGCAAATGCAAATGAACAAATACAAATAGGAAAATGCAAATAGAAAACATTTATGTAGGAAAATACTTCTCAAAAATGACAAATTACCGCAAATACAAGAACGTACATACGTTACAGGGTAGCAGATACCTTACAGGGTAGCAGAGTTTGTTCATTGTTATTACCATATTTTCCCCAGTTACTCTTATTACATTTATAAAAACTTTGAACACTGTGTCCTCCATTTCGTCGCCATATCTGCCTAATCAGACACCTTTCCCATGGTGGCTTACACTTTTTATTACACCTTTCTCAGCTACATTTTAATGTGCACATTTACCAACTGCGCTTGGTTAAAGTCAGATGTTCCATCTTCACACCTGATATTTATGACTTTTACCACGCTCGACGGTAAATGTTAACATTTAGGCTGAGTTCACACGATGCGTTTTTAATGCGTTTCCGCGGCGTTTTTGCAGTTGCGTAAACGCCGCGGACACGCATTAAAAACGCATGGTAGAAGGGCAGCAATGTTCCCCAATTGAAATCCGCATGTGCTGTGCCCACGATGCGGATTTTTCCGCAGCGTAAACGCTGCGCTCAAAAATCCGCAGCATGTCAATTAATTTTGCGTAAACGCGGCGTTTTCGCCGCCATTGACTTGCATTAGAGCGCGCCAATTCCTCAAGACTGTATTTGTACTTGCGCTATTGGCGCGTTCTAATGTGCGGATGGTACCCGAGTGTGGAGGAGAGGAGACTCTCATCCACACCCAGGTACCATTAAAAAAGCTGTAAAAAAAGAATAAAATAAAAAATAAATGTATGCTTACCTTCTGTCAGCCCGCGCACCGCTCCTGCTTGGTTCCCGGCACTTGGCAGTGAGTTGAAGGACCTGCGCTGAAGTCAGAGTTATGTGACGGGTCACGTGACGCTGACGTCGGCAGGTCTTTCAATTCAAAGTTGCTGGCGAGGGAGAACGGAGTGTAAAGCAGGACACCGGGGGCCATCAGAGGGTAAAGTATACATTTATTTTTTATTTTTACCGTTCTCTCGGGTCACACTATATAAATCCATGCCAGTTGCATGGATTTATATAGTGTGACCTAGTCGTCAAGCACTTTCCAGGTGATGCTAAAATCGCCTGGAAAGCGCTTGTCAATCCGCATGCGGAAACGCATGTGGAAACGCATGTGAATCCGCATGTATTCCGCAGGTTCTGCAGATTGTGCATGCGTTTTTTCTGCCAGGGAGATGCAGAAATGATGCAGAAATTTTCTGCTTCATTTCTGCATCGTGTGCACATACCCTTACCAAGACTTCACAGGTAAAAGTCCAATTTTACTTTTCATTTTGAGCTTTTACCGATGGCCTCGGTAAATGTCCAGATTGACCGGTACATCCTAGGTTTTACCGGCCTTCTGACTTTTACAGTAACATATATATATATATATACAGTACAGACCAAAAGTTTGGACACACCTTCTCATTTAAAGATTTTTCTGTATTTTCATGACTTTGAAAATTGTACATTCACACTGAAGGCATCAAAACTATGAATTAACACATGTGGAATTATATACTTAACAGAAAAGTGTGAAACAACTGAAAATATGTCTTATATTCTAGGTTCTTCAAAGTAGCCACCTTTTGCTTTGATGACTGCTTTGCACACTCTTGGCATTCTCTTGATGAGCTTCAAGAGGTAGTCACCGGAAATGGTTTTCACTTCACAGGTGTGCCCTGTCAGGTTTAATAAGTGGGATTTCTTGCCTTATAAATGGGGTTGGAACCTTCAGTTGTGTTGTGCAGAAGTCTGGTGGATACACAGCTGATAGTCCTACTGAATAGACTGTATTATGGCCAGAAAAAAGCAGCTAAGTAAAGAAAAACGAGTGGCCATCATTACTTTAAGAAATGAAGGTCAGTCAGTGCGAAAAATTGGGCAAACTTTGAAAGTGTCCCCAAGTGCAGTTGCAAAAACCATCAAGCGCTACAAAGAAACTGGCTCACATGAGGACCGCCCCAGGAAAGGAAGACCAAGAGTCACCTCTGCTTCTGAGGATAAGTTTATCCGAGTCACCAGCCTCAGAAATCGCAGGTTAACAGCAGCTCAGATTAGAGACCAGGTCAATGCCACACAGAGTTCTAGCAGCAGACACATCTCTATAACAACTGTTAAGAGGAGACTTTTTGCAGCAGGCCTTCATGGTAAAATAGCTGCTAGGAAACCACTGCTAAGGACAGGCAACAATCAGAGGAGACTTGTTTGGGCTAAAGAACACAAGGAATGGACATTAGACCAGTGGAAATCTGTGCTTTGGTCTGTTGAGTCCAAATTTGAGATCTTTGGTTCCAACCACCGTGTCTTTGTGCGACGCAGAAAAGGTGAACGGATGGACTCTACATGCCTGGTTCCCACCGTGAAGCATGGAGGAGGAGGTGTGATGGTGTGGGGGTGCTTTGCTGGTCATAGTGTTGGGCATACTGAACTAGCATGGCTACCACAGCATCTTGCAGCGGCATGCTATTCCATCCGGTTTGCGTTTAGTTGGACCATCATTTATTTTTCAACAGGACAATGACCCCAAACACACCTCCAGGCTGTATAAGGGCTATTTGACCAAGAAGGAGAGTGATGGGGTGCTACGCCAGATGACCTGGCCTCCACAGTCACCAGACCTGAACCCAATCGAGATGGTTTGGGGTGAGCTGGACCGCAGAGTGAAGGCAAAAGGGCCAACAAGTGCTAAGCATCTCTGGGAACTCCTTCAAGTTGTTGGAAGACCATTTCCGGTGACTACCTCTTGAAGCTCATCAAGAGAATGCCAAGAGTGTGCAAAGCAGTCATCAAAGCAAAAGGTGGCTATTTGAAGAACTTAGAATATAAAACATATTTTCAGTTGTTTCACACTTTTTTGTTAAGTATATAATTCCACATGTGTTAATTCATAGTTTTGATGCCTTCAGTGTGAATGTACAATTTTCAAAGTCATGAAAATACAGAAAAATCTTTAAATGAGAAGATGTGTCCAAACTTTTGGTCTGTACTGTATATATATTGTGGTAAATCACTCAATTGGCTGCACACAGAGGTAGATACAGGTACACCGTCTCTTTAAATCTTTGGTTGGTTTATTATAACAGCATAACCAACCTTTAGTCCATGAAAATAAACACAGCCCGCTGGGCAAAACAGGAAAACAAAAGCAAAAACGGTAACACAAAGGCTGTGCGGGCGCGATCACCGCCGGGTGTCTGCTGATTGTCACAGCTGACACCAGATACTATGTGATGGGAGTGGTCCCGCACCTCTCCAGGCACATTAACCCCCGCAATGCTGCGATCGAAGTCGATCGCAGCATTGCTGAGGTAAGCACCGATACTCACCTCTCCCCCACCGTCCCGCGCTGTCTGAGGCCAGGCTCTGTGGTTGTCATGGTGACCTGGATGTCGTCATGACAACATCCGGATCACCAGACAGCAGGAAGATACTTTGATCATGCGCAGTGCATGACCAAAGTATCTTCTGCATCTGCAGTGCTGACAGCCTGTATAGCACAGGGATGGTGCTCCATCCCTATGCTATACAGGCGATCAAAGTAATAAAAAAGTGAAAGTCCCATAGTGGGACAAAGTATAAAAGTAAAAAAAGTGTTAAAAAATGGAGAAAAAAAAAGAAAAAAAAATTGTAAAATGTAAAATAATAATAATAATAATAATCCACCAAAAATAAAAATATAATGTATCCATCAATTATTATTATTATAAAAAAAAAAACAATAAAAGTACACATATTTAGTATCACTGCGTCCGAAACAACCTGACCTATAAAACTGTCCCACTAGTTAACCCCTTTAGTGAATACGGTAAAAAATAAAAATAAAAAAAGAAGCAAAAAACGATGCTTTATCATCATACCGCCAAACAAAAAATGGAATAAAACACGATCAAAAAGACAAATATAAATAAAAATGGTACCATTGAAAACGTCATCTTGTCCTGCAAAAAAACAAGCCACCATACAGCTTCATAAGCCGGAAAATATAAAAGTTATAGCTCTCAGAATAAAGCGATGCAAAAAAATATTTTTTTCTATAAAATAGCTTTTATTGTGTAAAAGCGTCAAAACATAGAAAAACTATATAAATGTGGTACCGCTATAAACATGCTGACCCGAAGAATAAAGCTACCTTATCAATTTTACCACACGTGGAACAGCATAAAAAAAAAATTTAAAAAACAATTCCTGAATTGTTGTTTTTTGTTTATTCTGCCTCCCAAAAATCATAATAGAAAGCGATCAAAATATGTCACATGCCTGAAAATGGTACCAATAAAAACGTCAACTCATCCCGCAAAAAACAAGCCATCAGATGACTCTGTCTGCCAAAATATGGAAAAATTATAGCTCTCAAAATATAGTGATGCAAAAACTAGATTTTACAAAAAAATGCGTCTTTTAGTGTGTGACAGTTGTCAATCATAAAAACCCGATATGATTCTGGTATCGCTGTAATCGCACTGACCCAATGAATAAAGTCGTCTAATCACTTATACCGCACGAGGAACGACGTAAAAAATAAACTCTAGGGTTAGGGTTGTGCTAGGGTTAGGGTTGTGCTAGGGTTGGGGTTAGGGTTGTGCTAGGGTTAGGGTTGTGCTAGGGTTAGGGTTGGGGTTGGGGTTAGGGTTAGGGTTGGGCTAGGGTTAGGGATTAGCTAGGGTTAGGGTTTGGCTAGGGTTAGGGTTGGGGTTGGGGTTAGGGTTGGGCTAGGGTTAGGGTTGGGCTGGGTTAGGGTTGGGCTAGGGTTGGGATTGTATTAAGGTTGGGGTTGTATTAGGATTGGCGTTGGGGTTGGGATTTTTTTCAAAAGTAAAAAGAAAAAGATGACGGTATGGTGACTAGTGTCACGTGTGCTCGAGTGACATGCTCGAGTCTCCACTCCATATGCTTCGCGGCCAAAAAAAACTCACAGGGATTGCCTGCCATGCACGAGCGATCCCTGCATGTTTTTTTAGGGTGTCTAATAACCGTTAAACTTCCGGCAGGGACTCGAGCATGTCACTTGAGCACCCACGATACATGGTGCATACCTGAGTACCCAATGCAAACTCAAGTAGAGAGCACTTGCGCTCAAGACTAATGACAACTTATTTAATATGATGACCTAATGTTATCAAATTCTGTGTCGTACCTCTGGGTTCAAAATGTTCGCTATACCCCTTGATAAAATCCTTGAGCGGTGTAGTTTCCAAAATGGGGTCACTTGTGGGGGGTTTCCACTATCAGGGGCACTCCAAATGCGACATGGCGTCCACTCTCAATTCCAGTCAATTTTGCGTTCAAAAAGTCACACAGTGCTCCTTCCCTTCTGAGCTCTGCCGTGCACACAAACACTGTATTTTCCCCACGTATGGGGTATTGGTGCATTCAGGAGAAAATGCACAAAAGTTTTTGGGGTCCATTTTCTCCTCTTATCCTTGTGAAAATAAAAAATTGGGGCTAAAACATAATTTTTGTGGAAAAAGTTTGATTTTTTTATTTTCACGGCTCCATGTTATAAACTTCTGTAGAGCACTTGAGGGTTCAGGGTTCTCACCACACATCTAGATAAGTTCCCCGAGGGATCTAGTTTCCAAAATGGTGTCACTTGTGGGGGGTTTCCACTGTTTAGGCACATCAGGGGCCCCCAAAACGCAACATGGCGTCCACTAATTATTCAAGCAAATTTTACAATCAAAAAGTCAAATGGCACTCCTTCCCTTCCGAACCCTGCCGTGCGCCCAAACAGTGTTTTCCCCCCACATATGGGGTATCTGCATGCTCAGGGGAAATTGCACAACAAATTGTGGGGTCTATTTTTTCCTGTTACCCCTGCAAAAATAGAAAAAATTGGGTCTAAAGTAACATTTTTGTGAAAAAAGTTAAATGTTAATTTTTTTCTTCCACATTCCAAAAATTCCTGTGAAGCACCTGAAGGGTTAATAAACTTCTTGAATGTGGTTTTGAGCACCTTGAGGGGTGCAGTTTTTAGAATGGTGTCACTTTTGGTTATTTTCTGTCATAAAGACCCCTCAAAGTGACTTCAAATGTGATGTGGTCCTTAAAAAAAAGTAGACATGTGGGAAATGTTATTTATTAACTATTTTGTGTGACATATGTCTCTGATTTAAGGGCATAAAAATTCAAATTTTGAAAATTGCTAAATTTTCAACATTTTCGCCAAATTTCCGTTTTTTTCACAAATAAACGCAAGTGATATCAAAGAAATTTTACCACAATCATGAAGTACAATATGTCATGAAAAAACAATCTCAGAGTCAGGGGAATCCGTTGAAGTGTTCCAGAGTAATTACCTCAAAAAGTGACAGTGGTCAGAATTGTAAAAATTATCCTGGTCATTAACGTGCAAACCACCTTGGATAGTAAAGGGGTTAAACTCCCCCAGACCACACCCTGAGGTGGAGAGATGTGGTGAATGGCCTCCCACCCTTCGCAATAGCCATTCACAAAAACAACTCCCTTTTACTATATACTTAACCCCTCTCAACAAATAACATGCTGGAGGAAATTTTATGGTTTTAGGTCACTGACGCCAACAGCCTCAGGGAAACATGTCTCCCCTCCAGCACTTTACCAGTGACTTTGTCACATATCCCCCTCCCCTGCCAAAAGCCGGGGGTTTTGGCACCTTCACTCGCTAAACAGGGAAGTCTGGATCGGGCATCTGCGCTTCCATGCAGTTTCCCGGGCCTGTGCTCTACATGAAAATTAAAATCTTGGAGTGCTATGAACCACCTAGTTACCTGGGCATTGTTCCCCTTCCTTTCCCTCATCCATCTCCGGGGTACATGGTCTGACACTAGCCTGAACTTTCGGCTTAACAGGTAGTATCTTAGGGTCTCAATGGCCCATTTGATGGCCAAGCACTCCTTCTCTACGAAGGAATAGTTCTTTTCACAGGAGAGTTTCCTACTCAGGAATAGGACTGGATGTTCGTCCCCATCATTCACCTGGGACAACACGGCTCCCAAACCGACCTCGGAGGCGTCAGTCTGAACCACAAACTCCTTAGTGAAGTCAGGTGCTACTAAGACGGACTCCTTACATAGGGCGGGCTTCAACTCCTGGAATGCCATCTCCACTTCAGGGGACCACTTGGCAATTGATATCTTCGTGCTTTTAAGAAGATCAGTCATGGGGGTGGCTATCATGGCAAAATTTGGGATAAATCGCCGATAATACCCCACAATTCCCTGAAATGCACAAACTTGATTCTTGGAGTTCGGTTGCGGGAAGTTTTGGATAGCCATCACCTTCTTTACTTGCGGCTTTATTTCGCCCCTTCCGACAACGTAGCCCAAGTACTTTGCTTCTTCCTTCCCGATTGCGCACTTCTTTGGGTTTATTGTAAACCCTGCTTTCTTTAGCGCATTCAGTACCGCCTGGACCTTCTGTAAATGACTTCCCCAACCCGGGCTGAAGATTACAATGTCATCCAGATAAACTTCAGCGTACTTCTTATGAGAGACTAGGATCCGGTCCATTGTCCTTTGGAAGGTAGCTGGGGCTCCCTGCAGACCGAACGGCATCCTGGTGTACTGAAAGCACCTGTCAGGAGTAGAGAAGGCCGTTTTCTCCTTGGCACTTCGGGACATGAGAATCTGCCAATACCCTTTCGTTAGGTCCAGGGTAGTGATATATCTGGCTGTCCCTAGCCTCTCAATAAGCTCATCGACGCGGGGCATCGGATAAGCGTCAAACTTTGACACCTCATTCAGCTTCCTGTAGTCATTACAGAACCGCCATTCTCCGTCTAGCTTCAGAACCAGGACAATGGGGCTGGACCAACCGCTCTTTGACTCCTCGATGACGACCAGGCTCAACATTCTCCTCACCTCTTTGGCGATTACCTTGCGTCGGGCTTCAGGAATTCGATATGGCCTTTGATTCACCCTCACGTGTGGCTCTGTCAGGATTTCATGTTCGACCACCTGCGTACAACCTGGCAGCTCTGAAAATAGGTCCCGCGGTTCCGCTGAAGCAGCTCTCAGCACTGTTGCTTCTGGGCCGGTGACAGTGTCTCTGCCACTGTGACATCCTCGACTCGGGCTTCAGGATGGGCCCCCAGGCATGTAGTTTCCACCAGCTCCCTGTCTCGCCAAGGTTTGAGCAGGTTAACGTGGTATACCTGATACAGCTTCCTTCTTACTAGTTGGTGGACTTTGTAGTTGACGTCACTCAACTTTTCCACCACCTCATATGGCCCTTGCCACTTGGCCAGGAATTTACTCTCTACCTTTGGGATCAACACCAACACCCGGTTTCCAGGGCTGAACTGTCTCAGTCTCACCGATCAATTGTAGACCCTTGCCTGGGCCTCTTGTGCTTGTAACAGCCTTTCCCTTACAATTGGCATCACCCTCGCGATCCAGTATTGCATTTGTGCCACATGCTCTATGACGCTTCGGTGGGTTGTTGCCTCGGCTTCCCAGGTCTCTTTCGCAATGTCTAAAAATCCCCGAGGGTGCCGTTCGTATAGTAACTCAAAGGGTGAGAACCCCGTAGAGGCCTGTGGGACTTCTCTGATGGAAAATAGCAGGTAGGGGAGTAGGCAATCCCAATCTCGGCCATCCTTCTCCACAAC
This sequence comes from Phyllobates terribilis, assembly GCF_046119375.1. Classification (NCBI taxonomy): domain Eukaryota; kingdom Metazoa; phylum Chordata; class Amphibia; order Anura; family Dendrobatidae; genus Phyllobates; species Phyllobates terribilis. The sequence continues at coordinate 44,967,573 of NW_027362764.1, read as the reverse complement.
CTTTTCAAGCATGAAATTTAGGGTCTTATTGAACCTCTCCACCAGGCCATCCATCTGAGGATGGTACACTTACGTCTTGAGTTGTGTAATCTGGAGAGCCTTACACAATTCCCTCATCACCTTCGACATGAATGGAGTTCCCTGGTCTGTCAGGATCTCCTTTGGCAGGCGCATCCGAGAGAAGAGATGGACCAGTTCTCACGCTATACTCCGGGCAGTTTCTCAGTGGTACTGCCTCCGGGTACCGTGTCGCGTTGTCTAGCACCACTAGCATGTATTGGTGTCCCCTGGCGGATTTAACTAAGGGCCCTACAAGATCCATAGCAATTAAGTCAAACGAGACCTCTATAATGGGTAACGGGACCAGGGGATTACGGAAGTGGGACATGGTAGCAGTTAACTGACACGTAGGACAGGACTGACAATAGTTGACCACCTCCCGGTGACACACAGGCCAGTAAAATCTTTGAAGGACCCGCTCCTGGGTTTTGTCTACGCCCAGATGCCCAGAATGGGCTAGGTCTAGTACCCTACACCTATAAGGACCAGGTACCAACTGCTGTTCTAACACTTTCCCTCTCTGTTTAGCGACCCAATATACAGTACAGTAGCAAATCCTCATTCTCTGAAAAATAAGGAATCCTGATGTCAGCCCCCAGCTCTTGTGCAACTCCATTTATCACAGTCACATTGTCCCATGCCCCTTTCAACGTAAGGTCCTCCATTTGAACAGTCTCAAAATTTCCCCCAGAAACTCCCAACTCAGGAATCTCAGCCTCTTGGGTCCGTGTCTCATCCTCGTCGCCAGCAAGGACGCACAGGGGGAACTCATCCACCTCTGTCTGTAATGGGGTTTCTTCGTGGACGAACCGGTTCTGGTCTAAGCAAGTGGGCACTCCCACCTTTCCCCACAAGTCCCAGAAAAGCCGGAAGTTCCACCCGATTATAACCGGGTGTAACAAGTCTCTGACTACCCTGACCTCATGGGACTCTGTACCATGGCTCATTTTTATAGTCACTTGGGTGATGGGGTAGTTCTTGGCGTCTCCGTGGATACAGTGAACGCCCGCGTGTTTCCTAGGGATCAACTGGTGGGGTAATGTGGCCCTTACCAGAGTCACCAAACTCCCTGAGTTCAAAAGTCCCGACACCAGTACCCCATTTACGGTCACGGGACATGACTGTGGCCCCTCTCCGGGCTGCTAGTCCACACTGCAGGCGGTATAAGCATAGTATGAGCAGCGTCTTCCTATGCTGCAGTCCATCTGCTCAGAGTACATAGGACACCTGGCGGCTATGTGTCCAAGACCGTGACACCTCCAGCAGATCATGTCTTTCCCAGTGACCTTTGGCAGCCCCTCAGCAACCCCTTTGGACCTTGGACTCACCTCAGCCATGGCTCTACTCCCCCTCTTTTGGGACTCTGGCTCCCCCTGAGTACCCCAGTATGGAGATGCAGCACCACCCGGCTTCCTTAGGGACCTCTCGACCACCTGGTATCTTTCTACAAGGCTGAACAGGTCATCCGCATTCCGGGGGTCTCCCTGCACAACCCATATCTGCACCGACCTAGGCAGGGAGTGAATAACCCTGTCCATCACGACCCATTCTACCATATGGGCTGGGGTGGAGGACTCTGGCTGCAACCACTTCTGTACAAGATGGAGGAGATCGAACAGTTGGGAGCGAGGGAGTTTATCACCGCAATATGGCCAGTGGTTGACCCTTTGGGATCTCACTGACATCATCACTCCAGCACGTGCCAGTATCTCAGTTTTAGGTTTAATCACTCCTGGGCATCCTGCAAGGTCAGGTCGTAATAAGCCTCTTGGGGCTCACCAGTCAGATGGGGGGCCAGCACCTCCAACCCCTGCTTCGGCGGTAGCTTCTCCTGCTTTGCCACCCGCTCAAACACAGTCAAAAATGCCTCCACATCATTCATCAGTCATTTTTTACATGGCTCGCCATACCGCTTTCTGGACACTCAAGTCATCACCTGGAGTTGGGGGAGGGGCTGTCGGTCTTCCACAAACCGCCTCTGCGAGCAATTCCATCTGTTGCTGCTGTTGTCGGAGCTGGTCCTGTTGGTGCTGCTGCTGTTGGTGGATCTGCTGCAATAGTAGCTTGCTTGTTTCCTGCTGTGCTAGCACAAGATGCTTGACCAGGTCCTTCATACTGATGGTTTTCGTTTCCTGGCTTATGGCCGCCTTTACCCAGAACATGCGGTTTGTCCTCAGCCGTTACATGTGCCTCCTGGGGATCTTGTCCGCATTCTCCATCACCTGTGGTAAATCGCTCACTCGGCTGCACACAGAGGTAAATACAGGTAGACCGCCTCTTTAAATCTTTGGTTGGTTTCTTATAACAGCATAAACCAACCTTTAGTCCATGAAAATAAACACAGCCCGCTGGGCAAAACAGGAAAACAACAGCAAAAATGGTAACACAAAGAACGCGTTGGTTCAGGAACAAACATAAGCTCCCTTCTGGAGCTTACTTCTCCAGACATTGAACTCTGAATGCCTCAGCTGGCTGAGTATTTAAACTCCCCCAAACCACACCCTGAGGCGGAGAGATATGGTGAATGGCCTCCCACCCTTCGCAATGGCCATTCACAAAAATCACTCCCTTTTACTATATACTTAACCCCTCTCAACAAATAACATGCTGGAGGAAATTGAATGGTTTTAGTTCACTGACGCCAGAAGCCTCAGGCAAACATATCTCCCCTCCAGCAATTTACCTGTGACTCTGTCACTATATATATATATATATATATATATATATATATATATATATATTATATATATATATATATTTATATATAAAACTACTTTTCAATCAGTTTTTATTGCTCACTTGACCTGGCTCCAGCAGTGGGCTTTGCTTTCTTCCTATATATCTGACTTCCTCTGTACTATGGTAATCCAGCATAATCCCGCATACACCACTGATGTCATCATCTAAGGCCTTTTTGAGGCAGTTCAGGCGCCTGCCTGAGTATTGAGATCACAGAATCATAGAATGTTAGAGTTGGAGGGGACCTCCAGGGTCATCTGGTCCAACCGCCTGCTCAATGCAGGATTCACTAAACTATCTTAGAGAGATGGCAGAGCACATTGCTTTCTTGTGCTTTCCATGAGTCAAGCCAAAGTTCCACTTGGCTCTAAATCAGCCTGGTACCTGATTATCTTCTCAGCTGATTTTGAGTGCTATCCATCAATCAGTTTTTCTACCAGCTCAGGCCTTCTATTCCTGGTGCTGTCTACACTCAACTTTGCCATCAAGGAGTTCCATGCAACCAACCCATCTCTGCTATTCCTGGTGCTGTTCATACCCTTAGTTCTGCTGAATCAGAGTACATGCTAACCTACTCATCTCAGTTATTCCTGTGTGCTGCTGCGTCCCTGCAACAGGGTGCCAGATTGCTGACAAAACTCTGCTATTCCTGGGCTTTCCACACATCTACGTATGCTGCACTTAGTACTTCCCCTCCACTGATCACTTAGCCATCTTGCATATCCAGCTCTAGTGTCCCTTGCTTTTCCATGTACCAAGTCCAGCTCTGGTATATGTTGCTCATCCTGACCTACAGCTTAGGATAGGTCATCAATATCGAAAGTCTGGAAAATTCCTTTATAATGTTTTAGCTGTACTGTGCTATAAATTATAGTTCCATTTTCACAGTTAAATCTCCAGAGCCTCCAAACAATGTCAGCCATAGTGCCTATGGCATAGAATACATTTACTTCCTTGTCATTACCACCATGTTCTACATCTACTCTAGCAGGAAATTAAATATAAACAACCAATCAATGGCAGCTACTAAATAATTCCAGTTCAATGGTGAAGAAGTTAGCCCATAGCTCTTCTATGGTTGTGTGGAAGTTTGGTGATCTGGGGCAGTATTTTTAGTCTGGAACTACTGTCCATCCCAAACCCAAGATACTTGGAGCCGAATGGCATCAGCTAGAGCCAGATATTGGCATTTGCCAGGATGCACTGAGCTTGTGGATTCATTATGAGATGTCTTACCCTTCTAAAGATGAGTTGGGGCAGATGGCCGCACTTCTGTCTCCTTGCTTGAGAAGTAAGTCACTATTAATGGAGTTAATAGTGACCTACTATTAACATAATTTTTGCTTCATGTGCCCCACTTGGTGCTGCTAATCTGAGCAGTTGGGGTGGGCTCTGAAAAGAATTAGTCCATATAATCCCTTCATAGTTTCCCTGAAAAGTAAGTCATCTCACCTATACTGCCATGCTACTGCAGATTCTCTGCTCCTTAAGGCTAAGTGCCCACGTTGCGGAACTGAAGCATATTTTTTACGCTTCTCCCTTGCGGGAAAATCGCATGCGGATTTTACATGCGGTTTTCCCACCAGGTAGAAGCGTTTGTGAGGCGTCTTTGCAGCGTCTTTGCATGCATTTCCGCATGCGGGTTATCAAGCACTTCTCCAAGTGATTTAAGCATCACTTGGAAACGTGCTTGATAACTTGTTCACACTATATAAATCCATTCAACCGGCATGGATTTATATAGTGTGACCAAGTAATAGTTAAAAAAAAATAATCGGAATGGTAAAAAATAAAAAATAAAGTTTATACTCACCTTCTGATGCATTCTCTGCCCCGTCCGGAGTCTTGAGCGGCTCACGCTGTTGTGTGCAGGACCTGCGGTGAAGTCATTGAGTCATGTGATGGGTCACATGACTCAATGGCGTGGCAGGTCCTTCAGACAACAGCGCGACGGAGGGAAAACATCAGAAGATAAGTATAAACTTTATTTTTTCTTTTTTTTACAGGTTCTTTGGTACCCAGGTCTGGAGGAGAGTCTCCTCTCCTCCAGACTTGGGTACCATTCGCACATTAATTCCGCATGCGGAAACGCAAAATTAATGAACATGCTGCGGTTTTTGACTGCAGCATATACGCTGCGGAAAAATCTGCAGCATGGGCATTGACATTGCGGAATGCCATTGGGGACCATGGGGTGCGGATATACATGCGTTTTACAAGCGTTTACGCTGCGGAAATTCCGCAGCATATACTCTTGTAATGCGCAACGTGGGCACGCAGCCTAAAGGGGTGGTCCGAAGGCAAAGTAATTTTGGTCCTAACTTCCTATCTATTTGATGCTATAATCAAAGCTATTTTCTAATATACTTGCTTTAAAAATTCACTACTATTCCCTAACTACACTATCTAACAGCTATTGTATTTCTTTCCTTACTTCCTGTCTGATGACAATTCATATGAGAGCCCCCAGTGCATGCTGGGATACTCGAACGAAGCGTCATCAGAGGAGGGGGCAGAGGCTGCGTTCACTGTGACAGCCCCTGCCCTTCCCAGAAATGAAGCATCATCAGGGGGAAGAGGCTGTGGTCACTGTCACAGCCCCTGCCCTTCCCAGAAATGAAGCATCATCAGGGGGCAGAGGCTGCGGTCACTGTCACAGCCCCTGCCCTTCCCAGAAATGAAGCATCATCAGGGGAAAGAGGCTGCGGTCACTGTCACAGCCCATGCCCTTCCCAGAAATGAAGCATCATCAGGGGGCAGAGGCTGCGGTCACTGTCACAGCCCCTGCCCTTCCCAGAAATGAAGCATCATCAGGGGGCAGAGGCTGCGGTCACTGTCACAGCCCCTGCCCTTCCCAGAAATGAAGCATCATCAGGGGGCAGAGGCTGCGGTCACTGTCACAGCCCCTGCCCTTTCCAGAAATGAAGCATCATCAGGGGGTAGAGGCTGCGGTCACTGTCACAGCCCCTGCCCTTCCCAGAAATGAAGCATTATCAGGGGGCAGAGGCTGCGGTCACTGTCACAGCTTCTGCCATCTCACTGAAGCAAAGCGTTATCAATGGCACTCGGATCTCCTGGCCTTGTACCTCCGTGGACTGTCAGCTTCCTAAGCTTGCCGCTACCTCCTCTCTATGGGAGCCCGCCAAAAGCAGGGGGGCCACTGGTTGAGGTAGTTGGCCCTGGAAGTCCAAAAGTCGTAGCTGCCCTATTCCCATCGGGCCAGCGAAAGGGGGAGACTGTCTAATGTTGCACCATCTTGGGTATTAGCTGGGACTGTTCTATGTGTTTTATTGTCCACTTTGTGGTTCAATAAAGTATTGCCGCACAGTTTAACCCTCACCCTGTGTTGTCTGAGTAGTATTACGCTCATGGAAGACCCCGGATCTTCACACGTCTTATAATCTGAAAAATACAGTAAATGACAAATATTTTTCACTTTTTATGATCTAACTGATAAATGTGATACTTCTGGCTGGGGACAACCCCTTTAAAATCTCACCTGCTTAACCTCAAAATATCTATGCTATTATCTCCAGCCATCTATTTAGCGCCATGAATACAGTTTCTAAATTATCTAGGTCTATTTTAAAATTTGGCCGCGTGAAATATCTCCCTCCGCTCAGTTCTATAAAAAGTTATGTTGGGTTTTTATTGAGCAGCCATACCTCCTCAATGTCAGCACTTTTTTAATTTCTAAACATATTAATTTTCTTTCTGACATTTACTTTATGAACATTTCATTCTCAGGGATGGGAAAACAGCTTAACAATACGAAAAGCAATGCAAATTTAAAGGTTATTCAGATTATCACTAATGAAGTCAAGGGTTTCCTAAAATTGTAAAACTGCGCAAGATTTATTGCACGATAAAAATGTTGAAACTGAGAAGATAAAACTTCTACACAACTAAATCTCACATATTGGAGCAAAGGAGGGCATTTATGTTATACTTTAGAGGTTGGTCAGTCTCTTGGCATCCAGTCAAGAATCAGGTTTTATTTTAATATTCTTAATTGGGTGCCATAATTTTTGAAATGTTTGGGGAATTTTTTTACCTCCCCATTTTAAAGTTTTTCACGAGTCACGTCATAAAGGCCACACTTTCTTGGCCATTTTCCACAGAGATCAATGCAAGCAATTACTTTTTGCATTTTCTAAAACTTCCATTCACTTCTTGGTAACGGTCAAATAAGTGTGGCTCCCCTGTGGGTTCAGTCGCCACAGAGGTACTGCATCTCACCCAGAGATGTGGTACTGATGAGCCCCCTGGGCCGTGGGGTACTCAGTGCCCGACCGGTCGTTGCTAGGGGAGATGTCACAGTGGCGGTGACCCGGTCCGTGACCCAGGGCGGTCAGTAAAAAGGGGATTTTATAGTTTTTATGTACAAAGTATGTGACGCCACCTGTGGTATGCGGCTAAAGGGAGCCGCCGCTGCGGAGCAGGTCCTCTGGAGCAGATGCTAGTGCAGCAAAGCTGGTGTGGCTCTCCACAGGTAGGGCTTAGCTCCAGGGCAGTGTGGATGTTATAGGTGATGCTGGGTGTTGTAGTGCAGGGATGATGGCGCGGATAATAATCACAGAGACAGTGGGGTGCAGTCTTCCGAGTTTACTCACAGTTATTAAGTTCCTCAGGTTACAGGTTCCGAACTACAACCTCCCACGTCGCGCTGCGTTCACCAGGCAGGGGTTCAGCAATCCCTCAGGTAGTTCAAGAGTGCCTGACAGGACCCCTTTCTATGTGCCTTCCTCAGTCATCTTCCTGCGCTGGCTCTCGCCCTCCTGCCCTGCGCCTCGCAATCAGTGTCCCAATCCGGTAGCCTCGGGTCTTGTCGGGCGACCTGCAGTCCCCTGGACCATCTGTGGCCACCTTTTCAGCGATATAATTGCAGTTGCGGCCACTGCACCTTGCAAGTACAGCAGCCTCTGGCTCCTAGCTGAGCCTTGTAGTTCTCCACTAGTTTAGGGGCCGGTCCCCTCTGCGGCTCGATCCCTCCACCGCCTGGCAGATTCGGGCGTACGGGTGGCCTCCAGGACTTCCCGTACCCCTGGGATCCCTTCTGTTCCTGGAGCCGTTCTCCTGCTCCCTCTCCTCTCTCAGTCCTAGGCCTCTCGGGATAGGCCTGCCTCTGCTCCTTTCACTTCTTCTCGGACTGGCTTGTCTATCTAAGATGGTTCCCCCTTTAATACAGCTTCCTTTCATACTCCCCTAACCTGCTTCCTCCACCCACACCCACTACATGGTTCCCCCTCACTTGGTTCCCCTCCACTCCAGCCAGGGACCAGGGACTGTGCTCTCCCTTAGGAGCAATCTCGCTCCTTTCACTATATCGTTACCTGAGAGTGGGATACCACACCTCTGGGTGAGAGGCAGTACCTCTGTGGTGACTTAACCCTCAGGGGCACCACAGTACCCCTCTCAGATAAGGAGGGAGTACTGCCCGGGACCCACCCACCTGCATCCAACACTACACCATTCCAGACCAGCAGGTGGGGCAAGATGCACTGCCTTATGCTGAGCCCTGTCCCTGATTGGAAGTGGGGGGAACCGAGAGAGGGGGAACCAAGTAGTGGGTGTGGCTGGAGGAAGCAGTACAGCGGAGCACTTTGAGTAGGAGTATAAAAGGGGGAACCACCTTGGAAGAGACAGTTCAGTCTGAGGAGTCCAGTCTGAGGAAAAGGAGTGGGAGTAGGAGCTCTGTAGGAACTCTGCTCAGAGGAGAGGAGAGAGGCGCGGGCCTAAACTGAGAGGCCCAGGAGGACAGGCTGGAAGAGGACGGGAGCAGAGGGAAGGCTCCAAGAACAGAGAGGGTCTCAGGGCACGACAAGTGCGGAAGCCACTCGTGCGCCCGAATCTACAGGAACGTGGAGGGATCAGGCCGCAAAGGGGACCGGCCCCGAACTAGTGGAACTACAAGGCTCAGCTAGAAACCAGAGGCTACTGTACTTTCAGGGTGCAGCTGCTCACAACCGCAACTAAATTGCTAAAAAGGTAGCCGCATAGGATTCAGGGGACTGCACGTTGGCAGCCAAAATCCGAGGTTACCGTCTTGGGACACTGATTGCGAGGCGCAGGGCAGGAGGGTGAGAGCCAGCGCAGGAAGACGACCGAGGAAGGCACACAGAATGGGGTCCCGTTATGTACTCCTGAAACACCTGGGAGTTTGCTGAACCCCTGCCTTGGTAAACGCAGGACGACGTGGGAGGTTACCCTGGCGCTGGGAACCTGGAGTCTGACAACGGTGAGTAAATCTGAAGACTGCTCCCCACTGTGTCCTAGAATTATTATCTGTGCCATCACCTGCACTACTCTGCACAGCAACATCTACCTCATTAAATCAACACCCCACGGCCCTGTAGCTTAGCTCTACCTGTGGAGAGCTGAACCAACTCTGCTGCGTCACCATCAGCTCCAGTGGATCTTCACCGCAGCGGCGGCTCCATATAGCCGCATACCACAGGTGGCGTCACGAACATTATATATAAAAACTTTATCCCATTTCACTAATCCCCTTTTACTGACCGCCCTGGGTCACGGACCGGGTCACTGCTACCGTGACACCCCCAGCACCGACCGGCCCGGCTACCGAGTACCCCACGGCCCAGGGGGCGCGTCATACTCATGATCGATGCTCCTCCTGGGAATGCAAAGTTAGGGTCCACCGGTCATGGTGTGGGTTCCAGAAGTTGGATGTTTCCCCAGCACCAAACTGGGACAGAAATATATTTAAAAGCACACAGGCACATCTTGCACCCCGTCCGTCATTTCCCTAGATTGGGTCTGCATTACAAATATGATCCTGCCTGACATTGGAGGAATTCAAGATTTAATGCAAGACCAGTATTAATAATAATACCGCCATATAAAATATTCCCACCTCATTATAATCACATAATTCCACCAAATATTGAAGCTGTTTTGAGCGGTGTTCGAGCCGTTCGGCGAACACGAACGATTTGAAAAAAATCCGGCTGTTCGAGGTTATGTTCGATAACTGTTCGTGCACCGAAATCATAACTGGATTTTTTCACAGTAATGCTGATAATCAATGTTAATACGCAGTTTGAGTGTACAGCGGGGCGGGGGGAGGGGCAGGGGATGGATCTCTGCAGAAATAATGAAGATCTCCATTTTTTTTTCTCTTTCCCGCATTTACAGTGGGGAGGTGCAATCAGTCAGCCTATCAGCAGCGCACACACGGAGCGAACTGCTTTTTTTCACACAAGCAAGGGCATGTGTCATTGGCTGTGTATGTCACATGTCCTTGCCCTATAAGACCCAGCCATTTTCCCAGTCGCCACCATTTTCTCACTGCTGCAGCTGCTTGTTAGACGGAACCGCTGTTGCTGTGTGCGCTATACTTTCAGTGTTAATTTCAAGCCAATTTTCTCAGAAATATACAGATAGCTTGGGAGTAGGGAATAGTTGTAATTGCAGTCCTTTTGAGGACTAGGTTACAGCATTTCCTAGGACTTTTTGCCAGGCAGGTCTGTGCCAGTGCTGTGCAAGTGTTTTTCACAGCATTTGGCTAAATCTAGCTAAGCAAATCCTTTTTGGCCTCTTGCAGTGTGTGTTAGTCAGTGGAGTAGTGTATCTGTGTTGCAAGCTACACCAACTGTGTATAGAATACAATTTTTTTTACTGCACCTAGCCACCTTTTGGGAATAGCATCATTCTATTAGGCCATCTATACTAAGCTCCACCAGCTTGCAAATTACTAAGAATTTTTATCTGCATCTAGTTCGGAAAATAATTTTGGGCTTGTAGCTGTGTGTGGGACTTATTCTATTAGTCCATCTATACTAAGCTCCACCAGCTTGCAAATTACAAATAATTTTTAGCTGCATCTTGTCTGGAAAATAATTTTGGGCATAGTAGCAGTGTGTGGTACTCATTCTATTAGACCATCTATACTAAGCTCCACCAGCTTGCAAATTACAAATAATTTTTAGCTGCATCTTGTCTGGAAAATATTTTTGGGCATAGTAGCAGTATGTGGTACTCATTCTATTAGGCCATCTATACTAAGCTCCACCAGCTTGCAAATTACAAATAATTTTTATCTGCATCTAGCTCGGAAAATAATTTTGGGCTTGTAGCAGTGTGTGGGACTTATTCGATTAGTCCATCTATACTAAGCTCCACCAGCTTGCAAATTACAAATAATTTTTAGCTGCATCTAGCTCGGAAAATAATTTTGGGCATAATAGCAGTGTGTGGTACTCATTCTATTAGGCCATCTATACTAAGCTCCACCAGCTTGCAAATTGCAAATAATTTTTAGCTGCATCTTGTCTGGAAAATAATTTTGGGCATAGTAGCAGTGTGTGGTACTCATTCTATTAGGCCATCTATATTAAGCTCCACCAGCTTGCAAGTTACTAATAATTTTTAGCTGCATCTTGTCTGGAAAATAATTTTGGGATTGTAGCAGTGTGTGGTACTCATTCTATTAGGCCATCTATACTAAGCTCCACCAGCTTGCAAATTACAAATAATTTTTATCTGCATCTAGCTCGGAAAATAATTTTGGGCTTGTAGCAGTGTGTGGGACTCATTATATTAGTCCATCTATACTAAGTTCCACCAGCTTGCAAATTACAAATAATTTTTATCTGCATCTAGCTCGGAAAATAATTTTGGGCTTGCAGCAATGTGTGGGACTCATTCTATTAGGCCATCTATACTAAGCTCCACCAGCTTGCAAATTACAAATAATTTTTATCTGCATCTAGTTCGGAAAATAATTTTGGGTTTGTAGCAGTGTGTGGGACTCATTCTATTAGTCCATCTCTACTAAGCTCCACCACCTGTGTATGTAATAAAATTGTTTTACTGCATCTAACCCAGCCAATCCTTTTGGGCTAATACCACAGTTTGGCCACTCAGCTCTGCTCGGTTCCCATCCATCGTTTTTTGTGCAAACAACTCCAGAGTTGTCAATTAGTTAACCACCAAAATGAGTGGGAAAAGGCCTGCTGCTGGTGGAAAGGGGGATGGGCGTGTTGGGAAGGGAAAAAAAGGTTGTGTCAGAGGGGTAGGTGTTAAAGCAACAGTAACATCTGCAGAAGAAAGACCATCTTCCAGCCAAACTAAGATGTCTACTTCTTTTAGCGGACAATGTGATACGATCCCTTTCTCACGGCGACGCCAATCGCTACAAATTCCAGATCAGGCACAAAAACAGCAGGTGCTTCAACGGATATCAAGTGCTCCTTTAAGTGGGCTCTCCTCCACCTCAACTTCAACATCACAAATACTCCAGTCCTCAGAGGTGTCACCCCAATACCACTTGCTTCCTCACAGCTCCCAAGTGTGCAGCTGCCTATCTGAGTATGGGGTAACACAGATGGTTGAGTCTGCAGAGCTGTTTACTCATACTATAGCCTAGGAATCAGAGGTCGGCTCCAGAGCTTCTGTGAATCCAGATGAGGAAATGATCTGCACTGATGCCCCGAATCTTTATGAGTCGGATCCAGGACAAGACGCAGAAGGTTCTGACCATAATGTAGACCCTCGTTCCCAAACTGTAACTCCTGTTGGTGGAGACAATGAGGAAGACAATGATGAGACTCAAATACCTGATTGGAGCGACAACTTGAGTTTTTTGTCAGGGCAGGAAGAGGTTGGCTGTGAGGACAACGGGTGTGAGAACACACAGGGTGATGATGACGAGGTAGCAGATGCCACTTACTGTCAACCCACAGTCAGCCAGTCAATGAGGTCAGCAGAGGAGGTGGAGGAGGATGCTAGTGACGACGAGGTCAGGTTGCGCCTTCCTGGACAGAGACGTAGTACTAGAAGCACGTCAACAACTGCATCCTCAAACACAACTCTGCCTCTGACCACAAGTCGTGGTGGCTCTTCAGGTCGCATGGGTGCTAAGCCTTGCATAGCCTGGGCATTTTTTCAGATCGATAAGGATGACCCAACTCGTGTTATCTGTAACATTTGTCACCAAAAGCTAAGTAGAGGCCAAAAAATTCATAGTTTGAGTACTTCATGCATGAACCGTCACATGGATATGAAGCATAAGTTGCAGTGGGAAGCTCACTGTGCTACAATGCGGCCTAGCAGGCCGGGCCAACCACCGTCTGCCCCATCTTGTGCATCTGCGGCCTCTTCATCCTCTGTGACTGGGGGGACAGCAGTCACACATGTTTATGGACGCAGATCTGCCACTTCTTTACCCGCAACAGCCAGTGTGATTGGCAGGTCATCATTTCATTTGGAAGTGGAAACACCAGCTGGTGTTGAGCGCTCTCCGACATCGAGAGCACCACCTTTGGATCAGGGCAACCTAACTTTTCCGCCTGCATCTTCCTCACAGACCGGCAGTTTGCTGGGGACACCCTTCTCAACCACATCTAAGCACAACAACCAGCCCTCGGTCCCTCAGATGTGGACAAGTGAAAGACCATTTCCTCCTAGCCATGAGAAAGCTAAGAGGTTGAATTTCACCATCTGCAAGCTCTTGGCTACAGAAATGCTGCCTTTCCGCCTGGTGGACACAGAGGATTTTCGAGACCTTATGTCCGTCACAGTGCCCCAGTACCAGATGGCCAGTCGGCACTACTTCTCCACCAGCATGTCACACACAACATCACCGCTTCTTTGAGAAACTCTGTGTGTAACAGGGTGCATTTCACCACAGACACTTGGACGAGTAGGCATGGACAGGGGCGTTACATGTCGTTGACTGGGCACTAGGTAACTATGGTGACAGTAGGACAAGGGGCTGCTGTCCAAGTCTTGCCGTCCCCACGAGTTGTGCGTCAATCCTCTTTATCTCGAAGTTCCTCCACTGCTTCTGCCTCCTCAACCTCCTCTCGGTCCTCCACCTGCACCCAAAGCCTGTCTGGTAATGCCACCCGCTTTCTAACTGCGCAGAAGGGATCCTGCACACCTCCTTACTATGCTGGCAGCAGGGCTCAACGTCATCAGGCGGTTTTTACTTTGAAATGTCTGGGAAATGTGAGTCACACAGCTGAGGAGCTGTGGTCAGCTGTGGAGAACCAGTTTCATGAATGGTTGTCTCCACTGGACCTGAAACCAGGGAAGGCCGTGTGCGACAATGCTGCAAACCTCGGTGCGGCCCTTTGCCGGGGCAATGTCACACACGTGCCTTGTATGGCTCACGTGTTGAACCTGGTTGTCCAGCAATTTTTAGGCCACTATCCCGGACTAGATGGCCTTCTGCAGAGGGCACGGTCGCTGTGTGCTCACTTCCGCCGTTCGCATCCCGCAGCTCAGCGACTTACATCTCTACAGAAGTCATTGGGCCTGCCACTTCACCGGCTAAAATGCGATGTGCCTACCCGGTGGAATTCAACTCTGCACATGTTGCATCGACTGTGGCAGCACCGACAAGCCCTGGTGCAATACGTTCTGACGTATAGCCTGGGCCAACGGGATCCAGAGGTGGGGCAAATCACGCTGGAGGAGTGGTCTCAGATCAGGGACCTATGCACCCTTCTGCACAGTTTTGAAATGGCGACGAAGATGTTTAGTGCTGACGATGCCATTATCAGCATGACTATTCCGGTGATTTACATGCTGGAGCACATGTTAAACAGAATTCGGAGTCAGGTGGTGCGACAAGAGGAGGTGGAGGAAGTAGAGGAGGAGGAGTTGTATGCGGAAGGGCTAACATCTGCAAGGTCCAGACGGTCGGCAGCACCAAGGCGGCAGGCATGTGAGGGAGGGGGAGATGGATTTACCAGGGCTCATGGTAGCAGCCAAACTAGTGAGGAAGGTGCAGGAGCCCAGGAAGAAGTGGAGGACGAACTGATGGAAGACTCATCAGATGAGGGAGACCTTGATCACATTTCTGTTGTGCGAGGTTGGGGGGAGAGGGCAGAGGAAGGAACCATGATTGTTACCTCGCCACCAACACAACAGGGACTTGGTGCTCCTGGATGCGCAAGACACATGAGTGCCTTCTTGCTGCACTACCTGCAGCAAGAAGCCATGATACAAATTCTAACAGTCTATTCAGTAGGACTATCAGCTGTGTATCCACCTGACTTATGCACAACACAACTGATGGTCCCAACTACATTTATAAGGCAAGAAATCCCACTTATTAAACCTGACAGGGCACACCTGTGAAGTGAAAACCATTTCCGGTGACTACCTCTTGAAGCTCATCAAGAGAATGCCAAGAGTCTGCAAAGCAGTCATCAAAGCAAAAGGTGGCTACTTTGAAGAACCTAGAATATAAGACATATTTTCAGTTGTTTCACACTTTTTTGTTAAGTATATAATTCCACATGTGTTAATTCATAGTTTTGATGCCTTGAGTGTGAATGTACAATATTCATAGTCATGAAAATACAGAAAAATCTTTAAATGAGAAGGTGTGTCCAAACTTTTGGTCTGTACTGTATATATGAGTTCTTAATCATTGCATAGCAAAATAACAGCAAGGAAGTGGTATTTATATGTCATGTCCTGCTATGCACCTGTTCAAGGCTGAGTTAATCAAAAATTTAAACACACATACCATGTTAAAATCGTATAGCATAGAAACAATGCATATAAATGTAAATATTCAAAAAGAAAAAGAAAAGAAGAAAAAAGGAACATATATATAATAATAATCTAGAAATGATCACTCATAATGATACATCAAATGTCTGATGTTTAAACCCGCTGGTACAGGTGTATTTAAAGTATAAATCCACCAACTTTCTCTATTAAGGAGCTTTCTCCTATAATCATCCACCAAATCTCCACCAATCGCCACGGCCCACGGAGGGGCCACCACAGTCAGTGAATCCTTCCTTATTTAGTATAGAGTCTACCAATACTTTGGGCGTATTAGCCCAGCTGCGAAGCAATCTGCACCGCCTGTGTATCTAATGAGAATTTTTAACTGCATCTAGCCTAGACAGACTGTGGGGACCCCCACCCAAACCCAGACGCTCTGCATCTAACCCAGCCAATCATTTGATAGTATTGCTAGTAGCAGAGTCGCATGGGCTCTAAACCTTGCATAGCCTGTGCATTTTTTCAGATCGCTAAGGATGACCCAACTCGTGTTATCTGTAACATTTGTCACCAAAAGCTAGGTAGAGGCCAAAAAATCCATAGTTTGAGTACTTCATGCATGAACCGTCACATGGATATGAAGCATAAGTTGCAGTGCGAAGCTCACTGTGCTACAATGCGGCCTAGCGGGCCGGAACAACCACCATCTGCCCCACCTGTGTCATCCTGGGGAGACTAAAAGCTACTGCGTAGTCTTTTCCAAAAATTTGAGGGAATTACCACGGGAATGGTTTGGAAGAGGTATAAGAGTTTAGGTAGGACGTTCATTTTTAGTATACTTATTCTGCCGAACCAGGAAAAATCCTTCACCATCCAAGAAGTAAGATGTTTATGGAGTTGTTCAATAAATGGCCCAAAATTAAGATAAAATAGACGGGAGAGGTCTCTATGAATACGAATTCCTAAGTATTTGATACCCTGTGAGGGCCAGGCAAAGGGAAAGTTGGACTGGATGGAATCCTGTATGGATTTGGGGAGGGAGACATCGAAGGCCTCAGACTTCGCTGCATTGATTTTAAAATTTGACCATGTACCAAAGTGATCTATTTCAGCCATAAGAGCAGGAATAGATATATGTGATTGAGTGATATATACTAGGACATCATCAACAAATGCAGAGCACATGTACTGGGTGCCTCCCACCTCAATCCACCTAATATTGGGGTTATCGCGAATTGATGAGAGCAGGTGCTCCATCACTAGGATGTATAAGAGAGGGGACAGAGGACATCCCTGCCTTGTCCCATTGGTGATTATGAAAGGTGATGAAAATGTTCCATTTATCTTCAGCCTAGCTGACGGATTGCGATACAGGGCCATGATTTTGGCTATAAAAGGGTCCCCTAGACCCCTACCCCAAGCTTTTTCAGAGAGTAATATATGGCGTGCCAGGAGACTCTATGGAATGCTTTCTCAGCATCCAACGAGAGTATCTAATTACAAATTTTTAACTGCATCTAGCTCAGGCAATACTTTGGGCCTAGTAGCAGTGTCTGCTAGTCAGCGGAGTAGCCACCGCCTGTAGATCTAATTACAAATTTTTAACTGCATCTAGCCCAGGAAATACTTTGTGCCTAGTAGCAGTGTCTGCTAGTCAGCGGATTATCCCACCTGTTAAGCAAGCTACATCACCTGTAGTTTGGACACTTAATTTTTTCAAATGAAATGCTTCGGGCCCCTGGGACACTCAGTGAAGAGCATCGGGGAGGCACCCCAAGGCACAGGGGCTGGGACTGGCGGTAGGACGCCTTGCGGTGGACCGCCAAGCTCGATCCTTATAAAAGCTTTTTAACTGCAGCAGCTTTAGTGGACGCTACTGGAGCTGGAATTCCCGTGGCTGCAGGCATCAGACTTGCCCTCCAATAGATCCTTGTAAATGGATTTAAAGTGTATTCATTCAAATTAGAGAGACAATTTAAATTAAAAAGCTTAGAGCTGCCTCCACCACAGGGGGGCTCGCTCGACCCACCAGCGGACAGGCACCAGTATTGGGAGAGGGGGGCTGGCCGTCAGGGTCCACCGCAGCTCTGGCACAAACCTGGCGACACGGAAGTCGCATGGGCAGGAACGGACTGGCCGTGTCAGCTTCGCACTTTTTTGGTTTTAGAAGGGCATGACATGCCTATATCTGTGTCTCCCCCTCCTTTTACTCCTCCACCTCTTTTCTTTTCGCATGACTATATGTACTTGTCACTTTTCCATGTGTTAGTTGTGTCTTCTGAGCAGTTTGTCAGCTTTTGGACACCTTTGAAGGTGTTTTCTATGTGTTTCTATGTGTTTTTGTTTGCCTGCCATTGGTTTTAACGGTGTTCGAAGGTGTTCGACGAACAGTTCGACGAACAGTTCGATGAACATATGGGTGTTTGACGAACCGAACCAAACTCGAACACTACGGGGGTGGCTCAACTCTAATTACCAGCATATACTGTAGTGACTATTATTACCACTCTACAGTGACTATGTAATGGTAATATCAGTTGTTCACCAGTGCTCTGCAGACCATATACAGGTGCTTCTCACTAAATTAGAATATCATCAAAAAGTTACATTTATTTCAGTCATTATCTCAGTAAATTTTAATAATTAACAAAAAAAACCTGCAAATACTTCCGAAGCGTTTAAAAAGGTCCTTTAGTCTGTTTCAGTAGGCTCCACAATCATAGGGAAGACTGCTGACTTGACATATGTCCATAAGGCAGTCATTGACACACTCCACAAGGAGGGGGAGCACAAAAGGTCATTGCTAAAGAAGCTGGCTGTTCACAGAGTGCTGTATCCAAACATATTAATGGGAAGTTGAGTGGAAGGAAAAAGTGTGATAGAAAAAGGTGCACAAGCAACCAGGATAACCGCAGCCTTGAAAGGATTGTTAAGAAAAGGCCATTCAAAAATTTTGGGGAGATTCACAAGGAGTGGACTGCTGCTGGAGTCATTGCTTCAAGAGCCACCACACACAGACGTATCCAGGACATGAGCTACAAGTGTCGCATTCCTTGTGTCAAGCCACTCATGACCAATAGACAATGCCAAAAGCTTCTTACCTGGGCCAAGGAGAAAAAGACCTGGACTGTTGCTCAGTGGTCCAAGGTGTTGCTGCTTGAGGTCTAGTGTGAAGTTTCCACAATCAGGGATGGTTTGGGGAGCCATGTCATCTGCTGGTGTAGGTCCACTGTATTTTATCAAGACGAAAGTCAGCGCAGCCGTCTACCAGGACATTTTAGAACACTTCATGCTTCCCTCTGCCGACAAGCTTTTTGGAGATGGAAATGTCATTCTCCAGCAGGACTTGGCACCTGTCCACACTGCCAAAAGTACCAATACCTGGTTTACACAACAGTATCACTCTGCTTGATTGGCAGCAAACTCGCCTGACCTTAACCCCATAGAGAATCTATTATAGACAATCTATGGGGTATTGTCAAGAGGAAGATGAGAGACACCAGACCCAACAATGCAGACGAGCTGAAGGCTGCTATCAAAGCCACCTGGGCTTCCATAACACCTCAGCAGTGCCACAGGCTGATCGCCTCCATGCCACATTGCCGCATTGATGCAGTAATTGATGCCAAAGGAGCCCCGACCAAGTATTGAGGGCATTTACTGAACATACATTTCAGTAGGCCAACATTTCAGATTGTAAAAACATTTTTCAAGCTGTTGCTATAAAGTATTCTAATTTACTGAGATAATGACTTTTGTATTTTCATTGGCTGTAAGCCATAATCATCAACATTAACAGAAATAAACACTTGAAATAGATCACTCTGTTTGTAATGACTCTCTATAATACAGGAGTTTCAATTTTTGTATTGAAAAACTGAAATAAATTAACTTTTTGATGATATTCTAATTTTGTGAGAAACACCTGTATGTGTGTACTGTACAGATAATCACCAGTGATGTTCTTGATGATTGTAGTCATTCACTTTACCTTTTCTTTTCCATTAGGCCCTGACCGCCATGACTTCTACCCTCCATGGCTCATCTCTGCAGAATGTAATACACAATCATCTTTCTTTGGCTCACTGCTTTTCCAGCCCCTCCTCACATTCCCCACCTCTACATAAATCATATAGTACTATAACCAGTGCCCTAGACAGTAATAATGTTCCTCTGTACCCATATCAATAATATTGACCTCTCCATGCCTCCTCATAGTAATAATGCCACCTGTGCTTCCTTATTATTATACAGACTCTTGGCAGAAAAAAATGCTAGAGAAAAAAAATTTCCACATTTTTGATGCGTTTTTGATGTGTTTTTGCATGCATTTTTTTAAGTGCTTTTATACAGCAATGAATCGCTTTAACCCTTGGATTACCATTGGACCTGGGATGAGTATATTGGTTAATTTAAGTGGCTAAATGATGTATCTGTTTTATTTTAAATAAAGTGTTTTATTCGTGGTGTGTATGTTTATTTAACTCTTTACTTACAGGTTTAGTAATGAGGGTGTCTGGTTGACACCTCTTCATTACTAAACCTAGGGTTTGGTGTCAGCAACACCTAATCCCATTACCCCTAATCCCATTACCCCTAATCCCATTCAAATATGAAGTACCATTAGCCAAAAATGTTCCCTGGCTAAAAAATAACATCTCACAGCTGTTTGCTTAGTGTTTACTGGCTAGATTACAGAGGGACCCCTGAAAAAATTGATGTAGGCTTCCCCTGTAAATTCTAACCAGCAAAGGATAAACAGACAGCAGTGGATTGATATTAATAGCCAGGGAAGGGGCCTTGGACCCTGCCCAAACCGAGGCTAATCATATCAGCTGTTACGCACACGCCCGGACTGACTGGCGTGAGCGTGATTAGTGATCCCACTAAACAATGAACCGAGGAGTGCCTGGAGGGGCGTGACTAAGTATCAACTCGGTCCGACCAAGGTCGCACGGCGGCTCAATCGACTCCATGAACCAGGGAGGAACCGAGCAGAGGGACCAGGTGCTACTCCAGGTCAGACCCCGGTCACAGCTGTTGACCCACACCGGGGAATGCAGGAACAGGCAGTTTAGGCTGGCATACTGACAGGAGGATACTGGCAGGCACGGCTAGTATGCAGACAGGTGAGTACTGGCAGGTAGGAATGCATGCAGGATAGGGACCAGTACTGGGATACAGGAACACAGCCGCAAGTGTGGCAGACAAGCAGAACAGAGCAAAACCCGCAGGTGTGGTAGACAAGCAGAGCAAAACCCGCAAGTGTGGTAGACAAGCAGAGCAGAGCAAAACCCACAGGTGCAGTAGACAAGCAGAGCAGAGTAAAACCCACAGGTGCGGTAAACAAGCAGAGCAGAGCAAAACCCGCAGATGTGGTAGACAAGCAGAGCAAAACCCGCAGGTGCGGTAGACAAGCAGAGCAACTCAGTTGCACAGAACACACTGAAAGAAGGTGTTGCTCAGGCGCCTCCTACTGAGTGGAGGGGGTTTAAGCATCCAGTGACTCACAACAATAGGCTGGGGACTCATTAGGAGTGCGCACACAGTAACTATAAGAATCAGGCAGTAACCGCGCCGCCGCTCTAAACAATCAGACAAGAGACATGCACACAGCAGGTACTGGAGCAAAGTGTGGAGCCTGGACTGATAGGTAAGATGGTGGTCTTGCATGGTGGGAGGTGGTAAACCATGCCAGCGCGCCGCCAGGGATGTAACATCAGCCCTCAGCAGCCCCAGAAATGGTGCATGCATAAGATGCTGTGGCTGTGGCAAGTGGGGTAATAGGGTCGGGGTTCATTTCCGCCTTGTATTGGCAGCTGACATGAAGCCCAGATTAGTAATGGAAAGGCGTCTATAAGACGCCCCCATTACTATCCCCATAGTAAAGGTTTTGAAATAAACACACGACCTGAAAAAAATCCTTTCTTTGAAATAAAAGCCCGCACGGTTTTTATCATTTATGTAAATATAAAAAACACAGTTTACTCACCTAACGCCTAATCCCCTGGAGCCAATGTCCCTTGTAAAAAAACAGAAAACAATAAACAACAAAAATACTCACCTAACGCCCATTCCATTTGAAGCCATTGTCACCTGTAAAAAAAATAAAATAAATAACAACCATATCCTTCACCTGTCCGACATGATGACATAATTCAGTGTGTCCCACCAAGATCTGGGTCAGTTCTAGAGCAGTTACATCAGCAATCACTGATGTGACTGTTCTAGAGGACAGCAGGCTATACACTGACAGGAGGGTAATCGCTCCAGGCAGTGTATAGCGCTGAGCTGCGGGGAGAGATATCACCGGAGTTCAATCAGCTGATGAGCTCCGGTGACCTCACTTACGGCACCATCACTGAGTGAGAATTTTCTAATGAAGAATTTTCTAATGCAGCTAGTAATATCAGCTTAGATTGAGAAGGAATTCTCAATATTACAATAACAATGGGGTACATTTGAGGATTAACATAAAGGCAGCGGTGTATCCACTATTGGGGCAAGGCATGCAACTCTTGTGGCCCATGTTGAAAGTGAGCCCAACCCTGAGTCATTTGCCTTACTTGTAATGATACTAACACTGTGCTGGCTGCACGTGAATATTACCTACTGTGCTGCTTCTTTACAGTAATGTGGCAATTACTCTTCTTAGTCTTTTTTTCCTGCTCTCTCAATTGTCTCAATGCAAAAGTGACATCACCAAAATTTAGTGTTTTCGAGGAAATGTACAGATCAATCTGATCGCGCACTGTGTAAAAGTCCAATACACTGAAAAGTCAAAATTCATAGAATGAAAGCACAATTCCCATGCTTTTCCTTAAAGGTTATCTGTCAGCAGGTTTTTGTTATATAATTTCAGAGCAGCACAATATAGGGGCTGAGACCCTGATTCCAGAGATGTATCGCTTACTGGGCTGTGATGTTGTTTCAAAAAAATCTGTGTTTTATCAGCAGAAGATTATCACTACAGGACTAGATGTCTCATGCCTTCTGGTCCAACCCGACCCCCAGAACTGATTAGCTGGTTTTTGTCAATGTACAGTGTACACAGAGGGCTGCCAATCAGTGGTGTATACAGGGCTCAGCATTCCAAGCTCCACTAGATCTGCAACAGAGAAAACTGTGATTGTATCAAAATGACAGCATGGAGACCAGTAAGTCACACATCGCTAGAACCAGGCTCTGTGTCCCTACATCATGCTGTTCTCAGATAACATAGAACACCATTAGGAGGAGCTCAGTGCATACAGGCAAATAGATCTGATATTGATTTTCATGCAGTGAGCTCCTCCTAGTGGTGGCTATTCCTATAAATTAATGATTACAGTAAATGACGCGCCCCCCTGAGCCGTGGGGTACCGGGTGCCGGGCCGGTAGATGCTGGGGGTTGTAGTCACAGTGGCGGTGACCTGGTCCATGACCCAGGGCGGTCAATCCAAGGGAAATTATATGTATAGGTTTTATTAAAGAGTCCGACTACACCACCTGTGGAATGCGGCTAAGTTGGAAGGGCCTCCGCTGTGGAACAGTCCTCTGAAGCTGGTGGTATTGCAGCAAGGATGTTATGACTCCCCACAGGAAGAGCTAGCTTCAGGGCAGGGTGTGGATGTTGGTGGTTGTGCAGGGTGTCGTAGTGCAGTAATAACCACAGAGTCAGTATAGTGCAATCCCAAGGTCATTACTGATGACAATTAGGCAAACCTGGATTGGGGTACTGGCTAGAGGTAAGAGTCCGGTCAGCCTGGAAGCAACCATAGAGTCCTCCTTGCCAGGTGAAGTTGTAAGCCTCCCCTTCTCACTATACTCTTTGGCTTTGCTGCTTGTAGCTGTGCTATAGCCCACGTCCCTGAGTGTAACGTTCTGTGCTCACCCGTATGGCTTGCAGCTCGGGCCTTGCTGGTGCGTCGCTCCAATGCGGCGGTGCTGGTCCCTCTGTGCTGCTGAACCTCCGGGCGTCTGATGGGGCCAGGAGACCTTCAATCTCCTGCCCTACGGTATCTGCTGCTGGGCCTTCAGTGCCCCACAGCCTCGGACTCCGGTGTCCGGTCCTCTATGTTTCTTTAGCTAGGACGAGCTACCTCAGCTCCAGTCCCTAGCTCTTGTCTCCTCGACGTCCTAAACTCAACTCCTCACACTAAGGCTAACTAACCCCGCCCCCAGATCCCAGTTGCCAAGGGGAGGGGTCTCCCCTTGCTGGTCTGGAGCCAGGAAAGTGTTGCATAGTTAGTATCCCTGACTAGGGGACCCCTGCTTGCTTCCAGGCATGGCATTACCTCTTTTTAGGGATGCAAAGCCACTGTGGCAACCGGACCCCCCAGGGTGCCACATTCCCCCCTAGTGAATTTCAGTACTCCCGGACTGAGAATATTTTTCAAAAGTAACAAATAACAATAACAAGGCACACAGAAAATTATTAACATTACAGTCTTTAATAGGTTACAGTATAAACCAGGTGTCCATTCCACTGAGCAAGGTGCAACTTGAACATGAGGGACCCGTCCGCAAACCCTCAACGTAGGCCTTGGGTGTGGCTGCAGGGCATAGATGATCCAGGTGTTGGACCACGTCTTCGGCCACGCCAAACGGGTTTTTGTTCTGAGGTCATTTGTTGTAATCATAAAACTAATAGGGGGCACTCTAATAAGTGAAACTATTTACAATGGAAAGCTCTTTGGTTATTCACCGTCCATAACCTACAAGTCTTTATACCCTTACCAGGTAACTAAATGCACACATGACCAACTTTTGCAATTCACTTTGAAAATACAACTTTTCTGCTTTACCCTTACGGGTAACTATATACAGCATACATTTTAGTTCTCTTATACTTTAATTCTCTACATTTTAGTTTCTCCATCGGGCAGGGAGCTGACCTTTTGAACTCCTGGTCGATCTACGTAGTACACTGGTAGTCACTGCTCTACCCTGGTGCCTTGTGTCTACCCCTGGTGTGGTGGGCTCAGTGTGACCTACTCTACAGGTAGTCTGAGGCAACACTGGTAGGCTGGGTAACCTCCTACGAATTCTTTGGCTCACCATGGGTACGACAGGTTCACTGCTAGCAGAGGGTTGATTCTCCTGGTCTGCTGATAATGAAACTTCTGTCTCTGGAGCCGACTGGTCTTTCAGCTGTTCTGGGACTTCTGCAACTTCCGGTGAGGCTGCTTGGAGAAAGGTAAGGACCGGTACTACAATTGCATTGTTCACCTGTGTCCACGACCGGGAAAATTCTCTGAGTACTGTTTGGACCACCTCCTCCACTTCTTCTGTGGGCTGAGGGTTGTCTTGATTTTATTTAGTGTGTTTTAACTGCTCAGGACATATCTTCAAGTCGTCTCTTGAGACTGCCGCTGAAGTTTCTCCTCCATCTTTGCTAATGAGGAACACTTTGGTGTTATCGTAACTCGAGGGTAGGATTATGTACGGCTCTACCTCCCACTGATCATCTAGTTTGCGGAGTCGTCTCTTTCTCTTAAGGACTTGTTCTCCAGGTAACAAGGGGACAGCAGGTGCGTATTGATTATAAGTTTTCTCTTGCTTTTGTCTTGCCTGGGACAAGCTTCTTTCAACACTCTCTTGCACTTTGCGGTATTGTTGCTGCCGCTCGGTATCCCAATCCACATCTGGTGAGGTTATCTCTGGTGTTAGGACTCCCATGTCCAAGTCGATGGGCAGCTTACCAGGTCTTGCCCTCATCAGGTAAGCGGGTGTACAATTGGTGGAGTTCACCGGGATGTGATTATATAGATCCACAAGATCTGGCAACTTCTCTGGCCACAGGCTGCGTTCTTCCAGGGGCAACATCTTCAACAGGTCTATCACCACCTGGTTCATCTTCTCACACAACCCGTTGGTTTGGGGGTGATACGGCATTGTCCTGATTTTCTTGCAGCCGTACAGGTTGCAGAATTCCTGGAACACCTCCGCTTCGAAGGCTGGCACACGGTCAGGGTAACCGTGCGGGCGACAGAAGTGCTGTTGAATTGCCTTGGCTGCAGTCTGAGCCGTCTGGTCTTTCACTGGCACTACTACCAGGAACCGGGAGTAGTGGTCTATGATGGTGAAAGCGTAGACATAGCCTGACCTGCTTGAAGCTAGCTTCACGTGGTCCAAGGCTACCAGTTCGAGTGGCTGTTTGGTGATGATGGGCTGCCGGGGAGCCCTCTGGCTGTCACTGTCTTTTCGTCTCAGGTTGCATGGTCCGCATTCTCGACACCATCTCTCGATTGCTTTCCTCATGCCAGCCTAGTAGAATCGCTCATGTAACAAGACTTCCAACTTCTTCCATCCGAAGTGTCCCGCTCCATCGTGGTACGCTTCTAAGACCATTGACGCATCCCGCCTCGGGACTACCACCTGCCAGACCAGTTCATGTGTCCGGGGGTTGATACTCCTTCGACACAGCTTCCCTTCATAGATGAACAGCTTGCCCTTCTCCTTCCACAGCTGTTTGGTCTCCTGTGGAGCATCTGGATCAGGGCGCGAGTCAGCCTGTGTCAGCAACTCCTTTACCAGGCGGACAGCTGGGTCGCTATCCTGTGTCTCTGCCCATCCATGGTGGGGCAATGGGTTGAACGTGACCTCTCTATTGGCGTAGCACCTGTTCTTCACACAATGGGAGCACTGGGTCACCCCATGAAGATGGAAAGCGGGTATCTCTATCTCTTTCAGCTCTTCCAGGTCTTCTCCCCCATCTGGCAAGTTGGGCATCCTGGACAGTGCAGGAGCTTCCTGCTGGCATAGGCAATTACTCTCTCTCTGCCATGCTGTATCTGGGACAGCACCACTCCTAACCTCACATTGCTCGCGTCCGTATGGAGTAATAAGGGTTGGCCATAGTCGGGGTAGGCCAGGACTTCGTCTCCCGTGAGGGCCATCTTTAGTCGGGTGAAGGATTCGTCTTCTGGCTTATCCCATTTGAATGGAGGCATCGGGGTTTTGGCCTTCCTGGACTGGCCTACTAGGAGGTCCTGCATGGGTGCCGCTATCTTAGTGAAGCCTTTGATGAACCTTCGGTAGTAGCCTACCAACCCGAGGAACTGCCGCACTTCCTTAATAGTGGAGGGTCTTGGCCAGTCCTTGATTACGGTGACCTTTTCAGGGTCTGGTGCTATACCTTCGACGCTTACCACATGACCTAGGTACTGTACCTTGGACTTCAACAGGTGGCATTTGGACGGCTTCACCTTCAGGCCAAACTCAGCTAGGGCTTCAAACACCTCTGCCAGGTGCTTCAGGTGGTCTTCATAGGACTTGGAGTAGACAATGTCGTCATCCAGGTACAGCAGGACAGTCTCGAAGTTCTTGTGTCCCAGACAGCACTCCATCAACCGCTGGAAGGTTCCTGGGGCGTTGCAGAGCCCGAATGGCATGCAGTTGAACTCACTGAGGCCCATTGGCATTGTAAATGCGGTCTTTTCTTTATCCGCCTCTGCTACAGGAACCTGCCAATACCTACTGGTGAGATCCAAAGTAGAGAAATAATTAGCAGATCTTAATGCAGCTAGGTACTCTTCAATTCTGGGTAACGGGTAGGCATCCTTATGTGTAATGCGGTTAATTTGCCTGTAGTCAACACACATTCTCATTGTACCATCCTTTTTCCTGACGAGAACTAATGGAGCGGCCCAGGGGCTACAACTATCTCTTATCACCCCAGCCTCCTTCATCTCACGTAACATCCCTTTGGCACATTGATAGTGAGCTGGGGGTACAGGCCAGTACCGCTCTTTAATGGGTGGATGATCTCCCGTGGGGATATGGTGTTGTACCCCTTTTACCTGCCCAAAATCTAGTGGGTGTTTGCTGAAGATCCGCTCATACTCCTGGACCACCCGGTATACTCCATGTTTTTGGTGCTGAGGGCTGGAGTCAGTGCCCATGTGTAGCTTCTGACAACAATCCTCCATCTGTCCCTTAGAGCCATTATCCTCCGCCGGTTTGGATGGAGGCAAGGGTTCCACTGCCTTTATAGAGTTGTTACTAACTGAATAATTTAGCAAGGGTAGCATACCAGGGTAAATGGACCTCTTCCTCCCCATAATTCAGGATGTGGACCTGCACTCTCCCATTGTGGACATCAACCACCCCCCTGGCTGTCAAAATGGTGGGCCTACTGTCAGAGTATACGGGCTCTACCAGGGCCTGGTAATCTAGACCCCTGAAACCGATTGCTGCCCGACACCATATCAACATTTCACTTCTAGGGGGCATGGCAATGGGGAATGGGTCACTCATCCTGACACTGCCAATTTCACCACCAGACAGTTCTACCTGTTGTCTTCTCATCAGGGCTCTGATTTCTCTCTGCAGAACCCGCTGCTGACTGGAACTGGCAGTCTCCGCGACCTGCTGTAACAAGACAATAATTTCTGAAAGACAATTTTCGATAACATTAATGCCTAAGGTTATCATGGGATGACTTTCTCGGCGATCAATATCAACAATTATCATTCCTTGCGATGGCAACTCTACTTTGCCGACTTTTATGGTCACCTCTTTATACCCCACCTGAGGCAAGGGCTCAACATTGCTGGCATAGATGTTAAGATGTTCATCTGGACGGCGAGTAATGTCTGAATCAGTCCAGTATTGCTTATAAAGGACATATGACATCGTGGTCACCTGGGACCCAGTGTCCAGCAACGCGTTCATTGGGATGCCATCAAGCACGATAGGTAGGACCGGCCGTCCTCCCACGTACTTGTCTCGCCAACTTTGTGGGCCTGGTTGCCTTACTCCTGGGGGTTGGCCCTCTGCCCCAGGTGTCGCTCGTTTAAATTACAGTACCTTGCGTAGTGTCCCGCCTTTTGACAGCGGCGGCAGATGGGTTGTCCGTCCTGGTCGTAGAGATCGCTGTTCCTCCCTCTGTTCGGTGGAATCCTTTTCTGTCGTCGCACGGGACGTCATCTGGACTGGAAGCCAGCTCGATCTTTTCCTGGGGAGACACTTGCTGGGCCTGCACGGTTTTGGTTAACACGGCCACGCTTTTGGTCAGCTCTTGGACCTGAAGGCGCAAGTCTGCAGACGGGTCATTGTCCAGCGTCTGCGCGTCAGCCTCCACAGGTGTTGGAGAAAAGGATGCCACCTCCTGGTGGTAGGTGATAGCTGGGTGCCGGTGGGATGCAGCGCCTCCTGGTGTTGATTCCTGCAGCACCCTGATGGCTCTGTCTTTAAATTGTGCAAAGTCCAGATCAGGGTTTTGCAGAGCCATAATGCGTAGCTGCGTCCTGTGAGCGCTGGACAGGAGTCCCTCAATAAACTGTTCAGTTAGCAATCTGTTCTCATCATGCACACTGTCAGGGTCTACTTGTTTGATGGCCCGCAGCGCCTCCTGCAGGTTAAGAGCATAATCCCGTACACTGTCCTGTACTCTTTGTTTGCACCCGTAAAACTTCATTTTAATTTCCGCTGCGGTGCGGGTGTCAAAGGTACCCTTCAACCGGGCCAGTATTTCTTTTATAGTGCCTTTGTCTCTGCCCGACCAGGACTTCACCTCTCTCTGGGCTGCACCGATTAGCTGGCCTATGAGAATGCTGACTTTTTGCTCCTCAGACAGGGTGTATACTTTAAACAAACTGCGCAATCTTTCCTCAAAGTCATTCAGGGTGAGCGACTCTCCTGAGTACTGGGGCAACCATGCTGCCCCCGGTATGTATGGCATTGATAAAGGCATTACAGTGGCAGCGGCCGTGCCTGCGGCTGAACCCTCTTCCATGTTGGGCATCTTCCTCCCCCGTAGTGAACCGCCGCCTACCTTCCTGCTTGTTGAGCCGGCTGATTTCCCTCGGACGAGAAGAGGTGAACTGCTCGACTAGCAGTTCCCTGTGCAGGACCTGGTGCCCCCTTGCGTCTGACGTCAGGGCGTACGCTTCCTGGCACGGCGACGTCCTTCCAGGACCTGACGCTGCATCAGTGCGTGAGGCGGGGCTTGGCTATCGCGCGCTTCCAGCGGTTACGCCCCTCTTCTTCCCGTGCGGCAACTCGGAAATGGCGGGAAACAGCGGCAATTGGCGCAAAACTTCACCACGGTATGCGACACAGTTCGTTAAGGCGCACAGTACCCGGTGGCAACGGGCACGAAATCCTGCCGACTACGCCAAAGTTGACGCGCCCCCTGGGCCATGGGGTACCCGGTGCCGGGCCGGTAGATGCTAGGGGTTGAAGTCACAGTGGCGGTGACCCGGTCCGTGACCCAGGGCAGTCAATCCAAGGGAAATTATATGTATAGGTTTTATTAAAGAGTCCGACTACGCCACCTGTGGAATGCGGCTAAGGGGGAAGGGCCGACGCTGCGGAACAGTCCTCTGAAGCTGGTGGTATTGCAGCAAGGATGTTATGACTCCCCACAGGAAGTTAGCTTCAGGGCAGGGTATGGAAGTTGGTGGTTGTGCAGGGTGTCGTAGTGCAGTAATAACCACAGAGTCAGTATCGTGCAATCCCAGGGTCTTTACTGATGACAATTAGGCAAACCTGGATTGGGGTACTGGCTAGAGGTAAGAGTCCGGTCAGCCTGGAAGCAACTGTAGAGTCCTCCTTGCAAGGTGAAGTTGTAGGCCTCCCCTTCTCACTGTACTCTTTGGCTTTGCTGCTTGTAGCTGTGCTATAATCCACGTCCCTGAGTGTAAAGTTCTGTGCTCACCCGTATGGCTTGCAGCTCGGGCCTTGCTGGCGCGTTGCTCCAATGTGGCGTTGCTGGTCCCTCTGTGCTGCTGAACCTCCGGGCGTCTGATGGGGCCAGGAGACCTTCAATCTCCTGCCCTACGGTATCTGCTGCTGGGCCTTCAGTGCCCCACAGCCTCGGACTCCGGTGTCTGGTCCTCTGTGTTTCTCTAGCTAGGACGAGCTACTTCAGCTCCAGTCCCTAGCTCTTGTCTCCTCGACGTCCTAAACTCAACTCCTCACACTAAGACTCACTAACCCCGCCCCCAGATCCCAGTTGCCAAGGGGAGGGGACTCCCCTTGCTGGTCTGGAGCCAGGAAAGTGTTGCATGGTTAGTATCCCTGACTAGGGAACCCCTGCTTGCTTCCAGGCATGGCATTACCTATTTTTAGGGAGGCTAAGCCACTGTGGCAACCGGATCACCGGGATGCCACATAAACTAAAAATAGTCACCCCATAGTTGGAGCTTAACCAAGGGTGCGGGGATTAGCAGTGGGGGAGGCTCCTGATGCAATCAGTTGTCTTACAGCTGTACAGAGAACAGGGAGAAGGAAGAGGTGAGGACGGAGGCGACATGGCTGATTTCCTGACACACACAAATATTTCTTTATATATTTCTCCTTTTTTAATTCTAACATGAAAAAAAAGAGGATGCAATAAAAAAATAGAATAAGGGAGGAAGGATTTTATTTGTATTTGTGCATTTTGCATGCTAAATATTCTTTCAAGGATACTGTCGGCATGACAAGAAAAAAACAACATGTAACCGCTGCAGCCAATCACTGGCCACATTGATGAGCTCTTGGTGTCCACTTATCAAAGTTTCATCTGGCTGGAGATGCAAGGTATTGGTACATTGAGCATTGCTATCTTTCTTATTTTACACCTACATTATCAGCTTTATATTTAAAAAAATGATGGCTTTGGACAATAACTTTAAATGATGCACTTCTTTCTACCAGCATCTGACGTGCCCCCTGGGCCTGTGTTGTGCGGGGGATACCCGGAGCCGGATCGCTGGGGGTTGTAGTCTCAGTGTGGCGGTGATCCGGTCCGTGCCCAGGGCGGTCAAACCAGTGGCAGCCTTAAGTAATAACAGTGTCCGACTACGCCACCCGTGGATTGCAGTCAGTGGGGACCGCCGCTGCGCTGCAGACCGCTGAGGCTGATGTTGTTTGCGCAGCCGAGTATGGGATAACTCGGGAGAAGTATTGCCTCAGGGCAGCTAGTGTGGATGATGGGAGTGATGGTGTGAGCGTCCCAGTAGTAATGGTGCTGTTGCGGCGATGAAACACAGAGACGTGTGGTGCAGTTCAGGGTCTTTACTGATGGTATAAAGCAGACCCTCCCGGGAGTACTGGTTAGCAGTAGGGGCCTGGTCAGTCTGTGAGCAAGCAGGATCTCCCCTGGCCAGGTGGAGTTGTAGGCCTCCCCGACTATCTGCACTCTTTCCTGGCTACCTTGCTCTATGTGGGTAGAAGTAGCCCACGTCCCTGAGTATACCGTGTGGTGCTCACCCGTATGGCCGGTGACTTGGGGCCTTCCGTTAGCCTCCGCTTCACGATGGCGGTGCTGGTCCCTTGCTTGTGACCGTGCCTCCGGGCTTCTAAGGCCAGAGGACATGGAATCCCCTGCCGGTTGGATTCTGCTGCTGGACCTGGATGTCCCCACAGCCTCGGACTCCGTGTCCGGGTTTAGTGTCTTCAGCCAAGGCAAGCTTTCTAGCTTCCAGCCTCTGGCACTCACTCCTGCTCCTACAGAGCTCCTGTTGTAACTCTCCCTGTGTCTGGAACTTCACTCCTAATCCCGCCCCAGACCCAGTTTATAAGGGCAGATTCCTCCCCTCCCAGGTCTGGGTGGGCCGTGTTGCATGCTTAGGACTCCTGACCAGAGAAACCTCCCACTTGTTCTCAGACATAATATTTCTATTACTGTGGTAACCAGACCCCTGGGGTGCCACATTCCCACCTAGTAAATTTTAGTACTCCGGGACTAAACACATTTTTAAAGAAACATAAATGCAGGGTATAACAATAATACAATAACATATTTACAAGAAGCTTTAGTTCTTTAAAGGTCACGGCGTGTCTGCAACCGGGTGTCCATATCACCCAAGGTGAAGTTTGTGAAACAAGAGGGCGTCCATGTCACCCAAGGTGAAGCTTTAAGCGAAATAGGGGACCTGTAGAAAGCAAACCCCTTGCGTTGGCCCTGGGCGTGGCTGCAAGGCTGGAGCTAGCTACTTTGGGCCGCAAGGAGGCCACGCCAGACAGGTTTTCTCTTCCGCGGCCGTCGTCGCAAGAGGCACCAAGGTGCAACTATCTACAAGAATTGTTCCGGTTATCCAGTGTCCATAACCTGTTAGTCCATAGAAATCTGCAGGGTAACTGAGAAACATAATTAATAACAGGCAACAAACATAAACCATAAACAGTTAAACAGAAACAGGTAAATTTACAGTGCATTACTTTAGATTTTCCAGCGAGCGGGCATCTGACCTCTAGTGACTCTAGTGGACCTACGGAGCTCACTAACTGGTTCTGCACTGCAGGGTGTAGGAGGTGTTATGGGCAAGCTGGGCAGCTGTCTGAGCACTCTTTGGCTCACTAGGGGCACGGCAGACTCACTACTAGCAGAGGGTTGATTCTCCTGGTCTGCTGGTGTGGACTCTTCTGCCTCCTGGGCCGGCTGCTGTTCCAGCTCTACCTGGTCTTCTGTAGGCACTTGAGGGGCTGGCTGGAGAAAGGTGAGGACGGGCACCACGATAGCGTTGTTTACTTGTGTCCAGGACCGGGGAAAGTCTCCGAGTATGGTGCTGATCATTTCCTCCTTTTCCTCTACGGGTTGAGGGTCTTCCTGATCTTCATCCGTGCTTTGCAACTTCTCGGGGCACTTTTTCAGGTGGTCTCTGGAGACAGCGGCTGTGGTCTCTCCTCCATCCTTGCTGATGACGTACACCTTTGGATTATTGTGGCTTGAGGGCAGTACGGTGTACGGGTCCTTTTCCCACTGATCGTCCAACTTATGGAGCCGCCTTTTCCTTTTCAAGACCTGCTCCCCAGGCACCAGGGGAACAGCGGGAGCATGTTGGTTATAAGTCCTCTCCTGCCTTTCTCTTGATTGACAGAGACTTCGCTCGACGCTCTCCTGTACTTTCCCGTACTGCTGCTGCCGTTCTGTATCCCAGTCTGTCTCTGGCGAGGTGTCCTCGGGTATCAGGACTCCCATATCCAGGTCAACAGGCAGCTTACCAGGTCTTGCTCGCATTAGGTAAGCCGGGGTACAGTTGGTGGAACCTACCAGGATGTGGTTATACAGGTCCACCAGATCGGGCAGTTTCTCAGGCCACAGACTGCGTTCTTCCAGGGGCAATGTTTTTAGCATATCTATCACCACCTGGTTCATCTTCTCGCAGAGTCCATTGGTTTGGGGGTGATAGGGCGTTGTTCTTATCTTCTTGCAGCCATACAGGTTGCAGAACTCCTGGAAGACCTCCGCTTCGAAGGCTGGTCCTTGGTCCATCAGCACTTGGTCCGGGTACCCGTGTGGGCGGCAGAAGTGCAGCTGGAAGGCTCTGGCTGCTGTCTGAGCCGTCAGGTCTTTGACAGGGACCACCACCAGGAACCAGGAGTAGTGATCCACGATGGTTAGGGCGTAGACATACCCGCTTCTGCTTGGAGCCAGTTTAACATGGTCCAGAGCGACCAGCTCCAGCGGCTGCCTGGTGATGATGGGCTGCAGGGGAGTCCTCTGGCTGGCACGGTCCCTTCTTCTTAGATTGCACGGGCCACAGTCTCTACACCACCTCTCAATGGCTCCTCTCATGCCTATCCAGTAGAACCGTTCACGCAGCAGGAACTCCAGCTTCTTCCATCCGAAGTGCCCTGCCCCATTGTGGTAGGCCTCCAGCACCATAGCTGTGTCCCGTCTCGGTACCACAACCTGCCAGATCAGCTCATGTATCCGTGAATTGACCATTCTGCGGCATAACTTCTCCTTGTAGAGGAACAGTCTGCTCTTTTCCGTCCACAGTTGCTTGGTCTCTTCCGGAGCGTCTGGGTCCAGGCGGGCGTCAGCCTGGGTCAGCATCTCCTTCACCAGACGGACTGCGGGGTCACTGTCTTGCGTCTCCGCCCAGTTGTAGTGGGGTAAGGGGTTGAACGTAGCGGATCGCTGGCCCCTCACACGGTGGGAATACTGGGTAATCCCATGACGGTGAAACGCAGGGAGTTCGATCTCTTCCAATTCTTCTGGATCCTCCCCTTCGTCCGGTAGGTTTGGCATCCTGGACAGGGCGTCCGCGTTGGTATTGGAGCGTCCTGCCCGGTACTTGATCGTGAACTCAAAATTGGACAGGCGGGCCATCCATCTCTGCTCCAGGGCACCCAGTCTTGCAGTGTCCAGGTGTGTCAACGGGTTGTTGTCCGTGTACACGGTGAACCTGGAAGAGGCTAGGTAATGTTTAAAACATTCGGTTACTGCCCACACCACTGCCAGGAACTCTAGCTTGAACGAGCTGTAATTCTCAGGGTTTCTTTCCGTGGGTCGCAGTTTTCGGCTGGCGTAAGCAATTACCCGTTCTCTCCCCTGCTGGATCTGGGACAGTACGACTCCTAGCCCCATGTTGCTTGCGTCCGTGTGGAGGATAAAGGGCTGGCTGTAATCAGGGTACGCCAGGATTTCATCCCCCGTGAGGGCCATCTTCAGCTGGCGGAAGGACTCCTCTTCCAGCTTTTCCCATTTGAAGGGTGGCTTCTGGTTTTTGGCCTTCCTGGACTGGCCTATCAGGAGGTCCTGCATAGGAGCTGCCTTCTTGGTAAAACCGGGAATGAATCTTCGGTAGTAGCCTACCAACTAGTGTTGAGCCACCCCCGTAGTGTTCGAGTTCGGTTCGTCGAACACCCGTGTGTTCGCCGAACTGTTCGTCGAACTGTTCGTCGAACACCTTCGAACACCGTTAAAACCAATGGCAGGCAAACAAAAACACATAGAAACACATAGAAAACACCTTCAAAGGTGTCCAAAAGCTGACAAACTGCACAGAAGACACAACTAACACATGGAAAAGTGACAAGTACATATAGTCATGCGAAAAGAAAAGAGGTGGAGGAGTAAAAGGAGGGGGAGACACAGATATAGGCATGTCATGCCCTTCTAAAATCCAAAAAGTGAGAAGCCGACACGGCCAGTCCGTTCCTGCCTGTGCCACCTTTGTGTCGCCGGGTTTGTGCCAGAGCCGCGGTGGACCCTGACGGCCAGCCCCCCTATACCAATACTGGTGCCTGTCCGCCGGTGGGTCGAGGCCCCCCACGGTGGGGGGGGGAGTAACATCTGCAGAAGAAAGACCATCTTCCAGCCAAACTAAGATGTCGACTTCTTTTCGTGGACAATGTGATACGATCCCATTCTTACGGACACGCCCATCGCTACAAATTCTAGATGAGGCACAAAAACAGCAGGTGCTTCAACGGATATCAAGTGCTCCTTTAAGTGGGCTCTCCATCACCTCAATTTCAACATCACAAATACTCCAGTCCTCAGAGGTGTCACCCCAATCGCACTTGCTTCCTCACAGCTCCCAAGTCTCCAGCTGCCCGTCTGAGTATGGGGTAACACAGATGGCTGAGTCTGCCCAGCTGTTTACTCATACTATAGCCTGGGAAACGGAGGTCTGCTCCAGAGCTTCTGTTAATCCAGATGAGGAAATGATCTGATCCGATGCCCAGAATCTTTATAAGTTGGATCCAGGACCAGATGAAGAAGGTTCTGAGCATAATGTAGACCCTTGTTCCCAAACTGTAACTCCTGTTGGTGGAGACAATGATAAAGATGATGATGAGACTCAAATACCTGATTGGAGCGACAACTTGACTTTTCGGTCAGGGCAGGAAGAGGTTGGCTATGAGGGCGACGGGTGTGATAACACACAGGGTGATGATGACGAGGTTGGAGATCCCACTTACTGTCAACCCACAGTCAGACAGTCGATGAGGTCAGCAGAGGAGGTGGAGGAGGATGTGACTAGCCCTGGGGATGGGGATGACTCGGTACCCGGGCATTTGCCTGGCCTTGGGGATGTCGCGGTGGTCGGCTCCCTGGCCCGTACCCTGGGGTCTCTCTTTAAAAGGGTGGATAATTGTTAATTTTATAAGAGTTCATGACGCCACCTGTGGTATCTGGTGACAAGCACCAGCGCTGCAGCAGTCCACTGAGGCCGGTGATAAGGCAGCTCGATGGTATAGCTCCCCACAGGTGGAGCTAGGTCTCAGGGCAGCGTATGCAGGGGGAATGCAGGACAGGCGAGACCCAGCTGGGTCAGAGCAAGAACGGGAACGGACACGGTAGTCACTTCAGTACCTTTTACTGGTGGAAATTCAGGCACATCCCGGAGCACTGTAGGGTGAAGGGTGCATATCAGGATCCTCCCCAATGAGCGGGTGTAGGGCCTCCTGTTTCTTGCCTCTGCATAGTAAGTTTCTGACCTGCCTGGAGCTAGGCCTAACTTTGTCTCTGTCCTGCGCTGGCTGACCTTGTGGTAGGGCCTTCTCTTGGAGTTCACGCTCCCAGTATGTGGGGCCTAAGCGTCTCCTGGCTGTGTTACATATCAGCACCTTAGCGATCCTGGGACTTGTAGTTCTCCAGGGATTCCGGTTATGCCTTACTGGGTCATAGAGATACCGGTAAGCTCAGATCCTGTGTCCGGTAAATGCTTCGGGGTGAGCTGGTTAAGCTCCTCTGCCCCTTATGTACTAACTCGCCACTCGCCTTCGGCCTACTCGGGCCCTCACTAGGCTATACACACTAACGGCAGCTTGCCGCGCTTCACTGATCTTACGGCACCGGCACACCTTAAGCTCTATCTGGGCTCCCTGAATCTAGCAAGCAGGAGCCTCGTGCTCCACTGCTGAACTATTAACTGCGTTCTCTAGACTAGACTGAGCTCCACTGCAGACTGACCTCTCTTAGGCTTCTCTACTGCAGGAACTCTTCAGAGGAACTGAACTGCCTAGCTCCACCTTCCCTATTTATATCCCTAACGGGCTCCCTCTGCTGGTCTGAGGTGGAAGGTGGAGATGTGTGAATGTTTATGGGGGCCTCTTGTGGAGGATTCCATCAATGCACTCTTGTAGGATCTGTGAAACCAAGTGCAGTGGGGCATCACAGATGCTATTGACAACGAGGTTAGGTTGCGCCTTCCTGAACAGAGACGGAGTACTGGAAGCACGTCAACAACTGCATCCTCAACCACAACTCTGCCTCTGACCACAAGTCGTAGTGGCTCTTCAGGTCACATGGGCTCTAAGCCTTGCATAGCCTGGGCATTTATTCAGATCGATAAGGATGACCCAACTCGTGTTATCTGTAATATTTGTCAGCAAAAGCTAAGTAGAGGCCAAAAAATACATAGTTTGAGTACTTCATGCATGTACCGTCACATGGATATGAAGCATAAGTTGCAGTGGGAAGCTCACTGTGCTACAATGCGGCCTAGCCGGCTGGGCCAACCACCGTCTGCCCCATCTTGTGCATCCGCAGCCTCTTCATCCTCTGTGACTGGGGGGACAGCAGTCACACATGTTTTTGGACGCAGACCTGCCACCTCTTTACCCGCAACAGCCAGTGTGATTGGCAGATCGTCAGTTCATTGGGAAGTGGAAACACCTGCTAGTGTTGAGCGCTCTCCGACATCGAGAGCACCACCTTTGGATCAAGGCAACCTAACATGTCCGCCTGCATCTTCCTCACAGACCGGCAGTTGCCGGGGACACCCTACTCAACACCGTCTAAGCACAACAGCCAGCCCTCGGTCCCTCAGATGTGGAAAAGTAAAAGACCATTTCCTCCTAGCCATGAGAAAGCTAAGAGGTTGAATTTCACCATCTGCAAGCTGTTGGCTACAGAAATGCTGCCTTTCCACCAGGAGGACACAGAGGATTTTCAAGACCTTATGTCCATCACAGTGCCCCAGTACCAGATGCCCAGTCGGCACTACTTCTCAAAGAAAGGTGTGCCTGCGCTCCACTAGCATGTCGCACACAACATCACCGCTTCTTTGAGAAACTCTGTGTGTGACAGGGTGCACTTCACCACAGACACTTGGACGAGAAGGCATGGACAGGGGCGTTACATGTCGCTGACTGGGCACTGGGTAACTATGGTGACAGCAGGACAAGGGGCTGCTGTCCAAGTCTTACCGTCCCCACGAGTTGTGTGTTAATCCTCTTTATCTCGAACTTCCTCCACTGCTTCTGCCTCCTCAACCTCCTCTCGGTCCTCCACCTGCACCCAAAGCCTGTCTGGTAATGCCACCTGCTTTCTAACTGCGCAGAAGGAATCCTGCACACCTCCTTACTATGCTGGCAGCAGGGCTCAACGCATCAGTGTTTACTTTGAAATGTTTGGGAAATGTGAGTCACACAGCTGAGGAGTTTTGGTCAGCTCTGGAGACCCAGTTTCATGAAAGGTTGTCTCCACTGGACCTGCAACCAGGGAAGGCCATGTGCGACAATGCTGCAAACCTGGGTGCGGCACTTCGCCGGGGCAATGTCACACACGTGCCTTGTATGGCTCACGTGTTGAACCTGGTTGTCCAGCAATTTTTAGCCCACTATCCCGGACTAGATGGCCTTCTGCAGAGTGCACGGTCGCTGTGTGCTCACTTCCGCCGTTCGCATACCGCAGTTCAACGACTTACATCTCTACAGAAGTCGTTGGGCCTGCCAGTTCACCGGCTGAAATGCGATGTGCCGACACGGTGGAATTCAACTCTGCACATGTTGCAGCGACTGTGGCAGCACCGACAAGCCCTGGTGCAATACGTTCTGACGTATAGCCTGGGCCAACGAGATCCAGAGGTGGGGCAAATCACGCTGGAGGAGTGGTCTCAGAACAGGGACCTATGCACCCTTCTGCACAGTCTTGAAATGGCGACGAAGATGTTTAGTGCTGACGATGCCATTATCAGCATGACTATTACGGTGATTTACATGCTGGAGCACATGTTAAACAGAATTCGGAGTCAGGTGGTGGGACAAGAGGAGGTGGAGGAAGTAGAGGAGGAGTCGTATGCGGAAGGGATAACATCTCCAAGGTCCAGACGGTTGGCAGCACCAAGGCGGCAGGCATGGGAGGGTGGGGGAGAGGGATTAACCAGGGCGCATGGTAGCAGCCAAACTGTTGAGGAAGGTGCAGGAGCCGAGGAAGAAGTGGAGGACGAACTGGCAATGGGCATGGAAGACTCATCAGATGAGGGAGACCTTGATCACATTTCTGTTGTGCGAGGTTGGAGGGAGAGGGCAGAGGAAGGAAGCATGATTCTTACCTCGCTACCAACACAACAAGGACTTGGTCCTTCTGGATGCGCAAGACACATGAGTGCCTTCTTGCTGCACTACCTGCAACATGACCCCCGGATTGTCAGAATTCGAAGTAATCCCGACTACTGGGTTGCCACACTCTTAGATCCCCGGTACAAAAGTATATTTTCCGAAATAATTCCTGCCATAAAAAGGTATTGACGAATGCAGGAGTATCTGTTGCAGAATCTTACATGTGCTTTTCCACAAAACACCAGTGGTGCACGTAGTGAATCTCACAGTTCTAACTTGCCAACGGTGGGACTGTCGAGTCTTCATCACTCAAACAGTAACAGTAACACAGTATCTGCTGGTAACAGCAATTTTGTGGAATCGTTTCACCACTTTTTTAGACCATCCTTTGCAAGGCCACAGGAGACAAGAAGTCTGACACATAGTCAATGCCTAGAGAGGATGGTACAGGAGAATCTCCAAGTGAACATCGAAGCCATGACTGTGTCACTGGACCCTTGCTCATTTTGGTATTCCAATCTTGAAAAATCGCCGGAGCTCGCCACTCACGCCTTGGAGATCTTGTCATGCCCTGCAGCCAGCGTTCTCTCTGAACGTGTGTTCAGCGCTGCTGGTGGTGTGCTGACAGATAAGCGCACGCGGCTGTCCACTGAGAATGTAGACAGACTCACGTTCATAAAGATGATCAAATCATGGATTCGCAAGGACATTTCTACCCCTGTGTCATCCTTGGGAGACTAAAAGCTTGGGGATTTGGTAAAATCACCTCACCAACCGTTTTAAGCAACAGTGGGGCAATTGATGCCACTTAACCCTAGAACGCATGACCATAAAAATCTACACTTTCACATACCTGGGGCCCTTTAGGCCCGTGTGCAAATAACATGGAATAGCTCAAACTCAAATGACAAACAACTATATACATGAAGAATACCTAGAGTTTCAAAATTCTAACTAAAGCAATCTTGCAGAAAATAGAAAACAATTAACTGGGCGGGCCTGCAAGGCCACAGGTATGCGTTCTAGGGTGAAGTGGTGTTTGTGCCACAATTTTGGTAGTCCCCTTGCTGTGTCTTACGTGACGTTGGCATCGTCAATTCCAGGTGGGTTGGGTCGCACCCCCACCTTTTAACTGTAAGAAACTACATACACTATGGCTTGGGGTAACACAGATGGTTGAGTCTGAAGAGCTGTTTACTCAGAGGTCTGCTCCAAATCTTCAGTGTCTGCTAGTCAGCGTAGAATTTTTAACTGCATCTAGCCTAGGCAATACTTTGGGCGTAGTAGCCCAGCTGCGAAGCAAGCTGCACCGCCTGTGTATCTAATAAGAATTTTTAAATTAATCTAGCCTAGGCAGACTGTGGGGACCCCCAACCAAACCCACATGCTCAGCCCCCCTACCGCCCCCCTTTCATGGACAACCCAATAATGTAACTCTTACAACTGGATGGGTGAGGATCGGTCACACCTTTATTAACTCTTTATACTCATTCCATTAGAAAGGCATTTTATTTCTAAAATAATTCAGCTTGTTGCAGCATGCCCTGGGTCCCCACTCCGGCAAGTTGGCCAACAAGTGTAACTCTCCAACATGTCCTTTCTATTTCCAGGCCACGGAGGATCCAGCGTACTCGTATGCAGGACTCTGACCCCCACCCATCACTCTTAACGCTTGTTCCACTCCGTCCTGGAGTCCTGACAGGAATATGTCCAGTCCAATATCTATTAAGTGAACACCATCGGGCCATATGAGGCCTGCTTTATCTCCTTCCAGTTGTCGGTGTCGTATCACTACACCGCCTCTGTCTCTTCTAAATTTTGCCATCTGAATATTTATTACCCGCCTTGTCCATTCGATGGCCGTGATGTCTCGCGCACCTTGCCATACCGCTATCGGCACAATCTCTGACCATACTATAGCTAATTTTGTGAAAAATTCTCTGAAGCGCTCAGTGTCTAGTTTCATTATTGCCATTAGTTATGCGCTCTTGTGATGACCTAGGTTGTTTCCCCCGGCCTGTATAACTAAGATGACCGGACCTCTTGCCTCTCTCCCTACCTTGATTACCTCCATTAGTACCTGTGGCCATAGCAGGCCTCTAATACCTCTCCAGTTGAAATATGTGTTATGAAACTCTAATTTCCTTCCGCCTGGGCGGACTTTCGCCCTTTTTTGTGCCCAATATATATACGAGTGGCCTATCACTCACACTGTTGGCTTAGCGTCACCTGTAAAAGAAACAAACCACGTTAGGATAACAAGTCCGGTCTTATGTATCTCGCCAAACACGTGGATCGCCATCTCCCTATCCTCTGAACTTCCGTTTCTGACAGTCCTGCTCTTGCTGCTTCCGTGGCCGCACCTATGCGGAATGAGTGTGTCCCGTAATCTTTGGGGTGGTTCCCTGCCGATGTTATGCATTTATTAAATATAGCTTGGAACAGGTATCTTGATAATGGCGTTCCATCAATGTGTGATACGAAGAAATTACTTTGTGATCTGATGGTTAGATATGTTTTTACTATTGTTACCCGACTCAGTGTACCGTTTGTGGGTTGTAGAAGTACCCAAGTACCCCTGCCCGCTGGAACCGTTTTCGATTATTGTATGCGTACACGTATTGCATTATTGGCTATGACTACTTCCTGGTGTAATAAGCGTCCACTGGTGGTAATTTTGGATTGAGGGACTAATTCGCTTATACATAGCGCCCCGAAGAAGGCGATCACAAATGCAGTAGACATTAGTGTTGCTTCAAATTGTGAGTGTCATGTTAATGGTGTTAGGGATAAGATGTGAGAAATCAGTTTTAGTGACACGGGACGGGACGTCTACATTCCTGACTTGGCTGACCCCTTTTCCACCCTTTTATGGATTGTCTGATGATGAATCTTTGTCACATCTGCCCAATTCAGTAGTTGGAAGTGAAATGCTACTCCGGTCAGACACCGCTGCGCTGACGCCCCTGATATGCCCCTCATCATTAGCTGGTGGAGAAATTCTATGATGACTTGTGATCTGGCTTGTTCACATTGGTCAACCCGTCTGCCTGCTACTAGTCGTGTCCACTCTTCCCATGCCTTACCGTATGCTTGCCACGTTGACGGGGCAACTGACGCTCTGATTAATGGCATCAACTATTCGCCACTAGATCCCATAGGGAGGGTGGGCAACTGTTGCCCGATGGGTGGGCGTTGTGGAAGAGCTCTGTGAAAATCTGCCAATTGAATTGTTATAAAGTGTTAGCAGCAGCTTTATACCCCTCAGCATAGTGGCTAGCGCGGACCCATACATTGTGTTTTAGGCACAGGAATACTAGCCTGCGTAGTAGGCCTAGCACTGGGAGAGACGATGATGCCATCTTATTAATGCAGTGCGCTAGGCTGGTGTTTTGTGTTATGAAGCGTATATTTTTGTTAGCCAGGCACGCGCCCCATATTTCTATTGCTACCACTATTGGGAAAAATTATTTTCAGGGCTAGATGCAGCTAAAAATTATTATTAATTTCAATGCTGGTGGAGCTTGGTATAGATGGCCTAATACAATGAGTCCCACACACTGCTAGAAGCCCAAATATTTTTTCAGAGGTAGATGCAGATAAAAATCATTTTTAATTTGCAACCTGATGGAGGTCAGTATAGATGGACTAATAGAGAAAGTCCCACACACTGCTAGAAGGCCAAATATTTTTTCAGAGCTAGATGCAGATAAAAATTATATTCAATTTGCAACCTGACGGAGGTCAGTATAGATGGACTAATAGAACAAGTCCCACACACAGCTAGAAGCCCAAATATTTTTTCAGAGGTACTGTAGATGCAGATAAAAATTATTTTTAATTTGCAACCTGATGGAGGTCAGTATAGATGGACTAATACAACAAGTCCCACACACAGCTAGAAGCCCAATATTTTTTCAGAGGTAGATGTAGAAAAAAATATTTTCAGTTTGCAACCTGATGGAGGTCTGTATAGATGGATTAATAGAACAAGTCCCACACACAGCTAGAAGCCCAATATTTTTTCAGAGGTAGATGCAGAAAAAAATATATTCAGTTTGCAACCTGATGGAGGTCAGTATAGATGGACTAATACAACAAGTCCCACACACAGCTAGAAGCCCAATATTTTTTCAGAGCTAGATGCAGAAAAAAATTATATTCAATTTGCAACCTGATGGAGGTCAGTATAGATGGACTAATAGAATGATGCTATGCCCAAAAGATTTTACTTCACTAGGTGCAGTAAAAAAATTGGTATTCTATACATAGGTGGTATATCTTGCAACACAGATAGGTTACTCCACTGACTAACACACTCTGCAATAGGCCAAAAAGGATTAGCTTTGCTAGATTCAGCCAAATGCTGTGAAAAAAACTTGCACAGCACTGGCACAGACCTGCCTGGCAAAAACTGATAGGAACTGATGTAACCTAGTCCTGAAAAGGACTCCAATTACAATTAGTCTTTACTCCCACAACCTATCTATTTAAGAGCACAGACCTGCCTGATAAAAGTCATAGGAAATGATGTAACCTAGTCCTTAAAAGGACTGCAATCACAGCTATTCCCTACTCCCAAGCTATCTGTAGATTTGTGCGAAAATTGGCTTGAAATTAACAAGGTATAGCACACACAGCAACAGCGGTGCCGTCTAACACGCAGCTGCAGCAGTGAGAAAATGGTGGCGACGGGGAAAATGGCTTGGTCTTATAGGGCAAGGACATGTGACATACACTGCCAATCACACATGCCCTTGCTTGTGTGAAAAAAAGCACTTCGCTCCGTGTGTGCGCTGCTGATAGGCTGACAGATTGCACCTCCCCACTGTAAATGCGGGAAAGAGAAAAAAAAAATGGAGATCTTCATTGTTCCTGCAGAGATCCATCCCCTGCCCCTCCCCCCACCCCGCTGTACACTCAAACTGCGTATTAACATTAATTTTCATCATTACTGAGAAAAAATCCAGTTATGATTTTGGTGCACAAACAGTTATCGAGCATAACCTCGAACAGCCGAATTTTTCTCAAATTGTTCGTGTTCGCCGAACGGCTCGAACACCGCCCAAAACAGCTCGAATTTGAGATTGGCGAACAGTTCGAGTAGAACAACGCTCATCTCTACTACCAACCCAAGGAACTGCTGCACTTACTTTATGCTGGATGGTCTTGGCCAGTCCTTAATCACGGTGATCTTGTCAGGGTCGGGGGCTACTCCGTCAGCACTCACCACGTGTCCCAGGTACTGTACCTTTGTCTTCAGTAGATGACACTTTGAGGGTTTTACCTTTAGGCCATAGTTTGCCAGGGCTTCAAACACTTCTGCCAGGTGTTCCAGATGGTCCTCATAAGTCTTGGAATAATCAATGACATCGTCCAGGTATAACAGGACCGTCTCGAAGTTCCGGTGT
This sequence comes from Phyllobates terribilis, assembly GCF_046119375.1. NCBI lineage: Eukaryota > Metazoa > Chordata > Amphibia > Anura > Dendrobatidae > Phyllobates > Phyllobates terribilis. The sequence goes on along the minus strand of NW_027362764.1, from coordinate 44,922,880 downwards.
CCCAGACAGCATTCCATCAACCGTTGGAAGGTTCCTGGTGCGTTGCAGAGCCCGAACGGCATACAGTTAAATTCGCTGAGTCCCATCGGGGTGGTGAATGCGGTCTTCACCCGGTCCGCCTCTGCTACAGGAACCTGCCAGTACCCGCTAGTGAGATCCAAAGTAGAGAAGAAGTTAGATTTTAATGCAGCTAAGGACTCTTCTATCCTTGGTAACGGGTACGCATCTTTGTGTGTGATGCGGTTGACCTTCCTGTAGTCTACACACATTCTCATAGTGTTGTCTTTCTTTTTCACTAAGACTAGTGGAGCTGCCCAGGGGCTACAGCTGTCCCTAATTACCCCAGCCTCCTTCATGTCTTTTAGCATCCCCTTGGCATGTTGATAGTGTGCAGGGGGTACGGGTCGGTATCTCTCCTTTATAGGAGGGTGGTCTCCCGTGGGGATGTGATGTTCTAACCCCTTTACTCGCCCGAAGTCAAGCGGGTGTTTACTAAACACTCTCTCGTACTCTTGAACCACCCGGTAGACTCCCTGTTTTTGGTGTGAGGGAGTGGAGTCAGTACCCAAATGCAGTTGCTGACCCCAGTCCTCCATTGGTTTCTTAGAGCCGTTACCTTCCTCTGGTTGAGATGGAGGCAAGGGTTCCACGGCCTGTACAGAGTTCTGGTTGATGGTGAACAATTTGGCTAGTGTGTCATACCGGGGCAGGTATACTTCTCTCTCCCCGATATTGATGATGCGGACGGGCACCCTCCCATGGCGTACATCGACCACCCCCCGTGCTGTCAAAATGGTGGGTCTACTGTCTGAGTAGACGGGTTCTACCATTGCTTGGTAGTCTCTACCTCTTAGACCAATAGCTGCCCGGCACCAAATCATCATCTCACTTTTCGGGGGCATGGCAATAGGGAACGGGTCACACATTCTCACGCTACCTATCTCACCACCAGATAGTTCCACCTGTTGCTGTTTCATCAGTGCCCGGATCTCTTTTTGGAGCACACGCTGCTGGCTGGAACTGGCGTTCTTGGCAACCTGTTGCAAAATAAGAATCACCTCTGCAAGACAGTTTTCGATTACTTTAGTACCTAGGGTTATTTTTGGGTGACTCTCGCGACGGTCAATGTCCACAATGATCAGTCCTTGTGCCGGCAGTTCAACCTTACCGACCTTGATGGTCACTTCCTTAAATCCTATCTGTGGCACGGACTGACCATTGCTGGCGATAATGCTCAGGTCGTCATCTGGGTAGCGGGTTATGTCCGAGTCATTCCAGTACCACTTGAAGAGCACGTACGGGATGGTAGTCACCTGTGACCCAGTGTCTAGTAGGGCACTCATAGGAATGCCATCCAGTACCACAGGCAAGACCGGACGTCCCCCTACGTATTTGTCACGCCAGTTTGATGGGCCTGATGATCTTAAGCCTGGGGGTTGGCCCTCTACCCCAGGTTGTGCCCGTTTAAATGACAGTACCTTGCCATATGTCCGGGTTGATTGCAGCGGCGGCAGATGGGTCGTCCGTCCTCGTTGTATCTGTCGCTGGGTCTTCCTCTGGCCGGTGGGGTCCTCCTCAGTCGGCGCCACGGGACGTCCTCCGGTTCGGATACCAGCTGGATCTTTCCTGGAGAAGAGACCTGTAAAGACTGCACAGTTCTGGTTAGCGCGGCCATGCTCTTAGTCAGCTCTTGGACCTGATGGTGCAGGTCTGTTGCCGGGTTATTGTTCAAAGCCTGCGCATCAGCTCCCACAGGCCCTGCAGACAAGGGCGCCGTGTCCTGGTGATAAGTGATAGCAGGGCGCCTGTGGGTCACAGCGCCACCTGGTGCCGGTTCTCGGAGCACCCGGATGGCTCTGTCCTTGAACTGTGCAAAGTCCAGGTCAGGGTCCTGTAAGTCCATTGCCCGCAACTGGGTTCGGTGGGCATTGCACAGTAGACCCTCAATAAATTGTTCGGTCAACAGCTTGTCTTCATTTCCCACGCTGTCAGGGTCTGCCTGTTTAATGGCTCTCAGGGCCTCTTGTAGGTTTAGAGCATAGTCTCTTATACTTTCATGTGCCCGTTGTTTGCACCCGTAAAATCTTAGTTTTATCTCGGCTGAGGTGCGGGTGTCAAACGTGTCTTTCAGCCGGGCTAGTATCTCTCTGACAGTCCTCTTCTTCCCAGGTGACCAGGACTTTACCTCCCTTTGGGCTGCCCCGATTAACTGGGCCACCAGGATGCTCACTTTTTGCTCTTCCGTGAGGGGGTATACCTGGAAGAGGCTATCCAGTCTTTCCCTAAAGTCACTTAGAGTATGTGACTCCCCTGAGTACTGGGGTAGCCAGGTTGCCCCCGGGATATAGGGCATGGTGAATGGCATGACCGCTGCAGCGGTTGCGCTGGCGGTGGCTGTGGCAGTGGAGCTCCCCTCGGTGTCCGACATCCTTCTTCCCCCCTAGTGGACCGTGGCCTACCTTGTGATGCTCTTCTTCCGTAGGCCGCGTCTCCGCAGTTGATCGTCAGGGTTGAGGACCTGGCGTCGCGCTCCGATGACGTCAGCATCGCTCTTCCTCCCTTCCAGGACTTTACGCAGCGTCGGAGCGTGGGGCGGAGCTTCGGATCTCGCGTGCTTTCGGCGTCCACGCCCCTCTTCTTCCCGTGCGGCGTCCCGAAGATGGCGTCCGAAGGCGGGAAGCAGCTGCGGATGGCGGGAAGACGGCAGAAGATGGCGGGAAACGACCCAAGATGGCGTCCGATGGCGGGAAACGGCTCCGGACGGCGGGAAACTTCACCACAGGTAAGCATAAAAGTCTTTTTTCAGGCACGCAGTACTCGGTGGTTGCGGGCACGAAATCCTGCCGACTGCGCCAAAGTTGACGCGCCCCCTGGGCCTGTGCTGTGCGGGGGATACCCGGAGCCGGATCGCTGGGGGTTGTAGTCTCAGTGTGGCGATGACCCGGTCCGTGCCCAGGGCGGTCAAACCAGTGGCAGTCTTAAGTAATAACAATGTCCGACTACGCCACCCGTGGATTGCGGTCAGTGGGGACCGCCGCTGCGCTGCAGACTGCTGAGGCTGATGTTGTTTGCGCAGCCGAGTATGGGATAACTCCCCACGGGAGAAGTATTGCCTCAGGGCAGCTAGTGTTGATGATGGGAGTGATGGTGTGAGCGTCCCAGTAGTAATGGTGCTGGTGCGGCGATGAAACACAGAGACGTGTGGTGCAGTTCAGGGTCTTTACTGATGGTATAAAGCAGACCCTCCCGGGAGTACTGGTTGGCAGTATGGGCCTGGTCAGTCTGTGAGCAAGCAGGATCTCCCCTGGCCAGGTGGAGTTGTAGGCCCCCCCGACTATCTGCACTCTTTCCTGGCTACCTTGCTCTATGCGGGTAGAAGTAGCCCACGTCCCTGAGTATACCGTGTGGTGCTCACCCATATGGCCGGTGACTTGGGGCCTTCCGTTAGCCTCTGCTTCACGATGGCGGTGCTGGTCCCTTGCTTGTGACCGTGCCTCCGGGCTTCTAAGGCCAGAGGACATGGAATCCCCTGCCGGTTGGATTCTGCTGCTGGACCTGGATGTCCCCACAGCCTCGGACTCCGTGTCCGGGTTTAGTGTCTTCAGCCAAGGCGAGCTTTCTAGCTTCCAGCCTCTGGCACTCACTCCTGCTCCTACAGAGCTCCTGTTGTAACTCTCCCTGTGTCTGGAACTTCACTCCTAATCCCGCCCCAGACCCAGTTTATAAGGGCAGATTCCTCCCCTCCCAGGTCTGGGTGGGCCGTGTTGCATGCTTAGGGCTCCTGACCAGAGAAACCTCCCACTTGCTCTCAGACATAATATTTCTATTACTGTGGTAACCAGACCCCTGGGGTGCCACACATCCCTCACTGGGGGGAGTTTTTTTGCATTCAATATGTCAACTGTATGCAATAAGCTCCCAAGCTCCCCCTAGTGGTGACTGCAAGCAAACAAATTGTTATCATGTAACTGATAATTTTGTGAGTTCTGGATTTTAAAAGGAATAAGAAAAACATTAGATCTATAAAACAGAAGGGTAAATAATCATTTTAAGGTGAAACTGTTGGAACTGAACTAACTTTATCTCCGGTAGACACCACACAAATACGCGCCATGCTGATACATCAATTCTCTGCTGAAAACTCTAAGGACTCTCATCTTTGAAAAGCAAAATTGTGACATCCCTTTGACATCCAATGTTAAGATGCCAATTTCAGCAAAACAATTGGAGTCCGCTGCCAGTAATCCTGTTATTTTGAAGGCATCAGAATCCTGGATTGAGAAAAAATAATCTTTCCAAATTGCCAATTTCCAGCGGCAGCAGTCGGGACTACATGTCAGTCTACAAGTACTGGGAATTTTATCACTGTACTGGGAAGAAATACAAAATTATTGAAAGACGAGAAAAATATAAAAATTAAAAAAATCTGTTGCCTGTTGAACATACAGGACTGGGGAGGTTGTATCTCTTCATAAAAATATACAATAGCAGCCAGCAACTTGGCACCTGCAGGGTGCTACAGTAGTAGCGAATGTGACTACATTTTATTTATACCACTAAAATGAGAATGGCAAGAATAAAGGAGTGCAAAAAGAGTGAAAAAGCTTGGTGACAACATTTTTTGGAAAGTCATGTGTTATAAAAGGAGTTATAGTTATACAGATCAAAGGCTGGGGGCATTGGATTACTGTGAACAGGTAATTGAAGCAGGTTTTCTGATGGAGAACAGACATGGAGTTTGTATAAAGAGTAATTACCAAGAAGCTGACAATTGTTGGGAGAACAAACTTTGTAGGGTGCGCTCAACTCATTGTCAGCCTATTGCAATAGGTCTCCCTTTATAGTAGCATCTAAGTCCCAAAGACTCAAAGGACTCCTTGGGTGCAGTGGGGTAACTTGACGTTCATGGGCCCCAATGAAAAAGCTTCATCATGGGCCCCCAATTATTGCAAGTCTGAGTAATATTGGTCTTTTCATATAGAACAAAGGGACTTTTTGGGCCCCTCAGGCTTGAAGGCCAGGGTGCGATTGCAACCCTTGCATCCATTGTAGTTATGCCCCTGCTTGGGTGCCATATTACAGCTTCATACAACTTTGACGGTTATACAGAGTGATTTGTTTTTGCTTTATTTTTTTTGTAGAATTTTTAGATATTTTTTTCATTTTTTTCTTTATATTTTTACTTTTTTTTATATTTATTGTATTTTTTACATAAGCACACTAAGTACAACGAATAGATATCCTGCTTGCTGATGGTTTCTAGATAGCAACATGTTTGAATCATTAAAAAAAATAAATAAATAAAGAATATTTTGTATATGATAAAAAAAAAAATTTAAAAATTGCAGTGTATATTTTTGCCTATTCTGTAGCCAATGCTTGGGAAATTTGGAGAGAGATTGTCCTATAAGGGTAGATGGAGTTCATAGAGGGGGACAACTTACTAAGTAACAGTGGACCTAACCCTTTCATTGATTAATGAGGCCTACTTAAAGGGTTTTTATGAGTTTAATATTGATTATTTTGGAATACATCATCAATTTTCATTTATTCATCCCCAACGATTAGTTGGTTTAAGAGGCTGCGGAACAGCGCACCCTCTTCATTTACAATTGATGACCTACCTAGGGAGAAGTCATCAAAATTGAAGGGGTTATCCATTTTAAAAATATATATATACTTTGTGTCTGGAGACTTTCTTTATTAAATTCTGTATAACTTACTAATGTACTTCCGATACAAAAGCTCCACCGATTTCCCGATTTCACTCTCGGCGCTAGGTTGTAGCAGCTCCACTTCCATCTCTGTGCTTGACAAAGGAGGGAGTTTCCTCTTTTAGCTTATTATCAGAGCTACAGTATGTGTGAAGGGGGCTGGCCAACTTAGCTATTAGCCAGCCCCCTTCACAGACAGCTTGAATGCTGTATTCACCCAGAAAATGCTGTCCTTTGTCAATGGAAATGGGAACATTGATGGACTTCCGGTAACAGAAGAAAGTTGTATAGAATTGCATTCATAAAGTTGCAAAAAAAAAAAAAACAATCTAACCCTTTAAAAAGAGCCCCTTTAATGTTAGATAACTCTTTTTAGTTCTTTTTTTCCACTTGGAGCTGAAACAGACGACTCTCACTCTCATCATTTCTTATCTTTCGTTTATTTGAAATGCAGCCCATTTACAGAACTGGCTCCGGTCAATTCCAATAGAATTTAAAAAAAAAAAGGAAAAGAAAAAAAGAAAGAAAAAACATTTGCCTTAATCTAAAAAGTTAAAAAAAAAAATGAGATCACAAGCCCATAACAAAGTTCTCCCTATAAAGAAACGGCTTCATGAAAGATGGTTTCCTCACTTATTGTTCTGCCTCCTGTGCTGGCAGACATGCCAAGGACTGAGATAAGAAAAAAAAAAAAAAGAAGAAAGATGAAAGATCCAATTTCCATTGAGTCGCTCTATGAGGATTTTCGTCTTTTCTTCATTTATGTGTTTTTAACACTGGAGGTTCTAATTGCTCTAACAGAATCCAGTATGTTCCTTTGAAATAATAAAACAGACGTATGTCGGAAGCCGTTTTATGTGTCTCTTCTCAGAAGCAGGCAGCAAAGTGTTGAAGGGGCTTTTTTTTTTTTCGATAGTGGGGGGGGGAGTTTAATTTTTTTAATTTTTTTTTTTTCAAAAAGAAAAAAAAAAAAAACACCTTTCCATATGGGTTAGAACTTAGATGAAATGAGAAATGGCTGCCACCAAGCAGAAAATTTGCACACTTTATGTATGCCAGTTAATTACGACACTTCAGAGGCGCTTCTGAAAGGATAAGGAAGGCTGCATAAATTTAGCTGTAATCCAGGCAAGCAAAACTAATTTGCAGGGGACGGCCTTATCTAGCTACTGCAGCTTTCTCAGAAAATTAACCTTGGATATTTGGGTCCAATTCAGAAAGTGTTTGATTTTTTTTTTTTTCCCCTTCTATGCTCAACATAAGAGACTTTTTTAACATTCAATACAATACCTGACTTTAAAGAGGCACCATGAATTCTTTAGGCGATTTGTGGATATTTTTGACAAGCAAAAAGGAAAAAAATTCAAATCCACTCACACATTACAGATGAAGTTTTTTTTTTTATGGGTTTCTTACATGATTATTTATAAGGGTAATACTGCAAGATCTGAGGATTTTTTAATAACCCTTTATAGGGATTTTGGATTTATTAAAGGGGTGGTCTGGAAAAATGTTGGAAATTTGTTCAAAAAAAAAAAAAACACACATCACCAATCCCGATTCTGATGCTTTCCAGGCACCTTAATGGTTTCTACTTCCAGCTGACTATCTGTCATGCTAGGTATGTGAAGGACCCAGCGTACTATGATGGGAAGAGGGGGGTATGCCCAGCAACTAGGGAAAGGGAGAGTGGAGACCCCTAGATAGATCTTACAATGCCCTGATTCCCCTATCGTCCCTAAATAGGTTCCTTACTTATCGCCAAACAGGAAACCTAATCCCTGACTGACTCTAGAGCTAGGCCCTAGGTAGGGAGGGGAAGGGGAGAGCACTAGTCAGCCCCACTGCAACTAAAGACAAACAATGTAAACAGACAAGGGGGATACACTTAGCTTTGGGAAGACACCAGAACGATCACAACAACAATCACAAAGGGACTCCAAGAAGAAACTAGCCGACTGCTAAAACTCCAGTCCTGAACAGAGAAATATATTTCTATCACCAGCGATTCTCTGGAGAGACTGGGTGTTACTTAAAGGTCCATCAGGGGTGTGTTAATTAGCAGCAAAAAGTGGATCTCACTGCTGGGTCCTAGAGAGGGAGGGATGGCGAAAGGATCAAGAAGGTGTCTGCAAGGCCAAGCGCAGCGACCTTCTACAGCCGGATCCAAAATGACTGTCTGTCACACCCGACACACCCGTGACACTATCTACCACTAGCGATTGGCTTCACTGCTCCCTGTGACAAAGAGTTATTGATGTAGCCTGAAATAGAGACCGGCGGGGGACCAGACAACGTTGCATCAGGAGCTGAAGGGCTCAGAGAGAAGAGCATTTTTTTAATTCAATTCCAGCTATTTTAGAAAAAATGTCCTCCCCCCAATAGTATGACACAACATTTTGGGCCTCTCTTTAAAGGGAATCTATCACCCCCCTGGGCAATATCAGACCACTACAATGGGCATACAGGGTATAGAAAAGTAAATCTATACTTACCTGTATGGCCCATAGCAGAGGTCTGATTGCAGAGAAATCTTCTTTAATAAAGTCTGTTTTGCAGAGGCTTGGCGTCCGGGGGACGGGAAGCAAACCCCTCCTATCTGCTTATTATACAGCTAAATCGCCGCCTCTGTTGTAAAGTATCATATTCCCCCCCTCCCCGGCACGTCACAGGGCACTGTGACAGGCCCTGTGATATGCCCTGATCTGCCTCCCCTCCCACGCATGCGCAAAGCGCCGCTCCCTTGGAGCGCGCTTTGTTTCTCTCCGGCACAGTTTGGCTGCTTACTTGTGTGACACAGCCTCGCATTGCGCAAGCACCAGGGAGTCACTGAGACTTCCGCTCCAGTGACCCTCGGCGCATATCGGAAGGTCTGGTCTACATTTCTGCTCTCCATCCTGAATACTTTCAGCCATAAAATATATACATGAAGGAACATATATGTGTGGGTATATACATATAAGAGTGAAGGCAAAAGGCCAACAAGTGCTAAGTGTAGCACCCTGAGGATTCGGCTGCTACAGGAGTATTGCACCTCAACCCAGAGGTGTGATATTCCACTCCCGGGTAAGGATGGAGTGTGGATCTGAGCTCGGTAGGCTGCATGCACTACACACATCCCATTTCCGGGGAACAGGCCGACGGTACTCCCACTTAGAAATGTGCAGGTACGACCGAGTCTGTTCCTGGCTGGAGTGGGAGGGGGGTGGTACATCCCATGTAGTGTAGGGGCAGATAGGGGGAGCAGCCTGGGTAAAGATAGGAGCTCATTGGGTGCTGGTCACCTGAGCTCACACATAGAGGGTGTATATAAGGTGGGCACCAACTAAGATCAGGGTCAGATGCAGAGGATCAGATGCAGAGAGTCAGTCAGCTGCAGAGAACAAGTCAGGAGCAGAGGAGAGAAGAAAGACAAAGACCCAGAGTGAGAGAGGAGAAAAGAGAGAGACCCAGAGCACAGAAGAGAAGGACTCTGAGATCCCAACTCAAAGCACCGGGTGAAGAGTCGGCATCAGGGTACCGGAACCCAAGCTGGTGGGGGTAAAAACATTCCCCAGCCAGAGACCGGAGACCGTGGGCAGCGTCTGCCACGGTCACCCATCACATCCACCCCGAAGGCACACCACATGAAGGGTCAGGGAACCCAGGGCCAAGGGTGTCCCAACAGAAGGCCCGAGGGAGCTGGACCTAGGTGGATTACTGGTGGGGACGGCTAGAGAACGGGACAGAAAGAGAGCTCAGGGCCACGCTCCGGACTTGTTTGGGGGTTGGCTGGATCCAGGACCTGGTGGACGCAGCACGGCTCGGGTGGTCACTAGCAGCTGGAGTGACCAGTACAACATCTGCAGTAAGTAAACACCCTTAACTGCACAACCCGACTCTGTCTTCACTGCCGTCTGCACTACACCACCACAACCCCCATCCTCTGCGCCTGTCCCCTCTGAGGCTATACCCCTCCCGTTGGGGGTTATCCCACCAAGCTGCGCACCCACCATCAGCCTCAGCGGACCCTGCTGCAGCGGCGGCCACAGTGACCGCATCACAACGGGTGGCGTAGTCGACACAAAAGAACTCTTAATAACATCTGTAGGACTGCCACATAACACTGAGCTTGACGCCCTGGGCACGGGCCGGGTCACAGCCGCTCGGAGACTACAAACCCCCCCCATCTGATCCGGTGCCGGGTATTCCCCTCAAAAAAAGGAATATGTCCCAGGGGGCGCGTCAACTTTGGCGTAGTCGGCAGGATTACGTGCCCGCAACACCCGGGTACTGCGTGCCTGAAGAAAAGTGCAAGTTTACCTCAGAAAGAAGTCTCCCGCCGGTTCCGGAGGGTCCACGCCATCGGACTCCATCACCAGTCGTTTCCCGCCGATTGTCCGCCATTTCCAACTTGTTCCCGCCATCTGCAGAGTTTCCCGCCACTGGGCGACGCTTCCCGCCAAAACCGCAGATTTCCCGCCTTGGAAGAGCAGCGGACGCCATTATGGGCGTGCCAAAGGAGGGCAAGAGGCCACCTCCCATCGTGGGCCAGGACAGAAAATGGCGCCAAAAGTGGAAACCGCCCCCACCAACAGAGACTGTGATGCTGGAGGTGTCTGTCAGCGTGAAAGAACTACCCCTGGAGCTGACAGTCACCGAGTTGCCCCGGGACCGCCCTCGAAGTGGAAGGAGACGAAAGGAGAGAACGAAGATGGGTGCCGCCTGGAGCAGTCTGGAGCGAGCGCACCTGGAGACAAGAAGTCTGGAGAGGAGTAGCAGAGAAGCTCACCCGGAGATGTCCAGAGAGCAGAGCAGCACCGGCCCGCTGGCCAGGAGCCTGCTGGAAGAAGAGCAGAGCAGCACCGACCCGTTGGTCAGGAGCCTGCTGGACACCACGACCCCACTAGGCCTAGTGGAGGTCCTTGCACAGCTCCCCCGAGACCGGGAGTGTGCGCAGACTGCCCTGGAGGGCCTCGCACGGAGGATGGCCCGGGTACAGCGCGAGATATTGGCGGAATGGAGCCGGGAGATGGCCCAGCAAGCTGAAACCAAGACGCAAGCTGAAACCAAGACCCGGAGCACGCCAGCCGAGATGAGGAAGGAGACCGCCTCTGAGGATGGCGCGGGAGGACCCAAGGCCGGAGACGGCGCCGAGGAGGGAGCCGAACGCATGGAGGCAGGTAAAGGGGACGCCTATACCCCAAGCCGTGACACCGCTTACCTGCCCCAGCTCCCCGTCGCAGAGCCCGAAAGTCCCCCTGCTGTGCCCGAAAACGCCATGTCACCGACGCAGACTAGGCCCCAACCGGAAGCCGCCGCCGCGACCCCTGTGACGTCACACGCCTCGACCCCGAGCGTGACCAAGCAGGAAGTACCACCAACCTGGTCGCAGGGCCTAGAATTCCCGGGCGCCGCAACACCAACAGCGCCCCCTACCTCTGCGGAGCCTCCGGCCTGGTCGCAAGGCCAGGTAGCCCAGGGCGCCGCCGTATTAACGGTGCCCTTCACCTTCCAGGTGCCCCAGGCCTGGCCGCAAGGCCTGGGCAACCCGGGCGCCACCACCACCGCGCCCGCACCCGTAAAACCAAGGGTGCCGCGTCTGGGAGAGGACTTGTTTGCCCAGCACACGTGGCCGGACGGGCAGCCTTTCATCTGGCCCCAGAAGTATTACGAACTGGAGCACCAGAGGAGGGTTGGGGCCATGTGTGCACCCCTGATTCCGGCTCCGAAGCCCGTAATAAGGATCTCGCCCCCGCTAGTGGAAGCACAGTTTGAGTGGGACCCCACCGGAGAAGATCTAATGGGGTTCACTCAGGAAACTAGGGCAGCTGCAGCAGAGCGTGCGGAGTGCTGCCGCCAACAGCTCGAGGAGTTTGCGAGGGAGCGGAGAGAGAGGCGGGTCCGGGAACAACAGGCCCAAATAAGGAGCGCCGAGCAAAAGAGCCGGACCAGGAGGGACCCCCGTGCAGCGCACAGTCCCCGTACCACCGGGACTGTAATCAAGTTCAACCAGCAGCATGGGTGGAGCTTCATTAGAGACAACAACACCCCCGGCGACGTCTTTGTCACGCGCAGAGACGTGGAGTCTCATCTGCCGGAGGGGCACAGAGGTCGTGACCTCTACATCGGAGATGAGGTCACCTTTACCCGGCACAAGTGTGCCAAGGGACCTTATGCCCTCCACGTACACCGCCTGACGGAGGAGGAGTTGCGGTGCGAGGAGGAGGAGCAAGAGGACCCGGACGGGTCTGAAGTAACAACCAGCTGTAAGCAAAGAGCAGGAGGAAGACGCCGTTGAGTGCGGCAGAGCAGGTGCTGTAAATAAGTTACCCAATCGGGTACCAAAGAAACTGTTGATACATATATATATAGTCCCCGTTGGGACCAGCTGAGTGAACTGTTTACCCGTTAACCCCTTAATCCCACAGGCTGAGGACTGTGAGCAGCCATTCCCTTCCCTCTACCTGGCCGAGGACTGAGAGCGGCCAACTTCCCCTGTATATAGTTGCGCTTCCTAAAGCGCCCCCTACCGGTTTTATAGGAAAACCAGTTTTTCTAAGAGACTGTCGCACTTTTCCCGGACACACGTTGCACAGTGTCCGGAGGAGGAACCTGAAACAAGAGACGACGAGAATGTTTATATGAAAAGTTTTATATATATAATGTTTTATATGTTTTATTATGTTTATATGAAAAAAAAAAAAAAAATTTTGTATGTTTTGGTGTTATTTATGTCTTACAGCCCGAGGACGTGCTGTGATTTACCAGGGGGGAATGTAGCACCCTGAGGATTCGGCTGCTACAGGAGTATTGCACCTCAACCCAGAGGTGTGATATTCCACTCCCGGGTAAGGATGGAGTGTGGATCTGAGCTCGGTAGGCTGCATGCACTACACACATCCCATTTCCGGGGAACAGGCCGACGGTACTCCCACTTAGAAATGTGCAGGTACGACCGAGTCTGTTCCTGGCTGGAGTGGGAGGGGGGTGGTACATCCCATGTAGTGTAGGGGCAGATAGGGGGAGCAGCCTGGGTAAAGATAGGAGCTCATTGGGTGCTGGTCACCTGAGCTCACACATAGAGGGTGTATATAAGGTGGGCACCAACTAAGATCAGGGTCAGATGCAGAGGATCAGATGCAGAGAGTCAGTCAGCTGCAGAGAACAAGTCAGGAGCAGAGGAGAGAAGAAAGACAAAGACCCAGAGTGAGAGAGGAGAAAAGAGAGAGACCCAGAGCACAGAAGAGAAGGACTCTGAGATCCCAACTCAAAGCACCGGGTGAAGAGTCGGCATCAGGGTACCGGAACCCAAGCTGGTGGGGGTAAAAACATTCCCCAGCCAGAGACCGGAGACCGTGGGCAGCGTCTGCCACGGTCACCCATCACATCCACCCCGAAGGCACACCACATGAAGGGTCAGGGAACCCAGGGCCAAGGGTGTCCCAACAGAAGGCCCGAGGGAGCTGGACCTAGGTGGATTACTGGTGGGGACGGCCAGAGAACGGGACAGAAAGAGAGCTCAGGGCCACGCTCCGGACTTGTTTGGGGGTTGGCTGGATCCAGGACCTGGTGGACGCAGCACGGCTCGGGTGGTCACTAGCAGCTGGAGTGACCAGTACAACATCTGCAGTAAGTAAACACCCTTAACTGCACAACCCGACTCTGTCTTCACTGCCGTCTGCACTACACCACCACAACCCCCATCCTCTGCGCCTGTCCCCTCTGAGGCTATACCCCTCCCGTTGGGGGTTATCCCACCAAGCTGCGCACCCACCATCAGCCTCAGCGGACCCTGCTGCAGCGGCGGCCACAGTGACCGCATCACAACGGGTGGCGTAGTCGACACAAAAGAACTCTTAATAACATCTGTAGGACTGCCACATAACACTGAGCTTGACGCCCTGGGCACGGGCCGGGTCACAGCCGCTCGGAGACTACAAACCCCCCCCATCTGATCCGGTGCCGGGTATTCCCCTCAAAAAAAGGAATATGTCCCAGGGGGCGCGTCACTAAGCATCTCTGGGAACGCCTTCAAGATTGTTGGAAGACCATTTCCGGTGACTACCTCTTGAAGCTCATCAAGAGAATACCAAGAGTGTGCAAAGCAGTTATCAAAGCAAAAGGTGGCTACTTTGAAGAACCTAGAATATAAGACATATTTTCAGTTGTTTCACACTTTTTTGTTAAGTATATAATTCCACATGTGTTAATTCATAGTTTTGATTCCTTGAGTGTGAATGCACAATTTTCAAAGTCACGAAAATACAGAAAAATCTTTAAATGAGACGGTGTGTCCAAACGTGTGTGTATATATATATATAGTGCCTACAAGTAGTATTCAACCCCCTGCAGATTTAGCTGGTTGACACATGCGGAATTAACTTGGCATTGTGACATTTGTACTGTAGATCAGCCTGAAGTGGGAAATGCACTGCAGCAAATTTTGTTTTTGTTATTTATTCATTTATTTTTTTTAAAACGTTAAAAGTTAATTCAGAGTGTCATTTATTATTCAACCCCTCAAACCACAAGAATTCTGTTTGGTCCCCCTAAAGTATTAAGAAGTAGTTCAGGCACCAAGAATAATGAGCTTCACATGTGTGGATTAAAGATCTCTTTTGCCAGCCTTTTCTGACTATTTAAGACCCTCCCCAAATTTGTGAACAGCACTCAAACATGGTCAACATGGGAAAGACAAAGGAGCATTCCAAGGCCATCAGAGACAAGATCGTGGAGGGTCACAAGGCTGGCAAGGGGTACAAAACCCTTTCCAAGGAGTTGGGCCTACCTGTCTCCACTGTTGGGAGCATCAACCATAAGTGGAAGGCTTATGGAACTACTGTTAGCCTTCCACGGCCTGGACAGCCTTTGAAAGTGTCCTCCCGTGCCGAGGCCAGGCTTGTCCGAAGAGTCAAGGCTAACCCAAGGACAACAAGGAAGGAGCTCCTGGAAGATCTCATGGCAGTGGGGACATTGGTTTCAGTCAATACCATAAGTAACGTACTCCACCGCAATGGTCTCCGTTCCAGACGAGCCTGTATGGTACCTTTACTTTCAAAGCGTCATGTCAAGGCTCGTCTACAGTTTGCTCATGATCACTTGGAGGACTCTGAGACAGACTGGTTCAAGGTTCTATGGTCTGATGAGACCAAGATCGAGATCTTTGGTGACAACCACACACGTGACGTTTGGAGACTGGATGGCACTGCATACGACCCCAAGAATACCATCCCTACAGTCAAGCATGGTGGTGGCAGCATCATGCTGTGGGGCTGTTTCTCAGCCAATGGGCCTGGCCATCTGGTCCGCATCCATGGGAAGATGGATAGCATGGCCTACCTGGAGATTTTGGCCAAGAACCTCCGCTCCTCCATCAAGGATCTTAAGATGGGTCGTAATTTCATCTTCCAACAAGACAACGACCCAAAGCACACAGCCAAGAAAACCAAGGCCTGGTTCAAGAGGGAAAAAGTCAAGGTGTTGGAGTGGCCTAGTCAGTCTCCTGACCTTAACCCAATTGAAAACTTGTGGAAGGAGCTCAAGAATAAAGTCCACATGAGACACCCAAAGAACCTAGATAACTTAGAGAAGATCTGCATGGAGGAGTGGGCCAAGATAACTCCACAGACCTGTGCCGGCCTGATCAGGTCTTATAAATGACGATTATTAACTGTAATTGCAAACAAGGGTTATTCCACAAAATATTAAACATAGGGGTTGTATAATAATTGACCCACACTTTTATGTTTAAAATTTAATAAAATTCAACTGAGCAACATAACTTTTTGGTTTGTAAGATTTATGCTTCTGTTCATAAAACCTACTCTCGTTTGCAGTTTGAAGGCTCTAACTTATTTGCATCTTATCAAACCAGCTAAATCTGCAGGGGGTTGAATACTACTTGTAGGCACTGTATATATATATATATATATATATATATATAGACATACACACACGTGTGTATAAACAAACACACACATATGTATACACACACGTATGTACACACATTTCTATATATACACCCACGTGAATATATGTATATATATATATATATATATATATACACACACACGTATATATATATATACAGTACAGACCAAACGTTTGGACACACCTTCTCATTTAAAGATTTTTCTGTATTTTCATGACTTTGAAAATTGTACCGGAAATGGTTTTCACTTCACAGGTGTGCCCTGTCAGGTTTAATAAGTGGGATTTCTTGCCTTATAAATGGGGTTGAGACCATCAGTTGTGTTGTGCAGAAGTCAGGTGGATACACAGCTGATAGTCCTACTGAATAGACTGTTAGCTGCTTTTTTCTTGCCATAATACAAATTCTAAGTAAAGAAAAACGAGTGGCCATCATTACTTTAAGAAATGAAAGTCAGTCAGTCCGAAAAATTGGGCAAACTTTGAATGTGTCCCCTAGTGCAGTTGCAAAAACCATCAAGCGCTACAAAGAAACTGGCTCACATGAGGACCGCCCCAGGAAAGGAAGAGCAAGAGTCACCTCTGCTTCTGAGGATAATTTTACAGTACAGACCAAAAGTTTGGACACACCTTCTCATTTAAAGATTTTTCTGTATTTTCATGACTATGAAAATTGTACATTCACACAGAAGGCATCAAAACTATGAATTAACACATGTGGAACTATATACTTAACAAAAACGTGTGAAACAACTGAAAATATGTCTTATATTCTAGGTTCTTCAAAGTAGCCACCTTTTGCTTTGATGACTGCTTTGCACACTCTTGGCATTCTCTTGATGAGCTTCAAGAGGTAGTCACCGGAAATGGTCTTCCAACAATCTTGAAGAAGTTCCCAGAGATGCTTAGCACTTGTTGGCCCTTTTGCCTTCACTCTGCGGTCCAGCTCACCCCAAACCATCTCGATTGGGTTCAGGTCTGGTGACTGTGGAGGCCAGGTCATCTGGCGTAGCACCCCATCACTCTCCTTCTTGGTCAAATAGCCCTTACACAGCCTGGAGGTGTGTTTGGGGTCATTGTCCTGTTGAAAAATAAATGATGGTCCAACTAAACGCAAACTGGATGGAATAGCTTGCCGCTGCAAGATGCTGTGGTAGCTATGCTGCTTCAGTATGCCTTCAATTTTGAATAAATCCCCAACAGTGTCAACACCAAAGCACCCTCACACCATCACACCTCCTCCTCCATGCTTCACGGTGGGAACCAGGCATGTAGAGTCCATCCGTTCACCTTTTCTGCATCGCACAAAGACACGGTGGTTGGAACCAAAGATCTCAAATTTGGACTCATCAGACCAAAGCACAGATTTCCACTGGTCTAATGTCCATTCCTTGTGTTCTTTAGCCCAAACAAGTCGCTTCTGCTTGTTGCCTGTCCTTAGCAGTTGTTTCCTAGCAGCTATTTTACCATGAAGGCCTGCTGCACAAAGTCTCCTCTTAACAGTTGTTGTAGAGATGTGTCTGCTGCTAGAACTCTGTGTGGCATTGACCTGGTCTCTAATCTGAGCTGCTGTTAACCTGCGATTTCTGAGGCTGGTGACTCGGATAAACTTATCCTCAGAAGCAGAGGTGACTCTTGGTCTTCCTTTCCTGGGGCTGTCCTCATGTGAGCCAGTTTCTTTGTAGCGCTTGATGGATTTTGCAACTGCACTTGGGGACACTTTCAAAGTTTGCCCAATTTTTCAGACTGACTGACCTTCATTTCTTAAAGTAATGATGGCCACTCGTTTTTCTTTACTTAGCTGCTTTTTTCTTGCCATAATACAAATTCTAACAGTCTATTCAGTAGGACTATCAGCTGTGTATCCACCAGACTTCTGCACAACACAACTGATGGTCCCAACCCCATTTATAAGGCAAAAAATCCCACTTATTAAACCTGACAGGGCACACCTGTGAAGTGAAAACCATTTCCGGTGACTACCTCTTGAAGCTCATCAAGAGAATGCCAAGAGTGTGCAAAGCAGTCATCAAAGCAAAAGGTGGCTACTTTGAAGAACCTAGAATATAAGACATATTTTCAGTTGTTTCACACTTTTTTGTTAAGTATATAATTCCACATGTGTTAATTCATAGTTTTGATGCCTTCAGTGTGAATGTACAATTTTCATAGTCATGAAAATACAGAAAAATCTTTAAATGAGAAGGTGTGTCCAAACTTTGGGTCTGTACTGTATATACATATAGATGCTGAGTAAGCACAGCACGACGAGGGAAGTTACACCAGTACCTGTAACTTGGATTGCAACAACCGTGAGTAAAAACCCTGAAGACTGCACCCCACTGCCTCTGTCCGTTATTGCTGTTGCGCCATCACCCCTGCACTACAACGCCCAGCATCACCATTCCCTGCCCTGGAGCTAAGCTCTGCCTGTTGAGAGCTGAACCAACTCTGCTGCGTCATCATCAGCTCCAGAGGATCTGCACCGCAGCGGCGGCTCCATATAGCCGCATACCACAGGTGGCGTCACGAACTATATATATAAAACTATAAAATCCCCTGTAAATAACCCCTTTTGATTAACCGCCCTGGGTCACGGACCGGGTCACCATCACTGTGACATCTCCCCAAGCAACGTCCGGCCCGGCACCAAGTACCCCACGACCCAGGGGGCGCGTCATATTTGGCGTCACGAACAGGATATGAACCCACTGTGTTCTGTACTGAATGTGGCGCCCGCCCCAGAAGAATGGGCGCCATTTTGTGCGAGCCAAAAGACAACAAGAAACCGCTAAAGGGCGCCAAAAGCGGAGCCCGCCCCGAGCAACAGTGACCATGTATGTGGAAGTGTCCATCAAGCTGGGGGGGCCGCCCCAAGGTGTGTCCGACAGAAAGTTGCCATGGAACCGCCCCCGAAAGGGGAGAGGAGAGAAGAAACCTGGGAGACAGGGCGGGGTCTCCAGCAGCCTAGACAGACCGCACCCGGCAGGCGACATGGAGGAGAGTAAGGAGCAAGCTCCCTTCCAAGGCCTGCAGTGATCAACAACGCCTCTCACCCTGGAGGAGGCAATGGCAGAGCTATCCCTGGAAGATACCGAGTTCCTCCAGGCTGAAATCCAGGAGCTAGGCCGGAGGATGGAGAGGGCCCAGCAAGACGCTGGAAGAAGGAGCTGCTGGAGAAGCTTGTGATCCGGCAGCAGCCAGCGCTGCACTCCACCAGCAGCGCCCCAGCCCCGGAGGAGCCAGAACAGAACCAGGAGGCAGAGGACGGCACAAGCACGGCCGCGGGAGCAGGTAAGAAGAGACTACCTGTCCCGGGCGCTGAGAGTGCTGACCTGCTCCTGGTCCCCCTGGCGGAACCTCCCATCCAGACGCCTGCTCCGCTGACCTGTTCATGGGCCCCCTGGCGGAACCCCCGATCCTGGGCGCCTGCTACGCCGACCTGCTCCTGGGCCCCCTACTGGAGCCACCTGCCCCCGCACCCGAGTGGGTCTACGGAAGCACCGCCTACGACTGGTCTGCTAAATATGAAGACCAGCAAGGACCCCCTCTGACACCTGCACCTGCACCCCCGGTTACCTACCCAGAAGGAGAGGAGTTCCGGTGGGACAATCGGGAGGGAGACCTCATGGGATTCCCGTGGGAGACGCAGACCCAGACCCAAGCCCTCTGGAGGGAGGAGTACTCTAGATGGGAGCTCCTGCAGCTGGAGAAGGAGCGTCATGACCGGCAGATGCAGTGGGAACAAATGGAGGCCCGGAATATAGCGGCCAAAACCCAGGTCCGCAAAGCGAGGTCCACAACATCGAGCCCCCGTCTGGAGGGGATCGTCGTAAAATTTTAGCTGAATGCTGGGTGGGGCTTTGTGAGAGAGCCGCAAGCTGATCGGGACGTGTTCGTCAACCGGCAGGATGTAGAGCCCCACCTCCAACAGGAGCATCCCGGCCGAGACCTTTACCCTGGTGACCATGTCACCTTTACCCGCCACAAGGGTGAGCGCGGGTGGTATGCCGTCCAGGTATACCGAGTGGCGAAGGGGAGGAGGGACATGCCCCCGCAGTACGAGGCTGAAGACCCGGCTGGGTCAGCCTGTAAAAACCAGGAGTTCCCGCGGAGGGAACCCCACTGTTAAACTGTCTGTTTTACATAAACTGTCTATAGTTACCTGGGAAGGGTACAGCAGTGACACTGCAAGTTTAAAAAGTCTAAAAGTTTGTGTTTGCATAAATACCCAGTAAAGGTAAAAGGACTGTCAGGTTATGGACAGTGAATAACCAAAAAACTTTCCTTTGTAAATAGTTGCACTTCTTAAAGTGCCCCTTATTGGTTTTATACATACAAAGCTGACCGCAGAACAAAAACCCTTTTGAAGTGGCATAAGATGTGGTCCAGCACCTGGATCATCCATGCCCTGCAGCCACGCCCAGGGCCTACGTTGAGGGTTTTCGGGCGGGTCCCTCATGTTCACCAAGTAGCACCTTGTTAAAGAGAATGGACACCTGGTTGCAGATCGTACTGTAGACTGCTACAAATGTTTTAAGTGAAAAGGAAAATGTTATTAATAGTGCTTTTATAATGTTTGATAAAACAAATGTAAAGTTCAAGAAATGTGCCTCCCATAAAGGGAAGAACTGTTGTGTTTATGATCTTATATGCGAATGCATTAAAAAATTTTGCATGTCTAAAATATGTTTTGCTCTGTTCCAGCCCGCGGATGTGTTTTGCCAGGTGGGTATGTGGCGCCCCTGAGTGTTCGGTCGCCACAGAGGTACTGCATCTCACCCAGAGGTGTGGTATCTCACTCTCAGGTAAGGATGGAGTACTGCCCGGGACCCTAACACCTGCATCCAACACATTCCACTTCAGTGGTGGCAGGGCGAGATTGCTCCTAAGGGAGAGCACAGTCTCTTGGTCCCTAGCTGAAGGGTGGAACTATGTAGTGGGTGTGGGTGGAGGACGTAGTTCAGGGGAGCACAGGAAAGGAAGTGATATAAAAAGAGGAGAGGGAACCATCATGTTAGAGAGTCAGAGTCATAGCCAGAGTCAGAGTAGAGAGCAGGAAGAAGGCTTCAGGAACTAGGAAGGGACCCCAGGGGTACGGGCAGTGCTGGAGGCCACCCGTACGCCCGAATCTACCAGGAGGTGGAGGGGTCAGGCCGCACAAAGAGGACCGGTCACTCAACTAGCAGAGTACTTTATGACTCAACTAGAAACCGGAGGCTGCAGTATTTCAAGTCCTGTAGCCAACAGTCCATATCGGTCTCACCAAGAAGGTAGCCATAGAGGACCCAGGGGACGGAACAGACGTTGCCCGACAAGGCCCGCGGTTACTGGATTGGGACACTAGGTGTGAGGTGCAGGTAGACGGCCAGAGAGAGAGAACACACAGAAGGGGGTCCCGCTAAATACTCCAGATATACCTGAGGGTTGGCTGAACCCCTCCCTGAATAAGGAAGTTACACCTGTACCTGTAACTTGGATTGCAACAACCGTGAGTAAAAACCCTGAAGACTGCACCCCACTGCCTCTGTCCGTTATTGCTGCTGCGCCATCACCCCTGCACTACAACTCCCAGGATCACCATTCCCTGCCCTGGAGCTAAGCTCTGCTTGTGGAGAGCTGAACTAACTCTGCTGCGTCATCATCAGCTCCAGAGGATCTGCACCGCAGCTGCAGCTCCATATAGCCGCATACCACAGGTGGCGTCACAAACTATATATATATAAAACTATAAAATCCCCTGTAAATAACCCCTTTTGATTGACCGCCCTGGGTCATGGACCGGGTAACCGCCACTGTGACATCTCCCCAAGCAACGTCCGGCCCGACACCGAGTACCCCACGACCTAGGGGGCGCGTCAGACAGATGAGACAAAAATGGAAGTTTTTGGCAAGGCATATCAGCTTTATGTTCACAGACGGAAAAATGAAGCATATTAAGAAAAGAACACTGTCCCTACTGTGAAACATGGAGGAGGCTCTGTTATGTTCTGGGGCCACTTTGCTGCATCTGGCACAGGGTGTCTTGAATCTGTGCAGGTTACAATGAAATCTCAAGATTATCAAGGAATTCTAGAGAGAAATGTGCTGCCCAGTGTCAGAAAGCTTGGTCTCAGTCACAGGTCATGAGTCTTGCAACAGGATAATGACCCCAAACACACAGCTAAAAACACCCAAGAATGGCTAAGAGGAAAACATTGGACTATTCTGAAGTGGCCTTCTATGAGCCCTGAACTAAATCCTATTGAGCATCTTTGGAAAGAGCTGAAACATGCCGTCTGGAAATGGCAACCTGCAAACACGAGACAACTGGAGCAGTTTGCTCATGAGGAGTCGGCCAAAATACCTGTCGAGAGGTGCAGAAGTCTCATTGACAGTTACAGGAATCGTTTGATTGCAGTAATTGCCTCAAAAGGTTGTTCAACAAAATATTAAGTTAAAAAGAACCATCATTTCTGTCCAGGCCGATTACATGAGTTTAATTTTGTTTTAAATTCTGTGGAAGCAGAAAAGCAATGACTGACTTTCATTTGTTCATTTTCAAAGATTTTTAATTTATTACTTTTGTCCTATTCAAGTTATTTCTGTGACCATTGTGGGTTTTTCTTTCATTAAACGAGGGGTACCAACAATTTTGACCGTGTATAAATATATATATATATATATATATATATATATATATATATATATATATAGTACAGACCAAAAGTTTGGACACACCTTCTCATTTAATGATTTCTCTGTATTTTCATGACTATGAAAATTGTACACTCACACTGAATGCATTAAAACTATGAATTAACACGTGTGGAATTATATACTTAACAAAAAAGTGTGAAACAACTGAAAATATGTCTTATATTCTAGGTTCTTCAAAATAGCCACCTTTTGCTTTGATGACTGCTTTGCACACTCTTGGCATTCTCTTGATGAGCTTCAAGAGGTAGTCACAGGAAATGGTTTTCACTTCACAGATGTGCCCTTTTAGGTTTAATAAGTGGGATTTCTTGCCTTATAAATGGGGTTGGGACCATCAGTTGTGTTGTGCAGAAGTCTGGTGGATACACAGCTGATAGTCCTACTGAATAGACTGTTAGAATTTGTATTATGGCACGAAAAAAGCAGCTAAGTAAAGAAAAACGAGTGGCCATCATTACTTTAAGAAATGAAGGTCAGTCAGTGCGAAAAATTGGGCAAACTTTGAAAGTGTCCCCAAGTGCAGTTGCAAAAACCATCAAGTGCTACAAAGAAACTGGCTCACATGAGGACAGCCCCAGGAAAGGAAGACCAAGAGTCACCTCTGCTTCTGAGGATAAGTTTATCCGAGTCACCAGCCTCAGAAATCGCAGGTTAACAGCCGCTCAGATAAGAGACCAGGTCAATGCCACACAGAGTTCTAGCAGCAGACACATCTTTACAACAACTGTTAAGAGGAGACTTTGTGCAGCAGGCCTTCATGGTAAAATAGCTGCTAGGAAACCACTGCTAAGGACAGGCAACAAGCAGAAGAGACTTGTTTGGGCTAAAGAACACAAGGAATGGACATTAGACCAGTGGAAATCTGTGCTTTGGTCTGATGAGTCCAAATTTGAGATCTTTGGTTCCAACCACCGTGTCTTTGTGTGACGCAGAAAAGGTGAACGGATGGACTCTACATGCCTGGTTCCCACCGTGAAGCATGGAGGAGGAGGTGTGATGGTGTGGGTGTGCTTTGCTGGTGACACTGTTGGGGATTTATTTAAAATTGAAGGCATACTGAACGAGCATGGCTACCACAGCATCTTGCAGCGGCATGCTATTCCATTCGGTTTGCGCTTAGTTGGACCATCATTTATTTTTCAACAGGACAATGACCCCAAACACACCTCCAGGCTGTGTGAAGGCTATTTGACCAAGAATAAGAGTGATGAGGTGCTACGCCAGATGACCTGGCCTTCACAGTCACCAGACCTGAGCCCAATCGAGATGGTTTGGGGTGAGCTGGACCGCAGAGTGAAGGCAAAAGGGCCAACAAGTGCTAAGCATCTCTGGGAACTCCTTCAAGATTGTTAGAAGATCATTTCCGGTGACTACCTCTTGAAGTTCATCAAGAGAATGCCAAGAGTGTGCAAAGCAGTCATCAAAGCAAAAGGTGGCTACTTTGAAGAACCTAGAATATAATACATATTTTCAGTTGTTTCACACTTTTTTGTTAAGTATATAATTCTACATGTGTTAATTCATAGTTTTGATGCCTTCAGTGTGAATGTACGATTTTCATAGTCAAGAAAATACAGAAAAATCTTTAAATGAGAAGGTGTGTCCAAACTTTTGGTCTGTACAGTATATACACTGCTCAAAAAAATAAAGGGAACACGCAAATAACACATCCTAGGTCTGAATGAATTAAATATTCTCATTGAATACTTTGTTCTGTACAAAGTTGAATGTGCTGACAACAAAATCACACAAAAATCATCAATGAAAATCAAATTTATTAACCAATGGAGGCCTGGATTAGGAGTCACCCCCAAAATTAAAGTGGAAAAACACACTACAGGCTGTTCCAACTTTGATGTAATGTCCTTAAAACAAATCAAAATGAGGCTCAGTATTGTGTGTGGCCTCCACGTGCCTGTATGACCTCCCTACAACGCCTGGGCATGCTCCTGATGAGGTTGCGGATTGTCTCCTGTGGGATCTCCTCCCAGACCTGGACTAAAGGATCCGCCAACTCCTGGACAGTCTGTGGTGCAACATGACGTTGGTGGATGGAGCGAGACATGATGTCCCAGATGTGCTCAATCGGATTCAGGTCTGGGGAACGGGCGGGCCAGTCCATAGCTTCAATGCCTTCATCTTGCAGGAACTGCTGACACACTCCAGCCACATGAGGTCTGGCATTGTCTTGCATTAGGAGGAACTGAGGGCCAACCGCACCAGCATATGGTCTCACAAGGGGTCTGAGGATCTCATCTCGGTACCTAATGGCAATCAGGCTACCTCTGCCGAGCACATGGAGGGCTGTGCGGCACTCCAAAGAAATGCCACCCCACACCATTACTGACCCACTGCCAAACCGGTCATGCTGAAGGATCTCTCTCCACGGCTTCTCCAGACTCTGTCACATCTGTCACATGTGCTCAGTGTGAACCTGCTTTCATCTGTGAAGAGCACAGGGCACCAGTGCAACTTTGCCAATCCTGGTGTTCTGTGGCAAATGCCAAGCGTCCTGCACGGTGTTGGGCTGTGAGCACAACCCCCATCTGTGGACTTCGGGCCCTCATACCACCCTCATGGAGTCAGTTTCTAACCGTTTGTGCAGACACATGCACATTTGTGGCCAGCTGGAGGTCATTTTGCAGGGCTCTGGCAGTGCTCCTCCTGTTCCTCCTTGCACAAAGTCGGAGGTAGCGGTCCTGCTGCTGAGTTGTTGCCCTTCTACGACCCCCTCCACGTCTCCTGGTGTACTGGCCTGTCTCCTGGTAGTGCCTCCAGCCTCTGGATACTACGCTGACAGACACAGCAAACCTTCTTGCCACAGCTCGCATTGATGTGCCATCCTGGATGAGCTGCACTACCCGAGCAACTTCTGTGGGTTGTAGAGTCCGTCTCATGCTACCACGAGTGTGAAAGCACAACCAACATTCAAAAGTGACCAAAACATCAGCCAGAAAGCATTGGTGCTGACATGTGGTCTGTGGTCCCCACCTGCAGAACCACTCCTTTATTGATGGTGTCTAGATAATTGCCAATAATTTCCATCTATTGTCTATTCCATTTGCACAGCAGCATGTGAAATTGATTGTCAATCAGTGTTGCTTCCTAAGTGGACAGTTTGATTTCACAGAAGTTTGATTTACTTGGAGTTATATTCTGTTGTTTAAGTGCTCCCTTTATTTTTTTGAGCAGTGTATATATACAGTATACACACATGTGAGTATAATATACAGTTATATGAAAAAGTTTGGGCACCCCTATTAATCTTAAGCTTAATGTTTTATAAAAATTGGTGTTTTTGCAACAGCTATTTGTTTGATATATGTAATAACTGTTGGACACAGTAATGTTTCTGCCTTGAAATGAGGTTTATTGTACTAACAGAAAATGTGCAATCTGCATTCAAACAAAATTTGACAGGTGCATAAGTATGGGCACCTCACCAGAAAAGTGACATTAATATTTAGTAGATCCTACTTTTGCGATAATAACAGCCTCTAGTCGCTTCCTGTAGCTTTTAATGATTTCCTGGATCCTGGATGAAGGTATTTTTGACCATTCCTCTTTACAAAACAATTCCAGTTCAGTTAAGTTTGATGGTTGCCGAGCATGGACAGCCCTCTTCAAATGATCCCACAGATGTTCAATGATATTCAGGTCTGGGGACTGGGATGGCCATTCCAGAACATTGTAATTGTTCCTCTGCATGAATGCCTGAGTAGATTTGGAGCGGTGTTTTGGATCATTGTCTTGCTGAAAGATCCATCCCCTGCGTAACTTCAACTTTGTCACTGATTCTGGAACATTATTGTCAAGAATCTGCTGATACTGAGTGGAATCCATGCGTCCCTCAACTTTAACAAGATTCCCGGTGCCGGCATTGGCCACACAGCCCCAAAGCATGATGGAACCTCCACCAAATTTTACTGTGGGTAGCAAGTGTTTTTCTTGGAATGCTGTGTTTTTTTGCCGCCATGCATAACGCCTTTTTGTATGACCAAACAACTCAATCTTGGTTTCATCAGTCCACAGGACCTTCTTCCAAAAAGAAATTGGCTTCTCCAAATGTGCTTTTGCATACCTCAGCCGACTCTGTTTGTGGCGTGCTTGCAGAAACGGCTTCTTTCGCATCACTCTCCCATACAGCTTCTCCTTGTGCAAAGTGCATTGTATAGTTGACCGATGCACAGTGACACCATCTGCAGCAAGTTGATGCTGCAGCTCTCTGGAGGTGGTCTGAGGATTGTCCTTGACTGATCTCACCATTCTTCTTCTCTGCCTTTCTGATGTTTTTCTTGGCCTGCCACTTCTGGCCTTAACAAGAACTGTCCCTGTGCTCTTCCATTTCCTTACTATGTTCCTCACAGTGGAAACTGACAGGTAAAATCTCTGAGACAGCTTTTTGTATCCTTCCCCTGAACAACTATGTTGAATAACCTTTGTTTTCAGATCATTTGTCAGTTGTTTTGAGGAGCCCATGATGCCACTCTTCAGAGGAGATTCAAACAGGAGAACAACTTGCAAGTGGCCACTTTAAGTAGCTTTTCTTATGATTGCATACACCTGGCTATGAAGTTCAAAGCTCAATCAGGTTACAAAACCAAAAAAGTGCTTTAGTAAGTCAGTAAAAAGTAGGTAGGAGTATTTAAAACAAGAAAATGATAAGGGTGTCCATACTTATGCACCTGTCAAATTTTGTTAGAATGCAGATTGCACATTTTCTGTTAGCACAATAAACCTCATTTCAAGGCAGAAACATTACTGTGTCCAACAGTTATTACATATATCAAACTGAAATAGCTGTTGCAAAAACACCAATTTTTATAAAACATTAAGCTTAAGATTAATAGGGGTGCCCAAACTTTTTCATATAACTGTATATATGTATAATAAATAAATATATATATTTATATACCCATGCACACAATATATGCGTGCCCCCATCATATTGTAAAATTGCACCGTCTGGAGCTCATTGGGCCGCTTTTATTGATTAAAAACATCAATTAACAAAATAAAACGTTGGCTGTCCCCCACCCCTCTTTTTGTACCAGTGAATTGTTAAACAGACAGCTGGGAGGCTTTTTTATTTTAAAATAAAATGATTAACCACATAAATTGTCGGGGAGTGTTTATTTAATTACATGATTTCTGTGTGTGTGTTTTTAATTTTATTACCGGGTTAGTAATGGGGGTGTCTGACAGACACATTTCCATTACTAACCCCTGTGCTTGATGCCAGCTGACATTACACAGCTGTCATTAACCTCAAATACCATTACCCCGATTGCCACCGCACCAGGGCAGTCGGGAACAGCCGAGGCTAAGAGCCAGAGTTGGCACATCTAATGTATGCGACATTTCTGGGGAGGTGGAGGGCTGGTGTTTTCAGTCTGGTAGGGAACCAATATCCATGGTCCCTTCCCAGTCTATTAATATCAGTCCGTAGCTGTATGGTTAGCCTTTGCTGGTTATTAAATATAGGGAGCCCACGTCTTTTTTTTAGGGGGTGGAGGTCCCTCCATTTTAATAACCAGTGAAGGCTATTCATACAGCTGCCACCTGATATTAATAGGCTGGGAAGCTTCATGGATAGTGTCCCCTTACCACAATAATTAGACCAGCCCCCAGCTGTCTGCTTTTCTTCGGCTGGTTGAATAAAACTAAGGGGAGCCCCATTTTTTTATATACACACACACGTATATATATATATATATATATATATATAGATAGATATATATATATATATATAGATATATATAAATATATATATATATATATACACACAGATGTGTATATATACAGTGCCTACAAGTAGTATTCAACCCCCTGCAGATTTAGCTGGTTTGATAAGATGCAAATAAGTTAGAGCCTTCAAACTGCAAACGAGAGTAGGTTTTATGAACAGAAGCATAAATCTTACAAACCAAAAAGTTATGTTGCTCAGTTGAATTTTATTACATTTTAAACATAAAAGTGTGGGTCAATTATTATTCAACCCCTATGTTTAATATTTTGTGGAATAACCCTTGTTTGCAATTACAGCTAATAATCGTCTTTTATAAGACCTGATCAGGCCGGCACAGGTCTGTGGAGTTATCTTGGCCCACTCCTCCATGCAGATCTTCTCCAAGTTATCTAGGTTCTTTGGGTGTCTCATGTGGACTTTATTCTTGAGCTCCTTCCACAAGTTTTCAATTGGGTTAAGGTCAGGAGACTGACTAGGCCACTCCAACACCTTGACTTTTTCCCTCTTGAACCAGGCCTTGGTTTTCTTGGCTGTGTGCTTTGGGTCGTTGTCTTGTTGGAAGATGAAATTACGACCCATCTTAAGATCCTTGATGGAGGAGCGGAGGTTCTTGGCCAAAATCTCCAGGTAGGCCGTGCTATCCATCTTCCCATGGATGCGGACCAGATGGCCAGGCCCCTTGACAGAGAAACAGCCCCACAGCATGATGCTGCCATCACCATGCTTGACTGTAGGGATGGTATTCTTGGGGTCGTATGCAGTGCCATCCAGTCTCCAAACGTCACGTGTCTAGTTGGCACCAAAGATCTCGATCTTGGTCTCATCAGACCATAGAACCTTGAACCAGTCTGTCTCAGAGTCCTCCAAGTGATCATGAGCAAACTGTAGACGAGCCTTGACATGACGCTTTGAAAGTAAAGGTACCTTACGGGCTCGTCTGGAACGGAGACCATTGCGGTGGAGTACGTTACTTATGGTATTGACTGAAACCAATGTCCCCACTGCCATGAGATCTTCCCGGAGCTCCTTCCTTGTTGTCCTTGGGTTAGCCTTGACTCTTTGGACAAGCCTGGCCTCGGCACGGGAGGACACTTTCAAAGGCTGTCCTGGCCGTGGAAGGCTAACAGTAGTTCCATAAGCCTTCCACTTACGGATGATGCTCCCAACAGTGGAGACAGGTAGGCCCAACTCCTTGGAAAGGGTTTTGTACCCCTTGCCAGCCTTGTGACCCTCCACGATCTTGTCTCTGATGGCCTTGGAATGCTCCTTTGTCTTTCCCATGTTGACCATGTCTGAGTGCTGTTCACAAGTTTGGGGAGGGTCTTAAATAGTCAGAAAAGGCTGGCAAAAGAGATCTTTAATCCACACATGTGAAGCTCATTATTCTTGGTGCCTGAACTACTTCTTAATACTTTTGTGGGACCAAACAGAATTCTTGTGGTTTGAGGGGTTGAATAATAAATGACACTCTGAATTAACTTTTAACGTTTTAAAAAAAAAAAAAAAAAAAAATTTGCTGCAGTGCATTTCCCACTTCCAGGCTGATCTACAGTACAAATGTCACAATGCCAAGTTAATTCCGCATGTGTCAACCAGCTAAATCTGCAGGGGGTTGAATACTACTTGTAGGCAATGTATATATACACACACAAACACGTATATACACACATTTCTATATATACACACACGTATATATATTGTGGTGCAGCGGCATTGCTATAGTGATCTAGTATGTCTGTTTATGCTATTTTCTTCCCCCTCAGGA
Source organism: Phyllobates terribilis (assembly GCF_046119375.1). Classification (NCBI taxonomy): domain Eukaryota; kingdom Metazoa; phylum Chordata; class Amphibia; order Anura; family Dendrobatidae; genus Phyllobates; species Phyllobates terribilis. Next base: position 44,893,041 of record NW_027362764.1, on the reverse strand, counting down.
GACTGGTCACATGACTGTGACATAGCTCAGGTCCTGTATGCACAGAATGTCTGTCTGATCACATGACTGTGACATCAGCAAGGTCCTGTCTGTGTGTGTGTGTGTTACAGGATATATAAATCCTGGGTGATTTGTGACAGGTGTGTTCCTGTGTTGGGAGTTCCTATGTTAGGTGTTCCCGTGTGGACACCGTGTGAGAGGCACGAGGCTGTTCCCTGTTTGTGGGGGGAACACCGCTCGTGTGAGGCCTGGTGAGGCCTGGTGGACTCCTGGGAGGTGAAGCCTGGATCCTTGTATGAGAGTGTAAGGGATGCCAGTAAGCCTCGGAGTGCCAGACAAGCATCCTGGAGGGCAGAGCCTGGATCTGAGAGTGTGAGAGATGCCAGTGGCCTTGGACGGGAGGAGGGCTGGAGACCACGCTTTTGGTAAGCCCTAGAGCCACAGTGGTGGCGGAACAAAGCGGACTGAAGCAGCTACAACCCGGGCAAAGGTAAAACACTGCATGATATGGACATTGATATGGACATTGATGTGGACATTGATATAAGTGACTTTGCGGAGGGATGTAACTGAGAGCCAAGAGGGCCCGTCTGCTAGTTGCAGGGCTCCTGGATATTATATGTGTAATATGCCGGTGAGCCACTAAGATGGACTGAGTGATCAGCTGTTTATGGAGTTAATAAACTGCTGAGTTGAGAAATACCGAAAAATATGGCTGGTGTGTTTTAAATTGATGCAGCGAAGCGAGTATCCCCCAGGATAATGACAAGCGCTGCCTTACAATATATATACACACACGTATATATATATATATATATATACACGCACACACGTGTATATATACACAAACACACACACCTATATACAGTGGGTACAGAAAGTATTCAGACCCCTTTAAATTTTTAACTCTTTATTTCATTGCTGCCATTTGGTAAATTCTAAAAAGTTCATTTTTTTCTCATTAAAGTACACTCTGCACCCCATCTTGACTGAAAAAAACAGAAATGTAGAAATTTTTGCAAATTTATTAAAAAAGAAAAACTGAAATATCACATGGTCATAAGTATTCAGACCCTTTGCTCAGACACTTATATTTAAGTCACATGCTGTCTATTTCCTTGTGATCCTCCTTGAGATGGTTCTACTCCTTCATTGGAGTCCAGCTGTGTTTAATTAAACTGATAGGACTTGATTTGGAAAGGCACGCACCTGTCTATATAAGACCCCACAGCTCACAGTGCATGTCAGACCAAATGAGAATCATGAGCAAAAAGGAACTGCCCAAGGAGCTCAGAGCTGGCAACAGGAGCGCATGATGTCACTACCATGGTTACCTCAGTCATGTGCCCGTCGACGTCAGCTGCTGGCCTCTGATTGGCCTGCAGCATGTATTGCCTCTCACGGACCCGATGGGTCTCTGCGCTGCAATATATTTCAGCTAAATGTGCGTCTGAGGACAACATCCAGTTGCAGTTAGCGTTGGCATCGACGGACCGCACACACACATAAGCTCGGTCGATGTTGTGACCTCTGCGACTGCGGTCATTATGCCCCTGGCTACATGATATATAGCTGCAGAAACCAAGTGTTCCTCTATAAAGCGTAAAATGTTAGCTGAAGTATCTCTGGCCTGGGCATGGTTGGCACTATTTCAATAGTGGTTGGTGCCTTCTAAACTTGACCCCTTCCTTCAAGGGATATTATATTGTACCCAAAGCATAGCCCAATACACAGCCATATTGTGGTGCTCCTAAAAGCCCTAATTTATCTCCATATGCTAAATTGGGGTATGTTCGATGCTGTATGGCATAACAGAACATACAACTGCATAGTATACAGCTACTAGAGCTAGAGATGTATTAATCTTTTAAAATTCAAATTCGCTAGCTTTCACAAATTTTTCCAAAAAGTTTTATTTTCCGTAAATTGCAAATACTGCAAAGCCTCCAATTGCCCTGAAAACATGTGTAACACTCTGAGGTCACCTAGGACTGTATCCAACATTTTTCAAACTGTTTAACACATGCACAGCTTTATTAATGTCAAAGTGACCTCCGCATATTTGTTTTGCTTTACAAGACCCTCTGAAGTGCAGGTAGGAGAGAAAAAGCCGTCATCCATCATGTGTCCAAAAAACTCTCCTGCATCTATGTTTTACAGTGGGTACGGAAAGTATTCAGACCCCTTTAAGTTTTTTACTCTTTGTTTCATTGCAGTCATTTGGTAAATTCTAAAAAGTTAATTTTTTTATCTCATTAAAGTACACTCTGCACCCCATCTTGACTGATAAAAACCAGAAGTGTAAAAAATTTTGCCACAGATCCCAGAGGGGTGCATGGATGGAATTCTCCCCAGTGGCCTCAATACATACAGACACCTCCACCCAAGTCCACTAGATGGAGCCCTGTCAGGTATATAAATACTGGGGGGTGGAGTTCAGGAAGTCAGACAGTGGGAAGCAGACAGTGTGACATCATGCTGCAGCTCCAGACAAGCTGAAGTCTGTGTGGCTGAAGGCCAGGCTAGGCCCAAGCTGCAGGCTAGTCTGGCCAGTGAGAGCCTGGAGCGGGCTAGAAGGCAAGTGAGAGTTACTGTCAGGCACAGACAGGGACAGAACTCAGAGAGTCTGCTCAGGGAGTCTGCATGAGAGAGTCTGCAGACTGAGGAGAAGAAGGAGAAACGCATAGGGTGCAGAGGAGCATAACAGGCTTACCCTGAACCATATACCGGATACCGGGTCCGCGTCTACAGGGATCTTTATGACCAGTAGGAACAACCGGAATCCCTGGAGAACTACAAGTCCCAGGTTAACCAACTGCTGACCACAGCAACAGGGTTCGGTACCACTAAGGCTCCAGCGACCAGGAATAGTGGGAACCAGGAGAAAATCCTACCGCCAGGTCAGTAGGTACAAGAAGGAAGCAGTAAGCAAGCCAGACCTAGCTCCAGGCAGGCCCGAAGCTTAGAGAGTAAAAGACACAGATCAGGAGGTCTTACACCCTCACTGGGGAGAGTCTGGAAATGTACCCTTCGCCCTGAATGCCCTGGACCGTACCTGCATCACCACCAGTACAGGTATTGAAGTTTGCCCTTGAGTGTGTGCCTGTACTTCCTCTGGGACCGTCCTGCTGTCTCTCTCCTGCTTCCACCATCTTTCTACACCTCTACACTGCCCTGAGGCCTGCTCCACCTGTGGGGAGCCGTCCCATCATAGCTGCCCCTAACATCAGCCTCAGTGGACTGCCGCAGCTCTGGTTACCTCTTACCAGAATCCACAGGTGGCGTCACGACAAAATCCCCTAAACATATTCCCCTTTCTTTTAGTGACCGCCCTGGGCCACGGACCGGGCCAGCCACCGTGATATCCCCAGCAAGTAGCCAGAGGCCCGGCTGCCGAATACCCCATGGCCCTGGGGGTGCGTCATAACCCTCCCCCCCCCCGAAGACCCCCTAACCCCTCCCTTATCCATCATTTGTCACGAGACCAGAGATGACACTCCACGCAGCTGTCTGTGTGCAAATCTCAGCACACAGGAAAAGCGGCTAATTAGCCAGATGCTGGCACAAAGAGAAGGCTACATGACCCACTTAACATAAGAATGAATTTCCTCTTAACACAGACCTGAGATAGATTGACACCTTCCAGCATAGGAGCAGAGATGAAAGGAAGGAGGAAATGGCTCATTTAGTCCCCATGAAAGTTTAATAATTCCCCAGATTCAACCTGCAGGATTTTCGGCACCGATACGAAATATGGAATATTGTAAGTTCCGTACTTCAGATAATAACGGGACTTATATTTTTAATAGCAGGGTCAGCCAAGGAGCGATATGCTCATTTTTTCGCAACCATGAACCCCTCTGTGGAGCTGTAGCGCAAAAGCACCAGAATAGCAAACTGCAAAAGCGCGATGTGTGGTCTCTAAATGAAGGTTTAATCATAATAGAAAATTTTGTATCACTTTAGGGTTTCTGGGATCGCGCGATAAGTTATCCCAGAAGTTAGAGCTTTTTAGCAAATGGTGGAGCCCAGCCCCCGTGACATCAGCACAGGGGGGTGTGGGCAGTTCTCTCCCTTCAGCATCAAATAGTTTGCTGAGGTTGGAGATTCATTCATTGCCAGAGGGGTAGAAGGACAATAAGCAACGGATCATGTTCGATAACAGTCTAATCAAATCGGGGAGCCCCTCCTCCACCTATATTGAATTGTCTCAGTGATCGTATAGTAAGTTTCTTCCTTAATCCTTATTATTTTGTGTAACTGCTTATGTATTTTAATGTCTCCTTTGTAAAATCCTTGTATATATTTTTCCTAAACACTGCCTCCCTTTTGGATTAAATATAAAATTTAATAGTTCTGTTTCTTTTGTCCTGTAATAGTTCCCTCCCCTGAAGCCATGTATGCTACCAGAACGCAGGCGTCCACCCAGGCCTGTATTATATTTCATATTTGTACGGTGGTGGCAGCGAATAATAATATTACTGTAGCATCGGCGTCTCTGCCCCCTGACAGGCAGAGACGCCGTCCCTCTTACTCCGGGCCCGGCGTCCTCCGGCCCTCCTGCTGCTGCTGCCGGCGCGCACAGCTTCCCGAGCACTGTGCTTAGGGCGCGCGCTCCCTCCCTCTTAAAGGGACCACGCGCTGTCCTAAGGAGTCCCCGGTCAATGGCCGGAGGACCTCTCGTATAAAAGGCACCTCCTCCAAAATGGAGGTGCCCGTGCAAGGTTGTAGCTCTGCTTCAGCCCTCAGGTCCCGCTGCTAGCCTGACTACTAGTCGAGTCCGCCAGCCTGACTACCAGTCCAGTCCGCCAGCCTGACTACCAGTCCAGTCCGCCTGCCTGACTACCAGTCCAGTCCGCCAGTTGGACTACCAGTCCAGCCCACCAGCCTGACTACCAGTCCAGTCTGCCAGCCTGACTACCAATCCAGTCCACCAGCCTGTCTACCTGTGTCCGCCTGCCAAGTACACTCTCCAGCCCGACAGTCTGCCTACGGTCCTAACCCGCCAGTCTGTTTAAGGCCCAGGCTTTCCTGCCTACCCAGAGAACGTACCAGTTACAAGTCGTGCCTACCAGCCTGCCTACCTGGAGACTCCTGCCAGCTACCCGTTGTGTCTGCTAGTCCGTCTTGCCGGATCAGCCGTCAGCCTGCCTGCCATGCTCATCTGCTATACCGGTCAGTCCCTGCCTTCTGACCCGTGGGAGTCACCTGCTCTCATACAAGGACTGGTCCAGAGTAGCACCTGGTCCCTCTGCTCGGTCCTTCCTTGGTTCACAGAGTCGATTGAGCCACCGTGCGACCTTGGTCAGTCCAAGTTAATATCTAGTTACGCCCCTCTGGTCCCTCCTTGCACCGCAGCACAGAGGTTCCACCACCTGGATCCGTAACTGTTTGCACGGGCCATAGAACCTGGTGGCCCCCAGGCTCCTTTGCTTGCTGATCTGTACCAGGAGGTTTCTCCCAACAGGAAACCATCCTGACCTACCTGCGGTCTGTCAACTCTCACCTGGACACGCTGTCCGTCCCACCAGTGTCCGCCTCAAGCCGAGCGACACCCGCTCCGGCGGCGCCTCTGCCTACCAGTGCCATGGTATCCAGCTCAGGACCCCGGCTTTCTGCGTGTAAGCTGCTGGATGTCTCTCTGGATTTCTCCTCTGCTTATCATCCTCAGTCAAATGTCCAAGTGGAACGTATCAACCAGATCCTTACCAGCTTCCTCCGGCACTTCGTCATCGCTCACCCCACTGATTGGGTAGAGCTCCTACCATGAGCCGAGTTCTCCTATAATAACCATGAGAGCGAATCTTCTTCCAAGTTCCCGTTCTTTGCGGTCTACGGTCAACACCCCCGGATTCCGTTTCCCGTCTCCGCTTCAGTGGACAATCCTGCCGCGGAGTCTCTGGTCAGCGAGTTTTCCACCATTTGTGAGGACACTAGATCCGCAGTTCTTCAATCCTCCGAGCGGATGAAGAGACATGCTGATTAGAGACATCTGGATCCGTCTCAATTCCGTCCGGGAGACAAGGTTTGGCTCTCTTCCAAACATGTTTGTCTCAAAATACCCTCCTATAAGTTACAGTAGGTCCACGGTTCATCGGTCCATTTGAAGTCCTCAAGCAAATCAATCCAGTGGCCTACAAGTTAAAACTCCCGGCCACCTTACGGATTCCCAACTCCTTCCACGTATCTCTCCTCAAATCAGTTGTTCTTAATTCTTTTTCCGATGATCCAGGAGCCTCCCCAGCTCCGGTCTCCGCTGAGGACGTCTATGAGGTAGAGAACATTCTGGCCACCAAGAGGGTAAGAGTAAAAACCTTTTTTTGGGTGGATTGGAAGGGGTTTGGCCCAGAGGAGAGAACTTGGGAACCCAGGGAGAACATCCACGCCCCGCTTCTTCTTAAAAGAAAAATTTTGGACCTAAAGAAGAGGGGGCGTAAGGGGGGGGGTACTGTAGCATCGGCGTCTCTGCCCCCTGACAAGCAGAGACGCCGTCCCTCTTATCACTGCGCTCCGTGCCCGGCATCCTCCGGCCCTCCTGCTGCTGCTGCCGGCGCACGCAGCTTCCCGAGCACTGTGCTTAGGGCGCGCGCTCTCCCTCCCTCTTCCTCTTAAAGGGGCCGCGCGCCGTCCTAAGGAGTCCCAGCCAATGGCCGGAGGACCTCTCGAATAAAAGGCACCTCCTCCAAAATGGAGGTGCCCGTGCAAGGTTGTAGCTCTGTGTTCTAAACTCTGCTTCAGCCCTCAGGTCCCGCTGCTAGCCTGACTACCAGTCCAGTCCGCCAGCCTGACTACCAATCCAGTCCGCCAGCCTGACTACCAGTCCAGTCCGCCAGCCTGACTACCAGTCCAGTCCACCAGCCTGACTACCAGTCCAGTCCACCAGCCTGACTACCAGTCCAGTCCACCAGCCTGACTACCAGTCCAGTACGCCAGCCTGAATACCAATCCAGTCCGCCAGCCTTACTACCAGTCCAACCCGCCAGCCTGACTATCAGTCCAGTCCGCCAGCCTTACTACCAGTCCAGTCCGCCTGCCTGACTACCAATCCAGTCCGCCAGCCTGACTACCTTTACAGTCGGCCAGCCTGACTACCAGTCCAGCCAACCAGCCTGACTACCAGTCCAGTCCGCCAGCCTGACTACCAGTCCAGTCCGCCAGCCTGTCTACCTGTGTCCACCTGCCAAGTACACTCTCCAGCCCGTCGGTCTGCCTATGGTCCTAACTCGCAAGTCTGTCTATGGGCCAGGTTTGCCTGCCTACCCGGAGAACGTACCAGTTACCTGCCATGCCTACCAGCCAGCCTACCTGGAGGCTCTTGCCAGCTGCCCGTGGTGTCTGCTAGTCCGTCTTCCCGGATCACCCATCAGCCTGCCTGCTGTGTTCATCTGCTATACTGGTCAGTCCTTGCCTTTTGATCCGTGGGAGTCACCTGCTCTCATACAAGGACTGGTCCAGAGTAGCACCTGGTCCCTCTGCTCGGTCCTTCCCTGGTTCACGGAGTCGATTGAGCCGCCGTGCGACTTTATTCAGTCCGAGTTGACACCTAGTTACGCCCCTCTGGTCCCTCCTTGCACCGCAGCACAGAGATTCCACCACCCGGATCCATAACAATTACTTGAGCTATCATGAAGCTGACAGTGACCGTACAGAGGGCGTAAACATGCATTCCATGTGTTGGAATCCAGAGGTGTGACGCCATACGCTCACTGGTCGCATGCCGATACCTAAGAAGTGAGTAGTCTGGATCGTGTGCTTGCAATTCCAGACGAAATATGTGACACAGTGACGGCATGGTGATATATTGCGTGATCTCTCCGGTGTCGTCGCTTTTATGATCTGCAACATAAACTAAGGAAAGATAGGAGAAGGTTGTCCCTACAGTTAGACTAAGCTGAATCCCTACGATGTAGCGGCCTGCCTGTTCCTAGCAAACAGATCCGCCTTAGTCCTCGGCTAGTCTGAGCGAAGACCTATAGCATAAAGGGAGGGGTCCCTAAAAGAACTAAGGGCTGGGACAAAAAATGGGACACCTCCTAAATAGAAAAGTAGTTGCAGAATACAAAAAGACAAACTGGCAAAAGGTACTAGAGGTCCCAGAAGGACCAAGCGAACTGAAAGAGAAAGGCACAAAAACATCTGGCTAGAGAAACAGTCAAACACTGAAGTCCAGCACAGCCAAAAGGGCGGAGCTTGAATATAAAGGCAGATGGTCACGTGACCACAAAACACAAGATGGAGAAAACAAACAGGAGGGTTCTAACAGTACCCCCTCTTTTATGAGGATCCTCCGGATCCTCCAGGCCCAGGCCTATCTGGAAACCTCTTGAGGAAAGCTTTAACAAGCCTAGGAGCAGAGACATCATCCGTCCTTACTCAGGAGTTGTCTTCGGGACCGAAACCCTTCTTGGAGATGAGATACTCTAATCTCCCTCTATGCCATCTAGAATTCAAGATACGAGAAATTTCATATTCGCCATTTTCCACCACAGGAGAACTGTGACAGTGGCATCCCTATCAGATACATCAGCCTTTTTCAACAAGGAAACATGAAACACAGGATTAATCTTCCAGGAAGTAGGGACATCCAACCTAACCTCAGACTGGTTAACAACCTGAAGCACTTTAAATGGACCCACAAACTTAGGACCCAGTTTTTTAGAGGGAATCCTCAACCGCAGGTTCTTTGAGGACAATCAAACCATATCACCCACAGTAAACAAAACCTCCTTAAGTTTCCTGTCAAAATACTTCTTGGACTTCTTGTTAGCTTCTTGAAGGTTGAAATGTACATTAGTCCAAACTCTCTCCAAATCACCGGAAAATTCTCCTCCTCCTGCACCGCCGACCCCAGTTTGGAGAACGAACCAAAAGACGGATGTCTCCCAGTACAACAAAAAAAGGAGAACACCCGGCAGAGGAGGATGTATGATTGTTAAGAGCAAATTCTGCGAGAGGCAGAAACTCAGACCACACCTCTTGATTGTCCACCACAAAATAACGCAAAAACTGTTCAACATCCTGGTTCTTTCTTTCAGTCTGTCCATTAGACTCAAGATGATAACCAGACGAAAATGACAAATGGACTCCAAACCTGTCACAAAAAGCACGCCAAAAGCGAGCCACAAACTGAGGTCCTCTATCAGAAACAATATCCGTGGGAACACCATGGAGCTTGACAATCTCCTTAACAAACGCCTTAGCGAGTGCCTTGGCGCAGGGCAACTTAATGAATGGAACCAAATGACGCATCATACTAAAACGGGCCATGACCACCCAGATGACAGTAAAACCCTCGGACACAGGAAGATCAGTAATCAAATCCATTGTCCAAGGCGCACTAGGAACCTCCAGAGGGCAAAGCAACACCGCAGCTGGAGTATGTGAAGCCTTTGACCTAGCACACACAGTACATTGACGCACCCACTTGAAAACTTCCTTCTGCCATCCAGGCCACCAAAAACTGCGACTGATAAGTCTCTTAGTCTCAGAAATTCCTGGATGACCTGCCAACCGAGACTTATGACACTCCACAAACAAATCTCTCCTAAAGGTTCTAGGCACGAACAACCCTCCCATGGGGAGTGTTAGATGGAGCATCATCTTGAGCTTTCAGAATCCCATTCTCCAACACGGAGTCCAATGCCGCCACCACAACTCCTTTCTGTAAAATGCTCTCCTCCTTTTCGGCACCGACCGTAGGAAAGAAGCTGCGAGATAAAGTATCGGCTTTAACATTCTTAGTACCAGGGATATAGGTAACAGAAAAATGAAACCGAGAAAAAAAAAGTGCCCACCTAGCTTGACGGGCATTCAAGCGCTTGGCAGCATCCATATAGATCAAATTCTTATGATCTGTGAAAACCTGAATAGGAAATCTAGTGCCTTCCAAAAAATGACGCCAATGTTCAAACGCAAGTTTAATAGCCAGCAAATCTGGATTTCCAACATCATAATTCAGTTCGGTTTCCGAAAAATTTTTCGAAAAGAAGGCACAAGGATGTACTCCACCCTTGTTCTCCTGAGACAAAACTGCTCCGACCCCCACCGATGAAGCATCAACCTCGACCAAAAAAGGCTTGGTCTCATCAGGCTGCATAAGGATAGGGGCAGAACTGAACCTCTCTTTGAGATACTCAAACGCTTCAATGGCCTCAGTAGTCCACTGGGCCGTATTCGCACATTTCCTGGTAAGATCAGTTAGAGGTTTAACAATTACAGAAAATTCTTAATGAATTTCCTGTAATAATTGGCAAAACCCAAAAATCTCTGTATAGATTTCAAACCACTAGGCCTAGGCCGTTCCTGCACAGCCTGAACCTTCACAGGGTCCATCTCAAAGCCCTCGCTGGAGACAATGTAGCCCAAAAACCTAATTTTCTGCACAGTGAACTCACATTTCTCCAGCTTAGCAAAGAGTGAATTATCACTCAATAACTGCAAAACTTCACGTACACTCTGCCAATGGGACTCTAGATCTGGTGAATAAATCAAAATGTCATCCAAATACACAACCACATTCATACCAATCAGAGGTCTCAGGATGTCATTAATAAGGTTCTGAAAAAATGCAGGTGCATTGGTAAGACCAAAAGGCATCACCAGATTCTCAAAATGACCTACCGGATTGTTAAAAGCAGTTTTCCATTCATCACCCTCCTTCACTCGTAACAAATTTTATGCCCCCGAAGATCAATCTTAGAGAACCACTTGGCCCCCACTAACTGGTTAAACAAGTCAGGAATTAACGGCAATGGGTAGGAATTGCGTACGGTAATCTTATTAATTTCACGAAAATCCAGACATGGACGTAAACCCCCGTCCTTTTTTTAACAAAGAAAAATCCAACTGCCACAGGTGACTAATGTGACCAGCAGCCAGGCTAGTCTGTATGTATTCCTCCAAGGCCTTTCTTTCAGGGATAGTCAGATTAAACAAGCGACTCTTGGGAAGAGTAGCTCCCGGAACAAACTCAATGGCGCAATCATAATCCCTATGAGGAGGTAAAACTTGCGACTCCTCCTCCGAAAAAGCCCTCCAAAAATCTTGAATAGGTACAGGTAATTCCCCTTTTTCCACAGCAGCAATGCGACCATTACAACATTTATCATAGCACTTCGGACTCCAAGACTTAATCACATTAGTAGACCAGTCCAGTAAAGGATTGTGCAGTTTTAACCAAGGCAATCCTCTTTCCTGAGAGCGGAGTGACATCACCCCAACCTCCATCGGTTCTCCGCCGTCTGAGCAGATTTTCTGGAGACTAGGAACTGACATTACAGGAATCTTTACCTCATTCAGCTTGAACTTCAGCCTCCTGTCCACACGAACAGCTAATGGCATGGCATCCTGCAAAGTCTCAGGTGCAGGGAATGCAATTAGCAGATCCTTAACCCTTTCACTCAGACCAGCGAGAAATAAACATTTCAGCTCAGGATCATTCCATTTAACCCTAGAACGCATGACCATAAAAATCTACTTTTTCACATACCTGGGGCCTTTTACGCCCGTGTGCAAATAACATGGAATAACTAAAAATAAAATGACGAACAACTATATTCCTGAGGAATACCTAGAGTTTCAAAATTCTAACTAAAGTAATCTTGCAGAAAATAGAAAACAATTAACAGGGTGGGCCTGCGAGGCCCCAGGTATGCGTTCTAGGGTTAACTTCTGAGGCCCATCTTCTGAAGTGTGTGCAATAATTTTCAACATCACCTGACCCCTGATTCAAACACCTGAGTTCTGCCTCAGCAGATGAGAATCGATCAGGATCATCATATAATAGCCCCATAGCAGAAAAAAATTGTTCAACAGACCTTAAACATGGATCATTAGGTTGGAGAGAAAAGGCCCACACCTGTGGTTCATTGCGCAAAAGTGACATAATAAAACCAATGCGCTGTGATTCATTCCCAGAGGACCTTGGTCTCAAACAAAAATATAACAAACAAGCATTTTTAAAGGAAAAAAAATCTTGCTGTTTACCATAAAAAACATCAGGCAGTCCTACCTTGGGTTCGACAAAGTGCGCTCCAGAACAGCTACTCACGTGTTGCTGAAGCTCGGCCACCTCCAGAGACAATCCCTGCAGGCATTGAGCCAAATCCTGGACGAAAACCATACTAATCCCCGAATTTCTTTCCTTTTAGATTTTTGGGTTGGACTTAGTGTTATGATCTGCAACATAAACTAAGGAAAGATAGGGAAGGCTGTCCCTACAGTTAGACTAAGCTGAATCCCTACGATGTAGCGGACTGCCTGGTCCTAGTGAACAAACCCGCCTTAGTCCTCGGCTAGTCTGAACGAAGACCTATAACATAAAGGGAGGGGTTCCTAAAAGAACTAAGGACTGGGACAAAAAATGGGACATCTCCTACACAGAAAAGTAGCTGCAGAACACAAAAAGACAAACTGATAAAAGGTACTAGAGGTCCCAGAAGGACCAAGCGAACTGTCAGAGAAAGGCACAGAAGCACCTGGCTAGAAAAACAGTCAAACACTGAAGTCCAGCACAGCCGAAAGGGCGGAGCTGGAATATAAAGGCAGATGGTCACGTGGCCGCAAAACACAAGATGGAAAAAACAAACAGGAGGGTTCTAACAGTCGCTGTGAAATAAGAGACAAATTGGTGGCAAGCGGTGGGATATTACAGTATTATAGAACATCAGTGGCTGGATTGAGCAATCATTCCTGTCACTGAAAACTTGCTCGGTTCTTGCGAGAATTCTGTAAAGAGTTTTAAGAAATCAGACTCGGTGTTTTAATATTTTTTATCTGGGACATTACTGTACATATAGCATTTGCATCCCCTCCCCTTCTCTTGTTTTCCTGTCCTATCTTTTATTTGGCAATGATGGCTACACGTGGAGAACCATGGTATCACCAGCAGTCAGAGGACACTATCACTGCTCTCTGTGAGCTGGGACTGATTGACCCCACAGGCAAAACCAAGGCCCAAATGATTGCTGAACTGTTGCAAGGTGCTGCAGAGCCCGTCCGACAGCAGAGCCCTGATGATGCGATGGCCAGCCAACGCCCAGATGATGCTGGTGCAGGGGTCCCACCTGTGATTGCCAGCCATACCCGCGGCCAGGGTAGTGTGGACCCCCACCTGCAGATGGCCTTGGAGCACCTCGCCAGAGACGACCATGATGGATGACTGCAGCTGATCCTAAAGTTCCAGGAGTGAGCAGAGCGCCAGGCTGCTGAGCGAAAGTGGCAAGATGAGCAGCGGTACCAACTGGAGATGGCCCGAATCCAGGTGCCGAGATCCACCCCATCGAACAGTGAGTCCAGCAGTGCCAACTGTTTTAAACCCCGTCCTGAGCATTTCCCTGTAATGGAAAAAGATGGAGACTTGGACATTTTTTTGTGAGGCTTTGAAAAGGCCTGCAGGCAGTATCAGCTGCCCATGGACCAATGGGCGAGGTACTTAACTCCAGGGCTCAGAGGAAAAGCTCTGAAGGTGATTGCGTCTTTCCCTCGAGAACAAGATGGAGACTAGCAAGCAGGCTCTGATAAAAAAGTACCAGCTGACTGTGGAGGTTTACCGGAAAAATTTCAGAGCCCTCCAAGGTGGACCACATGATAGCTACAGTGATGTGGTGGATGGGCTCAGAACTTACTTTGAGCAATGGATCTGAGGACTGCCAGTCACCACGTTCGAGGACCTGAAGGATCTGATGGTTAAGGACCAATTTCTTCATCTTTGTCCTGTGGAGGTGAGACAATTTGTCCTGGACCGGGAGCCGAAGGAAGATGCCAAAGCAGCCCAAATCGCAGATGCCTATGAGGCCCACCGCACACCAGAGGTGCGGAAATCAGCCGCCGCCAGCTGGAAACGGTGGTGAGCCTACAACCTCCCCCAGTGTTCCAGTCAGCCGGACCACAGTGGTTTTTGCCCCATCTGCCAGCACCTGGCCTACATTTGATTCCCGTAAGTGCTATACTTGTGACCAAACGGGTCACATCAGCCTTGTCTGCCCGGAGAGGCAGAAGATGGTCCTCACACCTGAGGCCTCAGGGCCTACTGCAGCGATTCTTTTTGTGGGTGGGGCGGTTGGCCGGGCCCGGGAGAACTTACAGCCGATTACTGTGGGCAACACTGTTACTGTTGGCCTTAAGGACACTGGCGCAGAGCGTACCATCATCCATCCTGAGTTCATGTTACCAGAGGAACTCATTCCTAGGAAGACCCTGACTGTCACCGGGTTTGGGGGTGTTCGCTATCCCATACCGATGGCCCGAGTTTTCCTGGACTGGGGTGCTGGGAGGGGGCTAAGGGAAGTGGGGGTGTCGGAGAACCTCCCCACTAATGTGCTATTGGGGACTGATCTGGGACAGTTGGTTGCCCGATACATCCCTGACAACCCTCCCAGGTCTGATATGTCATATAATGCCGCTGTCAAAAATGTCAATGTGAGGTATAATAAAAGTGTGTGTTGTGGTAACTGGGAACTCAGCCACCTCACCCCCCGGGGTGATGCTGCTGAGGATCCCCTAAAGCGAGCCAGCATAAGTGCTTTGGCAAGGGGAGCAGCCACGGGCAATAGGAAGAATGTCGTCACGTGCAGGTGACCAGTGTAACGCCGGAGAGTGACATGGTCAATGGTAGCTGCCCCATGACTAGCACGGCTCCAGATGTGATGATGAAGAATGGGGAGAAACACGGGGATCATAGGGAAAGTGGTTCCGTGCCACTGACTAGTGTCACAACAAACTGTGACATGGCCGGTCATATCTCCCCCCTAGTGAGCACGGCTTACAAGGTAAAAACGATGCCAGGAATGGTAGGCCTCACAACCAGGCATGGTAAGAGGAAGGTACCCATAGCCTGTCATAAGTGTGAGGAAAATGTATCCTGAACCGATTAGGGTGATCAGAAAGCTGGATCCCCATTCGGTCAGAGTGGTGGGTGAGTTGGGTCCACGGCTTGTCGGATCAGTAGGAAGGGTGGGTCAGGAGGTGGTCTTAAGGGGCGATAAGTAAATCAACCCCTACGCCACCTGAAGGAGGGGGGGATATCAGGGAGATATTAAGAAAATATTAACCCTTTCTCCCCCCTTGAAGCCACCCTCACCCCTCCCTTATGCATCATTTGTCACAAGACCAGAGCTGACACTCCATGCAGCTGTCTGTGTGCAAGTCTCAGCACACAGGAAAAGAGGCTAATTAGCCAGATGCTGGCACAAAGAGAAAGCTACACGACCCACTTAGCATACAAATGAATTTCCTCTTAACACAGACCTGGGTTAGATTGAAACCTTCCAGCATAGGAGCAGAGATGAAAGGAAGGAGGAAATGGCTCGTTTAGTCTCCATGAGAGTTTAACAATTCCCCAGCTGCAGACTGCAGAATTTTCGGCACCGATACAAAATATGGAATATTGTAAGTTCCGTACGTCCGATAATAACGGGACCTATATTTTTAGTGACAGGGTCAGCCAAGGAGCGATATGCTCATTTTTTCGTAACCATAAACCCCTCCGTGAAGCTGTAGCGCTAAAGCACCAGAATAGCAGACTGCAACAGCACGATGTGTGGTCTCTAAATGAAGGTAAAATCATAATAGAAATTTTGGTATCACTTTAGGGCTTCTGGGATCAACACACGATAAGTTATCCCAGAAGTTAGAGCTTTTTAATAAAGACATGAAGGGCGGAGCCCAGCCCCTGTGATGTCAGCACAGGGTTGTGTGGTCAAGACTCTCCCTTCAGCAGGGGAGATTCATTCATTGCCAGAAGGGTATAAGGACTATAAGCAACGGATACTGTTCGATAACAGTCTAATCATATTGGGGAGCCCCTCCTCCACCTATATTGAATCGTCTCAATGATCGTATAGTAAGTTTCTTCCTTAATCCTTATTATTTTGTGTAGCTGCTTATGTATTTTAAGGTCTCTTTTGTAAAATCCTTGTATATATTTTTCCTAAATACTGCCTCCCTTTTGGATTAAATATAAAATTTATTAGTTATGTTTCTTTTGTCTTGTAATCGTTCCCTCCCCTAAAGCCATATACGCTATGCAGGCGTCTAACCAGGCCTGTATTATATTTCATTTCTGGACGGTGGTGGCAGCGAATAATAATAATATTAATTGGGCTATCATGAAGCTAACAGTGACCGTACGGAGGGCGTAAACACGTATTCCATGCATTGGAATCCAGAGGTGTGACGCCATAGGCTCACTGGTCCCTTGCTTATACCTAAGAAGTGAGTGGTCTGGATCGTGTGTTTGCGATTCCGGACGAAATCCGTGACACTGTGACGGCACAATGAGCTATTGCATGAACTCCCCGGTGTCGTCGCTTTGGAATACTTGACAGAGAGCTATAATTTTTGCTATATTTCTGCCAACAATATCATATCAGGGCTTGTTTTTGCAGAACGAATTGATGTTTTTAGTGATAGCATTTTCAGGCACATAACATTTTTTTGATCACTTTCTATTCTGATTTTTGGGAGGCAAAATGAACAAAAAAATCAGCAATTCAGGAATTCTTTTTTGTTTTTTTTATGCTGTTCACCATATGGTTAAAGTGATAAGGCAGCTTTATTCTTCGGGCCAGTACTATTACAGCGATACCACATTTATATAATTTTTTATGTTTTGCTGTTTTTAGACAATAAAAACTATTTTATAGAAAAAATTATTGTTTTTGCATCACTGTATTGTGAGAGCTATACATTTATTTTTCAGCTGATGGAGCTGTATTGCAGCTCATTTTTTGTGGGACAAGATGACATTTTCAGCTATACCATTTTGTATTTTCATTCGACTTTTTGATCGCGTTTTATTCCACTTTTTGTTTGGCAGTATGATAAAAAAAGTATAGTTTTTTGCAGCGTTTTTAATTCTTTTTACAATGTTCACTGAAGGGGTTAACTAGTGTGACAAAATATCAAATAGGAGTACTTTTTTTACTTTATTTTGTATTTTTTGGATATTTTTTTTACTTTGTTACTTAGTCCCTCTATTGGACTATGCACTAGCATTGCAATGCATTACACCTATCAGTGTTACACTGACAGAAGCCTCTTAGACTATGTTCTGAGCAGGGTCTAACAGGCTTGCCGTAACTGGCTGACCCCAAGGTTGTCATGATGACTTCGGGTTGCCATGACAATTGGATGGCACCGATCAGACTGGAGAGGGAGCCCTCTTCTTCTCCCATCCTCCTAAATGCTGTGTTCAACATTGATTTATGGGGTAAAACAGCTGGGTTACATGCAGGCACCACTCTTGGCAGTGACAGCGAGGTCTCGGCTGTCACATAAGCTGGGCTACCGGCAGCGATCACCATGAGAGGTCGGGAACCCCTATCTGACCATGACATATAGGTATGCAAAAAGTCGTGAAGTGGTTAAATAAAACAGGTTGCCCACTCACACCTGATTGACATCCCATTGATTGAAAACATCAGACTCTAACTTTTACTTTCAAAATATCTTCTAATTCTAAAGGTTCACATACTTTTGCAACTGACAAACATGATATTGAATCATTTTCCTCAATAAAAAATGACAACGTTTAGTCTGTTTTACTCTTTTATAATTGGTTCATATTGATCTAGTTCTCTCTATCTACTTTTAGGACTTGTGTGAAAATCTGATGTGGTTTTAGGTTTAATTTATGCAGAAACATGGAGAATTCTGAAGGGTTAAAAAAATGGCATGCACCACTGTAGTTAATGGCCTGCATAGTGCAATATACATGTATCACCTGCAGTGAGACCTATGTGTACAAAGACTGGAGCTGCTGGAATTACACAGACATTCACAGCAGCAGGCATTAATGAATCTCTTGCTCCACTGCCCTGGACTACAACACTCAGCAGACATTGCTCCTCGCTGCATCATAGGGGAGGAGGAACACCAGAGGAAGAGACTGATTGGCTGAGCAGGTTGGAGAAGAAGAGAGGAGCTAGCGGCAGTGGGAGGAAAGGATGCAATCCTCCATTACAGACATGTGAGAGTCTGATCCTGCAGAGCAGGGGACAGAAGCACAGAGTGAGTGCTAATCGTCCGGCCACTCAGTGTGTGAGGGGAGAAGATGATCCTGCAGCCAAATCACCTCTGCAGACTAGCCAGGTTACAGGAGATGTCCATCTCCACCTGGCATAACTAAGGGAACAAGTCCACAATCCATCCATTGTTGTCAAGTCATCCGGACCCTGCAGCCCCAAGCTGGATCCCTGTGTGACCCCAAACCTGCTACATCCAGGAGTGAGTAGCTATAATGGGACTTGTGGTTCTACCATTGAGGAGTTACTAACAGAGCTGTTGCTGAGCTACTGCTGGAGTTAATAACAGAACTGTTGCTGAGGGGATTGTGTTTCCGTTGTGATATTAAAGTGCACAAATGGCTTTTATAAGCGCGCCAACAACCGCGGCAACTGGGCCCTTTCGTTGGACTGTGTTACTGGCATTGCTGCAGCCATTATAAAGTGTTATTAGTTAAGAGTGTGTCTGCTGTCACTTAAAGGGGAAGTGTCATCATTAACATTCAGACCTATTACCAAGTACATTTTGAAGCTGTATCATAAATTGTGTGATATTGCATGTTTCGCTGTTCCTTATTATACCGTCTGAATTTAACACCATTTATTCCTTTGTAAATAAACTTGTTGATTGTTTCAACCTCATCTTTTGTGAGTGTGTACGGAGCGTGGACAGGGGTTTCCCGAGTCAACCCCTGGCAGAAGAGGAAGACCCTCCTGCATCCCACTACAGCTCCCAGCAAGATTTGGGTGGAGGCACTTCACCATATTGAGGTGAGAACTACCGGACTTCCTGCCCAAGGAGGCAGCTTAAAGGGGTGTTATAGTGTAGGCATTGCTGAGATCGATCGAGACAGGTACAGCAAGTATGGAGGTTCTAACTGAAGCACAAATGTCCACATGGTGTAATGAGATAAGCATAACTGAGTATCACAACTTTGCAGTGATGAACTCACTAATGCATCTGATAAAGAGGTACTATGGATTGTGAACCGACTTCAAGAAGTTGTTCATCCCAGAGTGGATGACAGGCAGAGTAATGAAGGAAGTCAATTACCAGCAGCCCTGATCACTACTGAAATGACCCTGGAGATGAAGTACTTCCCATTAGTCATGGCTGTGTAATTAAAACATGGGCATCAGTGGAAGATCACTTGGCCTGAGAGGCCTGCAGCAGAGGAATTGTCTCCAGAATCAAGCACACAGCCTGAGAGGCATAGTGAATGTCTATCTCCCACCCCTGCTTGCGACAGGACTGAAGGAACTGCCACTATTATAGAAGTGGTGGTGGCAGCCGTGGAGATATTAGGCACCCAGTTAGCCAAACTGTAGCCTGGAGGAGCCTACCATTGTCTGAGAACTTTTTCAGGTGTCATTCTCATCCCAGCTGGTGAAGAAGGGTATGAAACGTGGTGGCATGTTGATCTGCAGTATCTAGAAGAATTGCAGCGTACCGATACTGTGAAGAAACAGAATTGTGGAGAGTCTGAAGGGTCCTGCTATGGAAGTGGTACAAGCTGTTTGGCGAAGCCAGCCACACTCATCCTATCAAGACTAGATGGTTGCCCTAGAAGATGCTTTCGAATTCCCAGAGGATGCAATAGACCTCCAATAAATAAACTCTGCATCACCTATCAGGATTCTGGTGAGAAAATGTCCTATTATCTTTAGCGGCTGGACAAGCTGGTGCAAAGAATAGTATCTAAGGGCAGACTTAGCTCTGAACAAGTTGACCAATGTCGTTTGACACAAGTGCTATGGGGGCTCTGACCCTTGATCCCATTGCCCTACAAATGAGGTGCTGTGATAAGAGCAGATACCCCGTTCCTTCCATCAGTTGCTTAAGGAGGTGTGACAAGAGGAAGCTATTCTAGCAGCCAGAGAGCAGACAATCAAGCGACTAGCTGCTGTTGCCTCACGCTAAGTGATCAACAAGAACAGCTCTTGAAGATCATTGAGAAGCAAAGGGAGCAAATTGCCCAACTTCTAAATGCCCAGGTTAGGGAAGTGGAGCCGCTAAAACTAATTGTTGAATCAGCTAATGAAAGACAACAGTCTTCAAGATGGATGAGTGGTGGTCAATGTTAGATTGGAGATGTGGAAGAAGAGGGCTGCTTTGTCTGTGGGAATCCCAAACACATGGCTCGTCAATGCTCAATACTGTGGTGTTTAAAGAAGTCCCATTCCCCACCCCCACCATGAGAAATGGTTGTCTAGAAATTAGGAGCCCTGTACTGTGCCCCTTCAGAACTGGAGGTACCTAGCCTTGGAACTGAAGTCATGTGTCACTGGATCAGATGCAAGATTGTTTCATCATGGGATAGTGCTCAGCTTTCAGGAGTTTCAAAGGAACCCTCTGTACATTTGTCCCACCTGTTGGCTAAGGTAAATACTTTTGTGACGCCCAGCTGCGCTTGGTATCACAGATCATGGAAGAGTGCATTGATGGATTCCTCCACAAGAGGCCCCCATAACCATTCACACATCTTTACCTTCCACCTCAGACCAGCAGAGGGAGCCCGTTAGGGATAGATAAATAGGGAAGGTGGAGCCAGGCAGCAGTTAGTCTAGTTGAGTCTGGTTTAGCAGTGAGTCCAGTACAGTCTGAGAAGAGTTACCTCAGTGGAAAAAAGCCTGTTCCAGCTCCTGCAATTGCTATCCTGCAGTGGAGCTTATCCAGATCAAGACTCAGTGTAGCTCAGAATAGTGAGCTTTAGGTGTGCCGGCGCCATAAGATCGGTGAAGCGCGGCAAGCTGCCGTTAGTGTGAGTAGCCTAGTGAGGGCCCAAGTAGGCCGAAGGCGAGTGGAGAAGTTAGTACATAGGGGGCAGAGGAGCTTAACTAGCTCACCCCGAAGAATTACCAGACACCGGGTCTGAGCTTACCGGAATATCTATGACCCAGTAAGGCATAACCGGAATCCCTGGAGAACTACAAGTCCCAGGATCGCTAAAGTGCTGATACGTAACAGAGACGGGAAACACATAGGCCCCGCAAGCTGAGAAGCGTGTATTCCAAGAGAAGGCCCTACCACAAGGTCAGCCAGCGCAGGACAGTGACAAAGTTAGGCCTAGCTCCAGGCAGGTCAGAAACTTACTACGCAGAGGCAAGAAACAGGAGGCCCTACACCTGCTCATTGGGGAGGATTCTGATATGCACCCTTCACCCTACAGTGCTCCGGATGTGCCTGAATTTCCACCACTAAAAGGTACTGAAGTGACTATCGTGTCCGTCCCTGTTCTTGCTCTGACCCGGCTGTGTCTCACCTGCCCTGCATTCCCCTGTCCGTACACTGCCCTGAGGCCTAGCTCCACCTGTGGGGAGCGATGCCATCTAAGCTGCCTCATCACCGGCCTCAGTGAACTGCTGCAGCGCTGGTGAATCTCACCAGAACCCACAGGTGGCGTCACGAACTTTAATAAAACTAATAAACAAACCAATCCCTTTTTAAAAGCTGACCCCAGAGTACGGGCCGGGAGCCGATCACCGTGACATCCCCAAGGTCAGGCAAAAAGGCCCGGGTACCGAGTCGTCCCCATCACCCTGGGCGAGTCATCCTTTCCTGGCGTCACGAACAGGATCACGTGCCTGCTGCAACGCCGCAAAGTTATGCCCATTGCCACCGGGTACTGCGCGCCTTTATTCTGAACTGTGTACGTAAAGTTGTGGTGAAGATTGCCGGCATTGTCGGGCCACCGAGCGAGAAGAAGGGCGTAACCGCGGGAAAATTAGGGGCGTACCGGCAAAAGAGCGCGAAGCCCCGGACATGCCCCACGCCTCGACGTCAAACCAGGAAGCGCCAGGTCCTGAAAGGAGCGTCGCCGAACGCTCTGACGTAGGACGCAAGCGACGCAAGGTCCTGAAAACAACCGTCACCTGTGGAGCTGAGGCCTGCCGGAAGAAAAGCTAGAAGGTAGGCCATGGTTAACTATGGGGGCGCCAAGATGTCCGATGAACAGCAGAACGCTGACATGCCGGTCAATGTCCCTGAAGTTCAGCCCGCTCCCGATGATGAGCAGGCCGAAGGCGCCGCTCCACCAGCAGCGCCTGTAACACCTGTCATCCCTATGACTTTACCGTACATCCCTGGAGCAAAGTGGCTCCCCCAGTACAACGGCAAACCAGATACCCTGTCTGGATTCAAACGGAAGATATGTGGTATCTTGGACATGTACTCCATGACAGGTAAACAAAGAGCTGCTGTTGTATTGGGACAACTGACTGGTGCAGCGGAACGGGAAGTGGAAACATGGTCAGTGTCCACAATATTTCAAAACTACAGACTGTCTTTGAGGACCTTACTGAGGCGGATCTCCGGATGAGGTTCTACAACTGTTCTCAACAGCCGGAGGACAATGTTTGGGACTACTCCTGGCGTCTACAAGGGGCCCTGCGAGCTCTGAACCATGTTAGTCCAGCCAGCATCGAAAATGAGAACAAGATGCTGAAGGAACAGTTTGTCCGGGGACTGAGGTCTCCAGAAGAGAGCAGGACTGTGCGTTGGTGGTCCCTGGATCATCCAGATACCACTTTTGACAACCTTAAGGACATGGCTATAAAAGGACTGCAGCCCCTGGAAACAAATACCATCCAATGTTACCAGGGTGGGGCTACCCCAGAGCCTGCTACACCCACCTTTTCCCCAGTGGCTGCTGAAGCCAAGGTTCCAGCAACATCCCCTAGTGAGCTGGACAGTCTACGCTCTGAGGTGCGTCAGTTGAGCAAAACCCTGACCACAGTGCTGAGTGCCCTGCAGCTGCGGACGGAGCCCGAGGAAGGAGGGAAGATCCTGTTAGCCGATAGCCCTGAGGATGTCCCCTGGATGAGGAGGAGGAGGAGGCCAACCAGTGACCAGCGCCGTCCACAAAAGTACCCTACCTGCTACCGCTGCCGCCATACCGGACACATCGCCCAGAATTGTCCTTTAAACGAGAAAACCCTGGGTCCGAGGGCCGACACCCAGGAGTAAACTCACCAGGCCCATCAGACTGGTACAACAGGTTCGTCAGAGGAAGACCTTTCCTGTCCATTGTGCTGGACGGGATCCCGACGTATGCTCTGCTGGACACAGGATCTCAGGTAACCATCATGCCTGATGTCCTCTACAAGAGGTTCTGGTCCATGGACGACCTACGTCCGCCAGCTCCAAATCTTTCTGTATATGCCTCAAATGGACTCCCCCTTAACCTACTCGGGGTTAAGAATGTGACTGTAAAGGTGGGGAGAGTGGAGCTGAAGGACCAGGGGCTAATTGTAGTAGAGGCTAATCCTGATGACACCAATCCGTATATGGTACTTGGCACTAACATTGTTGGTAGCTGTTTGGGAGAAGTTGTGTTCTTGCTCCAACAGATAGCTGACACTGCCAGACCAGGACAGAGGAGGGCGCTGCAGAAGGAGATCCGAGTCCTGATGTACCAAGAGCAAGTAAGGTTAACAGTAGTGTTGAGCCACCCCCGTAGTGTTCGAGTTCGGTTCGTCGAACACCCGTGTGTTCGCCGAACTGTTCGTCGAACTGTTCGTCGAACACCTTCGAACACCGTTAAAACCAATGGCAGGCAAACAAAAACACATAGAAACACATAGAAAACACCTTCAAAGGTGTCCAAAAGCTGACAAACTGCTCAGAAGACACAACTAACACATGGAAAAGTGACAAGTACATATAGTCATGCGAAAAGAAAAGAGGTGGAGGAGTAAAAGGAGGGGGAGACACAGATATAGGCATGTCATGCCCTTCTAAAATCCAAAAAGTGAGAAGCAGACAAGTTCAGTCCGCTCCTGCCCGTGCCACCTCCGTGTCGCCGGGTTTGTGCCAGAGCCGCGGTGAACCCTGACGGCCAGCCCCCCTCTCCCAATACTGGTGCCTGTCCGCTGGTGGGTCGAGCGAGCCCCCCTGTGGTGGAGGCAGCTCTAAGCTTTTTAATTTAAATTGTCTCTCTAATTTGAATGAATACACCTTAAATCCATTTACAAGGATCTATTGGAGGGCAAGTCTCATGCCAGCAGCCGCGTAATTCCAGCTCCAGTAGTGTCCACTAAAGCTGCTGCAGTTAAAAAGCTTTTATAAGGATCGAGCTCGGCTGTCCACCGCAAGGCATCCTACTGCCAGTCCCAGCCCCTATGCCTTGGGGTGCCTCCTGATGCTCTTCACTGAGTATCCCGTGGTCCCGAAGCATTTCCTTTGAAAAAATTAAGTGTCCAAACTACAGGTGGTGTAGCTTGCTTAACAGCCGGGATAATCCGCTGACTAGCAGACACTGCTACTAGGCACAAAGTATTTCCTGGGCTAGATGCAGTTAAAAATTTGTAATTAGATACTCTCGTTGGATGCTGAGAAAGCATTCCATAGAGTCTCCTGGCACGCCATATATGATTCTCTTAAAAAGCTTGGGGTAGGGGTCTAGGGGACCCTTTTATAGCCAAAATCACGGCCCTGTATCACAATACGTCACCTAGGCTGAAGATAAATGGAACTGTAGCACCCTGAGGGCTCGGTTGCTACAGAGGTATTGCACCTCACCCAGAGGTGTGATATCTCACTCTCAGGTAAGGATGGAGTGTGGATCAGGACCCGACACCTGCATGCATTACACCACATTGCCGTGGGGCAGGGCGACCAATATGCCTCTGAGATGGGCACGACAGTCCCTGTCCCTGGCTGGAGTGGGGGGAGGGAACACTGAGGAAGGGGAACCCTGTAGTGCAGGAGCAGGGAGGAAGCAGTTCCTGGGTGCATTGAGAAGGGAGTATAAAAGGTGGGCACCATCTTAGTTCAGTGCAGAGAAGTCTGAGCAGAAGTGGCAGGGAGCAGGGGCTCTGCATGAGCTCTGCTCCGGAGGCGGGCCTAGTAACAGAGGCCCAGGCCTGGAAGAGGGAGAAGGAAGGAAGAGGAGCGGAGAAGGCTCCAGGAACGAGGAATGAAGGGATCCCAGGGGTGCGGACGGGCGAGTCGCCACCGCACGCCCGAATCCACCTGCGTGGAGGGGTCAGGCCAAAGGGGGAGACCGGTCTCCGAAACTAGTGGAGGCAGGAAACGACCCTCAGCTAGAAACCGGAGGCTGTGACATTTTATGTGGCGCAGCCCCTCGCTACACCCGCTAGGAAGGCACCACATAGGGTCAGGGAAACTGGCGCCAAGTTTACCAAGAGGAGGCCCGAGGCAGCCGGACAGAAGGGTTGGTAAGAAAGGCCAGACAAAGGACACACAAAGGGGGTCCTGTGAAGCGCTCCAAAGTTATCTGGGAGTTGTCTGAGCCCCTCACCTGGTGAGCACAGTACGACGTGGGCAGCCGTTACCTACAGACGTGGTCTGGATAATAAGAACTGTGAGTAAAGGCCCTGGACTGCATCACTGACTCCGTGTCGTTACTGCTGCTGCCCTGCACCATCACCCCCATCCTCCGCATACACTGCCCTGAGGCTATAATCCTCCCGTGGGGAGTTATGCTACGCTCTGCTGCACCCACAACACCAGCCTCAGCGGTCTGCCCTGCAGCGGCGGTTCACTCTGACCGCAATCCACGGGTGGCGTAGTCGGACATTTAAACATCAAAACCACATAAATAGTTCCGCCACTGGTTTGACCACCCTGAGCCACGGAACCGGGTCGCCGTCACGAAGACTACAACCACCAGCATCCACTTAAAAGGGTCCGGCTCCGGGTGTCCCAAGGCCCAGGGGGTGCATCAGAACATTTTCATCACCTTTCACAATCACCAATGGGACAAGGCAGGGATGTCCTCTGTCCCCTCTCTTATACATCCTAGTGACGGAGCACCTGCTCTCATCAATTCGCCATAACCCCAATATTAGGTGGATTGAGGTGGGAGGCACCGAGTACAAGTGCTCTCTATTTGCTGATGATGTCCTAGTATATATCACTCAATCACATATATCCATCCATGCTGTTATGGCTGAAATAGATCACTTTGTTACATGGTCAAATTTTAAAATCAATGCAGCGAAGTCTGAGGCCCTCGATGTCTCCCTCCCCAAATCCATATAGGATTCCATCCAGTCCAACTTTCCCTTTGCCTGGCCCTCACAGGGTATCAAATACTTAGGAATTCCTATTCATAGAGACCTCTCCCATCTATGTTATCTTAATTTTGGGCCCTTTATTGAACAACTCCATACAGACCACAGTTGGCAAGTTAGAACTGTAAGATTCACTACGTGAACCACTGGTGTTTTGTGGAAAAGCACATGTACACGGTGTTCCAAATTATTATGCAAAAAGTGTTTAGGAGTGATAAGGGAAGAATTTGTTTGTTTGTCAGTTAAACTCTTTGATGGTGATGTGTGTCAGGGCTCTTTATATCACTGTAAGCAATTGCAGACACCTGTGCTAATTAGTTTGGCAGGTGTGTCCAATGAAAGGCAAGACTACTTAAGAAGGCTGTCTCACATTATTAAGCAGCCTACATTTTCTGCCAAAATGGGAAAGAAAAAGGATGTGTCGGCTGCTGAGAAGCAACAAATTGTGGAGTGTTTAGGTCAAGGCATGACTACAATCAACATTGTGCGATGATCAGGATGAAGTGTCTTGACAATCAAGAAGTATGTAGCTGATTCACAGTACACACGTGTGCGTGCTGATAAGGGCAAATTGAGGACTCTTTCCTACAGGCAATTACGTCAGGTTAAAAGAGCAGCGGCAAAAAAGCCTTGTCATAGCAGCAGACAAGTTTTTGAAGCTGCTGGTGCCTCCAACGTCCCCCGAACAACAAGATGCAAGGTCCTTCAGAGGTTTGCAGCTGTGCATACGCCATCCTGTCGACCTCCTCTATCCACTTCACACAAGCAGAAACGGCTCCAGTGGGCCAAACATTACATGAAGACTGATTTCAAAACTGTTTTGTTCACGGATGAATGCCGTGCAGCGCTCGATGGTCCAGATGGATGGAGTGGAGGATGGCTGGTTGATGGACACCCCACGCAAACACGGCTACAGCGCAAACAAGGAGGAGGTGGAGTAATGTTTTGGGCTGGAATCATGGGGACAGAGATTGTCGGCCCCTTTAGGATCCCTGAATGCGCTAAAGATGAACTCCATAATGTATGTGGATTTTCTCAAACAGCACTTCCTGCCATGGTTCAAGAAGAAGAACCGTGTATTTCACAGCAAGATCATTTTTTTGCATGATAATGCACCATCTCATGCTGCACATAAAACATCTGCATCTCTGGCTGATATGGGCATAAAAGGGGACAAACTTATGGTGTGACCCCCATGCTCCCCTGACCTCTACCCCATTCAGAACCTCTGGAGCATCATCAAAAGGAGTGTCTATGATGGCGGGAGGCAGTTCACATCTAAGCAACAGCTCTGGGAGGGTATTCTGTCCTCATGCAAAACAATTGAAGCAGAAACCATCCAAAACCTGACAAATTCAATGGACGAGAGAGTTCAGAAGCTCCTTTCGAACAAGGGGTCCTATGTGAAAATGTAACATCACCTAGAATAAAGTTTTGAGTTGAAAACTGTTTGATTTCAGTTTCTAATAACCTGCTAATGCTTATAATTTCAAAAATGATCATTTTTTTGGTCTTTATTAAAATGAAAAGGTTGATCGAAAAGTTTGGGGGATCTAAGAGTGTGGCAACCCAGTAGTCATGATTACTTCGAATTCTGACAATATGAGGGTCATGTTGCAGGTAGTGCAGCAAGAAGGCACTTATGTGTCTTGCGCATCTCGGAGCCCCAAAATTATTTTCCGGGCTAGATGCAGCTAAAAATTATTATTAATTTTAAATCTGGTGGAGCTTATTATAGATGGCCTAATAGAATCAGTGCTGCACACTGCTACAAAGCCCAAATTATTTTCCAGCCAAGATACAGATAAACATGATTAGTAATTTGAAAGCTTAAAACGGTTGGTAGGGTGATTTTAACCAATCATCAAGCTTTTACTCTCCCCAGGATGACACAGGGGTAGAAAAGTCGTTTCAGATCCATGATTTGTTCATCTTTATGAACGTGAGTCTGTCTACATTATCAGTGGAGAGCCTCGTGCGCTTATCTGTCAGCACACCACCAGCAGCGCTGAACACGCGTTCAGACAGAACGCTGGCTGCGGGGCATGACAAGATCTCCAAGGCGTAAGTGGCTAGCTCCGGCCATTTATCCAGATTGGAAGCCCAAAAAGAGCAAGGGTCCAGTGACACAGTCATGGCTTCAATGTTTACTTGGAGATACTCCTGTACCATCGTCTCTAGGCGTTGACTATGTGTCAGACTTCTTGTCTCCTGTGGCCTTGCAAAGGATGGGCTAAAAAAGTGGTGAAATGATTCCGCAAAATTGATGTTACCAGCAGATACTGTGGTTCTGTTACGGTTTGAGTGCTGAACACTTGACGGTCCCACGGTTGGCAAGTTGGAACTGTGAGATTCACTACGTGCACCACTGGTGTTTTGTGGAAAAGCACATGTAAGATTCTGCAACAGTCTCTGCTGATACTCCTGCATGCGTGCATCCCTTTCTACGGCAGGAATAATTTCTGCAAATTTACTTTTGTACCGGGGATCTAACAGTGTGGCAACCCAGTAGTCAGGATTATTTCTAATTCTCACAATTCGAGGGTCATGTTGCAGGTAGTGCAGCAAGAAGGCACTCATGTGTGTTGCGCATCCAGGAGCACCAAGTTCCTGTTGTGTTGGTGGCGAGGTAACAATCATGCTTCCTTCCTCTGTCCTCTCCCCCCAACCTCGCACAACAGAAATGTGATCAAGGTCTCCCTCATCTGATGAGTCTTCCATCAGTTCGTCCTCCACTTCTTCCTGGGCTCCTGCACCTTCCTCACTAGTTTGGCTGCTACCATGCGCCCTGGTAAAACCATCTCCCCCACCCTCACATGCCTGCCGCCTTGGTGCTGCCGACCGTCTGGACCTTGCAGATGTTAGCCCTTCCGCATACAACTCCTCCCCCTCTACTTCCTCCACCTCCTCTTGTGCCACCGCCTGACTCCGAATTCTGTTTACCATGTGCTCCAGCATGTAAATCACCGGAATAGTCATGCTGATAATGGCATCGTCAGCACTAAACATCTTCGTCGCCATTTCAAAACTGTGCAGAAGGGTGCATAGGTCCCTGATCTGAGACCACTCCTCCAGCGTGATTTTCCCCACCTCTGGATTTCGTTGGCCCAGGCTATACGTCAGAACGTATTGCACCAGGGCTTGTCGGTGCTGCCACAGTCGCTGCAACATGTGCAGAGTTGAATTCCACCGGGTAGGCACATCGCATTTTAGCCGGTGAAGTGGCAGGCCCAACGACTTCTGTAGAGATGTAAGTCGCTGAGCTGCGGGATGCGAACGGCGGAAGTGAGCACACAGCGACCGTGCCCTCTGCAGAAGGCCATCTAGTCTGGGATAGTGGGCTAAAAATTGCTGGACAACCAGGTTCAACACGTGAGCCATACAAGGCACGTGTGTGACATTGCCCCGGCGAAGGGCCGCACCCAGGTTTGCAGCATTGTTGCACACGGCCTTCCCTGGTTTCAGGTCCAGTGGAGACAACCATTCATGAAATTGGTTCTCCAGAGCTGACCACAACTCCTTAGCTGTGTGACTCACATTTCCCAGACATTTCAAAGTAAAAACCGCCTGATGACGTTGAGCCCTACTGCCAGCATAGTAAGGAGGTGTGCAGGATCCCTTCTGCGCAGTTAGAAAGCTTGTGGCATGACCAGACAGGCTTTGGGTGCAGGTGGAAGACCGAGAGGAGGTTGAGGAGGCAGAAGCAGTGGAGGAACTTTGACATAAAGAGGATTGACGCACAACTCGTGGGGACGGCAAGACTTGGACAGCAGCCCCTTGTCCTGCTGTCACCATAGTTACCCAGTGCCCAGTCAGCGACATGTAACGCCCCTGTCCATGCCTACTCGTCCAAGTGTCTGTGGTGAAATGCACCCTGTCACACACAGAGTTTCTCAAAGAAGCGGTGATGTTGTGTGTGACATGCTGGTGGAGCGCAGGCACACCTTTCTTTGAGAAGTAGTGCCGACTGGGCATTTGGTACTGGGGCACTGCGACGGACATTAGGTCTCGAAAATCCTCTGTGTCCACCAGGCGGAAAGGCAGCATTTCTGTAGCCAAGAGCTTGCAGATGGTGAAATTCAACCTCTTAGCTTTCTCATGGCTAGGAGGAAATGGTCTTTTACTTGTCCACATCTGAGGGACCGAGGGCTGGCTATTGTGCTTAGACGGGGTTGATAAGGGTGTCCCCGGCAAACTGCCGGTCTGTGAGGAAGATGCAGGCGGACATGTTAAGTTGCCTTGATCCAAAGGTGGTGCTATCGATGTCGGACAGCGCTCAACACCAGCTGGTGTTACCACCTCCAAAGAAAATGATGACCTGCCAATCACGCTGGCTGTTGCGGGTAAAGAGGTGGCAGGTCTGCGCCCCAAAACAGGTGTGACTGCTGTCCCCCCAGTCACAGAGGATGAAGAGGCCGCGGATGCACAAGATATGGCAGACGGTGGTTGGCCCGGCCGGCTAGGCCGCATTGTAGCACACTGAGCTTCCCACTGCAACTTATGCTTCATGTCCATGTGACGGTTCATGCATGAAGTACTCAAACTATGTATTTTTTGGCCTCTACTTAGCTTTTGCTGACAAATGTTACAGATAACACGAGTTGGGTCATCTTTATCGATCTGAAAAAATGCCCAGGCTATGCAAGGCTTAGCACCCATGCGACCTGAAGAGCCACCACGACTTGTGGTGAGAGGCAGAGTTGTGTTTGAGGATGCAGTTGTTGACGTGCTTCCAGTACTACGTCTCTGTCCAGGAAGGCGCAACCTGACCTCGTCGTCACTAGCATCTTCCTCCACCTCCTCTGCTGACCTCATCTCTTGGCTGACTGTGGGTTGACAGTAAGTGGGATCTCCAACCTCATCATCATCACCCTGTGCGTTATCACACCCATCGTCCTCAGAGCCAACCTGTTCCTGCCCTGACAAAAAACTAAAGTTGTCACTCCAATCAGGTATTTGAGTCTCATCATCGTCTTCCTCATTGTCTCCACCAACAGGAGTTACAGTTTGGGAATGAGGGTCTACATTATGGTCAGAACCTTCTGCGTCTGGTCCTGGATCCGACTCATAAAGATTCTGGGCATCAGTGCAGATCATTTCCTCGTCTGGATTCACAGAAGCGCTGGAGTCGACCTCTGATTCCCAGGCTATAGTATGAGTAAACAGCTCTGCAGACTCAACCATCTGTTCTACCTCATACTCAGACGGGCAGCTGGAGATTTGGGAGCTGTGAGGAAGCAAATGCGATTGGGGTGACACCTTTGAGGACTGGAGTATTTGTGATGTTGAAGTTGATGTGGAGGAGAGCCCACTTAAAGGAGCACTTGATATCCGTTGAAGCACCTGCTGTTTTTGTGCCTCATCTGGAATTTGCAGCGATTGGCGTGGCCGTAAGAAAGTGATCTTATCACATTGTCCGCTAAAAGAAGTAGACATTTTAGTTTGGCTGGAAGATGGTCTTTCTTCTGCAGATGTTACTGTTGCTTTAACACCTACCCCACGGACACAACCTTTTTTCCCCTTCCCAACACGCCTATTCCCCTTTCCACCAGCAGCAGGCCTTTTTCCACTCATTTTGGTGGTTAACTAATTCAC
This sequence comes from Phyllobates terribilis, assembly GCF_046119375.1. Classification (NCBI taxonomy): domain Eukaryota; kingdom Metazoa; phylum Chordata; class Amphibia; order Anura; family Dendrobatidae; genus Phyllobates; species Phyllobates terribilis. The sequence continues at coordinate 44,861,407 of NW_027362764.1, read as the reverse complement.
AACTCTGGAGTTGTTTGCACAAAAAAACAATGGATGGGAACCGAGCAGAGCTGAGTGGCCAAACTGTGGTATTAGGCCAAAACTATTGGCTGGGTTAGATGCAGAAAAAAATTATATTCAATTTGCAACCTGATGGAGGTCAGTATAGATGGACTAATAGAACAAGTTCCACACACAACTAGAAGCCCAAATATTTTTTCAGAGGTAGATGCAGAAAAAAATTGTATTCAGTTTGCAACCTGATGGAGGTCAGTATAGATGGACTAATAGAACAAGTCCTACACACAGCTAGAAGCCCAAATATTTTTTCAGAGGTTGATGCAGAAAAAAAATATATTCAGTTTGCAACCTGATGGAGGTCAGTATAGATGGACTAATAGAGAAAGTCCCACACACTGCTCGAAGGCCAAATATTTTTTCAGAACTAGATGCAGACAAAAAATTATTTTAATTTTCAACCTGATGGAGGTCAGTATAGATGGACTAATAGAGAAAGTCCCACACACTGCTAGAAGGCCAAATATTTTTTCAGAGCTAGATGCAGAAAAAAATTATATTCAGTTTGCAACCTGATGGAGGTCAGTATAGATGGACTAATAGAACAAGTCCCACACACAGCTAGAAAGCCAAATATTTTTTCAGAGGTAGATGCAGATAAAAATTATTTTTAATTTGCAGCCTGATGGAGGTCAGTATAGATGGATTAATAGAGAAAGTCCCACACACTGCTAGAAGGCCAAATATTTTTTCAGAGCTAGATGCAGACAAAAAATTATTTTGAATTTGCAACCTGATGGAGGTCAGTATAGATGGACTAATAGACAAAGTCCCACACACTGCTAGAAGGCCAAATATTTTTTCAGAGCTAGATGCAGACAAAAAATTATTTTTAATTTGCAACCTGATGGAGGTCAGTATAGATGGACTAATAGAGAAAGTCCCACACACTGCTAGAAGGCCAAATATTTTTTCAGAGCTAGATGCAGATAAAAATTATTTTTAATTTGCAACCTGATGGAGGTCAGTATAGATGGACTAATAGAGAAAGTCCCACACACTGCTAGAAGGCCAAATATTTTTTCAGAGCTAGATGCAGAAAAAAATTATATTCAGTTTGCAACCTGATGGAGGTCAGTATAGATGGACTAATAGAACAAGTCCCACACACAGCTAGAAGCCCAAATATTTTTTCAGAGGTAGATGCAGAAAAAAATTATATTCAGTTTGCAACCTGATGGAGGTCTGTATAGATGGATTAATAGAACAAGTCCCACACACAGCTAGAAGCCCAATATTTTTTCAGAGGTAGATGCAGAAAAAAATATATTCAGTTTGCAACCTGATGGAGGTCAGTATAGATGGACTAATAGAGAAAGTCCCACACACTGCTAGAAGGCCAAATATTTTTTCAGAGCTAGATGCAGATATAAATTATTTTTAATTTGCAACCTGATGGAGGTCAGTATAGATGGACTAATAGAGAAAGTCCCACACACTGCTAGAAGGCCAAATATTTTTTCAGAGCTAGATGCAGAAAAAAATTATATTCAGTTTGCAACCTGATGGAGGTCAGTATAGATGGACTAATAGAACAAGTCCCACACACAGCTAGAAGGCCAAATATTTTTTCAGAGGTAGATGCAGATAAAAATTATTTTTAATTTGCAGCCTGATGGAGGTCAGTATAGATGGACTAATAGAGAAAGTCCCACACACTGCTAGAAGCCCAAATATTTTTTCAGAGCTAGATGCAGACAAAAAATTATTTTGAATTTGCAACCTGATGGAGGTCAGTATAGATGGACTAATAGAGAAAGTCCCACACACTGCTAGAAGGCCAAATATTTTTTCAGAGCTAGATGCAGAAAAAAATTATATTCAGTTTGCAACCTGATGGAGGTCAGTATAGATGGACTAATAGATCAAGTCCCACACACAGCTAGAAGCCCAAATATTTTTTCAGAGGTAGATGCAGATAAAAACTATTTTTAATTTGCAACCTGATGGAGGTCAGTATAGATGGACTAATAGAGAAAGTCCCACACACTGCTAGAAGGCCAAATATTTTTTCAGAGCTAGATGCAGACAAAAAATTATTTTGAATTTGCAGCGTGATGGAGGTCAGTATAGATGGACTAATAGAACAAGTCCCACACACTGCTAGAAGGCCAAATATTTTTTCAGAGCTAGATGCAGATAAAAATTATTTTTAATTTGCAACCTGATGGAGGTCAGTATAGATGGACTAATAGAGAAAGTCCCACACACTGCTAGAAGGCCAAATATTTTTTCAGAGCTAGATGCAGAAAAAAATTATATTCAGTTTGCAACCTGATGGAGGTCAGTATAGATGGACTAATAGAACAAGTCCCACACACAGCTAGAAGCCCAAATATTTTTTCAGAGGTAGATGCAGATAAAAATTATTTTTAATTTGCAACCTGATGGAGGTCAGTATAGATGGACTAATAGAGAAAGTCCCACACACTGCTAGAAGGCCAAATATTTTTTCAGAGCTAGATGCAGAAAAAAATTATATTCAGTTTGCAACCTGATGGAGGTCAGTATTGATGGACTAATAGAACAAGTCCCACACACAGCTAAAAGCCCAAATATTTTTTCAGAGCTAGATGCAGAAAAAAATTCTATTCAATTTGCAACCTGATGGAGGTCAGTATAGATGGACTAATAGAATGATGCTATGCCCAAAAGATTTTACTTCACTAGGTGCAGTAAAAAAATTGGTATTCTATACACAGGTCGTATATCTTGCAACACAGATAGGCTACTCCACTGACTAACACACTCTGCAATAGGCCAAAAAGGATTAGCTTTGCTAGATTCAGCCAAATGCTGTGAAAAAAACTTGCACAGCACTGGCACAGACCTGCCTGGCAAAAACTGATAGGAACTGATGTAACCTAGTCCTGAAAAGGACTGCAATTACAATTCGTCTTTACTCCCACAATCTATCTATTTAAGAGCACAGACCTGCCTGATAAAAGTCGTAGGAAATGCTGTAACCTAGTCCTTAAAAGGACTGCAATCACAACTATTCCCTACTCCCAAGCTATCTGTAGATTTGTGTGAAAATTGGTTTGAAATTAACAAGGTATAGCGCACACAGCAACAGCGGTGCCGTCTAACACGCAGCTGCAGCAGTGAGAAAATGGTGGCGACGGGGAAAATGGCTTGGTCTTATAGGGCAAGGACATGTGACATACACTGCCAATGACACATGCCCTTGCTTGTGTGAAAAAAAGCACTTCGCTCCGTGTGTGCGCTGCTGATAGGCTGACAGATTGCACCTCCCCACTGTAAATGCGGGAAAGAGAAAAAAAAATGGAGATCTTCATTATTCCTGCAGAGATCCATCCCCTGCCCCTCCCCCCACCCCGCTGTACACTCAAACTGCGTATTAACATTAATTTTCATCATTACTGAGAAAAAATCCAGTTATGATTTTGGTGCACGAACAGTTATCGAACATAACCTCGAACAGCCGAATTTTTCTCAAATCGTTCGTGTTCGCCGAACGGCTCGAACACCGCCCAAAACAGCTCGAATTTGAGATTGGCGAACAGTTCGAGTCGAACAACGCTCATCTCTAGTTAACAGACGGTGAAATCGGTAATGTGCGGGTGACAGACCCCATACCCATTGTCATCCCTCCAATGAGTGAAATGCTCTTCTGGCGTAGAGCTGCTATAGGTCTTAGAGGACAGAGCTACCAGGCGGTAGTAGAACCCCTTTGCTCCAAGCACAGATCCACGCTCTTAACCGCCAGAGGAGTGGTAGATGTACGTGTAGCGCCCCGAGGGCTCGGCCGCTACAGGGGTATTGCACCTCTGCCAGAGGTGTGGTATTCCACTCCCAGGTAAGGATGGAGTATGGACCAGGGCTCAGTTAGCTGCATACAGCACACACACCCCATTTCCGAGGGACAGCTCAACGGTGCTCCCACTAGACCGAAGTGCAGGCACGACCGACTATGTCCCTGCCTGGAGTGGGGAGGGGGGTGGAACACTCAGTGCTGTAGGGGCAGATAGGGGTTGGTTCCTGAGCGTAGGAAGGAGCCCATTGGTTGCTGGTCACCTGGGCTCATGGTCAGAGGGAGGTATAAAAGGTGAGAACCATCTTAGATCTAGGTTCGTTCAGTCAGAGGAGAAGACCGGGAGTGGAGGCTCTGTAGGAGCTCCACTCAGAAGCGGGCCTAGAGAGAGGCCGAGGAAGAGAGAGAGAGGAGGTGAAAGGGAGCTGTGATTAAGTCTCATCCCAGCTCCACGAGAAAGGAACAGAAAGGAACAGAGAAAGAGAAGAAGAGACAGAGAAGCAGAAGGGCTCAGGAACAAGAAGGTGGAAGGGACCCTAAGAACCCACGAGAATCCAGGGTGAAGGGTCAGGCAGATTAAGGGTACCGGATCCCAAGTTGGTGGAGGAGAAACTACCCTCAGCCAAAGACCGGTCGTCGTGATTATCTATTGGTGCGACACCTCATCAAACCTGCTAGGAAGGCACCATATAGGACAGTGGAGGACGGGGCCCACGTTTAACCGCACAAGTCCGCGGTAGCTGGACAAAAGTGGGTTACTGGTGAGGCGGGCCAGAGAAAGGATTAAAGGGGGTCCTGTGCCATGCTCCTGAACTGCCTGGGAGTTGACCGAGCCCCACACCTGGTGGACGCAGCACGGCTCGGGCGGTCACTGCTGACAGAAGTGACCCGGAACAAATGAACTGTGAGTAAAGACCCTGGACTGTGACTTGTTGTCTGTGTGCTCCTTCGCGCCTCCAGCACTACCGGTACTGGGACTCTCACCACCATCACTCCCACCATCCACTACACTGCCCTGGGGCCGCACTCTTCCCGTGGGGAGTCACACCATCCCAGCTGCATTCATCATCAGCCCCAGTGGACTGCCTTGCAGCGGCGGTTCCTAATAACCGCAATCCACGGGTGGCGTAGTCGGACATTATCTGAAGCACGTAGCAGACTACCATTGGTCTGACCACCCTGAGCCGCGGGACCGGGCCGCCACTACTACTCCCAGCGTCTCCCTAATGCCCGGTTCCGCGTGCCCCACGGCCCAGGGGGCGAGTCATACGCAATGGGAGGGTGCCCGTCCGTCTTCTCAACATTGGGGAAGATGAGGTCAGATTGCCACGTTATGCCACTGTTACCAAATTACATGCTGTAAATAACAATTGCATTCACAAGGCGGAGTCCTTAACCTCACCAGATGAAGTGGAGGATAATGACCCTGCAACCCAGGTTGAGGATTGGTGTCAACAGCTCCATGTTGGGACAGACACCACTCCTGCCCATCAAAAACAGGGTGTACACCGGGTGGTTCAAGACAACTCGCAGGTGTTCAGTAAACATCCACTTGACTTTGGGAGGATTAAGGGGGTTCAACATCATATCCCCACAGGCGACCATCCCCCAATCAAAGAACGTTACAGGCCTATACCACCAGCTCACTACCAGAAGGCAAAAGAAATGTTGTAGGACATGAGAAAGGCGGGAGTAATAAGGGATAGTTGTAGTCCCTGGGCAGCTCCCCTAGTGCTAGTTAGGAAAAAGGACGGGAGCATGAGAATGTGTGTAGATTACCGTCAAGTAAATCGCATTACACATAAAGAAGCATACCCTTTACCACGCATAGAGGAATCCCTAGCTGCCTTAAAGTCTGCAAATTACTTTTCCACCCTTGACCTCACTAGTGGGTACTGGCAAGTAGCTGTAGCTGAGGAGGATCGGGAGAAAACAGCCTTCACCACCCCGATGGGACTCTGCGAGTTCAACAGTATGCCGTTTGGACTCTGCAATGCCCCCGGAACGTTCCAGAGGTTGATGGAGCACTGCCTGGGACACCGCAACTTCGAGACTGTGTTACTTTACCTGGATGATGTAATAGTGTACTCCAGAACATACGAGGACCACTTGAAGCACCTGGCAGAGGTATTTGAGTCACTGTCCCGGTACGGGATGAAGTTGAAGCCCTCAAAGTGCCACCTGCTCAAGAGAAAGGTACAGTACCTGGGGCACATTGTCAGTCCGGAAGGGGTAGCACCAGACCCGGAGAAGGTCACAGCCATCCAGAAGTGGCCGGAGCCGAAGAACCTCAAGGAGGTGCGTCAGTTCCTGGGACTAGTAGGATACTACCGGAGGTTCGTAAAGGACTACACCAAGAAAGCAGCTCCTCTGCAAGACCTCCTGGTAGGGCAGTCCCCCAAAGGCAGAAATCCCCCATTCCACTGGGGTAAAGAGCAAGACGAGTCATTTCAGGAGATGAAGGAGATCCTGAAAGGTGATGAAATCCTAGCCTACCCTGACTACAGCCAACCGTTCCTGCTGTATACAGATGCCAGCAACGAAGGACTGGGCGCTGTTCTAAGTCAGAAGCAGAATGGCCAAGAGAAAGTGATCGCATACACAAGCAGGAAGCTCCGCCCGACCGAGAGGAACCCAGAGAACTATAGCAGCTTTAAGTTGGAGTTCCTGGCCTTGGTCTGGGCCATCACTGAAAGGTTTAAGCACTACCTGGCCTCCAGTAAGTTCACTGCCTTTACTGATAACAACCCCTTGACCCATCTTGAAACAGCTAAGTTGGGGGCACTGGAACAACGATGGATGGCTCGGCTGTCAAATTATCAATTCACAATTAAATACCGGGCAGGCCGCAAGAACGCCAATGCCGATGCCCTGTCCAGGATGCCTCACCAGTCAGACACAGAAGAAGAAGTGGATGACCTGGAAGAGATAGAGCTACCTGCCTTTCACCGGAATGGGATGATCCACGAGCAACGAGCCTCCAGGAGGCAGCGTGGAAAGACGTTAAACCCCCTGCCTCACCACAGCTGGAAAGAGACCCAGGACAGTGACCCGGTTGTCAGCCGAATTAAGGAGCTGATAACCCAAGAGGGTGCCTCCCTGGAGAAGGAATCGTCTCTGCAAGCAAAGCAGCTGTGGAACGAGAGAAGCCGGCTGTTTATCTACCGTGAGAAGCTGTGCCGGAGGTACGTCAGTCCAAAAACCCATGAGATGATATGGCAGATAGTGGTCCCGAAGACAGACATCTATATGGTATCAGAAGCTTACCACGATCAGGTGGGGCACTTTGGCTGGAAAAAGCTAGAGACCCTGCTGAAGTGTCGATTCTACTGAGTAGGAATGCGCAGCTCCATTGAGAGGTGGTGCCGAGACTGTGGACCCTGTGACCTAAGAAGAAAAGACTACAGCAGCCAGAAGGCACCCCTGCAACCCATCAAGACGACTCGACCCCTGGAGATCGTGGCCTTGGACCATGTCAAGCTGTCCCCCAGCAGGTCAGGGTACTCTTATGCTTTGACCATGGTGGATCACTACTCACGTTTCCTGGTGGTCACCCCCGTCAAAGACCTGACGGCAGAGACAGCAGCAAAGATATTCCAAGCGTATTTCTGTAGACTACATGGTTACCCTGAGCAGGTACTGACGGACCAAGGCCCGGCCTTTGAGGCTGAGTTGTTCAAGGAGTGTAAAAAGATAAGAACTACACCGTACCACCCACAAACCAATGGTCTCTGCGAAAAGATGAACAACATCATCATCGACCTGCTAAAGACCATACCACTTGAGGAGAGAAATCAGTGGCCAGACCTACTACCTGACCTAGTGGATCTGTACAATCATATACCAGTAAGTTCCACCAATTGCACTCTGGCATATCTCATGCGGGCAAGGCCATGAAAGCTGCCCATGGATCTGGAGCTTGGTGTTGTTGAGCCTGAAGCTGATATGACCACTGAGGACTGGGACACGACCAGACAGGAGCAGTACAGAAGAGTACAAGCCTGTGTCGAAGACAGTCACGGGTGAGGGACAAGCAGGAAGCCCACTACAACAAAAGCGCGCCCGCAGAACCTTTCACACCTGGTGAAACAGTATTGAAAAGAAAAAGACGCAACCACAAACTTGATGACCAGTGGGAAAAAGAACCCTACACTGTGTTACCGTCAAGATTTGACAAGAAGACCTGCATAATCAGCCGAGACGGAGGAAGGACGACTGCAACAGTGTCCAGGGACCACCTAAAGTTGTGTCCAGACTTACTGAAACCTCAAGAAAAGTGCCTCTCACTATCCCGGAAGAACCTGAAGAAGCAGTGATACACACTGACCTAGGAGATTTCCCGGCAGATTGGCCTCAAATAGGAGGAGCAGTAATCATTCCAGTACTCCAATTCTACGAACAGCCAGAAAGCCCTCCATCGCAAGTTGAACCTGTAAGTGCTGCAGAAGAGCCAGCTCAAGAAGAGTCCCCGGATGAAGGATCCCCGGTAGGAGAAGAGCAAGAGGGCCCAGCCAATAGTGAACTTGCCTGTCCAAGAGAGAGGTTAAGGCAGTTTTACAACTTGGTCACACGTAGAACTGGTAGGGTAACTGACAGTGCAGACTCTGATACCCCCACAGACCACCGCCCTACGCAGATCAATACGTAGCACGAGAGGTAAACCCCCTGTTAGGTACACTCAGTAAATAGTCAAGTTGCTGAAAATGTATATAGTTACCCTTGGGGTATTGAATTGGAATGTACTGTATTATTGTGCACTTTCTTATATGTATGTCTTTATTAATTTGTGTTTTACCTAATGACTTCCTTCCTTATTTACCTAAGAACTTCATGGCTGAGGACTGTGTGCAGCCCAAAAACTGCTTTTGTATATAATTGCGCTCCCTGGAGTGCCCTTTTAGGTGACCTCAGAAGGAAAACCTGTCGGGAGTGGCTCTATTGGAGGTCCAACTCAGGATCTTCATGCCCTGCAGCCACCCCAGGGCCTACGTTGAGGGTTTGGGACAGGTCCCTCAAACCACCAAGTACTCTACCCTGTGAGATGGACATCCTGTCTGGGAACCTCACCACAAGAGACTTGAGGACGCTTTGCATCTGTTAATATTGTTATGTAACATTTAAGATTGGTGCCTCCCATAAAGGGAAGATTGTTCATGTTTCCTATTGTTATTGTTTTATAAAATGTACTTCGGCCCGGGAGTGCTGAGCTTAACTAGGGGGGAATGTGACGCCCAGCTGCGCTTGGTATCACAGATCCTGGAAGAGTGCATTGATGGATTCCTCCACAAGAGGCCCCCATAACCATTCACACATCTTCACCTTCCACCTCAGACCAGCAGAGGGAGCCCGTTAGGGATAGATAAATAGGGAAGGTGGAGCCAGGCAGCAGTTAGTCTAGTTGAGTCTGGTTTAGCAGTGAGTCCAGTACAGTCTGAGAAGAGTTACCTCAGAGGACAAAAGCCTGTTCCAGCTCCTGCAATTGCTATCCTGCAGTGGAGCTTATCCAGATCAAGACTCAGTGTAGCTCAGAATAGTGAGCTTTAGGTGTGCCGGCGCCATAAGATCGGTGAAGCACGGCAAGCTGCCGTTAGTGTGAGTAGCCTAGTGAGGGCCCGAGTAGGCCGAAGGCGAGTGGAGAAGTTAGTACATAGGGGGCAGAGGAGCTTAACTAGCTCACCCTGAAGCATTACCGGACACCGGGTCCGAGCTTACCGGGATCTCTATGACCTAGTAAGTCATAACCGGAATCCCTGGAGAACTACAAGTCCCAGGATCGCTAAAGTGCTGATATGTAACAGAGCCGGGAAACACATAGGCCCCGCAAGCTGAGGAGCGTGTATTCCAAGTGAAGGCCCTACCACAAGGTCAGCCAGCGCAGGACAGAGACAAAGTTAGGCCTAGCTCCAGGCAGGTCAGAAACTTACTACGCAGAGGCAAGAAACAGGAGGCCCTACACCCGCTCATTGGGGAGGATTCTGATATGCACCCTTCACCCTACAGTGCTCCGGGATGTGCCTGAATTTCCACCACTAAAAGGTACTGAAGTGACTGTTCTTGCTCTGACCCGGCTGGGTCTCGCCTGCCCTGCCTTCCCCTGTCCGAACACTGCCCTGAGGCCTAGCTCCACCTGTGGGGAGCGATACCATCTAAGCTGCCTCATCACCGGCCTCAGTGGACTGCTGCAGCGCTGGTGAATCTCACCAGAAACCACAGGTGGCGTCACGAACTTTAATAAAACTAATAAACAAACCAATCCCTTTTTAAAAGCTGACCCCAGAGTACGGGCCCGGGAGCCGACCACCGCGACATCCCCAAGGTCAGGCAAAAAGGCCCGGGTACCGAGTCGTCCCCATCACCCTGGGCGAGTCACTTTCTCTCTGTCAGCCCTGATGTGGAGCCAGGTTGAGAAGTCACAGCGGGAAGATCCTTCTATAGGAGTAGTCAGATGGTCCATGAAAAAGGGACAGAGGCCTGAGAGGAATGCCTTGAAGACAGAAGAATCTGTTTTGATTACTCACCTATTGCAGTTCCTAGTTGTGAGAAATGGATTGCTATACCGGGAGGTCAAGCGTCAAATCGGGGGAGCTCGACGACAGTTGGTGCTTCCCACTCAGTTTCGGAAAATGGCCATGAGAGTGCTGCATGACGACCATGGGCACATGGGTGTTAAGAAGACCATTGATTGTATGCCGATCGTTACTACTGGCCAGGAACGAGAGCTGACATTAAAGACTATTGTAAATCCTGCACTCAGTGTTCAGTGTGTCCCCAAGAAAACTTGCCATGGCAGAAGACTTCAAGAACAAATTGGTAAACCCAAGAATGAAAGAGGGAACGCCAAAACCTATTCTAATTGGCTTATACTGCCTGTAAGGCTGAACATCCGTTTGTATCAACCACAAATCTCTTGCCGTCCCCAGTCAGGGGAGAGTTCAGGGGATGTGGTATTACCAAGGGAAGAGATGACTATTATGCAACTTGAGCCTGAAAGTCAAGAGTTGGGGGTCGATGAGGGAGTCCCTGTTGTACACACTCGTTCCAAATGGGACACTAGGGCCCCCATAATGATAACAGATGGGTCACATTACTGAATTTTCCAGTCTAGTACCCCCCTATTTCAATGGTATGTGGCCATATTTCCCATGGGAGTATGGTACATGTGACTGGTTGTGGCGTTAGTCAGGATGCTTTACCACACGTTTGTGATATTAAAGTGCACAAATGGCTTCTATAAGCGCGCCAACAACCACGGCAACTGGGCCCCATCATTGGAAAGTGTTACTGGCATTGCTGCAGCCATTATTGGGTGTTATTAGTTAGGAGTGTGTCTGCTGGCACTTGAAAGGGAAGTGTCATCATTTAACATTCAGGCCTATTACAAAGTACATTTTGAAGCTGTATCATAGATTGTGTGATATTATATGTTTCGCTGTTCCTTGTTATACCCTCTGAATTTAACATAATATCTTCCTCTGTTAATAAACCTGTTAATTGTTTCAACATCATCTTTTGTGAATGTGCACGGAGTGTGGACAGAGGTTTCCCGAGTCAACCCCTGGCAGAAGAGGAAGAACCTCCTGCATCCCAGTGGCTTAAGGGGGTGTTACATAGATAATGCTACCACTAAATTGTCCTTTTAGCTGCAGCCTAGGCATCCTGCAGTGTCATATCAATAGCTTTGATGGTGTCAGCCTTCTAGTGAATGGTGGAGCTAATGGCTTCTTTGCACATACCAGTATTTAGGAAGTCGAACTGACACTGTCTGTCAATGAAAATAGCTGTTTTTTTATTTTCTCAGGAGGCTGCAAACCACCAGTTACACGGTGCCCTGGATGCTGGCCTAAAACACAAGTATCTGAAAATTGTATCTGTTTTTGACTCGCCCCCTGGGCCGTGGGGCACCCGGAACCGGGCTTCTGTGCGATGCTGGGAGTAGTAGTGGCAACCCGATCCCGTGGCTCAGGGTGGTCAGACCAAATTGTGGCAGTCTATTTATCAGTGTTTTGGAATGTCCGACTACGCCACCCGTGGATTGCGGTCAGGGATGACCGTCGCTGCAAGGCAGACCGCTGAGGCTGATGTTGGTGTGCAGCACAGGGATAGGATAACTCCCCACAGGAAGAGTGTAGCCTCAGGGCAATGTAGGTTGATGCTGGGGGTGATGGTGCAGGCGCAGCATAAATCACACAGAGTCCAATGGTGCAGTTCAGGCCTTTTACTCACAGTTGATATCCAAGTCACCTCTGTCAGCAATGACTGCCCAAGCCGTGCTGCGTCCACCAGGTGAGGGGCTCGGTCAACCCCCAGACAATTCAGGAGTGTGGCACAGGACCCCCTTCTATCCTTTCTCTGGCCTCTCGTGCCCCACCAGTGACCACGCTTCTGTCCGGCTGCCTCGGGCTTTCTCTGGTAAAACTTGGCTCCAGTTTCCCTGACCCTATGTGGTGCCTTCCTAGCGGGTGTAGCAAGGGGTTGCACCAATAAATGATCACGACCTCCGGTTCTTGGCTGAGGGATGATTTTCCTCCACCAACTTGGGAATCCGGTACCCTTCCATGGCCTGACCCTTCACCCGATATAACGCGGGCTTGCAACGGTTGCTGTCCATTCTGCTCTCTTAGGGTCCCGTCTGCCTTCTTGTATCTGGAGCCTTTCTACTCCTCTGTCTCTCCTCTTTCCTTCCTTCTCCTTCTCCTCTTCTCCTCTCTGGCCCCGGCCTTCTCTCTAGGCCTGCCTCGTGGAGCTGAGCTCAGGCTGAGCCTCGGCTCCCTGTCAGCCCTCTACTCCTTTCTGCTCTGCTTCTCTCAACTGGACTGAACTCCCTTCTAAGATGGCCCCCACCTTTTATCTGCTTCTCTGTGTCTGAGCTCAGGTGACCTGCACCCAATGAGCTCCTTCCTATGCTCCAGAAACCGTCCCCTCTGCTCCTACATCACTGGGTTCTCTCCCCCTTCCCCACTCCAGCCAGGGACATGGTCAGTTGTGCCTGCATAAATGGGAGCACCGTCGAGCTGTCCGAGGACATAGTCAGTCGTGCCTGCATAAATGGGAGCACCGTCGAGCTGTCCCCCGGAAATGGGGTGAGTGTGTGTATGCAGCTAACTGAGCCCTGGTCCACACTCCATCCTTACCTGGGAGTGGAATATCACACCTCTGGTTGAGGTGCAATACCCCTGTGGCAACCGAACCCTCGGGGTGCCACATTTTTCTAGATTGCTTTGGTCATATGAGATGGTGTAGTTGGAAAGGCTTTTCATTTTAAACAACAGATCTGGGTCCCATTAATGATAGCCTAGGCAAAGCCACAGATCACAAGGAGAGCCACTGGTGATTTATCATGTCAACTTTGTCAGCCAAAAATACAACCTTCACAGATCAACCATAAATTACATTGGAAAATGTATGGATCTACCTGTTTAAAGACCTACTGAAAAATATGTAACATTAAGTTCTGCCCCATAATGGCCAGGAACACCTCCGAACTTCCATCATTGGCCCTATAATTCCCTTTAGGTTGTGGTTTTACTAAGCCCTGCCACTTTGCTGCCTGGTTCAGTGACTATCTGTTACGCACATGTCCCAGATCCGTACTTTGCTTGCCATCACCTGATCCGCTAAACTCAGTTGTGCTCCACGTCGGGCTTGCAGATGGCTTGGCGTGATCCCATGTCACCATCTGCCTGGGCATATATAAGGCTCACTAAGACACACACCTGTTTCTTGGTTTTAAGACTTCAGTATTCCTAAGACTCTTAGTTTCTCTGTGGACCTCGACCTGCCGACCTGCTCAGCTACCTGTCTGCTGTCTCCAGGATGACTCCTGCCTGCCTGTGGTTTCCAGTATCTCAGCTATCTGTCTCTGGTCTCAAGGAAGTCTCCTGCCTCCCTCCAGTTTTGACTATCTCAGCTACCTATGTGCGGTCTCCAAGATGTCTCCTGCCTGCTTACGGTTTCCAGTATCTCAGCAAACTGTCTGTTGTCTCCAAGACGTCTCTGGCCTTCCTGCGGTTTCCAGTATCTCAGTTACCTGTCTGATATCTCCAGGACATTTCCTGCCTGCAGTTTTCAGTATCTCTGCTACCTGTCTGCGGTCTCCAGAATGTCTCCTCCCTGCTTGCAGTTTACAGTAACTCAGAAAACTGTCTGCGGTCTCCAGGACGTCTACAGCCCGCCTGCGGTTTCCAGCATCTCAGTTACCTGTCTGAGATCTCCAGGACATCTCCTGCCTGTGGTTTCCAGTACCTCTTCTAACAGTCTCTTGTCTGTCTGCTGTCTCCAGTCCCTCAGCTATCCATGTCTTGCGTGCCTCACCCGTCTGATGCCCGTGCCTTTGTGCCCACCCAGACCTTGGGCTTGAAGGATCCACCTCACCAGGTGAGCCTAAAAGTAAAAATAGCAAAATAGCCAATGTTGGTAAATACAAAAAGGTTCAGTCTTTTTCACTACTATAATCTCCATTGGATTACTCATACATAATTGTTCATAGCTATAGATAGAACTGTCACCGGCCATGATTAGGAATTCCATACTTTTTAAACATCAAAACAGGGATATTTCAGCCCTGCCCTTGGGAATAACCAAGAAAATCCAAGACCATCCCAAATATTCCCACCCTGAGGGGTGTTTATGAACACAACCTCAGAATTTCGCCATCAGAATCAGGGCCATTGGCAAGTGTGGATTTCAATAAAGTCTGATAACAATGCACCTGATAATGATCTGAAGAGGACATGTTTCTGACGCGCCCCCCGGGCCGTGGGGTACCCGGTGCCGGGCCGGTAGATGCTGGGGGTGATATCACGGTGACTGGCCTGGTCCGTGGCCCAGGACGGTCAACAAAAAAGGGGATATTTATAGGGGATTTATAGTGTTTATAATAAGTTTGTGATGCCACCTGTGGTGTCTGGTAAGGATTACCAGCGCTGCGACAGTCCTCTGAGGCAGGTGTTTGGGCTGCTTTGTTAGGACGGCTCCCCACAGGTGGAGCGGGCCTCAGGACAGTGTAGGGGTAGATGGTGGATGCTGGTGAGAGACGGCAGGACGGTCCCGGAGGAAAGACGGACACTCACACGTGGGTAAGCTTCAGTACCTTTACTGGTGATGATGCAGACACGGTCCAGGGTACTCCGGACGAAGGGTGCACTTTTGGACTCTCCCCAGTGAGCGGGTATAGGGCCTCCTGACCCGTGGCTTTACTCACTAAGCTTCTGACCTGCCTGGAGCTAGGCCTAGCTTGATTACTGTCTCTTTCTTGCACCTGCTGACCTGGTGGTAGGGCATTCTCTTGGAGATCACTCTCCCTGGATGCTGGGGCCTCCGTGACTCCTAGCCCTGGTACTGTAGTCAGCGTTTGGTAAACCTGGGACCTGTAGTCCTCCAGGGGTTCCGGTGGTCCCTACTGGGTATAAGGGGACCCTGTAGGCGCGGACCCGGTGTCCGGTATATATCTCGGGGTGAGCCTGGTATGCTCCTCTGCCCCCTCGCTACTTCTTCCTTCTCGTCTAGCCTTCGGCCACACTCAGGGCCCTCACTAGGCTTTCACTCGAGCTGTAGGCCTTGCTCACCTAAGCACAGCAGCCAGCGCACTCTCTCTCTGACTGAGAGACTGACTAACTGCCTACCTCCACCCTCCATATATATATATATCCTTAACGGGCTCCCTCTGGTGGTCTGAGGTGGTAGGGTGGAAGTGTGTGAATGTGTGAGGGCCTCTTGTGGAGAAGTCCATCCATGCACCCTTCTGGGTTCTGTGGCACCAGTGCGCAGCAGGGCGCCACATCCCCCCTAGTAAAACTCAGTACTCCTGGACTGAAGCATTTTTCTCAAAACAGGTTAAACAATAACATTTCTTCCCTTTATGGGTGCCACTTTTCTTTAACGCTACAGGTAACATTATAATACAATAATATAAAGTATCTTCAGAGTTTCTCAAATCAGTTCCAGTGAGATCCCAACAGGGTATCCCTCTCACTGGTTAAAGTGCAAAGGTAGCTTGAGGGACCTGTCCGTAAACCCTCCACGTAGGCCCTGGGCGTGGCTGCAGGGCACAGGTGATCCGGCGTCGGACCACGACTTCTGCCACGCCAAACAGGTTTTTGTTCTGAGGTCGCTTAAAGGGCACTCCAGGGAGTGCAACTATGTACATGACAGTTTTTGGGCTGCTCACAGTCCTCAGCCACCGAGTCCTTAATATATATACCCTTACGGGTAACTAAATGCAATGAGAAGTGTCCATGTCGCATAAATTGTCCATTAGCAAGGCAAAATAAATCAATAAATAAATACATGAAATTATTACCAGAACATACCCTACGGGGTAACTATTTATACTGTCAGCGTTTCTCTATTTACTCTTTATACCTCACAGGGGTCTGGCCTTTTGTGCTACACGATGATCTACGTAGTACTGGGATGCGTGTAGTATGGATGCTTGCGCTATTTTCCACGCTATCAGCTCTATGTATTGGTGAACAGCAAAACTGCCTTAACCTCTCTACGGGACTGGCAAGTATACCATTGGCTGGGCCTTCTTGCTCTTCTACAGCCGGTGATCCTTCTTCCGGGGATTCTTCCCGAGCAGGCTCTTCTGGGGCACTTACAGGTCTTACTTGCAGTGGAGGGTCTTCTGGCTGTGAGTAGAAGTGTATCACAGGTATTATTACAGCTCCACCTAGTTGAGGCCAATCTGCCGGGAAATCTCCTAAGTCAGTATGGAGTGCTTCTTTTTTAGGCTCCTCCGGTACGGTGAGAGGCACTTCCTCCTGGGGCTCCAACAGACTTGGGCACAACTTCAGATGGTCTCTCGATACCGTTGCAGTTGTTCTTCCTCCATCTTTGCTAATTAGACAGCAGTGGAATTCAACACAGTGTAAGGTTCTCTTTCCCACTGATCGTCAAGTTTGTGGTTTCTCCTTTTTCATTTTAGCACAATTTCTCCAGGTGTTAAGGGTTCTGCTGGTGCACTCTTGTACTGTGCTTCCTGCTTATCTCTCACCCTATTTAGACTGTCTTCGACACAGGCCTGTACTCTCCTGTACTGCTCCTGTCGCGTCGTGTCGCAGTCTTCAGTGGACATATCTGCTTCTGGCTCTACCACTCCAAGCTCCAGGTCCATGGGCAACTTTCCGGGTCTTGCTCTCATGAGGTATGCTGGAGTACAATTGGTGGAACTCACAGGTATGTGATTGTACAGATCTACCAGGTCAGGTAGTTTGTCTGGCCACTGATTTCTCTCCTCTAGCGGTAAGGTCTTCAACAGGTCGATGACTATGTTATTCATCTTTTCACATAACCCATTGGTTTGGGGGTGGTACGGTGTAGTCCGGATCTTCTTACACCCGTACAGATGGCAGAACTCCTTGAACAATTCGGCTTCAAAGGCAGGGCCTTTATCCGTCAGCACCTGCTCCGGATATCCATGGGGCCTGCAGAAGTACGCTTGAAACGTCTTTGCCGCAGTCTCTGCCGTCAGATCCTTGACGGGGGCGACCACCAGGAACCGGGAGTAGTGATCCACCATGGTCAACGCATAGGAGTATCCTGACCTGCTGGGTGACAGCTTGACGTGATCCAAGGCAACGATCTCCAAAGGTCGAGTTGTCTTGATGGGCTGCAGGGGTGCCTTCTGGCGGCTGTAGTCTTTTCTTCTGAGGCTACAGGGTCCACAATCCCGGCACCATCTCTCTATGGAACTGCGCATTCCAATCCAATAAAACCGACCCTTCAGCAGGGTTTCTAGCTTCTTCCAGCCAAAGTGCCCCGCTTGATCGTGGTAGGCCTCCAACACCATCTGGATGTCTGTCCTGGGCACTACTATCTGCCATAACATCTCATGGGTCCTGGGGTTGACATACCTTCGGCACAGCTTCTCTCTATAGATGAACAGCCGGCTTCTCTCATTCCACAGTTGCTTAGCTTGCGGAGGAGCATCCTTCTCCAGGGAGGAACCTTCCTGGGTTATCAGTTCTTTAATACGACTGACAACTGGGTCACTGTCCTGGGTCTCCTTCCAACTGTGATGAGGTAAAGGGTTTAGTGTCTTACCACGATACCTCCTGGAGGTGCGCTGCTTGTGGACCATCCCATTTCTGTGGAAGGCAGGTAGCTCAATCTCCTCCAGGTCATCCACTTCTTCTTCAGTGTCCGACTGGTGAGGCATTCTGGATAGGGCATCGGCATTGGCGTTCTTGTGGCCTGCCCGGTACTTGATGGTGAACTGATAGTTTGACAGTCGGGCCATCCAACACTGTTCCATGGCTCCCAACTTGGCTGTCTCTAGTTGCGTCAAGGGGTTGTTGTCAGTATAGGCCGTGAACTTACTGGAGGCCAGTAATCGTTCAGTGATGGCCCAGACCAAGGCCAGGAACTCCAACTTGAAGGAGCTATAGTTTTCCGGATTCCTCTCTGTCAGACGAAGCATAAGCAATCACCTTCTCCTTGCCATACTGCTTCTGACTCAACACAGCTCCGAGTCCCTCGTTGCTGGCATCAGTGTACAGTAGGAAAGGTTGGCTGTAGTCAGGGTAGGCCAGGATTTCTTCGCCAGTCAGGATCTCTTTCATCACTGCAAAGGACTCAGCTTGTTCTTTACCCCACTGGAAGGGGGGGTTTTGCCTCTGTTGGACTGTCCTACCAGGAGATCTTGCAAAGGCGCTGCCTTCTTGGTGTAGTCCTTTACAAATCTCCGGTAATACCCGACCAGTCCTAGGAACTGACGTACCTCCTTGAGATTCTTCGGTTCTGGCCATTTCTGGATGGCAGTGACCTTCTCCGTGTCTGGTGCTACTCCTTCTGGACTGACGATGTGCCCCAGGTACTGAACCTTCTGTTTGAGCAGGTGGCACTTGGAAGGCTTCAATTTCATCCCATACCGGGACAACGGCTCAAATACCTCCGCCAGGTGCTTCAAATGGTCCTCATACGTCTTGGAGTACACGATCACGTCATCAAGGTATAGCAGCACGGTCTTGAAGTTACGGTGTCCCAAACAGCACTCCATCAATCTCTGGAACGTTCCAGGGGCGTTGCAGAGTCCGAACGGCATACTGTTGAACTCGCAGAGTCCCATCGGGGTAGTGAAGGCCATCTTCTCTCGGTCCTCCTCAGTAACTGCTACTTGCCAGTACCCACTAGTGAGGTCAAGGGTAGAGAAGTAATTTGCAGACTTTAGTGCAGCCAGGGATTCCTCTATACGGGGCAAAGGGTATGTATCTTTATGTGTTATGTGGTTTACCTGTCTGTAATCTACACACATCCTCATGCTTCCATCCTTTTTCCTGACCAGGACCAGGGGAGCTGCCCAGGGGCTACAGCTATCTCTTATTACCCCTGCCTTCTTCACGTCATGCAACATTTCCTTTGCTTTCTGGTAGTGTGCTGGTGGTATGGGCCTGTAACGTTCTTTTATGGGTGGATGGTCACCTGTGGGTATATGGTGTTGTACCCCTTTAATCCTCCCAAAATCAAGTGGGTGTTTGTTGAATACTCCCTCGTATTCCTGAACCACCCTGTATACACCTTGTTTTTGATGGACAGGAGTGGCGTCAGTCCCAACATGGAGCTGTTGACACCAATCCCCCACCTGGGTTTCTGAGTCGTTATCCTCCACTCTGTCTGGTGAGGTTAAGCACTCCACTGTGTGGATGGCATCATCATTTACAATATACAACCTGGAAACAGTGGCGTATCTTGGTAATTTAACTTCATCCTCCCCACAATTTAGGAGACGTACGGTTACCCTCCCATTGCGTACATCAATCACCCATCTGGCAGTTAAGAGTGTAGGTCTGTGCTCTGAGCTAATGGGCTCCACTACCGCCTGGTAGTTCTGTCCCTTGAGACCTATTGCTGCCCTACACCAAATCA
The DNA here is from genome assembly GCF_046119375.1 of Phyllobates terribilis. Lineage (NCBI taxonomy): Eukaryota > Metazoa > Chordata > Amphibia > Anura > Dendrobatidae > Phyllobates > Phyllobates terribilis. Next base: position 44,841,711 of record NW_027362764.1, on the reverse strand, counting down.
GCATTTCACTCATCGGGGGAATTACAATGGGTAACGGGTCTGTCACCCGTACATTACCAATCTCACCACCTGTTAGCTTTACCTGTTGCTGGTACAGGAGGGCTCGAATCTCCCTCTGTAGCACCTTCCTCTGCCCTGGTTTGGCAGTGTCAGCAATCTGTTGGAGCAAAAACAACACTTCTCCCAAGCAGTTACCAACAATATTTGTACCAAGTATCATATACAAGTCTGTATCACCAGGGTTAGATTCTACTACAATCAGTCCTTGGTCATTAGTTCCACCCTCCCCACCTTCACTGTCACGTCCTTAACCCCTACTAGGTTAAGAGGAAGGCCGTTAGAGGCATACACGGAGAGATTCGGGGCTGGTGGCTGGAGTTCATCTAAGGACCAGTACCTATTGTAGAGGACATCAGGTATGATGGTTACCTCTGAGCCGGTGTCCAGTAATGCAGGTGTTGCTATACTGTCCAGCACGATGGACAGGAAAGGCCTTTCTCCTACGAACCGATGATACCAGCTTGATGGGCCTGGTTGATTTACTCCTGGGTGTCGGCCCTCGGCCCCAGGGTTTGCTTGTTTAAAGGACAGTTCCGCGCTGTGTGGCCTGCCTTGTGGCAGCGGAAGCAGATGAATTCTCCTGGAGGGCGACGTTGGTCGTTGGTCCTCCCACGGGGTGGCGTTGTCCTCCTCCGGGGTGGCGTTGTCCTCCTACGGGGTGGCGTTGTCTTCCTTCTTCTCCTCATCCAGGGCACATCCTCAGGGCTGTCAGCCAGTAGGATCCTTCCCTCCGGCTCAGGCTCCGTCTGTAGCTGCAGGGTGCTCAGGACAGTGGCCAGAGTTTTACTTAACTGGCGCACTTCAGAGCGCAGGCTGTGCAGCTCGCTAGGAGGCACTGTTTACATCTTTGTTTCAGCCGTTAATGAAGGAGCACTGGGTGCTGCGGGCACTGGGGTGGCCCCACCCTGGTAATGCTGGATAGCAGTATCTGATGGTTCCAGGGGCTGCAGACCCTTAATAGCCATGTCCTTCAGGGTGTCGAAGGTGGCATCTGGATGATCTAAGGCCCACCACCGTACAGTTCTGCTCTCCTCCTGAGACCTCAACCCCTGGATGAACTGTTCCGTCAGCATTTTATTTTCATTTTGTATGCTGGCTGGACTAACCTGTTTCAGGGCCCGCAGGGCTTCCTGTAAGCGCCAGGCATAGTCCCGGACACTGTCCTCAGGTTTCTGGACACAGTGGTAGAACCTCATCCGGAGATCTGTCTCAGTGCGGTATTCAAACACAGTTTGTAGTCTCTTAAAGATGATGGATACTGATTCCTGGTCTGTGGCTGGCCAGGTTTCAACTTGCCGCTCTGCGGCACCAGTCAATTGTCCCAGCACAACAGCGGCTCTCTTCTTACCAGTCATAGAATACATGTCCAGTACAGCGCATATTTTTCTCTTGAATCCAGACAGGGTGTCTGGTTTGCCATTATACTGGGGAAGCCTTTTCGCTCCAGGGATATACGGCAGGGCCATGGGTATCAACGGGGTCACGACCCCTGCTGGTGGAGCGGCTGCTCCGGCCTGTGCAGCGCCGGGCGCAGCTTGGGCATCAGGAGCGTTAACCGGTGCTCCGGTGGCTTGCTGGTCGTCGGCCATGGTTGCGCCCCCCTAGTAAACCGTAGCCTACCTTCTTCACTTCTTATCAGGTAGGCCGCAGCTCCGCGGGCGACGGTCTTCTTCCAGGACCTTGCGTCGCTTGCGTCTGACGTCAGAGCGTCCACTGGACTCCTTCCAGGACCTGACGCTTCCTGGTTCGACGTCAGGGGCGGGGCGTGTCTAGGCTTCGCGTGCTTCCAGCAGTTACGCCTCCCAGATTCCCGCGGTTACGCCCTTCTTCTTCCCGCGCTGCAGCGCGATAATGGCGGCGATCTTCACCGCAGTTTAACACACAGTTCAGTTCAATAAAGGCACACAGTGCCCCGTGGCACGGGGCACGCAATCCTGTTCGTGACGCCAAAGTTTGACGCGCCCCTCGGGCCTTGGGGTACCCGGTGCCGGGCCGGTAGATGCTGGGGGTGATATCACGGTGACTGGCCCGGTCCGTGGCCCAGGACGGTCAACAAAAAAGGGGATATTTATAGGGGATTTATAGTGTTTGTAATAAGTTTGTGACGCCACCTGTGGTGTCTGGTAAGGATTACCAGGGCTGCGACAGTCCTCTGAGGCAGGTGTTTGTTAGGACGGGTCCCCACAGGTGGAGCGGGCCTCAGCACAGTGTAGGGGTAGATGGTGGATGCTGGTGAGAGACGGCAGGACGGTCCCGGAGGAAATACGGACACTTACACGGGGGTAAGCTTCAGTACCTTTACTAGTGATGATGCAGGCACGGTCCAGGGTACTCCGGACGAAGGGTGCACTTTTGGACTCTCCCCAGTGAGCGGGTATAGGGCCTCCTGATCCGTGGCTTTACTCACTAAGCTTCTGACCTGCCTGGAGCTAGGCCTAGCTTGATTACTGTCTCTCTCTTGCACCTGCTAACCTGGTGGTAGGGCCTTCTCTTGGAGAACACTCTCCCTGGACGCTGGGGCCTCTGTGACTCCTAGCCCTGGTACTGTAGTCAGCGTTTGGTAAACCTGGGACCTGTAGTCCTCCAGGGGTTCCGGTGGTCCCTTCTGGGTATAAGGGGACCCCGTAGGCGCGGTCCCGGTGTCCGGTATATATCTCAGGGTGAGCCTGGTGTGCTCCACTGCCCCCTCGCTACATCTTCCTTCTCCTCTCACCTTCGGCCACACTCAGGGCCCTCACTAGGCTTTCACTCGGGCTGTAGGCCTTGGCTCGCCTAAGCACAGCAGCCAGCGTGCTGCCTCTTCACTGGTCTAAGTGCCAGCACACTCTCTCTCTGACTGAGAGACTGACTAACAGCCTAGCTCCACCCTCCATATATATATATCCCTAACGGGCTCCCTCTGGTGGTCTGAGGTGGTAGGATGGAGGTGTGTGAATGTATGAGGACCTCTTGTGGAGAAGTCCATCCATGCACCCTTCTGTGTTCTGTGGCACCAGTGCGCAGCAGGGCGCCACATTTCAGTAGTGCAGCCTCACGTTTTGGGCTTAAAATTTCATGCAATCATAGATCAACCTAGACATTAGATATAAGAAAATGATTTTCACATTTTTTAAAAACACAATAGCGGGACTTTTATACATAGTTTCTGATATTTTACATAAGGGATTAGGAACTGATGTAATTCATTCAATTTAATATAATCAAAAAAAATCATCATCAATGTGCATTGTGAAACAGCTCAGGCGAGATGACTTGTTCATTTCACTGGAAACGTAGAAATCCTGCAAAAAACGAAAAGTTTAATGAAGTGTTCAGCCAAAGCTCCGACAGTCAGTGCTATTAACACCGGGTTTATATTTAGGCCAGATATAGCATTGTTAATTGGACTTAGTCAGCAAATATATACTTTACCTTTTGATTATATCCAACCTTCCACAGTCACGGGTGAAAGGTTTCAGTAGAAAACATTGAAGAACCAGAAGCTACAGGAGACGTGAAATGATAAGTCCACAATGTGAATAGATGAGATGGATATGAGATCATAGATAGATAATAGACAGATACTGTAAGTATAGGATGATATATATATATACAATATATTAGAGATGAGCGGATCAATCCGTGGAGGATTGAGTTCAAATAAAATTAACTGAAACCTGCCGTTTCACGCTAAGTTGAATATCTTGAGATTCGATTTGTGGTTTACAAATGCCCGGCTCCATTTCCCAAATTGCTGAAGCATCTAAGAGATAATGTTATTTTGTGTTGCTGCACGGACTCCCCATAATGCCCTGCTTTGACATCACACCTTGTACAACGGTGGTCAGTACTTGGCGGATCACAGATCAGTGGTTCCCAGCGGAGCACAGATTGTTCAGCAGAGTCAATTTCCTTCTCTAGAGTCACTGGGTAAGTTACACTCTCCTGTACAGTGTAAGTTCTTATGGTCAGTTGGGTCCTCTCTTTCTCTCCTGTAGAGTGTAAGCTCTTATGGTCAGTGGGGTCCTCTCTCTCTCCTGCAGAGTGTAAGCTCTTATGGTCAGTGGGGTCCTCTCTCTCTCTCCTGTAGAGTGTAAGCTCTTATGGTCAGTTGGGTCCTCTTTCTCTCCTGTAGAGTGTAAGCTCTTATGGTCAGTGGGGTTCTCTTTCTCTCCTGTAGAGTGTAAGTTGTTATGGTCAGCTGGGTCCTCTCTCTCTCCTGTAGAGTGTATCCTTTGTTGGGTGATGAGAATGGGGCATCAGACTGCGCTCCTCGCCTGTCAGAATAATGTGGTGGTGTGATCACCACAAAATGCATAGAAATAAAATCTATTTCATCATTACATCGGATTCCTCTGGTACATTATTCTGACAGGCGAGCAGCGCAGTCTGATGCCCCATTCTCTTCACCCAACAAAGGATCATTGCTTTGGGTTCTGCAGCAGCCGCCAATGCTAAGTACAGTGGTTGTGTCTTACACAACCCTAATAGGTGAGTGAATTTGAATTATCTCTCACGAATTCTCGGATAAGACCCTATGTGCGCTTTATATTCCTTCTAGTTATCCTGTAGAGTGCAAGCTTTTGTGGTCAGCTGGGTCCTCTCTCTCTCCTGTAGAGTGTAAGTGACTCGCCCCCTGAGCCGTGGGGTACCCGGAACCGGGCTTCTGTACGATGCTGGAGGTAATAGTGGCAACCCGATCCCGTGGCTCAGGGTGGTCAGACCAAATGGTGGCAGTCTATTTATCAGTGTTTTGTGAATGTCCGACTACGCCACCCGTGGATTGCGGTCAGGGATAACCGCCGCTGCAAGGCAGACCGCTGAGGCAGGTGCTGGTGTGCAGCACAGGGGTAGGATAACTCCCCACGGGAAGAGTGTAGCCTCAGGGCAGTGTAGGTGGATGCTGGGGGTGGTAGTGAAGGCCGCAATAGTAAGAGTTCAGGGTCCGCTTCAAACAGTCCAGGGTCTTTATTGTAGGTATTATTAATGACCCAACAGTGGTACCGGTTAGGAATGGGCCTGGGTGTCTGAGAGCATTCGGGTGAGCCCCACTGGTCAGAGTGAGTGTGTAGGCTTACCGTTCTCTCTATGCTCTTTCTGACTATCCCCCTCTTCGTGGTGTAATAGCCCACGTCGCTCAGCTGGCCGTGTACTTCTCGCCTGTATGGCTTGCGACTCAGGCCTTGGGTACCTTTTGCTTTCTCCTCGCTGTACTGGTCCCTCTGTGTGGTGGGGCCTCCAGGCTTCTGAGGCCAAGGGACCTGAAATCCCTCGCGGGTTGGTTCTTTGCTGCTGGGAATGATAACCCGGACAGCCTCGGACCCCAATGTCCGGTAGAATGGTTCTCTGCCAGGACCGGCTCTCGTCGCCTCTGTCCCTGGCTTGCAGTTTCTCCTCTGCCTCACGGACTCCTCAGCTGCTGCTGACCTGTCCTTTTTCTCTGAGAACCCTTCTGGACACTTCAGAAGTGGGTTCTGGTCTCTCTAACCCTGCCCCAGTTCCAGCTTTTATAGGGCAGCCAGCTCCCCCTACTGGCCTGGGACAGGAGGTGCTGCATGCTAATGGTCCCTAACCAGGGAACCTCCATCCTGCTCTCAGACACAGATTATTGTTTGTGGCATCCAGGCCTGGGATGACACATTCCCCCCTACTAAAATTTAGTACTCCGGACTAAACACAAATTTTTTTTAGGAAACACAAATACAGGGTATAAATGATAACATAACATATATACAAGTATATTTTGTCCTTAAGGTCACGGCGCTTCCGCGACCGGGTGTCCATATCACCCAACTAGGTGAAGTTTTTGAACGGTGCGGGGACCTGTCTCCATAAACCCCAAGTTCCTGGCCCTGGGCGTGGCGACAAGGCTGAGCTATCTACTTTGGGCCACAAGAGGGCCACGCCAGACAGGTTTTTCTTCTGTGGCCATCTTCGCAAGAGGGCACCAAGTGCAACTATCTACAAGACAGTTCCGGCCATTCAGTGTCCATGACCTGTCAGTCCATTGAACTAGGGAAACTGGAAAAAACATTATTAATAACCAGGTAACAAACATAAAACATTTGCAATATACAGCATTTAGATCTTCCAGCGAGCTGGTATTTGCCCCCTAGTGCTACGGGTTGACCTGCGTAACCCACTGTCTGGTGGTGGTCTAACCTGGCTTTCCCCACTAGCATTTAGGGTACAACTACTAGCTGGGTTTACAGGCAGTGCAGGCAGCTGTCTGCGGGTCCTTTGGTTTACCGCAGGCATGGCAGGCTCACTGTCAGCAGAGGGCTGACTCTCCTGGGCTGCTGGCATGGGTTCTCCTGCCTCCGGGGCTGCTTGTTCCTCTTGTTCTTCCTGCTCTCCTGTAGGCTCCTGCTGGGTTGGTTGAAGGAAGTGTAGGACTGGTACCACTATTGCATTGTTTATCCGAGTCCAGGACTGGGGGAACTCTCCGAGAACGGTGCTGACCATTTCTTCCTTATCCACTGCGGGCTCAAGGTCATCTTGATCCTCACTTGGACTCTGCAGTTGCTCGGGGCACCGTTTTAGGTGGTCTCTGGAGACGGTGCTAGTGGTTTCTCCTCCATCCTTGGTAATTACACATACCTTCGGGTTGTTGTGGTCGGACTGCAGTACTGTGTACGGGTTGCTCTCCCACTGCTCTTCTAGCTTGTGAAGCCTTCTCTTCCGCTTCAGGACCTGCTCACCAGGTTCCAGGGGACCAGCAGGGGCGTGTTGGTTGAAGATCCTCTCTTGTTTTTCTCTCGCTTGAGCCAGACTCCTCTCCACACTCTCCTGTACCTTCTTGTACTGTAGCCGCTGTTCCGTATCCCAGTCCGCATCTGGGGAGGTGTCCTCGGGTGTCAGGACTCCCATCTCCAGGTCTATCGGCAGCTTACCTGGTCTTGCTCGCATCAGGTAAGCCGGGGTGCAATTTGTAGCATTCACCGGGATATGGTTGTATAAGTCTATCAGGTCTGGCAGCTTCTCCGGCCACAGGCTGCGTTCTTCCAAGGGCAACGTCTTGAGGAGATCAATGACGATATTATTAATTTTCTCACATAGCCCGTTGGTTTGCGGGTGGTAAGGCGTTGTCCGAATCTTCTTACAGCCGTAGAGGTTGCAGAACTCCTGGAAGACTTCAGCCTCAAACGCTGGACCTTGATCTGTCAAGACCTGTTCCGGATATCCGTGTGGACGGCAGAAGTGTTGTTGGAAGGCTGTGGCCGCTGTTTGGGCTGTCAAGTCTTTAACGGGAACCACCACCAGGAACCGGGAATAGAGGTCCACTATTGTCAGGGCATAGACGTAGCCCGACCGGCTTGGAGCCAATTTCACATGATCTAGAGCTACCAGCTCAAGAGGCTGCCTGGTGACGATGGGCCTCAAGGGTGTCTTCTGGCTGGAACAGTCCTTCCTTCTGAGGTTACATGGGCCGCAGTCCCTGCACCACTTCTCTATGGCCTCTCTCATACCGATCCAGAAGAACCGCTCTCTCAGTAGGAACTCCAGTTTCTTCCACCCGAAGTGTCCCGCTCTGTCATGGTAGGCCTCCAGGACCATTGCTGCATCTCGTCTTGGGACCACTACCTGCCAGGTCAGCTCATGCGTCCGGTGGTTGACAAGCCTTCTGCACAGCTTAACTTCGTAGAGGAATAGCCTGCTTTTCTCCTTCCATAACTGCTTGGCTTCCTCTGGAGCGTCCGGGCCAGGGATAGCGCCTGCCTGGGTCAACAGATCTTTCACCAGGCGAATTGCTGGGTCACTATCTTGCGTTTCAGCACAACCGTGGTGAGGTAAGGGATTGAACATGACGGTGGTCGAGTCTTTGTCTCTTACACGGTGGGAGTACTGAGTGGCCCCATACCGGTGGAATGCAGGGAGCTCTATTTCCTCCAGCTCGTCTGGATCTTCTCCCTCATCGGGCAAGTGGGGCATTCTCGATAGGGCATCTGCATTGGCATTGGCTCGGCCAGCCCGGTACTTGATGGTGAAGTCATAGTTTGCTAGCCGGGCCATCCACCGCTGCTCTAGGGCACCAAGTCTCGCATTGTCCAGATGCGTCAATGGATTGTTGTCCGTGTACACAGTGAACTTCGCAGAGGCCAGGTAATGCTTGAAACATTCCATTACGGCCCACACCACTGCCAAGAACTCCAGCTTAAAGGAGCTGTAATTCTCCAGGTTTCTCTCGGTGGGCCTCAGCTTCCGGCTGGCGTACGCGATCACCCTTTCTCTGCCCTGTTGGTTCTGTGACAGTACGGCTCCCAGCCCCACATTACTGGCGTCTGTGTGGAGGATAAAAGGCTGGCCATAATCGGGGTAGGCCAGGATCTCATCCCCCATGAGGGCCATCTTCAGCTGGCGGAAGGACTCCTCTTCCGGCTTGTCCCACTTGAAGGGTGGCTTTTGGCTTATGGTCTTAGATTGTCCTATAAGAAGGTCCTGCATAGGGGCTGCCATCTTGGTGAACCCGGGGATGAACCTTTGGTAGTAGCCTACCAACCCGAGGAACTTCCTCACTTATTTTATGTTAGAGGGGCTTGGCCAGTTCTTTATTGCCGTGATTTTGTGAGGGTCGGGGGCTACTCCTTCTGCACTCACCATGTGTCCCAGGTACTGTACCTTCGGCTTTAACAGATGGCAATTGGAGGGTTTTTCTTTCATGCCAAAGCCTGCCAGTGCCTCGAACTTCTCGGCCAGGTGCTTTAGATGGTCCTCGTAAGTCTTCGAATAGACAATCACGTCGTCCAGGTAAAGTAGGACCGTCTCAAAGTTTCGGTGCCCTAGACAGCATTCCATTAGCCTCTGGAAGGTCCCAGGTGTGTTGCAGAGCCCGAATGGCATACAGTTGAATTCACTTAATCCCATCGGGGTGGTGAAGGCGGTCTTCTCCTTGTCAGCCTCTGCCACAGGAACCTGCCAGTACCCGCTAGTAAGATCCAAAGTAGAGAAGAAGTTAGCTGATTTTAGCGCGGCTAAAGACTCCTCTATCCTAGGTAATGGGTACGCGTCTTTATGGGTGATACGATTGACCTTTCTATAGTCCACGCATATTCTCATGGTACCGTCTTTCTTTTTTACCAAAACTAAGGCAGCTGCCCAGGGGCTACAGCTATCTCTAATGACCCCAGCTTCTTTCATTTCTCTCAGCATGCCCTTTGCCTTCTGATAATGTGCAGGGGGTACAGGTCTGTGTCTCTCTTTTATTGGTGGGTGGCTCCCCGTGGGGATGTGGTGTTCTACCCCTTTCACTCTGCCGAAGTCTAGCGGGTGCTTACTAAAGATTCTCTCGTACTCTTGAACCACCCGGTAGACTCCTTGTTTTTGGTGTAGGGGAGTAGAGTCAGCACTAGTGTTGAGCATTCCGATACTGAAATATCGGGTATCGGCCGATATTCGCGGTATCGGAATTCCGATACTTAATTCCGATACTTTTACAATATCGAATACCGGAATCGGAAGTTCCCATAATGCCTGCGCTCTGCAGTGTCTCTGAAGGATGACAAGATGGATGGCAGCGCTCAGCTGCGATCCAGCCTGTCATCAGAATGCCATCCCAGCGTGGGAGAATTCTCCTGATTGTTTAAAAGCCAGCGGGCGGTAAAAAGCCGCCAGCTTTTAAAGAATCACACAGCCCCATACTGCTTCCCCGCAGCCTCCCACCCCAATCCTGCGCTCCCCCCGCCACCTCACATCCCGATCGTAAGTTAGAACCGGGCGGGGAGCACAGCACCAAGGAGCGGGGAGCGAAGGACCCGGGCGGGGAAGCCGGCAGACTTCACCGCCGGCTTTCCCGTTCTGTGCTGCGCTTTCCTGCCGGTTATTTCAAATGAACAGCTGAGGTATCAGGTGATGCCGATCAGCTGTTCATTTGAAGTAGCCGTGGTGCCCTCAGAGGGTTCATGTGAGTTCATGCTTGACTGCACTGCATGAACTCACATGAACTTTCCCACGGCCGCACAGGTCAGCCTCACCTCCCAGACCATCAGCCCGTCATGATTAGTGTGTGTGCGGGGTGTCTGTGCGATGTCTGCGGGTGTGTGCGGGGTGTCTCTGCGATGTCTGCGAGTGTGTGCGGGTGCGCGCGGTGTCTGTGCGATGTCTGCGGGTGTGTGCGTGCAGGCAGACATAGGCCGATGTGACACTACTACTCCCATCGGCCTATGTCTGTCCCCCGTCCACTCGTACTAGCAGGATCAGCTCGATGGGAGCAGTAGTTCCCATCAGCCTGATCCTGCTATTTAAACTGCCCCATGTGCTATTTTTGCCCCTATACATGTTTTTTTTGGTCCCCAATAAATTTTAACCACTTCGCGCCAGAGCCTGTTTTTGCCTTCGTGACCGGGCCAATTTTTTCAATTCTGACCACTGTCACTTTATGAAGTAATTACTCTGGAACGCTTTAACGTATTCCCCTGATTCTGAGACTGTTTTTTCATGACATATTGTACTTCATGATAGTGGTAAAATTTCTTCCATATAACTTGCGTTTATTTGTGAAAAAATCGGAAATTTGGCAAAAATTTAGAAAATTTTGCAATTTTCAAACTTTGAATTTTCATGCCCTTAAATCAGAGAGATATGTCACACAAAATAGTTAATAAATAACATTTCCCACATGTCTACTTTACATCAGCACAATTTTGGAACCAAAATTTTTTTTTGTTAGGGAGCTATAAGGGTTAAAAGTTGACCAGCGATTTCTCATTTTTCCAACAAAATTTACAAAAACATTTTTTTAGGGACCACATCATATTTGAAGTCACTTTGAGGGGTCTTTATGACAGAAAATACCCAAAAGTGACACCATTCTAAAAACTGCACCCCTCAAGGTGCTCAAAACCACATTCAAGAACTTTATTAACCCTTCAGGTGCTTCACAGGAATTTTTGGAATGTGGAAAAAAAAAATTAACATTTAACTTTTTTCACAAAAATGTTACTTTAGACCCAATTTTTTTTATTTTCACAGGGGTAACAGGAAAAAATGGACCCCAAATTTTTTTGTGCAATTTCTCTTGAGCGTGCTGATACCCCATATGTGAGGGAAAACCACTGTTTGGGCGCACTGCAGGGTTCGGAAGGGAAGGAGCGCCATTAGACTTTTTGAATGTAAAATTTGTCTGAATAATTAGCAGACGCCATGTTGCGTTTGGAGAGCTCCTGATGTGCCTAAACAGTGGAAACCCCCCACAAGTGACACCATTTTGGAAACTAGACCCCTTAGGGAACTTATCTAGATGTGTGGTGAGCACCTTGAACCCCAAGGTGCTTCACAGAAGTTTATAATATTGAGCCGTGAAAATAAAATTTTCACATTTTTCCCATAAAAAATGTTTTTCATACCCTAATTTTGCATTATCATAAGGATAACCGGAGAAATTGCACCATGAAATTTGTTGTACAATTTCTCCTGAGTACGCCGATACCCCATATGTGGGGGAAAACCACTGCTTTGGTGTACGGCAGGGTTCGGAAGAGAAAGGAGCGCTATGTTGGCTGGGATAGGCAGCAGACACCATGTCACATTTGAAGAGTCGCTGACATGCCAAAACAGCAGAAACCTCCACAAATGACCCCATTTTGTAAACTACACCTCTCAAGGAATTCATCTAGGGAAGTAGTGAGTATTTTTTAATTTTTAAATTTATACCATTGGGCAGTGAAAAAATCATAATTATATTTTTACCACAAAAAAATGTTTTACCCTCAGATTTTACATTTTCACACAGGGCAATGGGTAAAAATGGTGCCGAAATGTGTCACACAATTTCTTCTAAAAGTGTCAATACCCCATATGTGGCTGTATCGTACCGCTTAGCCATACGGTGAGATCTGGGGGGGACGGAGTGCTATTTGACAATTGGAGAACAAATTATTGTAGAATAGGCATTTGGATTTGGGAGCACAAAATTTTCTGAATTTCTTTTGGGGGGCAAGGGTCATTTTGCTTTTCCAGAGCCTTTCTGCTACCAGTAACTTGGAAGTCCCTTATATTTTTAACAGATGACGGACCTGAGTGGGGACTAGCTTTTTTTGAGGACTGAGTTGAAGCTTTTATTGGGAACATTTTACGCAACATTTATCCGGCGCTCTAGGCTGAGCACTTACATCGGGGTTTCCATCTAAATTTCCAAGTGATGTAATTCAGATGAAACCCCTGCAGGATCCATTCACTGTAATGAGGCAGCAGAGTTACTCTGGACACCGTCTGGCCTCTGTGTAGCGGTGTCCTTTTTTTCAGAAGTGCACAAAACTGTGGCCAACCGCACTTATATGCACGCCTAAAACAAATGACACCGTGGGATCCCAGGCTAGACGGCGTCCACAGTGGCCTATATCTGTCTCATTACAGGGAATCTTCCGTCATGGGTTCCGGCTGAATCATGTATTTCAGAGATTTACACGGAAACTCTGGTGTAAGTGCTCAGCGCAGAGCACAGGATAAATGTGGGCAGAGCCTTACTGGGATCTTTGGGGACATAATAAACAAATCAGTAGCAGGTGAAGAATTGGTTTTATTTATTTTTTACGCCGTTCCTAGTGTGATATAACTGATTAGATTACTTTATTCTTCGGGTCGGTGTGATTACAGATATACCAGATTGATATCGGGTTTTTATGACTGACAGCTGTCACACACTAAAAGACGCTTTTTTTGCAAAATCTAGTTTTTGCATCACCATATTTTGAGAGCTATAATTTTTCCATATTTCGGCCGACAGAGTCATGTGACGGCTTGTTTTTTGCGGGACGAGTTGACATTTTTATTGGTACCATTTTTGGGGACGTGACATTTTTTGATCGCTTTCTATTCCGTTTTTCGGGAGGTAAAATTAACAAAAACAAACAATTCAGGAATTGTTTTTTGAGTTTTTTTTTTATGCCGTTCTGCGTGTGGTAAAAGTGATCAGGCAGCGTTATTCTTCGGGTCAGTACGTTTACAGCGATACTACACTTACTGTATTTTTTTTATGTTTTGGCGCTTTTACACAATAAAACTATTTTATAGAAAAAAATATTTTTTTTGCATTGCTTTATTCTGAGCACTATAACTTTTTTATTTTTCGGCTGATGGAGCTGTATGGCGGCTTTTTTTTTGCGTAACAAGATGACGTTTTCAGTGGTACCATTTTTATTTCTATTTTGTTTTTTGATCGCATTTTTTTCCACTTTTTGTTTGGCAATATGATGAAAAAGCATATTTTTTTGCTCCGTTTTTTATTTATTTTTATTACGGTGTGCACAGAAGGAGTTAATTAGTGTGACAGTTTTATAGCTCGGGTTGTTTCGGACGCGGCGATACCAAATATGTGTACTTTTTTTGGTTTTGTAAAAATATACGGATTTATTGGTTTAATATTTTATTTATTTATTTTTATTTATTTTGTGATTTTTTTATTAATAGTTTAAAAACTTTTTTTTTACTTTTTTTCACATTTTTTCTTAGTCCCTGTATGGGACATTAATTTTTATTTTTCTGATCTCTGATCTCATGTAATGTAATAGACATATATTACATTACATGAGATCTTCCCTGACTGTTTCAGTCAGAGTCTCCTGTCTGGCTACAGCTGCAGCTGAGCCAGACAGGACACCATATATGGCAGAGTTGGAGGCGGTCATGTGACCTCCAGCTGCCATAGCAACCCCAGGTCCTGGAAGGACTCGGAGGTCTTCGGAGAGGTAAGTTGACGACCCCCTCTCCTCCTGCTGTCTCCTATATGCCGCGATCACTATAGATCACAGCATATAGAAGACAGCTAAGGGTTAACATCACTGGGACCTGATCTAATCAGGTCCCGATGATGTTCCCTGTCAGAGCTAACGCTCTGCACCGGAATCGCAGCGCTTGCAGGACCCTGGGGGTCCTGAGCGCTGCGAGACCACCCACCGTTTTTAAACGTCGGCGCTGCACAGAGCCCGGCAAGCGCCGACGTTTATCTACAGTGGGCGGTCGGGAACCGGTTAAATACATGTCATTGGTGGCCAATGGTTACCTAAAATAAATTAGTTTATACATTACCTGTCCCCGCCGATCGCCACCTAAAATAAAGTAAAAAATAAAAAACTACACCTATACTCACCTAGACACCTAATTCCCCGAAGCCATCGATCTCCTGTAATAAAATGTAAAATAATAAACCACAACCTTATCCTTACCCCTCCGTAGTAGTCCACGAGTGTCCCACGAAGATCTCCAGTTTAGAGCAGCCACATAGAATGTGACCGCTCTGAACCGCTGCCGCCGCTAGAATGACGGGGCCGTAAAGCAGCCCCGTCATTGCATAAGCGGGTTCGCCGGAGTTCAGGCAGCGCTGCTCCGGTGAGCTCCTTTACGGCCCTGCTGTACCGTGAGAAATTCCCACGATACAGCAGTGCCGTAAAGGAGGTCTCCGGAGCTGCGCTGACTGAATGCACTCCGGTGACCTCAGTCAGTGGCTCCCGCTGCCGGGAGCGGACGTGTTCCCGGCAGCGTGAGCTTACAGCAGCCATGCATAGCTGTCACCATCTCCAGGTGTGACAGCTGTGCATGGGAGATCAGCGCAGGAACGTGGACAGGTAACTATTTTTTTTTAGTAAACTAAGAATTAAATAAAATGGTGTGTTTTATTTCAAATAAATTATTTTTTTGTGGGTGTAGTGTGTGTTTTCTTTTTAACACTTTGTAGGTTAGTAATGGGGGTGTCTTATAGACGCCCATCATTACTAACCTGGGCTTCATGGCAGCTGGCGCTGACATGAACCTCACCACTATTACCCCCTGCCACCGCACCAGGGCAGCGTGGAAGAGCGAGGCTAAGCGCCAGAAATGGCGCATTCTATGGATGCGCCATTTCTGGGGCGGCTGACGGCTGGTGTTTCTAGCCTGGGAGGGGGCCAATATTCATGGCACCCTTCCTGGGCTATTAATATCAGCCCCCAGCTGTCTGCCTAGCCTTTGCTAGCTATTAAAATAGGGGGGACCCCACGTCATTTCTTTGGGGGGGTCCCCCATTTTAATAGCTAGCAAAGGCTAGGTATTCAGCTGGGGGCTGATATTAGTAGCATGGGAAGCTCCGTGGGTATTACCCCCTTCCCAGGCTTCAAATATCTGCCCCAGCCGTCTGCCTAACCTCCGCTAGAGACTAAAATGATGGGGGATCCCACGCCAATTTTTTTTTCAATAAATCCTTTATTTTAACACTAAATGACACTTGAGGAGTTAATAAAGATGCAGTCCCTAAATTATTATTTATTTTTTAATTAATTTTTCCCAAAAATTTTGACGTGGGCTTTGCCATATTTTTGTATGCCAGCCAGGTACAGCATCCAGGAACGGGCTGCCCCCAACTCCCAGCTGCCTAATTGTACCTGGCCGGACACAACAATATAGGGAAGCCCTTTTTTTATTAATAATTCATGAATTTCATGAAATAAGTAAAAAAAAAAAATTACGTGGGGCTTCGCCCTATTTTTGTGTCCAGCCAGGTACAACTAAGCAGCTGGGGGCTGGAATCCACAGCGCAGGGAGGCCCAAGCTTTGTGGGCCCCCCCCTGCTGCGAACTGCAGTCCGTAGCCACCCCAGAAAATGGCGCGTTCATAGAAGCGCCATCTTCTGGCGCTGTATCCAACTCATCCAGGGCCCTGGTGCGGTGGCTCACTGGGTAATAAAGGGGTTAGGGCCAGCTTTGTATTATCCGCTGGCCCTAAGCCCGAAATTCATGGGGTAACGCCAATATTACACATGACCGCCATGAATTTCTAGTGAAGTATTTAAAAAAACACAACACCTAGAATAAAGTCCTTTAATTGAAATAAAGACACAATTCTTTAATGTTCTAAATTAAACCATACTTACCATCACGCCCATTCCAGCTGAAGCCAACGATCTCCTGCAATAAAAGTAAAATAATAAAGCAACATCATCCTTACCTTTCCATGGTTCCCAGGACAGCTTCAGCTCTGCTACATCGAGATGACAGGCTGGATCGCAGCAGAAAGCTGCCATCCAGCCTGTCATCCCGCAGACACTGAGAAGCGCAGTCATGCTTGCGCTCCTCAGTGTCTGGCTGTGACGGCATCCAGATGAGCCGACAATGAACTCAGCTCACCTCATGCACGTCACTGACAGCGTGGGAGAATTCTCCTGCGCATGCGGTGAGCGTGAGAGACTCGGCTCATCTGGATGCCGTCACAGCCTGACACTGAGGAGCGCAAGCATGCCTGCACTTCTCAGTGTCCGCGGGATGACAGGCTGGATGGCAGCTTTCTGCTGCGATCCAGCCTGTCATCTCGATGTAGCAGAGCTGGAGCTGTCCTGGGAACCATGGAAAGGTAAGGATGATGTTGGTTTTTTATTATTTTTCTTTTATTGCAGGAGATCATTGGCTTCAGCTGGAATGGGCGTGATGGTAAGTATGGTTTAATTTACAACAATAAAGAATTGTGTGTTTATTTCAATTAAAGGACTTTATTCTGGGTGTTGTGTTTTTTTTAAATACTTTACTAGAAATTCATGGTGGTCATGTCTAATATTGGCGTGACCCCATGAATTTCGGGCTTAGGGCCAGCTGATAATGCCAAGCTGGCCCTAACCCCTTTATTACCCAGTGAGCCACCGCACCAGGGCCCTGGATGAGTTGGGTACAGCGCCAGAAGATGGCGCTTCTATGAACGCGCCATTTTCCGGGGTGGCTGCGGACTGCAAATTGCAGCGGGGGGGGCCCCAGAAAGCTTGGGCCTCCCTGCGCTGCAGATTCCATCCCCCAGCTGCCTAGTTGTACCTGGCTGGACACAAAAATAGGGAGCAGCCCCACGTTTTTTTTTTTTTTTAATTATTTCATGAAATTCATGAAATAATAAAGAAAAAAAGGGCTTCCCTATATTGTTGTGTCTAACCAGGTACAAATAGGCAGCTGGTGGTTGGGGGCAGCCCGTTCCTGCCTGCTGTACCTGGCTGGACACAAATATAGTGTGAAGCCCCACGTCAATTTTTTTTAAATTATTTCAGAAAATTCATGAAATAATTTAAAAAAAATTGATGTGGGGCTTCGCCTTATATTTGTGTCCAGCCAGGTACAGCAGGCAGGAACGGGCTGCCCCCAACCACCAGCTGCCTATTTGTACCTGGCCGGACACAACAATATAGGGAAGCCCTTTTTTTAAAAAATTATTTCATGAAATAATTTTAAAAAAATTGATGTGGGGCTTCGCACTATATTTGTGTCCAGCCAGGTACAGCAGGCAGGAACGGGCTGCCCCCAACCACCAGCTGCCTATTTGTACCTGGTTGGACACAACAATATAGGGAAGCCCTTTTTTTCTTAATTATTTCATGAATTTCATGAAATAATTAAAAAAAAAATACGTGGAGCTTCGCCCTATTTTTGTGCCCAGCCAGGTACAACTAGGCAGCTGGGGGTTGGAATCTGCAGCGCAGGGAGGCCCAAGCTTTCTGGGCCCCATCCGCTGCAAATTGCAGTCCGCAGCCACCCCGGAAAATGGCGCGTTCAAAGTAGCTCCATCTTCTGGCGCTGTACCCAACTCATCCAGGGCCCTGGTGCGGTGGCTCACTGGGTAATAAAGGGGTTAGGGCCAGCTTGGCATTATCAGCTGGCCCTAAGCCCGAAATTCATGGGGTCACGCCAATATTAGACATGACCGCCATGAATTTCTAGTAAAGTATTTAAAAAAAAACACAAACACCCAGAAAAAAGTCCTTTAATTGAAATAAAGACACAATTCTTTATTGTTCTAAATTAAACCATACTTACCATCACGCCCATTCCAGCTGAAGCCAACGATCTCCTGCAATAAAAGAAAAATAATAAAGCAACATCATCCTTACCTTCCCATGGTTCCCAGGACAGCTTCAGCTCCGCTACATCGAGATGACAGGCTGGACTGCAGCAGAACGCTGCCATCCAGCCTGTCATCCCGCGGACACTGAGAAGCGCAGGCATGCTTGCGCTCCTCAGTGTCAGGCTGTGACGGCATCCAGATGAGCCGAGTCTCTCACGCTCACCGCATGCACAGGAGAATTCTCCCACGCTGTCAGTGACGTGCATGAGGTGAGCTGAGTTCATTGTCGGCTCATCTGGATGCCGTCACAGCCTGACACTGAGGAGCGCAAGCATGCCTGCGCTTCTCAGTGTCCGCGGGATGACAGGCTGGATGGCAGCGTTCTGCTGCGGTCCAGCCCGTCATCTCGATGTAGCAGAGCTGAAGCTGTCCTGGGAACCATGGGAAGGTAAGGATGATGTTGCTTTATTATTTTTCTTTTATTTCAGGAGATCGTTGGCTTCAGCTGGAATGGGCGTGATGGTAAGTATGGTTTAATTTAGAACATTAAAGAATTGTGTCTTTATTTCAATTAAAGGACTTTATTCTGGGTGTTTGTGTTTTTTTTTTTTAACTTTGACTATTGGGTTAGTAATGGGGGTGTCTTATAGACGCCTCTCCAATACTAACCTGGGCTTGATGTCAGCTGGCATTATAAGCTGACATCAACCCCAACCCTATTACCCCACTGCCACCGCTACAGGGCAGTGGGAAGAGCGAGGCTAAGTGCCAGAATTGGCGCATCCTATGGATGCGCCATTTCTGGGGCGGCTGACGGCTCGTGTTTCTAGCCTGGGAGGGGGCCAATATTCATGGCACCTTTCCTGGGCTATTAAAATCAGCCCCCAGCAGTCTGCCTAGCCTTTGCTAGCTATTAAAATAGGGGGGACCCCACGTCATTTTTTTGGGGGGTCCCCCATTTTAATAGCTAGTAAAGGCTAGGTATTCAGCTGGGGGCTGATATTAGTAGCCTGGGGAGCTCCGTGGGTATTACCCCCTTCCCAGGCTTCAAACATCTGCCCCAGCTGTCGGCTTAACCTCCGCTAGAGACTAAAATTACGGGGATCCCACGCCAATTTTTTTTTTAATAAATCCTTTATTTTAACACTAAATGACAAGTACAGTAATCAACACTGTCACTATACTTATTATATATGTGACTGACATGTTTCTATCTATCTAATCTATGTGTGATTCTCTATTCTTTCTATTCTAAATTGTCGGGTACAGATGCTGAATTGCCGGCCGGCTTTTTTAAAGAGACGGTGCATGAAAACACTAATATTTTTTTAAATAAATCCTTTACACTAAATGACAAGTACAGTAAGCAACACTGTCACTGTACTTCATATATATGTGACTGACATGTTTCTATCTATCTAATCTATGTGTGATTCTCTATTCTTTCTATTCTAAATTGTCGGGTACAGATGCTGAATTGCCGGCCGGCTTTTTTAAAGAGACGGTGCATGAAAACACTAATATTTTTTTTAATAAATCCTTTACACTAAATGACAAGTACAGTAGGCAACACTGTCACTGTACTTCATATATATGTGACTGACATGTTTCTATCTATCTAATCTATGTGTGAAGCTCTATTCTTTCTGTTATAAATTGTCGGGTACCGGTGTATGCCGCTGCTGAATTGCCGGCTTTTCATGTTTCACTGTGAGCACTGTTCCCATCGATTTGGGCAACCACCTCCCCCAATACATTCTACATTATTGTTAGTTGTTTTCCTTCATGTAGAATTAACCTACAAGGAAAGAAAGGGTTTATTTTCATTCCGATATTTGTGTCCCATTGACTTGCATTGGTTTCCGGTATCGGAATCGGCGATATCCGATACTTTTTGGGTATCGGCCCGATCCAATCCGATCCGATATTTCCTGATATCGGAAGGTATCGCTCAACACTAGTCAGCACCCATATGCAGTTTCTGGCACCAGTCCTCCTTGTGTTTCTGGGAGCCATTATCCTCCACCGGGAGAGATGGAGGCAAGGGCTCCACGACCCTGAGAGCATTGTGTTCGACAGCAAACAATTTGGCTAGTGTAGCGTATCGGGGCAAGTGTACTTCCCTTTCCCCAATGTTTAAGATCCGGACGTGCACCCTTCCATGGCGGACATCAACCACCCCCCGGGCTGTCAAAATGGTGGGCCTGCTGTCAGAGTACACGGGTTCTACCATGGCTTGGTAGTCTCTTCCTCTCAACCCGATTGCAGTCCGACACCAGATCATCATTTCACTTTTGGGAGGCATGGCAATGGGGAATGGGTCGCTCATCCTCACGCTACCGATCTCACCACCAGACATTTCTACCTGTTGCCGTCTCATCAGGGCTCTTATCTCTTTCTGGAGGACCCTCTGTTGGCTGGAGCTCGCATTCATCGCCACCTGCTGCAAAATTACAATTACTTCTGAAAGACAATTTTCAATCACGTTAGTACCCAAGGTTATTTTAGGGTGACTTTCTCGACGGTCAATGTCCACAATGATCACTCCCTGTCCCGGCAGTTCAACCTTACCAATCTTGATGGTCATCTCTCTGAACCCCATCTGCGGCATGGGTTGACCATTGCTGGTGATGATGCTCAAGTCATCGTCTGGATAATGGGTTATATCAGTGTCACTCCACTACTGCTTGAAAAGTACATAGGGGATGGTAGTCACTTGGGACCCGGTGTCCAGCAGTGCACTCATGGGGATACCGTCCAGCACTACGGGTAAAACCGGGCGTCCCCCTATGTACTTATCACGCCAATTAGACGGGCCTGATGACCTTATGCCTGGGGGTTGGCCCTCTGCCCCAGGTCGGACCCATTTAAAGTACAGTACCTGGCTATGTGTCCCGGCTGGCTGCAACGGCGGCAAATCGGCTGTCCATCCTCAGTGTAACGATCGGCGGGCCTCCCTCTGAACGACGGGATCCTCCTCCGTCGACGCCACGGGACATCCTCCGGACTGGAAGCCAGCTTGATTGGTCCTGACGGGTCCATCTGTAATGACTGTACGGTCCTGGTCAATGCAGCAACACTCTTTGTTAGTTCTTGGACCTGATGGTGCAGGTTTGCAGGCGGGGATGGGTTTAGGGCCTGCGCATCAGCCCCCACAAGGTCTGCGGGGTAGGGCGCCGCACCCTGGTGGTAAGTGATGGCAGGGCGCCGGGAAGCTACAGCGCCACCTGGTGCGGGTTCTCGGAGCACCCGGATGGCCCTATCTTTGAACTGTGCAAAAGTCAAATCGGGGTTCTGTAGGGCCATGAGGCGCAGCTGAGTTCTGTGGGCGCTGGACAGCAGACCTTCTATGAACTGGTCAGTCAATAGTTTATCTGTATCCTGCACGCTGCCAGGGTCAGCTTGCTTAATTGCTCCCAAGGCTTCCTGTAAATTTAGGGCATAATCCCTGATGCTATCTTGAGCTCGCTGCTTACATCCATAGAACCCCATTTTGATTTCTGCTGAGGTACGGGTATCAAAGGTGTCCCGTAGACGGGTCAGAACCCCCCTTACAGTCCTTTTCTCCTCAGCTGTCCAAGACTTTACCTCCCGCTGGGCCGCACCAGTTTACTGCCCTATCAGTATGCTTACTTTCTGTTCTTCTGTCAGGGGATAAACTTTGAACAGGCTATACAGCCTTTCTTTAAAGTCGCCCAAGGTATGCGACTCGCCGGCATACTGTGGTAGCCAGGCCGCTCCGGGGATATAGGGCATGGAAAACGGCATCACAGCTGCAGCGGCTACGCTGGAGGTAGAAGGTCCCTCCGCGTCCGACATCTTCCTCCCCCTAGTTAACCGTGGCCTACCTTCCGGCGATCCTCTTCTCTAAGCCGCGGCTCCTCTCGCGATGCTCTGGGCGAGGACCTTGCGTCGCTCGGTGATGATGTCGGCGTCCGCTGGATCTCCTTCCAGGACCTTGCGCAGCGTCTCAGCGTAGGGCGGGGCTTCAGGTCTCGTGCGTTTTTGACGTCCACGCCCCTCTTCTTCCCGCGCGGCGTCTCGAAGATGGCGCCCGATGGCGGGAAACGGCTCCGATTGGTGGGAAATGGCCCCGAATGGCAGGAAACTTCACTCAGGTATGTATAAAGTCTTTTTCAGGCACGCAATACCCGTTTGTGGTGGGTTGGTCACAATCCTGCCGACTACGCCAAAGCGGACTCGCCCCCTGGGCCGTGTGGTACCCGGAAACGGGCTTCTGTACGATGCTGGAGGTAGTAGTGGCAACCCGATCCCGTAGCTCAGGGTGGTCAGACCAAATGGTGGCAGTCTATTTATCAGTGTTTTGTGAATGTCCGACTATGCCACCCGTGGATTGCGGTCAGGGATAACCGCCGCTGCAAGGCAGACCGCTGAGGCTGGTGTTGGTGTGCAGCACAGGGGTAGGATAACTCCCCACGGGAAGAGTGTAGCCTCAGGGCAGTGTAGGTGGATGCTGGGGGTGATAGTGCAGGCCGCAATAGTAAGAGTTCAGAGTCTGCTTCAAACAGCCCAGGGTCTTTATTGTAGGTATTATTAATGACCCAACAGCGGTACCGGTTAGGAATGGGCCTGGGTGTCTGAGAGCATTCGGGCGAGCCCCACTGGTCAGGGTGAGTGTGTAGGCCTACCGTTCTCTCTATGCTCTTTCTGACTATCCCCCTCTTCGTGGTGTAATAGCCCATGTCCCTGAGCTGGCCGTGTACTTCTCGCCTGTATGGCTTGCGACTCGGGCCTTGGGTACATTTTGCTTTCTCCTCGCTGTACTGGTCCCTCTGTGTGGCAGAGCCTCCAGGCTTCTTAGGCCAAGGGACCTGAAATCCCTCGCGAGTTGGTTCTTTGCTGCTGGGAATGATAACCCGGACAGCCTTGGACAAATGTCTGGTAGAATGGTTCTCTTCCAGGACCGGCTCTCGTCGCCTCTGTCCCTGGCTTGCAGTTTCTCCTCTGCCTCACGGACTCCTCAGCTGCTGCTGACCTGTCCCTTTTCTTTGAGAACCCCTCTGGACACTTCAGAAGTGGGTTCTGGTCTCTCTAACCCTGCCCCAGTTCCAGCTTTTATAGGGCAGCCAGCTCCCCCTACTGGCCTGGGACAGGAGGTGCTGCATGCTAATGGTCCCTAACCAGGGAACCTCCCTCCTGCTCTCAGACACAGATTATTGTTTGTGGCATCCAGGCCTGGGGTGACACATAAGCTCTTATGGTCAGTGAGGTCCTCCCTCTCTCCTGTAGAGTGTAAGCTCTTATGGTCAGTGGGGTCCTCTCTCTCTCCTGTAGAGTGTAAGCTGTTATGGTCAGCAGGGTCCTCTCCCTCTATCCTGTAGAGTGTAAGCTGTTATGATCAGCAGGGTCCTCTCTCTCTCTACTGTAGAGTATAAGCTCTTATGATCAGCAGGGTCCTCTCTCTCTCCTTTAGAGTGCAAGCTCTTATGGTCAGCAGGGTCCTCTCTCTCTCCTGTAGAGAGTAAGCTCATATGGTCAGTGAGGTCCTCTCTCTCTCCTGTAGAGTGTAAGCTCTTATGGTCAGTGGGGTCCTCTCCCTCTCTCCTGTAGAGTGTAAGCTCTTATGGTCAGCGGGGTCCTTTCTCTCTCTCCTGTAGAGTGTAAGCTCTTATGATCAGTGGGGTCCTCTCTCTCTCTCCTGTAGAGTGTAGGCTCTTATGATCAGCTGGGTCCTCTCTCTTCTGTAGAGTGTAAGCTCTTATGGTCAGCGGGGTCCTCTCTCTCTCCTGTAGAGTGTAAGCTCTTATGGTCAGTGGGGTACTCTCTCTCTCTGCTGTAGAGTGTAAGCTCTTAAGGTAAGTGGGGTCCTCTCTCTCTCTCCTGTAGAGTGTAAGCTCTTATGGTCAGCGGGGTCCTCTCTCCTGTAGAGTGTAAGCTCTTATGGTCAGTGGGGTACTCTCTCTCTCTGCTGTAGAGTGTAAGCTCTTATGGTCAGTGGGGACCTCTCTCTCTCTCTCCTGTAGAGTGTAGGCTCTTATGGTCAGCGGGGTCCTCTCTCTCGCCTGTAGAGTGTAAGCTCTTATGGTCAGCGGGGTCCTCTCTCTCGCTCTCTCCTGTAGAGTGTAAGCTCTTATGGTCAGTGGGGTACTCTCTCTCTCCTGTAGAGTGTAAGCTCTTATGGTCAGTGGGGACCTCTCTCTCCTGTAGAGTGTAAGCTCTTATGGTCAGTGGGGACCTCTCTCTCTCTTCTGTAGAGTGTAAGCTCTTATGGTTAGCGGGGTCCTCTCTCTCTCCTGTAGAGTGTAAGCTCTTATGGTCAGTGGGGTACTCTCTCTCTCCTGTAGAGTGTAAGCTCTTATGGTCAGTGGGGACCTCTCTCTCTCTCCTGTAGAGTGTAGGCTCTTATGGTCAGCGGGGTCCTCTCTCTCCTGTGGAATGTAAGCTCTTATGGTCAGCGGGATCCTCTCTCTCTCTCTCCTGTAGAGTGTAAGTGTAAACAGGTGTGAGAATGTAGCGGCACAGAGAACGCATACTCAGTGGTACAGTAAAACAAGTTACAAATATATACCGATTTATCAAGGCAAGGTGCAAAGTTAATAAGATGGCAATTCGTAAATTGGTGACAATGAGAAACAATACAACACAATTCTTGCTGCCTCTATTGACCTAGTTGCTACCGCCTGTCCCTAACTATGCCACTGTTCCTTAACTACTGCCCTATAAAATAATAAGTCTGGCACTCGCGCACGTTGAAGTCCAGCATCAATAGGCTAGTCATTGACTAGAGATCTCTAACTTTCCCTAACACATATAACCACTGTGTGTCACAATTCACAATCTGTCATATGAGACATAAACAAAACTACCAACTCTGCCAGTATTATACACTGAACAATAATACGAAGGATACACCGACCCGTTAATCATAAGAGTCCGATCTAAATCTGTTGGGGCCTTCTCCTGGCCTCTTTACCATCAGATAGCGGACAACAGGAGCCACACTATGCATTCCTGCTAGGCCGCAAGTCCAGCTCTGTAGGCAGCAAACAGTTTTTTCTGTAACTGATCTGTTCCCATTGTCTTCAACTCCTAAGAGACAGCACAAGTCCCTTTCCACTCACTTGATTGAAATCCCATCCCTTTAATCAGGCCTCCTCTCACCCGATCAAGGTCCGGTCGTTTTAACCACACCTCTGCTCATGCAACCGAGAGTTCCGTCCCTTTAACCAGGTCACCAAAATTCCTTATTCTCCGGTAAGGCTCTGCACTCCTCAGTTCTTCCACCTCCAATGATGGTTATGCATTTCTGACCTCGCTTCTCTATGGTTTTGCTGTAAGCCAGTGAGGACCTTGCTTCACAGGTGACTTGTTACTGAGCTTCTGTTCTGGCCTCTGTGTCTTTTGTATTTTCTTCCTGCATCACAGCAGATCACTTGTCCCTCTGTGCATCTGGCTTCTCCTTCCCCCCTGTCCAGACAGTCTTCCTCTTTTCGGTTCCTAAATCGTTTTTGGTTCCTTCTTCTATTGCCTCTGGTCACTAGAAGGCTGCATCCATTCATAGATGCTTCACAGAAGATGCCTGTTGCATGAGTCACTTCCTTACATAAGCTCTTAGGGCCAGAGAGGTGCTCTATCTCCTATAGAGTGTAAGCTCTTCTGGTCTTTCTCTCTCTTTCTCTCTCTCTTTGTCGTCCTGTCTTCTGTGTCTTTTGTATTTTCTTCCTGCATCACAGCAGATCACTTGTCCCTCTGTGCATCTGGCTTCTCCTTTCCCCCTGTCCAGACAGTCTTCCTCCTTTTGGTTCCTAAATCGTTTTTGGTTCCTTCTTCTATTGCCTCTGGTCAGTAGAAGGCTGCATCCATTCATAGATGCTTCACAGAAGGTTCCAGTTGCATGAGTCACTTCCTTACATAAGCTCTTAGGGCCAGAGAGGTGCTCTATCTCCTATAGAGTGTAAGCCCTTCTGGTCTTTCTCGCTCTTTCTCTCTCTTTGTCGTCCTGTCTTCTGTGTCTTTTGTATTTTCTTCCTGCATCACAGCAGATCACTTCTCCCTCTGTGCATCTGGCTTCTCCTTTCCCCCTGTCCAGACAGTCTTCCTCCTTTTGGTTCCTAAATCGTTTTTGGTTCCTTCTTCTATCGCCTCTGGACACTAGAAGGCAGCATTTATTTCTCTCTCTTCTCTCTCCTCTCTCTCCCACATGTATTTTCTATCAATAACAAGTTTTCAAGTATTTGTTTTGCATTTTTATGCATGTTATCACCCAGTATAAATGATGAGGCAGATTTCCTAATACAGACTAATATGCTTTCTAACATAGACAAGACGACACTTGAAAGATAATCGTTGCATCTTCAGACTTTACACAACCAATTGCTTGGGTTTCCTCTTACGGTATGTTCACACATTACATTTTTGCTGCATTTCTGGCACAAAAAATGTAGTGTTTTACTGTACCAGCAAAGTGGATGAGATTTCTGAAACCTTATGCAAGCGCTGCTTATTTTTTCCTTGCAGTTTTGTAACAGTTTCACGTCAATTCTTTCAGCGTTTTTTGCAGTGTTTTCACCCATTCAGATAAATGGGGAAAAATTGCATGAAAAACGTACACAAAAATGCAACAAAAACATACGTGTGTATCAAATTGTAATTTAAACCGTGTGTTAAATACTCAAAAATAAAAAAAAAAATGGAATTTTAGAATTGCCTTTTATCAGTTGTCACATTTCCATGCTCTGTGTATAGAGAGCGATGGTTGTAATTGCACCCCCGGCACTGACTGACAGCAGGCTCTAATGCTGTGCTGCTGTCAGTCAGTGCCGGGGGTGCGGTTACAGCCGCCACTCATTATACACTTTCTGTGACCGCTCTGAACCGGCAGAGATTGGCGCCGGGCACTACAGGTAGGTAGTTAGCAACTACCTGTTTGTTAATTCTTAGGTCCCTAGTAAAAAAATAAAATAGTCCCGGATACCCACTTTCATAATATCATGAGCACAAGTGGTAAAAAAAAGTAAAAAACTTACAGGTCTTTGAAAATGGCGACACAAACAATTTTTTTTCTATACACACCAGAATTTTTCTTTCAC
Source organism: Phyllobates terribilis (assembly GCF_046119375.1). Taxonomy (NCBI): domain Eukaryota; kingdom Metazoa; phylum Chordata; class Amphibia; order Anura; family Dendrobatidae; genus Phyllobates; species Phyllobates terribilis. The sequence continues at coordinate 44,814,841 of NW_027362764.1, read as the reverse complement.
CAGTAAAATGATTTTAACAAACCTATACAAGTTTGGTATCGCTTTAATCGTACTGAACCGCAGAACCCCAATTTTACAAAACCAATTAAACTATGGCTGAATTGCATTTATTTATTTTTTTTGCAATTTCAGCACATTTGGAGTTTTTATTGTACGGTAAAATGAATGATGTCGTTCAAAACTACAACTTGCCCCGCGAAAAAAAAAAAAATTCATATGGCCATGTCGAGAGAAAAATAGAAAAGCTACGGCTCTTGGAACAAGGGAAAGAAACAAAAATTGCCAGGTTCTTAAACAAAACCTGACACTAAATTCATACTGCCCGAAACCCCCGATGTTCGATAGTAGGCAGGTTTGTCTTTTTTCTGAAACGTTAGGGATTCAGAAGGGAACTATAGTGGGGAGATCTGATTAGCAATCACGCGGACAGGCTCTGATTCATCTACTCGCAGGTTCCCTTTAAGGAGTTAAAAAAGTTGCCAGTTTTTTTTTTTTTTTTTTTTTTCAAAAACAAAATTAAAATAAAATCTGCGCTGAAACGGATTTTTTTTTTTCATGGAGGTGAATTAATGCAAATGAGATAAAATGATTTTTTTTCCCAGTTATAATTGGTCTGAAATGAGGTGGAAGGAACAGAAAGACAATTAACTCTTTTTTTTTTTTTTTCAGCTGTTGTAGAGCAGGATGGTTGGAGGCTGTCAGGGCTGTGGGCAGAATTACTCACGCACATACAAGGGGCTTTTTTATCTTATTTTTCAATTAACCTCCCTGTTTTAACTTCATAACAATAATAAAGCCGGTGCCAAATCTCACAAAAAATAAAGAAATAAAAAAGCCTCCACCTCCCCCCCATCATCCGTTTGCTGTCGTTATTTCTCTGCTTCATAAATCCATTATTTTAGGCGTGAAGCAAGGGGGATGTAAATTTCAGATTACAAGCGGCTGACACGAGCGCCTGATCCCTTCATAGAGAGTTTCACTGAAAGGGGAAAAAAAATTGGATTTGTTTAGCTCTGCGTCTGATATCAAACTGCCCATTATATTCATCTGCCCCAAGGTCGGGGAAGCTACTTATGTATGAGATGGGAAATAAATCAATTTACTAATTGTTAATTACAGCACTAGGTTGTTCATTAATTATTTATTAACTATTGTTAATATTATTATTTTATTGCTATTTTATATCATTATTTGTTTTTATTACTTTATGTATTTATTTACATTATTATCTGTACTATTTTATTGTTATTTATGCTATTTTATTAGTAGTAGTAGTAGTAGTTGTACTACTACTACTATTTTTTTTATTATCTGCACTATTTTATTATTTATACGGTATTATTATTAATATTACCGGTATTTATAATATTTAATAATAAAATGGTACTACACCTACTATTAGCAGTAGTAGCAGTGGTAGTAGTAGTGCCATTTTAAAATTGAATGTTATAATTAATAATAATTAATAAAATAGTATTATTAGTAGTATTATTAATATTAATAATAATAATAATAAAATAGTACAAATAAAAATAATATGATGATGATAAAATGGTACAAATAATATAATAATAAAATAGCATAAATAATAATATAGCACAGATAATAATGATAATAAAATAGAATTAGTAATAATACAGTTGTATAAATAAAACTTAATAATAAAATGGTACAAATAATATGAATAATAATAATAATGAAATTGTACAAACAATAATAATAATAAAATAGTATTGATAATAAGCAGCAGTCTACATATTTAAATTGTTATTATGTAAAGAAATAAAATTGTATTCTTTTGATTTTATTTGTCAGTACTTTATATTAGTGTTTTGGTTTTTTTTTGGAACGTGTAAGTTGTTTATGCACAAAATGAAAAACTTTATAACTTTTCTAGCGTGTATATGGCGTCCCTATTGTTTCATGTTACAGGAATGTAGACACTTTTTGTACATCGCCATTTCTTGCCTCCACATATTAGCATTTTTTTCCATGGTTCTAGGGGAGAATATTTTCATAAAGTCCACTGCAAAAAAAAACAAGACTAAATATTTTTTTCTGAATTTTCAAAAATCTCTATAGGGGAAACCTTATGACCTGATTTGCCTCTAAATTCTCAAATTTTGAGCAGATTGTTGTTTTATTCAAAAAATGGACCTGGGCACATTTTGGCTGTAGGGGCGTTGCCTTTAGCAGAGCGTCAAATGTATTATAATCATTAGCAGAAATGATAGGGCAAATCAGTTGCCCACTCTTCTGTATAAATATGCCCCCGCTATAAATTAGACTTGTAGAGATGCAGTACATGCCCAAAGATCTTTATGGGTTAAGTCTTACAGCTCTGTACTAAATGGACTTCATTGTTAGTGAACATTGTAAAATTGGAATTTTATCAACTGGATCAAGTTTTTTTAAAGCTATTCTGCCTCCATGATGTAGTAAAGTTCAGAAACAACATGGAGGACATATTACAGCAGTACTGAGCAGCACAGCTGTGAATCCTGCTCTCTGGTGAGATTAAACACTTACTGCAAAGCTGCAGCACTATCTGTGTGTGTCGCTCTGCCTCTCCTGTCACTCTCCTAATCCTCCCTCCTCCTCCTTCCCCATACCCTCTCCAATGACACACAGCTGTAATCTAATCCCTCACTGAGCTGACAGTGAGTCTTGCTTTGACCAAGATGGTTTTTAGCTTTTTTTTTGTTAGAGTAAATGGCCAGGGGAGTGGAAAAAGTTCCTCTTAAACGGAAAAAGAAACTTCCATTTTTTATCATCATGCTGTTTTTTGAGGTCAACATTGTGTGCTGATATTTATTTTCTTAATATATTTATAGAGGATAGTGAAATTATTGCAACCTAAAGCTGCCACTTGGGTGAGCTGGGGAGAAATTTGCATTATTTTTATATTATTGCAATGACTTAAGAGCAGCATGCACTAAACTCTCCCTAGATGCAAGTGCACCTTTTCATTTCATGTATACACAAAGGATTTTGAGCCCTAGAAAAAAAAAGCTCAGACCGCTATAAAATTATAGCCTCTTGAGAAAGCTCTAATTCCTATCAGCGAAACGCGCGTCGAGGCGTCATGTTGCCACCCCCTCCTATCCTGCGATACCCCACGATACTTCTGGGCCTAACTTTGGTAAGCAGACCCTATAATGGGAAATATAGCAGATAGCTATTATAGAGACATGGCTGATGTTTGAGCCTCCTTTTACTGCTATATACGTCTGCATACTACTTCTCTCTGTACATCATCTGCTGCCAATAGACTCACCTCAGGACATTCCCCAGTGTCGGTCCCGAGGTGAGTCTATTGCTGCCACTGTCAGGTGCAGTCCATCTCTAGCAGCAGAGATACAAAGGCAGATTACAGGAATAGGGAGCGGATTTGTGTCTCTCTTGCTTATTAAATTTTCTATATGTATAAGGGTTTTTGCACACGAACAATTTTCTCGTACGCGTTCTGTCCGTGGTTTTCACGGATAACACTCATGTATTCTATGTGGTTTTGCACATGTCCAATCATTTCCTCGCACAAAGTGGTCTGCCGAAAAATTGGTGACATGTCTAATTTTGTTTCTGGTGTCAGATCAAAATCTGTAATGCAAGTCTATGGGTCCGTGAAAAACTTCGGTCCGATTTTCATAGACAGTCAAAATGGAGAATGTGGAGAAACTTTTTTTTTTTTTATCTCCATGTCCCAGAAAAACTGATGCCATTCTGATCAGAGTCAGATCAGAACAATCCAACCGTTGTGGAACCACTGTGCCACAGATTGGGGAGAGCCTGGAGGGGAGTAAAAAAAGAGACCACCTGGTTCTTCACTAGATCCCCTAATGGTCCTTCACTTGAGCCACAGGTGGAAGCCAGGTACCACTCCAGGACAGACCCCGGAGCCACAGCAGCTGACCCCCAAGGGGGTAGGGAAGCAGAAATGGACTCAGAGAGTCAGGCAGGCCATGAACTGGTTAACAGACAGCTACAGACAGGACAGGATCAGGAACACAGGACGGACTCAGGTGTCGGATCACAGGTACAGGTTCAGACTGGACAGGAGACGGTAGCGGGACAGGAGCAGACTAGGCGGATCAGGACTAGGTACAGGCAGGATGGACTTAGGATGAGGTTCAGACAGAACGATCAGGATCAGGATCAGGGAGCACAGACACAGGGATCTTACAACTAAGACAGTAGTGCACATACTAAACACTAAAGTTGCTCAGGCACGAGGGTGCTTTAAATATCTGATAACTCCAAGCTATTGCCTGGGGACATTTCAGAAGAGCGTGTGCTGCCTTTTTAAGTAGTAGTCGAGAGTGTGCGTGCCCTAAGCACACTCCCAGGAGACCTGCACAGGTCCTGGGAGGAAGCAGACATGGCTGAGTGGGTGGACATGTCGGCTTCCCTGCCTGGAGGAGGAAGAGTGATCGTGCAGGGACACCAGCATTGCCATAACATAATGGTCGTGTGACCCTACCCTGAGCCCTCTTTCACACGTCCCCATAGTTCCGATATTGGAAAAAACAGTACCGGAAATATTTGTGTCTGTGTGTACCTGTGTGGCAAACGCGGGCCGGTACAGGGGTTCTCCAAACGTAGCATACTGTACCGCTGATTCCCAGTCGCCGATACGTGTCACACTGATGACACACGGATGTTATTTGTGTGTCATCAGTGTGCACATGTGTGGAACGTTTTGCACCCCATGAGGCGTGCAAAAAACGGACATGTCAGTGTGTTTTGCCCATGGACGCACGGTCCGTGGAAACACACTGCCTTGTGTGCAGAGTGCAGACCCATTCAATTCAATGTAAGTGTCTCCAGTACGTGTGAATGAGGATTTACAGAGATGCAGGCAATCAATTTAAAAACAGCGCATTCTATGTAGTAGGGAAGAGGAAGATACAGAACCTATAGTGCTGGCAGAGTGCCTATGAATCGTAATAGTATAGAGAGTATGAGAATCATTGCAGTTCCTGGTCATATTAGAGAGCAGAAAAGCAGTTTGTGAAGGAGAAGGGCAGCAACATCATGGTTTTCTACAGGCTTAAAAAAAATTTAAAAAGTACAAACATGTCGGGGTTTAGATGAAAAAAAAATATTGGAAATATATTTAAGTAAAGAAATCCATGCCCCCTCCCTCAGGTAGAAAGCTACTTCTGCATCACTGTTGCACAATGGAGTTAATTGATACAAAGTATTTCTTATTCCTATTAATGGAGATTCTGTAACTTTCTGAACTTTACCGCAATGCATCTGTTCCATAAAACCAAGCTGCTCTTCCGGCGGGAGCCGTGTAAAGGACACGCTGTAGTCGTCATGCATCTCGATCCTTATTTATGGTCCTGTTGTATCAGAGTGAACTTTACATCTATGATCAGAATTAGAGGTCAGTGTTATTTCACTCTTTCCTATTTCACTTAATGGTACAATACTTCACTGCACTTTAAATCGACCTAAATGGATATTGCACTTTAAATACATATTGAGAATAAAAAAAAAAAAAGATGCTTCGTCCTTGGTTTTATGAGTGGAATGGTATTAGGCCTTAATCTTAAGCAAGCTTTTTAGATGAATGAGTTTTATAACTTTACAAGAAACACTATGATAACCTTGATACCGAGAACATTACTGCTCCGTGCGGCATGTCAGAGCTCAGACTAATAGCAGACGCTGATTTGTAGATGTGCTCCCTTGTTACCAGATACAAAGTATCAAATGCAGGAATCCATACTATGAAATGACTTTGGGGGTGACCCGTCTTCAGGGTGGGCCGTATGTTGTCCACTTGTATTGACCCCCCCCTCCCTTAGACCCTACTCAAATATCCATCTCCTTTTTTTCTGTGTACGAGAAAAATTAATCGATTTTCGTCATTGTTTTTTTATCGAATTTTCGTCTGTTTTTTTTTTTTTGGTCTTTGTATCCATTTTTACCATTTTTCTCGTACGCAGAAATAAAAAAAATTGCAAGCTTCTCCAATCCATTAGACAGTCAAAAAAAAACGGACAGCAGTTAGATGATTTTTTTCAAAGAACCTTTGACTAGAATGTGTGATTTTAATGGAATGAAGACCGGACACTTTGTCTCTGTTTTTTTTATTTGTATTGGTTTTCTTTTAGGTATGCAAAAAAAAAATTCCAATGAACATACCCATAGACTATAAAGGCTAGGTGTTCGCTTTAAAAAAAACATGGAAACAGCATTTACGTGAAACGTAGACATCTGAATGGGCCTCATACTGTACCCAATAGTGACACAGTGTACACATAAAGGGTCTGATTTATCATTTGCAGGGTCTTTTAAGTCGCTTCTCTTTTTTTGTCTTCTGGTTTTTCGTTGACGTTTTTCTGTACCAAATTCTTCAAAGTGGCGCACGCGGTTCATGAATTTTGTGAAAAATCTAAAATGCTATATATTTTTGCTTCTTTTTAGCTCAAAAAGTCGCATGTTCTACTAAAACGTTGTGAGATTTGCAAAATCCACGGCTGTTAACCAGTTAAATGCCACTGATTCACTCACAGCGGAATTTAACACTCGCCAGCCGGAAGCGCGTCACAAATCCTGTCCATCGGCACCCCTTTCACGTGATTGTGGGGCGCTGATGGGTTGCCATGGCAGTCGGAGGTCTGCAGAAGACCCCCGTGATGTTCATTGTGAATCTCCTCCTGTGAATGCCGGCTCACGGCCGGCATTCATAGGAAATTGTGATTTTGGCTACACATAGCAGTGCTGATGCCCTGCTATGTATAGCACAGGTGATCGGAAGATCGCAGCTTCAAGTCTCCTAAGGGGACTATTGAAGAGGTGGAAAAAAAAAACGTTTTTAAAAGTATGAAAAAAATAAAAAAAAAAGTTAAAATTGCCCCCCTTTTGCCCTTTAAAAATAAAACAATTTAAAAAAGCATAAAAATACACATATTTGCTATTACTGAGTTCAGAAATGTCCGATCTATCAAAATATAAAGTAAATTAATCAAATTGGAAAAACAGCGTAACAAGGAAAAAAATTTAAACACCAGAATTACGTAACGACATAAACTAAATATTTTTTTCTTACAAATTTCAGAATTTTTTTCTCCACTTAAGTAAAAAAAAAATCTATATATGCCTGGTATCTGTGTACTCGTACTGACCTGGAGAATCATATTACCAAGTCAGTTTTACCATATAGTGAACATGGTAATTAAAAGAAGACCGCAAAAATTTGGAATTGCACTTATTTTGCAATTTCAATGCACTTGGAATTGTTTTCCCATTTTCCAGTACACTGTATGATAAAATCAATGGTGTCATTCAAAAGTACAACTTATTCAGCAAGAAACAAGCCCTCGTATGGCCATATTGATGCAAAAAGTTATGGCTCTGGGAAGAAGGGGAGGAAAAAGCTAAAGCCCAAAAAATGGAAAATCGCCTGGTCATGAAGAAGGTAAAAGAAAAAAAAACACATATAAAATAAAAGGTACAAATGAAAAGAAGAATAACACTGGCTTTACATCAAGTTTTTGGCACACGTCAGTGGCTTCATTGAGGTTCCCACCCAAAACCCTGAAAAATGGATCTGCTGAATAGTGGCCATTGTCCTAATAAAGCAGACGGAGTCACCTTCTGCTCTGTCCGACCTCATTTTTGGGAGTATCCGCCTCTTTCAGGTGGGTACAAAAATATTGTCGATGGTGACATTAAGCGGATCTATCAGATTTCTGTTTCTCAGAGCTCCAGACAGAAGCTTCTACGGAGCTAATGACATGTGCCAAAAACGTGATGTGAACATAGTGACGCGCCCCCTGGGCCATGTTTGAGGAATACCCGGAGCCGGATCTGTTGGGGGTGGTAGTCCTCGTGGCGGTGACCCGGTCCGTGCCCAGGATGTCAAACTAAGTGGCGATGTTTTTAGTGGCAGATGTGATATTGTTCGACTACGCCACCCGTTGAATGCGGTTACGAAACCGCCGCTGCAGGGCAGACCGCTGAGGCCGGTGGTACAGTTGTGCAGCGTGGGTAGTATAACCCCCAACGGGAGGGGTATGGCCTCAGGGCAGCGGACGTGGATGATGGGGATGGTAGAATTGCACGCAGGCACCAGGAACCACTCAGAGACGGTGCGGTGTAGTTCAGGGTCTTTACTGGTGACAAAGATAGACCCTCCCGGGAGTACTGGCTAGCGGTCGGGGTCTGGTCAGTCCGTGAGCAGACAGGATCTCCCCTGGCCAGGCGGAGTTGTAGGCCTCCCCAACTAACTGTACTCTTCTTGGCTACCTTGCTAGAAGAGGGTAAAAGTAGCCCACGTCCCTGAGTGTACCGTGTGGTGCTCACCCGTATGGCCGGTGACTCGGGGCCTTCTGGTAGCCTCCGCTCCACGACGGCGGTGCTGGTCCCTTGCGTGTGACCGTGCCTTCGGGTTTCTTGGCCAGAGGACCTGAAATCCCCTGCCGGTCGGTTTCTGCTGCTGGGTATGGAGCAGTCCCCACAGCCTCGGACTCCGTGTCCGGTGAGATCTCTTCAGTCCGGACGAGCTCTACAGCTTCCAGTCCCGGACTCCTCTTATCACTGCTCCCACAGAGCTCCTGTTCTTATTTTCCCTGTAACTGATCCACACCAGACCAGACTGTGTCTCTGTCTCTGTCTGTGTTCTTTTCTAACCCCACCTCAGCCCCAGTTTATATAGGGGAAGTTCTTCCCCTCCCAGGACTGGGCAGGAGGTGTGGCATGCTTAGGATTCCTGACCAGGAGACCTCCCACCTGCTCACAGACGTAATATTGCTATTACTGTGGTAACCAGACCCCTGGGGTTCCACATTCCCCCCTAGTAAAATTTAGTACTCCGGGACTAAACATATTTTTTGAAAATATAACAGGGTATAAACAGGAACAATACAATAAGGAAAAACACGTTAGGGTGGTCACGGAGTGTCCGCAACCGGGTGCAATTTTTGAAACAAAAAGGGTGTCCATTTCACCAAAGAACAGGGAGCCGTAACCAGGTAGGGGTCTGTCCTGCCCCGAGTCTTTAACAGTCTTTAGTCCGTTCCTGGGTTACGCTCCAAACATATATACAACAGAGTTCTAGTAAATCCACAAAAGATAAATATAAAATAACTAGAAAAACATAATTATTTACAAGCAACAGTAAACAGGTAAATATTAATAAAACAGTCTAAACACTTTAGATCCTCCAACGTACGGGCAACTGGCCTCTAGTGGCTCTAGTGGACCTACGGAGCTCACTAACTGGTCCTGCACTACAGGGTGTAGGAGCTGTTAAAGGTAAGCTGGGCAGCTGTCTACGGACTCTTTGGCTCACTAGGGGCACGGCAGGCTCACTATAAGCAGAGGGTCGATTCTCCTGGTCTGCTTGTGTGGGGTCTTCTGCCTCCTGGACCGGCTGCTCTTCCAGCTCTACCTGTTTTTCCGTAGGCACTTGGGATGCTGGCTGGAGGAAGGTGAGGACGGGTACCACAACAGCGCCATTTACCTGTGTCCAAGATCGAGGGAAGTCTCCGAGTACAGTACTGACCATCTCTTCCCTTTCCTCTGCGGGTCGAGGGTTTTCTTGATCTTCTTCAGGGTTTCGTAGTTGCTCGGGACACTTCTTCAGGTGATCTCGGGAGACAATGGCTGTGGTTTCTCCTCCATCCTTACTGATTGTGCAGACTTTCGGGTTTTCATGGCTTGATGGCAGTACGGTGTACGGGTCCTTCTCCCACTGGTCGTCCAACTTGTGGAGCCGTCTTTTCCTCTTCAAGACCTGCTCTCCAGGTACCAGGGGAACAGCGGGAGCATGCTGGTTGTAAGTCTTCTCCTGTCTTTCTCTTGCTTGACAGAGACTTCGCTCAACGCTCTCCTGTACCTTCCGGTATTGCTGCTGCCTCTCTGTGTCCCAGTCTGCTTCTGGTGAAGTGTCCTCGGGTGTCAGGACTCCCATATCCAGATCAACAGGCAGCTTACCAGGTCTTGCTCTCATTAGGTAAGCCGGGGTACAGTTGGTAGAACCTACAGGGATGTGGTTGTATAGGTCCACCAGATCAGGCAGTTTCTCAGGCCACAGACTGCGTTCTTCCAGGGGCAATGTTTTCAGAAGGTCTATCACCACCTGGTTCATCTTCTCGCAAAGTCCATTGGTTTGCGGATGATAGGGTGTTGTTCTTATCTTCCGGCAGCCATACAGGGTGCAGAACTCCTGGAAGACTTCCACTTCAAAGGCAGGTCCTTGGTCCGTCAGCACCTGCTCTGGGTATCCGTGTGGACGGCAGAAATGCTGCTGGAAGGCTCTAGCTGCTGTTTGAGCCGTTAAGTCCTTGACGGGGACTACAACCAAGAACCGGGAGTAGTGATCCACGATGGTTAACGCATAGACGTAGCCACTTCTGCTGGGGGTCAGTTTTACATGGTCCAAGGCTACCAGTTCCAACGGCTGCCTGGTGACGATGGACTGCAGGGGAGTCTTCTGGCTGGCACGGTCCTTCCTTCTTAGGTTGCATGGGCCACAGTCTCTGCACCACCTCTCGATGGTTCCTCTCATGCCTACCCAGTGGAACCGCCCGCGCAGCAGGAACTCCAGCTTCTTCCATCCGAAGTGCCCAGCTCCGTCGTGGTATGCCTCTAGTACCATTGCCGCGTCTCTTCTTGGCACCACTACTTGCCAGACCAGTTCATGTGTCCGGGAGTTAACCATTCTGCGGCACAACTTCCCCTTGTAAAGGAACAGTCGACTCTTCTCAGCCCACAGTTGCTTGGTCTCCTCCGGAGCGTCTGGGTCAAGGCGGGCATCTGGCTGAGTCAGCATCTCCTTCACCAGTCGGACGGCGGGGTCACTGTCTTGCGTTTCTGCCCAGTTGTAATGAGGTAAGGGGTTGAACGTAGCGGATTGCTTACCCCTTACACGGTGGGAATACTGGGTAGTCCCATGACGGTGAAACGCGGGGAGTTCAACTTCTTCCAGTTCCCCTGGATCTTCCCCTACGTCCGGTAGGTTTGGCATTCTGGACAAGGCATCCGCTTTGGTATTGGAGCGTCCTGCCCGGTATTTGATCGTGAACTCATAGTTGGACAGGCGGGCCATCCATCTCTGCTAAAGAGCACCGAGTCTTGCAGTGTCCAGGTGTGTCAACGGGTTATTATCCGTGTACACGGTGAACCGGGAAGAGGCGAGGTAGTGCTTAAAGCGTTCGGTGACTGCCCACACCACTGCCAGGAACTCTAGCTTAAATGAGCTGTAATTCTCAGGGTTTCTTTCGGTGGGTCGCAGTTTTCGGCTGGCGTAAGCAATTACCCGTTCTCTCCCCTGCTGGATCTGGGACAGTACGGCTCCCAGCCCGATGTTACTTGCGTCGGTGTAGAGGATAAAGGGCTGGCTGTAATCCGGGTACGCCAGGATTTCGTCCCCCGTGAGGGCCATCTTCAGCTGGCGGAAGGACTCTTCTTCCAGCTTCTCCCATCTGAAGGGCGGCTTCTGGTTCTTGGCCTTCCTGGACTGGCCTATCAGGAGGTCCTGCATAGGAGCTGCCTTTTTGGTGAAACCGGGAATGAATCTTCGGTAGTAGCCTACCAACCCGAGGAACTGCCGCACTTCCTTTACGCTGGAGGGTCTTGGCCATTCATTAATCGCGGTGATCTTATCAGGGTCGGGGGCCACTCCGTCAGCACTCACCACGTGTCCCAGGTACTGCACTTTTGGTTTTAGCAGGTGACACTTCGACGGTTTCACCTTCAGACCGTAGTTTGCCAGGGCTTCAAACACTTCCGCCAGGTGTTTCAGGTGGTCCTCGTAGGTTTTGGAATAAACTATAACATCGTCCAGGTACAGCAGGACCGTCTCAAAGTTCCGGTGTCCCAGACAGCATTCCATCAATCGTTGGAAGGTTCCTGGTGCGTTGCAGAGTCCGAACGGCATGCAGGTAAACTCGCTAAGTCCCATCGGGGTGGTGAATGCGGTCTTCTCCCGGTCCACCTCTGCTACAGGAACCTGCCAGTACCCGCTAGTGAGATCCAAAGTGGAGAAGAAGTTAGCAGATTTTAAAGCAGCCAAAGACTCCTCTATCCTTGGTAAGGGGTACGCATCTTTGTGTGTGATACGTTTGATTTTCCGGTAATCTACACACATTCTCATGGTGTTGTCTTTCTTTTTAACCAAGACTAGTGGAGCTGCCCAGGGGCTACAGCTATCCCTGATTACCCCAGCCTCCTTCATGTCTCTAAGCATCCCCTTGCCGTGTTGGTAATGTGCAGGGGGTACGGGACGATACCTCTCTTTTATGGGAGGATGGTCTCCCGTGGGGATGTGATGTTGCACTCCCTTCACTCGCCCGAAGTCTAGCGGGTGTTTACTGAACACTCTCTCGTATTCCTGGATCACCCGGTAGACTCCCTGCTTTTGGTGAGCGGGTGTGGAGTCAGTACCCAAATGCAGTTGCTGACACCAGTCCTCCATTTGTTGCTTAGAGCCGTTACCTTCCTCTGGATGAGATGGAGGCAAGGGTTCCACAGACTGTACAGAATTTTGGTTGATGGTATACAATTTGGCTAGCGTAGCATACCGGGGCAGGTACACTTCCCTCTTCCCGATATTTATTATGCGAACTGGCACCCTCCCATGGCGTACATCAACCACCCCCCGTGCCGTCAAAATGGTGGGCCTACTATCTGAGTAGACTGGTTCTACCATTGCCTGGTAATCTCTACCTCTCAGACCAATAGCTGCCCGGCACCAAATCATCATTTCACTTTTCGGGGGCATGGCAATAGGGAAAGGGTCACACATTCTCATGCTACCAATCTCACCACCGGAGAGTTGCACCTGTTGCCGTCGCATCAGTGCCCGGATCTCTTTTTGGAGCACTCGCTGCTGGCCGGAGCTGGCGTTCTTGGCAACCTGCTGTAAAATGAGAATCACCTCTGCAAGACAATTTTCAATCACATTAGTTCCTAGAGTTATCTTTGGGTGACTCTCGCGCTTGTCAATGTCTACAATGATCAGTCCCTGTGCTGCCAGTTCGACTTTACCGATTTTAATGGTCATCTCTTTAAATCCGATCTGTGGCACGGGCTGACCATTGCTGGCGATGATACTCAAGTCGTCGTCTGGGTAGCGGGTTATATCCGAGTCATTCCAGTACTGCTTGAAGAGCACGTATGGGATGGTGGTGACCTGTGACCCGGTGTCAAGTAGGGCACTCATAGGAATGCCATCCAGTACCACAGGCAAGACTGGACGTCCTCCCACGTATTTGTCACGGCAGTTCGATGGGCCTGGTGATCTTATTCCTAGGGGTTGGCCCTCTACCCCAGGTTGTGCCGGTTTTAAAGGACAGTACCTTGCCATATGTCCGGGTTGATTGCAGCGGCGGCAGATGGGTTGTCCGTCCTCATTGTATCGGTCGCTGGGTCTTCCTCTGGCCGGTGGGGTCCTCCTTGGTCGGCGCCACGGGATATCCTCCGGTCCGGATGCCAGCTGGATCTTCCCTGGAGTAGAAACCTGTAAAGACTGCACAGTTCGGGTTAGCGCGGCAACGCTTTTAGTTAGCTCTTGGACCTGATTGTGCAGGTCTGTAGCCGGGTCATTGTTTAAAGCCTGCGCATCAGCTCCCACAGGCCCTGCCGACAAGGGCGCCGCCTCCTGGTGGTAAGTGGTAGCGGGGCGTTTGTGGGTCACAGCGCCACCTGGTGCCGGTTCTCGGAGCACCCGGATGGCTCTGTCCTTGAACTGTGCAAAGTCCAGATGAGGGTCCTGTAAGGCCATTGCTCGCAACTGGGTTCGGTGGGCATTGCAATGTAGACCCTCTATAAACTGTTCAGTCAACAGCTTGTCTTCGTTTCCCACGCCGTCAGGGTCGGCCTGCTTAATGGCTCTCAGGGCCTCTTGTAGGTTTAGTGCATAGTCCCTTATATTCTCATGTGCTCGCTGCTTGCACCCGTAGAATCTAAGCTTGATCTCGGCTGAGGTACGGGTATCAAAGGTGTCCTTCAGCCGGGCTAGTATCTCTGCGACAGTCCTCCTCCTCCCAAGTGGCCAGGACTTTATCTCCCTTTGGGCTGCCCCTGTTAATTGAGCCACCAGGATGCTCACTTTTTGCTCTTCTGTGAGGGGGTACACCTGGAAGAGGCTATCCAGCCTTTCTCTGAAGTCATTTAGGGTATGGGACTCCCCTGAGTACCGGGGTAGCCAGGCTGCCCCCGGGATGTAGGGCATGGTGAAAGGCATGACCGCAGCAGCGGTGGTGCTGGCGGTGGCTGTGGCAGTGAAGCTCTCCTCCGTACCCGACATCCTCCTCCCCCCTAGTGGACCGTGGCCTACCTTGCGATGATCCTCTTCCGTAGGCCGCGGCTCCGCAGTGAATCGTCAGGGTTGAGGACCTTCCGTCGCGCTCCTGTGACGTCGGCGTCTGCTGGGCTCCTTCCAGGACCTTACGCAACGTCCGGACGTGAGGCCGGGCTTCAGTTCTCGCGCGCTTTCGGAGTCCACGCCCCTCTTCTTCCCACGCGGCGTCCTCGAGATGGCGTCCAATGGCGGGAAAACTCCACGGATGGCGGGAAGAAGGCAAAAGATGGCGTCGGATGGCGGGAAAACTCCACGGATGGCGGGAAGATGGCAAAAGATGGCGTCGGATGGCGGGAAACTTCACCACAGGTAAGTTTAACAGTCTTTTTCAGGCAGTACCCGGTGGTTGCGGGCACGGTATCCTGCCGACTACGCCAAAAGTTGACGCGCCCCCTGGGCCATGTTTGGGGAATACCCGGAGCCGGATCTGTTGGGGGTGGTAGTCCTCGTGGCGGTGACCCGGTCCGTGCCCAGGGTGTCAAACTAAGTGGCGATGTTTTTAGTGGCAGATGTGATATTGTTCGACTACGCCACCCGTTGAATGCGGTTACGAAACCGCCGCTGCAGGGCAGACCGCTGAGGCCGGTGGTACAGTTGTGCAGCGTGGGTAGTATAACCCCCAACGGGAGGGGTATGGCCTCAGGGCAGTGGACGTGGATGATGGGGATGGTAGAATTGCACGCAGGCACCAGGAACCACTCAGAGACGGTGCGGTGTAGTTCAGGGTCTTTACTGGTGACAAAGATAGACCCTCCCGGGAGTACTGGCTAGCGGTCGGGGTCTGGTCAGTCCGTGAGCAGACAGGATCTCCCCTGGCCAGGCGGAGTTGTAGGCCTCCCCAACTAACTGTACTCTTCTTGGCTACCTTGCTAGAAGCGGGTAAAAGTAGCCCATGTCCCTGAGTGTACCGTGTGGTGCTCACCCGTATGGCCGGTGACTCGGGGCCTTCTGGTAGCCTCCGCTCCACGACGGCGGTGCTGGTCCCTTGCGTGTGACCGTGCCTTCGGGTTTCTTGGCCAGAGGACCTGAAATCCCCTGCCGGTCGGTTTCTGCTGCTGGGTATGGAACAGTCCCCACAGCCTCGGACTCCGTGTCCGGTGAGATCTCTTCAGTCCGGACGAGCTCTACAGCTTCCAGTCCCGGACTCCTCTTATCACTGCTCCCACAGAGCTCCTGTTCTTATTTTCCCTGTAACTGATCCACACCAGACCAGACTGTGTCTCTGTCTCTGTCTGTGTTCTTTTCTAACCCCACCTCAGCCCCAGTTTATATAGGGGAAGTTCTTTCCCTCCCAGGACTGGGCAGGAGGTGTGGCATGCTTAGGATTCCTGACCAGGAGACCTCCCACCTGCTCACAGACGTAATATTGCTATTACTGTGGTAACCAGACCCCTGGGGTTCCACATTAGCATAAGGCACAAATGAAAAAAGGGGAAAAAAATATCAAAAACTAGACAAAAAACTAGTTGCAAATGCAAGAATCAATCGGGGTCAAAGTAGCCAAGTAATATGGTCAGATAGCTGCAACCAACTGTATCCTGTGGCGTTACCCACTGATGCATCCTATGTACTGTATAGGTTCATTGCTCTTAAAGGGGTTTTTCCACAAAAGATGTTTATCACCTTCTACAGGGTAATTGATATATGTATGATTGATGGTGGTCATCCGTTGGGACTCCCAGCCATCCCAAGATCAGGGATCCCTTGTTAGAATGGAGACGTGATGCACATGCTTGACCACAAGTCTATTCACTTTTATGGGATGGACAGCTGGACTTTCTCTGAAGCCTCTCGAGATAAATGTGGGATGCAGTTTCATCACTTAATAACAGAAATACTTTAAAGTGGTTTTCCCGTCGCCACTGGATATTTCATAAATGTCTGATAGGTGAAAGTTCTAGCGACTGGACTCACATCTGCTCGAAAAAGAGGTCCTGTCTAGCTCCACCATTAATGGTAAGGCACATTTCTCTCTATTCTATTCCGTGGGAGTTAAGAAAATTGCCTTAAAAGTAAAAGGAAACAGATGCACATTCTACTCATTGCGGCAGGATACGGGTCTATGTTCTCCCGATAAATGTAGGATCCAGAGTTGGCTCTATAATGTGGATATAACATAAATGCCCGAGGTGAGATGGCCCTTTAACATGTTTCTTCCACCTAGTGGCAAAATATGAAACTAGACACCGCCATTGTATCCAGCTAGCATTTACAAACTAGACTGACTTCTTCTTGCACATAAGCAGCGGAATAAGAATTGACACATTTAGTAAAAGTGAAGTAAAAGAAAACCAAAGAGTATAAATTACCTTTTATAGAAGGGCATTGAGAAGATAATGGCATGGTGCCCTTTGCACAATTAACTTAGAGACATAATGACTTGTTTGCCCAGCATAGGGCCCGGCCAAACAATGCCATATTAAACTATAAACTTATGCTGGAGATTACTTCTCCGGTCTAAACAAAGCCCTTTCACATACACAGAGCACAACAATGGAGCAGCTGTAACTAGTTTCTACAATTCTTTTCTATTCATTGCTCTTTTTTCCCCCCACCAATAAGATTAATGCTCACTAGTTATTTAAATCGAGTGACTCGCTAATATTTCGCTGCCAAGATCACAGAAAGGGGATTAGGATTAAACAGCTTTAATCAAATTGTATTGCTGAGTATTTGGCTGGAAGAAACGTCTATTAGCGCCATAGGGACAACGCTGTGCTCTGCCTTATCTGGAAAATGTTGCATGAAGTTGGATGATGCAGCAGTGGCGGCCACGTACGACCTACTAAAGCCCCAATGTTAAAGTGTGTCCGCACCCGGTGTGGAAACATGGGGTTGTCAAAACTATGAGAGGATGCAATATGTACATAGCCATGATGCACGTCCAAAATAGTGACAGACAGAAAAATCTATGTAAATGTAAAAGTGTAAGTTTAATTCCGGATTTAGTGAATTGAAAAATTGAAAATCCAACGGGAAGATATGTGTCACATGACAAAGCTCTACTGACATAGGCTTCAGAGCAGAACTCATATAAAGAAGCCTCCTTAAATGTTTATTCTCTTTCAAACATTAAACGCTATCAACTAACCACAGAGAAGGGTGACATATTTGTAATTGGTGGGGTCAAGCTGGTGAGATCAGCACCAATACTAATAAAAGAGCTGTTACACACATGCCCCGGGTATCCTGGGCTTCACTCCCTTCTCGTGGGTCCGTTGCCCTCTGTTGTGCTCCGCATTGGGTTTTGCAGGTTGCCCAGTGTAGATCTATAACATAATTTCCCTAGACCTATTTAAAGCCAATTGACACACAATTGTGTCTTGGGATTGAGACTGTTGACCTCTATGTTTGATGTGCTCCATCTTCTGTGCTCCACCTTCTGTGTTTACTTGCTTCCATATGTGCTGAATCCCACTGCACCGTCCTGTCGCTCCTGAGATCCCTGAGTGTGCCAAGTCCTTGCTGCCCACGTGCCATCCAGCTTACTACATCAACGTTCGTGGTCAGTGTGCCCACCTAGACCTGAGGCTTAGAGGATCCATCTCACCTCGTGAGCCTCACAGCAGCTCTCAAAAACCTTTCAGAACGCTGCAATAGTGTTATGATTGTGTAACAACTCACACGGGAAAATAGGTAAAACACTAAAAAACTGCAACTAACCTAGCCAGTTCCTGTACAGACTACAGATCCTGACCAGCAGTCCCTAGTGGTTCCTACGTGGGCTGGAAAAGCCCTGAACGATGGCAGCTCAGACCTATACTGCCTGAAAGGCCATGAAGGCGCTTCACATTCCTCCTCAGGAACCGGAGGGCAGATCAAATTACCTGCAGAAGGGAAAGTGTGCTGAAATAGAAAGAGATACCAGAGTGAGTTAAAACAAACCACGAAATACAAAATGAAAAGATAAGGTACATACTGTTAGAAAGTATGCCGTCTACTTTCTAAACAAGAAACAGAAGATAAGTGCAGGGTGAAAAGAATAATCAGCAGAGACGTAAACCCTAGCTGGTCTTTCACTGACTGGCATTAACAATGGCAGAATTGTTGGACATCCAAATGAGACTATCACCAGCAGGAAATACCTGTAGGGGGAAAGTATATAAAGCCGCACCCAAAAGGTGATTGGGCAGACAAATAAATAAATTTAAACACCTGTTAACCTAAAAACACTAAAGCAAGGATAACAGACAATAAACACCCGGAGAAAAGGTGTAATTGCTGTGGCTCAGCGGATAGAGAAGCTGACCACAAAGCACAGGCTCAAGGGTTTGAACCCAGATGCATGACACTACAGCCCCTTCTAGGAGGGGCCACAGAACCCACTGATTCCCAAACGCTGATGCTGCTGACAGAACTTACTCACTGGGCGATTCGCATACAAATCTTCTGCATTAACCCTGGAATTACCCTCCAGACTGAAACCTTTCCATTTAATGAGATACTGTAGTCGATGTCTGACACGTCTGGAATCCAAAACTCATTCCACCTCATACTCCTTGTCCTGCACCAAGTCTACTTCAATGATGTCATAAGGACCCGGACCCGGCGTCCCTTCAAACCTTTTAAGAAGAGAGGAATGGAAGGAATTATTAATCCTCTACGCAACCGGGAGTTGGAGCTTGACCATCACAGGATTAATGATTTTAATTATCTTATACAGACCAACAAACTTAAGAGCAAATTTCCTTGATGAAACCTTTAGACGAAGATTTTTTGAAAGGCATACAAAATCTCCTACCTTAAAGACGGGGGCACTCCTACGTCTGCGGTTCGCAATTCTCTTAGTCCAATCGCAGGTTATCAAAAGATGTTTTTCAACTTCTATACAGACTTTAATCAAATGAGAAGAATATATTTCCTCCTCTGGGACTGCAGACTGTAAACCAGAAAAAAATCTAAAAACTGGAAGAAAACCCCCACAAAAAAAGATGAGGTACCGGTAGCAGTAGAGGTGCGGTTATTGAGAGTGGACTCAGCCAGAGGAAGAAAATCACCCAGTCCTCTTAATTAGATGATACAAAACATTTTAAATGTTGTTCTAATTCTTGGTTCATTCTCCCTGTCTGACCATTAGTCTCAGGATGACAATCTAAGGAGAGCAAAAGCTTAATTCTTAAACAGGAAACAGAATATAGGTGCAGGGTGAAAAGCATAACCAGCAAAGAGATAAACCCTAGCTGGCCTTTCACTAACTGGCATAAACAACGGCAGTATGGCTGGACATCCAAATGAGAATAGCACCAGCAGGAAATACCAGCAAGGGGAAAGTATATAAAGCCGCACCCGAAAGGTGATTGGGCAGACAAATAAATAAATTTAAACAACTGTTGACCTAAAAAGACTAAAGCAAGGATAACAGACAATAAAAACTGGGAGAAAAGTTGTAAGTGCTGTGGCTCAGCGGATAAAGCTGCTGACTACAAAGCACAGGTTCAAGGGTTTGAACCCAGACACATGACATTTACGTTACCCATTTTTGGCCTAGGACAGCCCTGAATTTGGAGGTATACCCCCTGTTATGCATTGTAGGTGGCAGAATGCAGTTACATTAATATGGTATCTATGCCAGGCAGTTAACAACACTGGCTTTTTGGCTATAACATCTCACCTGGTGAGGTGGATCCTTAAAGCCCTTCATCCAGATGAGGAACTGGTGAATCAGAGCTGGGCTGCACAACAATATGATAGACTAGACTCAGCAATATAGCAAATCTGAGTTTGTCACATATAGAGCAGGCAGCGGGGGCGTAACAATAGTGATTGCAGAAGTTGTGTGCAAGAGGGCGTCCTGCCCATGCCAGCGACTACTTCAGCCAGATGTGCATCTGAGGATGCACATTCAAATGAAGTTTAGTATATTGTGGCACAGAGTCACGCCTGGTGCCTGCACAAAAATGCACGCAGTCGGCCAATCAGACGCTGGCAGCTGACGATGGCATGCCAGTCAAAAGCAGCGCATAACAGTGACGTCATGCATCGCCCATAGCAGGCATGCCCAAGTCAGCTGATGGCCTCTGACCCGGCTATAGAAGAGGACTCCGCTTGTCGTGGGAATGGAGGAAGGTAAGAAGAATCGTTTTGTGGGTTTTTTACATGTGTTAGAGAACAGCGGCCAAACAGGAAACATTACTATAGGATGAAACCAGGAGCTGGGACATTATAACAGAAAGAGGTCCAGTATGGGGGACATATATTACCAAAGGGGCCAAGATGGGGATATGTCACCTGGATGGGAGACATTATTACTGGAAAGGGTCACATTAGACCTTCTAAGTCGCCTGTGGCATTTGAATTTTTCTTTGTTGAAAAAAAGGACGGCGGTTTATGTCCATGTCTGGATTTTCGTGAAATTAATAAGATTACCGTACGCAATTCCAACCCATTGCCGTTAATTCCTGACTTGTTTAACCAGTTAGTGGGGGCCAAGTGGTTCTCTAAGATTGATCTCTGGGGGGCATACAATTTGTTACGAATGAAGGAGGGTGATGAACGGAAAACTGCTTTTAACACTCCGGTAGGTCATTTTGACAATCTGGTGATGCCTTTTGGTCTTACCAATGCACCTGCATTTTTTCAGAACCTTATTAATGACATTGTGAGACCTTTGATTGGTAAGAATGCGGTTGTGTATTTGGATGACATTTTGATTTATTCGCCAGATCTAGAGTCCCATTGGCAGAGTGTATGTGAAGTTCTGCAGTTATTGAGTGATAATTCACTCTTTGCTAAGCTGGAGAAATGTGAGTTCGCTGTGCAGAAAATTAGTTTTTTGGGCTACATTGTCGCCAGCGAGGGCTTTGAGATGGACCCGGTGAAGGTTCAGGCTGTGCAGGAATGGCCTAGGCCTATTGGTTTGAAATCTATACAGAGATTTTTGGGTTTTGCCAATTATTTCAGGAAATTCATTAAGAATTTTTCTGTAATTGTTAAGCCTCTAACCGATCTCAGCAGGAAAGTTGCGAATACGGCCCAGTGGACTACTGAAGCCATTGAAGCATTTAAGTATCTCA
Organism: Phyllobates terribilis; assembly: GCF_046119375.1. Classification (NCBI taxonomy): domain Eukaryota; kingdom Metazoa; phylum Chordata; class Amphibia; order Anura; family Dendrobatidae; genus Phyllobates; species Phyllobates terribilis. The sequence continues at coordinate 44,793,508 of NW_027362764.1, read as the reverse complement.
AAGAGAGGTTCAGTTAAGCCCCTATCCTTATGCAGCCTGATGAGACCATGCTTTTTTGGTCGAGGTCGATGCTTCATCGGTGGGGGTCGGAGCAGTTTTGTCTCAGGAGAACAGGGATGGAGTACATCCTTGTGCCTTCTTTTCGAAAAAAATTTCGGAAACCAAACTGAATTATGATGTTGGAAATTGGGAGTTGCGGGCTATTAAACTTGCGTTTGAACATTGCCGTCATTTTTTGGAAGGCGCTAGATTTCCTATTCAGGTTTTCACAGATAAGAATTTGATCTATCTGGATGCTGCCAAGCGCTTGAATGCCCGTCAAGCTAAGTGGGCACTTTTTTTTTCTCGGTTTCATTTTACTGTTACCTATATCCCTGGTACTAAGAATGTTAAAGCCGATGCTTTATCTCGCAGCTTCTCTCCTACAGTCGGTGCCGAGGAGGAGGAGAGCATATTACAGAAAGGAGTTGTGGTGGCGGCATTGCACTCCGTTTTGGAAAATGGGATTCTGAAAGCTCAAGATGATGCTCCATCTAACACTCCCCATGGGAGGTTGTTCGTGCCTAGAACCTTTAGGAGAGATTTGTTTGTGGAGTGTCATTGACGCGCCCCCTGGGCCGTGGGGATACCCGGAGCCGGGCCTTGTTAATGCTGGGGGTTGTAGTCACCGTGGCGGCGACCCGGTCCGTGACCCAGGGCGGTCAAACCAGTGGCAGTCTATGTGTATAGGTTTATATATAGTCCGACTACGCCACCTGTGGATTGCAGTTATGGAGAACCGCCGCTGCGGAGCAGTCCACTGAAGCTGGTGATATGCGCAGCAAGTGTAGTATAACTCCCCACAGGAAGAGTGTAGCTTCAGGACAGCGCAGGTAAATGATGATGGTTGTGCGGGGCGTCCCAGTGCACTGAGTGCTGGCGCGGTAAGAAACACGGAGACAAGGTGATGCAGTCCCAGGGTCTTTACTCACAGTTATCAGTTTCCAAGTTACACTGCAGATCATAGCTTCCCACGTCGTGCTGTGCATACTCAGTGAGGGGCTCAATCCACCCTCAGGTATCTCCAGAGCACTTTTCAGGACCCCGTTCTGTGTACCTTTCTCTGGCCTCTCTCCTTGTACCTCACACCTAGCGGCACCTCTGTCCAGTGTCCTCGGGCCTTGGCGGGCGACGTGTGTTCCGTCCCCTGGCCCTATGTGGCTACCTTCCTGATGGCTGGTGTGGACGGCCTGCGGTACTTAAAGTGCTGCAGCTTCTGGTTCCCAGTTGAGCCCTGTAGTCTCTGCTGGTTGAGGGATCCGGTTCCCTTCTTCTGGCCTGACCCCCCTACCTCCTGGCAGCGGCGGGCGTACGGGTGGCAGCTGCACGGCCCGTACCCCTGGGGTCCCTTCGGTTCCTCTCCTGGAGCCTTCCTGCTCCCTCTTTCCTCTCCTTCCTCCTTCAGGCTCTGGCCTCTTGACTAGGCCTGCCTGTGGAGCAGAGCTCGTACAGAGCCTCTGCTCCTGTCACCTCTGACTGACGTTCTTCTCTTCTTCATGAACCAAGATGGTTCCTACTTTTATATGCTCCTACTCCAGTGCTCCCAGGATCTACGTCCTCCACCCATCCACTACCTAGTTCCCCCTCTCTAAGTGGTTCCTCCCCATTCCAGCCAGGGATCAGGGACAGTTGTGCTTCCCCACAGGTGCATTGTCGCCCTGTCCCCCGGAAATGTGATGTAGTGAATGTAGTGTTAGGGTCCTGAGTCAAACTACTTCCTTACCTGAGAGTGAGATACCACACCTCTGGGTGAGATGCAATACCTCTGTGGCGACCGAACCCTCAGGGGCGCCACACCCCCCCCCTGGTAAAACACAGCACGTCTGCAGGCTGGAACAGAGTAACAGACAGGGTAAATTAGGACATGCAAAACTTTTAAGATGCATCCGCATATAAGACCATAAAACAATACTTCTTTCCTTTATGGGAGGCTCTTTTTCTTTTAACGTTACTAGTTATCAAAACATTATAAATGCACTTTTAATAACATTTTTCTTTCTCACATAAGACATTCTGGAACTCCTTTTCTCTGATATCTTATAAAACATTTTCTGCATCTAAAACTTTTCATATAAAACATTTTCCAGTAAACTCTACTTCACTGGCCGCGGTGCAACTTGTGACCAGGTGTCCATTTTTCAATAAAGTTCCAACTTGCAACTGGTACTGATGAACAGGAGGGACCCGTCCCAAACCCTTAACGGAGGCCCTGGGGTGGCTGCAGGGCTTAGATGATCCAGATGCTGGACCTCGTCTTCGGCCACCTCCAACGGGTTTTTGTTCTGAGGTTGCTTGTTGTAAGTCCTTATAAAACCAATATGGGGCACCTCAAGAGGTGCAACTATTTACAAGAAGTGGCTGCTCCCAGTCCTCAGCTGGTTAGTCCTTGGACCCTTTTACGGGTAACTGGTAACAATATATATCAACAAACGGGTGATGAACTACCCGGTATAAACTTGCAGTGTCCTGCGTACTCTAACAGGTAACATATTTACAGTTTGATTGTATTCTCTTCTTACCGGGCTGAGTAAAAATGCTCCCTCCGGGGAGACTCTGGCCTTGAGTTAGCTGACTCGGCCTGGTCTTCTGTGCGGTGGTACTCTGGCTCCCCCTGGTGGACATTGAGGGCATACCAGCCCCTTACTCCGCGGTGCCTGGTATATGACACTGTGTCTCCGGGATAGAGGTCCCGGCCTGGATGTCCTTCCGGGAGACGGGACTCCACATCCTTCCTGTTGACGAAGAGGTCTGTGTCCGACGGCGGGTCCCAGATGAACCCCCATCCCGTGTCCAGATTGAACCTCACGACAGTCCCGGTGATGCAGTGACTACTAGCCGTTCGTGGACTCCTGCGGACCCGGTTCTTCTCCTCCATATTCCGTGCTTCCCGCTGTTCCCACCGCACGCTCCGCAGCGCTCTCTCCCGCTCCAGCTGGGTTATCTGCTGTCGGCAGAACTCTCTGCGGTGGGCTGCGGCTGCCCTGGTCTCCTGGGAGAACCCCATCAGGTCCTCCCCCACCGGGCCCCATTCGAATTGGGCCTCATCCTCCGGTACCTGGGAAGCGGCGGCGGCTGCGGGCTGCGGGGCGGGCAGGAGTGAAGGCTGCTGGTCCTCCACCTCCGCGGACCAGTCCCAGGGGAAGTGCCCATACACCCATTCGGGTGTCGGAGGGAGCGGCTCCTACAGAGGACCTAGGAGCGGGCTGGTGTCGCGGGCGACTGGAGCTGGTTCCGGGGTCTGGAAGGCACTGGGAGTTTGCGCGTCCTGGTATGCGCAAGGTAGGCACGTGGCAGTCTCGCCCTGATTTAAAGGGCCTGGCTGTGGCGTCGGGAAGGGAACGGCTTCAGTGACACCTGGGATCTGCGATTCCACCAGGGGGACCAGGGGCAGGTCGACGCTTACAGCGTCCGGTGCAGGAGAACTTCCCTTACCTGCTCCTGCATCTCACGCGATCTCCTGCCATTCTTCTCGACCCTCGGAGGCTGGGGCGCTGCCGGGGATGGGCAACACTTCCGGCTGCCATCTCGCGCTGAGCTTCTCCAGTACTTCCTTCTTCCAGCTGGCAATGGCGGTTCTGTCAGCCTCTCCTACTCGCCGGCTGAGCTCACGCATCTCGGCCTGGAGGAACTCCATATCCTCCAGGGTCAGTTTGTAAATTACCTCCGCCAGGGTTGGAGATGCCTCTTCCTGCAGCAGGCCGCTGACCGGGATCTCAGGCGCTCCTACCTCCAGGGTGCAAGGCCCCTCGGCCTGTGGCATATGGCTGCCAGGGTCTCCGGAGCTGCCACGGTCCATTTCCTTTCCCGGGTGTGGCCTGTCTGGACTGCTCCAGACCACACCTTGTCACTCCATTTTCTTGCCTCCCCTCCCCTTTCGGGGGCGGTTCCAGGGCAGTCTGATGTCGGTCACCTCCAAGGGCAGCCCCCCCACGTCGATGGACACATCCACATACATGATCACTGCTGGTTGTGGCGGGCTCCGCTTTTGGCGCCATTCTGGGACCTGGCCCACGATGGGAGGTGACCTTTGGTTGTTGTTTGGCTGGCACATAATGGCGCCCGTTCTTCAGGGGTGGACGCGACATTCAGTAGAAAACACAGTCTCCAAGGCACACAATACCCGATGGGGTGGGTTACATATCCTGCCGACTGCGCCAAAGTTGACGCGCCCCCTGGGCCGTGGGGATACCCGGAGCCGGGCCTTGTAAATGCTGGGGGTTGTAGTCACCGTGGCGGCGACCAAGGGTGGTCAAACCAGTGGCAGTCTATGTGTATAGGTTTATATATAGTCCGACTACGCCACCTGTGGATTACGGTTATGGAGAACCGCCGCTGCGAGGCAGTCCACTGAAGCTGGTGATATGCGCAGCAAGTGTAGTATAACTCCCCACAGGAAGAGTGTAGCTTCAGGGCAGCGCAGATGAATGATGGTGGTGATTGTGCGGGGCATCCCAGTGCAGTGAGTGCTGGCGCGGTAAGAAACACGGAGACAAGGTGATGCAGTCCCGGGGTCTTTACTCACAGTTATCAGTTTCCAAGTTACACTGCAGATCATAACTTCCCACGTCGTGCTGTGCGTATTCAGTGAGGGGCTCAGTCCACCCTCAGGTATCTCCAGAGCACTTTTCAGGACCCCGTTCTGTGTACCTTTCTCTGGCCTCTCTCCTTGTACCTCACACCTAGCGGCACCTCTGTCCAGTGTCCTCGGGCCTTGGCGGGCGACGTGTGTTCCGTCCCCTGGCCCTGTGTGGCTACCTTCCTGATGGCTGGTGTGGATGGCCTGCGGTGCTTAAAGTGCTGCAGCCTCCAGTTCCCAGTTGAGCCCTGTAGTCTCTGCTGGTTGAGGGATCCGGTTCCCTTCTTCTGGCCTGACCCCCCTACCTCCTGGCAGCGGCGGGCGTACGGGTGGCAGCTGCACTGCCCGTACCCCTGGGGTCCCTTCGGTTCCCCTCCTGGAGTCTTCCTGCTCCCTCTTTCCTCTCCTTCCTCCTTCAGGCTCAGGCCTCTTGACTAGGCCTGCCTGTGGAGCAGAGCTCGTACAGAGCCTCTGCTCCTGTCACCTCTGACTGACTTTCTTCTCTTCTTCATGAACCAAGATGGTTCCTACTTTTATATGCTCCTACTCCAGTGCTCCCAGGATCTACGTCCTCCACCCATCCACTACCTAGTTCCCCCTCTCTAAGTGGTTCCTCCTCATTCCAGCCAGGGATCAGGGACAGTTGTGCTTCACCACAGGAACATTGTCGCCCTGTCCCTCGGAAATGTGGTGTAGTGAATGTAGTGTTAGGGTCCTGAGCCATACTCCTTCCTTACCTGAGAGTGAGATACCACACCTCTGGGTGAGATGCAATACCTCTGTGACGACCGAACCCTTAGGGGCGCCACATCATGAGTCTCGGTTGGCAGGTCATCCAGGAATTTCTGAGACTAAGAGACTTATCAGTCGCAGTTTTTGGTGGCCTGGATGGTAGAGAGAAGTCATCAAGTGGGTGCGTCAATGTACTGTGTGTGCTAGGTCAAAGGCTTCACATACTCCTGCTGCGGGGTTGCTTTGCTCTCTGGAGGTTCCTAGTGCGCCTTGGACGCATCTCACAATGGATTTTATTACTGATCAGCCTGTGTCCGAGGGTTTCACTGTTATCTGGGTGGTCGTGGACCGGTTTAGTAAGATGTGTCATTTGGTTCCATTCATTAAGTTGCCCTGCGCCAAGACATTCGTTAAGGCATTTGTTAAGGAGATTGCCAAGCTTCATGGCGTTCCCACGGATATTGTTTCTGATAGAGGACCTCAGTTTGTGGCTCGCTTTTGGCGTGCTTTTTGTGACAGGTTGGGAGTCCATTTGTCATTTTCGTCTGGTTATCATCCTGATAGAAAGCACCAGGATGTAGAAGAGTTTTTGCGTTGTTTTGTGGCGGACAATCAAGAGGTGTGGTCGGAGTTTCTGCCTCTCGCAGAATTTGCTCTTAACAATCATACATCCTCCTCTGCTGGGTGTTCTCCTTTTTTTTGTTGTACTGGGAGACATCTGTCTTTTGGTTCGGTCTCCAAATTTGGGTCGGCGGTGCCGGAGGAGGAGAATTTTTCCGGTGATTTTTGAGAGAGTTTGGACTAATGTATGTTGCAACCTTCAAGAGGCTAACAAGAAGTCCAAGAAGTATTTTGACAGGAAACGTAAGGAGGTTTTGTTTACTGTGGGTGACATGGTTTGGTTGTCCTCAAAGAACCTGCGGTTGAGGATTCCCTCTAAAAAACTGGGTCCTAAGTTTGTTGGTCTATTTAAAGTGCTTCTGGTTGTTAACCCCTTCTGCGGTTAGGTTGGATGTCCCTACTTCCTGGAAGATTAATCCTGTGTTTCATGTTTCCTTGTTGAAAAAGGCTGATGTATCAGATAGGGATGCCACTGTCACAGTTCCTCCTGTGGAGGAAGACGGCGAGTATGAAATTTCTCGTATCTTGAATTCTAGATGGCATAGAGGGAGATTACAGTATCTCATTTCGGTCTGGAAGATAACTCCTGGGTAAGGGCGGATGATGTCTCTGCTCCTAGGCTTGTTAGAGCTTTCCACAAGAGGTTTTCTGTATAGGCCTGGGCCTGGAGGATCCGGAGGATCCTCATAAAAGAGGGGGTACTGTTAGAACCCTCCTGTTTGTTTTTTCCATCTTGTTTTGCGGTCACGTGACCATCTGCCTATATATTCCAGCTCTGCCCTTTTGGCTGTGCTGGACTACAGTGTTGTTTGACTGTTTTGCTAGCCAGGTGCTTCTGTGCCTATCTCTGTCAGTTTGCTTGGTCCTTCTGGGACCTCTAGTACCTTTTTGTCAGTTTATCTTTTTGTGTTCTGCAACAACCTTCTCTGTTCAGGAGGTGTCCCATTTCTATTCCAGTCCTTAGTTCTTTTAGGGACCCCTTCCTTTATGCTATAGGTCTTCGTTCAGACTAGCCGAGGACTAAGGCGGGTCTGTTCGTAAGGAACAGGCAGCCCACTACATCGTAGGGATTCAGCTTAGTCTTACTGTAGGGATAGCTTTCCCCTTTCTTTCCTTAGTACTTGTTGCAGATCATAACACCGACTGTGGGTGTGGTGATACCTCTTCAAGATTAACTGGTTTCATATCTGAGCCACCGCACCCTGAACCCTTCCCCCACAGATTCCAAAACAAACAAAAGTTCTGGCCTATAATAATGGGGTGTAACAAGTCCTGGACGACACGGACCTCGTGGGACTCAGTATCGTGGGCCATTTCAATGTCTACTCTGGCCACGGGGTAGTCTTTAGCATCACCATGAATGCAGCGTATGCTAACCTTCTTCCCTGGGATCAGTTGGAGAGGAAGAGTGGCCCTCACAACCGTCACCAGACTCCCGGAATCTATCAATCCAGTTAACTGCCAACCATTTACCTTCACGGGACATGCTTGTGGCCCCTCACTGGGTGAACAGTTCACACTGCTGGCCGGATAAGCATAGTATGAACAGCGGCGTCCCTGGCTGCAGTCCATTTGCTCGGGGCTTAGGGGACAATGGGTGGCTATATGACCTAGGCTGTGGCATTTCCAGCATATGATATCACCCATAGGGACCTTTGGCATTGCCCGCCCCTCCCCTTTGAACCTTGGACGCCCAACCCTCTTTTGGGCCTCCGCCCCCTGTTGGGATGCCCAGTATGGAGTGGACTGCCTTCCCAAGGAATCATCAAACCCTGATACCTCTTGACCAGTCTGATCAGTTCATCGGAATTCCAGGTATCACCCTGGGCAACCCAAGTCTGTATTGGCCTCGGCAGGGAATGTACAAACCGGTCCATCACCACTCTCTCTACCATCTGCGCAGGGGTAGAGGACCCTGTCTGCAGCCATTTTTGGACCAGGTGCAGAAGGTCAAATATTTGGGAGTGTCATAGTAATACACCCAATGGTGGACCCGCTGTACCCTGATAGTCATTGTCACCCCCAAACGCACCAGAATTTCAGTTTTCAGCTTGCCATACTCCTTGGCGTCCTGCAAAGCTAAGTCATAGTAAGCCTTCTAGGGCTCCCCTGTCAAGTATGGCGCCAGCACCTCTGCCCACTGCTCTGGCAGAAGTTTCTCCCTCTCAGCGACCCTTTTAAACACAGTCAAAAAGGCTTCCACATCATCCCCAGGGGTCATCTTCTGCAAGGCCCATCTTACTGCCTTCCAGACATGGAAGTCATCAGCCAGACTTGGGGTTGGGGTGCTCATCCTGCCCTGGATGGCGGTTGTCAGAAGCTGCATCTGCTTTTGCTGCTTCTGCTGGTTCTGTTGGATTAGCTGTAGCAACAGCCTGTTAGTCTCCTGCTGGTGCTGTTGCAACTGGACCAGGTGTTTAAGCAGGTCCTCCATTTTGTCTGGCATCACTTTCTGGCTTGTGGCAGACTTCACCCAGGACATGCAGTACATCTTCTAGCAGTCACATGTATCTGCTGGGAACGCTACCCGACTTCTCCACCAATTGTAGGGTTTCTACTCACTTGGCTGCGTCGGGAGGCAAACAGGAAGTGTTTTCATTTAAATGTCCTTTAGTGCAGGCAAAACAAAGTAAACAGTCCTTTAGGCAAAGTCTCTGGTTAGCCAGTCCTGTGGGCACACAGGCTCGATAGCATCCAGTTCACTGGCTCAGTCTGGAGACAACACTCAGGAGGCCTTCTCCTTCCAAACACAGACCATGTGCCAAACAACGGCCTCCATTTTAACTTGTGAACCACACCCAGAGATGAGGTATGTGGTAGCCAGACCCGTCCATCTCTCCGGCTACCAGTAAAAGCTGGCCCGGAGTACCAAACAATCCTCTTAGTGCTTACATGCACTAGAGCAACATTCCAGGATTACATCACAGATGACAACCATCTCTGTGATACATACCTCCCATCAACTATGTGTCCGTGAGCTATCTTACAGCACCTACTACATGAATACTCAGGCGGCGTTCTGTTGTGTGAGCCAGCCTTTAAGGCCTGATGTCATGATGTCACAGGAGGTGGTAACCCAAGGAGAAGCAAAGTAGAGGAGGGATATGTGGGTAACAATGGCAAATTCAGCTTGATGCATTGATTTCAAAGTACCACGTTTGCCGGGCGTCTCATGTCCAGTGCAGGCCACACAGTGATGTCACTGCATCACACTGCCTGTTCTACACCCAGACATCTGACGTGGCGAAGCTGCCTGCTCCACCTCACTTTTCTACAGTTGGATGTGGTGCCACTCTCTTTGGTCCCACTACGAATGCAATCTTTTTCCTATGGGTAAGGCTGCCTCCATACTGTGCTGGGGCAACCCTTCTACTTGGCTTTTGGAAAGGGGTTGACAAACTAAGAAATTCTTTAGCTGATTTATACTAACTTCAAAAGAAAACTTATCTGCAAAATGCATTCATGTGTCTTTTGATTTCAATGCAGCTTTCCTTGTAAACTCTGTCTGATTTAAATCATCAATCAGCGCTTTCTTTATAAACTGGTATAAAATAATTATCCAATTACAGGCATACAAATGAGGAAATAAATAAATAAATCCGCAACATCTCCATCCTTCCTACTGCTAAATACAGACATTAACTGCTCAGATGCACTTTGTCAAGAACAATTTCAGACCACATACTGTGAATTCTAACACCAGAATCCAGATGACCCTGCATTACTGCTTCTTAGGACACTCACTGTTTGCATCCTTGTGCTTTTATCTTCTGTTTACTAACTGATCAACAAAAAAAAACATTCTTTCTCCTGCATAGGATACATTATTGATGTGCAAACAGTGCTAGTATATTAAGAGATATTTTAGTTATACCAGTTAGAAAATTATTCTACTTAGAAATATGTATTCTTTGGGATAACAGTTTATTCTTTTGTACAATGAGTAAAATATTATAATAGCTATATTCTTGTCCATGGGGGAAGTACTGCTTGATGGCAGTGATATTTGTTATGATCTGCTACAGGGACTAAGGAAAGACAGGAGATCTGTCCCTACAATAGAACTAAATTAGATCCCTACGATGTAATGGGGAACCTGATCCTGCGATCAGACCCGCTAAAGTCCTCGGCTAGTCTGTACGAAGACCTATAGATGTGAGGGAGGGATCCCTACAAGAACTAGGGACTGGGATAAGTTGGACACCTCCTAGCAGAAATAGTAGCAGTCAAAGACAAACACACAACAAAAAGCATAGAGGTCAGAAGACCGGCAACAGAGTACCAAGCTAGCTCAAGAGTAGTAAATACAATGAAGTCCAGCAAGGCCAGGAGGGCGGAGCCGGATTAAATAGGCAAAAATGGTCATGTGACCAGCAAACTAACAAAAACCTAACAGGAGAGTTCTAACAGTACCCCCTCTTCTAAGAGGATCCTCCGGATCCCCTAGGCCCAGGCTTACCAGGAAACCTCCTGTGAAACGCTCTGACAAGTCTGGAAGCAGAAACATCATCTGCCCTCACCCATGAGTTATCCTCAGGTCCGAAACCCTTCCAAGCGACGAGATACTGCAAACTCCCTCTATACCTTCTAGAATTTAGGATGCGGGAAATTTCATATTCCCCGTCCTCCACCACCGGAGGAACAGTGGCAGAGGCGTCACCATCCAACACATCAGCTTTTTTCAACAGAGAAACATGAAACACCGGGTTAATCTTCCAGGACGTAGGAACCTCCAACCTAACAGCAGATTGGTTAACTATCTGAAGCACCTTAAAGGGCCCTACGAACTTGGGACCCAATTTTTTAGAAGGAATCCTCAATCGCAGATTCTTAGAGGACAACCAAACCATGTCACCAACAGCAAACAAAACCTCTTGCCGTTTCCTATCAAAGTACCTCTTAGATTTTTTGTTAGCCTCCTGAAGATTACCACGCACATCCGTCCAAACTCTCTCCAAATCACCGGAAAAACTCTCCTCCTCAGGCACAGCCGAAACCAATTTGGAGAATGACCCAAAAGACGGATGTCTCCCAGAACAACAAAAAAAAGGCGAACAGCCAGCAGAAGAGGATGTATGGTTGTTAAGAGCAAATTCAGCAAGTGGCAGAAACTCAGACCACCCCTCTTGATTGTCTGCCACAAAACAACGCAAGAACTGTTCAACATCCTGGTTCTTCCTTTCTGTCTGGCCATTAGACTCAGGATGATATCCGGATGAAAACGACAAATGAACTCCCAACCTGTCACAAAAGGCACGCCAAAAACGAGCCACGAACTGAGGTCCCCTATCAGAAACAATGTCAGTAGGAACACCACGTAGTCTGACAATTTCCTTGACAAAGGCCTTAGCGAGTGTCTTAGCGCAAGGCAGTTTGATGAAGGGAACCAAGCGACACATCTTGCTAAAACGGTCCACGACCACCCAGATGACCGTGAAACCTTCAGAGGGGGGAAGGTCAGTAATAAAGTCCATAGCCAGATGTGTCCAAGGTGCACTAGGAACCTCCAGAGGGCAAAGCAACCCCGCAGCAGGAGCATGCGAAGACTTGGATCTAGCACACACAGTACATTGGCGCACCCACTTAATGACTTCCTTCTGCCATCCAGGCCACCAAAAACTGCGACCCACAAGTCTCTTGGTCTCAGAAATTCCTGGATGACCTGCCAACCGAGACTCATGACACTCAACAAACAAATCTCTCCTAAAGGTCCTAGGCACAAACAACCTCCCATGGGGAGTGTTAGATGGGGCATTCTCCTGAGCTTTAAGAATCTCATCCTCCAAAACGGAGTCCAAAGCAGCAATCACAACACCTTCTTGTAAAATGCTCTCCTCTTCCTCCTCAACACCGACCATGGGAGAAAAGCTGCGAGACAAAGCATCCGCTTTAACATTCTTGGTACCCGGGATGTAAGTAACGGAAAAATTAAGCCGCGAGAAAAAAAGTGCCCACCTAGCCTGACGGGCATTCAAGCGCTTGGCAGCATCAAGATAGATCAGATTTTTATGATCAGTGAAAACTTGAATGGGAAATTCAGCACCTTCCAAGAGGTGACGCCAGTGTTCAAATGCGAGTTTAATCGCCAGCAATTCCCGATTACCAATATCGTAATTAAGTTCAGTCTCAGAAAATTTTTTTGAAAAAAAGGCACAGGGATGTACTCCATCCTTGTTTTCCTGAGACAACACCGCACCGACCCCCACCGAAGAAGCATCAACCTCAACCAAAAACGGCTTAGTCACATCAGGCTGCATAAGGATAGGGGCAGAGCTGAACCTCTCCTTTAGAAACACAAAAGCTTCAATGGCCTCAGAAGTCCACTGAACCGCATTAGCACCTTTCCTGGTGAGATCGGTCAGCGGTTTGACAATAATAGAAATTTTTTTTATGAATTTTCTGTAATAATTGGCGAAACCCAAAAACCTCTATATCGATTTCAAACCAATAGGCCTAGGCCATTCCTGCACAGCTTGAACTTTAACCGGGTCCATCTCAAAACCTTCACTGGAGATAATGTAGCCCAAAAAACTAATTCTCTGTACAGCGAACTCACATTTCTCCAGCTTAGCAAAAAGCGAATTGTCCATTAATAACTGTAATACCTCACGTACGCTCCGCCAATGAGACTCCAGATCAGGCAAATAAATCAGAATGTCATCCAAATACACAACCACATTTTTGCCGATTAAAGGTCTAAGGATGTCATTAATAAGATTCTGAAAAAATGCTGGAGCATTGGTAAGACCAAAAGGCATCACCAGATTCTCAAAATGACCCACAGGAGTGTTAAAAGCAGTCTTCCATTCATCACCCTCCTTCATGCGCAACAAATTGTATGCCCCCCGGAGATCAATTTTAGAGAACCACTTGGCCCCCACTAACTGGTTAAATAAATCAGGAATCAATGGCAGTGGGTAAGGATTGCGTACAGTAATTTTATTAATCTCACGAAAGTCCAGACAAGGACGTAAACCGCCATCTTTTTTTTTTACAAAAAAAAATCCAACAGCCACAGGAGACTTGGAAGGCCTAATGTGACCGGCGGCCAAGCTTGTCTGTATGTATTCCTCCAAAGCTTTTCTCTCAGGAATAGTAAGATTAAATAAACGACTTTTAGGAAGAGTCGCTCCAGGGACAAATTCAATGGTACAATCATAGTCTCTATGGGGAGGCAAAATTTGTGACTCCTCCTCAGAAAAAACTCTCCAAAAATCCTGAATAGGTACAGGTAATTCCCCTTTTTCCACCGCAGCAATACGTCCGTTACAACACTTGTCATAACACTTAGGGCTCCAGGACTTAATTTCATTGGTAGACCAATCCAGTACAGGATTGTGCAATTTTAACCAGGGTAACCCCAATATTACTGGAGAAGGCAAATTATCCAATACCACCAAATCCAAATTCTCTTGATGAATACCATTAATAGTGAGGGGAAATTCACAGACCTTATGAGTAACACTCTTCAAGGGAGAGCCATCAACAGAAACCACAGCAATAGGGGATGACAAAGTTTTAGGTTCTAATCTAAGTTTTTCCAAGAATCCCCCATCAATCACATTCAGAGTAGAACCACAATCCACAAATACCCGAAATTCAATTAATTCATCCTGAGCAGCAGTAGTGGCAGATAGGAATACTCCCTTAGAATTTAAACAGGCAATACGTGCATGACTGACCATTTTTTTTTCTTTCTTCATACGAAGCACACAGTTCTTAATAAAATGACCAGAATTTCCGCAATAGAAGCACAAGCCTTCAGAAAGCCTGCGGTCTTTTTCCTGAGAGCGGGGTGCCATCGCCCCAATCTCCATTGGCTCTCCATTGTCAGCACAGACCCTCTCAGGACTCGGAGCTGACATAGCAGAGGATTTGCTCTCATTAACCCTTGCACGCAGTCTCCTGTCCACCCGCATAGCTAATTGCATTGCCTCCTGCAAGTTTCCAGGTGTGGGATAAGCAATCAGTAAATCCTTAACCCTTTCACCTAGCCCTGCAAGAAACAAGCTTTTCAAAGCTGAATCGTTCCACCCCACCTGGGCAGACCACCGACGGAAGTGAGAACAATATTTTTCCACATTACCTGATCCCTGCCTCAAACGTCTCAATTCAGACTCAGCAGATGAGACACGATCAGGATCATCGTACAACAAACAAAAAGCAGAAAAAAAACTATCCATTGATCTAAAGCACGGATCACTAGGTTGGAGAGAGAAGGCCCATCCCTGAGGAGCTTTGCGCAAAAGTGACATTATGAACCCTATGCGCTGTGATTCTTCACCAGAGGATCCGGGTCTCAAACAAAAATACAATAAACAAGCATTTTTAAAAGAAAAAAAATCTTGTTGTTCGCCAAAAAATAAATCAGGCAGACGTACCTTTGGTTCCACAAAATGTGCTCCAGAACAGCAACTCACGTGTTGTTGGAGCTTGGCCACCTCCAGAGAGAGTCCCTGCAGGCGTTGAGCCAAATCTTGAACCGAGACCATGATGGAAAACTGGAGGTCTTTCCTTAGAGAAAATTTTTATTTTTTTTTCTTTTAGGGCTGGACTTACTGTTATGATCTGCTACAGGGACTAAGGAAAGACAGGAGATCTGTCCCTACAATAGAACTAAACTAGATCCCTACGATGTAACGGGGAACCTGATCCTGCGATCAGACCCGCTAAAGTCCTCGGCTAGTCTGTACGAAGACCTATAGATGTGAGGGAGGGATCCCTACAAGAACTAGGGACTAGGGACACCTCCTAGCAGAAATAGTAGTAGTCAAAGACAAACACACAACAAAAAGCATAGAGGTCAGAAGACCTAGCAAAACTAACAGAGAACGGCAACAGAGTACCAAGCTAGCTCAAGAGTAGTAAATACAATGAAGTCCAGCAAGGCCAGGAGGGCGGAGCCGGATTAAATAGGCAAAAATGGTCATGTGACCAGCAAACTAACAAAAACCTAACAGGAGAGTTCTAACAATATTATTGGAGTTAGGGGACAGTACTATAGTAGTTATATTCTTGTACATAGGGGCAGTATTATAGTAGTTATATTTTTGTACATAGGGGCAGTATTATAGTAGTTATATTCTTGTACATAGGGGGCAGTATTATAGTAGTTAAATTCTTGTACATAGGAGCAGTATTATAGTAGTTATATTCTTGTACATAGGAGCAGTATTATAGTAGTTATATTCTTGTACATTGGAGCAGTATTATAGTAGTTATATTCTTGTACATAGGGGCAGTATTATATTAGTTATATACTTGTACATAAGGGACAGTATTATAGTAGTTATATTCTTGTACATAGGGGCAGTATTATAGTAGTTATATTCTTGTACATAGGAGCAGTATTATAGTAGTTATATTCTTGTACATAGGAGCAATATTATAGTAGCTATATTTTTGCATATAGGGATAGTATTGTAGTAGTTATATTCTTGTTCATAGGGGCAGTATTATAGTAGTTATATTCTTGTTCATAGGAGCAGTATTATAGTAGTTATATTTTTGTATATAGGGACAGTATGATAGTAGTTATATTCTTGTTCATAGGGGCAGTATTATAGTAGTTATATTCTTGTACATAGGGGCAGTATTATAGTAGTTATATTCTTGTACATAGGGGCAGTATTATAGTAGTTATATTTTTGTACATAGGAGCAGTATTATAGTAGTTATATTCTTGTACATAGGGGCAGTATTATAGTAGTTATTTTCTTGTACATAGGGGCAGTATTATAGTAGTTATATTCTTGTACATAGGGGCAGTATTATATTCTTGTACATAGGGGCAGTATTATAGTACTTATATTCTTGTACATAGGGGCAGTATTATAGTAGTTATATTCTTATATATAGGAGGCAGTATTATAGTAGCTATATTCTTGAACATAGGAGCAGTATTATAGTAGTTATATTCTTGTACATAGGGGCAGTATTATAGTAGTTATATTCTTGTACATAGGGGCAGTATTATAGTAGTTATATTCTTGTACATAGGAGCAGTATTATAGTAGTTATATTCTTGTAGATAGGAGCAGTATTATAGTAGTTATATTCTTGTACATAGGGGCAGTATTATAGTAGTTATATTCTTGTACATAAGGGACAGTATTATAGTAGTTATATTCTTGTACATAGGGGCAGTATTATAGTAGTTATATTCTTATATATAGGAGGCAGTATTATAGTAGTTATATTCTTGATCATAGGAGCAGTATTATAGTAGTTATATTCTTGTACATAGGGGCAGTATTATAGTAGTTATATTCTTATATATAGGAGGCAGTATTATAGTAGTTATATTCTTGATCATAGGAGCAGTATTATAGTAGTTATATTCTTGTACATAGGGGCAGTATTATAGTAGTTATATTCTTGTACATAGGGGCAGTATTATAGTAGTTATATTCTTGTACATAGGAGCAGTATTATAGTAGTTATATTCTTGTACATAGGAGCAGTATTATAGTAGTTATATTCTTGTACATAGGGGCAGTATTATAGTAGTTATATTCTTGTACATAAGGGACAGTATTATAGTAGTTATATTCTTGTACATAAGGGACAGTATTTGTAGTCAGGGTCGGACTGGCCTGGCAGGGTATTGGGGAATTCCCCGGTGGGCCCTTGCTGCAGAGGAGAGGGAGAAGAAAAAGAAGTTAAAAAAAAGCCTGCAGTGTTTAGGGGCACGGGCCCTTTAAAACCGCAAGCAGAGTATGTGCAGGGACACGTGCTCACACCATTCTTTACCTGAATCGCCACGGCGCACGTTCCGATGAACACTGATGATCTGGCGTCGCCAGCGTATGACGTCACTGCCTTGCGCCAGCTGCGACAGACAGACTCAAGTCAGCTGCCGGGGTTGATGACAAGGGGCCAGCATAGATATATGGAAGGGGGCAGGATGGCTATATGAAGGGTCAGGACAAGGGATATGGGACCAGCATGGATGTATGGAGGGCCAGGATTGTTATATGTGGGGGCAGGACAATGGATGTGGGGCCAGCATGGATATATGGAGGGCCAGGATGGCTATATGAAGGGGCAGGACAAGGGATATGGGACCAGCATGGATATATGAGGGGTGGGCAGAACAAGGGATAAGGAGGCCAGCATGGATATATGGGGGGGACAGGATATGGGGGCCAGCATGGATATATGGGGGGAAGGAATGCTATATGTGGGGGCAGGACAAAGGATATGGGGGCCAGCATGGATATATGGGGCGGAAGGACAAGAGATATGGGGGCCAGCATCGATATATAGGGAGTAGTGATGAGCGAGCACTAAAATGCTTGGGTACTCGTTGTTCGAGTCGAGCACATTGGAATACTCGGGTGCTCGACCCGAGCAACGAGCCCAATGTAAGTCTATGGGAAACTCGAGCATTTTTCAGGTGGCTCCCCCCGGCGGTCTGCAGAGGGCCTAAAAATTGCCCAAATCGATGGGAACAGTGCTCAAATGACATGGGAACAGCATGGGGAAGACCCCTGGAAGCATTTCTGACTTCCAGGTCACTGCTGTCAACAACATTGTCAGAGTATTACGCCACTTTTACGGACTCACAATAAAACATACAAAAACAAAACCAAAATAGATTTTCCTGGGAAATATGTTAAGGAACATCCTTTCCAGGGTAATGACTTGTATATAAGGCAAAATAAATAACCAAAAACAAAAATACTCCTCCACACCTTGGGCTATGTTCACACATAGCGTTTTTGATACTTTTTTGCACTTTTGCATTGCTTTCAATCAAGACAAATGCATTCACCAGCAAATGTCATTTTAACATTTTACAACCTTATCTGGCCATGTGGTGTGTGACACATCATCAGACACATCCATACAGTGCTGAAAATACATGGGAACAGCATGGGGAAGATCTCTGGAAGCATCTCTGACTCCCAGGTCACTGCCTAAAAGTGTGCCCATCATAAGTGATCCTTGGCGCATGCGAAGATGCCTCCCGCCATGCACCTGTCATTGCAGACTTGCAACAATCACCGTCCACGTCCTTGTCCCAGTGCAGCGTTCGGTTGTCCCTACCCCATTCCTTGGAATGCAAGCGCAAGTATGCAGCCAGCCAAAGTCTGCAATACTATACTGCCAAATTTTTGACAGCTGCTTGCACTTGAAATGTGGCCTTTTAGGCTCGTGGAGGCGGAAGCTTCTCATAACCTCATGCCAGCGGTGGCCGGGTGTCCATACTCTGTCCCCAGCCGCCACTGTTTCTCCCGGTGTCGTCTCCGCCTGGCACAAGCACGGGTCCCACAACATTACCCGTGCCCTCCCCAGTGTACTTATTGGGAAGGACCGCCTAACCACAAACACGCGGACAGGTGAATGTGGCCAGGGACAGTACGGAGCCAGTCCACAGCTTTTTTTGCTGAGTTGTATTTCACCACAGCCATATTCTTTAGTTTGGTGAAAGGACTGGCATAGAGGGAACCCGTATCTACTCTGGGTGTCATTTCTCCCTGAAGTCCTCTAAAGCAGCTTTTGCAGAAGCAATGGCAGCCCATCCAACATCAACTCGCACTTCTCGGTGGTGCTTTGACACACAAACATCTTTCTTGGCGCATTTAATTTCATGACTACAAAGTTGGGCAATGGCCTGATCTGCAATCCGGTTTGAGAAATAACATGCATCAGCACGTCCAATCCACTTTAAAAAAAACAGCCATAGAGTGTTCCGGAACCTTCCCCCACACTTTTCTTAGCCAGGGCTGCTTCTCGGCAGGGTTAGACGGACCCACCAGAAAACCAGAGACTCTTCCGGTGGGCCCTGGTTTCTCCTTCAGGAGAGTTCATAGTGCCGAGGTGAGGCCATGATGATGATAGAGGCCACCATCTGCTTAGTTTTCTGTTACTTGGAATGCAAGCGTAAGTATGCAGCCAGCCACCCACCCACCCACAGGCTGCAATACTAAACTGCCAGATTTCTGGGCAGCTGCTTGCACTTGAAATCGGGCCTTTTAGACTCATGGAGGCGGAAGCTTTTCACAGCCTCATGCCGGGGGCGGCAGGGTGTCAATACTCGGTCCCCAGCCGCCACTATTTCTCCCGGTATCGTCTACGCCTTCCTCAAGCACGGATCCCACAACATTACCCGTGCGCTCCCCAGTGCACTTACTGGGAAGGACCGCCTACCCACAAACACGTGGTCAAGTGAATGTGGCCAGGGACGGTACAGAGTCAGTCCACAGCTTTTTTTGCTGAGTTGTATTTCACCACAGCCATATTCTTTAGCTTGGTGAAAGGACTTGGGAAACCATATCTACTCCAGCTATCATTTCTCCCAGGAAGTTCTCTAAAGCTGCTTTCACTTGAAATGTGGCCTTTTAGGCTCGTGGAGGCGGAAGCTTTTCACAACCTCATGCCTCATGTCCATACTCGGTCCCCAGCCGCCACTATTTCTCCCGGTGTTGTATCCGCCTTCTACAAGCGCGAGTCCCTAAACATTACTGCTGGTACTTTTCTGTGGGAATCTGCTTGCCTCCTACCAGCCTGGAATATTTCCAGTAAACTATGGTACGATTAGCACTGCCCCCAGTACCAGTAGCGAAGCCTTCCCCAATTTCTTTCTCAGAAATTTTATTTGGTAGACTGAGTGGCTGCCCAAATACATTAGTTTCTCACAAAGGAGCTGAAGATAGAGTGGCAGTAGGTGCAAGTTTCTCCAGCCTATTAGATATCAGAGGGTGAACGGCAGCACATTGGATCAGTGGTTAGCACTGAAGCCTTGCAGCGCTGGGATCCTGGGTTCAAATCCCAGCAAGGACAACATCTGCAAGGATTTAGTATGTTCTCCCCATGTTTGCGTGGGTTTCCACCTCAGTAAAAAAGCAGCCATAGAGTGTCCGGGAACCTTCCCACACACTTTTCTTAGCCAGGACTGCTTCTCGGCAGGGTTGGACGGTCCCACCAGAGAATCCTCTGGTGTACCCTGGCTTCTACATCAGGAGAGTTCATGATAGCGCTAACTTTGCAGTTGCTATGGGGCTCTTGAGCGGGGGAGAAAGGTGAGCCCTCAGAATCAAATCCTCAGGTGGGCACAATGTTTTTCAATCTGAAACAGCTTCTCAGTGGGAGAGTGGGAGTTGTATTTCACCACAGCCATATTTTTTAGTTCAGTGAAAGGACTGGCATAGAGGGAAACCGTATCTACTCCGGCTGTCATTTCTCCGTCACCAGGTTCCGCCCATTGTCACACACGACCATGCCTGGCTGTATGTTCAGCGGTGAGAGCCACAGATCAAGCTGCTGTGTTACAGCTTTCAACAACTCTGCAGCGCTGGGTGGTTTGTTACCTAAGCATTAAGCATGTTATCTTCAGCACAGCCTGTTGCCGCTTGGCCAAGGCAGTGCTGCAGTGCTTTCAGCTTGGGACTGATGTGGTCATTTAGGAGATGAAGGAGGAGGTGCAGGAGCTGAACAATGTGATTACATTGAGGTTACATTGGCGACTCTGTTTTTATACTAAAGAAAGATCCTACTGTTTTTTTTTTATGTTATTTTTTAAGGCAAATGCATTCACCGGGAAATGTCATTTTAACATTTTACAACCTTATCTGGCAATGTGGTGTGTGACACATCATCAGACACATCCTGTTTCATTGATGATGGAGGGACTCTGAAAGACACATAGAGCAGAGCCACAGTAACGAGTACGACATGTTCCCATTAGAAAGGAGAGAGTCTGCAATACAGTTATAGGGTATGCAGTGAGTCCAACGGCTGACCAAATTTAGGAAAAACCGCACTAAGAATTTAAAGACACATAGAGCAGGGCCACAGTAACAAGTACGACATGTTCCCATTAGAAAGGAGAGTGTCTGCTATACAGTTATAGGGTATGCAGTGAGTCCAACGACTGACCAAATTTAGGAAAAACCCCACTAACAATTTAAAGAGACATAGAGCAGGTCCACAGTAACGACAAATTCCCATTAGAAAGGAGAGAGTCTCCCATAGTGTTGGCCTATGCAGTGAATGCAAAGGCTGCCAAAAGTTTGGAGGCAGTTCAATGCCCCTTGGAAGAGACGTGGAGGAGGGCCTCATAAAAAAATGTTCCCATTAGAAATGAGCGGGTCTCCTATACTTGTAATGCCCATGCACTCAGTGTATGGGCTGACAAACATTTACCCCTGGGGGGTATACATGAACATACCATATAAAAAAAAATTTTTACAGGCATCATAAACACCCTTTCAAAAAATTATGTGGGTGTTGCATCACGGACCACGGTCACCCTGGTGATATGGTGGTGGAGGATGAGGAGAAAGAGGAGGACAAGAGCAAATAGCCAAAATCAGGAAGCCTATACCGATGTGTGGGTGTGAAAAGGTGCATGGAAATACACCTCCAAGAAAAGACGCTGGATTTGAGTTTATGTTACGCTGCTATCATTCGGTGGTGTTGAGAAGTCTGGCCCAATCCAGCCATTGTTTATTTTTATTAGAGTCAGTGACGCGCCCCCTGGGCCGTGGGGTACTCGGTGCCGGGCCGTTCGTTGCTGGGGGAGATGTCACAGTGGCGGTGACCCGGTCCGTGACCCAGGGTGGTCATTCAAAAGTGGATTTTTATAGGGAATTTATGTACAAAGTTCGTGACGCCACCTGCGGTATGCAGCTAAAGGGAGCCGCCGCTGAGGAGCAGGTCCTCTGGAGCTGATGTTAGTGCAGCAAAACTGGTGCAGCTCTCCACAGGTAAAGCTTAGCTCCAGGGCAGTGTAGATGTTATAGGTGATGCTGGGCATTGTAGTGCTGGGGGTGATGGCGCAGACAATAATCACAGAGACAGTGAGGTGCAATCTTCCGAGTTTACTCACAGTTGTTAAGTTCCTCAGGTTACAGGTTCCGGACTACAACCTCCCACGTCGCGCTGCGTTCACCAGGCAGGGGTTCAACAATCCCTCAGGTAGTTCAAGAGTGCCTGACAGGACCCCTTTCTATGTGCCTTCCTCAGTCGTCTTCCTGCGCTGGCTCTCACCCTCCTGCCCTGCGCCTAACAACCAGTGTCCCAATCCGGCAGCCTCGGGTCTTGTCGGGTGACCTGCAGTCCCCTGGACCCTATGTGGCCACCTTTTCGGTGATATAATTGCGGATGTGGCCACTGCACCTTGCAAGTACAGCAGCCTCTGGTTCCTAGCTGAGCCTTGTAGTTCTCCACTAGTTTAGGGGCCGCTCCCCTCTGCGGCTCGATCCCTCTACCGCCTGGCAGATTCTGGCGTACGGGTGGCCTCCAGCACTTCCCGTACCCCTAGGATCCCTTCTGTTCCTGGAGCCTTTCTCCTGCTCCCTCTCCTCTTCCTTCAGTCCTGGGCCTCTTCTCAGGCCCGCTCTGGGGCAGAGCTCGTGCAGAGCCTCGGCTCCCCTCACTTTCCTCCTCTGACTGACTTTTCTTTCTCTCTCCCTACTTCCCAAGATAGTTCCCTCTTTTATATCACTCCCTCACAAGTGCTCCCCTGATCTATGTCCTCCACCCACACCCACTACATGGTTCCCCGTCACTAGGTTCCCCTCCACTCCAGCCAGGGACCAGGGACTGTGCTCTCCCGTAGGAGCAATCTCGCCCTGCCCTACTGAAATGGACGTGTTGGATGCAGGTGTTAGGGTCCCGGGCAGCACTCTATCCTTACCTGAGAGTGGGATATGTGGCGCCCCTGAGGGTTCGGTCGCCACAGAGGTACTGCATCTCAACCAGCTCGGGACCCTAACACCTGCATCCAACACATACCCGCAGTGGGGGTAGGGCGAGAGTGCTCCTAAGGGAGAGCACAGTCCCGGGTCCCTAGCTGGGGGGCAGGAACTATGTAGTGGGTGTGGATGGAGGAAGTAGCTTAGGGGAGCACATGAGAGGAAGGTATAAAAAGGAAGCCATCTTAGAAAGACAAGCCAGTCAGTCTGAGGAGAGAGAGAGAACAGTCTACAGTGAGAGGTGTGGAGCAGGGCTCTGCAGGAGCTCTGCTCAGGCAGAGGGCCTGAGGAGAGGCCCAGGACTGAAGGAGAAGGAGAGAGGAGCAGGAAGGGCTCCAGGAACGAAGGAGGGACCCCATTGGTGCGGGCTGTGCTGGAGGCCACCAGTACACCCGAATCTACCAGGAGGTGGAGGGGTCAGGCCACACAAAGGGGACCGGTCCCTCAACTAGCAGAGAACTTTATGACTCAACTAGAAACCGGAGGCTGCAGTAATTCAAGTCCTGCAGCCAACAGTCCATATCAATCTCACCAAGAAGGTAGCTATATAGGACCCAGGGGACGGAACAGACATCGCCCGACAAGGCCCGCAGGTACCGGATTGGGACACTTGGTATGAGGTGCAGGGAGACAGCCAGAGAGAGGCCGCAGAAGGGGGTCCTGCTAAGTACTCTGGAGATATGTGAGGGTGGACTGAACCCCTCCCTGAGTAAGCGCAGCAAGACCAGGGAAGTTACTTTGGCGTCTGTAACTTGGACTGCAATAACCGTGAGTAAAGACCCTGAGGACTGCACTTCATTGTCTCTGTGATTATTGCTGCGCCATCAACCCCTGCACTACAACGCCCAGCATAACCCATAACATCTACACAGCCCTGGAGCTAAGCTCTACCTGTGGAGAGCCACACCATCCCTGCTGCAGTAACATTAGCTCCAGAGGACCTGCTCCTCAGCGGCGGCTCCCTTAGCCACATACCACAGGTGGCGTCACAAACTTTATACAATCACTATAAATCCTCAATCAATAACCCCTTTTTATTGACCTCCCTGGGTCACGGACCGGGTCACTGCCACTGTGACATCTCCCCTAGCAAAGACCAGCCCGGCACCGTGTACCCCACGGCCCAGGGGGCGCGTCAGATACCACACCTCTGGGTGAGATGCAGTACCTCTGTGGCGACTGAACCCTCAGGGGCGCCACATACCCCTTTGGTAAAACACAGCACGTCCGCGGGCTGGAAAAGAGTAAAAACAAGGCATTTCAGACTTACAAAAATTTTAGAATGCATTCACATATAAGATTTATCAGCAAAACTTTTTCTTCCCTTTATGGGAGGCACATTACTTGAACATTGCTGGTTTCTTTGTCAAAACATTATGAGAATTTTTAAATAACATTTTTCTTCACATATAAAACATTTTCCATATGAAACATTTTTCATATAAAACATTTGTCAACAGGTTACAGCACGATCTGCAACCGGGTGTCCATTTTCTTTATCAAGGTGCAAACTAGCAAACATGAGCTTGAGGGACCCGTCCAAAAACCCTCAACGTAGGCCCTGGGCACGGCTGCAGGGCATAGATGATCCAGGTGTTGGACCACGTCTTCGGCCACGCCAAACAGGTTTTTGTTCTGAGGTCAGTTTTGTATGTATAAAACCAATAAGTGGACGTGTTGGATGCAGGTGTTAGGGTCCCGGGCAGCACTCTATCCTTACCTGAGAGTCGGATACTACACCTCTGGGTGAGATGCAGTGGCGACTGAACCCTCAGGGGCGCCACATCAGCCTGTTAGCATTTTCAGTTGACAGGCAGATGCGCTTATCAGTTATAATTCCACCAGCGGCACTAAAAACCCGCTCTGATAAAACGCTGGCGGCAGGGCAGGCCAGGACCTCCAAGGCATAGAGAGCCAGTTCCACTTATCTAGCTTGGATACCCAATAATTATAAGGCACAGTGGAATCACGGAGGACGTTGGTATGGTCGGCAAGGTACTCCCTCAGCATCTTCCCAAACTTTGTACTCCTTGTGAGAGTACCCCGCGCCTCAGGGCCTGTGCGATGGGAGGGTCTGAGAAAACTTTCCCAGAACTTTGACAGTGTTCCCCTGCTTCTACTGGATTGAAGTTCTGTCTCTCTCGCCTGTACTCCTTGGTTGTCCAACGAAGTGTGCCCTCTGCCGCCAGCGTTTTCAGATGGGAATTTTTTTTAACAGTTCCGCAACAAGGTCCTTCTGGTACAGCCCCATTTTGGCAGACCTGTCCGCCTCAGGAATAAGAGATATAAAGTTCTCCTTGTAGCGAGGGTCTAGAAGTGTCACCAACCAGTAATGACTGTCACCCAAAATTTTGAGAATGCAAGGGTCATGGGAAACGCAGTGTAACATAAACTCAGCCATGCGTGCCAGACTACTAACAGGCAAGACTTTCGTGTCCTCACCAAGAGCACGACTGACCATGCTCTCCTCCTCCTCCTCTCTGTCCTCTGGCCATCCACGCTGAACAGACGGTATGACAGCTGTGCAGGTAGTACCGTCTATAGTGCATGAAACTAGCTCCTGTCCTTCCTTCTCCTCCTCTTCCTCATTGTCACCTAATCCACGTTAGGATGAGCTGAGGCTTGGCTGTGTGTAATCACCCTGTATGGTTCCTTGCTCCATCTCATCGTGCTCCGCCTGCAATGCATCCTCTTTGATTGTGAGCAGAGAGCGTTTCAGAAGACAGAGAAGCGGGATGGTGACGCTAAATATGGCGTCATCGCCTCTCATCATCTTGGTGGAGTCCTCAAAGTTTTGGAGGCTGGAACATATGTCTGACATCCATGTCCACTCCTGAGGTCTTATGTGTGGAGTCTGAACTGAATACCGACGGCCTTGTTGATGCTGGTACTCAACAACTGCCCTCTTCTGCTCACAAATCCTTCTCAATATCTGCAGTGTAGAGTTCCAACGCTTGGGGACATAACATACCAGTCTGTGAGCCGGAAGCTGCAAACGCTGCTGAAGCACGGCAAGGGAGGCGGAAGCTGTAGCTGAGTTTTTAAAATGGGCACACAGGCAGCTTACTTTAACAAGCAGATCCGGCAGCTCCAGGTAGGATTTCAGAAACCGCTGAACCACGAGGTTAAGCACATGGGTCAGGCATGGTACGTGTGTTAGCTCGCCTCGCCTCAGAGCCACCACCAGGTTCCGGCCATTGTCACACATGACCATGCCTGGCTGTAGGTTCAGCGGTGTGAGCCACAGATCTGCCTGCTCTTTCAGAACTGTCCACAACTCTTCAGCATTGTGCGGTTTGTCATCTAAGCATATTAGCTTCCGCACAGCCTGTTGCCGCTTGGCCGAGGCAGTGCTGCAGTGCTTCCAGCTTGTGACTGATGTGGTCATTTCGGAGATGAAGGCTGAAGAGGAGGAGGAGGCAGAGGAGGATGAGGTGCAGGAGCTGTAGACCATGGGGGCAACCCTGATTGACCTAGGGCTCGCAATCCTTGTCGTCGGGAGGACGTGTTCCGTCCCAAGGTCCGACTGGGTCCCAGCTTCCACTATATTAACCCAGCGTGCCATCAGCGAACTGTACAGTCCCTGCCCACAAGCACTTGTCCACATGTCCGTGGTTGGATGGACTTTCCCGGTAACTGCGTTGTTGAGGGCACGGCTAATGTTTTGGGACACGTGCTTGTGTAATGCGGGGACGGCACACCGGGAGAAATAGTGGCGGCTGGGGACCGAGTACCGAAGGACGGCCGCCGCCATCAGGTTGCGGAATGCTTCCGTCTCCACGAGCCTAAAAGGCAACATTTCGAGCGCAAGCAGTTGTGAAATGTGAGAATTTAGTAGTGTGACCTGTGGGGCGTTGGCTGCATATTTGCACTTGCGTTCCATGGACAACTGAACGCTGTGCTGGGACAAGGACATGGACGTGCTTCCTGATGCTGCTACTTGAGAGTGCGCAACGACAGGTGCAGGGCAGGAGGCATCTTCACATGCACCATGGACAGGGGATTGGCTTGCATGCACAATGTAGCGCTGGCGTCCCTGCCCTCTGCTAGGCAGGGACGCTGCTCCCCTTACCGCTCTGCTCCGTGCCCGGCGTCCTCTCCCCGCTCTGCTGTCAGCGCCTTCCCGGCCCCTGTGCTTAGGGCGCGCGCGCGCGCGCTCCCCTCCTCTTAAAGGGACCGCGCGCGCCGTCCTAAGGAGTCCCCGGCCAATGGCCGGAGGACTTCATCATATATAAGGCACCTCCTCCAAAATGGAGGTGCCCGAGCAATGTTGTTTGCACCTGTGTCTCACCTGTGCTTCAGCCCTCAGGTCCCGTTGCCAGTTACCTGCCAGTTACCTGCCAGTTTCCTGCCAGTTTCCTGCTAGTTACCTGCCTGATTCCTGCCTGAATACTTGTTACCTGTCTGCCAGTCTGAGGTCCGACGGTCTGCCTTACTACTCCTGTCAGTCTGTCTAAAGGACCAGCCTGCCCGCTCACCTGGGAGCGCATATCAGCTACCTGCCTGCTTGCCTGAGGTCCGACGGTCTGCCTTACTACTCCGGTCAGTCTGTCTATGGACCAGCTTGCCCGCTCACCTGGGAGCGCTTCTCCGTTATCTGCCTGCTTGCCAGCCCGGAGGCTCCGTTGTCACGTGCTGTGACCACCAGCTATCTCAGAGACTCTTGCCCGCTCACCTGGGAGCGCATCTCCGTTACCTGCCTACTTGCCAGCCCGGAGGTCCCGTTGTCACGTGCGGTGACCACCTGCTATTCCAGAGACTCTTGCCCGCTCACCTGGGAGCGCTTCTCCGTTACCTACCTGCCTGCCAGCCCGGAGGTTCCGCCGTCACGTGCCGTGACCACCTGCTATTCCAGAGACTCTCGCTTGCTCACCTGGGAGCACACATCTACCATCTGCCTGCTAGCCTACCCGGAGGCTCTGCCATCACAGGTCGTACCTACCCCTTACCCAGAGACTGCCCTGATCACTTGCCGTAACTCCCTGTCCGTTCACCCAGAGACTGCCACCCGCTCCCTTACAAGGGCCGCCCCCTTGTATAATAGCTCAGAGGTTCCGCCTCCCGGACCCGTTACACACAACAGCGGAAGAAGCAATGGTGCCACCTGTAGACACTGTTCCTGGACCCTGGGGTTCGGCCCACAAAGTTGGGTGCTTTGCTGGCATGTGCCTGATCATGCTGGTGGTGGTCAGACTGGTCATTTTCCCACCCCTGCTGATGCTGGCCTGGCAGGTGGTGCAAATGGCCTTTTTGGGGTTATCGGCAGAGTCTTTAAAAAACAACCAGACTCGGGAAGACCTAACAGTTTTACTGGCAACTTCCTTCATGTTGGTGTTACAGGGAACAGTTGCCTGCCTTCTGTCTGCGGCCACCACACTGCTTCTTCCTGCCTGTTGGGGTGCTCTGCCTTCCTCCCTCTGTGTGCTGCTGTCCTCGCTCTGCATGTCCTCTTGCCAGGTTGGGTCAGTTACTTGCCCCGCTTCAAGTGGACTGGGCGAGAGGCCCGAATCTATAAATGGAAAAGTTAACAGCTCTTCAGAGTGTCCAAGTGTGGGATCATTTGTCTCCGGGCAGTCGGCATGATGGGAGGAAGGAGGATCAGGGTGAGGAATATGCAGTCCAGACTCACGGCTACTGAGATTTGACCGAGTGAAAGACAGGGTGGTGGTGGTGGCTAAGTGACTGGAAGCATTATCCTCTATCCAACCAACAACCTTTTGACACTGCTCTGGGTTCAATAGTGGTGTGCTGCGGTCCCCTAGGAATTGGGACAGGAAGGTCAGGCAAGAAGATGTGGGTGTTTGTTGTGGCACAATTTCAGCTTGCCCACGGCCTTGTCCTCGGCCTCTGCATGCACCATCACCATCACGTCCAGTTCCCGTCCCTTGCCACGTGCCTTGCCCATTTTAAATGGAGGACAGTATCTTCCACGCTCACTACAAATGACTGAGTTTGGAGCAAACTTATATGTGATCCGTGTGACGGAGAAAACCGAGTTTTAAATAGCTGACCTGTAGGTAAGTAGTTTGAACAGAAAACTGGTGTGAATTGCTTCACTGACAGACTGAAAGAAATTTTTAATGGAGGCCAGAAATGGCAGTATTTTCTGACAACGTATATGTGATCCGTTTGACGGAGAAAACACAGTTTTAAATAGCTGGATTTCTAGCGCTGTAATATGGAAAGGACCTGGCTGTATTCTGCAGTGCCAGCAAGCAAATGGCGCAGAAAAACGGTGTTCTCTGGATTGCTTTTTAAGCAAATAATGAGGATTAAAAAAAAGTATTCCTGGCCCCTGAGACCTGGGCCTTTGTATAAAAATATCTAACAGCAGCAGAAGGCAGAATTGGAATGGAGCCTATTGTGCTATATGCACTGCAGTCTGCTATATACCCTGCCTGTCTGCCTATATACCCTGCCTGCCTGCCTATATACACTGCCTGCCTGATATCTCTGCAGATGGATTAGTCCTCAAAAGGACTGTTTGTTAAGATGGATATGTGTAATGTACGGTTTTTCTCCCTACACTACCTAATACACAAGCAAATCTCTCCCTGATGTAGCAGCACCTCTCCCTACACTGTCTGATTCCTTAGTGACTGTGACGAGCATGGCGGCGCCAGGTCTGATATAGACCTGATGACGCTGTGCGGCCAGCCAATCACTGTAATGCCCACAACCAATATGGCTACGGCATTACAGTGAGTGGCAGGCAATCCCTGCATGTTCATTGGCTCTCTAAAAAGCGCCAAACGTTCAAGGGAGGGGACCCGAGCTCCCGCCGAGCAACCCCGGAAATACTCGGCGAGCGCCGAGCATCTCGAGCAGTGAGATGCTCGAGTGAGCACCGAGCAGTAGCGAGCATGCTCGCTCATCACTAATAGGGAGGCAGTATAGCTATATGTGGGGATAGGACAAGGGATATGGGGGCCAGCATTGATATATGGGGGAGCCAGGATGGCTATGTGGGGGGGGGGCAGGACAAGGGATATGGGGGCCAGCATTGATATATGGGGGAGCCAGGATAGCTATATGTGGGGCAGGACAATGGATATGGGGCCCGCATGGATATTCGGGGGATAGGATTGCTATATGAAGGGGCAGGACAAGTGATATGGGACCAGCATGGATATATGGTGGGCAGAACAAGGGATATGGGGGCCAGCATGGATATATGAGGGGGGCAGGATATTGGGGCCAGCATGGATATATGGGCGACAGGAATGCTATATGTGGGGGCAGGACAAAGGATATGGGGGCCAGCATGGATATATGGGGGGAAGGACAAGGGATATGGGGGCCAGCATCGATATATAGGGAGGCAGCATAGCTATATGTGAGGGTAGGACAAGGAATATGGGGGCAAGCATGGATATATGGGAGGCAGGACAAGGGATATGGGGGCCAGCATTGATATATGGGAGGCAGGACAAGGGATATGGGGGCCAGCATCGATATATAGGGAGGCAGCATAGCTATATGTGGGGGTAGGACAAGGGATATGGGGGCCAGCATGGATATATGGGAGGCAGGACAAGGGATATGGGGGCCAGCATTGATATATGTGGGAGCCAGGATTGCTATATGTGGGGGCAGGACAATGGATATGGGGCCGCCATGGATATATGGAAGGGGGGCAGGATGGCTATATGAAGGGGTAGGACAAGGGATATGGGACCAGCATGGATATAAGGTGGGGGGCAGAACAAGGGATAAGGGGGCCAGCATGGATATATGGGGGGGCAGGATATGAGGGCCAGCATGGATATATGGGGGGTAGGAATGCTATATCTGGGGGCAGGACAAAGGATATGGGGTCCAGCATTGATATATAGGGAGGCAGTATAGCTATATGTGGGGGTAGGACAAGGGATATGTGGGCCAGCATGGCTATATAGGGGGGCAGGATAGCTATATGTGGGGGCAGGACAAGGAATATGGGGGCCAGCATGGATACATGGGGGGCAGGACAAGGGACATGGGGGCCAGCATTGATATATGGGGGAGCCAGGGGAGCTATATGGGGGGGCAGTACAAGGGATATGGGGGCCAGCATTGATATATGGGGGAGCCAGGATAGCTATATGTGGGGGCAGGGCAAGGGATATGGGGGCCAGCATGGATATATGGGGGAGCCAGGATAGCTATTTGTGGGGGCAGGACAAGAGATATGGTGCCCAGCATGAATATATGTGGGGCAGGACAAGGGACATGGGGGCCAGGAATGGTTATATGTGGGGGCTGGACAAGGGACATGGGGGCTAGCATGGATATATGGAGGGGCAGGATAGCTATATGTGAGGCCAGGACAAGGAATATGGGGCTTAGCATGGATATATGGGGGGCAGGACAAGGGATATGAGGGCAGCATGGATATATGGGGGGCCATGATGGCTATATGGTGGGGGGTAGGACAAGGGATATGGGGACCAGAATGGATATATGGGGGGGCCAGGACAAGGGACATAATGGGGCAGGATGGATATCTTGGGGCCAGGATGTAGATATGGGGGCTAGGCTGGACAAGAGACATAGGGGGCCAGGGTGGGGCACATTATTAAATAAAGGGGACCAGGATGAGGTACTTAATTACTGTTTGGGGGCCAGATTGAGGAATATACATTATTAGTTTGTGGTGGCAAGTAGGGAACATAATTACTTTTTAGGGTCCAATTAGGGACATTATTACTACTGTAATATAATTTACTTTTTAGGAAACTGTTTTTCATTGGGGGGACAAAAAGGGAGGTCGTGTTACTGTGCAGGGCGGCACTGCGTCATTATTTTTATTCATCTGATGTAGTGTAGAAGTTGGGGAAAAAGTTGGGAATGTGCTCTAGAAGCGATCAGCTATTGATAACTGTGTGTTATTTTCTGCAGAGTCGAGTACTGGATGGAAGAAGTAATGGCGATCTGTGCCAGATGAAGAAGAAAATCGAAGATGAAAGACTTCACCTAGAGACGTCACTGGTAAGTCAGTGTATTACATGTACACACACACTATACACTATATACAGAGCTCCTGTGTATAATGCAACTGGTGATCCCTGTATTACCTGTACACTTAAACTATGTACAGAGCTCCTGTGTATAATGCCACTGATGATCCCTGTATTACCTGTACACTGACACTATATACAGAGCTCCTGTGTATAATGTCACTGGTGATCCCTGTATTACCTCTACACTGACACTATACACAGAGCTCCTGTGTATAATGTCACTGGTGATCACTGTATTACCTGTACACTTAAACTATGTACAGAGCTCGTGTGCATAATGTCACTGGTGATCACTGTATTACCTGTACACTTAAACTATGTACAGAGCTCCTGTGTATAATGTCACTGGTGATCACTGTATTACCTGTACATTGACACTATATACAGACCTCATGTGTATAATTTCACTGGTGATCACTGTATTACCTGTAATTAACACTATATACAGAGCTTCTGTGTATAATGTCACTGGTGATCACTGTATTACCTGTACATTGACACTATATACTGACCTCATGTGTTTAATGTCACTGGTGATCACTATATTACCTGTACATTAACACTATATACAGAGCTCCTGTGTATAATGTCTGTAACATACCTGGCGACGTCCTTGCATAGTGGTCCATCTCCCACTGTGCAAGAGCGTGCACTTGATCTCCAGTCCAGACTGCCACTCTGGCTTCTTTCCATGTTGTATGCTTTGCTTTGCTCTTGCTGTTTGGGGCGACGCCCGCCGAACTTCCTGATTCTTGTAGCTGCTGCAGACACACCCTTAATGCGTCCTCAGCCTATTGCTGTCTGTCACCTGGTATTTAAACCAGCTCTTTCTTGGAATCCATGCCTGAGCATCTTGTTCTGTCAGTTGGCTTCTGGTCGCTGACATGCCAGGTCCTGTCTATGTTTCCTTCCTTACGGTATCAGTTCCCGTGTCTGAACTGTGTCCTGTCTGTGCACTCTAGCCAGCTGTCTCTCTGCCTTCCTGGAGGCTGTATTTCCAGGCCTGTCTGAACACGCTCCTAGCCTGTTTGTCTCGCCTTCTGGGGGCCGCATACCCAGACTCGCTCCTGTATTTGTTGCAGTACAGTTCCTGTCTGAACTGTCTCCTAGCTTCCTACCTGTTTTGTCTTTATGTCCGTTTGTTCCCTTTTTCTGCAGTGTCTGAACGAGCGCTTGGCTTTACCTAGGCTCGTTCCTGCATTTTGTTGCAGTAACTGTTCTTGTCTGAACTGTCTCCTAGTTTCTTACCTGTTTTGTCTTTATGTCCGTTTGTTCCCTTTTTCTGCAGTGTCTGAACCAGCGCTTGGCTTTACCTAGGCTCGTTCCTGCATTTTGTTGCAGTAACTGTTCTTGTCTGAACTGTCTCCTAGTTTCTTACCTGTTTTGTCTTTATGTCCGTTTTCTCCCTTTTTCTGCAGTGTCTGAACCAGCACTTGACTTTACCTAGGCTCGTTCCTGCATTTTGTTGCTGTAACTGTTCTTGTCTGAACTGTCTCCTAGCTTTTTACCTGCTTTGTCTTTATGTTCGTTTGCTCCCTTTTTCTGTAGAGTCTGAACCTGCACCTAACTTCTACTCGTTGTCATTGTACTTCCGTTTGTGAGTTGGAGTCCTTTCGTTACTTCTTTGCAAGTACCTTGTGTGTATCTGGTTCTGCTTTTCTTTTCCAGTCTGTTCCGTGTGAACAGAGCCCTATCCCTTTTGCTTTGTGTTTGTTTACCTCTTCGGCGATTTATCTCAGCCCTGTCCACCGCGTCTGCGGTTTCGCTCTGCTCAGCCTTGTCCACCGCGTCTGCGATTTCGCTCTGCTCAGCCTTGTCCACCGCGTCTGCGGTTTCGCTCTGCTCAGCCTTGTCCACCGCGTCTGCGGTTTCGCTCTGCTCAGCCTTGTCCACCGCGTCTGCGGTTTCGCTCTGCTCAGCCTTGTCCACCGCGTCTGCGGTTTTGCTCTGCTCAGCCTTGTCCACCGCGTCTGCGGTTTCGCTCTGCTCAGCCTTGTCCACCGCATCTGCGGTTTCGTTCTGCTCAGCCTTGTCCATCGCGTCTGCGGTTTCGCTCTGCTCAGCCTTGTCCACCGCGTCTGCGGTTTCGCTCTGCTCAGCCTTGTCCACCGCGTCTGCGGTTTCGCTCTGCTCAGCCTTGTCTACCGCGTCTGCGGTTTCGCTTTACTCTGTTTGTTTACCGCATCTGCGGCTCTGAACTCGTCTCCCAGTCTGTACTGGACCCTACCCAGCCTGCGTTCTAGTCTGCCTGTTCCTGTATTCCCTGGTGTGGGTCAACAGCCGTGTCCGGAGTCTGACCTGGAGTAGACCCTGGTCCCCCTGCTCGCTTCCTCCCTGGTGCACTGGCGTCGTATGTCGTTGTGCGACCTTGGTCGGATCGGGCAGATATTTAGTTACGCCCCTCCAGGCACTCTCCGGTTCATGGCACAGTGGAACCACTAAACATGCACACGCCAGTCAGTCCAGGCGTGTGCATTACAATGTCACTAGTGTACACTGACACTATATACAGAGCTCCTGTGTATAATGTCACTGGTGATCACTGTATGACCTGTACATTGACACTATATACAGACCTCATGTGTATAATGTCACTGGTGACCACTGTATTACCTGTACATTAACACTATATACAGAGCTCCTGTGTATAATGTCACTGGTGTACACTGACACTATATACAGATTTCCTGTGTATAATGTCACTGGTGATCACTATATACAGAGCTCCTTTGTATAATGTCACTGGTGATCACTGCATTACCTGTACACAGACACTATATACAGAGCTCATGTGTATCATGTCACTGGTGATCACTGTATTACCTGTACATTAACACTATATACAGAGCTCCTGTGCATAATGTCACTGGTGTACACTGACACTATATACAGAGCTCCTGTGTATAATGTCACTGGTGATCACTATATACAGAGCTCCTGTGTATAATGTCACTGGTGATCACTGCATTACCTGTACACTGACACTATATACAGAGCTTCTGTGTATAATGTCACTTGTGATCACTGTATTACTTGTACACTTAAACTATATACAGAGCTCCTGTGTATAATGCCACTGATGATCCCTGTATTACCTATACACTGATACTACATACAGAGCTCGTGTGTATAATGTCACTGGTGATCACTGTGTTACCTGTACACTATATACAGAGCTCCTGTGTATAATGTTTGTATGTGGTATTATTCGGTCACTATGTGGTCTGGTCATACTGTGGCAGTATTTGTCCCTTGCATGTGGTATTATTCGGCCACTATGTGGTGATAATATGTGGTCTGGTCACGGTGTGGCGGTATTTGTCCCTTGTATGTAGTATTATTCGGCCACTATGTGGTAGTAATATGTGGTCTGGTCACTGTGTAGCAGTATTTGTCCCTTGTATGTGGTATTATTCGATCATTATGTGGTAATTAGAGATGAGCGGTGTTCGACTAGAACTGTTCGCCAATCTCAAATTCAAGCTGTTTTGGGCGGTGTTCGAGTCGTTCGACGAACGAGAACGATTTGCAAAAAATTCGGCTGTTCGAGGTTATGTTCGATAACTGTTCGTGCACCAAAAGCGTGTCCTGCATGTCTGGCGCTATTTAGAGCACCAATCATGCAGGGATTGTGTAATGCACATGCCCGGGCTGAGTGGCGTGTGCGTGTATATGTAGTGATTCCACTGGACCGTGCCGGAGAGTGAATGCCTGGAGGGGTGTAACTAAGTATCCACCCGATCCGACCAGGGTCGCACGACGGCATACGACGCCAGTGCACCAAGGAGGAACCGAGCAGAGGGACCAGGTGCTACTCCAGGACAGACCCCGGACACGGCTGTTGACCCACACAGGGGAATACAGGAACAGGCAGGTTAGGCTGGCACACAGACTGCTGGGTATAGGCAGACATGGCTGGTATGCAGACTGGCGGATGCTGGTAAGCACGACTTGTATGCAGGCAGGGAGGTACTGGCAGGTACGACAGGTTGGAGCACCGAGTGGATAGGACCCAGTACAGACTGGGACTCAGGAACAGAACCGCAGATGCGGTGGACAAACAGCAGACTGAGGCCGCCCAGAGCGGCGAGCAAGAGCAGAACAAGACGAGACCGCCTGGAGCGGTGAGCGAGAGAAGAGCAGGACAAGGTCGCCTGGAGCGGTGAGCGAGAGAGGAGCAGGACGAGACTGCCGAAGCAGCGAGCAAAGGGTCAGAGCAGAGCGAGACTGCCGAAGCAGCGAGCAAAGGGTCAGAGCAGAGCGAGACTGCCGGAGCAGCGAGCAAATTGTCAGAGCAGAGCGAGACTGCCGGAGCAGCGAGCAAAGGGTCAGAGCAGAGCGAGACTGCCGGAGCAGCGAGCAAAGGGTCAGAGCAGAGCGAGACTACCGGAGCAGCGAGCAAAGGGTCAGAGCAGAGCGAGACTGCCGGAGCAGCGAGCAAAGGGTCAGAGCAGAGCGAGACTGCCGAAGCAGCGAGCAAAGGGTCAGAGCAGAGCGAGACTGCCGGAGCAGCGAGCAAAGGGTCCGAGCAGAGCGAGACTGCCGGAGCAGCGAGCAAAGGGTCAGAGCAGAGCGAGACTGCCGAAGCAGCGAGCAAAGGGTCAGAGCAGAGCGAGACTACCGGAGCAGCGAGCAAAGGGTCAGAGCAGAGCGAGACAGCCGGAGCAGCGAGCAAAGGGTCAGAGCAGAGCGAAACTGCCAAAGCAGCGAGCAAAGGGTCAGAGCAGAGCGAGACTGCCGGAGCAGCGAGCAAAGGGTCAGAGCAGAGTGAGACTGCCGGAGCAGCGAGCAAAGGGTCAGAGCAGAGCGAGACTGCCGGAGCAGCGAGCAAAGGGTCAGAGCAGAGCGAGACTGGCGGAGCAGCGAGAAAAGGGTCAGAGCAGAGCGAGAATGCCGGAGCAGCGAGCAAAGGGTCAGAGCAGAGCGAGACTGCCGAAGCAGCGAGCAAAGGGTCAGAGCAGAGCGAGACTGCTGGAGCAGCGAGCAAAGGGTCAGAGCAGAGCGAGACTGCCGAAGCAGCGAGCAAAGGGTCAGAGCAGAGCGAGACTGCCGAAACAGCGAGCAAAGGGTCAGAGCAGAGCAAGACTGCCGGAGCAGCGAGCAAAGGGTCAGAGCAGAGCGAGACTGCCGGAGCGGTGAGCAAGGCAGAGCAGAGGGGAGAAGGCTCTGTTCACACTGAACAGACTGGAAGGGAAAGGCAGAACCAGGTACACACAGGATACTTGCAATGAAGTAGCGAGTGGACTCTAAACTCACAAACCGGAGTACAGGGACAACGAGTAGGAGTTAGGTACGGGATCAGATTCTGCAGGAAAAGGGAAGGTACGGACAAAGAGAAAAACAGGTAACAGGCTAGGAGAGTATTCAGACAAGAACAGACACAGCAGCAAGATACAGGAGCGGGTCTAGGTATGCGGCCCCTAGAAGGCGGAGCGAAAAGGCTAGGAGTATGGAAATACAGCCTCCAGGATAGGCAGAAGACAACAGGCTAGAATATAGTTCAGACAGGACAC
Organism: Phyllobates terribilis; assembly: GCF_046119375.1. NCBI lineage: Eukaryota > Metazoa > Chordata > Amphibia > Anura > Dendrobatidae > Phyllobates > Phyllobates terribilis. Next base: position 44,756,322 of record NW_027362764.1, on the reverse strand, counting down.
AGTTCAGACACGGGAACTGATACCGCAAGGCAGGAAGCATAGACAAGACCTGGCACATCAGTGACAGGAAGCCAAATGACAGAACACAATGCTCAGGCATGGATTCCAGGGAGGAGCTGGGTTAAATACCAGGTGACAGACAGCAATAGGCTGAGGACACACAAGGGGTGTGCCTGCAGCAGCTACAAAAAGCAGGAAGTGATCGGGCACCGCCCTTAAGCAGCAGAAACAGAGGCAAGCACACAGCATGGAGGGAAGCCAGGCTAGCAGACTGGACTGGAGATCAAGTGCGCGCTCTTGCACAGTGGGAGATGGACCACTATGCAAGGACGCCGCCAGGTATGTTACAGATTGTCTGCCACTCACTGTAATGCCACAGCCATGGTGGTTGTTGCATTACAGTGGTTGCCCAAATCGATGGGAACAGTGCTCACAGTGAAACATGAAAAGCCGGCAATTCAGCAGCGGCATACACAGGTACCCAACAATTTAGAACCGAAAGAATAAAGTATCACACATAGATTAGATAGATAGAAACATGTCAGTCCCATATATAAGAAGTACAGTGACAGTGTTGGTTACTGTACTTGTCATTTAGTGTTAAAGGATTTATTTAAAAAAATTAGTGTTTTCATGCACCGTCTCTTTAAAAAAGCCGGCCGGCAATTCCGCATCGGTACCCGACAATTTATAACAGAAAGAATAAAGCATCACACATAGATTAGATAGATAGAAACATGTCAGTCACATATATAAGAAGTACCGTGATAGTGTTGATTACTGTACTTGTCATTTAGTGTTAAAATAAAGGATTTATTTTAAAAAAAATTGGCGTGGGGCTCCCCGTAATTTTAGTCTCTAGCGGAGGTTAAGCAGACTGCTGGGGCAGATGTTTAAAGCCTGGGAAGGGGGTAGTAGCCACGGAGCTTCCCAGGCTACTAATATCAGCCCCCAGCTGAATACCTAGCTTTTACTAGCTATTAAAATGGGGGACCCCCCAAAAAAATGACTGGGGTCCCCCTTATTTTAATAGCTAGCAAAGGCTAGGCAGACAGCTGGGGGCTGATATTAATAGCGCAGGAAGGGTGCCATGAATATTGGCCCCCTCCCAGGCTAGAAACACCAGCCGTCAGCCGCCCCAGAAATGGCGCATCCATAGGATGCACCAATTCTGGCACTTAGCCTCGCTCTTCCCAATGCCCTGTAGCGGTGGCAGTGGGGTAATAGGGCTGGGGTTGATGTCAGCTTATAATGCCAGCTGACATCAAGCCCAGGTTAGTAATGGAGAGGCGTCTATAAGACACCCCCATTACTAACCCCATAGTCAAAGTTAAAAAAAAACACAAACACCCAGAATAAAGTCCTTTACTTGAAATAAAGACACAATTCTTTATTGTTCTAAATTAAACCATACTTACCATCACGCCCATTCCAGCTGAAGCCAACGATCTCCTGCAATAAAAGAAAAATAATAAAGCAACATCATCCTTACCTTTCCATGGTTCCCACGACAGCTTCAGCTCTGCTACATTCACATGACAGGCTGGATCGCAGCAGAACGCTGCCATCCAGCTCGCCATGCCGCAGAAACTGAGAAGCGCAGGCATGCTTGGGCTCCTCAGTGTCTCGCTGTGACGGCATATAGATGAGCCGAGGTGATGTCCAATGAACTCAGCTCACCTCATGCACGTCACTGACAGCGTGGGAAAATTCTCAGCGCTCAGCGCTTCAGCAGGAGAATTCTTCCACACTGGGATGGCATTGAGATGACAGGCTGGATGGCTGCTGAGCGCTGCCATCCAGCTTGTCATCCTTCAGAGACACTGCAGAGTGCAAGCATGCCTGCGCTTCTCAGTGTCTGCCGCATGGCAAGCTGGATGGCAGCGTTCTGCTGCGGTCCAGCCTGTCATGTGAATGTAGCAGAGCTGAAGCTGTCGTGGGAACCATTGAAAGGTAAGGATGATGTTGCTTTATTATTTTTCTTTTATTGCAGGAGATCGTTGGCTTCAGCTGGAATGGGCGTGACGGTAAGTATGGTTTAATTTAGAACAATAAAGAATTGTGTCTTTATTTCAATTAAAGGACTTTATTCTGGGTGTTTGTGGTTTTTTTGTAACTTTGACTATGGGGTTAGTAATGGGGGTGTCTTATAGACGCCTCTCCATTACTAACCTGGACTTGATGTCAGCTGGCATTATAAGCTGACATCAACCCCAGCCCTATTACCCCACTGCCACCGCTACAGGGCAGTGGGAAGAGTGAGGCTAAGTGCCATAATTGGCGCATCCTATGGATGCGCCATTTCTGGGGCGGCTGACGGCTGGTGTTTCTAGCCTGGGAGGGGGCCAATATTCATGGCACCCTTCCTGGGCTATTAATATCAGACCCCAGCTGTCTGCCTAGCCTTTGCTAGCTATTAAAATAAGGGGGACCCCACGTCATTTTTTTGGGGGTCCCCCATTTTAATAGCTAGTAAAGGCTAGGTATTCAGCTGGCGGCTGATATTAGTAGCCTGGGAAGCTCCGTGGGTATTACCCCCTTCCCAGGCTTCAAACATCTACCCCAGCCGTCTGCTTAACCTCCGCTAGAGACTAAAATTACGGGGAACCCCACGCCAATTTTTTTTTTAATAAATCCTTTACTTTAACACTAAATGACAAGTACAGTAACCAACACTGTCACTGTGCTTATTATATATATGACTGACATGTTTCTATCTATCTAATCTATGTGTGATGCTCTATTCTTTCTGTTATAAAATGTCGGGTACCGATACTGAATTGCCGGCGGCTTTTTTAAAGAGACAGTGCATGAAAACACTTATTTTTTTAAATAAATCCTTTAACACTAAATGACAAGTACAGTAAGCAACACTGTCACTGTACTTCATATATATGTGACTGACATGTTTCTATGTATCTAATCTATGTGTGATGCTCTATTCCTTCTTGTCTAAATTGTCGGGTACCGGTGTATGCCGCTGCTGAATTGCCGGCCGGCTTTTTTAAAGAGAGTGTCTTCTGAGCAGTTTGTCAGCTTTTGGACACCTTTGAAGGTGTTTTCTATGTGTTTCTATGTGTTTTTGTTTGCCTGCCATTGGTTTTAATGATGTTCGACGGTGTTCGACGAACAGTTCCACGAACATCCCGGTGTTCGACGAACCGAACCGAACCCGAACACTCCGGGGGTGGCTCAACACTAGTGGTAATGTGTAGTCTGGCCATAGTGTGACGGTATTTGTCCCTTGTATGTGGTATTATTGGTCTTGGTATGGCGGTCATTTGTTCTTTCTGATATTAATTAGGAAAAGATTCTTTCTTTCCATTAGAGATAAAATACTTGGAACATAGTGGCAGAGATGCACTTACAGGGGTTCTCCGGTGAAAAAAAGTAATTACCTCTCCACAGGATAAGTGATAACGTATTGATTGGAGGGGGTCCGAATGCTGGGACCCAATCAGCAGAATGTGGAGCTTTTATCCCCATTAGACTGGAGCGGCATGTGAGACTTAACCACTGATCCATTCATTCCCTCCGTGGCTGCGAGTTCTGCTCTTGTTTTGTTCTGCCCAAAGAGAATGAAGCCCCAAAGAGAATGAATGTTTCTGTGGTAAGACATCCCACATGCCGCTCACTATAACAGGGATAATGGCTAACAGGTATTGGCATATAGCTGTAGGGTGGTCCCCTAGAGTCAATTTCCCCTGTGGGCCCAAGACACCCCAGTTCGGCCCTGATTATAGTAGTTATATTCTTGTACATAGGAGCAGTATTAAAGTATTTATATTCTTGTAAAGGAGGCAGTATTATAGTAGTTATATTCCTGTACATAGTGGCAGTATTATAGTAGTTATATTTTTGTACATAGGGGCAGTATTATAGTAGTTATATTCTTGTACATAGGAGGCAGTATTATAGTAGTTATATTCTTGTACATAGGGGACAGTATTATAGTAGTTATATTCCTGTACATAGTGGCAGTATTATAGTAGTTATATTCTTGTACATAGGGGCAGTATTATAGTAGTTATATTCTTGTACATAGGAACAGTATTATAGTAGTTGCAATCTTGTACATAAGGGGCAGTATTATAGTAGTTGTATTCTTGTACATAAGGGGCAGTATTATAGTAGCTATATTCTTGTACATAGGGGCAGTATTATAGTAGTTATATTCTTGTACATAGGAGCAGTATTATAGTAGTTATATTCTTGTACATAGGGGTAGTATTATAGTAGTTATATTCTTGTACATAGGAACAGTATTATAGTAGTTGCATTCTTGTACATAAGGGGCAGTATTATAGTAGTTGTATTCTTGTACATAAGGGGCAGTATTATAGTAGCTATATTCTTGTACATATGGGCAGTATTATAGTAGTTGTATTCTTGTACATAAGGGGCAGTATTATAGTAGTTATATTCTTGTACATAGGGGCAGTATTATAGTAGTTATATTCTTGTACATAGGGGCAGTATTATAGTAGTTATATTCTTGTACATAGGGGCAGTATTATAATAGTTGTATTCTTGTACATAAGGGGCAGTATTATAGTAGTTATATTCACATAGGAGGCAGTATTATAGTAGTTATATTCTTGTACATAGGGGCAGTATTATAGTAGTTATATTCTTGTACATAGGGGCAGTATTATAGTAGTTATGTTCTTGTACATAGAGGTCAGTATTATAGCAGTTATATTCTTGTACATAGGGGGCAATATTATAGTAGTTATATTCATGTACATAGGGGTAGTATTATAGTAGTTATATTCTTGTACATAGCTGACAGTATTATAGTAGTTATATTCTTGTACATAGGGGGCAGTATTATAGTAGTTATATTCTTGTACATAAGGGGCAGTATTATAGTAGTTATATTCTTGTACATAGGAGCAGTATTATAGTAGCTATATTCTTGTACATAGGGGTAGTATTATAGTAGTTATATTCTTGTACATAGGGGCAGTATTATAGTAGTTATATTCTTGTACATAGGGGGCAGTATTATAGTAGTTATATTCTTGTACATAAGAGCAGTATTATAGTAGTTATATTCTTGTACATAGGGGCAGTATTATAGTAGCTGCATTCTTGTACATAAGGGGCAGTATTATAGTAGCTATATTCTTGTACATAGGGGCAGTATCATAGTAGTTATATTCTTGCACATAGGAACAGTATTATAGTAGTTGTATTCTTGTACATAGGGGCAGTATTATAGTAGTTATATTCTCGTACATAGGGGCAGTATTATAGTAGTTGTATTCTTGTACATAGGGGCAGTATTATAGTAGTTGTATTCTTGTACATAAGGGTCAGTATTATAGTAGTTATATTCACATAGGAGGCAGTATTATAGTAGTTATATTCTTGTACATAGGGGGCAGTATTATAGTAGTTATATTCTTGTACATAGGAGCAGTATTATAGTAGTTATATTCTTGTACATAGGGGCAGTATTATAGTAGTTGCATTCTTGTACATAAGGGGCAGTATTATAGTAGTTGTATTCTTGTACATAAGGGGCAGTATTATAGTAGCTATATTCTTGTACATAGGGGCAGTATTATAGTAGTTATATTCTTGTACATAGGAACAGTATTATAGTAGTTGTATTCTTGTACATAAGGGGCATTATTATAGTAGTTATATTCTTGTACAGTACAGAACAAAAGTTTGGACACACCTTCTCATTTAAAGATTTTTCTGTATTTTCATGACTATGAAAATTTTACTTTCACACTGAAGGCATCAAAACTATGAATTAACACATGTGGAATTATATACTTAACAAAATAGTGTGAAACAACTTAAAATATGTCTTATATTCTAGGTTCTTCACAGTAGCCACCTTTTGCTTTGATGACTGCTTTGCACACTCTTGGCATTCTCTTGATGAGCTTCAAGAGGTAGTCACCGGAAATGTTTTTCACTTCACAGGTGTGCCCTGTCAGGTTTAATAAGTGGGATTTCTTGCCTTATAAATGGGATTGGGTCCATCAGTTGTGTTGTGCAGAAGTCTGGTGGATACACAGCTGATAGTCCTACTGAATAGACTGTTAGAATTTGTATTATGGCAAGAAAAAAGCAGCTAAGTAAAGAAAAATGAGTGGCCACCATTACTTTAAGAAATGAAGGTCAGTCAGTCCGAAAAATTGGGCAAACTTTGAATGTGTCCCCACGTGCAGTTGCAAAAACCATCAAGAGCTGCAAAGAAACTGGCTCACATGAGGACCGCCCCAGGAAAGGAAGACCAAGAGTCACCTCTGCTTCTGAGGATAAGTTTATCCGAGTCACCAGCCTCAGAAATCGCAGGTTAACAGCAGCTCAGATTAGAGACCAGGTCAATGCCACACAGAGTTCTAGCAGCAGACACATCTCTACAACAACTGTTAAGAGGAGACTTTGTGCAGCAGGCCTTCATGGTAAAATAGCTGCTAGGAAACCACTGCTAAGGACAGGCAACAAGCAGAAGAGACTTGTTTGGGCTAAAGAACACAAGGAATGGACATTAGACCAGTGGAAATCTGTGCTATGGTCTGATGAGTAGTGTTGAGCGATACCTTCCGATATCGGGAAATATCGGATCGGATTGGATCGGACCGATACCGAAAAAGTATCGGATATCGCCGATTCCGATACCGAAAACCAATGCAAGTCAATGGGACATAAATATCGGAATTAAAATAAACCCTTTCTTTCCTTGTAGGTTAATTCTACATGAAGGAAAACAGCTAAGAATAATGTAGAATGTATTGGGGGAGGTGGGGGAGACAATAAAGGCATAGAGGTTTAGCCCAATCAAATGGAATAGCAGGAATTACTATTTTTTTAAGATGTTCTGAGTTACGGAAATATTAACTATGTTAAGTATTTTTATATTTTGTCAGATATTTATGTTTCACTACTTCCATGCTCTTCACCTTCTTTTTTACTTCTCCCACACTTTCTCCTTCATCATCCTCAGCATCTTTTTCATCCACTTCTTCTTCACCTTCATCTTCTTCACCTTCTTCGTATTATTCATTTTTTTACATTTTTCATATTCTACTTCTTCATCTTCTTCATATTCTTCTTCTTCATCATATTCTTATTTGTGACAGGCATTCCTGTAGTTGTTATCTATAAAAGGTTGGACATTACACCTTTCTTTCTGCCCGTCACAAAAGATTCACAACAGGATTTGTCCGCGTTCAGTTTGGCCTGCAGCAGCAGGTCTTTTCCAGGGGCACCATGAGGAGGAACGGACTCACCCCCATACACTGATTAGTCATATTCTGCTTATAATTTAGATATTATCTTTTGCTCTGAATATTAATCTTATGCTTAATGTTCTTCCGCTTTTTGTTCTGCAGCTTCTTGTATTTCTGCTTCTTGGTTTTCTGTCTCTTGTTCTTCTGTATCTTGGTACTTGTCTTCTCTTCTTTGTCCTCTTGGTCAACTTCTTCAGGGTCATCTTCTTGGTCTTCTTCAGGGTGGTCTTCAGGGTGGTCGTCTTCCGGGTCCTAGTCTTCGGGGTCCTCGTCTTCTTCGGGTTGGACTTCTGGGTCCTCGTCTTCGGGGTCATCGTCTTCTTCGGGGTGGTCTTCAGGGTCCTCGTCTTCTTCGGGGTGGTCTTCAGGGTCCTCGTCTTCTTTGAGGTGGTCTTCAGGGTCCTCGTCTTCAGGGTCCTCGTCTTCTTCGGGGTGGTCTTCAGGGTCCTCATCTTCAGAGTCGTCATCTTCGGGGTCCTCGTCTTCTTCGGGTTGGTCTTCAGGGTCCTCGTCTTCAGGGTCCTCGTCAGGGAGATCCAGAGTGATTACCAAGAACCATTTCAAAAAGCTTGAACTTGGAAATGTACCAGAAAGTACAAGAAGGCTGAGGAACTACCGAGGACCAGCTGACGGTACTGGAACCCGGATGGGTAGCAGAAGGTACAAGAGCCAATGGAACTACCGAGGACCAGCTGATGTTACTGGAACTCGGTTACTAAGCAGGAGGTACCTGTGCCAGAAAGCACTACCAAGGACCAGCAGACGTTGGTGGAACTTGGATACCGAGAAGGAGGCACCTAATCCAAAGGCACTGCCGAGAACCAGCTGACGGTACTGGAACCCGGATGGGTAGCAGAAGGTACCCATGTAAAAAAAAGTTCAAGTCCGCGAGCCGGCCGCAGTTACTAAAACCCACAGTCCTACAGGGGGTGCTTGTCCTATTGGCACTATGGAACCAGCCTTCATTGCCAGATCCCGCAGCCCACATAGGAGTCACCTAAACTGCAGGCACCATAGAGTCGGCTAACCCGACCGCAACACGACAGGACAACGCATTGGAGGCAAAGTGACGTTGACACTACCCGGAAACAGCTGGCGTGCTGGAACCAGGCTGGGCAGGAGGGAGTACCCGTGCCAAAGACACTGCCGAGAACCAGCTGACGGTACTGGAACCCGGATGGGTAGCAGAAGATACAAGAGCAAATGGAACTACCGAGGACCAGCTGACGGTACTGGAACCCGGATGGGTAGCAGAAGGTACAAGAGCCAATGGAACTACCGAGGACCAGCTGATGTTACTGGAACTCGGTTACTAAGCAGGAGGTACCTGTGCCAGAAAGCACTACCAAGGACCAGCAGACGTTGGTGGAACTTGGATACCGAGAAGGAGGCACCTAATCCAAAGGCACTGCCGAGAACCAGATGACGGTACTGGAACCCGGATGGGTAGTAGAAGGTACAAGAGCAAATGGAACTACCGAGGACCAGCTGACGGTACTGGAACCCGGATGGGTAGCAGAAGGTACAAGAGCCAATGGAACTACCGAGGACCAGCTGATGTTACTGGAACTCGGTTACTAAGCAGGAGGTACCTGTGCCAGAAAGCACTACCAAGGACCAGCAGACGTTGGTGGAACTTGGATACCGAGAAGGAGGCACCTAATCCAAAGGCACTGCCGAGAACCAGCTGACGGTACTGGAACCCGGATGGGTAGTAGAAGGTACAAGAGCAAATGGAACTACCGAGTACCAGCTGACGGTACTGGAACCCGGATGGGTAGCAGAAGGTACAAGAGCCAATGGAACTACCGAGGACCAGCTGATGTTACTGGAACTCGGTTACTAAGCAGGAGGTACCTGTGCCAGAAAGCACTACCAAAGACCAGCAGACGTTGGTGGAACTTGGATACCGAGAAGGAGGCACCTAATCCAAAGGCACTGCCGAGAACCAGCTGACGGTACTGGAACCCGGATGGGTAGCAGAAGGTACCCATGTAAAAAAAAGTTAAAGTCCGCGAGCCGGCCGCAGTTATCAAAACCCACAGTCCTACAGGGGGTGCTTGTCCTATTGGCACTATGGAACCAGCCTTCATTGCCAGATCCCGCAGCCCACATAGGAGTCACCTAAACTGCAGGCACCATAGAGTCGGCTAACCCGACCGCAACACGACAGGACAACGCATTGGAGGCAAAGTGACGTTGACACTACCCGGAAACAGCTGGCGTGCTGGAACCAGGCTGGGCTGGAGGGAGTACCCGTGCCAAAGACACTGCCTAGAACCAGCTGACGGTACTGGAACCCGGATGGGTAGCAGAAGATACAAGAGCAAATGGAACTACCGAGGACCAGCTGACAGTACTGGAACCCGGATGGGTAGCAGAAGGTACAAGAGCCAATGGAACTACCGAAGACCAGCTGATGTTACTGGAACTCGGTTACTAAGCAGGAGGTACCTGTGCCAGAAAGCACTACCAAGGACCAGCAGACGTTGGTGGAACTTGGATACCGAGAAGGAGGCACCTAATCCAAAGGCACTGCCGAGAACCAGCTGACGGTACTGGAACCCGGATGGGTAGTAGAAGGTACAAGAGCAAATGGAACTACCGAGGACCAGCTGACGGTACTGGAACCCGGATGGGTAGCAGAAGGTACAAGAGCCAATGGAACTACCGAGGACCAGCTGATGTTACTGGAACTCGGTTACTAAGCAGGAGGTACCTGTGCCAGAAAGCACTACCAAGGACCAGCAGACGTTGGTGGAACTTGGATACCGAGAAGGAGGCACCTAATCCAAAGGCACTGCCGAGAACCAGCTGACGGTACTGGAACCCGGATGGGTAGCAGAAGGTACCCATGTAAAAAAAAGTTCAAGTCCGCGAGCCGGCCGCAGTTACTAAAACCCACAGTCCTACAGGGGGTGCTTGTCCTATTGGCACTATGGAACCAGCCTTCATTGCCAGATCCCGCAGCCCACATAGGAGTCACCTAAACTGCAGGCACCATAGAGTCGGCTAACCCGACCGCAACACGACAGGACAACGCATTGGAGGCAAAGTGACGTTGACACTACCCGGAAACAGCTGGCGTGCTGGAACCAGGCTGGGCAGGAGGGAGTACCCGTGCCAAAGACACTGCCGAGAACCAGCTGACGGTACTGGAACCCGGATGGGTAGCAGAAGATACAAGAGCAAATGGAACTACCGAGGACCAGCTGACGGTACTGGAACCCGGATGGGTAGCAGAAGGTACAAGAGCCAATGGAACTACCGAGGACCAGCTGATGTTACTGGAACTCGGTTACTAAGCAGGAGGTACCTGTGCCAGAAAGCACTACCAAGGACCAGCAGACGTTGGTGGAACTTGGATACCGAGAAGGAGGCACCTAATCCAAAGGCACTGCCGAGAACCAGATGACGGTACTGGAACCCGGATGGGTAGTAGAAGGTACAAGAGCAAATGGAACTACCGAGGACCAGCTGACGGTACTGGAACCCGGATGGGTAGCAGAAGGTACAAGAGCCAATGGAACTACCGAGGACCAGCTGATGTTACTGGAACTCGGTTACTAAGCAGGAGGTACCTGTGCCAGAAAGCACTACCAAGGACCAGCAGACGTTGGTGGAACTTGGATACCGAGAAGGAGGCACCTAATCCAAAGGCACTGCCGAGAACCAGCTGACGGTACTGGAACCCGGATGGGTAGTAGAAGGTACAAGAGCAAATGGAACTACCGAGTACCAGCTGACGGTACTGGAACCCGGATGGGTAGCAGAAGGTACAAGAGCCAATGGAACTACCGAGGACCAGCTGATGTTACTGGAACTCGGTTACTAAGCAGGAGGTACCTGTGCCAGAAAGCACTACCAAAGACCAGCAGACGTTGGTGGAACTTGGATACCGAGAAGGAGGCACCTAATCCAAAGGCACTGCCGAGAACCAGCTGACGGTACTGGAACCCGGATGGGTAGCAGAAGGTACCCATGTAAAAAAAAGTTAAAGTCCGCGAGCCGGCCGCAGTTATCAAAACCCACAGTCCTACAGGGGGTGCTTGTCCTATTGGCACTATGGAACCAGCCTTCATTGCCAGATCCCGCAGCCCACATAGGAGTCACCTAAACTGCAGGCACCATAGAGTCGGCTAACCCGACCGCAACACGACAGGACAACGCATTGGAGGCAAAGTGACGTTGACACTACCCGGAAACAGCTGGCGTGCTGGAACCAGGCTGGGCTGGAGGGAGTACCCGTGCCAAAGACACTGCCTAGAACCAGCTGACGGTACTGGAACCCGGATGGGTAGCAGAAGATACAAGAGCAAATGGAACTACCGAGGACCAGCTGACAGTACTGGAACCCGGATGGGTAGCAGAAGGTACAAGAGCCAATGGAACTACCGAAGACCAGCTGATGTTACTGGAACTCGGTTACTAAGCAGGAGGTACCTGTGCCAGAAAGCACTACCAAGGACCAGCAGACGTTGGTGGAACTTGGATACCGAGAAGGAGGCACCTAATCCAAAGGCACTGCCGAGAACCAGCTGACGGTACTGGAACCCGGATGGGTAGTAGAAGGTACAAGAGCAAATGGAACTACCGAGGACCAGCTGACGGTACTGGAACCCGGATGGGTAGCAGAAGGTACAAGAGCCAATGGAACTACCGAGGACCAGCTGATGTTACTGGAACTCGGTTACTAAGCAGGAGGTACCTGTGCCAGAAAGCACTACCAAGGACCAGCAGACGTTGGTGGAACTTGGATACAGAGAAGGAGGCACCTAATCCAAAGGCACTGCCGAGAACCAGCTGACGGTACTGGAACCCGGATGGGTAGCAGAAGGTACCCATGTAAAAAAAAGTTCAAGTCCGCGAGCCGGCCGCAGTTACTAAAACCCACAGTCCTACAGGGGGTGCTTGTCCTATTGGCACTATGGAACCAGCCTTCATTGCCAGATCCCGCAGCCCACATAGGAGTCACCTAAACTGCAGGCACCATAGAGTCGGCTAACCCGACCGCAACACGACAGGACAACGCTTCGGAGGCAAAGTGACGTTGACACTACCCGGAAACAGCTGGCGTGCTGGAACCAGGCTGGGCTGGAGGGAGTACCCGTGCCAAAGACACTGCCGAGAACCAGCTGACGGTACTGGAACCCGGATGGGTAGCAGAAGATACAAGAGCAAATGGAACTACCGAGGACCAGCTGACGGTACTGGAACCCGGATGGGTAGCAGAAGGTACAAGAGCCAATGGAACTACCGAGGACCAGCTGATGTTACTGGAACTCGGTTACTAAGCAGGAGGTACCTGTGCCAGAAAGCACTACCAAGGACCAGCAGACGTTGGTGGAACTTGGATACCGAGAAGGAGGCACCTAATCCAAAGGCACTGCCGAGAACCAGCTGACGGTACTGGAACCCGGATGGGTAGTAGAAGGTACAAGAGCAAATGGAACTACCGAGGACCAGCTGACGGTACTGGAACCCGGATGGGTAGCAGAAGGTACAAGAGCCAATGGAACTACCGAGGACCAGCTGTTACTGGAACTCGGTTACTAAGCAGGAGGTACCTGTGCCAGAAAGCACTACCAAGGACCAGCAGACGTTGGTGGAACTTGGATACCGAGAAGGAGGCACCTAATCCAAAGGCACTGCCGAGAACCAGCTGATGGTACTGGAACCCGGATGGGTAGCAGAAGGTACCCATGTAAAAAAAAGTTCAAGTCCGCGAGCCGGCCGCAGTTACCAAAACCCACAGTCCTACAGGGGGTGCTTGTCCTATTGGCACTATGGAACCAGCCTTCATTGCCAGATCCCGCAGCCCACATAGGAGTCACCTAAACTGCAGGCACCATAGAGTCGGCTAACCCGACCGCAACACGACAGGACAACGCATTGGAGGCAAAGTGACGTTGACACTACCCGGAAACAGCTGGCGTGCTGGAACCAGGCTGGGCAGGAGGGAGTACCCGTGCCAAAGACACTGCCGAGAACCAGCTGACGGTACTGGAACCCGGATGGGTAGCAGAAGATACAAGAGCAAATGGAACTACCGAGGACCAGCTGACGGTACTGGAACCCGGATGGGTAGCAGAAGGTACAAGAGCCAATGGAACTACCGAGGACCAGCTGATGTTACTGGAACTCGGTTACTAAGCAGGAGGTACCTGTGCCAGAAAGCACTACCAAGGACCAGCAGACGTTGGTGGAACTTGGATACCGAGAAGGAGGCACCTAATCCAAAGGCACTGCCGAGAACCAGATGACGGTACTGGAACCCGGATGGGTAGTAGAAGGTACAAGAGCAAATGGAACTACCGAGGACCAGCTGACGGTACTGGAACCCGGATGGGTAGCAGAAGGTACAAGAGCCAATGGAACTACCGAGGACCAGCTGATGTTACTGGAACTCGGTTACTAAGCAGGAGGTACCTGTGCCAGAAAGCACTACCAAGGACCAGCAGACGTTGGTGGAACTTGGATACCGAGAAGGAGGCACCTAATCCAAAGGCACTGCCGAGAACCAGCTGACGGTACTGGAACCCGGATGGGTAGTAGAAGGTACAAGAGCAAATGGAACTACCGAGTACCAGCTGACGGTACTGGAACCCGGATGGGTAGCAGAAGGTACAAGAGCCAATGGAACTACCGAGGACCAGCTGATGTTACTGGAACTCGGTTACTAAGCAGGAGGTACCTGTGCCAGAAAGCACTACCAAAGACCAGCAGACGTTGGTGGAACTTGGATACCGAGAAGGAGGCACCTAATCCAAAGGCACTGCCGAGAACCAGCTGACGGTACTGGAACCCGGATGGGTAGCAGAAGGTACCCATGTAAAAAAAAGTTAAAGTCCGCGAGCCGGCCGCAGTTATCAAAACCCACAGTCCTACAGGGGGTGCTTGTCCTATTGGCACTATGGAACCAGCCTTCATTGCCAGATCCCGCAGCCCACATAGGAGTCACCTAAACTGCAGGCACCATAGAGTCGGCTAACCCGACCGCAACACGACAGGACAACGCATTGGAGGCAAAGTGACGTTGACACTACCCGGAAACAGCTGGCGTGCTGGAACCAGGCTGGGCTGGAGGGAGTACCCGTGCCAAAGACACTGCCTAGAACCAGCTGACGGTACTGGAACCCGGATGGGTAGCAGAAGATACAAGAGCAAATGGAACTACCGAGGACCAGCTGACAGTACTGGAACCCGGATGGGTAGCAGAAGGTACAAGAGCCAATGGAACTACCGAAGACCAGCTGATGTTACTGGAACTCGGTTACTAAGCAGGAGGTACCTGTGCCAGAAAGCACTACCAAGGACCAGCAGACGTTGGTGGAACTTGGATACCGAGAAGGAGGCACCTAATCCAAAGGCACTGCCGAGAACCAGCTGACGGTACTGGAACCCGGATGGGTAGTAGAAGGTACAAGAGCAAATGGAACTACCGAGGACCAGCTGACGGTACTGGAACCCGGATGGGTAGCAGAAGGTACAAGAGCCAATGGAACTACCGAGGACCAGCTGATGTTACTGGAACTCGGTTACTAAGCAGGAGGTACCTGTGCCAGAAAGCACTACCAAGGACCAGCAGACGTTGGTGGAACTTGGATACAGAGAAGGAGGCACCTAATCCAAAGGCACTGCCGAGAACCAGCTGACGGTACTGGAACCCGGATGGGTAGCAGAAGGTACCCATGTAAAAAAAAGTTCAAGTCCGCGAGCCGGCCGCAGTTACCAAAACCCACAGTCCTACAGGGGGTGCTTGTCCTATTGGCACTATGGAACCAGCCTTCATTGCCAGATCCCGCAGCCCACATAGGAGTCACCTAAACTGCAGGCACCATAGAGTCGGCTAACCCGACCGCAACACGACAGGACAACGCATTGGAGGCAAAGTGACGTTGACAATACCCGGAAACAGCTGGCGTGCTGGAACCAGGCTGGGCAGGAGGGAGTACCCGTGCCAAAGACACTGCCGAGAACCAGCTGACGGTACTGGAACCCGGATGGGTAGCAGAAGATACAAGAGCAAATGGAACTACCGAGGACCAGCTGACGGTACTGGAACCCGGATGGGTAGCAGAAGGTACAAGAGCCAATGGAACTACCGAGGACCAGCTGATGTTACTGGAACTCGGTTACTAAGCAGGAGGTACCTGTGCCAGAAAGCACTACCAAGGACCAGCAGACGTTGGTGGAACTTGGATACCGAGAAGGAGGCACCTAATCCAAAGGCACTGCCGAGAACCAGCTGACGGTACTGGAACCCGGATGGGTAGTAGAAGGTACAAGAGCAAATGGAACTACCGAGGACCAGCTGACGGTACTGGAACCCGGATGGGTAGCAGAAGGTACAAGAGCCAATGGAACTACCGAGGACCAGCTGATGTTACTGGAACTCGGTTACTAAGCAGGAGGTACCTGTGCCAGAAAGCACTACCAAGGACCAGCAGACGTTGGTGGAACTTGGATACCGAGAAGGAGGCACCTAATCCAAAGGCACTGCCGAGAACCAGCTGATGGTACTGGAACCCGGATGGGTAGCAGAAGGTACCCATGTAAAAAAAAGTTCAAGTCCGCGAGCCGGCCGCAGTTACCAAAACCCACAGTCCTACAGGGGGTGCTTGTCCTATTGGCACTATGGAACCAGCCTTCATTGCCAGATCCCGCAGCCCACATAGGAGTCACCTAAACTGCAGGCACCATAGAGTCGGCTAACCCGACCGCAACACGACAGGACAACGCATTGGAGGCAAAGTGACGTTGACACTACCCGGAAACAGCTGGCGTGCTGGAACCAGGCTGGGCAGGAGGGAGTACCCGTGCCAAAGACACTGCCGAGAACCAGCTGACGGTACTGGAACCCGGATGGGTAGCAGAAGATACAAGAGCAAATGGAACTACCGAGGACCAGCTGACGGTACTGGAACCCGGATGGGTAGCAGAAGGTACAAGAGCCAATGGAACTACCGAGGACCAGCTGATGTTACTGGAACTCGGTTACTAAGCAGGAGGTACCTGTGCCAGAAAGCACTACCAAGGACCAGCAGACGTTGGTGGAACTTGGATACCGAGAAGGAGGCACCTAATCCAAAGGCACTGCCGAGAACCAGCTGACGGTACTGGAACCCGGATGGGTAGCAGAAGGTACCCATGTAAAAAAAAGTTCAAGTCCGCGAGCCGGCCGCAGTTACCAAAACCCACAGTCCTACAGGGGGTGCTTGTCCTATTGGCACTATGGAACCAGCCTTCATTGCCAGATCCCGCAGCCCACATAGGAGTCACCTAAACTGCAGGCACCATAGAGTCGGCTAACCCGACCGCAACACGACAGGACAACGCATTGGAGGCAAAGTGACGATGACACTACCCGGAAACAGCTGGCGTGCTGGAACCAGGCTGGGCAGGAGGGAGTACCCGTGCCAAAGACACTGCCGAGAACCAGCTGGCTGTGCTGGAACCCAGGGTAAATAATAAAAACAGAGTGGAGTCAGAGGCCTAATTGGATCAAGTTTTAAATAAGTAGCACAGTGAATGTGGACAAAGCAGGAGAAATTGCCGTGAACACAGCAGGGGAACAGCTGACGTTACTGAACCCCAATAACACCGCAGCAAGTGTTGACTGTGCAGACGGCACTTCTGAGCGCCAACTGGCGGTGCTGGAGCCCAGGGATAAGAATAAAAACAGAGGAGCCAGAGGTGTAATTGGAGCAACTTTAAAATGTGTAGTACAGTGGATGTGGACAAAGCAGGAGAAATTGCCGTGAACACAGCAGGGGAACAGCTGACGTTACTGAACCCCAATAACACCGCAGCAAGTGTTGACTGTGCAGAAGGCACTTCTGAGCGCCAACTGGCGGTGCTGGAGCCCAGGGATAAGAATAAAAACAGAGGAGCCAGAGGTGTAATTGGAGCAACTTTAAAATGTGTAGTACAGTGGATGTGGACAGAGCAGGAGAAATTGCCGTCCGCACAGCAGGGGAACAGCTGACGTTACTGAACCCCAATAACACGGCAGCAAGTGTTGACTGTGCAGACGGCACTTCCGAGCGCCAACTGGCGGTGTTGTAGCTCAGGGATAATGCTGAAAACAGAGGAGCCAGAGGTGTAATCGGAGAAACTTTCAAATCTGTAGTAGTGAGAATGTGGACAGAGCAGGAGAAATTGCCATCCGCACAGCAGGGGAACAGCTGACGTTACTGAACCCCAATAACACGGCAGCAAGTGTTGACTGTGCAGACGGCACTTCCGAGCGCCAACTGGCGGTGTTGGAGCTCAGGGATAATACTGAAAACAGAGGAGCCAGAGGTGTAATTGGAGAAACTTTCAGATCTGTAGTAGTGAGAATGTGGACAGAGCAGGAGAAATTGCCGTCCGCACAGCAGGGGAACAGCTGACGTTACTGAACCCCAATAACACGGCAGCAAGTGTTGACTGTGCAGACGGTACTTCCAAGCGCCAACTGGCGGTGTTGTAGCTCAGGGATAATACTGAAAACAGAGGAGCCAGAGGTGTAATTGGAGAAACTTTCAAATCTGTAGTAGTGAGAATGTGGACAGAGCAGGAGAAATTGCCGTCCGCACAGCAGGGGAACAGCTGATGTTACTGAACCCCAATAACACGGCAGCAAGTGTTGACTGTGCAGACGGCACTTCCGAGCGCCAACTGGCGGTGTTGGAGCTCAGGGATAATACTGAAAACAGAGGAGCCAGAGGTGTAATTGGAGAAACTTTCAAATCTGTAGTAGTGAGAATGTGGACAGAGCAGGAGAAATTGCCGTCCGCACAGCAGGGGAACAGCTGACGTTACTGAACCCCAATAACACGGCAGCAAGTGTTGACTGTGCAGACGGCACTTCCGAGCGCCAACTGGCGGTGTTGGAGCTCAGGGATAATACTGAAAACAGAGGAACCAGAGGTGTAATTGGAGAAACTTTCAAATCTGTAGTAGTGAGAATGTGGACAGAGCAGGAGAAATTGCCGTCCGCACAGCAGGGGAACAGCTGACGTTACTGAACCCCAATAACACGGCAGCAAGTGTTGACTGTGCAGACGGCACTTCCGAGCGCCAACTGGCGGTGTTGGAGCTCAGGGATTACAGTTCAGGTGGTAGAAACATGAACAGAACAGGAGACCTGGATACTGTTGCCAACCAATTATTTATTCTGGAAGAGGACTGGCAAATTCATGAGAGATCCAGGCCTTGTTCATTTTGAGAAAAGTAAGCCGGTCAACGTTATCGGAGGATAGTCGCATGCGACGGTCTGTTAGTACACCACCTGCGGCACTAAAGACGCGTTCCGATAATACACTAGCAGCAGGGCAAGCTAGCACCTCCAATGCATACTGACTAAGCTCTGGCCATGTATCCAGCTTACAGACCCAAAACTTGAAGGGAGAAGAGCCGTCTGGGAGTACACTAAGAGGGCAAGACATGTAGTCTGTCACCATCTGACGGAAACGTTGCCTCCTGCTGACTGGAGCCGTCTGTGATGGTGTAGACATTTGTGGCGGCGGGGACACAAAACTTTGCCACATTTCGGCCATACTGGTCTTGCCTTGTTTTGAGGCGCTGCTTCTGCTCCCTCTTTGTGCAGAGCTTCCTCCACTGCCTCGACGCACTGAGCTGCTTTGTAAAGCACTAGCAGCACTGCTCTCGGTTGGAATGGAGAACATGATGGAATGCACCAGTGCGTCTTGGTACTCCCGCATTTTACGCTCCCGGTTCAACGGTGTTATGAGGCTTTGTAAGTTGTCCCGGTAGCGAGGATCTAGGAGGATGGACACCCAATAATCAGCCGTGTTGAGAATGTGGGCGATGCGGCGGTCGTTTCTCAGGCACTGCAGCATGAAATCAACCATGTGCTGCAGACTGCCAACTGGCCAAGAAACGCTGTCCCCTGCTTGAGGCGTGATCTCTGCCTGCTCTGCATCACCCCACCCTCGCTCTAGATACTGACTACTAGAGCATTGTGTACCTCCCTACTCTGGACAGATGTCTTCCTCATCCATTGACTCCTCCTCATCCTCCTCACAAAGTGTCCCCTGCCTAGGCCTTTGTGAGGAACCACGTTGCGCAGACTGTAGAGAAGCAGATGGCATTTGTGACTCCTCATCCTCCACCTCTTCCAAAACCTCGTCCCTTAGTGCTTGCAGTGTTTTTTCAAGCAGGCAGATAAGGGGGATAGTCATGCTGACTAGTGCATCATCTGCACTCGCCATCCGCGTGGAATAATCGAAGGCACGCAAAACGTGGCAAATGTCCTTCATAGAGGCCCACTCAGTGGTGGTGAAGTGTGAACGGCGCGCACTGCGACTTGTTTGCGCCTGCTGCAGCTGGTACTCCATTACTGCTGCCTGCTGCTCACACAACCTCTCCAACATATGTAACGTTGAATTCCACCTGGTGGGTAGGTCACATATGATGCGATGTTCCGGAAGACGTAATCGGCGCTGCAGAGCTGCAATGCGTGATCTTGCATTGCTGGAACGCCGCAAGTGAGCGCACTCTATTCGGACCTTGTGAAGCAGTGCATCAAGATCCGGATAGTCCCTCAAAAAACTCTGCACGACCAAGTTGAGCACATGTGCCAGACATGGGATGTGAGTGAGGTTGCCTAGGCCCAGAGCTGCCACCAGATTTCGGCCATTGTCACACACTACCATGCCTGGCTGGAGATTCCCTGGCACAAACCACACGTCGCTCTGCTGCTTGATGGCATTCCAGAGCTCCTGCGCTGTGTGGCTTCGATTCCCCAAAGAAATTAATTTTAATACGGCCTGTTGACGTTTGGCCACGGCTGTGCTCATATCGGTCATCATAACAGGTAACCCGTTCACGGGTCGATGTGGAGGTAGACCGTGACGGCTCCTGCAGCGCTGATTCAGAGGAACTGGAGCATGAGGAGGAGTCAATGTGTACAGACTGGATTCCTGCAATCCTTGGAGTTGGCAGAACACGTACAGCGCCACTCTCAAGATTTGTACCCGGCTCCACAACATTTACCCAATGGGCAGTGAGGGAAAGGTATCGTCCCTGTCCATGCTTACTGGTCCACGCATCGGTGGTCAGGTGGACCTTGCTACTGACGGCGTTTTGTAGCGCATGTTTAATTTTTCCCTCCACATGATGTTGCAGGGCAGGGACGGCTTGCCTGCTGAAATAAAAGCGGCTGGGCACGTTGTATTGTGGGACTGCCAATGCCATAAAGTTACAGAATGTGTCAGTCTCCACCAGCCTGAATGATAGCATTTCAAGGGCCAGTAGTTTAGCAATGCCAGCATTCAGAGCCTGTGCTCGGGGGTGGTTTGCCGAGTATGGGCGCCTTTTCTCCCATGCCTGTGCTAACAATGGCTGTAGACTGGCCTGGGAGTGTGAGGATGACTGGGAAAGTGGTGCTGTGGGTGGAATTACACTGTGTCTCTGTACAACAGTGCCAGAGATTCTTCCATGGCGATCCTGTGAGGAAGCCGAGCCAGCTGTGTGTGAGCTGGAGGAAGAGGCTACAACACGAGCTGAAGAGGTGGTAGGTGGCGCTGTAGGTTGGCCTAGGTCTTCAGTGTGTTTTTGTAACTCCACCACGTGCTTGGTCCGCACATGTTTCCACATATTTGTGGTATTGAGGTTGCTGACACTTTTGCCTCTTTTCACCTTCTGATTACACAGCTTGCATTTGACAAAGCAAATGTCATCTGCAACTGTGTCAAAAAAGGACCAGGCACTGCAAGTCTTGGGAGCGCCCGCTTTGGATTTTGGAAGAGCCATGCTCCTAATGGGTGCCGAAGTGGAGGCTACAGGCAACCAAGTCTGCCCCCTCCCTCTCCCTCCTTTTTGGGCTGTTCGGGGAATCTCTTCCTCAGAGCTGCTCCCACCACCTTCCTGTCCCTCACGCCATGATGGGTCAAGGACCTCATCATCTACACCACCCTCTTCAAACAACTGCTTCTCCTGGGTAGTCTCGACAGCACAGTACGCACCAGAAAGTGGCACCTGAGTCTCATCATCAGATGCGTACTGAGGTGTGCTGCTGACCATAGGCACTGGCCCACCCGCCTCTTCAGATTCAGAGAGACAAAACGGTTGCGCATCACTGCATGCTACCTCTTCTTCAAATTCTAGAATTCTGCTTGGCTGGCCCCCTCTTTCCAAGCCAAGAGATTCAGAGAACAGAAGTAGAGATGGCTCCTGTCCAGGGCTCTCTGACTGCCTGGGCAATTTGGCAGGTGGTGAAGAGACAAATGGGTGCTCTTCAGTGCTCAGGACCTGAGAGGATCTGGAACTAATTGAAGTCGATGCGTTAGCTGCCATCCATCCGACAACGGCTTCAATTTGGTCCTCACGCAGCAGTGGGGTACGGCTAGCTCCTACAAAGCTGAGCATAAAGGACTGTTACCTGGTAAAACTGGGGGATGCTGAGTCACTGGTGCCCGCAGCAGGCACAGAATCCCCACGTCCTCTCCCTGCAGGCACAGAATCCTCACGTCCTCTCCCTGCAGAAACTCCACGCCCACGACCACATGCCTTACTCCCTGCCTTCTTCATCTTGGTAGACTGATAAAGATAGGCAGAAAAGTACTAAGGGCTTAGTGTGCTTATTCCTGAACAGCTGCTAACAGGTATAAGAAACACTAATTTTATAAAGTGTGGACTAGACTTTAATATGAGCTAATGTGGCCTACACAACTGTAAAGTGGAGTGTTTGGTGAACTTTATTTAGGTTTTTTTTTGTCACAAAAAGACACTGGATGTGCCTAAAGATGTAATAACGATAGTATCACAAACTTTTTGTAGCTATTACAATGTAGGAAGGTAACCTACAATGCAATAGATGAGGCTGCAAAAAATAGGCTAATACTAATCTGGCTGGGGCTGCAGGGCCCAATGCTGCAGAAAGGCTCCTCTATCTACTCCTATATAGTGTGTTTGGAACCAATTTAGCTGAATACGGATGGAACCACCACACTAATAGGAGATATCAGGAAAAATTATGAATTGGCAATAAAGGACAATGTATGAGGCAGTGACACCCACTGAGTGCACTACAACCAGACGTGGTTGAAGCACACACTACAGGGTGAGCTGCACTCACACACCAGACCTTGCAGACAGCGGTGAACAATACAGATGCAGAGCACTGTGCACTAGTGCTGCAAGACGGAAAAAAAATTCTCTATCTACTCCTATATAGTGTGTTTGGAACCAATTTAGCAGAATACAGATGGAACCACCATACTAATAGGAGATATCAGGAAAAATTATGAATTGGCAAAAAAGGACAATGTATGAGGCAGTGACACACACTGAGTGCACTACAACCAGACGGGGTTGAAGCACACACTACAGGGTGAGCTGCACTCACACACACAGACCTTGCAGACAGTGGTGAACAGCACAGGGAACTGTGCACTAGCGCTGCAAGGCACAGTGATTTAGAAAGTAGCTTGGGTAAAGCAGTATAGAGCAAATAGGTAGCTAAAACTGTCCCTCAGAACAACAGCGTCCTATCCCTAACTGAATTCACAGCAGAGTGAGCTCAAAATGGCGGCGGCGGCTTTTATAGTGCATCATGACATCATTTCAGCAGCCAATCACAGCCATGCCATTAGTTAAGATGCCTACATGCCTAACAGGATGTTCCCACACTTCTTAGGATCCTCATTGGCTGAATAAAATGAAAATGGCTCATTGCATTATGGGAACTTCCGATTCCGGTATACGATATTGCAAAAGTATCGGAATTAAGTATCGGAATTCCGATACCGCGAATATCGGCCGATACCCGATATTTCAGTATCGGAATGCTCAACACTACTGATGAGTCCAAATTTGAGATCTTTGGTTCCAACCACCGTGTCTTTGTGCGACGCAGAAAAGGTGAACGGATGAACTCTACATGCCTGGTTCCCACCGTGAAGCATGGAGGAGGAGGTGTGATGGTGTGGGGGGGCTTTGCTGGTGACAATGTTGGGGATTTATTCAAAATTGAAGGCATACTGAACCAGCATGGCTACCACAGCATCTTGCAGCGGCATGCTATTCCATCCGGTTTGCATTTAGTTGGACCATCATTTATTTTTCAACAGGACAATGACCCCAAACACACCTCCAGGCTGTGTAAGGGCTATTTGACGAAGAAGGAGAGTGATGGGGTGCTACACGAGATGACCTGGCCTCCACAGTCACCAGACCTGAACCCAATCGAGCTGGAATGGGCGTGATGGTAAGTACAGTTTAATTTAGAACAATAAAGAATTGTGTGTTTATTTCAATTAAAGGACTTTTTTCTGGGTGTTGTGTTTTTTTTAAATACTTTACTAGAAATTCATGGCGGTCATGTCTAATACTGGCGTGACCCCATGAATTTTGGGCTTGGGGCCAGCTGATAATACCAAGCTGGCCCTAACCCCTTTATTACCCAGTGAGCCACCGCACCAGGGCCCTGGATGAGTTGGGTACAGCGCCAGAAGATGGCGCTTCTATGAACGCGCCATTTTCCGGGGCGGCTGCGGACTGCAATTTGCAGCGGGGGGGGCCCAGAAAGCTTGGGCCTCCCTGCGCTGCAGATTCCAGCCCCCAGCTGCCTAGTTGTACCTGGCTGGACACAAAAATAGGGCGAAGCCCCACGTATTTTTTTTTTAATTATTTCATGAAATTCATGAAATAATTAAGAAAAAAAGGCCTTCCCTATATTGTTGTGTCCGGCCAGGTACAAATAGTCAGCTGGTGGTTGGGGGCAGCCCGTTCCTGCCTGCTGTACCTGGCTGGACACAAATATAGTGCGAAGCCCCACTTCAATTTTTTTAAATTATTTCAGGAAATTCATGAAACAATTAAAAAAAAATTGACGTGGGGCTTCGCACTATATTTGTGTCCAGTCAGGTGCAGCAGGCAGGAACGGGCTGCCCCCAACCACCAGCTGCCTATTTGTACCTGGCCGGACACAACAATATAGGGAAGCCCTTTTTTTCTTAATTATTTCATGAAATAATTTAAAGAAAATTGACGTGGGGCTTCGCCCTGTTTTTGTGTCCAGCCAGGTACAACTAGGCAGCTGGGGGCTGGAATCCGCAGCGCAGGGAGGCCCAAGCTTTCTGGGCCACCCCCGCTGCAAATTGCAGTCCGCAGCCACCCCGGAAAATGGCGCGTTCATAGAAGCGCCATCTTCTGGCGCTGTACCCAACTCATCCAGGGCCCTGATGCGGTGGCTCACTGGGTAATAAAGGGGTTAGGGCCAGCTTGGCATTATCAGCTGGCCCTAAGGCCAAAATTCATGGGGTCACGCCAATATTAGACATGACCACCATGAATTTCTAGTAAAGTATTTAAAAAAACACAACACCCAGAAAAAAGTCCTTTAATTGAAATAAACACACAATTCTTTATTGTTCTAAATTAAACCATACTTACCGTCACGCCCATTCCAGCTGAAGCCAAGATCTCCTGAAATAAAAGAAAAATAATAAAGCAACATCATCCTTACCTTTCCATGGTTCCCATGACAGCTTCAGCTCTGCTACATCGAGATGACAGGCTGGACCGCAGCAGAACGCTGCCATCCAGCCTGTCATCCCGCAGACACTGAGAAGCGCAGGCATGCTTGCGCTCCACAGTGTCTATCTGTGAGGGCATCCAGATGAGCCGAGTTAATGTCCAATGAACTCGGCTCACCTCATGCACGTCACTGACAGCGTGGGAAAATTCTCCTGCACTCAGCGCTTCAGCGTAGGAGAATTCTCACACTGAAGCGCTTCAGCATGAGAATTTTCCCACGCTGTCAGTGACGTGCATGAGGTGCGCCGAGTTCATTGGACATGAACTCGTCTCATCTTTATGCCGTCACAGCCAGACACTGCAGAGCGCAAGCAAGCCTGCGCTTCTCAGTGTCTGCGGGATGACAGGCTGGATGGCAGCGTTCTGGTGCGGTCCAGCCTGTCATCTCGATGTAGCAGAGCTGAAGCTGTCGTGGGAACCATGGAAAGGTAAGGATGATGTTGCTTTATTATTTTTCTTTTATTGCAGGAGATCGTTGGCTTCAGCTGGAATGGGCGTGACGGTAAGTATGGTTTAATTTAGAACAATAAAGGATTGTGTGTTTATTTCAATTAAAGGACTTTATTCTGGGTGTTTGTGGGGTTTTTTTAACTTTGACTATGGGGTTAGTAATGGGGGTGTCTTATAGACGCCTCTCCATTACTAACCTGGGCTTGATGTCAGCTGGCATTATAAGCTGACATCAACCCCAGCCCTATTACCCCCTGCCACCGCTACAGGGCAGCGTGGAAGAGCGAGGCTAAGTGCCAGAATTGGCGCATCCTATGAATGCGCCATTTCTGGGGCGGCTGATGGCTGGTGTTTCTAGCCTGGGAGGGGGCCAATATTCATGGCACCCTTCCTGGGCTATTAATATCAGCCCCCAGCTGTCTGCCTAGCCTTTGCTAGCTATTAAATTAGGGGGGACCCCACGTCATTTTTTTGGGGGGGTCCCCCATTTTAATAGCTAGTAAAGGCTATGTATTCAGCTGGGGGCTGATATTAGTAGCCTGGGAAGCTCCGTGGGTATTACCCCCTTCCCAGGCTTCAAACATCTGCCCCAGCTGTCTGCTTAACCTCCGCTAGAGACTAAAATTAAGGGGAACCTCACGCCAATTTTTTTTAATAATAAATCCTTTATTTTAATACTAAATGACAAGTACAGTAACCAACACTATCACTGTACTTCATATATATGTGACTGACATGTTTCTATCTATCTAATCTATGTGTGAAGCTCTATTCTGTCTGTTATAAATTGTCGGGTACAGATGCTGAATTGCCGGCCGGCTTTCTTAAAGAGACGGTGCATGAAAACACTATTATTTTTTTTAATAAATCCTTTACACTAAATGACAAGTACAGTAAGCAACACTATCACTGTACTTCATATATATGTGACTGACATGTTTCTATCTATCTAATCTATGTGTGAAGCTCTATTCTGTCTGTTATAAATTGTCGGGTACAGTTGCTGAATTGCCGGCCGGCTTTTTTAAAGAGACAGTGCATGAAACACTATTATATTTTTTAATAAATCCTTTACACTAAATGACAAGTACAGTAAGCAACACTGTCACTGTACTTCATATATATGTGACTGACATGTTTCTATCTATCTAATCTATGTGTGAGGCTCTATTCCTTCTTGTCTAAATTGTCGGGTACCGGTGTATGCCGCTGCTGAATTGCCGGCCGGCTTTTTTAAAGAAAGCGTCTTCTGAGCAGTTTGTCAGCTTTTGGACACCTTTGAAGGTGTTTTCTATGTGTTTCTATGTGTTTTTGTTTGCCTGCCATTGGTTTTAACGGTGTTCGACGGTGTTCTAAGGTGTTCGACGAACAGTTCGACGAACAGTTCCTCGAACATCCCGGTGTTCGACGAACCGTACCCGAACACTACGGGGGTGGCTCAACACTATTTTGATGCCTTCAGTGTGAATGTACAATTT
Source organism: Phyllobates terribilis (assembly GCF_046119375.1). Classification (NCBI taxonomy): domain Eukaryota; kingdom Metazoa; phylum Chordata; class Amphibia; order Anura; family Dendrobatidae; genus Phyllobates; species Phyllobates terribilis. Next base: position 44,729,591 of record NW_027362764.1, on the reverse strand, counting down.
TCATAGTCAAGAAAATATAGAAAAATCTTTAAATGAGAAGGTGTGTCCAAACCTTTGGTCTGTACTCTACATAGGGGCAGTATTATAGTAGTTATATTCTTGTACATAGGGGCAATATTATAGTAGTTGTATTCTTGTACATAAGGGGCAGTATTATAGTAGTTATATTCACATAGGAGGCAGTATTATAGTAGTTATATTCTTGTACATAGGGGGCAGTATAATAGTATTTACATTCTTGTACATAGGGGCAGTATTATAGTAGTTATATTCTTGTACATAGCAGGCAGTATTATAGCAGTTATATTCTTGTACATAGCGGGCAATATTATAGTAGTTATATTCATGTACATAGGGGTAGTATTATAGTAGTTATATTCTTGTACATAGCTGACAGTATTATAGTAGTTATATTCTTGTACATAGGGGGCAGTATTATAGTAGCTATATTCTTGTACATAGAAGCAGTATTATAGTAGCTATATTCTTGTACATAGGGGCAGTATTACAGTGGTTATATTCTTGTACATAGGAACAGTATTATAGTAGTTGTATTCTTGTACATAAGGGGCAGTATTATAGTAGTTATATTCATGTACATAGGGGTAGTATTATAGTAGTTATATTCTTGTACATAGCTGACAGTATTATAGTAGTTGTATTCTTGTACATAAGGGGCAGTATTAGAGTAGTTATATTCTTGTACATAGGGGCAGTATTATAGTAGTTATATTCTTGTACATAGTGGCAGTATTATAGTAGTTATATTCTTGTACATAGGGGCAGTATTATAATAGTTGTATTCTTGTACATAAGGGGCAGTATTATAGTAGTTATATTCACATAGGAGGCAGTATTATAGTAGTTATATTCTTGTACATAGGGGCAGTATTATGGTAGTTATATTCTTGTACATAGGGGCAGTATTATAGTAGTTATATTCTTGTACATAGCGGGCAGTATTATAGCAGTTATATTCTTGTACATAGGGGGCAATATTATAGTAGTTATATTCATGTACATAGGGGTAGTATTATAGTAGTTATATTCTTGTACATAGCTGACAGTATTTTAGTAGTTATATTCTTCTACATAGGGGGCAGTATTATAGTAGTTATATTCTTGTACATAGGAGCAGTATTATAGTAGTTGTATTCTTGTACATAAGGGGCAGTATTATAGTAGTTATATTCCTGTACATAGGAACAGTATTATAGTAGTTGTGTTCTTGTACATAAGGGGCAGTATTATAGTAGCTATATTCTTGTACATAGGGGCAGTATTATAGTAGTTACATTCTTGTACATAGGGGCAGTATTATAGTAGTTATATTCTTGCACATAGGGGCAGTATTATAGAAGTTATATTCTTGTACAGAGGGGCAGTATTATAGTAGTTGTATTCTTGTACATAAGGGGCAGTATTATAGTAGTTATATTCACATAGGAGGCAGTATTATAGTAGTTATATTCTTGTACATAGGGGGCAGTATAATAGTATTTACATTCTTGTACATAGGGGCAGTATTATAGTAGTTATATTCTTGTACATAGCAGGCAGTATTATAGCAGTTATATTCTTGTACATAGGGGGCAATATTATAGTAGTTATATTCATGTACATAGGGGTAGTATTATAGTAGTTATATTCTTGTACATAGCTGACAGTATTATAGTAGTTATATTCTTGTACATAGGGGGCAGTATTATAGTAGTTATATTCTTGTACATAGGAGCAGTATTATAATAGCTATATTCTTGTACATAGGGGTAGTATTATAGTAGTTATATTCACATAGGAGGCAGTATTATAGTAGTTATATTCACATAGGAGGCAGTATTATAGTAGTTATATTCATGTACATAGGGGTAGTATTATAGTAGTTATATTCTTGTACATAGCTGACAGTATTATAGTAGTTATATTCTTGCACATAGGGGGCAGTATTATAGTAGCTATATTCTTGTACATAGAAGCAGTATTATAGTAGCTATATTCTTGTACATAGGGGCAGTATTATAGTAGTTATATTCTTGTACATAGGAACAGTATTATAGTAGTTGTATTCTTGTACATAAGGGGCAGTATTATAGTAGTTATATTCATGTACATAGGGGTAGTATTACAGTAGTTATATTCTTGTACACAGCTGACAGTATTATAGTAGTTATATTCTTGTACATAGGGGGCAGTATTATAGTAGTCATATTCTTGTACATAGGAGCAGTATTATAGTAGCTATATTCTTGTACATAGGGGCAGTATTATACTAGTTGTATTCTTGTACATAGGAACAGTATTATAGTAGTTTTATTCTTGTACATAAGGGGCAGTATTATAGTAGTTATATTGACGCGCCCCTGGGCCTGCTGTGTCGCGCAGCGTCTCGCGCACGGGGGCTTACCCGGAACCGGATCAGATGAGGGTTGTAGTCTCCGAGTGGCGGGGACCCGGTCCGTGCCCAGGGAGTCAACTCAGTGTGTGGCAGTCTTGATAGATGTTATTTGAGTGTCGACTACGCCACCCGTTGATTTGCAGCTATGGAGCTGCCGCTGCAGGGCAGACCGCTGAGGCCGGTGTAGAATTGTGCAGCGTGATAGTATAACCCCCAACGGGAGGGGTATGGCCTCAGGGCAGCCGACGTGGAAGATGAGGGTAGCAGGAACCACTCAGAGACGGTGCGGTGTAATTCAGGGTCTTTACTGGTAACAACGATAGACCCTCCCGGGGTACTTGCTAGCGAACGGGGCCTGGTCAGTCCTTGAGCAGATGGGATCTCCCCTGGCCAGGCGGAGTTGTAGGCCTCCCAAACTGACTGTACTCTTCTGGCTACCTTGCTAGAAGCGGATATAAGTAGCCCACGTCCCTGAGTGTACCGTGTGGTGCTCACCCGTATAGCCGGTGACTCGGGGCCTTCTAATGGCTTCCGCTCCACGATGGCGGCGCTGGTCCCACGCGTGTGACCGTGCCTTCGGGTTTCTGGGCCTGAGGACCTGAAATCCCCTGCCGGTCGGCTTCTGCTGCTGGGTAAGAGTTAGTCCCCACAGCCTCGGACGCCGGGTCCGGTAAGAAAGCTTCTCAGTCAGGGCGAGCTCTGCAGCTGCCAGCCCCTGACTTGTAGTAGTATTGCTCCCACTGAGCTTCTGCTGTTTCTTCCTGTGACTGTTTCTTGTCTCTACTCTCCTTGACTGACTAACCCTGCTTCAGCCCCGGGTTTATATAGGGGAAGGTCTTCCCCTCCCAAGACTGGGCAGGAGGTGTGGCATGCACAGGATCCCTGACCAAAGGACCTCCCACCTGCTCTCAGACATAACATTACATTACTGTGGGAAACCAGACCCCTGGGGTGCCACATTCCCCCCTAGTGAAATTTAGTACTCCGGGACTAAACATATTTTAGAAAAACATAACAAGATATAACAACAATATTAGTACAATAAGAAGAAACACATAAAGGTGGTCACGGCATGTCCGTAACCGGGTGTAGTCTTTGAAGAAAAGCAAGGTGTCCATTTCACCAAAACAGGGAGACGTAACCAGGTAGGGGTTTGTCCTGCCCCGAGTCCTTAACAGTCTTTAGTCCGTCCTGGGTTACGCTCCAACTATGTACAAAGGATTCCCGGTAAATCCACCAAGGACTCCTACAAATAACTAGAAACGCAAAATTATACACAAGCAACAATACACAGGTAAACATAAATAAAACAATTTATACACTTCAAATCCTCCAACGTGCGGGTAACTGGCCTCTAGTGGCCCTAGTGGACCTACGGAGCTGACTGTCTAGCCCTGAACTACAGGGTGTAGGAGCTGTCAAGGGTAAACTGGGCAGCTGTCTACCGGCTCTTTGGCTCACTAGGGATATGGCAGGCTCACTGCAAGCAGAGGGTTGATCCTCCTGGTCTGCGGGTGTGGGGTCTTCTGCCTCCTGGACCGGCTGTTCTTCCAGCTCTACCTGTTGCTCCGTAGGTGCTTGGGATGCTGGTTGGAGGAAGGTGAGTACGGGTACCACAACTGCACCATTGACTTGAGTCCAAGACCGAGGGAAGTCCCCGAGCACAGTACTAACCATATCTTCCCTTTCCTCTACGGGTCGATGGTCTTCTTGTTCCTCTTCAGGGTTCCTCAGTTGTTCGGGACACTTCTTCAGGTGGTCCCGGGATACAATGGCTGTAGTTTCCCCTCCGTCTTTACTGATGGTACAAACCTTCGGGTTCTCGTGGCTTGAGGGCAGTACGGTGTACGGGTCCTTCTCCCACTGGTCGTCCAACTTGTGGAGCCGTCTCTTCCTCTTCAAGACCTGCTCTCCGGGTACCAGGGGAACAGCGGGAGCATACTGGTTGTAAGTTTTCTCTTGTCTTTCCCTAGCCTGACAGAGACTTCGCTCCACGCTCTCCTGTACTCTCCGGTACTGCTGCTGCCTCTCTGTGTCCCAGTCTGCTTCTGGTGAAGTGTCCTCGGGTGTCAGGACTCCCTTTTCCAGGTCAACAGGTAACTTACCAGGTCTTGCCCTCATTAGGTAAGCCGGGGTACAGTTGGTGGAACCTACCGGGATGTGGTTGTATAGGTCCACCAGATCGGGCAGCTTCTCAGGCCACAGACTGCGTTCTTCCAGGGGCAACGTTTTCAGAAGATCAATTACCACCTGGTTCATTTTCTCACAAAGTCCATTAGTTTGCGGATGATAGGGTGTCGTCCTTATCTTCCGGCAGCCATACAGAGTGCAGAATTCTTGGAAGACCTCCGCTTCAAAGGCAGGTCCCTGGTCTGTCAACACTTGGTCCGGGTACCCGTGTGGACGGCAGAAATGCTGCTGGAAGGCTCTCGCTGCTGTTCGAGCTGTTAAGTCCTTGACGGGGACGACAACCAAGAACCGGGAGTAGTGATCCACGATGGTTAGTGCGTAGACGTAGCCACTTCTGCTTGGGGTCAGTTTTACATGATCCAAGGCTACCAGTTCCAACGGCTGCCGGGTGACGATGGACTGCAGGGGAGTCTTCTGGCTGGCACGATCCTTCCTTCTTAGGTTGCACGGGCCACAGTCTCTGCACCACTTCTCAATGGTTCCCCTCATGCCTACCCAGTGGAATCGCTCGCGCAGCAGGAACTCCAGCTTCTTCCACCCGAAGTGTCCAGCTCCGTCGTGGTATGCCTCCATCACCATGGCTGCGTCTCTTCGTGGCACCACTACTTGCCAGAGTAGTTCATGCGTCTGGGAGTTAACCATTCTGCGGCACAACTTCCCCTTGTAAAGGAACAGTCGACTCCTCTCTGCCCATAGTTGTTTGGCTTCCTCCGGAGCGTCTGGTTCAAGGCAAGCCTCCGGGCGAGTCAGCATCTCCTTCACCAGTCGGACGGCAGGGTCGCTGTCTTGCGTTTCCGCCCAGTTGTAGTGAGGTAAGGGGTTCAACGTAGCAGCCTGCTTACTCCTTACCCGGTGGGAGTACTGGATAGTCCCATGACGGTGGAACGCAGGGAGTTCAACTTCTTCCAGTCCCTCCGGATCTTCTCCTTCGTCCGGCAGGTTGGGCATCCTGGACAGGGCGTCCGCGTTGGTATTGGAGCGTCCGGCCCGGTATTTGATTGTGAACTCGTAGTTGGACAGACGGGCCATCCACCTCTGCTCCAGGGCACCGAGTCTTGCCGTGTCCAGGTGTGTCAACGGGTTGTTATCCGTGTACACGGTGAACCGGGAAGAAGCGAGGTAATGCTTAAAGCGCTCGGTGACTGCCCATACTACGGCCAGGAACTCTAGCTTAAATGAGCTGTAATTCTCGGGATTCCTTTCGGTGGGTCGCAGCTTTCGACTGGCGTAGGCGATTACTCGTTCCTTCCCCTGCTGGATCTGGGACAGTACGGCTCCTAGCCCGATGTTACTGGCGTCGGTGTAGAGGATAAAGGGCTGGCTATAATCCGGGTACGCCAGGATTTCGTCCCCCGTGAGGGCCATCTTCAGCTGGCGGAAGGACTCTTCTTCCAGCTCCTCCCATTTGAAGGGCGGCTTCTGGTTCTTGGCCTTCCGGGACTGGCCTATCAGGAGGTCCTGCATAGGTGCTGCCTTTTTGGTGAAACCGGGAATAAACCTTCGGTAGTAGCCTACCAACCCGAGGAACTGCCGCACTTCTTTTACGCTGGAGGGGCTTGGCCATTCCTTAATTGCGGTGATCTTATCAGGGTCGGGAGCCACTCCGTCAGCGCTCACCACGTGTCCCAGGTACTGCACCTTTGGTTTCAGGAGGTGACACTTGGAGGGTTTCACCTTTAGGCCGTAACTCGCCAGAGCTTCGAACACTTCCGCCAGGTGTTTCAGGTGGTCCTCATACGTCTTGGAATATACGATGACATCGTCCAGGTACAACAGGACCGTCTCGAAGTTTCTGTGGCCCAGACAACACTCCATTAGTCGTTGGAAGGTTCCTGGTGCGTTGCAGAGTCCGAACGGCATGCAGGTGAACTCGCTAAGTCCCATCGGGGTGGTGAATGCGGTCTTCTCCCGGTCCGCCTCTGCTACAGGAACCTGCCAGTACCCGCTAGTGAGATCCAAGGTAGAGAAGAAGTTAGCAGATCTTAAAGCAGCCAATGACTCCTCTATCCTTGGTAAGGGGTACGCATCCTTGTGTGTGATACGGTTGATTTTCCGGTAATCTACACACATCCTCATGGTGTTGTCTTTTTTTCTGACTAAGACTAGTGGAGCTGCCCAGGGGCTACAGCTATCCCTGATCACCCCAGCCTCCTTCATGTCTCTAAGCATCCCCTTGGCGTGTTGGTAGTGTGCAGGGGGTACGGGTCGATACCTCTCTTTTATGGGAGGATGGTCTCCCGTGGGGATGTGGTGTTCTACCCCCTTGACTCGCCCGAAGTCTAACGGGTGTTTACTAAACACTCTCTCGTACTCTTGAACCACCCGATAGACTCCCTGTTTCTGATGTGAGGGAGTGGAGTCAGTACCCAAATGTAGTTGCTGACACCAGTCCTCCTTTGTTTTCTTAGAGCCGTTACCTTCCTCCGGGTGAGATGGAGGCAAGGGTTCCACAGATTGTATAGCATTTTGGTTAATGGTATATAATTTGGCTAGCGTGGCATACCGGGGCAGGTACACTTCCCTCTTCCCGATATTGATTATGCGAACGGGCACCCTCCCATGGCGTACATTAACCACCCCCCGTGCTGTCAAGATGGTGGGCCTACTGTCTGAGTAAACTGGTTCTACCATTGCCTGGTAATCTCTACCTCTCAGACCAATAGCTGCCCGGCACCAAATCATCATTTCACTTTTTGGGGGCATGGCAATAGGAAAAGGGTCACACATTCTTACGCTACCAATCTCACCGCCGGAGAGTTCCACCTGTTGCCGTCGCATCAGTGCCCGGATCTCTTTCTGGAGCACCCGCTGCTCGCCGGAGCTGGCGTTCTTGGCAACCTGCTGTAAAAGGAAAATCACCTCTGCAAGACAATTTTCAATTACATTAGTTCCTAGAGTTATTTTTGGGTGACTCTCATGTTTGTCAATATCTACAATGATCAGTCCCTGTGCTGCCAGTTCGACTCTACCGATTTTGATGGTCACCTCTTTAAATCCGATCTGTGGCACGGGCTGGCCATTGCTGGCGATGATACTCAAGTCGTCGTCAGGGTAGCGGGTAATATCCGAGTCATTCCAGTACTGCTTAAAGAGCACGTACGGGATGGTGGTGACCTGTGACCCGGTGTCCAGTAGGGCACTCATGGGAATGCCATCCAGTACCACAGGCAAGACTGGACGTCCTCCCACATATCTGTCGCGCCAGTTCGATGGGCCTGGTGATCTTTTTCCTGGGGGTTGGCCCTCTACCCCAGGTTGTGCCCGTTTAAAGAACAGTACCTTGCCATATGTCCGGGTTGATTGCAGCGGCGGCAGATGGGTCGTCCGTCTTCGCTGTATCGGTCACTGGGTCTTCCTCTGGCCGGTGGGGTCCTCCTTGGTCGACGCCACGGGATGTCCTCCGGTCCGGATGCCAGCTGGATCTTCCCTGGGGTGGAAACCTGTAAAGACTGCACAGTTCGGGTTAGCGCAGCAACGCTCTTAGCTAGCTCTTGGACCTGATGGTGTAGGTCTGGAGCCGGGTCATTGTCCAAAGCCTGCGCATCAGCTCCCACAGGCCCTGCCGACAAGGGTGCCGCCTCCTGGTGGTAAGTGCTAGCTGGGCGCCTGTGGGTCACAACGCCACCCGGTGCCGGTTCTCGGAGCACCCGGATGGCTCTGTCCTTGAACTGTGCAAAGCCCAGATGGGATCCTGTAAGGCCATCGCCCGCAACTGGGTTCGGTGGGCATTACAATATAGTCCCTCTATAAATTGTTCGGTCAACAGCCTGTCCTCGTTTCCCACTCCATCAGGGTCGGTCTGCTTAATGGCCCTCAGGGCCTCTTGTAGGTTTAGTGCATAGTCCCTTATACTCTCATGCGCTCGCTGCTTGCACCCGTAGAATCTAAGCTTAATCTCGGCTGAGGTGCGGGTATCAAAGGTATCCTTCAGCCGGGTTAGTATCCCTGCGACAGTCTTCCTCCCAGGTGGCCAGGATTTTACTTCCCTTTTGGCTGCCCCGGTTAGTTGGGCCACCAGGATGCTCACTTTTTGCTCTTCTGTGAGGGGGTACACCTGGAAGAGGCTATCCAGCTTTTCTCTAAAGTCATGCAGGGTATGTGACTCCCCTGAGTACTGGGGTAGCCAAGCTGCTCCCGGGATATAGGGCATGGTGAAGGGCATAACTGCAGCAGCGGTGGCGCTGGCGGGGGTTGAGGCAATGAAGCTCTCCTCCGCATCCGACATCTTCCTCCCCCCTAGTGGACCGTGGCCTACCTTGCGATGATCCTGTTCCGTAGGCCGCGGCTCCGCAGTAGATCGTCAGGGTTGAGGACCTTCCGTCGCGCTCCGGTGACGTCGGCGTCTGCTGGGCTCCTTCCAGGACCTTACGCAACGTCCGGACGTGAGGCGGGGCTTCAGTTCTCGCGCGCTTTCGGAGTCCACGCCCCTCTTCTTCCCGCGCGGCATCCTCAAGATGGCGTCCAACGGCGGGAAAACTCCACGGATGGCGGGAAGAAGGCTGAAGATGGCGCCGGATGGCGGGAATCTTCACAGATGGCGGGAAGAAGGCTGAAAATGGCGCCGGATGGCGGGAATCTTCACCGATGACGGGAAAACTTCACGGATGGTAAGTTTTAAAAGTCTCTTTTTCAGGCACGCAGTACCCGGTGGTTGCGGGCACGAAATCCTGCCGACTACGCCAAATTTGACGCGCCCCTGGGCCTGCTGTGTCGCGCAGCGTCTCGCGCACGGGGGCTTACCCGGAACCGGATCAGATGAGGGTTGTAGTCTCCGAGTGGCAGGGACCCGGTCCGTGCCCAGGGAGTCAACTCAGTGTGTGGCAGTATTGATAGATGTTATTTGAGTGTCGACTACGCCACCCGTTGATTTGCAGCTATGGAGCTGCCGCTGCAGGGCAGACCGCTGAGGCCGGTGTAGAATTGTGCAGCGTGATAGTATAACCCCCAACGGGAGGGGTATGGCCTCAGGGCAGCCGACGTGGAAGATGAGGGTAGCAGGAACCACTCAGAGACGGTGCGGTGTAATTCAGGGTCTTTACTGGTAACAACGATAGACCCTCCCGGAGTACTTGCTAGCGAACGGGGCCTGGTCAGTCCTTGAGCAGATGGGATCTCCCCTGGCCAGGCGGAGTTGTAGGCCTCCCAAACTGACTGTACTCTTCTGGCTACCTTGCTAGAAGCGGATATAAGTAGCCCACGTCCCTGAGTGTACCGTGTGGTGCTCACCCGTATGGCCGGTGACTCGGGGCCTTCTAATGGCTTCCGCTCCACGATGGCGGCGCTGGTCCCACGCGTGTGACCGTGCCTTCGGGTTTCTGGGCCTGAGGACCTGAAATCCCCTGCCGGTCGGCTTCTGCTGCTGGGTAAGAGTTAGTCCCCACAGCCTCGGACGCCGGGTCCGGTAAGAAAGCTTCTCAGTCAGGGCGAGCTCTGCAGCTGCCAGCCCCTGACTTGTAGTAGTATTGCTCCCACTGAGCTTCTGCTGTTTCTTCCTGTGACTGTTTCTTGTCTCTACTCTCCTTGACTGACTAACCCTGCTTCAGCCCCGGGTTTATATAGGGGAAGGTCTTCCCCTCCCAAGACTGGGCAGGAGGTGTGGCATGCACAGGATCCCTGACCAAAGGACCTCCCACCTGCTCTCAGACATAACATTACATTACTGTGGGAAACCAGACCCCTGGGGTGCCACAATATTCTTGTACATAGGGGCAGTATTATAGTAGTTATATTCTTGTACATAGGTGCAGTATTATAGTAGTTATATTCTTGTACATAGGGGCAGTATTATAGTAATTGTATTCTTGTACATAAGGGGCAGTATTATAGTAGTTATATTCACATAGGAGGCAGTATTATAGTAGTTATATTCTTTTACATAGGAGCAGTATTATAGTAGTTATATTCTTGTACATGGGGGCAATATTATAGTAGTTATATTCATGTACATAGGGGTAGTATTATAGTAGTTATATTCTTGTACATAGCTGACAGTATTATAGTAGTTATATTCTTGTACATAGGAGGCAGTATTATAGTAGTTATATTCTTGTACATAGGGGCAGTATTATATGTTATGCACACGCCCGGACTGACTGGCGTGTTTAGTGATCTCACTGGACCATGAACCGGAGAGTGCCTGGAGGGGCGTAACTAAGTATCTAACCGATCCGACCAAGGTCGCACGATGGCTAATGACGCCAGTGCACCAGGGAGGAACCGAGCAGAAGGACCAGGTGCTACTCCAGGTCAGACCCTGGACACGTCTGTTGACCCACACCGAAGAATACAGGAACAGGCAGGTTAGGCTGGCACACTGACTGGTGAGTATAGGCTGGCACGGCTGGTATGCAGACAGGCGGGCACTGGTAAGCATGACTGGTATGCAGGCAGGGGGTACTGGCAAGCACGGCTGGAGTGCCGACAGGGAGGCACTAGCAGGTTGGAGCACAGACAGGATAAGGTCCAGTACATACTGGGACTCAGGAACAGAACCCCAGATGCGGTAGACAAGCAGAGCAGAGCGAGACCGCCGGAGCGGTGAACAGGAGCAAAGCAGGGCGAGGCCGCCGGAGTGGTGAGCAAGAGCAGAGCAGGGCGAGACCGCTTGGAGCGGTGAGCAAAGGCAGAGCAGAGCAAGACCGCCTGGAGCGGTGAGCAAAGGCAGAGCAGAGCGAGGCCGCCTGGAGCGGTGAGCAAAGGCAGAGCAGACCGAGACCGCCTGGAGCGGTGAGCAAAGGCAGAGCAGAGCGAGACCGCCTGGAGCGGTGAGCAATAGCAGAGCAGGGCGAGACCGCCGGTGCGGTGAGCAAGAGCAGAGCGAGACCGCCTGGAGCGGTGAGCAAAGGCAGGGCAGAGCGAGAACGCTTGGAGCGGTGAGCAAAGGCAGAGCGAGACCGCCTGGAGCGGTGAGCAAGGCAGAGCAGGCAGGAACCGCCGGATCGGAGAGCAAGGCGGAGCAGAGAGAAACCGCCAAAGCGGTGAGCAAGGCAGAGCAGGCAAGAACCGCCGGAGCGGGGAGCAAGGTAGAGCAAGCAAGAACCGCCAGAGCGGTGAGCAAGGCAGAGCAGAGGGGACAGGGTTCTGTTCACACGGAACAGACTGGAAGGGAAAGGCAGAACCAGATACACACAAGATACTTGCAATGAAGTAGCGAGTGGACTCTAAACTCACAAACGGGAGTACAGGGACAACGAGTAGGAGTTAGGTACGGGTTCAGACTCTGCAGGAAAAGGGAAGGTACGGACATAGAGAAAAACAGGTAACAGGCTAGGAGAGTATTCAGACAAGAACAGACACAGCAGCAAGATATAGGAGTGGTTCTAGGTATGCGGCCCCTAGAAGGCGGAATGAACAGGCTAGGAGCGTGTTCAGACAGGGACAGGCAAGATACAGGAGCGGGTCTAGGTATGCGGCCCCTAGAAGGCGGAATGAACAGGCTAGGAGCGTGTTCAGACAGGAACAGGCAAGATACAGGAGCGGGTCTAGGTATGCGGCCCCTAGAAGGCGGAAAGAACAGGCTAGGAGCATGTTCACACTGGCCTGGAAATACAGCCTCCAGGATAGGCAGACAGACAACATGCTAGAAGATAGTTCAGACAGGACCTGGCACATCAGCGGCGAAAAGCCATCTGACGGAACGCATTGCTCAGGCACCAGCTTGTATGTGGAGCTGGCTTAAATATCCAATGACTGACAGCAATAGGCTGAGGACGCATTAGGGGTGTGCCCACAGCAGCTACAAGAAGCAGGAAGAGATCGGGCGCCGCCCTAAGCAGCCAGAACAGAGGCAAGCAGACAGCATGGAAAGAAGCCAGGCTAGCAGACTGGACTAATGATCAAGTTTGCTATCTTGCATAGTGGGAGATGGTGCCCTATGCAAGAACGCCACCAGGTATGTTACATTAAAGTAGTTATATTCTTGTACATAGGGGCAGTATTATAGTAGTTATATTCTTGAACATAGGGGCAGTATTATAGTAGATATATTCTTGTACATAGGAGCAGTATTATAGTAGTTATATTCTTGTACATAGGGGGCAGTATTACAGTAGTTATATTCTTGTACATATGAACAGTATTATAGTAGTTATATTCTTGTATATAGGAGCAGTATTATAGTAGTTATATTCTTATACATAGGGGGCAGTATTACAGTAGTTATATTATTGTACATAGGAGGCAGTATTATAGTAGTTATATTCTTGTACATAGGAGCAGTATTATAGTAGTTATATTCTTGTACATAGGGGACAGTATTATAGAAGTTGTATTCTTGTACATAGGAGGCAGTATTATAGTAGTTATATTCTTGCATATAGGAGCAGTATTATAGCAGTTATGTTCTTGCACATAGGAGCAGTATAAGGCTATGTGTCCACGATGCAAAAATGCTCAGGATTTTTTCCTGAGCGTTTCTGCATCTCCCTGGCAGAAAAAAACGCAGGCGGATTGTACATGCGGATTGTACATGCGGATTGTACATGCGTTTTCCTTCCAGGGACATGCGGAAATGGAGCGTTATTCACTGACATTTCCGCATGTGGATTGACAAGCACTTTCCAAGCGATTAGCATCACTTGGAAAGTGCTTGTGACAACTAGGTCACACTATATAAATCCATGCAAACTGCATGGATTTATATAGTGTGACCCAAGAGAGTGGTTAAAAATAAAAAAATAAATACATACTTACCCTCCGATGGCCCGCGCTGGCTTGCTTCGCTCGGTGCCCGCAGCAGTGGATTGAAAGACCTGCCAACGTCAGCGCAGGTCCTTCAATCCACTGCAAAGTGCCGGGAAGCAAGGAGGAGCGCAGCGCGGGCTGCCGGAAGGAAAATATACATTTATTTTTTATTTTATTCTTTTTTTTTTCCAGATTTTTTAATGGTACCTGGATGTGTATGAGACTCTCCTCTCCTCTACACCCGGGTACCATCCGCACATTAGAACGCACCAATTACGCAAGTACAGATGCAGAAATGCTCAGTACAGATGCAGTCTTGCGGAATTGGTGCGTTCCAATGCAAGTCAATGGCGGCGAAAACGCAGCACTTCCGCAAAATAATTGGTAGTGCTGCGTTTTTTTCCGCAATGATAATCCGCAGTATTCCATTAACCCTATGACAGTTTATTATCTTTCGCTGCTTAAAAACTACAAAACCAACAACTCTTTTGACCGTCATAGATCATTTTACAGATGTCTGTCTTACAGAATACATTCTACAATGCTTATCTGAAGGTATTCCATGCTGCAGCATTATGTGGTACATACAGTTCTGTGCGCCATATAATCTTCAGAAATGAGGGATAAACCTTCCAGCATTAATAGACTGAGTGAATACAGTTATATGAAAAAGTTTGGGCACCCCTATTAATCTTAAGCTTAATGTTTTCTTAAAATTTGTGTTTTTGCAACAGCTATTTCAGTTTGATATATGTAATAACTGTTGGACACAGTAATGTTTCTGCCTTGAAATGAGGTTTATCGTGCTAACAGAAAATGTGCAATCTGCATTTAGACAAAATTTGACAGGTGCATAAGTATGGGCACCCTTATCATTTTCTTGTTTTAAATACTCCTACCTACTTTTTACTGACTTACTAAAGCACTTTTTTTAGTTTTGTAACCTCGTTGAGCTTTGAACTTCATAGCCAGGTGTATGCAATCATGAGAAAAGCTACTTAAAGTGGCCACTTGCAAGTTGTTCTCCTGTTTGAATATCCTCTGAAGAGTGGCATCATGGGCTCCTCAAAACAACTGTCAAATGATCTGAAAACAAAGATTATTCATCATAGTTGTTCAGGGGAAGGATACAAAAAGCTGTCTCAGAGATTTAACCTGTCAGTTTCCACTGTGAGGAACATAGTAAGGAAATGGAAGAACACAGGGACAGTTCTTGTTAAGGCCAGAAGTGGCAGGCCAAGAAAAACATCAGAAAGGCAGAGAAGAAGAATGGTGAGATCAGTCAAGGACAGTCCTCAGACCACCTCCAGAGAGCTGCAGCATCAACTTGCTGCAGATGGTGTCACTGTGCATCGGTCAACTATACAACGTACTTTGCACAAGGAGAAGCTGTGAGGGAGAGTGATGCGAAAGAAGCCGCTTCTGCAAGCACGCCACAAGCAGAGTCGGCTGAGGTATGCAAAAGCACATTTGGAGAAGCCAATTTCTTTTTGGATGAAGGTCCTGTGGACTGATGAAACAAAGATTGAGTTGTTTGGTCATACAAAAAGGCGTTATGCATGGCAGCAAAAAAACACAGCATTCCAAGAAAAGCACTTGCTACCCACAGTAAAATTACGTGGAGGTTCCATCATGCTTTGGGGCTGTGTGGCCAATGCCGGCACCGTGAATCTTGTTAAAGTTGCGGGACGCATGGATTCCACTCAATATCAGCAGATTCTTGACAATAATGTTCAAGAATCAGTGATAAAGTTGAAGTTACGCAGGGGATGGATCTTTCAGCAGGACAATGATCCAAAACACCACTCCAAATCTACTCAGGCATTCATGCAGAGGAACAATTACAATGTTCTGGAATGGCCATCCCAGTCCCCAGACCTGAATATCATTGAACATCTGTGGGATCATTTGAAGAGGGCTGTCCATGCTCGGCGACCATCAAACTTAACTGAACTGGAATTGTTTTGTAAAGAGGAATGGTCAAAAATACCTTCATCCAGGAACTCATTAAAAGCTACAGGACGTGACTAGAGGCTGTTATTTTTGCAAAAGGAGGATCTACTAAATATTAATGTCACTTTTCTGGTGAGGTGCCCATACTTATGCACCTGTCAAATTTTGTTTGAATGCAGATTGCACATTTTCTGTTAGTACAATAAACCTCATTTCAAGGCAGAAACATTACTGTGTCCAACAGTTATTACATATATCAAACTGAAATAGCTGTTGCAAAAACACCAATTTTTATAAAACATTAAGCTTAAGATTAATAGGGGTGCCCAAACTTTTTCATATAACTGTAGCTGTGGAGAAAGTCACATACACAAGTAGATCCGTAGGAAATAATCCAAAGACATCAAGTTCTAGTAGTGATTTCATTGATAATTTCATTGTATATGGTGTACAGTAATACAGTGGGTACAGAAAGTATTCAGACCCCTTTAAATGTTTCACTCTTTGTTTCATTGCAGCCATTTGGTAAATTCTAAAAAGTTCATTTTTTTTCTCATTAATGTACACTCTGCACCCCATCTTGACTGAAAAAAGCAGAAATGTAGAAATTTTTGCAAATTTATTAAAAAAGAAAAACTGAAATATCACATGGTCATAAGTATTCAGACCCTTTGCTCAGTATTGAGTAGAAGCCCCCTTTTGAGCTAGTACAGCCATGAGTCTTCCTGGAAATGATGCAACAAGCTTTTCACACCTGGATTTGGGGATCCTCTGCCATTCTTCCTTGCAGATCCTCTCCAGTTCCGTCAGGTTGGATTGTGAGCGTTGGTGGACAGCCATTTTCAGGTCTCTCCAGAGATGCTCAATTTGGTTTAGGTCAGGGCTCTGGTTGGCCAGTCAAAAATGGTCACAGAGTTGTTCTGAAGCCACTCCTTTGTTATTTTAGCTGTGTGCTTAGGGTCATTGTCTTGTTGAAAGGTGAACCTTTGGCCAAGTCTGAGGTCCAGAGCACTCTGGAAGAGGTTTTCATCCAGGATATCTCTGTTCTTTGCCGCATTCATGTTTCCTTCAATTGCAACCAGTCGTCCTGTCCCTGCAGCTGAAAAACACCCCCATAGGATGATGCTGCCACCACCATGTTTCACTGTTGGAATTCTATTGGGCAGGTGATGAGCAGTGCCTGGTTTTCTCCACACACCGCTTAGAATTATCACCAAAAAGTTCTATCTTCGTATCATCAGATAAGAGAATCTTATTTCTCATAGACTGGGAGTACATCATGTGTTTTTGAGCAAACTCTATGCGGGCTTTCATATGTCTTGCACTGAGGAGAGGCTTCTGTCGGACCACTCTGCCATAAAGGCCTGACTGGTGGAGGGCTGCAGTTGACTTTGTGGAACTTTCTCCCATCTCCATACTGCATCTCTGGAGCTCAGCCACAGTGATCTTGGGGTTGTTCTTTACCTCTCTCACCAAGGCTCTTCTCCCACAATTGCTCAGTTTGGCTGGACAGCCAGGTCTAGGAAGACTTCTGGTGGTCCCAAACTTCTTCCATGTAAGGATTATGGAGGGCACTGTGTGTAGCACCCTGAGGATTCGGCTGCTACAGGGGTATTGCACCTCAACCCAGAGGTGTGATATTCCACTCCCGGGTAAGGATGGAGTGTGGATCTGAGCTCGGTAGGCTGCATGCACTACACACATCCCATTTCCGAGGAGCAGACCGACGGTACTCCCACTTAGAAATGTGCAGGTACAACCGAGTCTGTTCCTGGCTGGAGTGGGAGGGGGGTGGAACATCCCAAGTAGTGTAGGGGCAGATAGGGGGAGCAGCCTGGGTAAAGATAGGAGCTCATTGGGTGCTGGTCACCTGAGCTCACACATAGAGGGTGTATATAAGGTGGGCACCAACTAAGAACAGGGTCAGTTGCAGAGAGAAAGTCAGCGAGCGGAGGAGAAGAGGGACCCAGAGTGAGAGAGGAGAAAGAGAGACCCAGAGGGGGAAACAGAAGAAAAGGACTCCAAGAACCCAACTTAAATCCCCGGGTGAAGAGTCGGCACAGGGTACCGGAACCCAAGCTGGTGGGGGCAAAAACACACCCCAGCCAGAGACCGGAGGCCGGGGGCAGCGTTTGCCATGGCCACCCACCACATCCACCACGAAGGCATACCACGTGGAGGGTCAGGGAACCCAAGGCCAAGGGTCTCCCAACAGAAGGCCCGAGGGAGCTGGACCTGGGTGGATCTCTAGTGGGGACGGCCAGAGGAAAGGACAGAAGGAGAGCTCAGGGTCACGCTCCGGACTTATTTGGGGGTTGGCTGGATCCAGAACCTGGTGGACGCAGCACGGCTCGGGAGGTCACTCGAAGCTGGAGTGACCGGAACATCAGCAGTGAGTAAACATCCTAAACTGCATAACCCGACTCTGTCTCTGATTGCCGTATACACTGCATCACCACAACCCCCATCCTCTGCACCTGATCCCCCTGAGGCTATACCCCACCCGTTGGGGGTTATATCATCACAAGCTGCACCTGCACCATCAGCCTCAGCGGACCCTGCTGCAGCGGCGGCCATAGTGACCGCAACACAACGGGTGGCGTAGTCGACATTAAGAACTTAGTAACATCTGTAGGACTGCCACATACAACTCAGTTTGACACCCTGGGCACGGACCGGGTCACAGCCACTCGGAAGACTACAACCCCCATCTGATCCGGCTCCGGATATTCCCACTAAAGAATATGGCCCAGGGGGCGCGTCAACTTTGGCGTAGTCGGCAGGATTACGTGCCCGCAACACCCGGGTACTGCGTGCCTGAAGAAAAGAACAAGTTTACCTCAAAAAGAAGTCTCCTGCCGGTTCCGGAGGGTCCCCGCCATCGGACCCCATCACCAGTCGATTCCAGCCGGTTGTCCGCCATTAACAGCGTTTTCCCGCCATCTGCAGAGTTTCCCGCCACTGGGAAGCGATTCCCGCCATTTCCAAAGGTTTCCCGCCTTGGAAGAGCGGACGCCATTATGGGCGTGCCAGAGGGTGGCGAGAGGCCACCTCCCATCGTGGGCCAGGACCGAAAATGGCGCCAAAAGTGGAAACCGCCCCCACCAACAGAGACTGTGATGTTAGCGGTGTCTGTCAGCGTGAAAGAACAGCCCCTGGAGCTGACAGTCACCAAGTGGCCCCGGGACCGCCCTCGATGGGGGAGGAGAGGAAAGGAGAGAAAAAAGATGGGTGCCGCCTGGAGCAGTCTGGAGCGAGCGCACCCGGAGGCAAGAAGCCTGGAGAAGAGTATCGGAGGAGCTCACCCGGAGATGGCCAGAGAGCAGAGCAGCACCGGCCCGCTGGCCAGGAGCCTGCTGGAAGAAGAGCAGAGCAGCACCGACCCGTTGGTCAGGAGCCTGCTGGAAACCACGACCCCACTAGGCCTAGTGGAGGTCCTCGCACAGCTCCCCCGAGACCGGGAGTGTGCACAGACTGCCCTGGAGGGCCTCGTACGGAGGATGGCCCGGGTACAGCGAGAGACATTGGCGGAGTGGAGCCGAGAGATGGCCCAGCAAACCAAGACCCGGAGCACGCCAACCAAGATGAGGAGACAGACCGCCTCTGAGGATGGCGCGGGAGGACCCAAGGCCGGAGACGGCGCCGAGAAGGGAGCCGAACGCATGGAGGCAGGTAAAGGGGACGTCTATACCCCAAACCAGGACACCGCTTGCCTGCCCCAGCTCCCCGTCGCAGAGCCCGAAAGTCCCCCTGCTGTGCCCGAAAATGCCATGTCACCGACGCAGACTAGGCCCCAACCGGAAGCCGCCGCCGCGACCCCTGTGACGCCATGCGCACCGACCCCGAGCGTGGCAAAACAGGAAGTAACACCAGCCTGGTCGCAGGGCCTAGAATTCCCGGGCGTCGCATCACCAACAGCGCCCCCTACCTCCGCGGAGCCTCCGGCCTGGCCGCAAGGCCAGGTAGCCCAGGGCGCCGCCGTCCTGACGGTGCCCTTCACCTTCCAGGTGCCCCAGGCCTGGCCACAAGGCCTGGGCAACCCGGGCGCCACCACCATCGCGCCCGCACCCGTAAAACCAAGGGTGCCGCGTCTGGGAGAGGACTTGTTTGCCCAGCACACGTGGCCGGACGGGCAGCCTTTCATCTGGCCCCAGAGATATTATGAACTGGAGCACCAGAGGAGAGTTGGGGCCATGTGTGCACCCCTGATTCCGGCTCCGAAGCCCGTGATAAGGATCTCGCCCCCGCTTGAAGAGACCCAATTTGAGTGGGACCCCACCGGAGAAGACCTAATGGGGTTCACTCAAGAAACCAGGGCAGCTGCAGCGGAGCGTGCTGAGTGCTGCCGACAGCAGCTCGAGGAGTATGCGAGGGAGCGGAGAGAGAGGCGGGTCCGGGAACAACAGGCCCAAATAAGGAGCGCCGAGCAGAAGAGCCGAACCAGGAGGGACCCCCGTGCAGCGCACAGTCCCCGCACCACCGGGACTGTAATTAAGTTCAACATGCAGCATGGGTGGGGCTTCATCAGAGACCACAACACCCCCGGCGACGTCTTTGTCACGCGCAGAGATGTGGAGTCCCATCTGCCGGAGGGGCACAGAGGTCGTGACCTTTATATCGGGGACGAGGTCACCTTTACCCGGCACAAGTGTGCCAAAGGACCTTACGCCCTCCATGTGCATCGCCTGACAGAGGAGGAGCTGCGATGTGAGGAGGAAGAGCAAGAGGATCCGGACGGGTCTGAAGCTGAGATCCCCAAAGAAGGAGCAGGAGGAAGACGTTGTTGAGTACAGCGGAGTAGGTGCTGTAAATAGTTACCCGATCGGGGTATAAAGAAACTGTTACTGCAAATATAGTCCCCGTTGGGACCAGCTGAGTGAACTGTTTACCCGTTTACCCTTAATCCCACAGGCTGAGGACTGTGAGCAGCCATTCCCTTTCCCTCCTTAACTGGCCGAGGACTGAGAGCGGCCATATCCTTGTATATAGTTGCGCGTCCTAAAGCGCCCCCTACCGGTTTTATAGGAAAACCATTTTTCTAGAAAGACTGTCGCACTTTGCCCGGTCAACAGTTGCACAGTGACCGGAGGAGAAACAAGAGACGACGAGAATGTTTTATCTGAAAAGTTTTATATATATATAATGTTTTATATGTTTTATATGTTTATGGAAAAAAATTTTGTATGTTTTTGGTGTTATGTCTTACAGCCCGAGGACGTGCTGTGATTTACCAGGGGGGAATGTAGCACCCTGAGGATTCGGCTGCTACAGGGGTATTGCACCTCAACCCAGAGGTGTGATATTCCACTCCCGGGTAAGGATGGAGTGTGGATCTGAGCTCGGTAGGCTGCATGCACTACACACATCCCATTTCCGAGGAGCAGACCGACGGTACTCCCACTTAGAAATGTGCAGGTACAACCGAGTCTGTTCCTGGCTGGAGTGGGAGGGGGGTGGAACATCCCAAGTAGTGTAGGGGCAGATAGGGGGAGCAGCCTGGGTAAAGATAGGAGCTCATTGGGTGCTGGTCACCTGAGCTCACACATAGAGGGTGTATATAAGGTGGGCACCAACTAAGAACAGGGTCAGTTGCAGAGAGAAAGTCAGCGAGCGGAGGAGAAGAGGGACCCAGAGTGAGAGAGGAGAAAGAGAGACCCAGAGGGGGAAACAGAAGAAAAGGACTCCAAGAACCCAACTTAAATCCCCGGGTGAAGAGTCGGCACAGGGTACCGGAACCCAAGCTGGTGGGGGCAAAAACACACCCCAGCCAGAGACCGGAGGCCGGGGGCAGCGTTTGCCACGGCCACCCACCACATCCACCACGAAGGCATACCACGTGGAGGGTCAGGGAACCCAAGGCCAAGGGTCTCCCAACAGAAGGCCCGAGGGAGCTGGACCTGGGTGGATCTCTAGTGGGGACGGCCAGAGGAAAGGACAGAAGGAGAGCTCAGGGTCACGCTCTGGACTTATTTGGGGGTTGGCTGGATCCAGAACCTGGTGGACGCAGCACGGCTCGGGAGGTCACTCGAAGCTGGAGTGACCGGAACATCAGCAGTGAGTAAACATCCTAAACTGCATAACCCGACTCTGTCTCTGATTGCCGTCTACACTGCATCACCACAACCCCCATCCTCTGCACCTGATCCCCCTGAGGCTATACCCCACCCGTTGGGGGTTATATCATCACAAGCTGCACCTGCACCATCAGCCTCAGCGGACCCTGCTGCAGCGGCGGCCATAGTGACCGCAACACAACGGGTGGCGTAGTCGACATTAAGAACTTAGTAACATCTGTAGGACTGCCACATACAACTCAGTTTGACACCCTGGGCACGGACCGGGTCACAGCCACTCGGAAGACTACAACCCCCATCTGATCCGGCTCCGGATATTCCCACTAAAGAATATGGCCCAGGGGGCGCGTCACTGTGCTCTTTGGAACCTTGAGTAATGCAGATTTTTTTTTATAACCTTGGCCAGATCTGTGCTTTGCCACAATTCTGTCTCTGAGCTCCTTGGGCAGTTCCTTTGAGCTCATGATTCTCATCTGGTCTGACATGCACTGTGAGCTGTGAGGTCTTATATAGACAGGTGTGTGCCTTTCCAAATATAGTCTTATCAGTTTAATTAAACACAGCTGGACTCCAATGAAGGAGTAGAACCATCTCAAGGAGGATCACAAGGAAATGGACAGCATGAGACTTAAATACGAGTGTCTGAGCAAAGAGTCTGAATACTTATGACCATGTGGTATTTCAGTTTTTCTTTTTTAATAAATTTGCAAAAATTTCTACATTTCTGTTTTTTCAGTCAAGATGGGGTGCAGAGTGTACTTTAATGAGAAAAAAATGAACTTTTTAGAATTTACCAAATGGCTGCAATGAAACAAAGAGTGAAAGATTTAAAGGGGTCTGAATACTTTCCGTACCCACTGTATATTTGTTTATTTCTGCAGTTCACCCCACTAAAAGCACAGCCGAACTATAGCCAATACATTCCTGTATCATCAATGTATGTAAAGGATGGTGGGGGGGGGGGTGTCGAATAATCAAACCGTAACAGTGAAACAGATCTGACAAATGGAAAAGTTGTTTATTTCAAGGTTGCAGCGGGAAAAGATTTAGCGACAGGAAATTGGTAATAAAGTTTCATTCCGGTCTTGTTCCGTAACGCATTTCCACTTTATTTCTAATAAATTTGTTATTTCACCAAGTAACATTTCCCTCCCGGAGCCGCAGTGTGGCTTTTTTTTTTTTCATAATGTCATGCATCTCACTCACAATAATTCTTTCTTATTAACTGCTTGGGTACAATTTATTCTTCTCTAAGGCAATGGAGGCGAGTGTAAGTGGAGCGGTTTCTGGTCGGAGCTGATAAGCCACCCCATAGAAGCAACACTGCTGGCACGAGGAGATTTGTTAAAAAGACAATATTCTCTTGGCACGCGCAGACTACGTTGTATGTCAAACCTATCAACAACGGTATCTTGAAAACAATGCCGTTACATGTCGTCCTGCTTCAAAGAAAACTCTCCTCTGTTCCATTGTAAGAGCGACTTGAATTGTTTCCTTGTTTCCAATGGAAAAAAAAAACAAAACAAAAAATACATCCCTTCTTTTGTACATAATCAAATCTTCAATTTTCTGCTTCTAATATAGAATTTTTTACAGATGCTTAATTTTTTTTTGTTTCCCCATTTTTATAACATGGCATTCTTTATATATTTTTTAATATTTTTTTATGTGTTTTTAATTCTTTTATAAGCTACAGTTATTTTTAAATTTTAATATTGTTTTTTTTTCCATTAACATTCTTTAAATTCTTTATGTCTTTTTATTATTTTTGATGTATTTTTTATTTTTATAAGCTATAGTTATTTCTATTTTTAATAGGTTTTTTTCATTAACATTCTTCATATATATATATATTTTTTATGTATTTTTTTTTATAAGCCAGTTATTTCTAATTTTAATCTGTTTTACTATTTTTTTATGTATTTTTAATTCTTTTATAAGCTACAGTTATTTTTAAATTTTAATATTGTTTTTTTTTCCATTAACATTCTTTATATTCTTTATGTGCTTTTATTATTTTTTATGTATTTTTTATTTTTTATAAGCTATAGTTATTTATAGTTTTAATAGTTTTTTTTCATTAACATTCTTTATATATATATATTTTTTTGTATGTATTTTTTTTTATAAGCCAGAGTTATTTCTAAATTTAATCTGTTTTACTAATTTTTTTTTTATGTGTTTTTAATTCTTTTATAAGCTACAGTTATTTTTAAATTTTAATATTGTTTTTTTTTTCATTAACATTCTTTATATTCTTTATGTGTTTTTATTATTTTTTATGTATTTTTTATTTTTTATAAGCTATAGTTATTTCTATTTTTAATATAGTTTTTTTTCATTAACATTCTTTATATATTTTTTTTTTTTTTAATGTATTTTGTTTTTTTTTGTAAGCCAGAGTTATTTCTAATTTTAATCTGTTTTACTATTTTTTTTTTTGTTAAATCATGTAATATTTGTTATTATTTAACACAGATTAGGATAGTGTGGTGCATCATGCTATAATACTGTTATATTTTGGGGGTTTTTTTTACTTTCTTTTTTTACCATTTTATATCATACATGTATTTTTATTTCTTATAGAACTTTTTATTTAATTGGCAGTTTATATTATTTTTACATTATTTTTTTTAATTAGCAATTTACTTTCTTTTGACTTTTTAGATATTTATTTTTGTTAAGACATCATTTTACAATTTATGTTTATTTTTTAGCAAGGTAGCAGCTTGTCTTTTTATTTTTTACTTTTGGATGTACTGTATACTATATGCATAGCAAGTGGCAAGTCTTGAGGAAGTCCACGGAAAATCCCCTTTAGGTTAGGTTCCCACGATGAGCTTTTGGTGCATTTTGGATGTTGCAGAATTTCTATTATTTAAAATAGATTACTTGCGTTTTTTTTTATTGCGTTTTTTATTTCATTTTTTTTACATGCATTTTTATCACGTTTTTGTCTCTTTTTGGTGCATTATGTTTTAATTAAGCTGCTTTATTTTTTACACTTCCTGGTATTTGGCTTTGACAACACTTTAAATACAGATTACATGCATTTCCGCTGCGCAAACGTACCAAAAATGCATGTACGTTTTGTACCTGCAGATTTTCAGCACCTAATGCAGTTCTATGGGGGAAATCTGCACCTAAAACTCAGCGTAGCTGAAGAGAAGTTGATTTGTTGTGGATTTGAAACACGCATCGCAGGTCAGATTATGCTGAGTAAAGAAAAAGCACAGTGGACATGAGATTTCTATAAATCCCATCCACTTTGCTGGAACTGTAAAACGTTTAGTTTTTGACACAGCGAAAATATTCAGCATTAAAAATTCCCAAAAAACTCATCATGGGCACATGGCCTTACAAATACCTGTAGTTCCTTCTGGGCAAGTTCATGTAATGCACACATTTTCTCAAAGGTTACACTCATACACATTGTGTTTTTGCTGCGGATCATCACTTTTTATTTATTTTTTATACACTGCTCAAAAAAAATAAAGGGAACACTTAAACAACAGAATATAACTCCAAGTAAATCAAACTTCTGTGAAATCAAACTGTCCACTTAGGAAGCAACACTGATTGATAATCAATTTCACATACTGTTGTGCAAATGGAATAGACAATAGATGGAAATTATTGGCAATTATCAAGACACCCTCAATAAAGGAGTGGTTCTTCAGGTGGGGACCACAGACCACATCTCAGTACCAATGCTTTCTGGCTGATGTTTTGGTCACTTTTGAATTTTGGTTGTGCTTTCACACTCGTGGTAGCTTGAGACGGACTCTACAACCCACAGAAGTTGCTCAGGTAGTGCAGCTCATCCAGGATGGCCCATCAATGCGAGCTGTGGCAAGAAAGTTTGCTGTGTCTGTCAGCGTAGTGTCCAGAGGCTGGAGGCGCTACCAGGAGACAGGCCAGTACACCAGGAGACGTGCAGGGGGCCGTACAAGGGCAACAACCCAGCAGCAGGACCGCTACCTCCGCCTTTATGCAAGGAGGAATAGGAGGAGCACTGCCAGAGCCCTGCAAAATGTTCTCCAGCAGGCCACAAATGTGCATGTGTCTGCACAAATGGTTAGAAAACGACTCCATGAGGGTGGTATGAGGGCCCAACGTCCACAGATGGGGGTTGTGCTCACAGCCCAACACCGTGCAGGATGCTTGGCATTTGCCAAGAACACCAGGATTGGCAAAGTTGCCACTGGTG
Source organism: Phyllobates terribilis (assembly GCF_046119375.1). NCBI lineage: Eukaryota > Metazoa > Chordata > Amphibia > Anura > Dendrobatidae > Phyllobates > Phyllobates terribilis. The sequence continues at coordinate 44,704,087 of NW_027362764.1, read as the reverse complement.
CCCTGTGCTCTTCACAGATGAAAGCAGGTTCACACTGAGCACATGTGACAGACGTGACAGAGTCTGGAGACGCCGTGGACAGCGATCTGCTGCCTGCAACATCCTTCAGCATGACCGGTTTGGCAGTGGGTCAGTAATGGTGTGGGGTGGCATTTCTTTGGAGGGCCGCACAGCCCTCCATGTGCTCTCCAGAGGTAGCCTGACTGCCATTAGGTACCGAGATGAGATCCTCAGACCCCTTGTGAGACCATATGCTGGTGCGGTTGGCCCTGGGTTCCTCCTAATGCAGGACAATGCCAGACCTCATGTGGCTGGAGTGTGTCAGCAGTTCCTGCAAGATGAAGGCATTGAAGCTATGGACTGGCCCGCCCGTTCCCCAGACCTGAATCCGATTGAGCACATCTGGGACATCATGTCTCGCTCCATCCACCAACGTCACGTTGCACCACAGACTGTTTAGGAGTTGGCGGATGCTTTAGTCCAGGTCTGGGAGGAGATCCCACAGGAGACCATCCGTAACCTCATCAGAAGCATGCCCAGGCATTGTAGGGAGGTCATACAGGCACGTGGAGGTCACACACAATACTCAGCCTCATCAGGAGCATGCCCAGGCGTTGTAGGGAGGTCATACAGGCACGTGGAGGCCACACACAATACTCAGCCTCATCAGGAGCATGCCCAGGCATTGTAGGGAGGTCATACAGGCACGTGGAGGCCACACACATTACTGAGACACATTTTGACTTGTTTTAAGGACATTACATCAAATTGGATCAGCTTGTAGTGTGTTTTTCCACTTTAATTTTAGGGGTGACTCCAAATCCAGGCCTCCATTGGTAAATAAATTTGATTTCCATTGATGATTTTTGTGTGATTTTGTTGTTAGCACATTCAACTTTGTACAGAACAAAGTATTCAATGAGAATATTTCATTCATTCAGATCTAGGATGTGTTATTTGAGTGTTCCCTTTATTTTTTTGAGCAGTGTATATATGTATTTTTTTATACAGTGGAGGAAATAAGTATTTGATCCCTTGCTATTTTTGTAAGTTTGCCCACTGACAAAGACATGAACAGTCTATAATTTTAAGGGTAGGTTAATTTTAACATTGAGAGATAGAATATCCCCAAAAAAATCAAGAAAATCACATTGTATAAATTAGATAAATTTATTTGCATTTTGCAGTGAGAAATAAGTATTTGATCCCCTACAAACCATTATGAGTTCTGGCTCCTACAGACCAGTTAGATGCTCCTAATCAACTCGTTACCTGCATGAGACAAAAATTGAGCTCTTTGGCATTAACTCAACTCGCCGTGTCTAGAGGAAGAAGAAGGATGAGTACAACTCTAAGAAAATCGTCCCAACCATGAAGCATGGTGGGGGAAACATTATGCTTTGGGGGTGCTTTTCTGCAAAGGGGACATGACGACTGCACTGTACTGAAGGGAAGATGGATGGGGTCATGTATCGTGAGATTTTGGCCAACAACCTCCTTCCCTCAGTAAGAGCATTGAAGATGGGTCATGGCTGGGACTTCCAGCAAAACAATGACCCAAAGCATACAGCCAAGGCAACAAAGGAGTGGCTCAAAAAAAAGCACAGTAAGGTCACGGAGTGGCCTAGCCAGTCTCCAGATCTTAATCCCATAGAAAACTTATGGAGGGAGTTGAAGCTCCGAGTTGCCAAGCGACAGTCTCAAAATCTTAATGATTTAGAGATGATCTGCAAAGAGGAGTGGACCAAAATTCCTCCTGACTTGTGCGCAACCCTCATCATCAACTACAAACAACGTCTGACTGCTGTGCTGCCAACAAGGGTTTTGCACCAAGTATTAAGTTTTGTTTGCCAGAGGGATCAAATACTTATTTCTCACTGCAAAATGAAAAAAAATTTATCTAATTTATACAATGTGATTTTCTTGATTTTTTTTGGATATTCTATCTCTCAATGTTAAAATTAACCTACCCTTAAAATTATAGACTGTTCATGTCTTTGTCAGTGGGCAAACTTACAAAAACAACAAGGGATCAGATACTTATTTCCCCCACTGTAGGTAAAAAGGACTAGAGATTTTAATGCCATTTTTACCAAACAGCATAAAAAAAAATCTGTTACAAAAATGTCATAAAATCAACATAGATAAACATATCCTTATTTTTAACTGGGTCATAGCCAGGCTCAGACTGTCCGACAGGAGAACAGGGGAATCCTCCGGTAGGCCCCTGTGAAGGATAGCTAATGAGTAGTGCTATTACACTTTATTCACAATCTGCAGAAAAAGGTTTAACCTAATCATTCATTAAACAATCTAGCCAAATTAATATTACATTGAAGCTATAGTAAATTTGTGTACTGGGGTACTGGGGTCAGGTTATTTTTGCATGTAGATGAATAGTGAGCCCCAAGAATTAATGTTATGGGTGGGGTTTTGCCAATCCAGTCCGACATTGGTCATAACCACCACTAGGTTTGTTTCTGGTACCTGACCCAAACTTTATTTTAAAGATTGGTTTGGGTACCATAACTGTACCCGAACTTCAAACAAAACCCGAACCCCATTGAAACTAAAGGTCGCCCGAACTGTGAAAAGAAAAAATCAATCTCTCTCATTTATCAAAAAAGGAATCTGTCCACTTATTCATGGCCAGAAAAAATAATAATATTTTCATGTATTTATTTTATTTATTTTACAGTTTTTCATTTATATCCATGTTCCATGGCCAGAACAAGTAAGATATTTTTTATTATTTTTTTTATTACTTTTTTAAATCATATACTTTTTTTTTTTTCCCTTAATTTTTTTATAACCATTATTCCCCACGATGGGCAGTTTGCAAATATAATTGCAAATATACAATAAGACCATACACCATAAGTGTCAATACGAAATAAAAAAATGTTTTTAAAAATCCTGCACGGCCCTATTTGGACTTCTTATATCACCAATGTATTTTTATTTCTAAAATAAAATTTCAAGTATATGCAATAATAATAATAAAAAAAAATCAATAAAATTATATTTTTGGTAATAAATAGAACGGATGGGAATTTACTGCGACGCTTTTTATGCTCTATGAATAATAATAAACAAAATGTAAAATTGAGCAGTGTCCAATGAAGGTAAGATACGAGCTGTAGCCAAGGAAATATGAGTCCTTTTACCTACTTTATGGCTTTGCCTACGCTTTAGTATGTGTAAGACAAATAGAATTACATAGGAACCTGGCTCAGAAAGACGCGTCGCTATCAATCATCCGCTGGTGTACGCTGCGATCCTGGAGGGCATTCAGGACATCATGTTACCGGCCATGAATATTTTAGACAGGTGGAAGCCGCAAGATTCTTTCTAATAGATTAATGGGGGAAACCGACGGAGTGCGGAGAAGTGTCACTATTGTGCTGCTGCGGTATTTTACTGCACGTGCCAGTGGTGCATTTTTTAGCAGAGTGTAAAGCAAGGCTTCCGAGTACAATGGTGCCCACAACAGAGATGACAAAATTCTCTTCCTTCCCCTTCAACTCTTGAATATACCTAAGTAACTTTTTAAAGGGGCTGCATCCCACATTCTTACTCGTGGAAAAAGGGGTTGTCCACTACTAGGACAACCCCTTCTTGATCTAAATGTTTGGCCCCGATATAATGAAAAAGCTTATAGTCATCTCCCGTTCCGGTGCCGTTCCCGCGGTGTCGGCACTCTCGATCTGGATCCCGTGCAGTTGTTGTCACATGTCAGCCAGATGCCCAATCAGAGCTGGCGTCACTATCCCCGCCTCCTGTCGAATTGAACATGGAGAGGAAGTCCGGGCTACAGCTGATCCCTGACTTCCTCTTCATGTTCAATTCGTACAACGGCAGAGAGAGTGACGCCAGCACTGATTGGGCGCCTGGCTCACGTGTTACAACAACAGAATGGGAGCCCCGGGACCGCGCTTGCCGACACCGCTGGAACGGCGCCGACACGGGAGATGAGTGTAGGCTTTTTTACTTTATCAGAGCTAAGCAAGTGTTAATGGACAACTTCTTTAAGGATGGAGCTACACAGTAATTTTGGCCAAAGCACAGGTCCCATGGCCAAAGCTTCAACATCCCAGCAGAATGCAAGTCAACGGGAATGCACTGCGACCCACAAGCTATGACAAGCAAGTTGAAAAAAGTGAGAATCCGTTGGATATTTTTGTCACAGTATCCCATTGTGATCCCATTCACTTGCATTATGCTGCAATATAGCAGCAACATACAGTGATCTTTTGCAGCACAACTTGTTTTGCTGCCAAAGTCTTAGTGTAGCCCCAGCCTATGGGCTCATGCAAATGTCTGTGCAAATCAGTCCAAGCACGGATCACAACGCACAGAGTGTCAGTGGGTCTCCCAACTTGAATGTTACAGCTTCATATATCTCTGAGGCTGTGACGCTCGGGTTGGCAGAGTAATGGCCAGTCCGTGCATTGCGGTCTGTGCTCAGACCCATTTGCACTAGCCCTAAGGGTTAAATTTTGGGTACCAAATTTGCCTGATTCCTACCATGCCAAGTTAAAGAACTACCTGGATAGCACAATTCACCTAGAGCGCCTCCTTTCTTTCAATGTCAGTTAAAGGGGTTGTGACGAAACAGCTTCTTATCTTAATCAGCCAGATATCTAGATTTTTTAAGCCAAGAGAAATACACTATTGTGTTTGTGTTGACTTGTGAATGTATGTGTATTTCTGTGGCTGGTCAGGAAGGACATACTATTATGTGTATAAACCTGAATGTTGACTTCTCTTGGTTTTAAAACAATGTTTGTTACTATGATAATTGCATATTGTACTAAAGCCATCTAGATGTTGATTTAAAGAGCCCCCTGCTATATCAACTATGTAAATTTATTAAATGCTCAAACAATGAGACCTGTGGAATAATACCCTCCCTAATCCTTTCCCTGTGAATGTGTACTTGAAAGGACAGTTGTAACTATTTAAGGGACATATTCCTCTGTAGCAGCAGAATTGACAGAGAGAATCAAAGATCAGTCAGACTCTTCAGGACATCAGCCTGGTAGCCTGGCTCCATACAGAGAGAGACAGATTTGGATTCTGCATGATTTCGGCCTAAGGGTACATGGCCCTGATTGGAAGGATACGGATCTGCTCCATTGACCATCAGAGAACCCATGGATACATTTTGGGAAACCAGGTTGGGACGATGAGGTCGCCTGGTCCAATGGATATGTTGTTTGGGGTTGCCAGGTGAGACCCTACAGTCGCCTGGAACCCATGGAAACATTTGAAGAAGCCAGTTTGGGACCAGCCGGTCATTTGGCCCCATGGAAACCCTCGGGTATCCTGGCCTTGTACCTCGATGGACTGTCAGCTTCCTAAGCTTGCCGCTAAATCCTCTCTGTGGGGGCCCGCCAAAAGCGGGGGGCCACTGGTTGAGGTAGTTGGCCCTGGAAGTCCCAAAGTTGCAGCTGCCTTATTCTCGGCGAGTCAGCGGAAGGGTGAGACTGTGTAACTTTCTACCATCTTGGGTATTTGATGGGATTCTTCTATCTGTTTATTGTCCATTTGATGGTTCAATAAAATATTGGCACACTGTTTTACCCTCACCCTGTGTTGTCTAAGTAGAGTTCCGCCCACGGAAGATCCCGGGTCTTCACATTTTGGTGGGACAATGGGATACTATTCAGCGCAGCAGATCTGGGGTTGCTGCAAGGGGACTGGTGTTAGCACACACCATCCAAGGAGCTCCACAACCATGGAGGCATGTAAACAGACACAGCAGACCATAGGTGAGGCACACACAGCGGTTTCTGATGCTACCATATCCAACCACACCAGCCCGGCCTTTGGAGGAGGACCAGAGAGGATATACAGCAGCAACAAGAAATGGCTACTACAAGAGCTGTGCCAGCTTCAACGGATTGAATACCAGGCCACCGACACTCATCGGATTTAATTCAGGAACCACAGGATGCTGAGGATGGCATGTGTGGACGCTATGGATACAAGTCGGTTCTCGTCAATTACGTTTGGAGTTTATTTGCAAGGAAGACATGGAATCTGCTCTGAGGAAACTGGATAATACAACATTTTGTTCTCATGAAGGTGAGACCTCTTACATTCATGTCTTTGCTTAAAGACATGCTTATGAATTGTCCCTAATAAGTGGAGAAGGATGATTGGGATCCTATCATGTCTGGCTAATAAAGATGGGCGAGCAATGTGACGAACCAGCTTCTTATCTTAATCAGCCAGACATCTAGATTTCTTAAGCAAGAGAAACACACTATTATGTTTGTGTTGACTAGTGAATGTATGTGTATTTATGTGGCTGGTCAAGAAGGACATACCATTATGTGTATAAACCTGAATGTTGACTTCTCTTGGTTTTGAAACAATGATGTTTGTGATTATATTAATTGCATATTGTACTAAAACCAGCTAGATGTTGATTGAAAGAGCCACCTGCTATATCAACTATGTAAATTTATTAAATGCTCAAACAATGAGACCTGAGACCTGTAGAATAATACCCTCCCTAATCCTTTCCCTGTGGATGTGTACTTGAAAGGACAGTTGTAACTATTTAAGGGGCATGTGCCTCTGTAGCAGGAGAATTGAAAGAGAGAATGAAAGTTCAGTCAGACTCTTCAGGACATCAGCCTGGTAGCATGACTCCATACAGAGAGAGTCAGATTTAGATTCTGAACGATTCTGACCTAAGGGTACATGGCCGTGACTGGAAGGATACGGATCTGCTCCATTGACCATCAGAGAGCCCATGGATACATTTGGGGAAACCAGGTTTGGACGATGAGGTCGCCTGGCCCCATGGATATGTTGTTTTGGGTTGCCAGGTGGGACCCTCTGATTGTCTGGAACCCATGGAGACATTCGGAGAAGCCAAATTGGGACCTGTCGGTCATGGGGCCCCATGGGAACTCTCGGAGAGGCCAGGGTGGGACCCTCGGTTCTCCTAGCCTTGTAAATTGATGGATTGTCAGCTTCCTAAGCTTGCCGCTACCTCCTCTCTGTGAGAGATTGCTAAAAGCGGGGGGCCACTGGTTGAGGTAGTTGGCCCTGGATGTCCCAAAGTCGCAGCTGCTCTATTCTCGGCGGGTCAGCGGAAGGGTGAGACCATGTAATTTTGTGCCATCTTGGGTATTTGCTGGGACTGTTCTATGTGTTTATTGTCCATTTGGTTCAATAAAATATTGCCACACTGTTTTACCCTCACCCTGTGTTGTTTGAGTAGTGTTCTTCCCACGGAAGACCCTGGGTCTTCACAGGTGTTGTCCAACTTCCAAAAAGTTATTTCGAAAGGCAGGAATAGTTTAAAAGTAAAGATTTACTCACCATCACCAAGGCCAATTTGGAGATGTCCTTTAGGACAGAAATCCATGGACGTATTGATCTTCAATCACCAGACTGCTTAAGCAAGTGATTGGTTGCAATGGTCAGGTGAATAAAACAGGACGTTATCAGATGTCAGTAGGATGAGCTCCCTATCCAGTCAATCACAGGCGTCAGCAATCAGGTGATCGAAAAATGGGACGACGTTACTTTCTCTCCTTGCAGAGACCACTCAAGTAGCCTGTGCCAGAGTAATAGGGCTTATAGCCAGTGATTATAGTTTCTTTACTATTTTATAACCATGTTTTCATCTCTTTGCTTCCCATTGGGAGAGTCTGGCACTGACGATGGGGCAGTATTGTGACTAGTGTTGAGCATTCCGATACTGAAATATCGGGTATCGACCGATATTCGCAGTATCGGAGTTCCGATACTGAGTTCCGATACTTTTACAATATCGAATACCGGAATCGGACTTTCCCATAATGCCTGCGCTCTGCCGTGTCTCTGAAGGATGACAAGCTGGATGGCAGCGCTCAGCTTACTGTACTTGTCATTTAGTGTAAAGGATTTATTAAAAAAAACAATAGTGTTTTCGTGCACCGTCTCTTAAAAAAAGCCGGCCGGCAATTCAGCAGCGGTACCCGACAAGTTAGAATAGAAAGAATAGAGTATCACACATAGATTAGATAGATAGAAACATGTCAGTCACATATATAAGAAGTACAGTGACAGTGTTGCTTACTGTACTTGTCATTTAGTGTAAAGGATTTATTTAAAAAAATATTAGTGTTTTCATGCACCGTCTCTTTAAAAAAGCCGGCCGGCAATTCAGCATCGGTACCCGACAATTTATAACAGAAAGATAGAGCATCACACATAGATTAGATAGATAGAAACATGTCAGTCACATATATAAGAAGTACAGTGATAGTGTTGATTACTATACTTGTCATTTAGTGTTAAAATAAAGGATTTATTTAAAAAAAAATTGGCGTTGGGTTCCCCGTAATTTTAGTCTCTAGCGGAGGTTAAGCAGACAGCTGGGGCAGATGTTTGAAGCCTGGGAAGGGGGTAATACCCACGGAGCTTCCCAGGCTACTAATATCAGCCCCCAGCTGAATACCTAGCCTTTACTAGCTATTAAAATGGGGGACCCCCCCCAAAAAATGATGTGCGGTCACCCCTATTTTAATAGCTAGCAAAGGCAAGGCAGACAGCTGGGGGCTGATATTAATAGCTCAGGAAGGGTGCCATGAATATTGGCCCCCTCCCTGGCTAGAAACACCAGCCGTCAGCCGCCCCAGAAATGGCGCATGCATAGGATGCGCCAATTCTGGCACTTAGCCTCGCTCTTCCCACGGCCCTGTAGCGGCGGCAGTGGGGTAATAGGGCTGGGGTTGATGTCAGCTTATAATGCCAGCTGACATCAAGCCCAGGTTAGTAATGGAGAGGCGTCTATAAGACACCCCCATTACTAACCCCATAGTCAAAGTTAAAAAAAACACAAACACCCAGAATAAAGTCCTTTAATTGAAATAAACACACAATTCTTTATTGTTCTAAATTAAACCATACTTACCATCACGCCCATTCCAGCTGAAGCCAACGATCTCCTGCAATAAAAGTAAAATAATAAAGCAACCTCATCCTTACCTTTCCATGGTTCCCACGACAGCTTCAGCTCTGCTACATCGAGATGACAGGCTGGACCGCAGCAGAACGCTGCCATCCAGCTTGCCATGCCGCAGACACTGAGAAGTGCAGGCATGCTTGCGCTCCTCAGTGTCTCGGCATCCAGATGAGCCGAGTTTATGTCCAATGAACTCAGCTCACCTCATGCACGTCACTGACAGCGTGGGAGAAATCTCCTGCTGAAGCGCTGAGTGCAGGAGAATTCTCCCACGCTGTCAGTGACATGCATGAGGTGAGCTGAGTTCATTGGACATGAGCTCACCTCATGCACGTCACTGACGTGGGAAAATTCTCCTGCTCTCAGCGCTTCAGCGTGAGAATTTTCCCTTGCTGTCAGTGACGTGCATGAGGTGAGTTCATGTCCAATGAACTCAGCTCACCTCATGCACGTCGCTGACAGCGTGGGAAAATTCTCCTGCACTCAGCGCTTCAGCAGGAGAATTTTCCCACGCTGTCAGTGACGTGCATGAGGTGAGCTGAATTCATTGGACATGAACTCGGCTCATCGGGATGCCGTCACAGCCAGACACTGAGGAGCACAAGCATGCCTGCGCTCCTCAGTGTCTGCGGCATGGCAAGCTGGACAATTTTTTTTTAATTATTTCAGGAAATTCAGGAAATAATTTAAAAAAAAATGATGTGGGGCTTCGCCCTATATTTGTGTCCAGCCAGGTACAGCAGGCAGGAACGGGCTGCCTCCAACCACCAGCTGCCTATTTGTACCTGGCCGGACACAACAATATAGGGAAGCCCTTTTTTTCTTAATTATTTCATGAAGTTCATGAAATAATTAAAAAAAAAAAATACGTGGGGCTTCGCCCTATTTTTGTGTCCAGCCAGGTACAACTAGGCAGCTGGGGGCTGGAATCTGCAGCGCAGGGAGACCCAAGCTTTCTGCCGCCCCCCCCCCCCCCCCCCGCTGCAAATTGCAGTCCGCAGCCACCCCGGAAAATGGCGCGTTCATAGAAGCGCCATCTTCTGGTGCTGTATCCAGCTCATCCAGGGCCCTGGTGCGGTGGCTCACTGGGTAATAAAGGGGTTAGGGCCAGCTTGGTATTATCAGCTGGCCCTAAGCCCGAAATTCATGGGGTCACGCCAATATTAGACATGACCGCCATGAATTTCTAGTAAAGTATTTAAAAAAACACACAACACCCAGAATAAAGTCCTTTAATTGAAATAAACACACAATTCTTTATTGTTCTAAATTAAACCATACTTACCATCACGCCCATTCCAGCTGAAGCCAACGATCTCCTGCAATAAAAGAAAAATATTGGACATGAACTCACCTCATGCACGTCACTGACAGCGTGGGAAAATTCTCACGCTGAAGCGCTGAGTGCAGGAGAATTTTCCCACGCCGTAAGTGACGTGCATGAAGTGAGCCGAGCTCATTGGACATGACCTCGGCTCATCTGGATGCCGTCACAGCCAGACACTGAGGAGCGCAAGCATGCCTGCGCTTCTCAGTGTCTGCGGGATGACAGGCTGGATGGCAGCTTTCTGCTGCGCTCCAGCCTGTCATCTCGATGTAGCAGAGCTGGAGCCGTCCTGGGAACCATGGAAAGGTAAGGATGATGTTGCTTTATTATTTTTCTTTTATTGCAGGAGATCGTTGGCTTCAGCTGTAATGGGCGTGATGGTAAGTATGGTTTAATTTAGAACAATAAAGAATTGTGTCTTTATTTCAATTAAAGGACTTTATTCTGGGTGTTTGTTTGTTTTTTTTAACTTTGACTATGGGGTTAGTAATGGGGGCGTCTTATAGACGCCTCTCCATTACTAACCTGGGCTTGATGTCAGCTGGCATTATAAGCTGACATCAACCCCAGCCCTATTACCCCCTGCCACCGCTACAGGGCAGTGGGAAGAGCGAGGCTAAGTGCCAGAATTGGCGCATCCTATGGATGCGACATTTCTGGGGCGGCTGACGGCTGGTGTTTCTAGCCTGGGAGGGGGCCAATATTCGTGACACCCTTCCTGGGCTATTAATATCAGCCCCCAGCTGTCTGCCTAGCCTTTGCTAGCTATTAAAATAGGGGGGACCCCACGTCATTTTTTTGGGGGTCCCCCATTTTAATAGCTAGTAAAGGCTAGGTATTCAGCTGGGGGCTGATATTAGTAGCCTGGGAAGCTCCATGGGTATTACCCCCTTCCCAGGCTTCAAACATCTGCCCCAGCCGTCTGCTTAACCTCCGCTAGAGACTAAAATTACGGGGAACCCCACGCCAATTTTTTTTTTAATAAATCCTTTATTTTAACACTAAATGACAAGTACAGTAAGCAACACTATCACTGTACTTCTTATATATGTGACTGACATGTTTCTATCTATCTAATCTATGTGTGATGCTCTATCTTTCTGTTCTAAATTGCCGGGTACCGCTGCTGAATTGCCGGCCGGCTTTTTTAAAGAGACGGTGCACGAAAACACTAATATTTTTTTAAATAATTCCTTTACACTAAATGACAAGTACAGTAAGCAACACTGTCACTGTACTTCTTATATATGTGGCTGACATGTTTCTATCTATCTAATCTATGTGTGAAGCTCTATTCTTTCTGTTCTAAATTGTCGGGTACCGGTGTATGCCGCTGCTGAATTGCCGGCTTTTCCTGTTTCACTGTGAGCACTGTTCCCATCGATTTGGGCAACCACCTCCCCCAATACATTCTACATTATTGTTAGTTGCTTTCCTTCATGTAGAATTAACCTACAAGGAAAGAAAGCGTTTATTTTCATTCCGATATTTGTGTCCCATTGACTTGCATTGGTTTCCGATATCGGAATCGGCGATATCCGATACTTTTTGAGTATCGGCCCGATCCAATCCGATCCAATATTTCCTGATATCGGAAGGTATCGCTCAACACTAATTGTGACACTAAATGCCCTGACATGAGGGGTGAGCATGGAGTAACTGATAAAATAGTGAGGTAGCAGGAAGATTGCAGAAAACGTCTGCGACCTGGGACCGCTTGTCCACTCACCCTGTGATACTGTCTGAGTGGATTGGTGGGCACAGGAACAACTCCATCACACAAGTCTTCCTCTTCCTTACTGTCAAGGATCCTCACTGCTTTATAACTCCCTACACTGAAACTAAATGCAATTCTCAGAAAAAGCACATAAATCCTGAAAAATATCACAGAAAAAAAAGTGTAGGGACTCACAAAAAATAAGGCTCTTCCTCCATATCTCATCATGAAGACCAGCTGCATCCAGCAGTCCATTAGTAATGTGACCAGGCATTGGTAAATATGGCTTTTTTACATTGGCAAGATTTCGTAAGTGTTTTTTTTGGCCATTTGTTCTATTATTCTAGATTTTTTTCCACCCGCACTAAAGCAATTGCAACTTTGATGAGAAACGATTCCACTACTTTCTAATGAAGTCTCTCACCTTGCTGGGGACTCAACTTCTCCTAAACTGAATGTGTCATCAGTAGTGTTGAGCGATACCTTCCGATATCAGGAAATATCGTATCGGATTGGATCGGGCCGATACCCAAAAAGTATCGGATATCGCCGATTCCGATACCGGAAACCAATGCAAGTCAGTGGGACACAAATATCGGAATGAAAATAAACCCTTTCTTTCCTTGTAGGTTAATTCTACATGAAGTAAAACAACTAAGAATAATGTAGAATGACATGAAAAGCCGGCAATTCATCAGCGGCATACACCGGTACCCGACAATTTACAACAGAAAGAATAGAGCATCACACATAGATTAGATAGATAGAAACATGTCAGTCACATATATATGAAGTACAGTGACAGTGTTGCTTACTGTACTTGTCATTTAGTGTAAAGGATTTATTAAAAAAAATATTAGTGTTTTCGTGCACCGTCTCTTTAAAAAAGCCGGCCGGCAATTCAGCAGCGGTACCCGACAATTTATAACAGACAGAATAGAGCTTCACACATAGATTAGATAGATAGAAACATGTCAGCCACATATATAAGAAGTACAGTGACAGTGTTGCTTACTGTACTTGTCATTTAGTGTAAAGGATTTATTTAAAAAAATAATAGTGTTTTCATGCACCGTCTCTTTAAGAAAGCCGGCCGGCAATTCAGCATCTGTACCCGACAATTTAGAATAGAAAGAATAGAGAATCACACATAGATTAGATAGATAGAAACATGTCAGTCACATATATATGAAGTACAGTGACAGTGTTGATTACTGTACTTGTCATTTAGTGTTAAAATAAAGGATTTATTTAAAAAAAAATTGGCGTGGGGTTCCCCTTAATTTTAGGCTCTAGCGGAGGTTAAGCAGACAGCTGGGGCAAATGTTTGAAGCCTGGGAAGGGGGTAATACCCACGGAGCTTCCCAGGCTACTAATATCAGCCCCCAGCTGAATACCTAGCCTTTACTAGCTATTAAAATGGGGGAACCCCCCAAAAAAAATAACGTGGGGTCCCCCCTAATTTAATAGCTAGCACAGGCTAGGCAGACAGCTGGGGGCTGATATTAATAGCCCAGGAAGGGTGCCATGAATATTGGCCCCCTTCCAGGCTAGAAACACCAGCCGTCAGCCGCCCCAGAAATGGCGCATCCATAGGATGCGCCAATTCTGGCACTTAGCCTCGCTCTTCCACGCTGCCCTGGTGCGGTGGCAGGGGGTAATAGGGTTGGGGTTGATGTCAGCTTATAATGCCAGCTGACATCAAGCCCAGGTTAGTAATGGAGAGGCGTCTATAAGACACCCCCATTACTAACCCCATAGTCAAAGTTAAAAGAAAACACAAACACCCAGAATAAAGTCCTTTAATTGAAATAAAGACACAATTCTTTATTGTTCTAAATTAAACCATACTTACCATCACGCCCATTCCAGCTGAAGCCAACGATCTCCTGCAATAAAAGTAAAATAATAAAGCAACCTCATCCTTACCTTTCCATGGTTCCCAGGACAGCTCCAGCTCTGCTACATCGAGATGACAGGCTGGACCGCAGCAGAACGCTGCCATCCAGCCTGTCATCCCGCAGACACTGAGAAGCGCAGGCATGCTTGCGCTCCTCAGTGTCTCTCTGTGACGTCATCCAGATGAGCCGAGTTCATGTCCAATGAACTCAGCTCACCTCATGCACGTCACTGACAGCGTGGGAAAATTCTCACGCTGAAGTGCTGAGTGCAGGAGAATTTTCCCACGCTGTCAGTGACGTACATGAGGTGAGCTGAGTTCATTGGACATGACCTCGGCTCATCTGGATGCCGTCACAGAGAGACACTGAGGAGCGCAAGCATGCCTGCGCTTCTCAGTGTCTGCGGGATGACAGGCTGGATGGCAGCGTTCTGCTGCGGTCCAGCCTGTCATCTCGATGTAGCAGAGCTGGAGCTGTCCTGGGAACCATGGAAAGGTAAGGATGAGGTTGCTTTATTATTTTACTTTTATTGCAGGAGATCGTTGGCTTCAGCTGGAATGGGCGTGACGGTAAGTATGGTTTAATTTAGAACAATAAAGAATTGTGTGTTTATTTCAATTAAAGGACTTTTTTCTGGGTGTTGTGTTTTTTTAAATACTTTACTAGAAATTCATGGTGGTCATGTCTAATATTGGCGTGACCCCATGAATTTCGGGCTTAGGGCCAGCTGATAATGCCAAGCTGGCCTTAACCCCTTTATTACCCAGTGAGCCACCGCACCAGGGCCCTGGATGAGTTGGGTACAGCGCCAGAAGATGGCGCTTCTATGAACGCGCCATTTTCCGGGGTGGCTGCGGACTGCAATTTGCAGCGGGGGTGGCCCAGAAAGCTTGGGTCTCCCTGCGCTGCGGATTCCAGCCCCCAGCTGCCTAGTTGTATCTGGCTGGGCACAAAAATAGGGCGAAGCCCCACGCATTTTTTTTTTAAATTATTTCATGAAATTCATGGAATAATTAAGAAAAAAAGGGCTTCCCTATATTGTTGTGTCCAACCAGGTACAAATAGGCAGCTGGTGGTTGGGGGCAGCCCGTTCCTGCCTGCTGTACCTGGCTGGACCCAAATATAGTGCAAAGCCCCACGTCAATTTTTTTTTAAATTATTTCAGGAAATTCATGAAATAATTAAAAAAAAATTATGTGGGGCTTCGCCCTATATTTGTGTCCAGTCAGGTACAGCAGGCAGGAACGGGCTGCCCCCAACCACCAGCTGCCTATTTGTACCTAGCCGGACACAACAATATAGGGAAGGCCTTTTTTTCTTAATTATTCCATGAATTTCATGAATTTAAAAAAAAAAACGTGGAGCTTCGCCCTATTTTTGTGTCCAGCCAGGTACAACTAGGCAGCTGGGGGCTGGAATCTGCAGAGCAGGGAGGCCCAAGCTTTCTGGGCCCCACCCGCTGCAAATTGCAGTCCGCAGCCGCCCCGGAAAATGGCGCGTTCATAGAAGCGCCATCTTCTGGCGCTGTACCCAACTCATCCAGGGCCCTGGTGCGGTGGCTCACTGGGTAATAAAGGGGTTAAGGCCAGCTTGGCATTATCAGCTGGCCCTAAGCCCGAAATTCATGGGGTCACGCCAATATTAGACATGACCACCATGAATTTCTAGTAAAGTATTTAAAAAAAACACAAACACCCAGAAAAAAGTCCTTTAATTGAAATAAACACACAATTCTTTATTGTTCTAAATTAAACCATACTTACCATCACGCCCATTCCAGCTGAAGCCAACGATCTCCTGCAATAAAAGAAAAATAATAAAGCAACCTCATCCTTACCTTTCCATGGCTCCCACGACGGCTCCAGCTCTGCTACATCGAGATGACAGGCTGGACCGCAGCAGAACGCTGCCATCCAGCCTGTCATCCCGCAGACACTGAGAAGCGCAGGCATACTTCCACTCCTCAGTTTCTGGCTGTGACGGCATCCAGATGAGCCGACAATGAACTCGGCTCACCTCATGTACGTCACTGACAGCGTGGGAGAATTCTCCTGCACTCAGCGCTTCAGCGTGAGAATTTTCCCACGCTGTCAGTGACGTGCATGAGGTGAGGTCATGTCCAATGAACTCGGCGCACCTCATGCACGTCACTGACAGCGTGGGAAAATTCTCACGCTGAAGCGCTGAGTGCAGGAGAATTTTCCCACGCTGTCAGTGACGTGCATGAGGTGAGCTGAGTTCATTGGACATGACCTCCGCTCATCTGGATGCCGTCACAGCGAGACACTGAGGAGCGCAAGCATGCCTGCGCTTCTCAGTGTCTGCGGGATGACAGGCTGGATGGAAGCGTTCTGCTGCGGTCCAGCCTGTCATCTCGATGTAGCAGAGCTGAAGCTGTCCTGGGAACCATGGAAAGGTAAGGATGAGGTTGCTTTATTATTTTACTTTTATTGCAGGAGATCGTTGGCTTCAGCTGGAATGGGCGTGACTGTAAGTATGGTTTAATTTAGAACAATAAAGAATTGTGTCTTTATTTCAATTAAAGGACTTTTTTCTAGGTGTTTGTGTTTTTTTTAAATACTTTACTAGAAATTCATGGTGGTCATGTCTAATATTGGCGTGACCCCATGAATTTCGGGCTTAGGGCCAGCTGATAATGCCAAGCTGGCCTTAACCCCTTTATTACCCAGTGAGCCACCGCACCAGGGCCCTGGATGAGTTGGGTACAGCGCCAGAAGATGGCGCTTCTATGAACGCGCCATTTTCCGGGGCGGCTGCGGACTGCAATTTGCAGCGGGTGGGGCCCAGAAAGCTTGGGCCTCCCTGCGCTGCGGATTCCAGCCCCCAGCTGCCTTGTTGTACCTGGCTGGACACAAAAATAGGGCGAAGCCCCACGTATTTTTTTTTTTAATTATTTCATGAAATTCATGGAATAATTAAGAAAAAAAGGGCTTCCCTATATTGTTGTGTCCGGCTAGGTACAAATAGGCAGCTGGTGGTTGGGGGCAGCCCGTTCCTGCCTGCTGTACCTGACTGGACACAAATATAGGGCGAAGCCCCACATAATTTTTTTTTAATTATTTCATGAATTTCCTGAAATAATTTAAAAAAAATTGACGTGGGGCTTTGCACTATATTTGGGTCCAGCCAGGTACAGCAGGCAGGAACGGGCTGCCCCCAACCACCAGCTGCCTATTTGTACCTGGTTGGACACAACAATATAGGGAAGCCCTTTTTTTCTTAATTATTCCATGAATTTCATGAAATAATTTAAAAAAAAAAAACGTGGAGCTTCTCCCTATTTTTGTGTCCAGCCAGGTACAACTAGGCAGCTGGGGGATGGAATCTGCAGCGCAGGGAGGCCCAAGCTTTCTGCCCCCCGCTGAAAATTGCAGTCCGCAGCCGCCCCGGAAAATGGCGCGTTCATAGAAGCTGGATGCTGTACCTGGCTGGCATACAAAAATATGGCGAAGCCCACGTCAAAAGTTTTGGGAAAAATTAATTAAAAAATAAATAATAATTTAGGGACTGCATCTTTATTAACTCCTCAAATGTCATTTAGTGTTAAAATAATGGATTTATTTAAAAAAAAAATGGTGTGGGATCCCCCATAATTTTAGTCTCTAGCGGAGGTTAAGCAGATGGCTGGGGCAGATGTTTGAAGCCTGGGAAGGGGGTAAAACCCACGGAGCTTCCCAGGCTACTAATATCAGCCCCCAGCTGAATACCTAGCCTTTACTAGCTATTAAAATGGGGGACTCCCCCAAAAAAAATGACGTGGGGTCCCCCCTATTTTAATAGCTAGCAAAGGCTAGGCAGACAGCTGGGGGCTGATATTAATAGCCCAGGAAGGGTGCCATGAATATTGGCCCCCTCCCAGGCTAGAAACACCAGTCGTCAGCCGCCCCAGAAATGGCGCATCCATAGGATGCGCCAACTCTGGCACTTAGCCTCGCTCTTCCACGCTGCCCTGGTGCAGTGGCAGGGGGTAATAGTGGTGGGGTTCATGTCAGCGCCAGCTGCCATGAAGCCCAGGTTAGTAATGATGGGCGTCTATAAGACACCCCCATTACTAACCTACAAAGTGTTAAAAAGAAAAAACACACTACACCCAGAAAAAAATAATTTATTTGAAATAAAACACACAATTTTATTTAATTCTTAGTTTACTAAAAATAATAATTACCTGTCCACGTTCCTGCGCTGATCTCCCATGCACAGCTGTCACATCTGGAGATGGTGACAGCTGTCATGGCTGCTGTAAGCTCACGCTGCCGGGAACACGTCCGCTCCCGGCAGCGGGAGCCACTGACTGAGGTCACCGGAGTGCATTCAGGCAGCGCAGCTCCGGAGACCTCCTTTACGGCACTGCTGTACCGTGGGAATTTCTCACGATACAGCAGGGCCGTAAAGGAGCTAACCGGAGCAGCGCTGCCTGAACTCCGGTGAACCCTTACGGCCCCGTCATTCTAGCGGCGGCAGCGGTTCAGAGCGGTCACATTCTATGTGGCTGCTCTGAACTGGAGATCTTCGTGGGACACTCGTGGACTGCTACGGAGGGGTAAGGATAAGGTTGTGGTTTATTATTTTATATTTTATTACAGGAGATCGATGGCTTCGGGGAATTAGGTGTCTTGGTGAGTATAGGTGTAGTTTTTTATTTTTTACTTTATTTTAGGTGGCGATCGGCGGGGACAGGTAATGTATGAACTAATTTATTTTAGGTAACCACTGGCCACCAATGACATGTATTTAACATTTATTGGGGACGCAGTAGGGCAATTTAAATAGCAGGATCAGTCTGATGGGAACTACTGCTCCCATCGAGCTGATCCTGCTGGCAGGAGTGGACGGGGGACAGACATAGGCCGATGGGAGTAGTAGTGTCACATCGGCCTATGTCTGCCTGCACGCACACACACCGCACACACCCACACACATCGCACAGACACCGCGCACACCCGCACAAACATCGCGCACACACCCCGCACACATCGCACAGACACCGCGCACACCCGCACAAACATCGCGCACACACCCCGCACACATCGCACACACACCCGCACACACACCCCGCACACACACCAATCATGACGGGTCTGGGAGGTGAGGCTGACCTGTGCGGCCGTGGGAAAGTTCATGTGAGTTCATGCAGTCAAGCATGAACTCACATGAACCCTCTGAGGGCAACGCGGCGACTTCAAATGAACAGCTGATCAGCATCACCTGATACCTCAGCTGTTCATTTGAAATAACCGGCGGGAAAGCGCAGCACAGAACGGGAAAGCCGGCGGTGAAGTCTTTTCACTGCCGGCTTCCCCGCCCGGGTCCTTCACTCCCCGCTCCTTGGAGCTGCGCTCCCCGCCCGGTCCTAACTTACGATCGGGATGGGAGGTGGCGAGGGGAGCAGAGGATCGGGGTGGGAGGCTGCGAGGAAGCAGTATGGGGCTGTGTGATTGTTTAAAAGCCGGCGGCTTTATACCGCCCGCCGGCTTTTAAACAATCAGGAGAATTCTCCCCCGCTGGGATGGCATTCTGATGACAGGCTGGATCGCGCTGCCATCCAACTTGTCATCCTTCACAGACACTGCAGAGCGCAGGCATTATAGGAACTTCCGATTCCGGTATCCGATATTGTAAAAGTATCGGAATTAAGTATCGGAATTCCGATACCGCGAATATCGGCCGATACCCGATATTACAGTATCGGAATGCTCAACACTAGTCATCAGTAGTGTTGAGCCACCCCTGTAGTGATCGAGTTCGGTTCGGTTCGTCGAACACCCGTGTGTTCGCCGAACTGTTCGTCGAACTGTTCATCGAACACCGTCGAACACCGTTAAAACCAATGGCAGGCAAACAAAAACACATAGAAACACATAGAAAACACCTTCAAAGGTGTCCAAAAGCAGACAAACTGCTCAGAAGTCATAACTAACACATGGAAAAGTGACAAGTACATATAGTCATGTGAAAAGAAAAGAAGTGGAGGAGTAAAAGGAGGGGGAGACACAGATATAGGCATGTCATGCCCTTCTAAAACCCAAAAAGTGAGAAGCCAACACGGCCAGTCTGTTACTGCCCGTGCGACCTCCGTGTCGCCGGGTTTGTGCCAGAGCCGCAGTGAACCCTGACGGCCAGCCCCCCTCTCCCAATACTGGTGCCTGTCCGCTGGTGGGTCGAGCGAGCCCCCCTGTGGTGGAGGCAGGTCTAAGCTTTTTAATTTAAATTGTCTCTCTAATTTGAATGAATACACTTTAAATCCTTTTACAAGGATCTATTGGAGGGCAAGTCTCATGCCAGCAGCCGCGTAATTCCAGCTCCAGTAGCATCCACTAAAGCTGCTGCAGTTAAAAAGCTTTCATAAGGATCGAGCTCGGCGGTCCACCGCAAGGCGTCCTACCGCCAGTCCCAGCCCCTATGCCTTGGGGTGCCTCCTGATGCTCTTCACTGAGTATCCCGGGGTCCCGAAGCATTTTCTTTGAAAAAATTAAGTGTCCAAACTACAGGTGGTGTAGCTTGCTTAACAGCCGAAATAATCCGCTGACTAGCAGACCCTGCTACTAGGCACAAAGTATTTCCTGGGCTAGATGCAGTTAAAAATTGGTAATTAGATACTCTCGTTGGATGCTGAGAAAGCATTCCATAGAGTCTCCTGGCACGCCATATATTATTCTCTTAAAAAGCTTGGGGTAGGGGTCTAGGGGACCCTTTTATAGCCAAAATTGCGGCCCTGTATCGCAGTACGTCATCTAGGCTGAAGATAAATGGAACTGTAGCACCCCGAGGGCTTAGTTGCTACAGAGGTATTGCACCTCACCCAGAGGTGTGATATCTCACTCTCAGGTAAGGATGGAGTGTGGATCAGGACCCCGACACCTGCATGCATTACACCACATTGCGGTGGGGCAGGGCGACCAATATGCCCCTGAGATGGGCACGACAGTCCCTGTCCCTGGCTGGAGTGGGGGGAGGGAACACTGAGGAAGGGGAACCCTGTAGTGCAGGAGCAGGGAGGAAGCAGTTCCTGGGTGCATTGAGAAGGGAGTATAAAAGGTGGGCACCATCTTAGTTCAGTGCAGAGAAGTCTGAGCAGAAGTGACAGGGAGCAGGGGCTCTGCATGAGCTCTGCTCCGGAGGCGGGCCTAGTAACAGAGGCCCAGGCCTGGAAGAGGGAGAAGGAAGGAAGGGGAGCGGAGAAGGCTCCAGGAACGAGGAGCGAAGGGATCCCAGGGGTGCGGACGGGCGAGTCGCCACCGCACGCCCGAATCCCCCTGCGTGGAGGGGTCAGGCCAAAGGGGGAGACCAGTCCCCGAAACTAGTGGAGGCAGGAAACGACCCTCAGCTACAAACCGGAGGCTGTGATATTTTATGTGGCGCAGCCCCTCGCTACACCCGCTAGGAAGGCACAACATAGGGTCAGGGAAACTGGCGCCAAGTTTACCAAGAGGAGGCCCGAGGCAGCCGGACAGAAGCGTTGGTAAGAAAGGCCAGACAAAGGTCACACAAAGGGGGTCCTGTGAAGCGCTCCAAAGTTATCTGGGAGTTGTCTGAGCCCCTCACCTGGTGAGCACAGTACGACGTGGACAGCCGTTACCTGCAGAAGTGGTCTGGATAATAAGAACTGTGAGTAAAGACCCTGGACTGCATCACTGACTCCGTGTCGTTACTGCTGCTGCCCTGCACCATCACCCCCATCCTCCGCATACACTGCCCTGAGGCTATACTCCTCCCGTGGGGAGTTATACTACGCTCTGCTGCACCCACAACACCAGCATCAGTGGTCTGCCCTGCAGCGGCGGTTCACTCTGACCGCAATCCACGGGTGGCGTAGTCGGACATTTAAACATCAAAACCACATAAATAGTTCCGCCACTGGTTTAATCGCCCTGAGCCACGGAACCGGGTCGCCGCCACGGAGACTACAACCACCAGCATCCACCAAAAAGGGTCCGGCTCCGGGTGTCCCAAACCCAGGGGGCGCGTCAGAACATTTTCATCACCTTTCATAATCAGTAATGGGACAAGGCAGGGATGTCCTCTATCCCCTCTCTTATACATCCTAGTGACGGAGCACCTGCTCTCATCAATTCGCCATAACCCCAATATTAGGTGGATTGAGGTGGGAGGCACCGAGTACAAGTGCTCTCTATTTGCTGATGATGTCCTAGTATATATCACTCAATCACATATATCCATACCTGCTGTTATGGCTGAAATAGATCACTTTGTTACATGGTCAAATTTTAAAATCAATGCAGCGAAGTCTGAGGCCCTCGATGTCTCCCTCCCCAAATCCATACAGGATTCCATCCAGTCCAACTTTCCCTTAGCCTGGCCCTCACAGGGTATCAAATACTTAGGAATTCCTATTCATAGAGACCTCTCCCGTCTATGTTATCTTAATTTTGGGCCCTTTACTGAACAACTCCATACAGACCATGGTTGGCAAGTTAGAACTGTAAGATTCACTACATGAACCACTGGTGTTTTGTGGAAAAGCACATGTACACTGTGTTCCAAATTATTATGCAAAAAGTGTTTAGGAGTGATAAGGTAAGAATTTTTTTGTTTTTCAGTTAAACTCATTGATGGTGATGTGTGTCAGGGCTCTCTATATCACTGTAAGCAATTGCAGACACCTGTGCTAATTAGTTTGGCAGGTGTGTCCAATGAAAGGCAAGACTACTTAAGAAGGCTGTCCCACATTATTAAGCAGCCTACATTTTCTGCCAAAATGGGAAAGAAAAAGGATGTGTCAGCTGCTGAGAAGCAACAAATTGTGGAGTGTTTAGGTCAAGGCATGACTACAATCAACATTGTGCGATGATCAGGATGAAGTGTCTTGGCAATCAAGAATTATGTAGCTGATTCACAGTACACGTGTGCGTGCTGATAAGGGAAAATTGAGGACTCTTTCCTACAGGTAATTAAGTCAGGTTAAAAGAGCAGCGGCAAAAAAGC
Source organism: Phyllobates terribilis (assembly GCF_046119375.1). Lineage (NCBI taxonomy): Eukaryota > Metazoa > Chordata > Amphibia > Anura > Dendrobatidae > Phyllobates > Phyllobates terribilis. The sequence goes on along the minus strand of NW_027362764.1, from coordinate 44,681,207 downwards.
ATTGTCATAGCAGCAGACAAGTTTTTGAAGCTGCTGGTGCCTCCAACGTCCCCGAACAACAAGATGCAGGGTCCTTCAGAGGTTTGCAGCTGTGTGTAAGCCATCCTGTCAACCTCCTCTATCCACTGCACACAAGCAGAAACGGCTCCAGTGGGCCAAACAATACATGAAGACTGACATCAAAACTGTTTTGTTCATGGATGAGTGCCGTGCAATGCTCAATGGTCCAGATGGATAGAGTGGAGGATGGCTGGTTGATGGACACCCCATGCAAACACGGCTACAGCGCCAACAAGGAGGAGGTGGAGTAATGTTTTGGGCTGGAATCATGGGGAGAGAGATTGTCGGCCCCTTTAGGATCCCTGAAGGGGTAAAGATGAACTCCATAATGTATGTGGAGTTTCTCAAACAGCACTTCCTGCCATGGTTCAAGAAGAAGAACCGTGTATTCCACAGCAAGATCATTTTCATGCATGATAATGCACCGTCTCATCCTGCACATAACACATCTGCATCTCTGGCTGATATGGGCATAAATGGGGACAAACTTATGGTGTGACCCCCATGCTCCCCTGACCTCTACCCCATTCAGAACCTCTGGAGCATCATCAAAAGGAGTGTCTATGATGGCGGGAGGCAGTTCACATCTAAGCAACAGCTCTGGGAGGGCATTCTCTCCTCATGCAAAACAATTGAAGCAGAAACCATCCAAAACCTGACAAATTCAATGGACAAGACAGTTCAGAAGCTCCTTTAGAACAAGGGGTCCTATGTGCAAATGTAACATTTTCCAGCCAAGATACAGATAAACATGATTAGTCATTTTAAATCTGGTGGAGCTTAGTATAGATGGCCTAATAGAATCAGTACTGCACACTGCTACAAAGCCCAAATTATTTTCCAGCCAAGATACAGATAAACATGATTAGTAATTTTAAATCTGGTGGAGCTTAGTATAAATGGCCTAATAGAATCAGTACTGCACACTGCTACAAAGCCCAAATTATTTTCCAGCCAAGATACAGATAAACATGATTAGTAATTTGAAAGCTTAAAACGGTTGGTGAGGTGATTTTAACAAATCATCAAGCTTTTACTCTCCCCAGGATGACACAGGGGTAGAAAAGTCGTTTCGGATCCATGATTTGTTCATCTTTATGAACATGAGTCTGTCTACATTATCAGTGGAGAGCCGCGTGCGCTTATCTGTCAGCACACCACCAGCAGCGCTGAACACACGTTCAGACAGAACGCTGGCTGCGGGGCATGACAAGATCTCCAAGGCGTAAGTGGCGAGCTCCGGCCATTTATCCAGATTGGAAGCCCAAAAAGAGCAAGGGTCCAGTGACACAGTCATGGCTTCAATGTTTACTTGGAGATACTCCTGTACCATCGTCTCTAGGCGTTGACTATGTGTCAGACTTCTTGTCTCCTGTGGCCTTGCAAAGGATGGGCTAAAAAGTGGTGAAATGATTCCGCAAAATTGATGTTACCAGCAGATACTGTGTTTCTGTTACGGTTTGAGTGCTAAACACTCGACGGTCCCACGGTTGGCAAGTTGGAACTGTGAGATTCACAACGTGCACCACTGGTGCTTTGTGGAAAAGCACATGTAAGATTCTGCAACAGTCTCTGCTGATACTCCTGCATGCGTGCATCCCTTTCTATGGCAGGAATAATTTCTGCAAATTTACTTTTGTACCGGGGATCTAACAGTGTGGCAACCCAGTAGTCAGGATTATTTCTAATTCTCACAATTCGAGGGTCATGTTGCAGGTAGTGCAGCAAGAAGGCACTCATGTGTCTTGCGCATCCAGGAGCACCAAGTCCCTGTTGTGTTGGTGGCGAGGTAACAATCATGCTTTCTTCTCTGTCCTCTCCCCCCAACCTCGCACAACAGAAATGTGATCAAGGTCTCCCTCATCTGATGAGTCTTCCATCAGTTCGTCCTCCACTTCTTCCTGGGCTCCTGCACATTCCTCACTAGTTTGGCTGCTACCATGTGCCCTGGTAAAACCATCTCCCCCACCCTCACATGCCTGCTGCCTTGGTGCTGCCGACCGTCTAGACCTTGCAGATGTTAGCCCTTCCGCATACAACTCCTCCTCCTCTACTTCCTCCACCTCCTCTTGTGCCACCACCTGACTCCGAATTCTGTTTAACATGTGCTCCAGCATGTAAATCACCGGAATAGTCATGTGTGCGACATGCTGGTGGAGCGCAGGCACACCTTTCTTTGAGAAGTAGTGCCAACTGGGCATCTGGTACTGGGGCACTGCGACGGACATAAGGTCTCGAAAATCCTCTGTGTCCACCAGGCGGAAAGGAAGCATTTCTGTAGCCAAGAGCTTGCAGATGGTGAAATTCAACCTCTTAGCTTTCTCATGGCTAGGAGGAAATGGTCTTTTACTTGTCCACATCTGAGGGACCGAGGGCTGGCTGTTGTGCTTAGACGGGGTTGAGAAGGGTGTCCCCGGCAAACTGCCGGTCTGTGAGGAAGATGCAGGCGGACATGTTAGGTTGCCTTGATCCAAAGGTGGTGCTATCGATGTCGGACAGCGCTGAACACCAGCTGGTGTTTCCACCTCCAAAGAAAATGATAACCTGCCAATCATTCTGGCTGTTGCGGGTAAAGAGGTGGCAGGTCTGCGTCCCAAAACAGGTGTGACTGCTGTCCCCCCAGTCACAGAGGATGAAGAGGCCGCGGATGCACAAGATGGGGCAGACGGTAGTTGGCCCGGCCGGCTAGGCCGCATTGTAGCACAGTGAGCTTCCCACTGCAACTTATGCTTCATGTCCATGTGCCGGTTCATGCATGAAGTACTCAAACTATGTATTTTTTGGCCTCTACTTAGCTTTTGCTGACAAATGTTACAGATAACACGACTTAGGTCATCTTTATCAATCTGAAAAAATGCCCAGGCTATGCAAGGCTTAGCACCCATGCTACCTGAAGAGCCACCAAGACTTGTGGTCAGAGGCAGAGTTGTGTTTGAGGATGCAGTTGTTGACGTGCTTCCAGTACTACGTCTCTGTCCAGGAAGGCGCAACCTGACCTCGTCGTCACTAGCATCCTCCTCCACCTCCTCTGCTGACCTCATCTCTTGGCTGACTGTGGGTTGACAGTAAGTGGGATCTCCATCCTCATCATCATCACCCTGTGTGTTATCACACCCGTCGTCCTCAGAGCCAACCTGTTCCTGCCCTGACAAAAAACTAAAGTTGTCGCTCCAATCAGGTATTTGAGTCTCATCATCGTCTTCCTCATTGTCTCCACCAACAGGAGTTACAGTTTGGGAATGAGGGTCTACATTATGGTCAGAACCTTCTGCGTCTGGTCCTGGATCCGACTCATAAAGATTCTGGACATCAGTGCAGATCATTTCCTCATCTGGATTCACAGAAGCTCTGGAGCCGACCTCTGATTCCTAGGCTATAGTATGAGTAAACAGCTCTGCAGACGCAACCATCTGTTCTACCCCATACTCAGACGGGCAGCTGGAGATTTGGGAGCTGTGAGGAAGCAAGTGCGATTGGGGTGACACCTCTGAGGACTGGAGTATTTGTGATGTTGAAGTTGATGTGGAGGAGAGCCCACTTAAAGGAGCACTTGATATCCGTTGAAGCACCTGCTGTTTTTGTGCCTCATCTGGAATTTGTAGCGATTGGTGTGGCCGTAAGAAAGGGATCTTATCACATTGTCCGCTAAAAGAAGTAGACATTTTAGTTTGGCTGGAAGATGGTCTTTCTTCTGCAGATGTTACTGTTGCTTTAACACCTACCCCACGGACACAACCTTTTTTCCCCTTCCCAACACGCCTATTCCCCTTTCCACCAGCAGCAGGCCTTTTTCCACTCATTTTGGTGGTTAACTAATTCACAACTCTGGAGTTGTTTGCACAAAAAAACAATGGATGGGAACCGAGCAGAGCTGAGTGGCCAAACTGTGGTATTAGCCCAAAAGGATTGGCTGGGTTAGATGCAGATAAAAATGATATTGAATTTGCAACCTGGTGGAAGTTAGTATAGATGGACTAATAGAACAAGTCCCACACACTGCTAGAAGCCGAAATATTTTTTCAGAGCTAGATGCAGATAAAAATTATTTTTAATTTGCAACCTGATGGAGGTCAGTATAGATGGACTAATAGACCAAGTCCGACACACTGCTAGAAGCCCAAATATTTTTTCAGAGCTAGATGCAGAAAAAAATTATATTGAATTGGCAACCTGATGGAGGTCAGTATAGATGGAGTAATAGACCAAGTCCCACACACTGCTAGAAACCCAAATATTTTTTCAGAGCTAGATGCAGAAAAAAATTATATTGAATTTGCAACCTGATGGAGGTCAGTATAGATGGACTAATAGACCAAGTCCCACACACTGCTAGAAGCCCAAATATTTTTTCAGAGCTAGATGCAGAAAAAAATTATATTGAATTTGCAACCTGATGGAGGTCAGTATAGATGGACTAATAGACCAAGTCCGACACACTGCTAGAAGCCCAAATATTTTTTCAGAGCTAGATGCAGAAAAAAATTATATTGAATTGGCAACCTGATGGAGGTCAGTATAGATGGAGTAATAGACCAAGTCCCACACACTGCTAGAAGCCCAAATATTTTTTCAGAGCTAGATGCAGAAAAAAATTATATTGAATTTGCAACCTGATGGAGGTCAGTATAGATGGACTAATAGACAAAGTCCCACACACTGCTAGAAGCCCAAATATTTTTTCAGAGCTAGATGCAGAAAAAAATTATATTGAATTGGCAACGTGATGGAGGTCAGTATAGATGGACTAATAGACCAAGTCCCACACACTGCTAGAAGCCGAAATATTTTTTCGGAGCTAGATGCAGATAAAAATTATTTTTAATTTGCAACCTGGTGGAGGTTAGTATAGATGGACTGATAGACCAAGTCCCACCACTGCTAGAAGCCAAAATATTTTGTCAGAGCTAGATGCAGAAAAAAATTATATTGAATTTGCAACCTGATGGAGGTGAGTATAGATGGACTAATAGACCAAGTCCCACACACTGCTAGAAGCCCAAATATTTTTTCAGAGCTAGATGCAGAAAAAAATTATATTGAATTTGCAACCTGATGGAGGTCAGTAAAGATGGACTAATAGACCAAGTCCCACACACTGCTAGAAGGCCAAATATTTTTTCAGAGCTAGATGCAGAAAAAAATTATATTCAATTTGCACCCTGATGGAGGTCAGTATAGATGGACTAATAGAACAAGTCCCACACACTGCTAGAAGGCCAAATATTTTTCCAGAGCTAGATGCAGAAAAAAATTATATTCAATTTGCACCCTGATTGAGGTCAGTATAGATGGACTAATAGAATGATGCTATGCCCAAAAGGTTTTACTTCACTAGGTGCAGTAAAAAAATTGGTATTCTATACACAGGTGGTATATCTTGCAACACAGATAGGCTACTCCACTGACTAACACACTCTGAAATAGGCCAAAAAGGATTAGCTTTGCTAGATTTAGCCAAATGCTGTGAAAAAAAACTTGCACAGCACTGGCACAGACCTGCCTGGCAAAAACTGATAGGAACTGATGTAACCTAGTCCTGAAAAGGACTGCAATTACAATTAGTCTTTACTCCCAACCTATCTATTTAAGAGCACAGACCTGCCTCATAAAAGTCGTAGGAAATGCTGTAACCTAGTCCTTAAAAGGACTGCAATCACAACTATTTCCTACTCCCAAGCTATCTGTAGATTTGTGCGAAAATTGGCTTGAAATTAACAAGGTATAGCGCACACAGCAACAGCGGTGCCGTCTAACACGCAGCTGCAGCAGTGAGAAAATGGTGGCGACGGGGAAAATGGCTTGGTCTTATAGGGCAAGGACATGTGACATACACTGCCAATGACACATGCCCTTGCTTGTGTGAAAAACCACTTCGCTCCGTGTGTGCGCTGCTGATAGGCTGACAGATTGCACCTCCCCACTGTAAATGCGGGAAAGAGAAAAAAAAAATGGAGATCTTCATTGTTCCTGCAGAGATCCATCCCCTGCCCCTCCCCCCGCCCCGCTGTACACTCAAACTGCGTATTAACATTAATTTTCATCATTACTGAGAAAAAATCCAGTTATGATTTTGGTGCACGAACAGTTATCGAACATAACCTCAAACAGTCGGATTTTTTTCAAATCGTTCGGGTTCGTCGAACGGCTCGAACACCGCCCAAAACAGCTCGAATTTGAGATTGGCGAACAGTTCGAGTCGAACAACGCTCATCTCTAGTCATCAGAAAATCTGATTTTTTCATATTGAATGAATTTTTAAATATTTTTTTTTTCCCTTTTCAGATCACTATATTAAAAAGCTCAAAAGTCTTTACATTTTCACACTGATTTCAAGACCAAATATTAGCCCCCTATGTCCCTACGTTCTTCACATTACAATGTGTGGAAATTAGTAGCAACAGAAAAACTTAAACCCTATTTCTTTGCACACAAGTGTTATCTGGACATGCTTTAATCCTGGAACAAGTCATAGTGAAGAGAATCAGAGAAGGTGAGCTGTTACATCATCTATTGTGGATGGTGGATCCTGTGTTATCTATTGTACAGTATATAGAGATGTTAACAGTCATTGCACAAGAGGAGGAGAAGGTGAGCGTTGATATCACCTATTGTGAATGATAGATCTTGCATTATCTACTGTATATAGAGGTGTCATCAGTCATTGTACAGGAGGAGGAGGAGGTGAGCTGTGACATCCCCTATTGTGAATGGTGGATCCTGTGTTATCTATACAGGTCTGAGGAACCTAAGGATAGGTCAATGCCATAAAAGTCTTCATCATTGAGGATCTGTTTATATACTTTGGCCCCATGAGGCCAGGAGGAACCCAGGGATCACTGCACCAGCACAAGTTCAGTGGTTCTGAGTATGTTATCCCGATTCTTAAAGCACACCCGTCAGCAGGATTGTGCTTAGTAAACCACATACACTGTCAGGTGAGCTCCATTACACTGATTAAAATGATACCTTTGTTGATTAAATCAATCCTGTGGTTCTTTTTTAATTTTTATTTTCATTCCTGGGATAATGATATGCTCGTGCTTCTGGGCGGCCTTTGTGGAGGGGCTGAAACTTGTGCTCTGCTTATGTATTCCACTCTATGGCTTCTCACACGTCACTGTGCCTTCAGTGACCTGCCTACTATTTTAAATACAGCCTGTGTAATTACGGTAGAAATCTAGAAATTTACAAGAACAAAATGTCCTCGCCACCCGCGCATGCGCCGTAGCATCTCTTGTTTGCAGAGGGATCCTACTGCACAAGAGTGGCCGGCGGCGCCATATTGCTGCAGGCAAATTTCTTTTTCTGTAGCAACTAATGTGTCACAAAAGAAGCAATAGATAACAGTACAAGATAACCCTAAACATTAGCATGATAATATAGCAGTATGCAAATCTGAAGCAAATAGTAAAGCATGCTTACATAATGTGAGGCCAGGATGTACTGGCACTAATAGGACTAACAAGTAGCTAGCACAAAGCATATGTAAATGAGGAGGAGCTTACCCATGACTCTGTGTAACCCACAAAACCCCGATGCGCGTTTCACATGAGCTTCCTCAGGGAGTTATGTGTGAGTGCTTGCACATCTGCCTGATATAAGATTCCCCACAAGTGATGAAAATATTCCATAAAGTGGCGCATGCATATTGTCGACTGAGCTGTGTGCGCATCACTTCCGGCCATTGTAGTGATGCGGCAAGTCGAAGGAAAAGTTTCCTGTGATGTCAACGACCCGCACGATTCACCCCTTGGATGCTGTTAACGATTCACAAGGTGGAAGGACAGCAGTGTAAGAGGGTGGACAAGGAGTCATGTCCCTCTCATAAAGACGTTGTGGCAGTGTATGAAAGAGTTATGTTTTGTTGTGTTTCTGATTATTATAAAATAGTATTTATCCCTATGGCTGTGATCTGTGACAGGTTCCTGGTGGGTTAACTGCAAGGCCGGCCCCTGGAGGGAGGCAGATTCCCTGGGGGAGACCAATAAAAGAGTGTTTAGGGACGTAGGAAGGAAGTAGTCAGTGTTGGAGAGAAGGTGAAAGGGAGAGCACAGGTGGACAAGTGGTGGAACTACAAGGCTCAGCATGCAGAGGGACTTGTTACAGAGGCGACAGAACACAGGTAATTGGGGACCCCTGCAAGAGAAATGCTTACAAGTCCAAGAATCGTACTGTCCAGTGAGAAGAGAACTTTGGGACAAGGTAGCGCCCTGCTATGGGTACTGATACGGGAAGCAATGAGTCTGCGAGCGGTCCCTGGGACTGAAATAAGCAAGGAAACAGGGCATCAGGGTCATAGTGACACACCAGGATCCATATGACCCTACACCTAGGAAAATGCAAACATTCCAAACTTCTCCCCATTCCTTTGCCATACCTGTTGCCGGCAACAAAATGCTGACTGTAACTGTGGGAAAGGAGCTGGTGTATTGTATGAAGGGCGATGAAAAATGCATAACGCGTTACTCCTTGTTCACCGGTTTGACCGTGCATGAAAAGGATGTTGTTTGTAAGAACTGGTCTGGGTTCCTGATTGCAAGGGTTAAAGGGAGTAGTACTGCTCCAAGTATATCTGAATGGACTGTGAAAGTAGCAGATTCAGGAGTAATGACGCTTACAGCTGTGGGCATGCACGCCAGCGGTATCCATATTGGAAAACGGCAAACAAAGAGTGGGTTAATATAAAATGTAAGCAAAGGTCACTATTGCAAGTAAGGGCATCAAATGTGACCCAGACACACACAGAGCGGATAAACAACAGTGTGCATGCATACCAACAATGTCCATGTTGGAAAAAGGCAAAAAAAGATGAATTCATATAAAACGTAACCTAAGGTTGCAATAGCTTTATCTCTTTTATCGATACAGTGACATGTAAAAGTTTTGGGCACCCCTGGTCAAAATTACTGTTATTGTGAACAGTTAAGCAAGTTGAAGATTAAATGATCTCTAAAAGGCCTAAAGGTAAAGATGACACACTTCCTTTGTGTTTTTGGCAAATATATACAGTGGGAAAAATAAGTATCTGATACACTGCCGATTTTGCAAGTTTTCCCACCTATAAAGAATGGAGAGGTCTGTAATTTTTATCATAGGTCACTTCACCTGTAAGAGACAGAATCTAAAAATAATAACAAGAAAATCACATTGTATGATTTTTACATAATTAATTTGCATTTTATTGCATGAAATAAGTATTTGTTACAATAGAAAAACAGAACTTAATATTTGGTCCAGAAACCTTCGTTTGCAATTACAGAGGTCAGACGTTTCCTGTCGTTCTTGACCAGGTTTGCACACACTGCAGCAGGGATTTTGGCCCACTCTTCCATACAGATCTTCTCCAGATCTTTAAGGTTTCGGGCTGTCGCTGGGCAGCATTGAGTTTCAGCTCCCTCAAAGATTTTCTATTGGGCTCAGGTCTGGAGACTGACTAGGCCACTTCAGGACCTTGAAATGTTTCTTAGGGAGCCACTCCTTAGTTGCCCTGACTGTTTGTTTGAGTCATTGTCATGCTGGAAGACCCAGCCACAACCCATCTTCAATGCTCTTTCTGAGGTAAGGAGGTTGTTGGCCAAAATCTCATGATATATGACCCCATCCATTTTCTCTTCAATACGGTGCAGTCGTACTGTCCCTTTTGTAAAAAAGCACCCCCAAAATATCATGTTTCCCCCACCATGCTTCACGGTTGGGACAGTGTTCCTGGGGTTGTACTACTCCTTCTTCTTCCACCAAACACGGTGAGTGGAGTTGATAAGTGATGAGCGAGCACTAAAATTGAATGCTTGAGTGCCTGATCCGAGCAACGAGCCCAATGTAAGTCTATGGGAAACTCAAGAATTTTTCCAGCGGCCAGGAGGTCTGGGTCTGCAGGGGGGCTAAAAATTGCCGAATTTGATGAGAACAATGCTCAAATGACATGGGAACAGCATGGGGAAGACCCCTGGAAGCTTCTCTGACTCCCAGGTCACTGCTGTGAACAATGTTGTCAGAATATGACGCCACTTTTACTGGCTCACGATAAAACATACAAAAACGAAACGAAAATGGATTTTTCTGGGAAAAATGTTAAGGAACATCCTTTCCAGGGTAATGACTTGTATATAAGGTAAAATAAATTACAAAAAACAAAAATTCTCCTCCACACCTTAGGCTATGTTCACACGTAGCATTTTTGATGCGTTTTTGCACTTTTGCATTGCTTTCAACGGTGAAAAATAAATTTACCGGTAAATGTCATTTTAACATTTTACTACCTTATCTTCCCATGTGGTGTGCAAGACTTGAACAGACACATCCTGTTTCATTTATCAAGGAGGGACTCTAAAAGTCACAAAGCCTATTTTTATAGGGCCATCAGGTGGCCCTTACTATTCTTAAAGGGCCAGCAGTCGGCCCTCACTATTGTTAGAGAGCCATCAGCCGGCTATGCTTTGTGGTTCCCATTATTAAAGAGTGGGTTTCCTATACTGTTCTTGCATATGCAGTGACTGCAAGGGCGGCCAAAAATGTGGACAGACCCCAATACCCCTTTGAAGAGACATAGAGGAGGGCCTCAGTAAAAAAAAAATGTTCCCATTACAAAGAAGTAGGTCTCCTATAGTGGAAATGCCCATGCAGTCACTATTTTGAGAAATACCCCAATACCAATATGAAGACTCATAGAGGAGGGCCTCCATAACAACATGTTCCCATTAGAAAAGAGCGGTTCTGCTATACAGTTATTGCATATGCAGTGAGTAAAACGGCTGCCTAAATTTGGGAAATACCCCAATACCAATTTGAAGACACATAGAGGTGGGCCTCAGTAACGACATGTTCCCATTAGAAAAGAGCTGTTCTGCTAAACAGTTATTGCGTATGCAGTGAGTACAGCAGCTGCCTAAATTTGGGAAAAACCCCAATACCAATTTAAACATGAAAACAAAAAGGAAAAAAGGGGTAAGGAGAGTCAGCTTACCGGTAAGGTAGTGGTCAATGCACGGAACCGCCCTGGTACAGGTCGAGCACAAGCACAGCAGGAAAAGAAGATTTATCCAGCGATGATATTGTTAATAAAAATTAATTTCTCTTTATTGAGTAAAATTTAAAAGATAATCCTAACGAGTAGAAACGCGTCGATCTGGATCTCCATGGGGGGTGCATGGTAGTTGCTTTTAACTGTATCCACTGGATTATCTTTTAAATTTTATTCAATAAAGAGAAATTAATTTTTATTAACAATATCATTGCTGGATAATCTTCTTTTCCAATACCAATTTAAAGACACATAGAGGTGGACCTCAGTAATGACATTTTCCCATTAGAAAGGAGCGGGTCTCCCATACTGTTCTTGCGTATGCAGTGACTGCAATGGCTGCCTAAAATTTGGACGCACTCCAATGCCCCTTGGAAGAGACGGAGAGGACAGCCTTATTAAAAAAAATCCCATTTTTAGCAAGTGGGTCTCCCATATTGTTATTGCCAATACAGTGAATGCAAGGGCTGCCAAAAATTTCGAGGCACTTCAATGCCCTTTGGAAGAGATGTAGAGGAGGGCCTCTTGAAAAAAATGTTCCTATTATTAGGAAGTGGGTCTCCCATATTGTTATTGCCTATGCAGTGAATGCAAGGGCTGCCAAATATTTGGAGGCACTCCAATGCCCATTGTAAGAGATGTAGAGGAGGGCCTCATAAAACAAATTTTCCCATTATTAGGAAGTGGGTCTCCCATATTGTTATTGCCTATGCAGTGAATGCAAGGGCTGCCAAAAATTTCTGAGGCACTCCAATGCCTCTTGCAAGAGACGTAGATATGGTGGTTATATGGTGGTGGAGAATGAGGATGAGGAGAAGGAGGAGGACAACAGCAAATAGACAAAATCAGGAAGCGTATACCCATGTCTGGGTGTGAAGAGGTGCATGGGAATAGACCTCCCCAAAAAAAGACACTGGATTTGAGTTTATGTTATGCTGCTATCATTCGGTGGTGTTGAGAAGTCTGGCCCAATCCAGCCCTTGTTCATTTTTATAAGAGTCAGTCTGTCAGCATTATCAATTGATAGGCGGATGCGCATATCAGTTATAATTCCCAGGCGGCACTAAAAACCTGTTCTGATAAAACGCTTGTGTCAGGACAGGCCAGGACCTCCAAGGCATAGAGAGCCAGGTCTTGCCACATGTCAAGCTTAGATACCCAATAATTATAAGGCACAGAGGAATCATAGAGGATGTTGGTACAGTCGGCAAGGTACACTCCTTCAGCATCTTCGTAAAATTATCTCTCCTTGTGAGACTACCCCACGCATCGGGGCCTGTGCGATGGGAGGGTCTAGGAAAACTGTCCCAGAACCTTGACAGTGTTCCCCTGCCTCTGCTGGATCGTATACGTGTCTATCTCGTCTGTACTCCTTGGTTGTCCAAGGAAGTGCAAACACTGCCGCCAGCATTTTCAGATGGGAATTTTTTTAATAATTCCGGAACAAGGGCCTTCTGGTACTGCTGCATTTTAGTAGACCTGTATGCCACGGGAATAAGAGATAGAAAGTTCTCCTTGTAGCGTGGGTCTAGAAATGTCACCAACCAGTAATGACTGTCACCCAAAATTTGGACAATGCGAGGGTCATGGGAAAGGCAGAGTAACATAAACTCAGCCATGTGTGCCAGACTGCTAACAGGTAAGACTTCCATGTCCTCACCAAGAGGACAACTGACCATGCTCTCCTCCTCATCCTCCTCCTCCTCCCTCTCCTCAGGCCATCCACGCTGAACAGATGGTATGACAGTTGTGTGGGTAGTACCATCTATAGCGCAGGAAACAAGCTCCTGTTATTCCTCTTCCACCTCTTCCTCATTGTCACCCAATCCACATTGTGATGAGATGAGGCTGGGCTGTGTGGAATCACCCTGTATAGTTCCTTGCTCCATCTCATCGTGCTCCACCTGCAATGCATCCTCTTTAACTGTGAGCAGCGATCATTTCAGAAGACAGAGAAGCGGGATGGTGACGCTAATTATGGCGTCATCACCGCTCACCATCTTGGTGGAGTCCTCAAAGTTTTGGAGGATGGCACAGATGTCTGACATCCATGCCCATGACGCGCCCCCTGGGCCGTGGGGTACCCGGTGCCGGGCCGGTAGATGCTGGGGGGGGATATCACGGTGGCTGGCCCGGTCCGTGACCCAGGGCGGTCAATAGAAAGGGGGGTGATTTATAGGGGATTTATAGTGTTTGTAATAAGTTCATGACGCCACCTGTGGAATGCGGCTAAAGGGGGCCGCCGCTGCGGAGCAGTCCTCTGGAGCTGGTGTTACGGCAGCAGGGATGGTGTGGCTCTCCACAGGTAGAGCTAGCTCCAGGGAAGTGTAGGGGTAGATGGTGGATGCTGGGGAGAGACGGCAGGACGGTCCCGGAGGAAAGACGGACACTCACATGGGGATAAGCTTCAGTACCTTTACTGGTGGTAATGCAGGCACGGTCCAGGGTACTCCGGGCGAAGGGTGCACTTTTGGACTCTCCCCAGTGAGCGGGTGTAGGGCCTCCTGATCCATTGCTTCCTCCTGCTAAGCTTCTGACCTGCCTGGAGCTAGGCCTAGCATGATTATTGTCTCTCTCTTGCACCTGCTGACCTGGTGGTAGGGCCTTCCCTTGGAGATCACTCTCCCTGGATGCTGGGGCCTCCGTGACTCCTAGCCCTGGTACTGTAGTCAGCGTTTGGTAAACCTGGGACCTGTAGTCCTCCAGGTGTCCAGTGGTCCCTACTGGGTATAAAGGGACCCCGTAGGCGCGGACCCGGTGTCCGGTATATATCTGGGGTGAGCCTGGTATGCTCCTCTGCCCCCTCGCTACTTCTTCCTTCTCCTCTCGCCTTCGGACAGACTCAGGTCCCTCACTAGGCTTCACCTCGTGCTGTAGGCCTTGGCTCGCCTAAGCACCGCAGCAGCGTGCTGCTCTTCGCTGCTCTATGAGCGTCAGCACGCTCTCTCTCTGACTGAGAGACTAAACTAACTGAGCTGCTTGGCTCCACCCTCCCTATATATATCCCTATCAGGGCTCCCTCTGCTCGTCTGAGGTGGTAGGGTGGAGGGGCGTGAATGTGTGAGGGCCTCTTGTGGAGAAGTCCATCCATGCACCCTTCTGGGTTCTGTGGCACCAGTGCGTAGCAGGGCGCCACATCCCCCCCTAGTAAAACTTAGTATTCCTGGACTGAAGCATTTTTCCGCAAAACAGGTTAAACTATAACATTTCTTCCCTTTATGGGAGGCACTTTTCTTGAACGTTACAGGTAACATTATAATACAATAAATATATATAAAACAATTTCAGAGTTTTTCAAGTAAATGGTGTCCATCTCACCGGTGAAAGAACATGAGGAACATGAGGGACCCACCTGAAAACCCTCAACGTAGGCCCTGGGCGTGGCTACAGGGCATAGGTGATCCAGGTGCTGGACCACGTCTTCGGCCTCGCCAAATGAGTTTTTGCTCCGTGGTCACTTAAGGGGCACTCCAGGGAGTGCAACTATGTACATGACAGTTTTTGGGCTGCTCATAGTCCTCAGCCACCGAGTCCTTTATATATATACCCTTACGGGTAACTAAATGCAATGAGAGGTGTCCATGTCACATAAATTGTCCATTAGCAAGGCAAAATAAATCAATAAATAAATACATGAAATTATTACAAGAACATACCCTACGGGGTAACTATTTATACTGTCAGTGTTTCTCTATTTACTCTCTATTCCTGACAGGGGTCTGGCCTTTTGTGCTACGCGATGATCTACGTAGTACTGGGATGCGTGTAGTATGGATGCTTGCGCTATTTTCCCCTCTATCAGCTCTATGTGTTGGTGGACTGCAAGACTGCCTTAACCTCTCTACGGTACTGGCAAGTATACCATTGGCTGGGCCTTCTTGCTCTTCCTCAGCCGGTGAGCCTTCTTCCGGGGATCCTTCCTGAGCAGGCTCTTCTGGGGCACTTACAGGTCTTACTTGCAGTGGAGGGTCTTCTGGCTGTTGGTAGAAGTGCATCACAGGTATTATTACAGCTCCACCTAGTTGAGGCCCATCTGCCGGGAAATCTCCTAAGTCAGGATGGAGTACTTCTTCTTTAGGCTCCTCCGGAACGGTGAGAGGCACTTCCTCCTGGGGCTTCAACAGACTTGGGCACAACTTCAGATGGTCTCTCGATACCGTTGCAGTTGTTCTTCCTCCGTCTTTGCTAATTAGACAGGTTTTCCTATTGTCGAATCTGGAATTGAACACAGTGTAAGGTTCTCTTTCCCACTTGTCGTCAAGTTTGTGGTTTCTCCTTTTTCATTTTAGCACAACTTCTCCAGGTGTTAAGGGTTCTGCTGGTGCACTCTTGTTGTACTGTGCTTCCTGCTTATCTCTCACCCTATTTAGACTGTCTTCGACACAGGCCTGTACTCTCCTGTACTGCTCCTGACGCGTGTCCCATTCTTCAGTGAACATATCTGCTTCTGGCCCTACCACTCCAAGCTCCAGGTCCATGGGCAACTTTCCGGGTCTTGCTCTCATGAGGTACGCTGGAGTACAATTGGTGGAACTCACAGGTATGTGATTGTACAGATGTACCAGGTCAGGTAGTTTGTCTGGCCACTGATTTCTCTCCTCTAGCGGTAAGGTCTTCAACAGGTCGATGACTATGTTATTCATCTTTTCACATAACCCATTGGTTTGGGGGTGGTACGGTGTAGTAAGGATCTTCTTACACCCTTACAGATGACAGAACTCCTTGAACAATTCGGCTTCAAAGGCAGGGCCTTGATCCGTCAGCACCTGCTCCGGGTATCCATGGGGCCTGCAGATGTACGCTTGAAACGTCTTTGCCGCAGTCTCTGCCGTCAGATCCTTGACGGGGGCGACCACCAAGAACCGGGAGTAGTGATCCACCATGGTCAAGGCATAGGAGTATCCTGACCTGCTGGGCGACAGCTTGACGTGATCCAAGGCAATGATCTCCAAAGGTCGAGTTGTCTTGATGGGCTGCAGGGGTGCCTTCTGGCTGCTGTAGTCTTTTCTTCTGAGGCTACAGGGTCCACAATCCCGGCACCATCTCTCTATGGAACTGCGCATTCCAACCCAATAAAACCGACCCTTCAGCAGGGTTTCTAGCTTCTTCCAGCCAAAGTGCCCCGCTTGATCATGGTAGGCCTCCAACACCATCTGGATATCTGTCCTGGGCACTACTATCTCCCATACCATCTCATGGGTCCTGGGGTTGACATACCTTCGGCACAGCTTCTCTCTATAGATGAACAGCCGGCTTCTCTCATTCCACAGTTGCTTGGCTTGCGGAGGAGCGTCCTTCTCCAGGGAGGAGCCTTCCTGGGTTATCCGTTCTTAATACGGCTGACAACTGGGTCACTGTCCTGGGTCTCCTTCCAACTGTAATGAGGTAAAGGGTTTAGTGTCTTACCACGATACCTCCCGGAGGTGCGCTGCTCGTGGACCATCCCATTTCTGTGGAAGGCAGGTAGCTCAATCTCCTCCAGGTCATCCACCTCTTCTTCAGTGTCGGACTGGTGAGGCATTCTGGATAGGGCATCGGTGTTGGCGTTCTTGTGGCCTGCCCGGAACTTGATGGTGAACTGATAGTTTGACAGTCGGGCCATACAACGCTGTTCCATGGCTCCCAACTTGGCTGTCTCTAGATGCGTCAAGGGGTTGTTGTCAGTATAGGTCGTGAACTTAGTGGAGGCCAGGTAGTGCTTGAATCATTCAGTGATGGCCCAGATCAAGGCCAGGAACTCCAACTTGAAGGAGCTATAGTTTTCTGGATTCCTCTCGTTAGGGCGAAGCTTCCTGCTGGCATAGGCAATCACCTTTTCTTTGCCATACTGCTTCTGGCACAACACAGCTCCTAGTCCCTCGTTGCTGGCATCAGTGTACAACAGGAAAGGTTGGCTGTAGTCAGGGTAGGCCAAGATTTCTTCGCCAGTCAGGATCTCTTTCATCACTGCAAAGGACTCAGCCTGTTCTTTACCCCACTGGAAGGGGGGGGGGGTTTGCCCCTGTTGGACTGTCCTACCAGGAGATGGTGCAAAGGCACTGCCTTCTTGGTGTAGTCCTTTACAAATCTCCAGTAATACCCAATCAGTCCCTGGAACTGACGCACCTCCTTGAGATTCTTCGGTTCTGGCCATTTCTGGATGGCGGTGACCTTCTCCGGGTCTGGTGCTACTCCTTCTGGACTGACGATGTGCCCCAGGTACTGAACCTTCTGTTTGAGCAGATGGCACTTGGAAGGCTTCAATTTCATCCCATACCGGGACAACGTCTCAAATACCTCCCCCAGGTGCTTCAAATGGTCCTCATACGTCTTGGATTAGACTATCACGTCATCCAGGTATAGCAGCACGGTCTCGAAGTTACGGTGTCCCAAACAGCACTCCATCAATCTCTGGAATGTTCCAGGGGCGTTGCAGAGTCCGAACTGCATACTGTTGAACTCGCAGAGTCCCATCGGGGTAGTGAAGGCCGTCTTCTCCCGGTCCTCCTCAGCAGCTGCTACTTGCCAGTACCCACTAGTGAGGTCAAGGGTAGAGAAGTAATTTGCAGACTTTAGAGCTGCCAGGGATTCCTCTATACGGGGCAAAGGGTATGCATCTTTATGTGTTATGCGGTTTACCTGTCGGTAATCTACGCACATCCTCATGCTTCCATCCATTTTCCTGACCTGGACCAGGGGAGCTGCCCAGGGGCTACAGCTATCTCTTATTACCCCTGCCTTCTTCAAGTCATGCAACATTTCCTTCGCTTTCTGGTAGTGTGCTGGTGGTATGGGCCTGTAACGTTCTTTGATGGGTGGATGGTCATCTGTGAGTATATGGTGTTGTACCCCTTTAATCCTCCCGAAATCAAGTGGGTGTTTGCTGAATACCTGTTCGTATTCCTAGACCACCCTGTATACACTTTGTTTTTGATGGACAGGAGTGGCGTCAGTCCCAACATGGAGCTGTTGACACCAATCCCCCACCAGGGTCTCCGAGTCGTTATCCTCCACTCTGTCTGGTGAGGTTAAGGACTCCACTGTGTGGATAGCGTTGTTATTTACAGTGTACAATCTGGCAACAGTGGCATATCGTGGTAATTTGACTTCATCCTCTCCATAGTTTAGGAGGCATACGGGCACCCTCCCATTGCGTACCTCCACTACCCCTCTGGCAGTTAAGAGTGTAGGTCTGTGCTTTGAGCTAATGGGCTTCACCACCGCCTGGTAGTTCTGTCCTCTGAGACCTATTGCTGCTCTACACCAAATTAGCATTTCACTCATCGGGGGAATCACAATGGGTATCGGGTCTGTCACCCTACATTACCAATTTCACCACCTGTTAGCTTTACCTGTTGCTGGTACATAAGGGCTCGTATCTCTTTCTGGAGCACCCTCCTCTGCCCTGGTTTGGCAGTGTCGGCCATCTGTTGGAGCAAGAATAACACTTCTCCCAAACAGTTACCAACAATATTTGTGCCAAGTACCATATACAAGTCTGTATCACCAGGATTAGTCTCTACTACAATTAGTCCCTGGTCCTTCAGTTCCACTCTTCCCACCTTTACTGCCACATCCTTAACCCTGACTAGGTTAAGGGGAAGGCCATTGGAGGCATACACGGAAAGGTTTGGATCTGGCGGGTGAAGTTCGTCTATGGACCAGAACCTTGTGTAGAGGTCATCAGGCATGATGGTGACCTGAGATCCAGTGTCCAGCAGGGCAGGTGTCGCGATGCCATCCAGCACAAGGTACAGGAAAGGACTTCCTCCCACGAACCGGTGGTACCAGTTTGATGGGCCTGGTTGGTCTACCCCTGGGTGTCGGCCCTCGGCCCCAGGGTTTTCTCGTTTAAAGGACAGTTCCGCGATGTGTGGCTTGCCTTGTGACAGCAGTAGCAGATGAATTCTCCTGGAGGGCGACGCTGGTCATTGGTCCTCCCACGGGGTGGCGTTGTACTCCTCCGGAGTGGCATTGTCCTCCTACGGGGTGGCGTTGTCCTCCTTCTTCTCCTCATCCAGGTGACATCCTCTGGGCTGTCGGCCAGTAGGATCCTTCCCTCCGGCTCAGGCTCTGTCTGTAGCTGCAGGGTGCTCAGGACAGTGGCCAGGGTTTTGCTTAAATGATGCACTTCAGAGCTCAGGCTGTCCAGCTCACTAGGGGGCGCAGCTTGCACCTTGGCTTCAGCGGTCAACGAGGGAACGGTGGACGCTGCGGGCACTGGGGTGGCCCCACCCTGGTAACCTTGGATAGGAGTATCTGTTGTTTCCAGGGGCTGCAGCCCCTTTATAGCCATGTCCTTAAGGGTGTCAAAGGTGGCATCTGGATGATCTAAGGCCCATCACGGTACAGTTCTGCTCTCCACCTGGGACCTCAACACCCGGATGAACTGTTCCGTCAGCATTTTATTTTCATTTTGTATGCTGGCTGGACTAACCTGTTTCAGGGCCCGCAGGGCTTCCTGTAAGAGCCAGGCGTAGTCCCGGACACTGTCCTCAGGTTTCTGGACACAGTGGTAGAACCTCATCCGGAGATCTGTCTCATTGCGGTTTTCAAACACAGTTTGCAGTGTCTTAAAGATGATGGATACTGATCCCTGGTCTGCGGCTGGCCAGGTCTCAACTTCCCGTTCTGCGGCACCAGTCAACTGTCCAAGTACAACAGCGGCTCTCTATTTGCCTGTCATCGAGTACATGTCCAGCACACAGCATATTTTTCTCTTGAATCCAGACAGGGTGTCTGGTTTGCCATTATACTGGGGAAGCCATTTCGCTCCAGGGATATACGGCAGGGCCATGGGTATCAACGGGGTCACGATCCCTGCTGGTGGAGCGGCCGCTCCGGCTTGTGCAGCGCCAGGCGCAGGTTGGGCATCAGGAGCGTTAACCTGTGCTCCGGCGGCTTGCTGGTCGTCGGCCATGTTTGCGCCCCCCTAGTAAACCGTAGCCTACCTTCTTCACTTCTTATCAGGTAGGCCGCAGCTCCACGCGCGACGGTCTTCTTCCAGGACCTTGCGTCGCTCGCATTTGACGTCAGAGTGTCCACCGGACTCCTTCCAGGACCTGACGCTTCCTGGTTCGACGGTCAGGGGCGGGGCGTGTCCTGGGCTTCGCGCGCTTTAGCAGTTACGCCTCCCAGGTTCCCGCGGTTACGCCCTTCTTCTTCCCGCCCTGAAGCGCGATAATGGAGGTGATCTTCACCGCAGTTTAACACACAGTTCAGTTCAATAAAGGCGCACAGTACCCGGTGGCAGCGGGCACACAATCCTGTTCATGACGCCAAGCCTTGGCTCGCCTAAGCACCGCAGCAGCGTGCTGCTCTTTGCTGCTCTCTGAGCGTCAGCACGCTCTCTCTCTGACTGAGAGACTAAACTAACTGAGCTGCCTGGCTCCACCCTCCCTATATATATCCCTATCAGGGCTCCCTCTGCTGGTCTGAGATGGTAGGGTGGAGGTGTGTGAATGTGTGAGGGCCTCTTGTGGAGAAGTCCATCCATGCACCCTTCTGGGTTCTGTGGCACCAGTGCGTAGCAGGGCGCCACACCCACTCCTCAACTCTTATGTGCGGAGGCTGACCAGAATACCGACGGACGTTTTGAAGCTGGTACTGAACAACTGTCCTTTGCTGCTCACAAATCCTTCCCAACATCTGCAAGGTTGAGTTCCAACACATGGGGACATCGCACACTAGTCGGTGAGCTGGAAGCTGCAAACGCTGCTGAATCACGGCAAGGGCGGCGTAAGCTGTAGCTGACGTTCCAAAATGGGCACACACGCGGCGTACTTTGACAAGCAGATCTGGCAGATCTGGGTAGGTTTTGAGAAACCACGAGGACTCTTTTGTGCTGTATACAATGCCACAATCCCTGCCTGCCTACCTGCCTAACTCCTGCTATCAGGATTAATATATGCAGCTGGATTAGTCCTCAGAAGGACTATTAGTTCAGATGGATATACATACAGTATATAAATTTGCAAAAATTTCTACATTTCTGTTTTTTTTTCAGTCAAGATGGGGTGCAGAGTGTACTTTAATAAAAAAAAATTTACTTTTTAGAATTTACCAAATGGCTGCAATGAAACAAAGAGTGAAAAATTTAAAGGGGTCTGAATACTTTCCGTACCCACTGTACATACTCCAGAAGTACCACTACCTATTGTTCACTATCATCGTTAGGAAAGGCCAGGTGATGCAAATTTCCCAGCTTTTTAAAAAGCCAGCCTCCTCTAACCTTGTGCCAAAAAACAGTAGCCATGGGTTCTTTTAAGCAGCTACCTAGCACTCTGAAAATTTAAATGGTGTTGGCCCACAAACCAGGAGAAGGCTATAAGAAGACAAAATATATTAGTTGAATACAATAACAGGTAAGGGAGCAAAAAGTGCATATGTGAAGTGCAATCCAAGCATTGGGCGCATGTAGGTGGACCAAAATATCAGAACACTATAAAATATCAGTACTGTAAGTATATCCATGTAAATACCCCATCAATTGTAACACATACTAGTAAGTAAGTATAAGGGCAAAAGGTAAAACAGGTAGTGAAGTTTACATAGTACCACCATATGTTGTGAGACGCCAGGTTGGGACCATCCGGTCACCTGGTCCCATGGAGACGTTTGAGAAAGTCTCCGGTCACCTGGTCCCATGGATATGTTGTTTGGGGTTGCCAGGTGGGACCCTCCAGTTGCCTGGAACTTAAGGAAACATTTGGAGAAGCCAGGGTGGGACCCTCGGGTATCCTGGCCTTGTACCTTACCTCAATGGACTGTCAGCTTTCTAAGCTTGCCTCTACCTCCTCTCAATGGGTGTCCACGCAAAGCAGGTAGCCAATGGTTGAGGTAGTTGGCTCTGTAAGTCCCAAGGTCGCAGCTGCTCTATTTCCGGCGAGCCAGCGGAAGGGTGAGACTGACTAATGTTGTACCATCTTGGGTATTTGCTGGGACTGTTCTATATGTTATTGTCTGTTTGGTGGTTCAATAAAGTATTTCCACACTGTTTTACCCTCACCTTGTGTTGTTTGAGTAGTATTGAGTAGTATTATGCCCACTGAAGACCCCAGGTCTTCACATTTTGGTGGCAGCAGTGGGATACTACTCAGCCCAGCGGATCAGGGGGAGCTGCAAGGGGACTGGTGTTAGCACACACTGTTCAAGGGCTCCACAACCAGGGAGGAATATAGGCAGACCCAGCTGACCATAGGTCGGGCATACACAGCAGGTTTTAGACGCTACCATGTCGAACCCCAAAAAGCATCACAGTAAAAGATAATACCTTACCAACACCAGGCCAGATTAACAATGCATTGCAGGATGCAGCAAGCCTCCATGATAAAGGCGGGGGCAGCACATGTGCAGAATACTGATGCAAACAGCCACTCACTTACCTACCAATTCATGGAGGGAGTGGCTGTGTAGTATTATAATGCACACCGATAGAGTTTGCTTAGGGCGCCAGTCACACAGATATGTGTGATGCACAGTGTCTGGCTTGCAGCCTATTGATGACGCCCATACTATTAGATCAGGCGGGCTGCCCAGCACTATAATACATGCACCACACAGAACAGACGCCCCAATTCACCCAGCCAACACTAAAGACACCTGGGTGCATCTGATGCGCCCCCTGGGCCGTGGGGTACTCGGTGCCAGGCCAGTAGATACTGGGGGATGTCACAGTGGCGGTGACCCGGTCCGTGACCCAGGGCGGTCAATAAAAAGGGGTTTATTGATAGGGGATTTATAGTGATTGTAGAAAGTTCATGATGCCACCTGTGGTATGCGGCTAAAGGGGGCCGCCGCTGAGGAGCAGGTCTTTTGGAGCTGATGTGAGTGCAGCAGGGATGGTGTGGCTCTCCACAGGTAGAGCTTAGCTCCAGGGCAGTGTAGATGGCATAGGTTGTGCTGGGCGTTGTAGTGCAGGGGTTGATGGCGCAGCAATAATCACAGAGACAATGAAGTGCAGTCCTCAGGGTCTTTACTAACGGTTGTTGCAGTCCAAGTTACAGGTACCAAAGTAACTTCCCTCGTCGTACTGCGCTTACTCAGGGAGGGGTTCAGTCCACCCTCAGGTATCTCCGGAGTACTTAGCAGGACCCCCTTCTGTGTCCTCTCTCTGGCCGTCTCCCTGCACCTCATACCTAGTGTCCCAATCCGGTACCTGCGGGCCTTTTGGGGGCGACGTCTGTTCCGTCCCCTGGGTCCTCTATAGCTACCTTCTTGGTGAGACTGATATGGACTGTTGACTGCAGCACTTGAAATACTGCAGCCTCCGGTTTCTAGTTAAGGCATAAAGTCCTCTGCTAGTTGAGGGACCGGTCCCCTTTGTGTGGCCTGACCCCTCCACCTCCTGGTAGATTCGGGCATACTGGTGGCCTCCAGCACAGCCCGTACCCCTGGGGTCCCTTCTTCCGTTCCTGGAGCCCTTCCTGCTCCCTCGCCTCTTTCTTCAGTCCTGGGCCTCTCCTCAGGCCCTCTGCCTGAGCAGAGCTCCTGCAGAGCCCTGCTCCACTCACTGTAGATGGTTCTCTCTTACTCCTCACTGTTCTGACTAGACTGAATTGAACTCCTCTAAACAAGATGGCTTCTCTATTTATACCTTCCTCTCATGTGCTCCCTTAAGCTACTTCCTCCACCCACACCCACTACATAGTTCCTGCCCCCCAGCTAGGGACCTGGTACTGTGCTCTCCCTTAGGAGCAATCTTGCCCTGCCCCCACTGCGGGTATGTGTTGGATGCAGGTGTTAGGGTCCCGAGCTGTACTCCTTCCTTACCTGAGAGTGAGATACCACACATCTGGGTGAGATGCAGCACCTCTGTGGCGACCGAACCCTCAGGGGCGCCACATACCCCCCTGGTAAAACACAGCACGTCCGCGGGCTAGAACAGAGTAAAACACAGGGTATTTCAGACATGCAAATTTTTAGATGCATCACAGATAAGATCATAAGCACAACATCTTTTCTTCCCTTTATGGGAGGCACTTTTTCTTGAACGTTACTGGTTACGTTTTTATCAAAACATTATGAGACTTTTTAAAGGACATCTTTCTTTACACTTATAAAACATTTTTCATATAAAACATTCTTTAACAGGTTACAGCACGATCTGCAACCGGGTGTCCTTTTTCTTTATTAAGGTGCAAACTAGCAAACTTGAGTATGAGGGACCCGTCCGAAAACCCTCAACGTAGGCTCTGGGCGTGGCTGCAGGGCATAGGTGATCCAGGTGTTGGACCACATCTTCGGCCACGCCAAACGAGTTTTTGTTCTGAGGTCATTTGTTGTTACATAAAACCAATAAGGGGCACTTTAAGAAGTGCAATTATATACAATGGAAAGTTTTTGGCTGCTCACAGTCCTCAGCCTACAAGTTCTGGTACCCTTACAGGGTAATCAAATAAACACACACATAAATCTGTCAACTTGCAGTGTCTTTGCCATACCTTTCCAGCTAACTATATACAAGCAGTTTTTAGAGCAAACAGTTTAGCAACGAGGTTCCCTCCGGGGAGGAAATTCCTGATTTTTGAAGGCTGACCCAGCCGGGTCTTCAGCCTGGGGCTGCGGGGGCAGGTCTCCTTTCTTTACCACTCGGTATACTTGCAGGGCTTACCAGCCGCGCTCGCCCTTGTGACGGGTAAATGGGAGGTAGTCACCGGGATATAGATTTCGACCGGGATGCCCCTGTTGGAGGTGGGATTCCACATTCCGCCGGTTTACAAACACATCCCTGTCAGTATGCGGTTCCCTCACAAAGCCCCACCCTGCGTTTAGGTCGAACTTAACGATGATCCCCTCCAGACGGGGACTAGAGGTGGTAGTTCTGGCTTGGCGGGCCCGGGTTTTGGCCACCATGTTCCGGGCCTACATCTTTTCCCACCGCACCTGTCGGTCATGACGTTCCCGCTCCAGCTGCAGGAACTCCCTCCTGCAGTGCTTTTCCCTCCGGAGGGCCTGGGCCTGTGTTTCCCATGGGAACCCCATGAGGTCCCCTCCCCGGTTATCCCACGGGAACTCTTCTCCTCCTGGGCAGGTAACAGGGGGTGCGGGCACAGGTGCGAGCAGGGGTCCTTGCTGGTCCTCATATTGGGTGGATCAGTCATAGCCAGTGTCTCCGTAGATCCACTCAGGCGCGGGGGCAGGTGGCTCTGGTAGGGGGCCCATGAGCAGGTCGGCGGAGCAAGCGCCCGGGTATGGGGTTTCCGCCAGTGGGTCTGGGAGCCAGTCTGCGTAGCAGGTGTCCGGGATGGGAGATTCTGCCTAGAGACCGGGGAGCAAATCGGCAGAGCAGGTGCCCGGGGTTGGAGGTTCCGCCAGGTGGCCCGGGGGTAGGTCGGTGGAGCAGGCGCCCGGGATCGGAAGTTCCGCCGGGGAGCCCAGGAGCAGGCTAGCACTCTCAGCGCCTGGGACAGGGAGTCTCTCCTTACCTGCTCCTGCGACTGCGCTTGTGCAGTCCTCTGCCTCCTGGCTCCGTTCAGGTTCCTCCGGGGCTTGGGCGCTGCTGGTGAAGTGCAGCGCTGGCTGCTGCCGGATCATCAGCTTCTCCAGCAGCTCCTTTTTCCAGCCGGCGATGGCGTCCTGCTGGGCCCTCTCCATTCTCCTTCCCAGCTCCTGGATCTCCGTCTGAAGGAGTTCAGTATCCTCCAGGGATAGCTTTGCCATGGCCTCCTCCAAGGTAAGAGGCCTTGCCGCCTGTTGCAGACCACGGATGGGAGCTGGCTCCTGACTCTCCATCTTGCCCTCCGGGTGCGGTCTCTCTGGACTCCTGGAGACTCCGCCCTGTCTCCCAGGTTTCTTCTCTCCTCTCCCCTTTCGGGGGCGGTTCCATGGCAACTTGCTGTCGGACACACCTTGGGGCGGCCCCCCCAGCTTGATGGACACATCCACATACATAGTCACTGTTGCTCGGGGCGGGCCTCGCTTTTGGCGCCATTCTGGAACCCGGCCCATGATGGGAGGCGGTTTCTTGTTGTCTTTTGGCTCGCACATAATGGCGCCCGTTCTTCTGGGGCGGGCGCCACATTCAGTATAAAACACAGTCTTAAGGCGCACAATACCCGGTGATAACGGGTGGGCTCATATCCTGTTCGTGACGCCAAGTTGACGTGCCCCCTGGGCCGTGGGGTACCCGGTGCTGGGCCGGTAGATACTGGGGGATGTCACAGTGGCGGTGACCCGGTCCGTGACCCAGGGCGGTCAATAAAAAGGGGTTTATTGATAGGGGATTTATAGTGATTGTAGAAAGTTCGTGACGCCACCTGTGGTATGTGTCTAAAGGGGGCCGCCGCTGCGGAGCAGGTCCTCTGGAGCTGATGTGAGTGCAGCAGGGATGGTGTGGCTCTCCACAGGTAGAGCTTAGCTCCAGGGCAGTGTAGATGGCATAGGTTGTGCTGGGCATTGTAGTGTAGGGGTTGATGGCGCAGCAATAATCACAGAGACAATGAAGTGCAGTCCTCAGGGTCTTTACTCACGGTTGTTGCAGTCCAAGTTACAGGTACCAAAGTAACTTCCCTCGTCGTACTGCACTTACTCAGGGAGGGGTTCAGTCCACCCTCAGGTATCTCTGGAGTACTTAGCAGGGCTCCCTTCTGTGTCCTCTCTCTGGTCGTCTCCCTGCACCTCATACCTAGTGTCCCAATCCGGTACCTGCGGGCCTTGTCGAGCGACGTCTGTTCCGTCGCCTGCGTCCTCTATAGCTACCTTCTTGGTGAGACTGATATGGGCTGTTGGCTGTAGGACTTGAAATACTGCAGCCTCCGGTTTCTAGTTAAGGCATAAAGACCTCCGCTAGTTGAGGGACTGGTCCCCTTTGTGTGGCCTGACCCCTCCACCTCCTGGTAGATTCGGGCATAAGGGTGGCCTCCAACACTGCCCGTACCCCTGGGGTCCCTTCTTCCGTTCCTGGAGCCTTTCCTGCTCCCTCGCCTCTTTCTTCAGTACTGGGCCTCTCCTCAGGCCCTCTGCCTGAGCAGAGCTCCTGCAGAGCCCTGCTCCACTCACTGTAGATGGTTCTCTCTTACTCCTCACTGTTCTGACTAGACTGAATTGAACTCCTCTAAACAAGATGGCTTCTCTATTTATACCTTCCTCTCATGTGCTCCCTTAAGCTACTTCCTCCACCCACACCCACTACATAGTTCCTGCCCCCCAGCTAGGGACCCGGTACTGTGCTCTCCCTTAGGAGCAATCTCGCCCTACCCCCACTGCGGGAATGTGTTGGATGCAGGTGTTAGGGTCCCGAGCTGTACTCCTTCCTTACCTGAGAGTGAGATACCACACCTCTGGGTGAGATGCAGCACCTCTGTGGCGACCGAACCCTCAGGGGCGCCACACATCCTGCATAAAAATGTGCAAAAAAGATGAAAAATGGTGTATAAGATAAATACACCACATGAGGTATTAGTCGATATTTTGTCCAAAATAGGTAAGCTCACAACCCAACGTCAAGGGTCCTCATACTTGCGAGTCCTAACACTAAACATTAAAATGGTTAACATTAGACATCATTTCAAAAAGCATCACAGTAAAAGATAATACCTTACCAACACCAGGCCTGATTAACAATGCACTGCAGGATGCAGCAAGCCTCCATGATAAAGGCGGGGGCAGCACATGTGCAGAATACTGATGCAAACAGCCACTCACTAACCTACCAATTCATGGAGGGGGTGGCTGTGTAGTATTATAATGCACACCGATAGAGTTTGCTTAGGGCGCCAGTCACACAGATATGTGTGATGCACAGTGTCTGGCTTGCAGCCTATTGATGACGCCCATACTATTAGATCAGGCGGGCTGCCCAGCACTATAATACGTGCACCCACACAGGACAGACGTCCCAATTCACCCAGCCAACACTAAAGAGACCTGGGTGCATCCTGCATAAAAATGTGCAAGAAAGATGAAAAATGGTGTATACGATAAATACACCACATGAGGTATTAGTCTATATTTTGGCCAAAATAGGTAAGCTCGCAACCCACCAGCCCGGCCTTAGGAGGAAGACCAGGGGGGATATACAACCGCAACAAGAAATAGCAACTACAGGAGGTGTGCCAGCTTCAACGGATTGAATACCAGGCCATCGACACTCAATCGGATTTAATACAGGAACCACAGGATGCGGAGGACAGCATGTGTGGCTACAATGAATACAAGTCGGTTCTCGTCAATTATGTGTGAAGTTTAATCACAAGGAAGATATGGAATATGGCCTGAGGAAACTGGATGATACAAAATTTTATTCGAATGAAGGTGAGACCTCTTACATTCATGTGTATGCTTAAAGACATGCTGATGGACTGTCCCCAATAAGTGGAGAAGGATGATTTCGATCCTATCATGTCTGGCTAATTAAGATGGGGGATTAATTTGACGATACAGCTTCTAATCTTAATTAGCCAGACATCTAGATTTGTTAGGCCAAAAGAAATCCACTATTATGCTTATGTTGACTTTTGAATTTAAGTGTTTTTCTTTGGTGGCTCAAGAAGGACAGAATAGTATCTGTATAAACCCTAATGTTGACATGTAAGTTCATATTTACTTCAACTTATTGTATGAAAGACTTCGACTCAGTGTTGGGGAACAATGATGTTTGTTAATATGCTAATTACATATTGTACTAAGCCAGCTAGCTGTTAATTTACAGAGCAGGGGGATGCAAACTATGCAAATTGATTAAATCCTCAAACAATGAGACATGAGCCCTGCACCTTCCCATGACCTGTGAATGATGACCTTAACCACATATGCAAATATAAAAAGGATTTGTTTTCTATCCTGCTGC
The DNA here is from genome assembly GCF_046119375.1 of Phyllobates terribilis. Taxonomy (NCBI): domain Eukaryota; kingdom Metazoa; phylum Chordata; class Amphibia; order Anura; family Dendrobatidae; genus Phyllobates; species Phyllobates terribilis. Next base: position 44,652,360 of record NW_027362764.1, on the reverse strand, counting down.
AAGGCAAATCATAGAATCAGGGAGACTCTTCAGGACAGCAGCTTGGTAGCATGGCTTCATCTAAAGGGACACAGATTTGGATTCTTCAGGATGCCAGCCTAAGGGTATACGGCCCTGGCTGGAAGGATACAGATCTGCTCCATTGACTCATGGATACATTTGGAGCATGTGACGGTCACATGATAGATACCGGTATGGAGGCCTGTGTGGACAAAAAAACAATGCGTTTCAGAAACTAAGCGGTTTCCTTCATCAGGGTTGAACATCATGCAGGCTCTAGCTGGACATCTGCAAGAGCGCCAACCACCAGGAGAGCCACTAGGAGTGTGAGTCACTGGCCAGGACTCCACTACTCATCTCCATCCACAGGATCTATTGCAGACTGCCTGATCCACAGACTACTAAATTGTAAGTTACGCTACCAGCTCGACCGCTGGAGCATCATCCCAGCTGACTGGGGACCCCGCTCCCTACTGATACTTCACCACAAGTACTACAGGTACAATACCATGCTTCCCTACTCACTAAGGACGTCTGTGGGTACTGAGACCGAGGCTCAGCTCCAGATGCATCGGGTCTTTACTTGTCCCTCAGCCTCCGCTGTGTACTGTGTGGCAATCCCTACCACGGGTTACCGCACCACCAGGTTGCCTATAGGCATCACTGCCACATATTGGTCGTGGTTTCCATGGTTTATTGCTACACCATTACCATACAACCACAGGTCAATTACTTTATCTTAAGCACCAGCCTAGCGGCCTCTCCACACTTAGCCTCTGTACCATCTTTTAGGCAGCCACATAGGCGACCCAGCAGGAATCACAACCACTGCTACCAGGTAACTATTGACTTGATTATCTCCTATCAATTTTAATGCTTGCACTACTCTAACTGTTTGTGACTTTACTATTTTAGCCCACGATACACCGCTGTCTTCTCCACCTGATCAAGCGTTTGTACATCTATTCTGGTGATCTGTCATCTATCTCACCTATCACCACCAGGTAATTATTAATCTAGATACCCTAGATGAGACAACTGTTCATATTCAGTCTAACACTATCTGACTTCATTTCCAGGTAGCCACCATCTACTCGACCAGCCGGCAACCCATTGCCATTTCCTACTCTTGTACCCATCAGGTATCTTTAGCCTAGCCTCCAGTCACACTGGTTCATACTGTTCCCCTACCACTAGACAAGCTCACCCTGTCTCTTTTTCACCCTTAGGGGATGACCATATCTAAGACTTAAAATAGGAATCCTCTGTGCCAGCAGTTCCACCACCGTACCTATCCGGAAGGATGACCTACATCTACCAATTCATATCCATCACCCAGACACCCATTCCCTTCCTCTTTCCCCCCTCTCTCCCTTTTTACTTCATATTAATAAATTATCATTTTAAACCAATCTCCTTCTCCATCATCTTTCCTCGTCCACTAGTCCAGCGCAAATAACTCACATTCATCGTCATATTTTGGACTCTCGATCATCTGTTTGGCTGTTATAATTCAACCTGGCCTTCACGGAAGAGTCATCAGAAGAAAACCTCTCCTGCTTCCTCACCATTAAATTCAGCGTCAGAAGTATGCAAAAGAACATCCAAACAAGCCTGAAACATTTTGGAAACAAGTCCTGTGGACCAATGAGGTTAAAATAGAACTCTTTAGTCACAATGATCAAAGGTATGTGTGGAGAAAGAAGGGCACAGAATTTCAGGAAAAGAACATCTCACCAACCAGTAAGCATCAGGGTGGATCAATCATGCTTTGAGGTTGTGTCAGCCAATGGCACAGAGAAAATTTTGTGGGTAAGAAGAAGAATTAATTCAATGAAATTGAAACAAATTCTTGATGCAAACATAACACCATCTGTAAAAAAAAGCTGAAGATGAAAAGAGGATGGCTTCTACAAATGGATAATGATCCTAAACACATGTCAAAATCCACAATAGATGACCTCAAAAGGCACAAGCTGAAGGTTTTACAATGGCCCTCACAGTCCCCTGATCTGAACATCATTGAATATCTGTGGCTAGACGTCAAAATAGCAGAACATACAAGACGACCCAGGAATCTCACAGAACTGGAAGAATTTTTCAAGGAAGAATGGATGAAAATCCCTCAAACAAGAATTGAAAGACTGGTTGGCAGCAAAAAGCATTTACAAGCTGTGATACTTTCAAAAGGGGTCGCTACTAGGTACTAACCATGCAGGGTGCCCAAACCTTTGCATCGGTCCATTTTCCTTTTTGTAATTTTTAAAATGTAAAAGATGAAAATATACTTCTTTTTTTTGCCTAAAATACAAAGGAAATGTGTCATCATTAACTTTAGGCCTTTTAGAGATAATTTAATCTTCGACTTGCTTAATTGTTCACAATAACAGTAATTTTGACCAGGGGCGCCCAAACATTTACATGCCACTGTAGATGACACTGTACAAATGGGTGACACTTGATTATCTCTCTCTCAGCTACAGCTCCCATGTTGGCTGAACACTCTCCAGCTTCAGCACACTCACACCATCCAGCAGACTGATACACCTAGTGAACCTGGGCCCTGGTTCTTAGTCAAAGCAAAAAGCAAGTTAGGTGCATCTAATCAAGATAATCAAGACCTGTAGTGCTAGGATTAAACCCAGTCCTGCCTGGCCTTGCTACAGTATATATATATACATTATATATATATATATATATATATATATATATATATATATATATATATATACTGTATATGACTCACCCAAGGGGTTATGGGGGACTCGGTACCCAGGCCTTTACCTTCTTGGGAGGTCACAGCAGTCGGCTCTCGGGCCCGTACTCTGAGGTCACTCTTTAAAAGGGGCTTGTTACTTGAAGGGATGAATAACAGTTTTGTCTCGTGACGCCACCTGTGGTTCCTGGTAATGGGTACCAGCGCTGCTGCAGACCTCCGGGGGTGATGGGATGGCAGCTGGGATGCTTCGGCTCCCCATAGGCGGAGCGGGCCCCCGGGGCAGGGTTGATGGAAGGGATGCAGGTGAGAGGTGGCCCGGTCGGGTCAGGGGGAATGATGGACACGCACACAGGGGATTCGCTTCAGCACCTTTACTGGTGTAATGGCAGGTATGGTCCAGGGTACACAGTAGGAAGGGTGCACTTCTGGACTCTCCCCAGTGAGCGGGTAGTAGGCCTCCCGGTCCGTTTCTTCCTCTCTGTAAAGCTCCTGGCCAGCCTGGAACTAGGCCTAGCTTCTGTGCTGTTTCACTCTCTCACCTGTCTGCTTGGTAGTAGAACTTTTCTCTGGCAACCACTATCCCTGGACGCTGGGGCCTTCGTGGTTCCTAGATCTGTAAATGATTATAGCTTTAGGTTGACCAGGGGTCTGTAATCCTCCTGGTATGCCGGTTATCCCTACTGGGTGTAGAGGACCCTGTGGCGCGGACCCGGTGTCCGGCTTGTGTCCTGGGGTGAGCTTAAGGTGCTCCTCTGCCCCCTTAACTCCTCTCTCCTCTCCTTGCCTCCGGCCACAATCTAGGCCCTCAGGCTTTAGCACGTGCTTTGGGCCCTGGCTTGCCCTCAGCACAGCAGCACCACAGGTGCTGCCTCTTCACTGACCTCAAGTGCCAGCACACTCCCCCTACCTAACGCCACCCTCCTGTATATATATCCCTAACAGGGCTCCCTCTGGTGGTATGAGGTGGAAGGGTGGAGGTGTCTGTGTGTACTAAGGGCCTCTTGTGGAGAAGTCCGTCCATGCACCCTTTTGGGTCCTGTGGTACCTGTGTGTAGCAGGGTGCCACATTCCCCCCTAGTACAACTCAGTACTCCTGGACTGAAGCATTTTTTTGTAAACAGGTCACTACAACAATTACATTTATAATAACAATTACACATATCAAAGTTACAGTGAGTCCCATAACCAGGTGTCCATCTCACTGGTGAAGGTGCAACATGAATAGCATGAGGGACCCGTCCGAAAACCCTCAACGTAGGCCCTGGGCGTGGCTACAAGGCATAAGTGATTCAGGTGTTGGACCGCGTCTTCGGGCACGCCAAACGGGTTTTTGTTCAGTGGTCTCTTAATATAAAACCAATAGGGGGCACTTTAATAAGTGCAACTATTTACAATGGACAGTTTTCGGCTGCTCACAGTCCTCAGCCTGCAAGTCCTTATACCCTTACGGGTAACTAAATGCACACGTATAACTTTTCAGTACACACAAACAATGCTATACCCTTCCGGGTAGCTATTTACACAGTAGGCATTTTGTACCTTATTCCCTATACCTGGTAGGAATTTGGCCTTGTGTGCTTCGTGTGGATCTACGTAGCACTGGGGTGATACTGGTGTCTGTGTGTGGCGTCCCTGAGGGTTCGGTCGCTGCAAGGGGGGATACTGCAGCCTGTCAGCAGGTGTAGTGTTTCCTCACCCAGGTAAGGAAGGTGCACTGGTCAGGACCCTGAATCTACATTCAACACTACACACTCCTGACCTATGGGAGGCAAGTATGCACCATAGTGCTGCCTCAGCAGGATCACGAGTGGGGGGAACCAAAAGTTAGGGGAACCTTGTAGCGGGTGAAGGGTAGAATACAGTTTTAGTTTACACACATAATTTGATATACAATAGCCAGCCATCTTGAGCACAATGTTCTTTGATTGTGGTCTTTACAGCTGGCAGCAGCCTTGTGTAGGAGCCTGCAGTGTGCTGAAGATGCACGGTCCTCGTGCTCTGACCTTGACACGAGGAGCGGGTATGAGTTAACAGTGTCTCTACCCCGGTCAAGTTCCCTTGCTTAAGAAGGTCGGCGAGCTATAGTGAAACAGCTCCATAAGCAAAAGGATCCCAGGGAGCACGGACGGAGCGGCGTACGCCACCTGTACTCTCCATTCTGGCCTAGCCAGAGGGACTCCTGCTGCAAGAGGGGTACCGGCCCCCGATATCTGACTTTGCCGCTTCACGTCCTGGTTTGAGAAGCCCGGTAGGCTAAGTGGATCCCGTCGGGTGACGGGCGGAACGGAATTGCCGCCTTACCCTATATCTGTGCATAGTCCAGAGGGAGACCCAGCCTTTGCACGTACATGGACAGGAGAGGTCGAAAGGGACAGTTTAGGAACACTCAGAGGGTCCTGATCGAAGTGCCTGAATATCCTGGGTGCGCTGAGCCCTCGTCTCTGGTGGCCGCAGAGCGCTGTGAGGAGCAGGGAGAAGCCTTGCCGCTGCTTACCAAACCGTGAGTAAAGATGTGGAAGACTATCCCTAAGGCCTCCGGACTCTTATTATTACACCGCACCGTATAACACCAGAACTTCCTCACTACTACTCCCTCCATCCGTACCTCTGCCCTGAGGCCCAGCTCCGCCTGTGGGGAGTTATAACATCTCAAGCTGCCATAACATCCAGCCTCAGAGGACTGCTAGCAGCGCTGGTGGCGCATCACCAGACACCACAGGTGGCGTAGTCGATAAATACCACTCAACCCTGATAGCCCATTACTTTCCTGTGACGGCCCTGGGCACGGAACGGGTCCAGGCCACGACTGCCTCCCCAACATCTGACCCGGCTCCGTGTACCCCATATCCCAGGGAGGGCTGTGAGCGTCACATATGCATGCACTATCCGCTAACCTATCAGGTCTAAGTTATAGAACTGCCTCAACATCTCTATAGGACTGGCAAGTGCACTGTTTACTGGACCCTCAGGTTCTGCTTCAACTGGTGATCCTTCTCTTGCTGGGGACTCTTCCTGTTCCTGAGCAAGTTCTTCCAGGGCGCTCACAGGTTCTTCTTGTGGTGGAAGTTCTTCTGGTGGCTGACAGAAGTGTATCACTGTTATGATAACTGCTCCATCGAGTTGAGGCCAGTCCGCGGGGAAATCTCCTAGAACTGTATGAACTACATCTTCCTTGGGTTTTTCCGGTACTATAAGAGGTACTTCTTCCTCCTGTGTCTTCAGTAGACCTGGGCACAATTTCAAGTGGTCTCTTGAGACTGTTGTGGTTGTCCTACCCCCATCCTTGCTGATCAGGCAGGTTTTGGTGTTGTCAAATCCGGAGTTTAACACGGTGTAGGGCTCTCTTTCCCACTGGTCATCGAGCTTGTGACCTCTTCTTTTCCGCTTTAGCACTATTTCTCCGGATGCCAAGGGTTCTGCTGGTGCATGCTTGTTATATTGGTCTTCTTGTCTTTCCCTTACTTTGTTTAGGCTGTCTTCAACACAGGCCTGTACTTTCCTGTACTGCTCTTGCCGATTTGTGTCCTAATCTTCAGTGGACATATCTGCAGCAGGTTCTGCCACTCTGAGTTCCAGGTCCATGGGCAACTTTCCGGGCCTTGCTCTCATAAGGTATGCTGGGGTACAGTTAGTAGAACTCACAGGTATGTGGTTATACAGGTCTACCAGGTCAGGTAGTTTGTCTGGCCACTGGTTCCTTTCTTCCAAAGGTAGGGTTTTTAACAGGTCAACGATGTTATTCATTTTCTCGCACATACCGTTTGTTTGAGGATGATATGGTGTAGTCCGGATCTTCTTACATCCATACAGGTGACAGAATTCTTTAAACAGCTCAGCTTCAAAGGCAGGGCCTTGATCTGTTAGCACCTTGTCCGGGTATCCATGGGGCCTGCAGAAGTAGGTTTGGAATGTTCTTGCTGCAGTTTCTGCTGTCAGATCCTTGACAGGGGCTACCACCAGGAACCGGGAATAGTGATCCACCATGGTCAAGGCATAGGAATAGCCTGATCTGCTGGGCGACAGTTTGACGTGATCCAGAGCGACAATCTCCAGGGGTTGGGTTGTTTTGATGGACTGCAAGGGTGCTTTCTGACTTCCGTAGTCTTTCCTTCTGAGGCTACAGGGCCCACAATTCCGGCACCACCTTTCTATGGAACTCCGCATTCCAACCCAATAGAATCGGTCCTTCAGCAGGGTTTCCAGCTTCTTCCAGCCAAAATGACCTGCTTGGTCATGGTAGGCCTCTAGCACCATCTGGATATCCATCCTGGGCACTACGATCTGCCACACCATTTCATGGGTTCTAGGGTTGACATACCTTCTGCACAGCTTTTCTCTGTAGAGAAAACAGCCGGCTTCTCTCATTCCAGAGGTGTTTGGCTTGTGGAGGAGCATCGTTCTCCAAGTGAGAACCTTCTTGGGTTATCTGTCCTTTGATGAGGCTGACAACCGGGTCACTGTCCTGGGTCTCCTTCCAGCTGTGATGACGTAAAGGGTTTAGCGTCTTACCATGACGTCTTCTGGAGATGTGTTGCTCATGGACCATTCCATTTCTGTGGAAAGCAGGTAATTCAATTTCTTCTAGTTCATCCACTTCATCCTCGGTGTCCGACTGGTGGGGCATTCTTGACAGGGCATCAGCATTGATGTTCTAATGACCTGCCCGGTACTTGATTGTGAACTGGTAATTCGACAATCTGGCCACCCAACACTGTTCCATGGCTCCCAACCTGGCTGTCTCCAGGTGTGTCAAGGGGGTTATTGTCGGTAAAGGCTGTAAATTTAGTTGAGGCTAGGTAATGTTTGAATCTTTCAGTGATAGCCCAGACCAAGGCCAGGAACTCCAGCTTGAAGGAACTGTAATTCTCCGGGTTCCTCTCAGTAGGGCGAAGCTTCCTACTGGCATAGGCAATTACCTTTTCTCTGCCGTTTTGCTTCTGGGACAACACAGCTCCCAGTCCCTCATTGCTGGCGTCTGTGTATAACAGGAAAGGTTGGCTGTAGTCGGGGTAAGCCAGGAATTCCTCATCGGTTAGGGCTTCCTTCATTACTGCAAAGGACTCAGTCTGTCCTTTGCCCCACTGGAATGGGGGACTTTTACCTCTTTTGGACTGTCCTACCAGGAGATCTTGTAAAGGTGCTGCCTTTATGGTGTAGTCCTTAATGAACCTCCTGTAGTACCCGACCAGTCCCAGAAATTGACGTCCTTCTTTGATGTTCCTTTGTTCAGGCCACTTCTGGATGGCAGTGACGTTCTCCGGGTCTGGTGCTACCTCCTCTGAGCTGACTACGTGTCCCAGGTACTGAACCTTCCGTTTGAGCAGGTGGCACTTGGAAGGTTTTAGTTTCATCCCATACCAGGACAATGCTTCAAATACCTCCACCAGGTGCTTTAGATGGTCTTCATATGTCCTCGAGTACACGATAACGTCATCCAGGTATAGCAGCACTGTTTCAAAGTTCCGGTGTCCCAAGCCACACTTCATCAACCTCTGGAACGTCCCGGGTGCGTTGCAGAGTCAAAATAGCATGCTGTTGAATTCACATAATCCCATCGGGGTGGTGAAGGCTGTCTTCTCCCGGTCTTCCTCAGCAACAGAGACTTGCCAGTACCCGCTAGTGAGATCCAATGTGGAGAAATAATTGGCAGATTTTAGTGCAGCCAGGGATTCCTCTATACGGGGCAAAGGGTATGCATCCTTATGTGTTATTCGATTAATTAGTCTATAATCTACACACATCCTCATGCTACCATCCTTCTTTCTGACCAGGACCAGGGGAGCAGCCCAGGGGTTACAACTATCCCTTACTACCCCTGCCTTTTTCATGTCATGCAACATTTCTTTTGCTTTTTGGTAATGTGCTGGTGGTATGGGTCTGTAACGCTCCTTAATGGGAGGATGGTTACCTGTGGGTATGTGGTGTTGTACCCCTCTGACCCTTCCAAATTCAAGTGAGTGTTTACTAAACACCTGTTCATATTCCTGAATCACTCTGTAGACACCGTGTTTTTGATGGACAGGAGTGGCGTCAGTTCCAACATGGAGCTGTTGACACCTTTCCTCCAGCTGGGTTTTGGAGTCATTGTCCTCCACCATATCTGGTGGGGTCAAGGATTCCACTGTGTGTATGGCATTATTATCCACAGTATATGACTCGCCCCCTGGGCCGTGGGGCACTCGGAACCGGGCAATAGGGAGACGATGGGGGTAGTAGTGGCGACCCGGTCCCGTGGTTCAGGGTGGTCAGACCAGTGGCAGTCTTTTAGATGTTTTAAGAGATGTCCGACTACGCCACCCGTGGATTGCGGTTATTAGGAACCGCCGCTGCAGGGCAGACCGCTGGGGCCGATGATGTATGCAGCTGGGATGATGTGACTCCCCACGAGAAGAGTGCGGCCCCAGGGCAGTGTAGTGGATGGTGGGAGTGATGGTGGTGAGAGTCCCAGTACCGGTAGTGCCGGAGGAGCGAAAAAGCACACAGACAACGTACTGCAGTCCAGGGTTTTTACTCACGGTTAATATCCAAGTCACTTCTGCAGGGAATGACCGCCCGAGCCATGCTGCGTCCACCAGGTGGGGGGCTCGGTCAACTCCCAGGCAGCTCAGGAGTATGGCTCAGGACCCCCTTCAATCCTTCCTTTGGCCTGCCTCACCAGTGACCCACTTTTGTCCAGCTACCGCGGACTTGTGCGGTTAAACGTGGGCCCCGTCCTCCGCTGTCCTATATGGTGCCTTCCTAGCAGGTTTGATGAGGTGTCGCACCAATAATTGATCACGACGTCCGGTCTTTGGCTGAGGGTAGTTTCTCCTCCACCAACTTGGGATCCGGCACCCTTAATCTGCCTGACCCTTCACCCTGTATTCTCGTGGGTTCTTAGGGTCCCTTCTGCCTTCTTGTTCCTGAGCCCTTCTGTTTCTCTGTCTCTCCTCCTTCTTTCCTGTTCCTTCTTCTCCTCCCTTCTCATGGAGCTGGGCTGAGGTGACACCACAGCTCCCCTTCACCTCCTCCTCGGCCTCTCACTAGGCCCTCCTGGAGTAGAGCTCCTACAGAGCCCCTACTCCCTGTCTTCTCCTCTCTCTGCACAGACTGAACTGAACCCAGATCTAAGATGGTGCCCACCTTTTATACCTCCCTCTGACCATGAGCCCAGGTGACCAGCAACCAATGGGCTCTTTCCTACACTCAGGAACCAACCCCTATCTGCCCCTACAGCACTGGGTGTTCCACCCCTCCCTCCCCACTCCAGACAGGGACATAGTCGGTCGTGCCTGCACTTCTGTCTAGTGGGAGCACCGTTGAGCTGTCCCTCGGAAATGGGGTGTGTGTACTGTATGCAGCTAACTGAGCCCTGGTCCATACTCCATCCTTACCTGTGAGTGGAATACCACTGGAAGAGGTGCAATACCCCTGTAGCTGCCGAACCCTCGGGGCGCTACATATACAGTCTGGCAACAGTGGTGTATCTTGGCAATTTGACTTCCTCCTCCCCACAGTTTAGGAGGCATACGGGTACCCTCCCATTGCGCACATCAACTACCCCTCTAGCAGTTAGGAGTGTAGGTCTGTGCTCTGAGTTAACAGGCTCTACTACCGCCTGGTAATTCTGTCCCTTGAGACCTATTGCTGCCCTACACCAAATCAGCATTTCACTTAGTGGGGGAATCACAATGGGTATCGGGTCTGTCACCCGTACATTACCAATCTCACCACCTGTTAGTTTTACCTGTTTCTGGTACAGGAGGGTGCGAATTTCCTTCTAGAGCACCTTCCTCTGCCCTGGTCTGGCAGTGTCAGCAATCTGTTGGAGTAAAAACAACACTTCTCCCAAACAGTTACCAACAACATTTGTACCAAGTATCATATATGGGTTTGTATCACCAGGGTTAGACTCTATTACAATCAGTCCTTGGTCCTTTAGTTCCACTCTTCCCACCTTCACTGTCATGTCCTTAACCCCGACTAGGTTAAGAGGAAGGCTATTGGAGGCATACACAGAGAGGTTTGGGTCTGGCAGGTGGAGGTCATCTATGGACCAGTACCTTTTGTAGAGGACATCAGGTATGATGGTTACCTGTGACCCGGTGTCCAGTAGTGCAGGTGTTGCTATGCCATCCAGCATGATGGACAGGAAAGGCCTTCCTCCTACAAACCGGTCGTACCAGCTCGGTGGGCCTGGTTGATCTACTCCTGGGTGTCGGCCGTTGGCCCCAGGGTTTGCCCTTCTAAAGGACAGATTCGTGTGGTGTGGCCTGCCTTGTGGCAACGGTAGCAAATGAGTTCTCCTGGAGGGCAACGTCGGTCGTTGGCCCTCCCACGGGGTGGCGTTGTCCTACTTCTTCTCCTCATCCAGGGGACATCCTCAGGACTGTCATAGTTACATAGTTACATAGTTACATAGTTAGTAAAGCCGAATAAAGACTTGCGTCCATCAAGTTCGACCTGTTAGTTCTGTAATTGCTAAAGTTGATCCAGAGGAGGGCAAAAACCCCAAATGATTTAGCCAATCTTCACCTGAGGAAAAATTCCCTCCCGACTCTGAAACCAGCAGTCAGAATAAATCCCTGTATCAACCTACTATTTTATTCTATTTTTAAGTATATGCAGAAATCTGCCTGGTATCTAGAAAAGCATCCAGTCCCCGCTTGAACTGGTTTAGTGAATCCGACATTACCGTCTCCTCACTCAGTGAATTCCATATTCTCACTGCTCTTACCGTAAAGAACCCCTTCCTATGCTGGTGCTGAAACCTTTTCTCTTCCAGTCTTAGTGAATGCCCTCTTGTTACCGTAATATCCCTCCTTTTGAACAAATCCCGGGCAAGGTCTCTATACTGTCCCCTAACATATTTGTACACATTTATTATGTCCCCCCTCAACCTTCTCTTTTCCAGGCTGAATAGTCCTAGTTTTGCCAACCTCTCTGGGTATTGCAGTCCCTCCATTCCCCTTATTAATTTTGTTGCCCTCCTTTGTACCTTTTCAAGCTCATTTATATCCTTTCTATATATTGGGGCCCATAACTGAGCACAGTATTCCAAGTGTGGTCTGACCAGTGCTTTGTACAGTGGAAGAACAATGTTCTCATCCTTTGCAGCTATACCTCTTCTGATACATCCCATTACCCTGTTTACCCTTACAGCAGCGGCCTGACTTTGGGCACTCCAATTTAGTTTGCTATCAATCAAGATGCCCAAGTCCTTCTCCATCTCTGAATTCCCCAATGGTTTCCCATTCAGTGAGTACTGGTGACTTCCATTTTTCCTTCCCATATGTATGACCTTACATTTCTCCTCGTTAAACCTCATTTGCCATTTAATGCTCCACCTACCCAGCTTATCCAAATCCCTCTGTAGGTCTTCACTATCCTCTTTTGTATTAATTGTTTTACATAACTTTGTGTCATCTGCAAATATTGATATTTTACTATTTATCCCGTTGACTATGTCGTTAATAAAGATATTAAATAACATTGGGCCTAGTACAGACCCCTGTGGTACCCCACTAGTGACGCTTACCCAATCTGAGTATATTCCATTTATAACCACCCTCTGCCTTCTATCCTTTAGCCAGTTAGCTACCCACTTGCAGACATTTTCCCCCAGCCCCATCATTCTCATTTTGTATACCAACCTATTATGTGGCACGCTATCGAACGCTTTTGAGAAGTCGACATACACGACATCCACTGGTTCCCCCTGATCTACTCGAGAGCTAACCTCCTCGTAGAAGTCAATCAGGTTTGTTTGGCAGGAGCGATTCCTCATGAATCCATGTTGGTTCGGGGTTAATAGATTATTAGCAACAAGATGCTCCATGATTGCCTCATTAATAAAGCCTTCAAAAATTTTGCCCACAACGGACGTCAGACTCACCGGCCGATAGTTTCCGGTGTTACTTTTTGCTCCCTTTTTGAATATTGGCACTACATTCGCCTGTCGCCAATCAAGTGGTACAGACCCAGTCTCAACAGAGTCCTTAAATATAAGATATAACGGTCTGTCTATCACATTACTTAGTTCCCTTAGTACCCGTGGGTGTATGCCATCAGGTCCTGGTGATTTGTTTATTTTAATGTTACTGAGGCGTTTCTGTACCCCAGCTTGGGTTAGATTTGTCATACTTAGTGGAGGATTAAGCTTGTCACTTCTCATTTCGCCTGTTAGTTCTTTTTCCTTTGTGAAAGTTGACGAAAAAAATTTATTTAATAGATTAGCTTTATCCTCATCTTTCTCTATGATTTTGCCTTCATCACTTTTTATTGGTCCAATATTATTCGATTTAATCCTTTTACTATTTATATACGTAAAGAACAGTTTGGGATTTGATCTACTTTCCCTAGCAATACATCTCTCTGTTTCCTCCTTTGCTATTTTTATTTGTTTTTTGCAGGTTCTCGTTTTTTCCTTGTAACACATCAGTGCCTCCTTGCTGTTTTCCTGTTTTAATCTCTTGAATGCCTCTTTTTTGCTATTTAACGCCCCTTTTACGTTCTTATTCAACCATATTGGTTTCCTCTTATTTCTGGCCCTTTTATTCCCATACGGTATATACCTCTCGCACTGAGTATTCAGAATTCTTTTGAAGGTTTCCCATTTACTATTCGTATTTCCTTGATTAAGAACTTTGTCCCAGTCTATAAGTTGAAGGTTTTCTTTCAGCTGATCAAACTTCGCCCTCCTAAAGTTTAATGTTTTAGTTGTTCCCTTATTGATAACCCTACTGAAGGGCATTTTGAAATTGATAATATTATGATCGCTATTACCTAGGTGCCCCCCTATCTGTACCTCAGTTATAATATCAGGCCTATTAGTCAATATTAAGTCCAACACGGCCTTCCCTCTCGTTGGTTCCTGCACTAGTTGGGAGAGATAATTATCCTTGATATTTGTCAAGAACCTTTTTCCTTTCTGCGATCTACAGGTTTCTGTTTCCCAGTCAATATCCGGGTAGTTGAAGTCCCCCATTACAATCACCTCATTATGTTTTGCTACTTTGTCTATTTGTCCTAATAGCAGTTTCTCATTCTCCTCTGTTATATTAGGTGGCTTATAGCAGACCCCCAGTAATATTTTATTATTATTTTTTGCCCCCTCTATCTCTACCCACATGGACTCGACCCCCTCTTCTCCCTCTCCTATATCTTCCCTTAGTCTGGGCTTTAGACGTGACCTTACATATAAGCAGACTCCTCCGCCCTTCCCCTGTTTCCGGTCCCTTCTAAATAAACTATAATCTGTTAAATTTACCGCCCAGTCGTAGCTATCGTCTAGCCAAGTCTCTGTTATACCTACGATGTCATACCTCTCCTCCGATATAAGTGCCCGCAGCTCATCCGCCTTATTGGTCAGGCTTCTTGCGTTGGTCAGCATGCAAGATAAAACTTTGGGGTTATTTAGCATCCTATTCTTCTCTAACGATCTAACTGTACTATCCCCACCCCCCTCTCCACCCTCATTATATTCACTTCTCCCCTTCCCCCTTGCTTGCCTCACATCCCACCTATTTCCTTGGTTTCCCCCCCCCGTCTCTAGTTTAAAAACTCCTCCAACCTATTAGCCATCTTCTTCCCCAGCACCGCTGCACCCTCCCTGTCGGCGAGTACGATCCTTCCATCCGGCTTGGGCTCCGTCTGTAGCAGCAGGGCTCGCAGGACAGTGGTCAGAGTTTTACTTAGCTGACGCACTTCAGAGCGCCGGCTGTCCAGCTCGCTAGGGGACGCTGTTTGCACTTTTGCCTCAGCCGCTAATGAAAGGGCAGTGAGTGCTGTGGGCATTGGGGTGGCCCCACCCTGGTAACACTGGATAGCAGTATCTGATGTTTCCAGGGGCTGAAGGCCCTTAATAGCTATGTTCTTCAGGGTGTCAAAGGTGGCATTTGGATGATCTAAGGCCCACCACCGTACAGTTCTGCTCTCCTCCTGGGACCTTAACCCCCGGATGAATTGTTCTATCAACATTTTGTCCTCATCATGTATGCTGGCTGGACTAACCTGTTTCAGGGCCCACAGGGCCTCTTGTAAACGCCAGGCATAGTCCCGGATACTGTCCTCAGGTTTCTGGGTACAGTGGTAAAACCTCACCCGAAGATCTGTCTCAGTGCGGTTTTCAAAGACAGTTTGCAGTCTCTTAAATATAATAGACACCAATTCCTGGTCTGCGGCTGGCCAGGTTTCAACTTCCCGCTCTGCGGCACCAGCCAATTGTCCCAGCACAACAGCGGCTCTCTGTTTACCAGTCATTGAGTACATGTCCAATACACCGCATATTTTCCTTTTGAACCCAGACAGGGTGTCTGGTTTGCCATCATACTGGGGAAGCCATTTCGCTCCGGGGACGTACGGCAGGGCCATGGGTATCACTAGAGTCACGACCCCTGCTGGTGGGGCGGCCGCTCCGGCCTGAGCAGCACCGGGTGCGGGTTGAGCATCGGGAGCGTTAACCAGTGCTCCGGTGTTTTGCTGGTCGTCGGCCATGGTTGCACCCCCCCCAGTAAACCGTAGCCTACCTTCTTTAATTTTATCGGGTAGGCCGCAGCTCCACAGATCGCGGTCTCCTTCCAGGACCTTAAGCTTCCTGGTGCGGCGTCAGAGCACGAGGCGGGGCTTGGGCGTCGCGCGCTCCCAACGGTCATGCCTCTCTGGTTCCCGCGGTTACGCCCCTCTTCTTCCCGCACGGTGACGCGGTAATGGCGGCGATGTTCACCACAGTTCACACACTGTTCAAATATGGCACACAGTACCCGGTGGCAATGGGCACGAAATCCTGTTCGTGATGCCAGGAAGAGATGACTCGCCCAGGGGGATATGGGGGACTCGGTACCCGGGCCTTTACCTTCTTGCGAGGTCACGGCAGTCGGCTCCCGGGCCCGTACTCTGGGGTCACTCTTTAAAAGGGGCTTGTTACTTGAAGGGATGAATAACAGTTTTGTCTCGTGACGCCACCTGTGGTTCCTGGTAATGGGTACCAGCGCTGCTGCAGACCTCTGGGGGTGATGGGATGGCAGCTGGGGTGCACTTCTGGACTCTCCCCAGTGAGTGGGTTGTAGGCCTCCCGGTCCGTTTCTTCCTCTCTCTAAAGCTCCTGGCCAGCCTGGAACTAGGCCTAGCTTCTGTGCTGTTTCACTCTCTCACCTGTTGACTTGGTAGTAGAACTTTTCTCTGGCAACCACTATCCCTGAATGCTGAGGCCGTCGTGGTTCCTAGTTCTGTAAATGATTATAGCTTCAGGTTGACTAGGGGTCTGTAATCCTCCTCGTATGCCAGTTATCCCTACTGGGTGTAGAGGACCCTGTAGGCGCAGACCCGGTGTCCGGCTTGTGTCCTGGGGTGAGCTTAAGGTGCTCCTCTGCTCCTTTAACTCCTCTCTCCTCTCCTTGCCTCCGGCCACACTCTAGGCCCTCAGGCTTCAGCACGTGCTTTGGGCCCTGGCTTGCCCTCAGCACAGCAGCACAACAGGTACTGCCTCTTCACTGATCTCAAGTGCCAGCACACTCTGTCTACCTAACTGCACCCTCCTGTATATATATCCCTAACAGGGCTCCCTCTGGTGGTATGAGGTGGAAGGGTGGAGGTGTCTGTGTGTACTAAGGGCCTCTTGTGGAGAAGTCCGTCCATGCACCCTTTTGGGTCCTGTGGTACCTGTGTGTAGCAGGGTGCCACATATATATATACACACATATACACATTAAAAAAATATGTTATGTGTTGGCAGAGAGCGTTGGTGTGCTGCTCCTGGCTCACTACTGCATTTCCATCCTCGTCCTCAGATGCCGGCTCCTATAACATTATAGTACAGTAAATTCCATTTGAATATAATCACTTCCAATAGAAAGTATAATAATGCCTGAATATTTCATGAGGCCGTCAAAGAAATATTGATATCTTATACACTTTAAATTCTTAATATTGTGCTAAGTAAAATAAATGAGACCTTTTAAGTATTTCATGGATCGAAATTGTGAGAAAATTAGGGAGAAAACCGTTTAGGATGAAGAATCGTTTCTGCTGACTACTTTCATTTATCCATTCATTATATAAGAAAAAAAATCATATATCTACATTAATTAGGCAAAAGGCTGCCCTGATGTAAGGGGTTTAAAGTAGAGCTAAGTTAATGCAAAACAATTTAATAGATTTATTAAAAGTTAAAGTAAGTGACATTCATGAATTGGTTGGGTGATACGATTATATAGATTCTTATTGTTGTGGTAGAAATATTCAAAGTAGATTATAAAC
Organism: Phyllobates terribilis; assembly: GCF_046119375.1. Classification (NCBI taxonomy): domain Eukaryota; kingdom Metazoa; phylum Chordata; class Amphibia; order Anura; family Dendrobatidae; genus Phyllobates; species Phyllobates terribilis. Next base: position 44,635,406 of record NW_027362764.1, on the reverse strand, counting down.
ATTTTTGTTATTATGATTACGGAATTTATTTCGATTTTTATTATATTTTTATATTATATTCATATATTATAATTTATATTTTACACATACAGCATATACAGTTCTAGGTTTACATAGGATGCAAAGGCTTGGCATTAATTCATATAAAATCCATCATTACTGGGCCAATAATTTTTTTTAACAATTACAGTGGATTAACACAAGTGAATTTCTACCTCTAACGAGTGCCGATAGACAATATAACAAGTCGATCAGTGCTTATTTGTGGGCTGTTTAAACGGCCTAGTGAGATCTGTATACGGGCAAATGATTGTTACTACAATCAGTCAATGTTACTTCTTCTGTCTCCAGCACTGAGTACTGTATTCTTTCTGCGGTAATCGGACAAGCTCTCTTGATGTCACATTGTCGGGTCATTTAAAACCGCCTGAGTATTCAGGTAGTTGGCATTCCTGATGAATACAATGTACCAACGCTGATTCACCTCTCACGGACAAGCCGTGAGGCGGGGAAATCAAGAAGTCCGAGATCAAAAGCCAGGAGGATACATCAAAGACAAAGGGATATGACAAATGTATAGTCAGAGGCAAAGTCTGGGGTCAGGTAACTAAGGTCAGAGTGTGTCAAAATCAGAAAGGGTAGTCCAAACCAGTAATCAAAATGCAAATCCAAGGTCTGGCAGCAAAATCAGAAAACAGAGCAAACACACCACAGAGCAAGGCTACAACTGGCAATGTTCTGATCATCGCTAGTCAGCTAAATAGCCAGGTAATCACCCTGGACGGATGACACCTTGAGGAAACCCCAAAGGCCTGGCCAGACTGGACAGCTTGGCTGTCATTCTTAATACTCTCAGCCCAGCATGCCCCTGTTTCAGATTGGACGACTGGGCTGTCACTCACAAGACTTGACAGTCCAGCATGGCCCTACTTCAGATTGGACGACTGGGCTGTCATTCACAAGACTTGACAGTCCAGCATGGCCTTGATCACATAGAGAGTCTGTGCCGTCACTCACAGCGTCCTTAGGACCCCGTGAGTGGTGAGATTGTGACATCCAGTTCTGCTACATTAGTCATCACTGTTCAAGCTCTGCCACATCAATCATAACTGTTTCAGTTCTGCTACTTCAGTCATCACTGTTCCAACTCTGCTATATCAGTCATCAATATTCCAGCTCTGCTTGATCAGTCATTAGTGTTCCAATTCTGCCACATCAATCATAACTACACTAGTTTTTCTATATCAGTCATCATTGTTCCAGTTCTGCTAGATCAGTCATCACTTTTCCAGTTCTGCCACTTCAATCATGACTGTTTCAGTTCTGCTACTTCAGTCATCACTGTTCCAGTTCTGCCACATCAGTCATCCCTGTTCCAGCTCTGCCACATCAGTCATCACTGTTCCAGTTCGGCCACATCAGTCATCACTGTTCCAGCTCTGCTGCTTCAGTCATCTATGTTCTAGTTGCGCTACTTCAGTCATTACTGTTCAAGCTCTGCCACATCAATCATAACTGTTTCAGTTCTGCTACTTCAGTCATCACTGCTCCAACTCTGCTACTTCAGTCATCCATGTTCCAGTTCTGCTACTTCCGTCATCCCTGTTCCAGCTCTGCTACTTCAATCATCTCTGTTCCAGCTCTGCTATATCAGTCATCACTGTTCCAGTTCTGCTACTTCAGTCATCCCCGTTCCAGTTCTTCTACTTTAGTCATCACTGTTCCAGTTCTTCTACTTTAGTCATCACTGTTCCAGCTCTGCCACATCAGTCATCACTGTTCCAGTTCTGCTACTTCAGTCATTATGGTTCCAGTTCTGCTACTTCAGTCATCCATGTTCCAGGTCTGCTACTTCAGTCATCCATGTTCCAGTTCTGCCACATCAGTCATCCCTGTTCCAGTTCTGCCACATCCCTGTTCCAGTTCTGCCACATCACTCATCCATGTTCCAGCTCGGCTACTTTAGTCATCACTGTTTCAGCCTCCTACATATTCAACACCATTCCACCACATCTCTGCTGTACTGTGTTGCTCAAGAACTGTTCAGACAAGGAACTTTGACGATACACCTCTCCAAGTGTGACACAGCACTCCATCCCTATATAGGTATTCTACTGGTTATATGAGAAGACATGCTTCTAGCAACAATAATTTTTAGGCCAGCATAAAAAATGTGGTTAGACAGTGGCTTATTGGCGGCATTTGGACAAGTCAATGATCAGGAACAAGAGTTCTTACGAATACTCTTTTGGCAGATTATTAGCGCATGTAAAGCTGCCTTTAATTGACACTGGACTTTGACATTGTGTAATGATTGCTGCAAGTTTTGCTGCTCAAACTTCCAATGATGTAATCTGGGGAAAATGCAAACAATTGTCCAACAGACATGTAATATTAATAACTGTGTTACGTTCTCCTTGGTGACTCTTCACCCTGAATAATGGACTCTGCTTCTTATACACCTGGTTCAGCGCATCCACTCATGTCCCCTGCAGCAGCTGCTTTAGGGGAAATATAGTTTTACATAGCACTGCAAAATGGATGGGCGACCATGTAATATACACTGCTCAAAAAAATACAGGGAACACTTAAACAACAGAATATAACTCCAAGTACATCAAACTTCTGTGAAATCAAACTGTCCACTTAGGAAGCAACACTGATTGACAATCAATTTCACATGCTGTTGTGCAAATGGAATAGACAATAGATGGAAATTATTGGCAATTATCAATACACCCTCAATAAAGGAGTGGTTCTGCAGGTGGGGACCACAGACCACATCTCAGTACCAATGCTTTCTGGCTGATGTTTTGGTCATTTTTGAATGTTGGTTGTGCTTTCACACTCATGGTAGCATGAGACGGACTCTACAACCAACAGAAATTGCTCAGGTAGTGCAGCTCATCCAGGATGGCACATCAATGCGAGCTGTGGCAAGAAGGTTTGCTGTGTCTGTCAGCGTAGTGTCCAGAGGCTGGAGGCGCTACCAGTAGACAGGCCAGTACACCAGGAGACGTGGAGGGGGCCGTAGGAGGGCAACAACCCAGCAGCAGGACCGCTACCTCCACCTTTGTGCAAGGATTAACTGGAGGAGCACTGCCAGAGCCCTACAAAATGACCTCCAGCAGGCCACAAATGTGCATGTGTCTGCACAAACAGTTAGAAACCGACTCCATGAGGGTGGTATGAGGGCCCGACGTCCACAGATGGGGGTTGTGCTCACAGCCCAACACCGTGCAGGACGCTTGGCATTTGCCACAGAACACCAGTGGCACCCTGTGCTCTTCACAGATGAAAGCAGGTTCACACTGAGCACATGTGACAGACATGACAGAGTCTGGAGATGCCGTGGACAGCGATCTGCTGCCTGCAACATCCTTCAGCATGACCGGTTTGGCAGTGGGTCAGTAATGGTGTGGGGTGGCATTTCTTTGGAGAGCCGCACAGCCCTCCATGTGCTGGCCAGAGGTAGCCTGACTGCCATTAGGTACCGAGATGAGATCCTCAGACCCCTTGGGAGACCATATGCTGGTGTGGTTGGCCCTGGGTTCCTCCTAATGCAGGACAATGCCAGACCTCATGTGGCTGGAGTGTGTCAGCAGGTCCTGCAAGATGAAGGCATTGAAGCTATGGACTGGCCCGCCCGTTCCCCAGACCTGAATCCGATTGAGGACATCTGGGACATCATATCTCGCTCCATCCACCAACGTCACGTTGCACCACAGATTGTCCAGGAGTTGGCGGATGCTTTAGTCCAGGTCTGAGAGGAGATCCCACAGGAGACCATCTGCAACCTCATCAGGAGCATGCCCAGGCGTTGTAGGGAGGTCATACAGGCACGTGAAGACCACACAAGATACTGAGCCTCATTTTGACTTGTTTTAAGGACATTACATCAAAGTCGGATCAGCCTGTAGTGTTTTTCCACTTTAATTTCGGGGGTGACTCCAAATCCAGGCCTCCATTGGTTAATAAATGTGATTTCCATTAATGATTTTTGTGTGATTTTGTTGTCAGCACATTCAACTTTGTACAGAACAAAGTATTCAATGAGAATATTTCATTCATTCAGATCTAAGATGTGTGATTTGAATGTTCCCTTTATTTTTTTGAGCAGTGTATAATCACGAATTAAGCTGTCTTTTGCAAAACTTCTGTGTTATGGGTAATAAAAAAAGGCAAAGCAAGAGACCCCTTCCATGATGTAGACGGAAGTAATAACAGGTAAAATGGAAAGGGGTCAAAAGTATTTGAAAATTAGAAAAAACGTGAGTGCTTTTTATCTTTGTTTCTATGTAGTATGTGTTTTTAAATGAAGCGGTGTAATGGAGCATATGGGAAAATATCGGAGACATATCCATTTTTGATCAGAGGGTCGGATCAAAATCGGCAAGTGTATGGGTCCATGAAAAAATCAGTGTCTCATAAGTGGAGAAAAAAACATATTTTCTTGATAAGATATACAGTACAGACCAAAAGTTTGGACACACCTTCTCATTTAAAGATTTTTCTGTATTTTCATGACTATGAAAATTGTACATTCACACTGAAGGCATCAAAACTATGAATTAACACATGTGGAATTATATACTTAACAAAAAAGTGTGAAACAACTGAAAATATGTCTTATATTCTAGGTTCTTCAAAGTAGCCACCTTTTGCTTTGATGACTGCATTGCACACTCTTGGCATTCTCTTGATAAGCTTCAAGAGGTTGTCACCGGAAATGGTCTTCCAACAATCTTGAAGGAGTTCCCAGAGATGCTTAGCACTTGTTGGCCCTTTTGCCTTCACTCTGCGGTCCAGCTCACCCCAAACCATTTCGATTTGGTTCAGGTCTGGTGACTGTGGAGGCCAGGTCATCTGGTGTAGCACACCATCACTCTCTCTCTTGGTCAAATAGCCCTTACACAGCCTGGAGGTGTGTTTGGGGTCATTGTCCTGTTGAAAAATAAATGATGGTCCAACTAAACGCAAACCGGATGGAATAGCATGCCGCTGTAAGATGCTGTGGTAGCCATGCTAGTTCAGTATGCCTTAAATTTTGACTAAATCCCCAACAGTGTCACCAGCAAAGCACCCCCACACCATCACACCTCCTCCTCCATGCTTCACGGTGGGAACCAGGCATGTAGAGTCCATCCGTTCACCTTTTCTGCATCGCACAAAGATACGGTGGTTGGAACCAAAGATCTCAAATTTGGACTTATCAGACCAAAGTGCAGATTTCCACTGGTCTAATGTCCATTCCTTGTGTTCTTTAGCCCAAACAAGTCTCTTCTGCTTGTTGCCTGTCCTTAGCAGTGGTTTCCTAGCAGCTATTTTACCATGAAGGCCTGCTGCACAAAGTCTCCTCTTAACAGTTGTTGTAGAGATGTGTCTGCTGCTAGAACTCTGTGTGGCATTGACCTGGTCTCTAATCTGAGCTGCTGTTAACCTGCGATTTCTGAGGCTGGTGACTCGGATAAACTTATCCTCAGAAGCAGAGGTGACTCTTGGTCTTCCTTTCCTGGGGCGGTCCTCATGTGAGCCAGTTTCTTTGTAGCGCTTGATGGTTTTTGCAACTGCACTTGGGGACACTTTCAAAGTTTGCCCAATTTTTCGGACTGACTGACCTTCATTTCTTAAAGTAATGATGGCCACTCGTTTTTCTTTACTTAGCTGCTTTTTTCTTGCCATAATACAAATTCTAACAGTCTATTCAGTAGGACTATCAGCTGTGTATCCACCTGACTTCTGCACAACACAACTGATGGTCCCAACCCCATTTATAAGGCAAGAAATCCCACTTATTAAACCTGACAGGGCACACCTGTGAAGTGAAAACCATTTCCGGTGACTACCTCTTGAAGCTCATCAAGAGAATGCCAAGAGTGTGCAAAGCAGTCATCAAAGCAAAAGGTGGCTACTTTGAAGAACCTAGAATATAAGACATATTTTCAGTTCTTTCACACTTTTTGTTAAGAATATAATTCCACATGTGTTCATTCATAGTTTTGATGCCTTCAGTGTGAATGTACAATTTTCAAAGTCATGAAAATACAGAAAAATCTTTAAATGAGAAGGTGTGTCCAACTTTTGGTCTGTACTTTATTACTGAAAGTTTCTTACAGCATTGTGGTAACGTTTTGTCAAGGCTCACCAGGTGAAGTGGACCCAATAAATCTTAGGTCCGGGTGGGCACACAGACCCAGGGTGTTGATGCAGTGATCAGGAAGGCATGAGGACAGCAAGGACTGTAAAGGAACACTAAGAATCCAGAATCAGCAGAGTGGTTAAAGGATCCCAGTAGGGATGACTGCAAACACAAGCAGCACAAATGGTGGAGCACATCGAACATAAGTCTAGGAGTCTTATTGCCAAGAAACAGGTGTATGTCATTGGGCTTTAAATAGGCCTAGGGAGATTATGTCATTGATCCACGCTGGGCAACTTGCAAAATCAAATTGCCAGTGGAACAGCAAGGAGATCACACAGATGCTGTTATGTTCTGCTACCAAAGCTAAGGAAAGAGAGGAGATCTGTCCCTACTATAGGACTCAGCTGAATCCCTACGATGTAACAGGGAACCTGATCCTGCGATCAGACCTGCTAAAGTCCTAATCTAGTCTGTACGGAGACCTATAGATGTGGGGAGGGAATCCCTACAAGTACTAAGGACTGGGAGGAATATGGGACACCTCCTAACAGAAATAGTAGCAGACAGACGAACAAACAAAATAGATAGAACATAGAGGTCTGTAGACCAAGCAAACTAACAGAGCTAGATACAGAGCACAGGCTAGCTAGAAAGTAGATATACAATGAAGTCCAGCAAAGCCAGAAGGGCGGAGCAGGATTAAATAGGCCAACAAGGTCATGTGACCAGCAAAGGAAAAAAAACCTAACAGCAAGGTTCTAACAGTACCCCCCCTTCTAAGAGGATCCTCCGGATCCCCTAGGACCAGGCTTATCAGGAAATCTCCTGTGAAACGCTCTGATAAGTCTGGACGCGGAAACATCATCTGACCTCACCCAAGAGTTATCCTCGGGTCCGAAACCTTTCCAGGCCACAAGATACTGCAAACTACCTCTATACCGTCTAGAGTCAAGGATGCGAGAAATTTCATATTCCCCGTCCTCCACCACCGGAGGAACAGAGGCAGAGGGGTCACCATCCGACACAACAGCTTTTTTTAACAGAGAGACATGAAAGACCGGATTAATTCTCCAGGAGGTAGGAACCTCCAACCTAACAGCAGATTGGTTGACAACCTGAAGCACCTTAAAGGGCCCTACAAACTTGGGACCCAATTTCTTAGAAGGAATCCTCAACCGCAGATTCCTAGAGGACAACCAAACCATGTCACCAACAGCGAACAAAACCTCCTGTCGTTTCCTATCAAAGTAGTCTTTAGATTTTCTGTTGGCCTCCTGAAGATTACCACGCACATCCGTCCAAACTCTTTCCAAATCACCGGAAAAATTCTCCTCCTCAGGCACGGCAGATCCCAACTTGGAGAACGACCCAAACGACGGATGTCTCCCAGAACAACAAAAAAAAGGCGAACAACCAGCAGAAGAAGATGTATGATTGTTCAGAGCAAATTCGGCAAGTGGCAGAAACTCAGACCACCCCTCTTGATTGTCTGCCACAAAACAACGCAAGAACTGCTCAACATCCTGGTTTTTCCTTTCTGTCTGGCCATTAGATTCAGGATGATATCCGGACGAAAACGACAAATGAATTCCCAACCTGTCACAAAAGGCACGCCAAAAACGAGCCACGAACTGAGGACCCCTATCAGAAACAATGTCAGTAGGAACGCCATGAAGTCTGACAATTTCCTTGACAAAGGCCTTAGCGAGAGTTTTAGCGCAGGGCAGTTTGACGAAGGGAACCAAGTGACACATCTTGCTAAAACGGTCCACGACCACCCAGATGACAGTAAAACCCTCAGAGGGGGGAAGGTCAGTTATAAAGTCCATAGCCAAATGTGTCCAAGGAGCACTGGGGACCTCCAAAGGACAAAGTAACCCCGCAGCAGGAGTATGTGAGGACTTAGATCTAGCACATATAGTACATTGGCGCACCCACTTAATGACTTCCTTCTGCCATCCAGGCCACCAAAAACTGCGACCCACCAGTCTCTTGGTCTCAGAGATTCCGGGATGACCTGCCAACCGAGATTCGTGACACTCAACAAACAAATCTCCCCTAAAGGTCCCAGGCACAAACAACCTCCCATGAGGAGTGTTAGATGGGGCATTCTCCTGAGCTTTAAGAATCTCATCTTCCAAAACGGAGTCTAAAGCAGCTATCACAACACCTTCTTGTAAAATGTTTTCCTCTTTCTCAGCACCGACTATGGGAGAAAAACTGCGAGACAAGGCATCCGCCTTAACATTCTTAGTACCAGGGATGTAAGTAACGGAGAAATTAAACCGCGAGAAAAACAGTGCCCACCTAGCCTGACGGGCATTCAGGCGCTTGGCAGCATCAAGATATATCAGATTTTTATGATCCGTAAGAACCTGAACGGGAAATTCCGCACCTTCCAAGAAGTGGCGCCAGTGTTCAAATGCGAGTTTAATAGCCAATAATTCCCGATTACCAATATCGTAATTCAATTCAGTCTCCGAAAATTTTTTTGAAAAAAAGGCACAGGGATGTAATCCATCCCCGTTATCCTGAGACAATACTGCGCCAACCCCCACAGAGGAAGCATCAACCTCAACCAAAAACGGCCTAGTAACATCAGGCTGCATAAGGATGGGAGCAGAGGTGAACCTCTCCTTGAGATACACAAAAACTTCAATGGCCTCAGAAGACCACTGAACCGCATCAGCACCTTTCCTGGTGAGATCAGTCAGAGGTTTGACAATACTAGAAAAATTTTTTATGAATTTTCTATAGTAATTGGCGAAACCCAAAAACCTCTGTATCGATTTCAAACCAATAGGCCTAGGCCATTCCTGCACAGCCTGAACCTTAACCGGATCCATCTCAAAACCTTTGCTGGAGATAATGTAGCCCAAAAAACTAATTCTCTGTACAGCGAACTCACATTTCTCCAGCTTAGCAAAAAGCGAATTGTCCATTAATAACTGTAATACCTCACGCACGCTCCGCCAATGAGACTCCAGATCTGGCGAATAAATCAAAATGTCATCCAAATACACAACCACATTTTTACCGATCAAAGGTCTAAGGATGTCATTAATCAGATTCTGAAAAAATGCAGGAGCATTAGTAAGACCAAAAGGCATAACCAGATTCTCAAAATGACCCACAGGAGTGTTAAAAGCAGTCTTCCATTCATCACCCTCCTTCATGCGCAACAGATTGTATGCCCCCTTAAGGTCAATTTTAGAGAACCACTTGGCCCCCAATAACTGGTTAAACAGATCAGGAATCAATGGCAGTGGGTAAGGATTGCGTACCGTAATTTTGTTAATCTCACGAAAATCCAGACAAGGACGTAAACCGCCGTCCTTTTTTTTTACAAAAAAAAATCCAACCGCCACAGGAGACTTAGAGGGCCTAATGTGACCGGCGGCCAAACTTGTCTGTATGTATTCCTCCAAAGCCTTCCTCTCAGGAATAGTAAGGTTAAATAAACGACTTTTAGGAAGAATCGCTCCAGGGACAAATTCAATAGAACAATCATAGTCTCTATGGGGAGGCAAAACCTGCGATTCTTTCTCAGAAAAAACTCTCCAAAAATCCTGAATAGGAACAGGCAATTCTCCCCTATCCAAAGCTGCAATACGCCCGTTACAACACTTGTCATAACATTTATGGCTCCAGGATTTAATTTCACTGGTAGACCAATCCAGTACAGGATTGTGAAATTTTAACCAGGGCAAACCCAATATTACTGGAGAAGGCAAGTTATTCAACACTACCAAATCCAATTTCTCATGGTGAACACCATTAATAGTGAGAGGAAATTCACTGACCTTGAGAGTAATATTCTTCAAAGGGGAGCCATCCACAGAAACCACAGCAATGGGGGATGATAAAGGTTCAGGTTTTAAATTGAGTTTTTCCACGAATCCCCCATCAATTACATTCAGTGTAGACCCGCAATCAACAAACACCCGAAATTCCATTAATTTTTCCTGAGCAATCGTGGAAGCAGCTAAAAATATACCCTTGGAATTTAAACAGGCAATACGGGCGTGACTGACCATTTTTTTTTCTTTCTTCATACGAAGCTCACAGCCTTTAATCAAATGACCAGATTTTCCGCAATAGAAACACAAGCCTTCCGAAAAACGACGGTCTTTTTCTTGAGAGCGAGGTGCCACCGATCCAATCTCCATCGGTTCACCACTGTTAGTACACACATTATCATAACCAGAAACTGACATAGCAGAGGATTTGCTCTCATTAACCCTAGCACGCAGTCTTCTATCCACCCGTATAGCTAATTGCATAGCCTGTTGCAAATCCTCAGGTGTAGGATAAGCAATTAGCAGGTCTTTAACCCTTTCACTGAGCCCAGCAAGAAATAGACTTTTCAGAGCAGAATCGTTCCACCCTGTTTGAGTGGACCAACGACGAAAATGAGTACAATATTTTTCCACATTACCTGATCCTTGTTTTAAACGTCTCAACTCAGTCTCAGCTGATGCCACACGGTCAGGATCATCATATAATAATCCTAAAGCAGAAAAAAAACTATCCACTGATCTGAAGCATGTATCACTAGGTTGCAAAGAAAAGGCCCACTCCTGAGGCTCTTTGCGCAAAAGTGACATTATGAACCCTACGCGCTGGGATTCATCCCCAGAGGACTTGGGTCTCAAACGAAAATACAATAAGCAAGCATTTTTAAATGAAAAAAATTCTCGATGTTCACCACAAAATAAATCCGGCAAACATACCTTAGGCTCCAAGAAATATGCTCCAGGACAGTTACTCACGTGCTGACGGAGCTCGGCCACTTCCAGAGAGAGTCCCTGCAGGTGTTTAGCCAAATCCTGAACCGACACCATGATGGAACAAAAAAAAAAAAAAATCTTTCCTTAGAGAATTTGCAGGCTGGACTTACTGTTATGTTCTGCTACCAAAGCTAAGGAAAGAGAGGAGATCTGTCCCTACTATAGGACTCAGCTGAATCCCTACGATGTAACAGGGAACCTGATCCTGCGATCAGACCTGCTAAAGTCCTAATCTAGTCTGTACGGAGACCTATAGATGTGGGGAGGGAATCCCTACAAGTACTAAGGACTGGGAGGAATATGGGACACCTCCTAACAGAAATAGTAGCAGACAGACGAACAAACAAAATAGATAGAACATAGAGGTCCGTAGACCAAGCAAACTAACAGAGCTAGATACAGAGCACAGGCTAGCTAGAAAGTAGATATACAATGAAGTCCAGCAAAGCCAGAAGGGCGGAGCAGGATTAAATAGGCCAACAAGGTCATGTGACCAGCAAAGGAAAAAAAAACTAACAGCAAGGTTCTAACAGATGCCATATTTCCTATCACGAAATAAAGGTGTTAAGTTATCTCCACATAAATCAGTCGCCTCCCGCATTCTTCTGTTACAGGTGCCTGGTACGCGATCCGCCAGATATTCCACTTTAATTACCTGTTCACAGCAGGTGGGTCCCTCTGCACCGGGGTCATCTGGAGTTTCTTAGCCTTGCTTCATTATTCACTATGAAACTATGAAATGGCTTATAGATTGTACAGTTACATCTATGACACCAATGCCGAGCACAACAGAAAGCAGCGGTCCAGGGGAAGAAAGTAGAGACCAGAATACCTGGGACAGGAGGAACACTGCCAGAGCCCTGCAATGTTTAGGCTGGCGTGGAAGAAATGCTGCACAGTAAGAATGTTTTCAAAAATAGAAATGTTAATAATTTACTTTTATAGGTTAAAAATGCAAAGCGATGAACAAAATCTAAATCTACATCATCAGTATTTGCTGTCGACTTCATTAGTTCTTCTAGGTACCTGTCACTGGCAGGAGGTAGTTCCAAACATCTTGGAGAACTGACCCCAGATCTTCTGTGGCTGTCGCTTGTGCAGATCCTTCATGTGATCTCAGACAGACGGGATGATGTGAGATCAGGGGCTGGATCGCCGCTCACAGGACTCCTCGTTCTTCTTTACACTGAAGATAATTCTTCATGACATTGGCTGGATGTTTGGGGCCGTTGTCCTTCTGCAGAATAATTTCTGCCAATTTCTGCCAATCAGACGCCTCACTAATTGTATTGAATGATGCAGAATCCACCCAATGACAAAGGAAGTTTATTCAATACCCCTTTAGTGACTCTCAACCAAAATTGTCAGGGAAAAGTAGCAAGGATCCATATGTTCTTTGCTACATTGTATTCCAGATGAATGCAGAAAGTTCTTGCGGATTGACAAACGTCTACATTCTTTTTACTTTGTTATTTTTTTTATAAGTTTTATGTCTCTTTAATTGTAATTTAATAGCTCTGGTCCAGGAGCTAAGCGTCTTCCTGGCAGAAGATGTGTTGTGATAGTGTTTGCTCCCCCCCAGCACCCGCAGGCGTATAACACCACCTCAGGCGGGTTTCAGTTCTATCTGTAAACACCGGACTCTGCCCGTTATGAAATGTCAGTAAATATTGGCGTCTTTAGGCTACAATGTGGTTCTAAAAAAAATAGGAGCATTTACTCAGTGTGAAATTGAATGGACTCAGAGATTAGTTGCCGCTTACAAGATGTATTTTCCTCTCTGCTACATTAATTTTTATTCCAAAGTGTTATAAAGCAGGATATTATATTTTATATTGACATTAACAGAGGAATGTTTCCATTGTCTGCTGAATTTGCCTTTCATTTCATAGGAAGGTTAGATTTGACTTCGGAAATTACGATAAATACAAGTCATATTTTTGGGCTTTATGGATAAGTAGTGGAGCTGGAGATAATGATATTAGTTGCAACAATTGACATGCGGCTGCGGTTCGGTCCCTCTTACAAATTTCAGTCAGCTGCAATTTGACTACTAAGTTTTGGAAAAAAAAAGTATATCAATAAGAATAAATGGCAACATAGACCATCCCATGACAGTTGCATGACTTTTGTCATCCATTCTTAATAATAAGTGCGTATAGAGTATCTATCCCGAATTTGCCAGGATTGTCACAATTTTTTTAATGTAGTGTGAAAAACTTGCGGCACCCCAAGTTAAAGGGGGCATGGTTTACATAAACCCCAACTGCATGGTTGGGGTGCAGTTTAGGGGTAGAACTAAAACATTTCTAAGATATCAACATGGATGTTTGTAATTATGGAAGTGACATCAAGGAGATTCCTGTGAAGAATTGTATACAGGAGGGATTTTGTACACCGTTCTTAGTATAGAGGATGCTGCAGTAAAATCTGACAGGGGTGTATAGGGTGTCCAGATAGAGGTAGCACCTCTGGTGGAAGGCTTGCCGTGTGTTTTCAGGACAGGACAGTTTGCCCATCTTTGGTCCTCACCTATTACTCAACTCTCAACTGTACCTCCGAGTACCTGCTAGCATGCAGCAGTGGGTACACCCAGGAACACCGCCTCGTCAGGCTGCCGTTGATTTTGTGGCCCACAGTGACTTTAAGGGTTTGCCTACCTGTGCATGTGAAGACTGAATTAGACAGACTGTGTTGAAGAAACCATCTAAGATTCAACGAACAGAAAAGTGATTCTCAGCAAAGCGTTATGGAGCACCGAGAGGGAGCAATGAGGCAAATATAGGACACTGCTGGCCATTCATTGCATCCTGACCTTTCTCCAGTTGTCTCGACTAGATCTTGCCACTGGGACTCGATAGGCACAGACGAGACAGTGAGGCTAACGATCTGTGCAACTCTTCCTCACTTTAAGCCAAGTTAAGAGCAAGTCATGACTTCAATCACCATGCTTCAAAGTCCTGTGGCGATGGGCGAGTGGTGGAGCAGCAGGTGTGGAATCACTGGAAGCTGTAGTCACGAACCCACACACAGGCGGCCCAGAGCATAGGGTAGTTCCTCATAGCGGTCAACACATAAAGAATTAAATGATGACACTCAACTTTGGCACGTGGAACGTGAGAACTCTGCTAGACAATATCAAGGCAGACAGACCAAAGGGAAGAACAGCACTGGTTTCTAAAGAGCTAGCTCAGTACAACGTGGACATTGCAGCTCTCAGCAAAACGGGCTTAGCAGATAAGGGTCAACTGACAGAGTGTAGTGGTGGATACACATTTTTTTGGAGAGGTTTAGGCAGTACTGAACAATGAGCAGCAGGGGTGATTTGCTATCAAATCTCACCTTGTCCGTGATCTTGTCCAGCCTCCAGAGGGCATCAATGACCGCCTGATAACACTTCAGCTCCACCTTACAAACAAGAAGCGTGCTATGCTGATTAGTGCCAATGCTCCCACCATGACTTATCCAAATTACTTTAAGAATAAGTTCTATAATGAATTTGACACACTTATCTCAGCAATCCCACAGTCAGACAAGCTCATTATACTCAGAGACTTAAATGCCAGAGTGGGAACAGACTATCAAAACTGTGATGGAGTCATTGGGAGACACGGCATTGGCAAGTGTAACAGTAATGGCCTTCTGCTCCTCAAGACGTGTGCCACATTTGACTTTGTCATCACCAACACCATGTTCCTTCTACCCACTCGCAAGAAGACATCATGGATGCACCTGCGCTCAAGGCATTGGCATCTCATTGACTACATCATCACCAGGATGGGATTTAGAGTAACGAGAGCCATGTGTGGTGCTGACTTCTGGACTCACCACCTCCTCATGGTGTCTAAGTGCAGGCTTTGCGTTCTGCCGTCTAGGAGACCCCAAGGGCAGAAGACTACAAAGAGGCTGAATGTCTCCAAGATGTAAAGCAGAAGAGTTGCAAGGGAATTTGCCAATGACCTTGATGGCATACTGTTAGATACCCCACAGGCAGACGAAACTACTGTCAATGAACAGTCGACGATTCTTAAAGATGCTATTTACAATACTGCCCTGGAGTATCTCGGACTAGCAGCCCAAAGTAACCAAGATTGGTTCAATGAAAATGATGAAGAAATAATGGCACTCCTAGAAGACAAACATCAGTAGTACAAAGCGCATCAATACGACCCCACATCACTGTCCAAGAAGGAAGCCTTTATAAATACAAAAAGAAAAGAACAGAAAAGTTACGCAAGATACAGAACAACTGGTTTTTCAAGAAGGGTCACGAAATCTAGGGACATGCAGATAGCCACGACCTGAGATGCTTCTATGATGTGCTAAAGGCTGTATATGGACCCCAATCATCCAGCTCATCATCTCTCTGGACAGAACTAAGCTACTGACAGAAAAGAAACAGATTCTGGAATGGTGGGCTCAGCACTTCAACAGTGTTCTTAATCACCCTGTCGATATCAATGACAAGGCCATTGCTCGCCTACCCCATGTAGAGATCAACAAAGACCTTGATATTCTTTTCACTGAAGACAAAGTCAGGAAGGCAGTAAGGCTGTGTGCCCACGATGCGTTTTTCAAGCGTTTATGCTGCGGAATTTCCGCAGCGTAAACGCTTGGGAAACGCTTGGTAAACCTTCCCCCATGGTCTCCAATGCAATTCCGCACTTTCAATGCCCATGCTGCGGATTTTTCCGCAGCGTTTATGCTGCGCTCAAAAATCCGCAGCATGTCCATTAATTTTGCGGAAGTGCTGCGTTTTCGCCACCATTGACTTACATTAGAACACGCCAATTCCGCAAGACTGCATCTGTACTTGCGTAATTGGCCCGTTCTAATGTGCGGATGGTACCCGGGTGTGGAGGACAGGAGACTCTCCTCCGGAACCGGGTACCATTAAAAACTGTAAAAAAAGAATAAAATAAAAAATAAAGATTATATTCACCTTCCGACGGTCCCCGGACTTCTTCTTTGTGCTTTCCGACAGATCGCGCAGGGCTGTAGGACCTGCGGTGACGTCACAGTCATGTGACGGCAGGTCCTTCAGTACAGGGCACCGCAATCTGCCGGCAGCCAGCACAGGAGCGCAGCAAGACTGCAGGGGCCATCGGAAGGTAAGTATAGATTTCTTTTTTTATTTTTAACCATTCTCTCGGGTCACACTATATAAATGCATGCCGTTTGCATGGATTTATATAGTGTGACCTAGTTGTCAAGCACTTTCCAAGTGATGCTAAAATCGCTTGAAAAGTGCTTGACAATCCGCATGTGTTTTTTTCTGCCAGGGAGATGCAGAAACGCTCAGGAAAAAATCCTGAGCATTTCTGCATCGTGGGCACATAGCCTAAAACAACTCTTCTGTGGCAAAGCTCCAGGAAACAATGCTATTCCTGCAGAGGTATACAAAGCAGGCGGCCCTGTCCTGATGCACATGATGACTAAACTATTCCAGTCCATTTTGAAAAAGGAACAGGTTCTTCAACAGCTGAAAGATACCAGCATAATCCACATCTACAGTGGTGGCCAAAAGTATTGGCACCCCTGCAATTCTGTCAGATAATACTCAGTTTCTTCCTGAAAATGATTGCAATCACAAATTCTTTGGTATTATTATCTTCATTTAATTTGTCTTCAATGAAAAAACACAAAAAGAATTGTCCTAAAGCCAAATTGGATATAATTCCACACCAAACCTAAAAAAGAGGGTGGACAGAAGTATTGGCACTGTTTGAAAAATCATGTGATGCTTCTCTAATTCGTGTAATTAACAGCACCTGTAACTTACCTGTGGCACCTAACAGGTGTTGGCAATAACTAAATCACACTTGCAGCCAGTTAACATGGATTAAAGTTGACTCAACCTCTGTCCTGTGTCCTTGTGTGTACCACATTGAGCATGGAGAAAAGAAAGAAGACCAAAGAACTGTCTGAGGACTTGAGAAACCAAATTGTGAGGAAGCATGAGCAATCTCAAGGCTACAAGTCCATCTCCAAAGACCTGAATGTTCCTGTGTCTTCCGTGCGCAGTGTCATCAAGAAGTTTAAAGCCCATGGCACTGTGGCTAACCTCCCTAGATGTGGACGGAAAAGAAAAATTGACGAGAGATTGTGCGGATGGTGGATAAAGACCCTCGACTAACATCCAAACAAGTTCAAGCTGCCCTGCAGGCCGAGGGTACAACAGTGTCAACCCGTACTATCCGTCGGCGTCTGAATGAAAAGGGACTGTATGGTAGGATACCCAGGAAGACCCCACTTCTTACCCCGAGACATAAAAAAGCCAGGCTGGAGTTTGCCAAAACTTACCTGAGAAAGTCTAAAACGTTTTGGAAGAATGTTCTCTGGCCAGATGAGACAAAAGTAGAGCTTTTTGGGAAAAAGCATCAACATAGAGTGTACAGGAAAAAAAAGAGGCATTCAAAGAAAAGAACACGGTCCCTACAGTGAAACATGGCGGAGGTTCCCTGATGTTTTGGGGTTGCTTTGCTGCCTCTGGCACTGGACTGCTTGACCGTGTGCATGGCATTATGAAGTCTGAAGACTACCAACAAATTTTGCAGCATAATGTAGGGCCCAGTGTGAGAAAGCTGGGTCTCCCTCAGAGGTCATGGGTCTTCCAGCAGGACAATGACCCAAAACACACTTCCAAAAGCACTATAAAATGGTTTGAGAGAAAGCACTGGAGACTTCTAAGGTGGCCAGCAATGAGTCCAGACCTGAATCCCATAGAACACCTGTGGAGAGATCTCAAAATGGCAGTTTGGAGAAGGCACCCTTCAAATATCAGGGACCTGGAGCAGTTTGCCAAAGAAGAATGGTCTACAATTCCAGCAGAGCATTGTAAGAAACTCATTGATGGTTACCGGAAGCGGTTGTTCGCAGTTATTTTGGCTAAAGGTTGTGCAACCAAGTATTAGGCTGAGGGTGCCAATCCTTTTGTCTGGCCCATTTTTGGAGTTTTGCGTGAAATGATCAATGATTTGATTTTTGCTTCATTCTCTTTTGTGTTTTTTCCTTGCAAGCAAATTAAATGAAGATAATAATACCAAAGAATTTGTGATTGCAATCATTTTCAGGAAGAAACTGAGTATTATCTGACAGAATTGCAGGGGTGCCAATACTTTTGGCCACCACTGTACAAGGGAAAAGACAACCACCAATCTTGTGACAACCATCGAGGCATCTCCCTTCTGTCCACTGCTGGGAAGATATTTTCTCTCCTCTTGCTCAACCTCCTCCTCCAGCACCTTGAGCAAGGTCTATTTCCTGAAAGCCAATGCAGCTTCCGTGCTGAACGTGGAAAGATAGATATGGTCTTTGTGATGCATCAAGTCCAGGAAAAGTGGCAGGAGCAATACAGCAACCTTTTCGTGACCTTTGTCGACTTAACCAAGGCTTTCAACACAGTCAGCAGAGATGGCCTGTGGAATATTATGGGAAAGTTTGGCTTCCCAATCAAGTTCATCACAATCGTTCTGCTGATGGTGAAGCTCCTGAATCATGGAGACGAATCGGAGGCCTTCCCAGTTACAAATGTCTAAAAACAAGGCTGTGTACTCGCCCAAACCGATTCAGTATGATATTTTCTGCCATGCTGTTGTTGCTCATCCTTCGTAGTCAAAGATGATCATGACTTCAGGGTTTAGAGGAGGATCAGTGGCCGTGGGTCTGGAGGTGACTGTTTAGGCCAATCCGGGCCCTGAATGCTCACTCACATACGTGAAATAAGTAAGTGAATGTAATCAGGACAGTAGATGCTGCTTGTGCCCGGTTTTCTTTTTGCTTCAAAGATTCTCCTGTCATCAACTGCACGTGCTTCTGAGGTGATCTGGCCTCGCTAAGCAGGATGGTCCAGGGCAAGCTTCTCCCATTCATTGAGGTCAACTCCCAGGTATTTGAGGGATGCTTTAAGGCAGTTTTTGTAACTTTTCTTCTGCCCTGGACTGCTCACTTTCCCTGACACTGTTCTATGTACAGCAGTTGTTTAGGCGATCGGCTGTCTGGCATTCTGACCACATGTCAAGCCCACCTAGCTTGAGATTTCAGCAAGAGAGTTTAAACACTACAGAGCCCAGTTTGTTCCAGGATTGTCTTGTCAGGGACATTGTCTTGCCACCTAAAGTGGAAAAATTCTGCGGAGGCAACTGAGGTGAAAGTGATTGAGCTGCTTGGCATGCTGGCTTTCGACAGTCCAGGTCTCGCTGGCATAGAGAGGTGTGGTAAGGACCACTGTGCTGCAGACCTTCAACTTGGTGGTAAGGCTAAGTCCCCTTCATCCCTAGATGTACTTACGGAGCCTCCTGAAGGCAGCGCGGGCTTTGGAAATTCTGTTGTTCACCTCAGTGTCTATGGTCAGTACACAAGAGAGTGTGCTGCCTAGGTAGGTAAAGTTGTCGACTGCTTTGAGGTTGTGTTCCTTCGCCGTAATGCATGGCTCCTAAAAACCTGACTGGTCCTATGAACCCTCTCAGCACCTATCAATGCTGGAGCCTGTCTACCAGGCTATGCACCTCGGTGATACACACCTCCCATCCAGGATTCTGCCAGCTGCTTGCCTACATTGGCCAAAAGTGGCATGCCCTCTCCGCAAAGCCCTATTTATTTTTGCCCAGAGTGCAAAAAAGACATGCATCAAAATTAGGGACACTGTCTTGCCACTTGTTGTGGAGAAATTCTGTGGAAGCAACTCAGGTGAAAGTGATTGAGTTGTTTGGCACGCCGGCTTTAGCCAGTCCACTCTTTAGAGTGCCAATCAGCATGCAGAGATTGCCTGCCACTCACTGTAATGCATCAGCCATGGTGGTTGTGGCATTACAGTGATTGGCTGGCCGCACAGCATCATCAGGTCTATATCAGACCTGGCGCCGCCATGCTCGTCACAGTCACTCCGGAATCAGACAGTGTAGGGAGAGCTGCTGCTGAGCTAGGGAGAGATTTGGCTGTGTATTAGGAAGTGTAGGGATAAAACCCGTACATTACACATATCCATCTCAACAAACAGTCCTTCTGAGGACTAATCCATCTGCAGAGATATCAGGCAGGCAGTGTATATAGGCAGGCGGTGTATATAGCAGACTGCAGTGCATATAGCACAAGAGGCTCCATTCCAGTTCTGCCTTCTGCTGCTATTAGACATTTCTAGACAAAGGCCCAGGTCTCAAGGGCCAGGAATAATTTTTTGGAGATCTTAATCCTCATTATTTGCTTAAAAAGCAATTCAGAGAACACCGTTTTTCTGCGTCATTTGCTTGTTGGCACTGCAGAATACAGCCAGGTCCTTTCCATATTACAGCGCTAAAAATCCAGCTATTTAAAACTGTGGTTTGTCCGTCACATGGATCACATATAATTGCGCTGAAAATACTGCCATTTTTGGCCTCCATTCAATTTTGTTTTTCAGTATGTTAGCAAAGTTTTTGGCACCGGTTTGCTGTTCAAAATAGTTACCTACAGGCCAGGTATTTAAAACTGTAGCTTGTCCGTCACAGGGATCACCTATACGTATTCTAAAAATTCTGCCATTTCTAGCCTCCTTTCTAATTTTTTTTCCGTGTGTCAGCAAAGTTTTTGACACCGGTTTGCTGTTTAAAATAGTTACCTACAGGCCAGGTATTTAAAACCGTGGTTTCTCTATCACACGGATTACATATAACTTCGCTCCAAATTCAGCCATTTGTAGTGAGCTTGGAAGATATTGTCCTTCATTTAAAATGGGCAAGGCGCGTGGCAAGGGACGGGGAACTGCACGTGATGGTGATGTTGCATGCAGAGGCCGAGGTCGTGGGCAAGCTGAAATTGTGCCACAACAAACCCCCACATCATCTCGCCCGACCTTCCTGTCCCAATTCCTAGGGGACCGCAGCACACCACTATTTAACCCAGAGCAGTGTCAAAAGGTTGTTGGTTGGATAGCAGATAATGCTTCCAGTCACTTAGCCACCACCACCACCACCATCACCCTGTCTTCCACGCGGTCAAGTCTCAGTAGCCGTGAGTCTGGACTGCATATTCCTCACCCTGATCCTCCTTCCTCCCACCATGCTGAGTGCCCGGAGACAACTGATCCCACACTTGGACACTCTGAAGAGCTGTTCACTTTTCCATTTATAGATTTGGGCCTCTCGCCCGGTCCACTTGAAGCGGGGCAAAAGGAGATCGCATGTAGCGATGGGAAAACTGTCACGGTGGGAAACTGTCACAAGAGGTGGACGATGATGAGACACAATTGCCACAAAGTCAGGAGGAGGACCAGGGTGCAGAAGTGGAAGACGAGGTGGTGGATGATATAGTAACTGACCCAACCTGGCAGGAGGACATGCAGAGCGAGGACGCAGCACACAGGGGGAGGGAGGCAGAGCACCACAACAGGCAGGAAGAAGCAGTGTAGTGGCCGGAGACTGAAAGCAGGCAACCGTTCCCCGTAACACCAACACGAAGGAAGTTGGCAGTACAACTGTTAGGTCTTCCCGAGTCTTCTTGTTTTTTAAAGACTCTGCTGATAACCCCAAAAAGACCATTTGCACCACCTGCCAGGCCAGCATCAGCAGGAGTGGCAAAACTAGCAGCCTGACCACCACCAGCATGATCAGGCACATGACAGCAAAGCACCCGACTAAGTGGGCCGAACCTCAGGGTCCAGGAACAGTGTCTGCGGGTGGCACCATTGCTTCTTCCGCTGTTGTGCATGCAAGCCAATCCCCTGTCCATGGTGCATGCGAAGATGCCTCCTGCCCTGCACCTGTCATTGCACACGCTCAAGTAGCAGCATCAGAAAGCACATCCACGTCCTTGTCCCAGCACAGCGTTCAGTTGTCCATACCCCAGTCCTTGGAACGCAAGCGCAAATACGCAGCCAACGCCCCACAGGCCACACTACTAAATTCCCACATTTCACAACTGCTTGCAATCGAAATGTTGCCTTTTAGGCTCATGGAGACGGAAGCATTCTGCAACCTGATGGCAACGGCCGTCCCTCAGTACTCGTTCCCCAGCCGCCACTATTTCTCCTGGCGTGCAGTCCCCGCATTACACAACCACGTGTCTCAAAACATTTGCCGTCCCCTAAACAACGCAGTTACCAGGAAAGTCCACCTAACCACGGACACGTGGACAAATGCTTGTGGGCAGGGATGGTAGATCTCAAACAGCACACTGGGTTAACATAGTGGAAGCCAGGACCCAGTCGGACCTTGGGACGGAA
Organism: Phyllobates terribilis; assembly: GCF_046119375.1. Lineage (NCBI taxonomy): Eukaryota > Metazoa > Chordata > Amphibia > Anura > Dendrobatidae > Phyllobates > Phyllobates terribilis. The sequence goes on along the minus strand of NW_027362764.1, from coordinate 44,613,277 downwards.
CACGTCCTCCCAACACCAAGGATTGCGGGCCCTAGGTCAATCAGAGTTACCCCCACAGTCTACAGCTCCTGCACCTCATCCTCCTCAGCCTCCTCCTCCTCTTCAGCCTCCATCTCCGAAATGACCACATCAGTCACAAGCTGGAAGCACTGCAGCACTGCCTCGGCCAAGCGGCAACAGGCTGTGCTGAAGCTAATATGCTTAAGTGACAAACCACACAATGCTGAAGAGTTGTGGACAGTTCTGAAAGAGCAGGCAGATTTGTGGCTCACACCGCTGAACCTCAGCCAGGCATGATCGTGTGTGACAATGGCCGGAACCTGGTGGTGAGGTGAGCCCACACACGTACCATGCCTGCCCATGTGCTTAACCTCGTGGTTCAGCGATTTCTCAAATCCTACCCGGAGCTGCCGGATCTGCTTGTTAAAGTACGCCGCCTGTGTGCCCATTTTAGAAAGTCACCTACAGCTTCAGCCGCCCTTGCCGTGTTTCAGCAGCGTTTGCAGCTTCCGGCTCACAGACTGGTGTGTGATGTCCTCATGCATTGGAACTCTACACTGCAGATGTTGGGAAGGATTTGTGAGCAGAAGAGGGCAGTTGTTGAGTACCATCATCAACAAGGCCGTCGGTATTCAGTTCAGACTCCACACATAAGACCTCAGGAGTGGACATGGATGTCAGAAATATGTACCATCCTCCAAGACTTTAAGGACTCCACCAAGATGGTGAGCAGCGATGATGCCATAATTAGCGTCACCATCCCGCTTCTCTGTCTTCTGAAATGCTCTCTGCTCACAATCAAAGAGGATGCATTGCAGGCGGAGCACGATGAGATGGAGCAAGGAACCATACAAGGTGATTACACACAGCCCAGCCTCATCTCATCCCAACTTTGATTGGGTGACAATGAGGAAGAGGAGGAGGAGGAGGAAGAACAGGAGCTAGTTTCATGTGCTAGGCGTAGAGAGCCTTCCCCGGTCGTCCTGGGGTTGCCTGTCACACTGTCACAGAATACTGGAGGTAGGGGGCCTAAGCTGACCCTAAGCTGGGGCCCTGACTAATCCCTCATCCTGGAGGTACTGTTAAAGGTACAGAGGTCCAGGCCGCCAGCGTAACCCCTACCTCCTGAGGATCCCTGCACCACAGTAATCTAGTCCTGAGAAGGACCCCGATCACAACAATTGGGAACCAGCGATAATATGCCCACACACAGTATTAAGACGAACGAGACAGTACAAGGGAAAAACCAAAACCACCTTGCATACAACTTCAACAAAACTACAACAGAGGGAACACCAACGGGAAAGGAGATAAATGATAAAGCGAGGAAAGGGAAATAACACTTTCAAATACACTTATCTCAGCAACTCCAAACACCACGATCCGCTCTGTAAGTCTGAATGAAAAGCTTTCACCGACACCTCACAAACAGACCTGCAGGAATATAAAGGAGTCTCACTAACGAAGCATTGATTGCAGCTGGGCGAGGCTGGACCTCAGCTAGCCCAGAGAGAGAGAGAATTAACTCCTTTACTGCCGAGAAAACACAAAGCACCAACAAGTCAGCTGCGAGAAGTCAGGCTGTGTACTCGTGACGATCTTCGTGGCAACACACCCGTGACAGTACCCCCCCTTCTACGAGGGGCCTCCGGACCCTCAGGGCCAGGTTTATCCGGGTGAGTCGTGTGGAAGGCCCGAACTAATCGGTCTGCGTTAATATCCGACGCAGGAACCCACATCCTCTCCTCAGGACCATACCCCTTCCAATGAACCAAGTACTGAAGGGACCGGCGATTAAAGCGTGAATCAATGACCCTCGATACCTGGAACTCCAAGTTACCATTGACAACCACAGGAGGGGGAGGTAAAGGTGACGGTACCACCGGCGCCACATACCTCTTAAGCAATGATCTGTGAAACACGTTGTGAATTTTAAACGTAGGGGGGAGGTCAAGACGGAATGCCACCGGATTAATAACAGAACTGATTCTGTACGGCCCGATGAACCTGGGACCCAGTTTCCAGGAGGGAACCTTAAGTTTAATATTCCTGGTAGACAACCATACCTGATCGTTCACACTTAGGTCCGGACCAGACACTCTCCTCCTATCAGCCATACGTTTGTATCGGTTCCCCATAGTATTCAGATTCTTCAGCACCCCTCTCCATACTGAAGCGAGAGATGAGGAAAATCGTTCCTCCTCCGGAACCCCCGAAGAGCCCCCCCTACTGAAAGTACAAAACTGGGGGTGAAAACCATATGCCCCAAAAAACGGGGACTTACCAGTGGACTCGCTTCGCCTATTATTGAGAGCAAACTCTGCCAGAGGTAGGAAAGAAGCCCAGTCCTCCTGGTTCTCTGACACAAAACACCGAAGATATGTCTCCAAGCTCTGGTTCATACGTTCCGTCTGACCATTGGTCTGAGGATGAAAAGCCGACGAGAATGACAAATGCATCCCCCGCCGTGCACAAAACGCCTTCCAGAACTTGGACACAAACTGAGACCCCCGATCAGACACCACCTCGGAGGGTACCCCGTGAAGCCTCACAATCTCCCCAATGAACACCTGCGCAAGAGTTTTAGCATTAGGGAGAGCCGGAAGAGCGATAAAATGTGCCATCTTGCTGAACCTGTCCACTACAACGAGTATGACCGTTTTACCCGAAGACGGAGGGAGGTCCGTAATAAAGTCCATAGACAGATGAGTCCAAGGACGCTCCGGGATCTTCAAAGGTAAGAGGGCCCCAGACGGACGGGTATGTGAGGTCTTAGAGCGCGCACAAACCCCACAGGACGCGACAAAAGTTACCACCTCTTTATATAAGTTAGGCCACCAAAACCGACGCGAGAGGAGATCCACAGTTGCTTTACTCCCCGGGTGTCCTGCAAAAACTGAGTTATGGTGTGCCTCGATCACCTTTTGTCGCAACTGATCTGGAACGAACAGTCTCCCCGGAGGTCCAACAGGGGCGTCCCCCTGAGCCTCCAATATCTCCTCCTCCAGCTCAGAGCATACTGCCGAAACCACCACCCCCTCCTGAAGAACAGGAATCGGGTCGTCCGTATTCCCGGCCCCAGGGAAACTACGAGATAAGGCATCCGCCTTTACATTTTTAGACCCAGGACGATATGTAACGACGAAATTAAACCTGGTAAAAAACAATGACCACCTAGCTTGTCTGGGATTCAGACGTTTAGCGGACTCCAGATATAGCAGGTTCTTGTGATCGGTGATGACGGTGACCGGATGAACTGCCCCCTCCAAAAAATGGCGCCACTCCTCAAAAGCTAACTTAATGGCCAGGAGTTCCCTATTGCCGACATCGTAATTCCTCTCAGCGGACGACAATTTTTTAGAGAAAAAGGCGCACGGATGCCACTTACCAGGGGACGAACCCTGTGACAATACTGCTCCCACCCCTACCTCGGAAGCGTCTACCTCTACAAAGAATGGCTGAGACGCATCAGGTTGAATGAGTATGGGTGCCGAGGCAAAACATTTTTTCAAGGAGGAGAATGCTTGACAAGCCTTGTCAGACCACCTAGAAAAATCCGTCCCCTTTTTAGTCATGTCTGTGAGAGGCTTAACCACGGACGAGAAATTACGAATGAACTTCCGGTAATAGTTAGCAAACCCCAGGAAACGTTGTAGTGCCTTAAGATTCTCCGGCCGATCCCACTCAAGAACTGCCCGCACTTTCCCAGGGTCCATACGAAAACCGGACGCAGAAACCAGGAAGCCTAAAAACTGGAGTTCCTGTACGGCGAACACACACTTTTCCCACTTGGCATACAGTTTATTATCCCGCAAGATCTGTAACACCTGTCTAACGTGCTCCTGATGAGACACCAGATCCGGCGAGTAAATTAAGATATCATCCAGATATATGACAACAAACTGTCCCACCAGGTGGCGAAAAATATCATTAACAAAGTGTTGAAACACCGCCGGGGCATTAGTCAGACCGAATGGCATGACAAGGTTCTCATAATGCCCCTCCGGAGTGTTAAAAGCCGTCTTCCACTCATCCCCCTCCTTCATCCTAATCAAATTGTACGCCCCCCTGAGATCCAACTTAGAGAACCATTTGGCGCCCACGATCTGATTAAAGAGATCGGGAATAAGTGGGAGCGGATACGGATCTCGGACCGTAATCCGATTAAGTTCACGGAAATCCAGGCAAGGGCGTAGGCCTCCATCTTTCTTCTTAACAAAGAAGAACCCCGCGGCCACCGGTGAAGATGAAGGTCTAATATGCCCCTTAGCCAGACTTTCAGAAATATAATCCTTCATGGCCTGCCTCTCAGGACCAGAAAGGTTATACAACCTAGCTTTAGGTAACTTGGCCTCAGGGAGCAGTTTAACAGAACAGTCATACTCGCGATGAGGAGGTAGTTCCTGACACCCATTCTCCGAGAATACATCCTCAAAGTCTGCCAGAAATGGAGGTAAGACCCAAGGAGTAACCGCACCGATGACCGTGTTCATGCAGTTTTTATTACAGAATTTACTCCATTGGCTTATCTCTCTGGTTTGCCAATTAATAACAGGGTTATGCTTAGCTAACCAAGGAAGGCCCAACACTATAGGAGTGGGAAGACCCTCCAACACGTAGCAAGACAACAGTTCTTTATGTATTGCCCCCACTTGAAGTTTTACGCCATGCACAGCTTGCAAAAAACTTCCCTGACCGAGAGGCCTGGCATCGATCGAGAATATGGGGATGGGTTTAGCCAACTCACTCAATCGCATACCTTGAACCCGGGCAAACCGAGCATCAACCAGATTAGCCCCGGCCCCACTATCCAGAAGAACAGATATCCTCTCAGTTCTCGTACCCACCACCACCTCCGCCGGTACGAGAAACTGAGACGAACCTAGGGACGAAATACCTACTCCCAGATTGCCGTCAACCACACAACCTGGGATCAACAGTTTTTTCGACGACTCTTTACTCAGCAAGGGGCGGGATGGACACCCCCCAATAAAATGTCCCTTTTTCCTGCAGAGGAAACACCTTCCTGTCTTATGGCGCACCACCGGTCCCCTTCCCCGAAATGATGTCCCTCCTAATTGCATAGGCTCCTCCGGACTGACCAGGGGAACCACCATATGAGGGGACCTTGTAAGAGGTGGAGACATTACAGGGGGTAGAGTTATCCCGCACCTCTCCCGAAGCCGTCTGTCAACGCGAATAGCAAGGGCCATAGCGGCTTCCAGTGACGCGGGAGAGTCATACTGTGCCAACACATCCTGTAATTTGTCGGATAAACCATGACAAAACTGGCTCCTAAGAGCCGGGTCATTCCACTGGGTGTCCGTGGCCCACCTACGGAACTCCGAACAGAATTCCTCCGCCGGACGATCTCCCTGCTGAATCCTACGTAACTTAGACTCAGCAAGGGAGATCCGATCTGGGTCATCATATACGAGTCCCAAAGCAGCGAAAAACCTATCCACTGACTGGAGAACTGGGGAGCTAGGGGGAAGAGAGAACGCCCAAGATTGTGGGTCCCCTTGTAGGAGCGAGATGACAATTCCCACCCTTTGTTCTTCACTGCCCGATGACCGAGGCCGCAGCCGAAAGTACAATTTGCATGCCTCCCGGAAAACAAAAAACTTGTCCCGCCCCCCAGTGAACCTGTCAGGGAGAGCTACTTTAGGTTCTGGTCCGGCTTGCTCCAGAGGATGCAAAACCTTGGACCTAACGTCCGCCAGCCCCATGGACAAACTCTGCAACTGCTGAGCTAGACCGGCTACTGGATCCATGGTAGCTGGAGAAAAACTAAGTTGGTCGGTGAAAATGTCACACTGTCACAGAATACTGGAGGTAGGGGGCCTAAGCTGACCCTAAGCTGGGGCCCTGACTAATCCCTCATCCTGGAGGTACTGTTAAAGGTACAGAGGTCCAGGCCGCCAGCGTAACCCCTACCTCCTGAGGATCCCTGCACCACAGTAATCTAGTCCTGAGAAGGACCCCGATCACAACAATTGGGAACCAGCGATAATATGCCCACACACAGTATTAAGACGAACGAGACAGTACAAGGGAAAAACCAAAACCACCTTGCATACAACTTCAACAAAACTACAACAGAGGGAACACCAACGGGAAAGGAGATAAATGATAAAGCGAGGAAAGGGAAATAACACTTTCAAATACACTTATCTCAGCAACTCCAAACACCACGATCCGCTCTGTAAGTCTGAATGAAAAGCTTTCACCGACACCTCACAAACAGACCTGCAGGAATATAAAGGAGTCTCACTAACGAAGCATTGATTGCAGCTGGGCGAGGCTGGACCTCAGCTAGCCCAGAGAGAGAGAGAATTAACTCCTTCACTGCCGAGAAAACACAAAGCACCAACAAGTCAGCTGCGAGAAGTCAGGCTGTGTACTCGTGACGATCTTCGTGGCAACACACCCGTGACATTGCCCTGGTTAAAATTGCATAATCCTTGGCTGGACATACTTTTATGTACTGCAACTTAGAGCTAAGGAATAGGAGGGAAAAGTTGTCCCTGCACTGAGACTCAGCTTAACCTTATGCTGGGGTGGGTGCCCTATTCCTTATGAATAGTCCCACCAAAACTCCTGCACTGAACTCAAACGAAGACCTGTAGGACGGGGAAAGGGGTCCCTAAAAGATCTAAGGACTGGGAGCGAAAGCAGGAGACCTCCTAACAGAAATGTTAGTTGCAGAAATGAAAATTAAAGGAAACAAAACTGGTGGAACAAGAAGTCCCAGGATAACAATAGTCTAAAGCAAGAAGAACTAAACAAGGCTACTTAGCCAGAGCACGAGCGTTACAACACTGATGTCCAGCAGGGAATGGGGGCCAGGTGCTGAGTAATAAAGAGTGCAGAGATCACGTGACCAAGAAACCCAGCACCAGAGGAAAAGACTAGAAGCAAGCAAACCACAACAAGATGGCCTATAGTAAAAAAAATAGATTCTAACAGTATTGGGGTGCGTCCAAATTTTGGGCAGCCCTGCCACTCACTGCATGCACAATAATAGTATAGGAGACCCACTCTTTAGTAATGGGAACAATAAAACATAACCGGCTGATAGCTCTCTAAGAATAGTGAGGGCCGACTGCTGGCCCTTTAAGAATAGTAAAAGCCAACTGATGGCCGTTGTTGCAAGACGACTTGCTCGGCTCTCCCGGAGGCAGACTCAGGACACACGTTCTCAGGTTACCTTTCTGCTGGTCTATTATCTGGCATAAATTCATGCAGGGTTCCACAGGAAAAATAAATAAGACCACTCTGTGTTAAACGGGAAAACAAAACAAAATATAGCTCAGTCCATAGGTGAGCGGGTTTTGCCTGCTCTTAGTATCACAACTGCTCAGGCAAAGTCCTTGTAACAAGCTCTGCAGCTTCTACAACACTGTCTGGAGACTTCACTCTCCAGACCACACTCCAGAGAATAAAAAAGGGACTGAGCTTTTACACATTGCTCAGCCACACCCTGAGGGGAGGTAGGGGGAATGGCATCCCGCCCTCTTTGCCATTCCCATAAAACCGCACACCCTTTAACAGAGTAAACCTACCAGCATATAACATGCTGGCAGAAATAAAGTAGGTCTTAGTTCACACAGGAGACCATCCTGAGTGACACATATCTCCCCTCACATATAAAACCAGTGACACTGTCACATATTCCCCCCCTCTGCCCAAAGCTGGGGGTTTGGGCAGCTTCTCACACCAGGCAGGGAATCCTAGAGAGGGCATCTGCATTCCCATGTAACTTCCCGGGCCTATGCTCCACATGAAAGTTAAAATCTTGGAGCCCTAGGAACCATCTAGTTACCCTGCCATTTTTACCCCTCTTCTCCCTCAATCATCTCAATGGGGCATGGTCTGATACTAATCTAAACTTCCGGCCTAGTAGGTAATATTTCAGTGTATCCACGGCCCATTTTATGGCTAAACACTCTTTCTCTACTATGGCATAGTTCTTCTCGCAGGAGGACAGCTTTCGGCTCAGATAGAGAATGGGATGTTCTTCCCCATTTACAGAGTACAGCCCCTAGACCAACCTCTGAAGCATCAGTCTGGACCACAAATTCTTTCTTAAAGTCTGGCGCGACCAGGACCTGCTGCTTGCACAGTGTTAGCTTCAACTGTTGAAAGGCGGTCTCCGTTTCTTCCGTGCATTTCACCATAGTGGATTTGGTGCCTTTTAGAAGATCCGTTAGTGGCGCGGCCATTATGGTGAAATTTGGGATAAACCGCCGGTAATATCCCACCATTCCCAGGAACGCTCTTACCTGCTTCTTTGAGAGCAGTTGCAGCCAGGTTTGCATTGCCTCCACTTTCTTGATTTGCGGCTTTATTTTGCCTCTCCCAACGACATAGCCCAGGTACTTGGCCTCCTCTTTTCCTATGGCACACTTTCTCGGATTTATGGTAAATCCCGCCTTCCTTAGCGCCTCCAGAACGACCTGTAGTTTAGGTAGGTGACTAGCCCAGTCTGGGCTAAAGACCACAATGTTGTCAAGGTAGGCTACGGCATACTTCTTATGTGGGGCTAGGATCCGATCCATAGCCCTCTGGAAACAGGCTGGGGCCCCCTGTAGTCCGAACGGCATCTGCGTGTATTGAAAACACCCATCAGATGTTGAGAAAGCCGTCTTCTCCTTAGCTGTCTGGGACATGGGGATCTGCCAGTAGCCCTTTGTCAGGTCAAGAGTGGTGATGTACCTCGCTGGTCCTAGCCTCTGGATGAGTTTGTCGACACGGGGCATCAGGTACGCGTCACACTTGGATACCTAATACCATTGCCCCGAGGTCTAACATCCTCTTCACCTCAGCCGAGATCATCTCCCGCGTGCTTCCGGAATCAGATACAGCTTCAGATTCACTCGTACGTGTGGCTCTGTTAGCACGTCATGCTCTACCACTTGAGTATGCCCCGGCAACTCTGAGAACAGCTCCCGATTCCACTGTAGTATTTCACGACACTGTTGCTTCTGTGCCAGTGTGATAGAGTCTCTGCAATAGTGACCTCCTCCACCTTCTGGTGCGGCTCCCAGGCAAGGAGTTTCCACAAGTTCCCGGTCCCGCCACAGCTTGAGCAAGTTCACATGATATATTTGATGCGGCTTTCTTTGGCCAGGCTGGTGGTCTTTATAATTAACCTCGCTGACTTTCTCCACCACCTCGTACGGACCTTGCCATTTGGCGAGGAACTTGCTCTCGACGGTAGGAATTGAATTAGCACCAAAACACGGTCCCCGGGCTGGAACTGTCTTAGTCTCGCCGACCAGTTATATACCCTCGCCTGGCCTTCCTGCGCCTGGAGGAGATGTTCCTTCACGATGGGCATCACCTTGGACATTCTCTCCTGTAACTGGGCGACATGTTCGATGATACTCCGGTGTGGCGTGGCTTTGACCTCCCAAGTTTCCTTGGTGATGTCTAGGAGACCTCTTGGATGCCGCCCATATAGGAGCTCAAACGAAGAGAAGCCAGTGGAGGCTTAAGGAACTTCTCTGACCGAGAAAAGCAGAAATGGGAGCAGGTAGTCCCAGTCTCGCCCATCATTTTCAATGACCTTCTTGAGCATCGCCTTTAAGGTCTTGTTGAAGCGTTCCACTGGGCCATCCTTCTGTGGATGGTAAACCGAAGTCCGAATCTGAGTTATCTGAAGGACTCTGCAAAGCTCCTTCATCACCTTGCTCATGAAGGGGGTTCCTTGGTCTGTCAGAATCTCTTTTGGCAGACCTGTCCGAGCAAAAATATGGACCAGCTCTTGGGCTATACTTTTACTGGACGAGTTCCTTAGGGGAACCGCTTCAGGGTACCGGGCCGCATAATCCATGACAACCAGGATATATTGGTGGCCCTGAGCTGATTTAACTAAGGGGCCCACGAGGTCCATGGCAATCCTCTCAAATGGAACCTCTATCACAGGTGGTGGGACTAAGGGGCTACGGAAGTGGGAGGAGGGAGCGGTTATTTGTCAGGTGTGGCAGGACCTACAATAGTTTTGAACTTCTCTGTAACACCCTGGCCAATAAAACCTTCTCAGTATCCTCTCCTGAGTTTTCTCGACCCCTAAGTGTCCCCCCAGAACATGTGAATGGGCCATATCTAGTACCCTCCGTCTGTATGGCCCCTGCACTAACAGCTGTTCCACTATCTCACCACCCCTTAGTTTGGCCACCCGATATAGCGACTCCCCCAGCACTACAAAGTGGGGGAATCTGGTGTCGGCCCCCGGGCAACTCCATTACATACAGTAACCTGGTCAAACGCCCCCTTTAAGGTCAGGTCTCGAACTTGAGCAGTCCCAAAGTTCTCTCCAGACATATCTAACTCAGGGAGGTAGGTCTCCTCGGTCACCGTCTCACCCTCATCACCGACAAGGACGCACAGTGGGAACTCCACCTGATCCTTCATCGGGGATTCTTCTCCAAGGACCTGGCTTTTCCCCATGCTACTTAGTCCAGTTCCCTTCCCCCACAAGGCCCAAAATAAGGAAAAATCACTTCCCAATATGATGGGGTGTATCAGGTCCTTCACTAGCCTGACTTCATGGGACTGGGCACCACAGTCTGTCCCCACTGTCACTGTGGCCACGGGATAGTCTTTGGCGTCACCATGGATGCACAGAATGCCCACAGTTTTGGAAGGGATCAACTTATGGGGAAGGGTAGCTCTGATCAAGGTCACCAGACTCCCGGAGTTCAAAAGGCCAAGCACTTTTACTCCATTAATGGACACTACACATGCCTGCGGCCCCTCACCGGGTCGACAGTCCACGCTACAGGCTGGATAGGCATAATAGGAGACCCGTCTGCCTAGGCTGCAGTCCATGGGCTCAGGGGATATTTGACACCTGGCGGCTACGTGTTCAGGGTTGTGACACCGCCAACAGACTATATCTTTACCAACAATCCTAACGGCACCTTTAGTGGGAGTGGGACGTCCCCCAGTGGTGGCTCTAGACCCCTTCCGTGCTGAACCCGCCCCCTTTTGGGTATCCCAGTATGGAGAAATGACTGCATCCGGTTTCCCGAGGGATCTCTCAACTACCTGGTACCTCTCTACCAGGCGGATGAAGTCATCTGCGTTCTGGGGATCACCCTGGGCAACCCAGGTCTGTACTGGCTTGGGAAGGGAGTGCACTAATCTATCAATCACCACCCGCTCAACCATCTGGGCCGGAGTGGAGGACTCCGGTTGTAGCCACTTCTGAACAAGACGCAGTAGGTCAAACACCTGCGAGCGAGGGGGTTTGTCGCTAGCATACACCCAGTGATGAACTCGTTGGGCTCTCACCGTCATATTTTCTCCCAGGCATGCTAAGATCTCTGTCTTTAGCTAGGGATACTCCTTAGCATCTTGCAGCGCCAAGTTGAAATATGCTTTTTGGGGTTCACCCGATAAATATGGTGCCAGAACCTCTGCCCACTGTCCTGGTGGAAGTTTCTCCTGATCAGCCACCCTCTCAAAAACAGTCAGAAATGCTTCTACATCATCCCCAGGGGTCATCTTCTGCATGGCCCGCCTTACCGCCTTCCTGACGTGAGAATCATCAGTCGGCCCTGGGGGTGGGGCGGCCGCCCTGCTCTGGATGGCGTCCGCCAGAAGCTGTATCTGCTGTTGCGCCTCCTGCTGGTGCTGCTGCTACGACTTTTACTGCAACTGGATTTGCTGAAACAACATTTTGGTCATCTCCTGCTGGGCCTGCTGCATGCTTTGCTGGCTCTGCAGGTGTTGCTGCTGCATGGTCTGCTGGCTCTGGACCAGGTGCTTAATGAGCTCCTCCATGCTGCTGGACTTCTCTGGCTGGCTGCCAGCCTTCACCCAGGACATCCACCAGTCTTTGTCGCAGGTACACGTGTTCCTGGAATCCTGCACGCACTCTCACACCAATTGTGGCAAGACGACTTGCTCGGCTCTCCCGGAGGCAGACTCAGGACACACGTTCTCAAGTTACCTTTCTGCTGATTTATTATGGCATAAATTCATGCAGGGTTCCACAGGAAAAAATAAACAAGACCCCTCTGGGTTTAACGGGAAAACAAAACAAAATATAGCTCAGTCTATAGGTGAGCGGGTTCCGCCCGCTCTCGGTAGCACAACTGCTCAGGCAAAGTCCTTGTAACAAGCTCTGCAGCTTCCACAACACTGTCTGGAGACTTCACTCTCCAGACCATACTCCAGAGAAAAAAAAGGACTGAGCTTTTATACATTGCTCAGCCATACCCTGAGGGAAGGTAGGGGAATGGCATTGTGACGCCTCTACTCGAAAAGCCCTTTTCTTTACCCTGGGAGATGGGGGACTCGGAGTCGGGTCCTGTGATGGAGAGATGGGGTGCAGCCGTGGCCCGGACCCGACCCGTGCTCAGGGCCATCACATTAAAAGGATGGTGTGGGCTTATCCGGGTTGAGTGGCTGATTTACGACTACGCCACCTGTGGCACCTGGTGAAGGCCACCAGCGCCACCGCAGTCCGCTGAGGCATGGTGTTTATGGCGGCCAGAGTTATTACTACTCCCCACAGACGGAGCAAGGCCTCAGGGCAGAGGGACAGGATGGAGGGGGTAGTAGTAGAGGGAGACGGGCGCCGCGTCGTGCGGTGTAGCGCAGAATAAACAGTCCAGAGGCCATAGGGGTGAACTTCCAAGGCTTTACTCACTTTAGAGATAGCAGAAGGAAGGCGATTCCTTGCTCCTGCGGTCACCAGGGACGAGGGTCCTACAACCTCCGAGTAAGTCCAGCGTTCCATCGGGACCCTACACCAGAGTGTTCCTGAACTACAGACCGAATCCTTTCCTGTCCGTGTGTGTGCGAATAGGCAGGGTCTCCCTCTGAGCTCCTCTAAGAACAAGGGCACGGGTGGCAGCTCCGCTCCGTCCGATACCCGGTGGGATCCTCAGGACCTACCGGGCTTTCCCGACCAGGACATAGAGTAGCAAGGTCGGGTGTCGGGGGCCGATACCCCTCTTGCAGCCGGACTCCCTCTGAATATATCAGCATGGCGAGGACAGGTGGCGTACACCGCTCCATCTGCATCCTGCCTGGGATCCATTCGCTATGGAGCCACACTCTTAAGCTCCGGGCCTTCTTGGTCCTGGTCCTTGGCCGGGTTGAGACATTCCTCATCTGCAACCTGCCCCTCGACCCAAGGCCAGGGTACGGGGGCTGTGTCTCCCTCCGATGCGGGCCCACACAGGATCCACGCTAAGGGTGGGAGATCAAAGTAACACACAGTATTTGACAGCACAAAAGACCAAGACCTAAGATGGCTTTTTATTAAATATGAAATTTAAAGTGTAACTAACTTGTAAGTCCTCCACCCTCACCCACTAACTGGTTCCCCTATCTCTTGGTTCCCCAGTCTCTCTGTAACCAGGGGAGCAGCAGCTAGTGCATACTAGCCCCCTCTGGTGGAGAAATGTGGTGTTGGATGCAAAGGTTGGGTCCCGACTATCACACTGTTCTTACCTCAGAGGAGGGACACTACACTCCATTAGAGAAGTGTGGCGTTCAAACCCTCAGGGGCGCCACAGCATCCCGCCCTCTTTGCCATTCCCATAAAACCGCACACCCTTTAACAGAGTAAACCCACCAGCATATAACATGCTGGCAGAAATAAAGTAAGTCTTAGTTCACACAGGAGAGCATCCTGAGTGACACGTACCTCCCCTCACATATAAAACCAGTGACTCTGTCACACCCTATAAAAATAGGCTTTGTGACTTTCAGAGTCCCTCCTTCATAAATGAAACACGATGTGTCTGATGATATCTCACACACCACATGGCCAGATAAGGTTGTAAAATGTTAAAATGACATTTCCCGGTGAATGCATTTGTCACGGTTGAAAGCAATGCAAAAGTGCAAAAACGCATCAAAAACGCTACGTGTGAACATAGCCCAAGGTGTGGAGGAGTATTTTTGGTTTTGGTTATTTACTTTGCTTTATATACAAGTCATTACCCTGGAAAGGATGTTCCATAACATATTTCCCAGGAAAATCCATTTTGGTTTCGTTTTTGTATGTTTTATTGTGAGTCTGTAAAAGTGGTGTAATACTCTGACAACGTTGCTGACAGCAGTGACCTGGGCATCAGAAATGCTTCCAGGGGTCTTCCCCATGCTGTCCGCATGTCATTTGAGCACTATTCCCATCAATTTGGGCAATTTTTAGGTCCTCTGCAGACCGCCGGGGGGAGCTGCCTGAAAAATGCTCGAGTTTCCCATAGACTTACATTGGGCTCATTGCTCGGGTCGAGCACCCGAGTATTCCAATGTGCTCGACCTCAGCAACAAGCACTCGAGCATTTTAGTGCTCTCCCATCACTAGCAATTACATTATTTACTGAAAATGTAGTAAAAACATAAAAACCTCTATAATTTCCACCACTAAGTGTCTCCCTCCTATGTAACTTGCTGTCCTCTGCCTGTTGTCAGGTGTAATCCACTTCTAACAGCAGAGACACCAAGATGGATTACTGAGCAGGGCTTCGTCTCTCTATTGGAAGTGTGGTTGGGTGGTTGTCTCTTGTTTTCTCTCTACTGGAAGTGTGGGTGGGTCTTTGTCTTTCCACAAGAAAAGGGGGCAGATCTTTGTGTTTCTGATGCCGCTTAACTTGATCAGAATAATGGGATTTTAATTGAAGACAGGCAACCATTGGACAATGGCAAGAGCAATGCTTGCTGAAAAGTGAGGGGAAAAGTAAGTTCCAGCACCTTTAGTGCTGGCAAAATGCTAAAGACTAGAAATTGCACACTCAAAAAGAGTGGATGACAAGTTACAGAGCATGAGAATCATGACAGTTTCTGGATATATTAGACAGTAATATGCACCGTAGGCAGTTTTACTTTGTGATGGGGAATAAGTGCAGCAAGACTGCGCTTTTCTACAGGTTTTGTGTATCTCTTTAGAGAGCCTGAATAGTAATTAATTACACTAAATATTACACAATAGAACCCCTGAACTGGTTAGTTGAGTAATTGTCCCACCACGCCTGTAAAATCGCCATTATAAAGTGTTAGGTTTATGTTCTGCAGTCACTGCTTCTTCCAGGAATGTTGCGACTGTAAGAATAAATAAGACCTCAACATCAATTTCTATTATTATAATTGCATCGTGCATTGCAGCTATAAATTATTCCGGTGCAGAAGCAATCTCCTCTGTCATGTGCTAATAGAAACATATAACCCAGCCGTAGATCTCCCCCTAACACGCTATTTATTTCTTCTGTTATTGGGAAATGATTTTAGTTGCAGATTCACCCGCTATCATTTGTAACTTTATGACGTTTACAAAAATTCCAACTAAAATCAAAAAACCCCAATAAATAAGATGGTAAATCTTTTTCCTCTGTCGAGATGTGCAAGGCTCTCCAGCTGTTTCTTGGTTATCTAATATTTTGAGAACACGAGGTGATAAAAACAAAGATGACTGCCATTACAGGGACGCCCAACCAGCTCCTCCTGGTTCCTAAATATCCAATCTACCTTGTAGTCCTATTATACTTTCCCTATGGTGGTGCACAACCAAGGGGACATATTATTTAGATTTCTGAAAAATTATTAAAAATGGTTGTAAATGGACTTTGCTTGTGATCAGGATTGGAATGGGAGGAAAAAAACAGTATCCCAGACACACAAACCGCACCAGCCCATATACAATGTACTCCCCTCTCAGCCTGATCCAGGAAGAATAGTAGCGTGCAATATAAAGATCAGCATATTTTGCTTTACTATGTGATGCTCAACACTACTACCTTCAACAGGTTGTCCAGTGCACACGTCACACAAGCACAGTGCAGACGTCACACAAGTACAGGGCACACATCACCCAAGCACAGCACACATGTCACAAAAGTACAGGGCACACGGCACACAAGCACAGGGCACACATCACACAAGCACAATGCACACATCACCCAAGCACAGTGCAGACTTCACATAAGTACAGTGCACACGAGCACAGTGCACACCACACAAGCTCAGTGCACACATCGCACAAGCACAGTGCACACATCACACAAGTACAGTGCACACATCACCCAAGCACAGTGCACACATCACACAAGCACAGTGCAGACTTCACATAAGTACAGTGCACACATCACACAAGCACAGTGCACACCACACAAACTCAGTGCACACATCACACAAGCACAGTGCACACCACACAAACTCAGTGCACACATCACACAAGCACAGTGCACACCACACAAACTCAGTGCACACATCACACAAGCACAGTGCACACCATACAAGCACAGTGCACACATCACACAAGCACAATGCACACATCACCCAAGCACAGTGCAGACTTCACATAAGTACAGTGCACACGAGCACAGTGCACACATCACACAAGCACAGTGCACACCACACAAGTACAGTGCACACATCACACAAGCACAGTGCACACCACACAAGTACAATGCACACATCACACAAGCACAATGCACACATCACACAAGCACAGTGTACACACACCACACAAGCACAGTGAAGACTTCACATAAGTACAGTCTACACAAGCACAGTGCACACATCACACAAGCACAGTGCACACCACATGAGCACAGTGCACACGTCACACAAGTACAGTGCAGACATCAAACAAGCACAGTGCACATGTCACACAAGCACAGTGCAGACTTCACATAAGTACAGTGCACACAAGCACAGTGCACACGTCACAGAAGTACAGTGCACACATCACACAAGCACAGTGCACACGTGACACAAGTACAGTGCAGACATCACACAAGTATAGTGCACAAGTCACACAAGTACAGTGCACACATCACACAAGCACAGTGCTGACTTCACATAAACACAGTGCACACAAGCACAGTGTACAAGTCACACAAGTACAGTGCAGACATCAAACAAGCACAGCGCACATTTCACACAAGCACAGTGCACACGTCACTCAAACACAGTGCACACATTACTCAAGCACAGCACACACGTCAAACAAGCCCAGTGCACACTTCACATTAGTAAAATGCACATGTCACAAAACCATAATGCACATTTCACATAAACATAGTGCACACATCACACAAGTACAGAGCACACATCACACAAGCACAGTGCACATTTCACACAAGAACAGTGCAGACATCACACAAGCACAGTGCAGACTTCACACAAACACAGTGCAGACAACAAATACAATGCAGACTTCACACAAGCATAGTGCACACCACACAAGTACAGTGCACACATCACACAAGCACAGTGCACACCACACAAGTACAATGCACACATCACACAAGCACAGTGCACACCACACAAGTACAATGCACACATCACACAAGCACAATGCACACATCACACAAGCACAGTGTACACACACCACACAAGCACAGTGAAGACTTCACATAAGTACAGTCTACACAAGCACAGTGCACACATCACACAAGCACAGTGCACACCACATGAGCACAGTGCACACGTCACACAAGTACAGTGCAGACATCAAACAAGCACAGTGCACACCACACAAGTACAATGCACACATCACACAAGCACAGTGCACACCACACAAGTACAATGCACACATCACACAAGCACAATGCACACATCACACAAGCACAGTGTACACACACCACACAAGCACAGTGAAGACTTCACATAAGTACAGTCTACACAAGCACAGTGCACACATCACACAAGCACAGTGCACACCACATGAGCACAGTGCACACGTCACACAAGTACAGTGCAGACATCAAACAAGCACAGTGCACATGTCACACAAGCACAGTGCAGACTTCACATAAGTACAGTGCACACAAGCACAGTGCACACGTCACAGAAGTACAGTGCACACATCACACAAGCACAGTGCACACGTGACACAAGTACAGTGCAGACATCACACAAGTATAGTGCACAAGTCACACAAGTACAGTGCACACATCACACAAGCACAGTGCTGACTTCACATAAACACAGTGCACACAAGCACAGTGTACAAGTCACACAAGTACAGTGCAGACATCAAACAAGCACAGCGCACATTTCACAGAAGCACAGTGCACACGTCACTCAAACACAGTGCACACATCACTCAAGCACAGCACACACGTCACACAAGCCCAGTGCACACTTCACATTAGTAAAATGCACATGTCACATAACCACAATGCACATTTCACATAAACATAGTGCACACATCACACAAGCTCAGTGCGCACCACATGAGCACAGTGCACACATCACACAAGTACAGTGCAGACATCAAACAAGCACAGTGCACATGTCACACAAGTACAGTGCACACATCACACAAGCACAGTGTACACACACCACACAAGCACAGTGAAGACTTCACATAAGTACCGTCTACACAAGCATAGTGCACACATCACACAAGCACAGTGCACACCACATGAGCACAGTGCACACGTCACACAAGTACAGTGCAGACATCAAACAAGCACAGTGCACATGTCACACAAGCACAGTGCACACATCACTCAAACACAGTGCACACATCACTCAAGCATAGCACACACGTCACACAAGCCCAGTGCACACTTCACATTAGTAAAATGCACATGTCACATAACCACAATGCACATTTCACATAAACATAGTGCACACATCACACAAGTACAGAGCACACATCACACAAGCACTGTGCTCATTTCACACAAGCACAGTGCACACGTCACACAAGCACAGTGCACATATCACACAATCAGAGTGCACACATCACACAATCAGAGTGCACACATCACACAAGCAGAGTGCACACATCACACAAAAACAGTGCACACATCACACAAGCACAGTGTAGACTTCACACAAGCACAGTGCAGATTTTACACAAGCACAGTGGACACACCACACAAACACACATCACACAATCACAGTGCACACATCACAAAAACACTGCATACAAATCACAAAGAACAGTGCATACGTAACACAAGCAGAATGCATAAGTCACACAGGCACAGTGCACACATCACACAAGCACAGTGCACACGTTACACAATGCACACATCATACAAGCACAGTGCAGACTTTACACAAGCACATTGCAGACTTCACACAAGCAGTGCACATTTCACATAAGCTCAGTACACACATCGCACAAGCACAGTGTACATTTCACAAAAGCACAGTGCAGAAATCACACAAGCACAGTGCACACATCACATAAGCACAGTGTACACATCACACAAGCACAGTGCACACATCACATAAGCACAATGCACACATCAAACAAGCACAATGCACACATCAAACAAGCACAGTGCACACATCACATAAGCACAATGCACACATCAAGCAAGCACAATGCACACATCAAACAAGCACAGTGCACACATCACACAAACACAGCATGCACATCACAAAGAACAGTGCACACATAACACAAGCACAGTGCACACATCAAACAAGCACAGTGCATATTTCACATAAACAGTGTACACATCACACAAGCACAGTGCACAAGCACAGTGCTGACTTCACACAAGCTCAACGCACACATCACACAAGCTCAGTGCAGACTTTACACAAGCTCAGTGCAGACTTTACACAAGCACAGAGCACAATTCACACAAGCATAGTGCACACATCACACAAGCTCAACGCACACAACCCACAAGCTCAATGCAGACTTCACACAAGCATAGTGCACACATCACACAAGCACAGCGCAGATACCACACAAGTACAGTGCACACGTCCCACAAGCTCAATGCACACATCACACAAGCACAGTGCACAAGTACAGAACACACATCACACAAGCACTATACACATGTCACACAAGCACAGCCACATTTCACACAATTACTATTGCACAATTCACATATAAACCTGCCAGTAAAATGTCGGTTGCCTGTTATGAATATTGACCACATCTAGTTATCAGACAAGGAAACTCCTGCAGATAGAAGGCTCCACCCACTAGCGTCACTAAACCCCGCCCCAATTTGGTGGACTTTGTGTTGTTTCTTCATTAAAAGTCTTACTGAAGTAGAGTTGGTGCAAGTCGATTAGTGCGTCTCATTCTACTCTGGGAGGGAGCATTGCCTCTTATGAGCTGGTGTTCATAAGGACGGCGCCAAAGACTCCCAACATTTTTTTCTACCGAAGCATAGTTATTTTTCAGATTAGCCGGCCTGGCACACCGTCCTGACGCACAGGTGACGTGACATCGCGCCACTGATGCCATCAGGTAAAAGGCAAGTGCTCCCTGTTCCATTCCCAAGACCACAGACCACCGTCATGGCCGAAGGAATGGAACATGCAAATAAATTTGCATCTACTGTGTTTAATAGACAATCTATGTAAAATTCGGTTAGTTAAGGTCGCTACATGTGAAATAAGGTGAATGTCTGACATTCTGGAGGATACGACTGCACTCACAAATCACATAATCAAAGCACACGTTCAGCAGCCGCTATTGTAGAGAGTGAATTAGACGTTGCCGTCGTTCAGCGTCTTAACTCCCACAGACTATAAAGAGTAAAGGATAAAAGTAGATGTAAAACACACTGTAACATTATAGAGTCAAGGTGAAGAATGGAGAAAGATGGCCTCTTTTGTAGACGAGCACATTGAAGTTGGGTTTACCTGTGGATTTTTATATCATTATCATTTAAAGTGAGACCCACTGCTAGCGCCATGAGGCCCAGAACATCTCCGGCACTTTTTCTTTTTGTTCCGTCTCTTTTGTATTGAAAAGGCTTTATACATGGTTTTCTATGGAGAGTCATTAGTCTAGATCGACACGTCAAGCTGAGACGTCTGCAAAACTTGAAGAAATTTGTAGGGTTTTTTTTTTGGATAGGGAAGAATTGGGTGAAGTTCCCGGTGAACATGGATGGATGTGTAACACAGCGAGAAACAGGAGTGTTATGGTTGGTGTAAGGCCGAAGCTGAGTAATGACGCCTGCAATTTTCTTAAGAGAGGTTTGAGGGCAATTTTTGCAAAAGGGCTTAATTAAAAATATTTTACGGAAGAGAGGGAATAAGCGTTACCGACCTCTATGCAATGAAGGATACATTGGTTTGTTATGTACTGCAGTGGTGATTTCACGTTAATATTGCATATCACCGCTGCAGCTAATTACTGAGCTGTGAGCTGTCAATGTAGATGGAATGAGTCGCTGAGCTCAGTGATTGACTGCAGCAGAGATACTGATATGGCGTCACTACTGCAGCCAAAACACACACAGGATCAGGGTGAGAACGCCAGCGCTGAACCCAGGGAGGGTGATTATAATGTGAACATGCCTAAATTTGAGCCATCCCCTTCTACTCCGCCTTGGTCAGACCTCATCTGGAATACTGTGTCCAGTTCTGGACACCACATTTTAAAAAAGACATTGAAAAACTGGAGCAAGTTCAGAGAAGAGTTACCAGGATGGTGAGCGGACTGCAAACTACAGTACAGACCAAAAGTTTGGACACACCTTCTCATTTAAAGATTTTTCTGTATTTTCATGACTTTGAAAATTGTACATTCACACTGAAAGCATCAAAACTATGAATTAACACATGTGGAATTATATACTTAACAAAAAAGTGTGAAACAACTGAAAATATGTCTTATATTCTAGGTTCTTCAAAGTAGCCACCTTTTGCTTTGATGACTGCTTTGCACACTCTTGCATTCTCTTGATGAGCTTCAAGAGGTAGTCACCGGAAATGGTTTTCCCTTCACAGGTGTGCCCTGTCAGGTTTAATAAGTGGGATTTCTTGCCTTATAAATGGGGTTGGGACCATCAGTTGTGTTGTGCAGAAGTCTGGTGAATACACAGCTGATAGTCCTACTGAATAGACTGTTAGAATTTGTATTATGGCAAGAAAAAATCAGCTAAGTAAAGAAAAATGAGTTGCCATAATTGCTTTAAGAAATGAAGGTCAGTCAGTCCGAAAAATTGGGCAAACTTTGAAAGTGTCCCCAAGTGCAGTTGCAAAAACCATCAAGCGCTACAAAGAAACTGGCACAAAAGAGGACCGCCCCAGGAAAGGAAGACCAAGAGTCACCTCTGCTTCTGAGGATAAGTTTATCCGAGTCACCAGCCTCAGAAATCGCAGGTTAACAGCAGCTCAGATTAGAGACCAGGTCAATGCCACACAGAGTGCTAGCAGAAGACACATCTCTACAACAACTGTTAAGAGGAGACTTTGTGCAGCAGGCCTTCATGGTAAAATAGCTGCTAGGAAATCACTGCTAAGGACAGGCAACAAGCAGAAGAGACTTGTTTGGGCTAAAGAACACAAGGAATGGACATTAGACCAGTGGAAATCTGTGCTTTGGTCTGATGAGTCCAAATTTGAGATCTTTGGTTCCAGCCACCGTGTCTTTGTGTGACGCAGAGAAGGTGAACGGATGGACTCTACATGCCTGGTTCCCACCGTGAAGCATGGAGGAGGAGGTGTGATGGTGTGGGGGTGCTTTGCTGGTGACACTGTTGGGGAATTATTCAAAATTGAAGGCATACTGAACCAGCATGGCTACCACAGCATCTTGCAGCGGCAAGCTATTCCATCCGGTTTGCTTTTAGTTGGACCATCACTTATTT
Organism: Phyllobates terribilis; assembly: GCF_046119375.1. Lineage (NCBI taxonomy): Eukaryota > Metazoa > Chordata > Amphibia > Anura > Dendrobatidae > Phyllobates > Phyllobates terribilis. Next base: position 44,590,718 of record NW_027362764.1, on the reverse strand, counting down.
TTCAACAGGACAATGACCCCAAACACACCTCCATGCTGTGTAAGGGCTATTTGACGAAGAAGGAGAGTGATGGGGTGCTACGCAAGATGACCTGGCCTCCACAGTCACCAGACCTGAACCCAATCGAGATGGTTTGGGGTGAGCTGGACCGCAGAGTGAAGGCAAAAGGGCCAACAAGTGCTAAGCATCTCTGGGAATTCCTTCAAGATTGTTGGAAGACCATTTCCGGTGACTACCTCTTGAAGCTCATTAAGAGAATGCCAAGAGTGTGCAAAGCAGTCATCAAAGCAAAAGGTGGCTACTTTGAAGAACCTAGAATATAAGACTTATTTTCAGTTGTTTCACACTTTTTTGTTAAGTATATAATTCCACATGTGCTAATTCATAGTTTTGATGCCTTCAGTGTGAATGTACAATTTTCAAAGTCATGAAAATACAGAAAAATCTTTAAATGAGAAGGTGTGTCCAAACTTTTGGTCTGTACTGTATGTCCTACGAGGAACGGTTATAGGATCTGGGAATGTTTAGCTTGCAGAAGAGAAGACTTAGAGGAGACTTAATAGCTGTCTACAAATATCTGAAAAGATGTCACAGTGTAGAGGGATCAGCCTTATTCTCATTTGCACAAGGAAAGACTAGAAGCAATGGGATGAAACTGAATGGGAGAAGATACAGATTAGATATTAGAAAACACTTTTTGACAGTGAGGGTGATCAATGAGTGAAATAGGCTGCCATGAGAGGTGGTGAGTTCTCCTTCAATGGAAGTTGAAGCCAGAGGCTGGACAGACATCTGTCTGAGATGGTTTAGTGAATCCTGCAGGAGGTTTGACACGATGACCCTGAAAGTCCCCTCAAACTCTAACATTCTATGATTCTATTTCCATAAGCTTTAATCAGGTGTTTTGCAAAAATGTGTGACTTTTGGAGTTTTTATAGCAGTCCTGGCCAGCTCCGCTCACTTTTATAAAAGCAGGTGGAGCTTGGATGGGTCATGATGAAGCGTGGCCAACAAATTCATAATAATTTATGCCACAAAAGTGGCGGTGCACTCTTAATAAATTTAGTGCATCTTACTCCATCGCTTTATTTATTACAACCAACATTGTTCACCTAACCAAGAGGAGACAGCAATCAGGGTTAGACAAATACTGATCTGACCTTTAGAAATAAACAAACATATATAAGTCAATTTAAACACAATAGTGTATTTCTCTTGGCTTAACTAATGTAATCGTCTGGCTTATTAAGATTTTAAGCTGTATCGTCACAGGCATTATTACTTTTTAAGGAGGTACTGAAGGGACATTATTGCTTCATATGGGACCCTCAGGTCATGGCTACTTACTTGGGGGACTATTACGTTATATGGAGACACTCCCGGTATTATTAATTTCAAAGAAAGCACGTGTGGCATCACTACTTTAGTAGTAATGTTAAGCATAGCTCCCAACCGTCCCATATTCTGCGGGACTGTCCCGTCACGGATCAGCTATTCTCCCGGGTTCTATTTATACTCACCTCTCATCGCTCCATAGCTGCTCCTCCTCCTCGGGGGCAGGGCTGCTCATTGGTCAGTGAATAAGTTAAATTATATTATACTCACCTCTTTTTTCTCCTGTGATCACTGGGACCTCAGTATGCAGAGGCTGTAGCTCTAACCACTGAGCTACAGCACCCAATGGTAAACATAGGAGGATTTAGTTATCTTGACTCAACAATGCAGGCAATGCATTGTAGAGTCAAGAAGCACAGACAGTACAGAAGCAGAGTATACAACTCCATAGAAATGCATTGTGTATAGCAAAGTACATTGCTCAAAAAAAATAAAGGGAGCACTCAAATAACACATCCTAGATCTGTGTAACGGGGCCGGGTGGTGGAACCTCTGTGCCCTGGAACAAGGAGGGACCCCGAGGGGCAGGTGTTATACTGAAGACGACCTTGTATTAGAGCAGGTGGCTCCCACGGGTCAGATAGCTGGGACTGACCGGAGTAGCGGGTGGACACAACAGGTAGGTAGCAGTCTCTGGGTGAGCAGGCGGGTGGTCACGGGAAGTGATGGAAGAGCAGGTAAGAGTCTCTTGGCTGGCAGGCAGGTGGTCACGGCAAGTGACGTCGGAGCCTCCAGGTAGGCTAGCAGGCGGGTAGCAGGTGAGCGCTCCCAGGTGAGCGGGTAAGAGTCTCTTGGCTGGCAGGCAGGTGGTCACGGCAAGTGACGGCGAAGCCTCCAGGTAGGCTAGCAGGCGGGTAGCAGGTGAGCGCTCCTAGGTGAGCGGGTTAGCAGGTACGGCAGGTAGCAGGCAGGTAACTGGCAGGTGCTTCCTGTTCCGCAGGTGAACTTGCCCATAGACAGACTGGCGGATGCAGGAGACAGACTGTCGGGCTGAAGGGAAGACAAGCAGGCAGACAGGACTGGAAGTCAGGCTGGCATCGGGACCTGAGGGCTGAAGCAGAGGTGAGTATGCTTTGCAACAACTTTGCTCGGGCACCTCCATTTTGGAGGAGGTGCCTTATATATGGGAAGTCCTCCGGCTATTGGCCGGGGACTCCTTAGGACAGTGCACGCGGCCCCTTAAAGAGAGGGGGAGCGCGCGCGCGCGCGCCCTAAGCACAGTGCCCGGGAAGGAGCGCGCGCCGGCAGCAGCGAGGGAAGGAGCGCAGGAGGACGCCGCGCGCTGGGCAGGAAGGTGAGAGGGAGAGACGCCGATGCAACAGTACCCCCCCTTTAGTCCCCCCCTTTTTTAGGCCAGAGAGAAATTTCTCAAGTAGAAGCGGAGCGTTGATGTTCTCCCTGGGTTCCCAAGTTCTTTCCTCAGGACCAAACCCCTTCCAATCCACCAGAAAAAAGGTTCTCCCTCTTACCCTCTTGGTGGCCAGGATACTCTCCACTTCACAGACGTCCTCAGCAGAAACCAGAGTAGGAGGAGTACCTGGATTGTCGGAAAAAGTGTTAAGGGTGGCCGGGAGTTTTAATTTGTAGGCCACTGGGTTAATTTGCCTGAGGACTTCGAAGGGTCCAATGAACCGAGGGCCCAACTTGAAGGAGGGTACTTTGAGCTGCACATGTTTGGAAGAGAGCCAAACCTTGTCTCCCGGACGGAATTGAGGTGGATCCAGACGTCTCTTATCAGCATATCTCTTCATCCGCTCGGAGGACAGAAGAAGAGCGGACCTGGTACTCTCCCAAATAGTAGAAAATTCGCTGACAAGAGACTCTGCGGCAGGGTTGTCCACAGAAGCGGAGACAGGAACTGGAATCCGGGGATGTTGGCCACCGACTATAAAGAACGGGGATTTGGAAGAGGATTCGCTCTCATGGTTATTATAAGAGAACTCGGCCCATGGTAGGAGATCCACCCAATCCGAATGGTGGGCATTAACGAAGTGCCGGAGGTAGTTGGTCAGGATCTGATTGATCCGCTCCACTTGACCATTGGACTGTGGGTGGTAAGCGGAGGAGAAATCCAGGGTGACGTCTAGCAGCTTACATGTGGCTCTCCAGAAGCGTGAGGTGAACTGAACCCCACGATCCGACACGATGTGGAGGGGTAGGCCATGGAGACGGAAGATGTGGTGGATAAAGTCTTTAGCCAGCTCGGGTGCAGATGGAAGACCAGGCAGGGGAATGAAGTGTGCCATTTTAGAAAAGCGGTCAGCGACCACCCAAATGACTGTACAACCGGCAGAAACAGGAAGATCGGTGATAAAGTCCATAGCAATGTGCTGCCATGGAGCAGCAGGTACGGGCAGGGGCCCGGTAGAAGATTTTTGGGTGAGTACCGCTCCGGCTCCGGAGGAGGAGGCATCAACCTCCAGGTAGAATTGCTTATTACAGTCCGGACGGTGCAGGACGCGGGCAGAGGCGAAGGCTCTCTTTAAGGAAAGGAAGGCCTCTTCGGCTTCAGGCGACCATACCTTGGGATTTGCCCCCTTACGGGTAAGTGCAGATATGGGGGCAGTCCGGGACGAGAAGTGTGGGATGAAAAGACGATAGTAATTGGCGAAGCCCAGGAATCGCTGTATCGCCTTCAAACCTTCTGGACGGGGCCATTTAAGAACAGAAGAGAGCTTCTCGGGATCCATTTGCAGACCTGTCTGGGAGATAACGTAGCCCAAGAATGGAAGGGAGGTCTGGTTGAAGAGGCACTTCTCGTATTTGGCATAGAGGTGGTTCTGCCGAAGCCTAAGCAGGACCTGACGAACATCCCTCCGGTGTGTGGGGAGATCCGGAGAGAAGACCAAGATATCGTCCAGGTATACCACTACGCAGGAATACAGGAGGTCACGGAAGATGTCGTTGACCAGCTCTTGAAAGACAGCGGGGGCGTTACAGAGACCAAAGGGCATCACAAGGTACTCATAGTGACCGTCCCGGGTATTGAATGCTGTCTTCCACTCGTCTCCTTGGCGGATACGGACCAGGTTATATGCTCCTCGTAAATCCAGCTTGGAGAAGATCCTGGCGCCCTTGAGACGGTCAAACAATTCGGAGATGAGCGGCAGGGGGTATTTGTTTTTTACAGTGATTAGATTGAGTCCTCTGTAGTCTATACAGGGACGTAGCGAGCCGTCTTTCTTTTTGACAAAGAAGAATCCGGCCCCAGCCGGGGAGGTAGATTTTCGGATATATCCCCTAGCCAGATTTTCTTCAATGTATTCTGACATGGCCCGGGTTTCGGCCGCAGACAACGGGTAGATACGCCCACGGGGAGGAGTGGCGCCAGGTTCCAGGTCGATCGGGCAGTCATATGGCCTATGGGGTGGCAACGTCTCTGCTTCCTTTTTACCGAAGACGTCCGCATAGGGCCAGTATGGAGCCGGGAGACCGGGTAGATTAGCTGGAGTAGGCGGAGGGCGAGCTGGATGGACCTGAAGCAGGCAGGTTTTATGGCAGTCTGGACCCCACCGGAGTACTTCACCGGATCGCCAGTTCAATACGGGTTCATGTATCTGGAGCCAAGGTAGACCTAGCAACAGGGAGTGAGAGAGTCCGGATAGCACATGGAAGGAGATCTTCTCAGAGTGCAGCATTCCCACCTGCAGAGTTAAGGGTTCAGTGACGAGCAGGATGGGCACTGGAAGGAGTTTACCATCCACGGAGGCAACTGACAAAGGTTCAGTGAGAGGCTTGGTGGGAATATGGTATCTCTCTACTAAGGACTGGGAGATGAGGTTCCCAGCAGCTCCAGAGTCCAGGTGGGCGATTTCAAAGTGCCGATCCTCTCCCCAGGAGAGAGAGACAGACAAAGTCAGGGAGGGAGAGGACTTACTTTTGTCTAGGACGACCTCTCCGAGTGATCCTAGACACCGGCGTTTCCCGGCCTCTCCGGGCAGGAACGGATCAGGTGCTCCTTGCTGCCACAATAGAAACAGCTCCCCTCGGCCCGGCGTGACTCCTGGCGGGATTAGACCAACTTGGTCTGGTCGACCTGCATGGGCTCGGGTGAGTGCGCCCGGGGAGTGACTGAAGAAGAGACAGGTCTCTGGAAGTTAGGAGCAAGGCGGGGAAACCTTCTCTCACGGGTGGTCTCCTTGGTACGTTCCTGGAACCGGATGTCAATCCAGGTAGCAAGTGACACCAGGTCGTCTAGGGTGGTAGGGATGTCCTGACCGGCAAGTTCATCTTTAATCCGACCGGAAAGACCCTCCCAGAAGACGGACAGCAGGGCCTCGTTATCCCAGGCAAGCTCAGAAGCGAGGGTACGGAACCATATGGCATATTGGCCTACGGTGAGACTCCCTTGGCAGAGACATAGCAGAGAGGAGGCTGACGAGGTCTTACGTCCCGGTTCATCGAAGACTTTCCGGAAAGCAGTGAGGAAAGCTGATAAGTTGGATACCAGGGGATCCCCTCTCTCCCACAGGGGATTTAGCCAAGCCTGTGCTTCCCCAGTGAGATGGGACATGATGAAAGCCACTTTGGCCCGGTCGGTGGTAAAGTGATGTGCCAAGAGTTCAAAATGCAGGGTGCACTGGTTAATGAAGCCTCGAGCCAAGGCGGGGTCTCCACCAAAACGAGGCGGTGCAGAGAGCCGGGGACCCGGACCGGGTACCATGGCATTGATGGGTAGCAGTGCTGCCGGAGCGTGAGTTGTACGACTGGAGGCAGGTCCAGGTGGAGCAGTCAGTGTGTCCAGGCGGGAGTTGACATTACGCAGGTGGTTCAGGATGGATTCCTGTTGGGATCTCTGACAGGAGACTTCGTGGAACAGGTCAGAGAGCGAGGGAGCTTGGGCGCCACTGGATTCCATGGCCCGAGCAAACTGTAACGGGGCGGGGTGGTGGAACCTCTGTGCCCTGGAACAAGGATGGACCCCGAGGGGCAGGTGTTATACTGAAGACGACCTTGTATTAGAGCAGGTGGCTCCCACGGGTCAGATAGCTGGGACTGACTGGAGTAGCGGGTGGACACAACAGGTAGGTAGCAGTCTCTGGGTGAGCAGGCGGGTGGTCACGGGAAGTGACGGAAGAGCAGGTAAGAGTCTCTTGGCTGGCAGGCAGGTGGTCACGGCAAGTGACGTCGGAGCCTCCAGGTAGGCTAGCAGGCGGGTAGCAGGTGAGCGCTCCCAGGTGAGCGGGTAAGAGTCTCTTGGCTGGCAGGCAGGTGGTCACGGCAAGTGATGGCGGAGCCTCCAGGTAGGCTAGCAGGCGGGTAGCAGGTGAGCGCTCCTAGGTGAGCGGGTAAGAGTCTCTTGGCTGGCAGGCCGGTGGTCACGGCAAGTGACGGCGGAGCCTCCAGGTAGGCTAGCAGGCGGGTAGCAGGTGAGCGCTCCTAGGTGAGCGGGTTAGCAGGTACGGCAGGTAGCAGGCAGGTAACTGGCAGGTGCTTCCTGTTCCGCAGGTGGACTTGCCCATAGACAGACTGGCGGATTCAGGAGACAGACTGTCGGGCTGAAGGGAAGACAAGCAGGCAGACAGGACTGGAAGTCAGGCTGGCATCGGGACCTGAGGGCTGAAGCAGAGGTGAGTATGCTTTGCAACAACTTTGCTCGGGCACCTCCATTTTGGAGGATGTGCCTTATATATGGGAAGTCCTCCGGCTATTGGCCGGGGACTCCTTAGGACGGTGCGCGCGGTCCCTTTAAGAGAGGGGGAGCGCGCGCGCGCGCCCTAAGCACAGTGACCGGGAAGGAGCGCGCGCCGGCAGCAGCGAGGGAAGGAGCGCAGGAGGACGCCGCGCGCTGGGCAGGAAGGTGAGAGGGACGGTGTCTCTGCTTAGCAGGAGGCAGAGACGCCGATGCAACAATCTGAATGAATGAAATATTCTCATTGAATACTTTGTTCTGTACAAAGTTGAATGTGCTGACAACAAAATCACACAAAAATCATCAATGGAAATCAAATTTATTAACCAATGGAGGCCTGGATTTGGAGTCACCCCCAAAATTAAAGTGGAAAAACACACTACAGGCTGATCCAACTTTGATGTAATGTCCTTAAAACAAGTCAAAATGAGGCTCAGTATTGTGTGTAGCCTCCACGTGCCTGTATGACCTCCCTACAACGCCTGGGCATGCTCCTGATGAGGTTGCGGATGGTCTCCTGTGGGATCTCCTCCCAGACCTGGACTAAAGCATCCGCCAACTCCTGGACAGTCTGTGGTGCAACGTGACGTTGGTGGATGGAGCGAGACATGATGTCCCAGATGTGCTCAATCGGTTTCAGATCTGGGGAACGGGTGGGCCAGTCCATAGCTTCAATGCCTTCATTTTGCAGGAACTGCTGACACACTCCAGCCACATGAGGTCTGGCATTGTCCTGCATTAGGAAGAACCCAGGGCCAACCGCACCAGCATATGGTCTCACAAAGGGTCTGAGGATCTCATCTCGGTACCTAATGGCAGTCAGGCTACCTCTGGCGAGCACATGGAGGGCTGTGCGGCCCTCTAAAGAAATGCCACCCCACACCATTACTGACCCACTGCCAAACCAGTCATGCTGGAGGATGTTGCAGGCAGCAGATCGCTCTCCACGGCGTATCCAGACTCTGACACGTCTGTCACATGTGCTCAGTGTGAACCTGCTTTCATCTGTGAAGAGCACAGGGCGCCAGTGGCGACTTTGCCAATCCTGGTAAATGACAAGCGTCCTGCACGGTATTGGGCTGTGAGCACAACCCCCATCAGTGGACGTCGGGCCCTCATACCACCCTCATGGAGTTGGTTTCTAACCGTTTGTGCAGACACATGCACATTTGTGGCCAGCTGGAGGTCATTTTGCAGGGCTCTGGCAGTGCTCCTCCTGTTCCTCCTTGCACAAAGGCGGAGGTAGCGGTCCTGCGGCTGGGTTGTTGCCCTCCTACGGCCCCCTCCATGTCTCCTGGTGTACTGTCCTGTCTCCTGGTAGCGCCTCCAGCTTCTGGACACTACGCTGACAGACACAGCAAACCTTCTTGCCACAGCTCACATTGATGTGCCATCCTGGATGAGCTGCACTACCTGAGCAACTTCTGTGGGTTGTAGAGTCCGTCTCATGCTACCATGAGTGTGAAAGCACAACCAACATTCAAAAGTGACCAAAACAACAGCCAGAAAGCATTGGTACTGAGATGTGGTCTGTGGTCTCCACCTCCAGAACCACTCCTTTATTGAGGGTGTCTTGATAATTGCCAATAATTCCCATCTATTGTCTATTCCATTTGTATAACAGCATGTGAAATTGATTGTCAATCAGTGTTGCTTCCTAAGTGGACAGTTTGATTTCACAGAAGTTTGATTTACTTGGAGTTATATTCTGTTGTTTAAGTGTTCCCTTTATTTTTTTGAGCAGTGTATTTTTATAGTGCCTGTATACTGAGCTGAAGAAAGTGATTTTTTTGATCCTATATATAAAAGTAGTAAATTTGTGAACAATTTAAAAAATATTTATTTTTTCTGTGATTTCCTGGTTTTCAACCCACAACCTTAAAACCTTACTGACACAGCAGACAATTATCCTGCTGAGCCAATTGTAAGAATTCTGTCTACTTGACCTGTACTGCAGGATCTGACTATTGGCTTATTGTACTGATCTAAATACACTGCTGAGTACTATATATGTAATTTTATTTTACAGGGAGATTAAGAGATTTTTTCAGCCTATAAAGTTGTAAATATAATAAAGAAAAACAAATGACAATGAAAAAAATATTGTAATTTTTAATGCGTTTTGTAAAAAATAATGAACATCACAAATCAGCAAATAATACAGACATATTTTGTGTCCCTGTAATCGTAACGACCCACAGAACACAGCGATCAGATTATTTATAGGGATCAGTAAATGGCGTAAAAAAAATGGAGTGATTGATATTTTTTCTTTATTAAACTCATAAAAAATGTAATACAACTGTAACACTGAGGCCGTGTTCACACGTAGCGTAAATGCTGCATTCTTTTTGCTGCTTTTTTTCTGCAGGTGTTCGCACCACACGACGCAGTAACAATCTTCTCTGATTATTGGTGTTTGCTGTGTTTCTTTTATGCTTTTTTCCGCTTATTTGATGCAGATATGAAGCAGAGTTTTTAACTCTTTTTATTGTACAGAAAAGCTTTGATTCTGCACTTAAAAATGCAGCAGCGTTTTTTTTCTCCATGCGTTTTTTTCAGAAGAAGCCTATAGAGAAAAAATGCACCAAAACCGCAGAGTAGTTATGAGCGAGCGGGTATTGCTAACCCTTTCAGTGCGCACGCTCGGGTGTTCGCCGAGTATTTTCGGCGTGTTTGGCATCTATGTTTGAGCCTCCGCGGCTGTTAGACAGCTGTGACACATGCAGGATGCCGTGACACATGCAGCCGTGGCGGCCCTAACATAAATGCCGAGTGTGCTTGCCGAAAGGGTTAATAACACACGCTCGCTCATCACTGCCGCAGAGTTCAGTAGCGTCTTCAGACTCTTCTATGTGGAGTCTAAAAAAAACGCAGATACTTTATTAAGTGCAAAATCAAAGCTTTTCTGTACTATAAAAAGTACCTTAAAAACGCGTCTTCACATCTGCACCAGAAAAGCATCAAATAAGGGGCAATAGTTTGTTATTGTGGAGTTTGGTGCGGACATCTGCAGAAAACATAAAACACAGTATTTCTGCAATGTGTGAACACGGCTGTGGCGCCCCTGCGGGTTCAGTCTCCACAGAGGTAAGGATGGAGCACTGCCCGGGACCCACACACTTGCATCCATTACACTCCACTTCAGAGGGAAGGGCAAAATTGCTCCTAAGGGAGAGCACAGTCCCTGGTCCCTAGCTGGAGGCTGGAACCATGTAGTGGGTGTGGGTGGAGGAAGAAGTACACGGGAGCACTTCAGAAGGAGTATATAAAGAGGGAACCATCTAGAGAGAGAGAGAGTCCAGTCAGAGAAGACAGTCTGAGGAGAAGGAGTGGGAGCAGAAGCTCTGTAGGAGCTCTGCTCAGAGGAGCGGGCCTAGAGTGAGAGGCCCAGGAGGACTGGCAGGACAAGGAAGGGATCCCAGGGGCACGGGAAGTGCAGGAAGCCACCCGTGCGCCCGAATCTGCAGGAACGTGGAGGGATCAGGCCGCAAGGGGGACCGGCCCCTAACTAGTGGAGAACTACAAGGCTCGGCTATAAACCGGAGGCTTCTGTACTTTCAGGGTGCAGCTGCTCACAACCGCAACTACATCGCTAAAAAGGTAGCCATATAGGATTCAGGGGACTGCAGGTTGCCCGTCAAGATCCAAGGTTACCGGCTTGGGACACTGGTTGCGAGGCACAGGGCAGGAAGGTGAGAGCCAGAGCAGGAAGACGGCTGAAGAAGGCACACAGAATGGGGTCCCGTTATGTACGCCTGAAACATCTGGGAGTTTGCTGAACCCCTGACTTGGTAAACACAGGACGTCGTGGGAGGTTACCCTGGTCCTGGTAGCCTGGAGTTCAACAACTGTGAGTAAACCTTGAAGACTGCACCCCACTGTGTCCTAGAATTATTATCTGCGCCATCCCCTGCACTACACTGCACAGCAACATCTACCTCATTAATCATCACTGCACCGCCCTGGAGGTTAGCTCTACCTGTGGAGAGCTGAGCCAACTCTGCTGTGTCACCATCAGCTCCAGAGGATCTGCTCCGCAGCGGCGGCTCCATATAGCCGCATACCACAGGTGGCGTCACGAACATTAAACTATAAAAACTATAATTTCTTTTTATTGACCGCCCTGGGTCACGGACCGGGTCACTGCCACTGTGACATTCCCTGCACCGACCGGCCCGGCACAGAGTACCCCACGGCCCAGGGGGTGCGTCATTTTTTGGCGTCACAAACAGGATATGAATCAACCCGTTATAACCGGGTATTGTGCGCCTAGAGACTGTGTTGTATGCTGAATGTAGCGCCGCACCAGAAGAACGGGTGCCATTATGTGCGTGGTAAAAGACAACAAGGAACCTCCCATCATGGGCCGGGTCCCATAATGGCGCCAAAAGCGCAGCCCGCCCCATGCGCCTGTGGCCATATTCCTAGACCTGTCCATCAGTCTGGGGAGGCCGTCCCCAGGTGTGGCCGACAGCAAGCAGCCATGGGACCGCCTCAGAAAGGGGAGAGCAGAAGAGAAACCTAAGAGACAGGGCGGGGTTTCAAGCAGAGCAGCCAGACCGCACCCGGCAGGCACAATGGAGGGAGACCAGCCTCAAACTCCGGCCCGAGGCCTGCTGCCTGGAGCAGTATCCATCAACCTGGAGGGAGTCGTAGCTAAATTGTCCCTGGAGGATGCAGGATTCCTCCGTGATGAGGTACCAGAGCTGGGCCGGCGGATGGAGGAGGCCCAGCAAGCTGCCTTCGCCATATGAAAAAGTGAGTTGCTTTAGAAGTTGGTGACCCGGCAGCAGTCAGCGCTGAGTTCCATCAGCAGCACCCCAGCCCCAGCGGAGCCCCTCCTGGAATGGGAGGCGACGGGTAGTGCCGGAGCGACCGCGGGCAGGTAGGAGAGCATCCCTGTCCTGGGCGCCGACGGCGCTGATCTACTCCTGGTCCCCCTACTAGAGTCTCCTTATCCGGGCGCTTCTGACACCGACCTGCTCCTGGGCCCCCTGCAAGAGCCACCTGCCTCCACACCCGAACTGGTGTACGGACGTACGGACTGGGATTGGTCCGCGGAGATTGAGGACCAGAGCCTCCCTTTGCTGCCCGCTCCCGGACCCCTGGTTGCCCATAGAGACGAAGGAGAGCAGCATAGATGGGATAACCCGGCGGGTGACTTGATGGGATTCCCCAGGGAGACCCAAAAGGAGGCCACACGTAGAGAGGAACACTGCAGGCAGGAACTCCTCCAGCTAGAGGCGGAGCAGTGGACCCGTCGGGTGCGCTGGGAGAGGATGGAAGCCCGCAATATGGACGAGAAAACCTGGGCCTGCAAAGCAAAGCCGGCCACATCCGATCCACGAGTAGAGGGAATCATGGTCAAGCTCGATCTGGATGGAGAATGGGGCTTTATCCGGGAACCCCAACTTGGCACGGACCTCTTTGTGAACCGGCGGGACGTGCAGTCCCATTTACAGCAGGGACATCCGGCGCGGGATCTGCACCCTGGTGACAAGGTCACCTACACCAGGCACAGAGGAGAGCGGGGCTGGTATGCTCTCCATGTTCAAAGAGTGGTAGAGGAGGAGAGTGTACCCTTGCCATCCGAAGATGACCCGGCTGGGCCATCTAGTGGTGGGTCAATGTTCCCCCGGAGGGGGCCCCACTACTGAACTCCTTAGTTAAAAATAAAGAGACTATATATAGTTACCTGGAAGGGTAAAGCAGGAATGCTGCGTGTTTGAAAAGTTATTATTTGCCTAGTGTACCCGGTTAAGGCACAAAGAACTGTCAGGCTGAGGACTGTGAGCAGCCAAAAACTTTTAAACTGTATATAGTTTGCACTTCTTAAGGTGCTTCTTATTGGTTTTATACAGACCACAGAACAAAAACCTGTTTGGTGTGGCCAAAGACGTGGTCCAACAGCTGGATCACCTATGCCCTGCAGCCACGCCCAGGGCCTACATTGAGGGTTTTCGGACGGGTCCCTCAAATTGCACCTTCTTCAGTGAGATGGACACCCGGTTATGGATCTCACTGTATTGAGCTGAAACTTGTTTTATATGAAAAATGTTTTATTGATGTGAAGAAAGTTTTATAATGTTTTGTAAGCTGATAAAGAAACCTGTAACGTTTAAGAAAAGAGCCTCCCATAAAGGGAAGAAAAAGTTGTGTATTATTCTTCTAAGTGAATGCATTCTAAATTTTTTGTATGTCTAAAGTACCTTGTTTTTACTCTGTTCCAGCCCGCGGACGTGCTGTATTTTACCAGGGGGGTATGTGGCGCCCATGCGGGTTCAGTCGCCACAGAGGTACTGCATCTCACCCAGAGGTGTGGTATTCCACTCTCAGGTAAGGATGGAGTACTGCCCAGGACCCACACACTTGCTTCCATTACACTCCACTTCAGAGGGAAGGGCGAGTGTTATGCACATGCCCGGACTGACTGGTGTGTGCGTGTTTATTGATCCCACTGGACCATGAACCGGAGAGTGCCTGGAGGGGCGTAACTAAGTATCTGCCCGATCAGACCAAGGTCGCACGACGGCATACGACGCCTGTGCACCAGGGAGGAACCGAGCAGAGGGACCAGGTGCCACTCCAGGTCAGACCCCGGACACGGCTGTTGACCCACACCGGGGAATACAGGAACAGGCAGTTTCGGCTGGCACACTGACTGGTGAGTATAGGCAGGCACGACTGGTATGCAGGCAGGCGGGTACTGATAAGCACGACTGGTATGCAGGTAGGGGTACAGGCAAGCACGGCTGGAGTGCAGATAGGGAGGCACTAGCAGGTTGGAGCACAGACGGGATAAGGTCAAATACAGACTGGGGCTCAGGAACAGAACCGCAGATGCGGTAGACAAGCAGAGCAGAGCGAGACCGCCGGAGCGGTGAGCAAGAACAGAGCAGGGCGAGACCGCCGGAGAGGTGAGCAAGAGCAAAGCAGGGTGAGACCGCCAGGAGCGGTGAGCAAGAGCAAAGCAGGGTGAGACCACCTGGAGCGGTGAGCTAAGGCAGAGCAGAGAGAGACCACCGGAGCGGTGAGCAAGAGCAAAGCAGGGTGAGACCGCCAGGAGCGTTGAGCAAGAGCAAAGCAGGGTGAGACCGCCTGGAGCGGTGAGCTAAGGCAGAGCAGAGCGAGACCGCCGGAGCGGTGAGCAAGAGCAAAGCAGTGTGAGACCGCCAGGAGCGGTGAGCAAGAGCAAAGCAGGGTGAGACCGCCTGAAGCGGTGAGCTAAGGCAGAGCAGAGCGAGACCGCCTGGAGCGGTGAGCAAAGGCAGAGCAGGCAGAAACCGCCGGAGCGGTGAGCAAGGCAGAGCAGGCAAGAACAGCCGGAGCGGTGAGCAAGGCAGAGCAGGCAAGAACCGCCGGAGAGGAGAGCAAGGCAGAGCGGGCAGAAACCGCCAGAGCAGTGAACAAGGCAGAGCGGGCAGAAACCGCCGGGGCAGCGAACAAGGCAGAGCGGGCAGAAACCAACGGAGCGGCGAGCAAGGCAGAGCAGAGGGGACAGGGCTCTGTTCACACGGAACAGACTGGAAGGGAAAGGCAGAACCAGATACACACAAGATACTAGCAATGAAGTAGCGAGTGGACTCTAAACTCACAAACGGAAGTACAGAGACAACGAGTAGGAGTTAGGTGCAGGTACAGACTCTGCAAAAGAGGGAAGGTACGGACATAGAGAAAAACAGAAAGCAGGTTAGGAGACAGTTCAGACAGGAACTGTTACTGCAACAAATACAGGAACAAGCCAAGGTAAAGCCAAGTGCTGGTTCAGACAATGCAGGAGAAAGGGAAGGTACGGACATAGAGAAAAACAGGAAGCTGGTTAGGAGACAGTTCAGACAGGAACTGTTACTGCAACAAATACAGGAATGAGCCAAGGTAAAGCCAAGTGCTGGTTCAGACAATGCAGGAGAAAGGGAAGGTACGGACATAGAGAAAAACAGGGAGCAGGTTAGGAGACAGTTCAGACAGGAACTGTTACTGCAGCGAGATACAGGAGCGAGTCTGGGTATGCGGCCCCCAGAGGGCGAGACGAACAGGCTAGGAGCGTGTTAAGACAGGCCTGGAAATACAGCCTCCAGGAAGGCAGACAGACAGACAAGAAAACACAGAATAGGACCTGGCACATTCAGAGTGAAAGAGCACACTGAATGAACACGTTGCTCAGGCACCAGCTTCCAGGTGAAGCTGGTTTAAATATCCAGTGACGGACAGCAATAGGCTGAGGACGCATTAGGGGTGTGCCCACAGCAGCTACAAGAAGCAGGAAGAGATCGGGCGCCGCCCTTAAGCAGCCAGAACAGAGGCAAGCAGACAGCATGGAAAGAAGCCAGGCTAGCAGACTGGACTGGTGATCAAGTTTGCGATCTTGCATAGTGGGGGATGGAGCACTATGCAAGAACGCCACCAGGTATGTTACAGTGAGATTGCTCCTAAGGGAGAGCGCTGTCCCTGGTCCGTAGCTGGAGGGTGGAACCATGTAGTGGGTGTGGGTGGAGGAAGAAGTACAGGGGAGCACTTCAGAAGGAGAATATAAAGAGGGAACCATCTAGAGAGAGTTCAGTCAGAGAAGAAAGTCTGAGGAGAAGGAGTGGGAGCAGGAGCTCTGTAGGAGCTCTGCTCAGAGGAGCGGGCCTAGAGTGAGAGGCCCAGGAAGACTGGCAGGACGAGGAAGGGAGCAGAGGTAGGCTCCAGAAGTGAGGGGATCCCAGGGGCACGGGAAGTGCAGGAAGCCACCCGTACGCCCGAATCTGCAGGAACATGGAGGGATTGGGCCACAAGGGGGACCGGCCCCTAACTAGTGGACAACTACAAGGCTCAGGTAGAAACCGGAGGCTTCTGCACTTTCAGGGTGCAGTTGCTCACAGCCGCAACTACATCGCTAAAAAGGTAGCCACGTAGAATTCAGGGGACCTCAGGTTGCCCGCCAAGATCTGAGGTTACCGGCTTGGGACACTGGTTGCGAGGCGCAGGAAGACGGCTGAGGAAGGCACACAGAATGGGGTCCCGTTATGTACTCCTGAAACACCTGGGAGTTTGCTGAACCCCTGACTTGGTAAACACAGGACGTTGTGGGAGGTTACCCTGGTCCTGGTAGCCTGGAGTTCAACAACTGTGAGTAAACCTTGAAGACTGCACCCCACTGTCTCCTAGAATTATTATCTGAGCCATCACCTGCACTACACTGCACTGCAACATCTACCTCATTGATCATCACTGCACCGCCCTGGAGCTAAGCTCTGCCTGTGGAGAGCTGAACCAACTCTGCTGCGTCACCATCAGCTCCAGAGGATTTGCACCGCAGCGGCGGCTCCATATAGGCGCATACCACAGGTGGCGTCACGAACATTAAACTATAGAAACTATAATCTCCTTTTATTGACCACCCTGGGTCACGGACCGGGTCACTGCCACTGTGACATCCCCTGCACCCACCGGCCCGGCACCGAGTACCCCACGGCCCAGGGGGCGCGTCACGGCCTTACAGACAGAAAAAAGCCGGATGTTGTATAGTGAAGCTACATAAAGATGAGAAAGTTCTGGCGGATCCAACTGTGAATGAATGAAGAAAAAACTTCTTCCTGTTAAACAGTTGTGATAAATGAGATCCATTGTGACTAGAATAATTCTTCCGCCTGTGCAAGAGTGCAGGACAGGGATTTATATGGAAAACTCAAAATGTCAAATTGGGTCCTAACATTAGCCAGTGAGAAACTATTTCAGAACTTTTCACAAAATGAAATAAAAGCAGCACATATTTGACCTGTAAAAAAACAACTGAATGACTAATATAGAAATAGCAGCAAAGCACTCTTACGCTTTGCCCTTTTTAAAGATGGCACACAGGGAGGAACTTAAAATGCTTTGCCCTCTTTAAAGATGGCGACGTCGGCGCTTAGGTCTTGCATCACGGGTCCTAATTCTGTCCTTTTGATTGGAGAGTTTCTTCCCCTGTATGTTCACGTGACGTTCCATGGCGTATAGTCTGACGGGGAGGAGCCGCATCTGCGCAGTGGCTCGGTTGATGCTTGGCCCTATTGTGCTGTGTATGAGAAAGTGAGCGGCTTGTTCTGCTGTTACCTGTCTATTGTGACGTTCATCTGTGCAAGTGAGTGATCCCGCCGTCGCCACCACATGTGAGCCCGACATCATATCACCCCATGTATCCATCCACCTGCAGCAACACAGTGACACAGACGTGCCCGGGTCATGTGATCAGCGCTCAGGCTCAGCTGCGCACAACATCCAGTGACCTGTATGGAGCGAACATGTGCAAGAGAGCCGGGAGCTGTGATACATGTGTGTGATATATGTGCAGAGAGCTGTGTGATATATGTGCAGAGAGCTGTGTGATATATGTGTGTGATATATGTGCAGAGAGCTGTGTGATACATGTGTGTGATATATGTGCAGAGAGCTGTGTGATACATGTGTGTGATATATGTGCAGAGAGCTGTGTGATACATGTGCAGAGAGCTGTGTGATACATGTGCAGAGAGCTGTGTGATACATGTGCAGAGAGCTGTGTGATACATGTGCAGAGAGCTGTGTGATACATGTGCAGAGAGCTGTGTGATACATGTGCAGAGAGCTGTGTGATACATGTGCAGAGAGCTGTGTGATACATGTGCAGAGAGCTGTGTGATACCTGTGCAGAGAGCTGTGTGATACATGTGCAGAGAGCTGTGTGATACATGTGCAGAGAGCTGTGTGATACCTGTGCAGAGAGCTGTGTGATACCTGTGCAGAGAGCTGTGTGATACCTGTGCAGAGAGCTGTGTGATACCTGTGCAGAGAGCTGTGTGATACCTGTGCAGAGAGCTGTGTGATACATGTGCAGAGAGCTGTGTGATACATGTGCAGAGAGCTGTGTGATACATGTGCAGAGAGCTGTGTGATACATGTGCAGAGAGCTGTGTGATACATGTGCAGAGAGCTGTGTGATACATGTGCAGAGAGCTGTGTGATACATGTGCAGAGAGCTGTGTGATACCTGTGCAGAGAGCTGTGTGATACCTGTGCAGAGAGCTGTGTGATACCTGTGCAGAGAGCTGTGTGATACCTGTGCAGAGAGCTGTGTGATACCTGTGCAGAGAGCTGTGTGATACCTGTGCAGAGAGCTGTGTGATACCTGTGCAGAGAGCTGTGTGATACCTGTGCAGAGAGCTGTGTGATACCTGTGCAGAGAGCTGTGTGATACCTGTGCAGAGAGCTGTGTGATACCTGTGCGCGATACATGTGCAGAGAGCTGTGTGATACATGTGCAGAGAGCTGTGTGATACATGTGCAGAGAGCT
This sequence comes from Phyllobates terribilis, assembly GCF_046119375.1. Lineage (NCBI taxonomy): Eukaryota > Metazoa > Chordata > Amphibia > Anura > Dendrobatidae > Phyllobates > Phyllobates terribilis. Next base: position 44,572,395 of record NW_027362764.1, on the reverse strand, counting down.
GTGTGATACATGTGCAGAGAGCTGTGTGATACATGTGCAGAGAGCTGTGTGATACATGTGCAGAGAGCTGTGTGATACCTGTGCAGAGAGCTGTGTGATACCTGTGCAGAGAGCTGTGTGATACCTGTGCAGAGAGCTGTGTGATACCTGTGCAGAGAGCTGTGTGATACCTGTGCAGAGAGCTGTGTGATACCTGTATGTGTGATATATGTGCAGAGAGCTGTGTTATATACTATGTGTGTGATATACTGTGGGAGATGTGTAAGATATAGGTTGTATGATGTGTGTGGGATATGGGGTATATATAATGTGTGATACATATGAGGTGTATGGTACTCATGGTGTGTAGGGTATAAAGTGTATGATGTGTGTAATATATGGGGCTTATATGCTGTGTGATATATATGGGGTGTATGGTACTTGTGTGTAGGATATAAAGTGTATGATATGTGTAGTATATGAGGCGTATATGCTGTGTGTTACATGTATACTGTGTATGATATGGGGTATATATGATGTGTGATACGAGATTTGTGATGCATATGATGTCTGATACATATATGATGTGTGTAGATTATAAAGTGTATGATGTGTGTAATATATGGGGCGTATGATGTGTAGTATATGCTGTGTGATACATGTATACTGTGTGTAGGCTATGGGGTGTGTGATTAGTCTCGGACTGAAGTGCCATTACCTCTGGAGCCACTGTTCAGCCAGATAGAGATGACATTCCTGCACTTATCTCCTCTCCATGTGCTTTCCTCCTGTTCTATAGCCTGTTTTCTTTGTCCTCCCTGAGACTGTACATACTTTCTTCCCTTTGCACACTGTGAAGATCTGTGTACAGTCCATTCCACCTCACTGCTGCGCTCTCTAAGGCCATGTTCACACGTTCAGTATGTAGTCAGTATTTTACATCCATATCTGTAAGCCAAAACCAGGAGTGGAACAATCAGAGGGAACTTATGATAGAAACACGTCACCACTTCTGTATTTATCACCCACTTCTGGTTTTGGCTTACAAATACTGATGTAAAATACTGAACGTGTGAACATGGTCTAACGCAGAGTGAGCCATCAGAGCTGAGCAGGAACTTTTGACAGATTTGAAACATTTTTGCAAATTACTCAGCTAGGCAGACACTTGTGGCAGCAAAATCATAGATATACCGGTATATGTATATATATATTTTTTAGGAAAACTATTTAGAAAGTTGCTTAACATTTGTATTTAGGAAGCAAATGCACTTAAAATAGTGCATGAAGGTGTACATATCCTTCCAGCCATGTTTAAACATTATCCAACATGCTCAAAATAAGCTGTACTGCCAGCTTACTTAGGGATCAAGTTACAGCTGCCTGTTAGGGATCAATTTACACATTTGTGTTTCCAGTACGTCTGGTGACAGTTTCCACACATACTGGAGACACTGACACACGTAGACCTATTTAAATGAATGGGTCTGCACACATGTCAGTGTGTGTCCATGGGCAAAACACGCTGACATGTCTGTTTTTTTGACATGTGTGTCATTCATGCGACACGGACCGGCACCTGGGAATCGGCCTACAGTTAGTGCTGTTCTCAAGCATTGGTGCTGAACACTGCCCTCATTACAGTTCCCTGCCGGCGCTGCGATCAGCACCTGCAGGGATAATGGTGAGAGTAGTAGTCTGCTCCCGCAGTGTCACTGTGTAAAGATAAGAATAAAATAATAAAATCCTTATACTCACCTGTCCGCTGTGATCAACACCAGCAGGGACAATGATGAGGGTAATAGTGTCTGCTCCCACAGCCACCTGTAAAAATAATCAAATCCATATACTCATATGTCTGGAGATGTCCCCCGCTGTAATCCTCTGACCGCTGACGCCGAGGAGTCGGGGAGAATGAGCAGCTCCGGAGCGGCTCATTCTCCCCGGCATCAGCGGTAAGAGAATTACTGCGGGGGACATCTCCAGACATATGAGTATATGAATTTTATTATTTTTACAGGTGGCTGTGGGAGCAGACACTATTACTCTCATCATTGTCCCTGCTGGTGTTGATCACAGCGCCGGCAGGGAACCATGATGAGGGCAGTATTCAGCACTGGTGATTGGGAACAGCGCTAACTATAGCGCTGATTCCCAGGCACTGGTATGTGTGATCCTGATGTGGCACACCGTTGCCACACACGTATACACGGGACACGGATATCTCCGGTACCGGAAATATACGGACGTGTGAAACCGGCCTTAGTCTGTGGAGAAGGGAATAGGGAGTGAAAAAGACACACTTGATAGAAAGCATTAGCATCGTCTATCACCCTTCCCTCCAGCTGCACCTCCAGGGCTGGATTCCCAGCTGCACCTCCAGGTCTGAATTCCCAGCTGCACCCCCAGGGCTGGATTCCCAGCTGCACCCCCAGGGCTGGATTCCCAGCTGCACCCCCAGGGCTGGATTCCCAGCTGCACCCCCAGGGCTGGATTCCCAGCTGCACCCCCAGGGCTGGATTCCCAGCTGCACCCCCAGGGCTGGATTCCCAGCTGCACCCCCAGGGCAGGATTCCCAGCTGCACCACTCATTACTGCCGTGTAATATCCTCCATGCTGCTGCTTCTGAGCATGTGCTACTTGGAGGCCGGAGAGCAGGAATCTCTAATTTCTGTGCTATGGAATGGAGACATAATAGCAGCTTGTTGCAAGCCACTAGCTCAGAGACGACTACAAATTACAGACAGCCTGCAGAGGAGAGAACTGGTGATAAGTGCAGGATACAAGTCATATAATGACCAGAAGTAGTTTTATTCCTCATATACAGACTAAGACTGTTTATTCTGAAGTCACCTGAACCCACAGGTAAATTTAATGTATGAGGCACTGAAACCTCTCGTCTCATTGCCAAAAGTGACCAAATAGGGTCACTGTGATTCCATCCATCATGCAGCCGGCACACACTGCATAGCTTTGCATTTAGCACTTGCACCGCAAGCCACTTGGTTATTACCACCCATCGCTCGTATATTGTTTGCTTTAATATAATAACCTTTTTTTGCAGATTCCTCTATTAAAAATGTGCTAATAATTTGCATAACGGACTTTGCCGCTTCGCACGAAGAGAATTCTAACATGAAGACAGTAAATGTAATACATGTGATGTAGCCTTAAGAGCATATACCCGACCCACCGAAAAGAAAAAAATATGGGAAAATCCAAAGGAAATGGGAGTCCTTGAATCGTCATCTTCTGCCAAGTTTCCTTCAGTTGTTTCCTTGATTTTGGGCCCCTGAGTAAGATTCCCATGGGCTGTGTGAGACTATACAGGGCACCATTTGTACACCGCAAATGTGGACAAAGCCAAATGGATGTGCCACCCACTTCTACCGTCTCTTCAAAGAGAGCAAAGCTCCTCCAGTCCTTTGATGACCCTTTTAGGGACCATTTTTTGCTATACTGTACAACTCCTACTCTTTTTACCCCTCTAACTCTACACTTTTGAAACCAGTTAGGATGACCCTTTGTGATGTCAAAAAGTGAAGGAAGAAGTGGGAATGACTCAACCAATATCATTGGAAAGGTCTAGTTGTCTTTTTGGGTGTTCAGTCATCCAGGATCCATTCCCAACACCGAAAAATGCAAGCAAAATAGTTTGAGGGCCTGTAGTCCCAGCCCGGTCTCGGTTGGGGGTTTGGAATTGGTCATATCTACAACGTTTTTGGATGCACCCAAAGCCCTTCTAGATATATCGGTTCAGAGAAAGCCGTGAGGGAGGTGGGTAATGTGTCCAGCAAACACCGAGGCTGCAGATTTTATCACCCAACTTTTGTAGCCTCTTCATTGCCCACCCCATGAGTGATTACTTACAATAAAGGGGTGGTATTACTAGGACATCCCATTTGACAGCATAGAGGGGAGTCCTCCACCAAAGACCTATTTTAAAAGCCATACGAGAGAGACCCTAAAAATCATTTCCCCCATTATTGGACTTATAAGAGTGGCCTCCATGCAGTACTAATTTTCCCCTGTAGTGGCCACTGCTGGGGAAATCTATGGCTGTCCCAATTTCCTCTGGCGATCACAGCTGATCGCTGAAGTTCTCAGAAGACGATCCTATTGGTTTTATTACATAAAAGGGTTGTCTTTATGAAACAGCCCCTTTAAACTAGACACACAAGCCATTTACTATCCAGGAGTCAAAAGCTAGCTGGGTAAATGCGGCCATACTGGTTGTCACCATGAGCTTCTTCTCCAAAAACCAAAGTGGTTGAATAAAATGTTTAATGAATTGACAGAAGAGGACATCTCAAGGACTTTTATATTTGGAATTTTTTTTTTGGAGCGGGAGGACAGTGGGGTGGGGTTAATGCTCTGTTAATGCTGCTTTGTTGTTATCTGTAATTTTTGGAACCCCGGGGGGTGATAGCCCTTAAAATGAAGTGTCAGCATAGAGAAACCGATAGATCGCTATGATGGCTGTTGGGCAATAATGGTGGTGTCCTCATTTGTAAATAATTCACAGTGAATTAAAAAAAAAAAAAAATTATTGGATGCCACAAAATTTAACCCATAAAGCAAAAAAAAATTCCAAAAACAAAAACCAACTTTCGTTACAGTGGACCGGAGCTCGAAAAGACGTCAAGTGAAGCCTTTGGCAACCTCCCTTCTTGAAGCATTGGATTATGATAGCTCAGATGACAGTGATTTTAAAGTTGGAGATGCCTCAGGTATTTTTCCCCGAAAAATGTTTTTCTAAAATCTTGTACATGACGATGTTTGGTTACGACTCGTATTTTGAAGATTTTACAATTTGCTAAATTTTTGTGATTTCTTAAAGGCCAACTTCTGCGATTTTGTTTGGTGTAAGTCAGCCGGTTACAGGGGCATTTACCCCTTTTCTAGGGCTCTTAACTTTGTCGAGCCTCCACTGTGGCAATGCTGACACTGTTTATACCCGGGCTATCATTTCTTGCCTAAGCTTTACATTGTGCCTAATGATAACATTGACCTGAGATGTGTTAGCTGCTGTGCTTTGTAGCTTGTAGGCCTGCTTGCTTTGGTGACTTCCCATCATTGTAGCTCCAGGGAAGATTTTTTTTTTCCCTTTTTTTTTTTTTCCCCCCACTCTTTTTGGAAAGTTTATCTAAATATACACAAAACTACAGGATTGTGGACCTCAGCACAGAGCCCTTTAAAAATGGATGGAGACTTCCTTACCCTATTAACGATTTTTTTTTTTCCACAGAATGAGTTACTCTACTCTCCGACCACTGTCAAAAATTGTTCTGGATTTTAGAGGGTGGTCCCGAGTAGGGGACCTCTCTCTATGATGTCTATGCACCCTTATAGAGCATGTGGACAGGGGTTGTCTTTCTGAGAAAATCCTTCTAAGACTTGTGTCCAGTATTAAATGCCATTTCCAAGCTAAAGGCAGGTCTAGTTTTGTCTATAGTTGGGTTGGCCACCGATCGACCTAGTTGGGTTGGCCACCGATCGACCTAGTTGGGTTGGCCACCGATCGACCTAGTTGGGTTGGCTTTCATGTTTTATTTTTTTTTCTTAACCTTCTGTAGTTTTCCCAGCTACCCCAAAATTAGTGTCCCCATTTTTCAAATTAGTTCGGCTAGACTTTTTTTATTTTTTTTATTTATGCATTTATTTTTTTTAAAACTTTATTCTCCACCAAGGCTTTAGAACTACAAAACATCAAGTATTTAGGTTTGCCTATTGCGAGCATCAGATGGGGCTATATTCTACTTGTCGGACATTGTGTATTTTGTTTTCTTTACAGATTCGGAGGGCAGTGTCGCCGGTAGTGATGATGGGTCAAAAGACAGCGGTGAATGTTCCGGCACTGACTCAGAAGACAGCCTGAAAGAAGACGACATGGCGACAGTTGTTCCCGAAGACGAAGAAAAAAAGAGGGTGTCTGAAGAAGAAGAAGCGGGTACAGCCTTCAGGCCAAACGATGAGAAAGCTGCCGATGACCAGCCCGGTAAAGACGAGGAGCAGAAAGTCGAGACTGACAAACCACAGAAGAAGGAGAGAACCTCCGAGGTCGACGTCATGTCCGATGACCAAGCGAGCGAACCCAAGAAATGGAATCTCCGAAGGAATCGTCCAATGCTGGACTTCATCACCATCGAACAGTTAAACGCCATGGACGACTACGACAGCGAAGATGACAATGATTGGAGACCCACAGGCGGTAAAGGAAAAGGAAAATCTTCTACCGGGGAGGGCAGCGATGGGGAAGACGACGAAGAAGAGGAAGATGGCAGCGAAGAAGAATCAAATCACAAAACTGGCAATAAAGACGACAGCTGCAATTCAAGCAACGACGAAGGGAAGAAGAAAAAGATCAAGATTCCCAGTAGGAACAGCGGCGACGATGAGGAGCTGACGAATGACAGCTTGACATTGTCTCAAAGCAAAAGTAATGAGGTAATTTATAAAGTGTCCTGACAGGTTCATCAAGATGTGAAAAACTTGTGGTGTGAGCAGCCGCGGAGACGTGCTCCCCTTGTATCGCTACCTGCATTTGTTATAGTCTGTCGTTAGATCACTAAAGACTTTGCATCCGAATCATTATTTCATTTGCCCCTATTTTTTTTTTTGTCTAGTTATTCCTGTTTTAATGCAGTTTCTTTTGTTTTGCCCCAAATTTTTCTCTTTGCGACTATTTTGAAATTGTATTTTCTTTTTGTTCGTTTTATTTTTCTTTGTTCTCCAAATGTGGTCGTGTTTTTTTTATAATTCTGATATTTTTTGCACCTCTTTATTTTTTTTAAAGAGTCGCAAAATTTTTGCAGAAATATTACTCCAGTCCTACCTTGGAGTGATTTTTCTTTTTTTGTGCAAATGTTGCATGCAATGTTTTAATTGATCATGTGACGTTTTTCCTCTGAAATGGCGCTAAGAAGGTCAGAGATAGAAAATAAAGAGCCTTTATTTTTTATTTTGTGCAGTTTTGAACAATTTGGCACGAAAAATACAAGAGCGATTTAAAAGATAACAAATCGGGGGTCTTTTATCTTTATTCCAAAAATCACCACTTGCAGGCTTTATTTCCATCCTAAGCATTTATGGCACATCTTGCAAGATTTGCTCAAAATACTGGTGTAGCAGCCACCAACATGATCGCCGCAGCGCACCGCGGTAATAGTCATGGTGGTGGCTACTACATCTGTACTTCATGATGTCAAGTCCCACTTTGGGTACCGTAACCTATCAGGAGGACATGTCTCAGGACCTACTATGATTCCACTTTCCATTGAAGTCGATCAGAGCCGATGGTGGTACTCTAACCTTTAAGGAGAGTAGGTCCCGTAATCTACGTCAAGTCCCCCAAATTTTATTTTTGTCTCCTGACTACATAAAATGTAACCAAATTTTTGTAAAATATTAATTAAAAAAACAATCTTACAAATCCTTTGCTGCTTCCTGGGTTCCCTACCGGTTTCTGTCTGGATCTGGACAGACATGTGACTCACACAGCCAATCAGGGACACAGTTGTATGTCCTCCCAGGCGGAGCAGAAAGTAAAGAGATCGGCGGGGGACTCAGGATTTATCGGCGCCGTAAATAAAGAATAAGAATGCCACCGCAAGGCTAATTTGGCTTTTAATTAAGCCCTGATGGTCCGGTATAATGTGTGTCCGTCTAGTGCAATTCTAATATCATTCTGCTGAATTTTTTTTTAATAGGATTCTTTGATCTTGGAGAAAAGCGACAAGTGGTGTTCGCAGAAAATGGATCACATCTTAATATGCTGCGTGTGTCTGGGAGACAATAGCGAAGATGCGGATGAGATCATCCAGTGCGATAACTGTGGTATAACCGTACATGAAGGTAACGTTCAGCCACCGTCCACTGTAGAAGAGGGGGATATGTAGGGGGGTGTCACAATGTAGCAACTAAATGTCCGACCACTTAGACGCTTTCCGTTCTTCCAACCCAGAGAATGAGTTTGCACGTCCAGTGGCAGTCGTGCATGGTTGCACCCTATTCAAGTAAAGGAAGACAAAAAAAAAGTCTTAAAAAAAATAAACTTGTTAATATTTCAATATTTAAGGAGAACATGTATATTCAGATCACTCTACCCTTTCCCCGGGCTGCTTTTCATACACTAACAGACAGATTTGTTAAGATTCCCTGGTGGTCTAGAGTAGGAGTGGGGTAGTATTTTATTCCTTAGTGGGCCTAGGGTAGAAGAGATGATTAGTAATGGATTCCCTGGTGGTCTAGGGTAGAAGAATGAATTAGTAATTGATTCTCTGTTGGTTTTGAGCAATATAAAGGGTTAGTAATGGCTTCCATGATGGTATAGGGTAGAAGAAAGAAATACTAATGAATTTATTGGTGGGCTAGGATAAAAGAGAGGGTTGGTAATGGGATTCCCTTTTGGTCTAGGGTATAAGAGAGGGTTAGTATGAATTGTCTAGGGTAGAATGGGTTAGTAATGGATTTCCTGATGGTCTGTGTTAGAAGAGTGGGTTTGAAATGGATTACTTGATGGTAGAGAGTGGAAGGGTGGATTAGTAATTGATTCCCTGATGGTCTAGGGTAGATGAGTGGATTAGTAATTGATACCTTGGTGGTCTAGGGTAGATTAGTAATTGATTCCTTGGTGGTCTAGTGTAGATGGGTGGATTAGTAATGGATTCCCTGGTTGTCTAGGGTTGATGGGATTAGTAATTGATTCCTTGGTGGTCTAGGGTAGATGGGTGAATTAGTAATTGATACCTTGGTGGTCTAGGGTAGATGGGTGAATTAGTAATTGATTCCCTGGTGGTCTAATGTAGATGGGTGGATTAGTAATTGATTCCCTGGTGGTCTAATGTAGATGGGTGGATTAGTAATTGATTCCCTGGTGGTCTAGTGTAGATGGGTGGATTAGTAATTGATTCCTTCGTGGTCTAGGGTAGATGGGTGGATTAGTAATTGATTCCCTAGTGGTCTAGGGTTGATGGGTGGATTAGTAATTGATTCCCTGGTGGTCTAGGGTAGATGGGTGGATTAGTTATTGATTCCTTGGTGATCTAGTGTAGATGGGTGGATTAGTAATTGATTTCCTGGTGATCTAGTGTAGATGGGTGGATTAGTTATTGATTCCTTCCTGGTCTAGGGTAGATGGGTGGATTAATAATTGATTTCCTGGTGGTCTAGGGTTTGAGAAGGTTAGTAATTAATTTCCCGATGGTCTAGAGCAGTGGTGCATAAATTTCGGACCGAGGGCAACATGTTGCCTGCCATCCCATTTAGTTCGGCCCCCAGCCTTCTGTATAAAGAAGTTTTTATGTCAGAGGAGAGAACAGTAACGCTCTGTGTAAACCAGATCTGGGTTCCCCGTACATCATGACACTGGGGTGACAACCCTCGGACCCGAAAACGTTGTGCACCCCTGGTCTAGCGTAATGGAGATGGTTACTAGTTGATTCCCTGGTGGTCTAGGGTAGAGGAGTAGGTTACTTTTTGGATCCTTTGACAGTGTAAATTGGTGGCTTTTAATACCTGTATATACAGTAGATAACACAGGATTCACCATTCACAATAGGTGATGTCACAGCTCACTTCCTCCTTCTCCTGTACAATGATAGATAACACAGGATTCACCATTCACAATAGGTGATGTCACAGCTCACTTCCTCCTTCTCCTGTACAATGATAGATAACACAGGATCCACCATTCACAATAGATGATGCCACAGCTCACCTGCTCCCCCTACAGGACACACAGACATCCAACCATACACTGTGTTCCAAATTATTATGCAAATAATATTTGCTCAGATTTTCCCAAATTACCTATATGAATTGCAGTCATTGTAATTTTCCAGTCAAATAACTATTAGAGTACAATTGAAAGGTTTTTGTACAAACTGCCTATGATAACAGGATATTTTAAAAAAAATAAAAAACTCAAACTGCACTCAAAATGCATGTTCCAAATTATTATGCACAGCAGAGTTTTCAACCTTTTCATTTTAATAAAGACCAAAAAAATGGTCATTTTTGAAATTATAAGCATCAGCAGGTTATTACACACTGAAATCAAACAGTTTTCAACTCAAAACTTTATTCTAGGTGATGTTACATTTTCACATAGGACCCCTTGTTCGAAAGGAGCTTCTGAACTCTCTCGTCCATTGAATTTGTCAGGTTTTGGATGGTTTCTGCTTCAATTGTTTTTCATGAGGACGGAATACCCTCCCAGAGCTGTTGCTTAGATGTGAACTGCCTCCCGCCATCATAGACACTCCTTTTGATGATGCTCCAGAGGTTCTCAATGGGGTAGAGGTCAGGGGAGCATGGGGGCCGCACCATAAGTTTGTCCCCTTTTATGCCCATATCAGCCAGAGATGCAGATGTGTTATGTGCAGCATGAGACGGGGCATTATCATGCATGAAAATGATCTTGCTGCGGAATGCACGGTTCTTCTTCTTGAACCATGGAAGGAAGTGCTGTTTGAGAAAATCCACATACATTATGGAGTTCATCTTTAGCGCCTTCAGGGATCCTAAAAGGGCCGACAATCTCTCTCCCCATGATTCCAGCCCAAAACATTACTCCACCTCCTCCTTGTTAGCGCCGTAGCCGTGTTTGCGTGGGGTATCCATCAACCAGCCATCCTCCACTCCATCCATCTGGACCATTGAGATCATTTCATGCATGATAATGCCCCGTCTCATTTTTTTTTTAATTATTTTATTTTTATTCGGGTCAAAGGTGGGTGACTTGAACATTTTGTGTTAATTTTTTTTCATACTTTTTAAAACACTTTTTAGTTTAGTTTTGCACAGTATTTCTTAGTCCCCTCGCCCTCGCGCGCCCGCAGTCCGGGCCCTCGCCCTCGCGCGCCCGCAGTCCGGGCCCTCGCCCTCGCACGCCCGCAGCCCGGGCCCCATCAGTCGTCATTCTCCTTTAAATACACGCAGTTCCCTCGTCCTTACCCGGTAACCATCCTTCTATTATCACTCCGGAAACCACTTGTGTTGACAGATAATTCTGCTCCCGTTTTGTGTAACCAAAAAAGCAATTACAAGGGGTAAAGTTACAACATATAATTTCAGAGAGCAGACGAATAACGAACATTTGTGTGCCGGACAAATTAATATCAAATCGTTCAATTTATGCATTCATGTTTCATTTCTTTTATTAAATGTTAATATTTCCCAATTACTTTTCCTTTTTTTTATTCGTGTTTTGTGCTTGAGAGGAAAATAAATACTTTTTTCAACCTCCGAGCAAAATGTTTTCATTTTGAGAAAGTGTTCTCATTTAGTTAAAAAAAAAAAAAAAAAATAATCATAAATGTAAATTACTTTTTACTAAATCTTTAACATTGACATTTTTTTCTTTTAACTGGAGGGGTGATTGAAAGTGTTCACAAGCTGACCGGCCTCGCTAGGCTTTTTGCGTTGCCCAATTTAGTGTTAAACGGTATGATGTGATTTATCCTGATCCTGAGATACACATGTGGATATAACTGTTGTTACCCTTCTGATAAAGTGAAAAAAAAAAAGAACGCAAATAACTTAAAACTGGGAAAAGGAATTTTCAATCTCAATTAATGAGAATCAGACTTTGCTTTCGAATTTTGTTTCAACCAAAAAAAAAAAAAAAAAAAACTAATGAAAATGGTCTGGACTAAAATGATAGTACTAAATAAAAAATAAATTGAAAATTGTAAATAATTTGACCATAAAGAACATGGTAAACTAAGATATGTCCTTTTTAATTAGCATCACTGGTGCCTAGAACCTTGTAATCAGTCAGTTGCATTTTCAGAGAGTGAAAAGTAGTCATTGTGCTGTTTGGTATCGTGACGTGTAGCAGCACACTGAACCATGGAGCAAAGAAAACTAAGGCGAGGGTTGTCGCTAAAGATTAGAAAGAAAATTATAGACAAACATGGTAAAGGCTATAAGACCTCTCTGAGCAGTTCGATGTTCTTGTTAAGATAGCTCCACGTCTTGTCTAGAAGTTTAAGGTCCATGGGACTGTAGCTGACCTCCCTCAACGAGGCTGCAAGAATTGAAGAGATGGATAATACGAATGGGAACCTAAGAGCCAAAACAACTTCCAAAGACATTAGAGGTGAAGTCTGAGGTCAAGGTCCACTAGTGTCAGATCGCACCTTCTATTGCAGTCTTGGCCAAAGTGGACTTCATTGAAGATGACCGAGGAGGAAACCAATGGTGAAAGCAAATCATAAAAAAGCGAGACTGGAATTTGCCAAAATGCACATTAACCAGCCACAAATCTTCTGGGAGAACGTCCCGTGGACAGAGAAGATGATGTCACATCAGCTCGATGTTCACAGACGCAAAAATTAAGCCTACGAGGAGAAGAACATGGTACCTGCTGTGACACATGGAGGAGCTCGAGGATGTTTTGCTGCATATGGCACAGTAGTTCTTGAATCTGTGCAGGTTACAATGAAATCTCAAGATTATTAAGGCTCTCTGGAGCCAAATGTGCTGCCGAGTGTCAGAAAGCTCAATCTGATTCTCAGGTCGTGGCTCCTCCAACCGACTGGTCGAGAGCAAAGAGTCGGACTCTGCTGAAGAGGCTTCTACGAGCCCTGATCTAAATCCTACAGAACATCTATGGAAGGAGCTCAGACCTGCAGTCTGGAGAAGACGCCTCCACACCTGAGACACCCGGAGCCGTCTGCTCACAAGGAGCCGCCAAAATATCTGTGGACGGGGCAGAAGTCTCACTGAGAGGCACAGGAATCGTCTGTGTGCAGTGATCATCTCAGAAGGTCGAGCAACTAAATATTAAAATAGCCATCAGTGTTATCCAGACCATTTTCATTAGTTTGTTTTATGTTGTGTTTTTTTTGTTTTTTGTTTTTTTTCTTCTGTTGAACGAAAATTCAAAAACAAAAAAGTAAAGTCTGATTCTCATTATTGAGGCTCAGTAAACTAAATTAGAAAATACTTTTTCCTGTTTTACATTATTTCAGTGACCATTATTTGTCTTGCTTTACCAGAAGGTACCAATAATTTTGTCCATGTGTGTACATCCTGTATTATGCTCCAGAGCTGCACTCACTATTCTGCTGGTGCAGTCACTGTGTACATACATTACTGATCCTGAGTTACCTCCTGTATTATACTCCAGAGCTGCACTCACTATTCTGCTGGTGCAGTCACCGTGTACATACATTACATTACTGATCCTGAGTTACATCCTGTATTATACCCCAGAGCTGCACTCACTATTCTGCTGGTGCAGTCACTGTGTACATACATTACTGATCCTGAGTTACCTCCTGTATTATACTCCAGAGCTGCACTCACTATTCTGCTGGTGCAGTCACCGTGTACATACATTACATTACTGATCCTGAGTTACATCCTGTATTATACTCCAGAGCTGCACTCACTATTCTGCTGGTGCAGTCACTGTGTACATACATTACATTACTGATCCTGTACTAATCCTGAGTTACATCCTGTATTATACTCCAGAGCTGCACTCACTATTCTGCAGGTGCAGTCACTGTGTACATACATTACATTACTGATCCTAAGTTACATCCTGTATTATACCCCAGAGCTGCACTCACTATTCTGCAGGTGCAATCACTGTGTACATACATTACATTACTGATCCTGAGTTACATCCTGTATTATATTCCAGAGCTGCACTCACTATTCTGCTGGTGCAGTCACTGTGTACATACATTACATTACTGATCCGCAGTTACATCCTGTATTATACTCCAGAGCTGCACTCACTATTCTGCTGGTGCAGTCACTGTGTACAAACATTACATTACTGATCCTGAGTTACATCCTGTATTATACCCCAGAGCTGCACTCACTATTCTGCTGGTGCAGTCACTGTGTACATACATTACTGATGCTGAGTTATATCCTGTATTATACTCCTCCAGAGCTGCACTCACTCTTTACTGTTACAACCTAACCTTTCTTGCCATGGGTCACACGTGAGTATTTTCTTTCTTTCAGGCTGTTACGGTGTTGATGGGGAGAGCGATTCCATTATGAGTTCAGCCTCTGAAAACTCTACTGAGCCCTGGTTTTGTGACGCTTGCAAGTGCGGCGTGTCTCCCAGCTGTGAGCTCTGCCCTAACCAAGATGGTATATTTAAGGAGACGGATGCAGGAAGGTGAGATGCTTGTCGCTTGCATGTGATCCTGGGGAATATACTCTGGTGGGAATATTGGCTCCTTCACAGTTTTGTTGTAATAGGACAGAGCTGTGATAAGCGGCTCCTCCTTAGCTGCATCGCCCACTGGAGTCTACGGTGGTCCGGACTGCTCCGCTTATGTCTTCTGCTGTTTTTTAAACCCACAATATAAAAGTCAGGTATAATTTCCATCACAAAATCTTCAGTTTTACTCAAATTAGTTGATGCAAAAACGAGTACACCCCACATCAAACGCTACTACATCTTATATTTTGTATGACCTCCATGATTTTTATGGACAGCACCAAGTCTTCCAGGCCTTCAAGGAACAAGTTGGTGACATATTACGACATCTATCTTTTTCCATTCTTCAATAATGAGCTCTTTCTCCGTCCAGCCTGGATGCTGGATGGAGAATGATGACAACTTGTCTCTTCAGAATCCCCCATAGGTGTCCAGTTGAGGTCAGATCAGGAGACACTTGGCCACTGAATCACTTTCACCCAGTTCTTCAGAAACAACAGATGTGTGTTTTAGATCATTGTCATGTTGGAAAAGTGCTTATCTACCAAGAGCAAGGAGTGATGGCGGTATCTTCTCTTTCACTATAGAGCAGTTAATTTATGAATCAATGATCCCATCAATGACATGTAGCCCTCGACACCAGCAGCTCATGCAGCCCCACATAAGGACACGGCCTCCACCATGTCTCACTGTAGGCACTTGCCATTTTTCCTTGCACTCCACACCTTTGCGAGACCATACCGTTTTAAAGCCTTCAGCTCCAAAAAAAAAACAGTTTTCTTGGTCTCATCTCTCCAGAGTATTGCGTACCAGTAGGCCTTATATTTTTCTGGCAAATTGTATGTGGGTGTTTTTGTGCATGGACTTTAGAAGAGGCTCCCTTCTTGGACAACCCCCATGCTTGCCGTTCCTCTACAGTGTATGCAGTATTGTGTAACGGGAGACACCCCGATTCAGCTTTTTTTACATCTCTAGATAACTGCAGTGAGCTTAAATATGGATTTTCTTCCCTCTTCTCACCAGAAGGTGCTCCTTTTTAGGTGATAACTTCCGTGGTCCACCTGGACATCTCAGTGAGATGGTTGCAGTTCCATCTGTGTTAGATTTTTTTTATCACTTTTGCTCCAGTATCTGACTGAAAAGTAAAGCTTTACTGATCTTGTAGCTTTCACCTCTTTTGTTTAAAGAAATTATTTCAATTGTCAGGTCTTGTGACATTTCTCTTCCATGTGGTGCCATTGCTGAAAGCAAGAAATATGATGGGGTTTTCTTTAAGTAGCACATTTTTACATGTATTGATTAGACTTACCTGAGGTTGAATAGTTTTAGAATATTGTCGTCTAAACTTTAGCTTTGCTCCTAAGACTTTTTGGGGAAATGAATTTGTTAAAAAAATGTACTATTTGTTTGTGTACAAAATAACAAATTGTGTTTGCAATCAATGGCCCACCCATGTGAGAGTGTTTTATGGTACCCCATAGAAAATGTTGATTCTGGAAGGAAACTAAAGGTTTTCTGACAAATCTGTTGGGGTGTGCTTATTTATGCTGAGCACTGTGTATGTTTAGATTTCTGTGTGTAGTGTTTGTTTTTTTTGTTATGTTTTTATGTGATTTTTTTCCACACTATTTCCTGTTTTTGTTTTACGTTGGTTCTGTTATTTTCTGATGTGGATTCTGATTCTCGTTCACTGTCTAATTCAACATCTGTCATCATAGCTGTAAGTGAAATAGATGAGAAACCAAATAGGAGGATTATTCTTCTCTGATTACCCAATTTGTCTTAATTACAAGATTTTGGACCATGTGCCACCATAACAAGCAAGCAAGACTATGCAGCAAACAGCCGATGGCGCATTAGCACTCAAATTGGAAGACTCTAACTTCACTTGTTTTTATATACTACTTTGTTTTCTTTTAAGTAACTACTACCGTTCAGTTTAACACTATTAAAACAAAGAAAAGTGAACACAACCAAAATATAAGTCCAAAATAAGTATTGAAACAAACATCAACCTACTACAGTCCTGCTCATGGTTATTGGCACCCATGAAGTGTAAGTACATAATGTGGAATGTCTCCTGAAAAAAATGAATCAAGTGAAACAGTTTTTTGTATAGAGACTTGTGTTAAATACAAAAGAGCAAATGATAAACATTTAAAACAAAAAAACAATGGGAGGGAAAAATAGAAAAATCTAAAGCTGAATGTTGACTAAAGTGTTTTAAAAAGCCACATGGTAGGCCCTGTTCTTTTGTCACAGTGGTGAAGACAAAGGAGCTGTCTAAGGACATCAGAACTTCTATTATTAGCAAACACAAGACTTCCAAAGGGTATAAGGCCATCTCCAAAGACCTTGATATCCCAGTTTCAACACTGCGCAATGTTATTAAGAAGTTTGCCAAGCATGGAACCATCAAGAACCTCCCTGGACGTGGGGGGAAGAGGAAAATTGACAAGAGATGTCTTCGAAGGTTGGTGGGAAAAACATCACGTCAAACATCCAAAGATCTGAAGGCCAACCTGGAACTGTCTGGGGTCATGGTTTCAACAAGAACCATAGGCCGCACACTAAACCAAACAGAGCTTTATGGGCAAAGGCCAAAGAAGAAACCATTGGTGAAGAAAAGACATAAAAAGGAACAACTGATCTTTGCCAAAGAGTACCTTGACAAACCACAATTGTTCTGGGAACAGATGAAATAAAAATAAAGCTTTTTGGCAATGCAAAGCAACAGTTTGTTTACAGACGGCGCAATGAGGCTTATAAGGAAAAGAACACCTTACCAACAGTTAAGTATAGTGGAGGATCCTTAATGCTGTGGGGTTGCTTTGCTGCGTCTGGTGTTGGAGGCCTTGACTGTATCACATGAGTCATGAAATCAGAGAATGATCAAGAGATTTTAGAGCGAAACATCCTATCCAGTGTAAGAAGACTTGGTTTGAGTCAAAGATCATGGGTCCTCCAGCAAGACAATGATCCAAAGCACACATCCAAAAGTACACAAAAATGGTTGAAAAAAGAAAAAAATGGACTGTTTAAAATGGCCAGCAATGAGTCCTGACTAGTGTTGAGCGATACCTTCCGATATCGGGAAATATCGGATCGGATTGGATCGGACCGATACCGAAAAAGTATCGGATCGATACCGAAAAAGTATCGGATATCGCCGATTCCGATACCGGAAACCAATGCAAGTCAATGGGACATAAATATCGGAATTAAAATAAACCCTTTCTTTCCTTGTAGGTTATTTCTACATGAAGGAAAACAACTAAGAATAATGTAGAATGTATTGGGGGAGGTGGGGGAGACAATAAAGGCATAGAGGTTTAGCCCAGTCAAATGGAATAGCAGGAATTAATATTTTTTTATTATGTTCTGAGTTACGGAAATATTAACTATGTTAAGTATTTTTATATTTTGTCAGATATTTATGTTTCACTACTTCCATGCTCTTCACCTTCTTTTTTACTTCTCCCACACTTTCTCCTTCATCATCCTCAGCATCTTTTTCATCCACTTCTTCTTCACCTTCTTCTTCTTCACCTTCTTCGTATTATTCTTTTTTTTACATTCTTCATATTCTACTTCTTCATCTTCTTCATATTCTTCTTCTTCATCATATTCTTATTTGTGACAGGCATTCCTGTAGTTGTTATCTATAAAAGGTTGGACATTACACCTTTCGTTCTGCCCTTCACAAAAGATTTACAACAGGATTTGTCCGCGTTCAGTTTGGCCTGCAGCAGCAGGTCTTTTCCAGGGGCACCACGAGGAGGAACGGACTCACCCCCATACACTGCTTAGTCATCTTCTGCTTATAATTTAGATATTATCTTTTGCTCTGATTTTTAGTCTTATGCTTAATGTTCTTCCGCTTTTTGTTCTGCAGCTTCTTGTATTTCTGCTTCTTGGTTTTCTGTCTCTTGTTTTTCTGTATCTTGGTGCTTGTCTTCTCTTCTTTGTCTTCTTGGTCAACTTCTTCAGGGTCATCTTCTTGGTCTTCTTCGGGGTGGTCTTCAGGGTCGTCGTCTTCGGGGGTCCTCGTCTTCGGGGTCCTCGTCTTCTTCGGGTTGGTCTTCTGGGTCCTCGTCTTCGGGGTCCTCGTCTTCTTCGGGGTGGTCTTCAGGGTCCTCGTCTTCTTCGGGGTGGTCTTCAGGGTCCTCGTCTTCTTCGGGGTGGTCTTCAGGGTCCTCGTCTTCAGGGTCATTGTCTTCGGGGTCCTCGTCTTCTTAGGGTTGGTCTTCAGGGTCCTCGTCTTCAGGGTCCTCGTCAGGGAGATCCAGAGTGATTACCAAGAACCATTTCAAAAAGCTTGAACTTGGAAATGTAGCAGAAGGTACAAGAAAGCTGAGGAACTACCGAGGACCAGCTGACGGTACTGGAACCCGGATGGATAGCAGAAGGTACAAGAGCCAATGGAACTACCGAGGACCAGCTGATGTTACTGGAACTCGGTTACTAAGCAGGAGGTACCTGTGCCAGAAAGCACTACCAAGGACCAGCAGACGTTGGTGGAACTTGGATACCGAGAAGGAGGCACCTAATCCAAAGGCACTGCCGAGAACCAGCTGACGGTACTGGAACCCGGATGGGTAGCAGAAGGTACAAGAGCCAATGGAACTACCGAGGACCAGCTGATGTTACTGGAACCCGGATGGGTAGCAGAAGGTACAAGAGCCAATGGAACTACCGAGGACCAGCTGATGTTACTGGAACTCGGTTACTAAGCAGGAGGTACCTGTGCCAGAAAGCACTACCAAGGACCAGCAGACGTTGGTGGAACTTGGATACCGAGAAGGAGGCACCTAATCCAAAGGCACTGCCGAGAACCAGCTGACGGTACTGGAACCCGGATGGGTAGCAGAAGGTACCCATGTAAAAAAAAGTTCAAGGCCGCGAGCCGGCCGCAGTTACCAAAACCCACAGTCCTACAGAGGGTGCTTGTCCTATTGGCACTATGGAACCAGCCTTCATTGCCAGATCCCGCAGCCCACATAGGAGTCACCTAAACTGCAGGCACCATAGAGTCGGCTAACCCGACCGCAACACGACAGGACAACGCATTGGAGGCAAAGTGACGTTGACACTACCCGGAAACAGCTGGCGTGCTGGAACCAGGCTGGGCAGGAGGGAGTACCCGTGCCAAAGACACTGCCGAGAACCAGCTGACGGTACTGGAACCCGGATGGGTAGCAGAAGATACAAGAGCAAATGGAACTACCGAGGACCAGCTGACGGTACTGGAACCCGGATGGGTAGCAGAAGGTACAAGAGCCAATGGAACTACCGAGGACCAGCTGATGTTACTGGAACTCGGTTACTAAGCAGGAGGTACCTGTGCCAGAAAGCACTACCAAGGACCAGCAGACGTTGGTGGAACTTGGATACCGAGAAGGAGGCACCTAATCCAAAGGCACTGCCGAGAACCAGCTGACGGTACTGGAACCCGGATGGGTAGCAGAAGGTACCCATGTAAAAAAAAAGTTCAATGCCGCGAGCCGGCCGCAGTTACCAAAACCCACAGTCCTACAGAGGGTGCTTGTCCTATTGGCACTATGGAACCAGCCTTCATTGCCAGATCCCGCAGCCCACATAGGAGTCACCTAAACTGCAGGCACCATAGAGTCGGCTAACCCGACCGCAACACGACAGGACAACGCATTGGAGGCAAAGTGACGTTGACACTACCCGGAAACAGCTGGCGTGCTGGAACCAGGCTGGGCAGGAGGGAGTACCCGTGCCAAAGACACTGCCGAGAACCAGCTGACGGTACTGGAACCCGGATGGGTAGCAGAAGATACAAGAGCAAATGGAACTACCGAGGACCAGCTGACGGTACTGGAACCCGGATGGGTAGCAGAAGGTACAAGAGCCAATGGAACTACCGAGGACCAGCTGATGTTACTGGAACTCGGTTACTAAGCAGGAGGTACCTGTGCCAGAAAGCACTACCAAGGACCAGCAGACGTTGGTGGAACTTGGATACCGAGAAGGAGGCACCTAATCCAAAGGCACTGCCGAGAACCAGCTGACGGTACTGGAACCCGGATGGGTAGCAGAAGGTACCCATGTAAAAAAAAAGTTCAAGGCCGCGAGCCGGCCGCAGTTACCAAAACCCACAGTCCTACAGAGGGTGCTTGTCCTATTGGCACTATGGAACCAGCTTCTCCTTCATTGCCAGATCCCGCAGCCCACATAGGAGTCACCTAAACTGCAGGCACCATAGAGTCGGCTAACCCGACCGCAACACGACAGGACAACGCATTGGAGGCAAAGTGACGTTGACACTACCCGGAAACAGCTGGCGTGCTGGAACCAGGCTGGGCAGGAGGGAGTACCCGTGCCAAAGACACTGCCGAGAACCAGCTGACGGTACTGGAACCCGGATGGGTAGCAGAAGGTACAAGAGCCAATGGAACTGCCGAGAACCAGCTGGCGGTGCTGGAGCCCAGGGTAAATACTAAAAACAGAAGAGCCAGAGGTGTATTTGGAGGAGGTTTTAAATCCGTACTACAGTGGATGTGGACAAAGCAGGAGAATTTGCCGGACACACAGCTGGGGATCAGCTGACGTTACTGAATCCCAATAACACTGGAGCAAGCGTTGACTGTGCAGACGGCACTTCTGAGCAGCAACTAGCGGTATTGGAGCCCAGGGTAAATACTAAAAACGGAGGAGCCAGAGGTGTAATTGGAGCAAGTTTTAAATAAGTAGCACAGTGAATATGGACAGAGCAGGAGAAATTGCCGTGAACACAGCAGGGGAACAGCTGACGTTACCGAACCCCAATAACACCGCAGCAAGTGTTGACTGTGCAGACGGCACTTCCGAGCGCCAACTGGCGGTGCTGGAGCCCAGGGATAAGAATGAAAACAGAGGAGCCAGAGGTGTAATTCGAGCAACTTTAAAATGTGTAGTACAGTGGATGTGGACAAAGCAGGAGAAATTGCCGTCCGCACAGCAGGAGAACAGCTGACGTTACTGAACCCCAATAACACGGCAGCAAGTGTTGACTGTGCAGACAGCACTTCCGAGCGCCAACTGGCGGTGTTGGAGCCCAGGGTAAATACTAAAAACGGAGGAGCCAGAGGTGTAATTGGAGCAAGTTTTAAATAAGTAGCACAGTGAATATGGACAGAGCAGGAGAAATTGCCGTGAACACAGCAGGGGAACAGCTGACGTTACCGAACCCCAATAACACCGCAGCAAGTGTTGACTGTGCAGACGGCACTTCCGAGCGCCAACTGGCGGTGCTGGAGCCCAGGGATAAGAATGAAAACAGAGGAGCCAGAGGTGTAATTGGAGCAACTTTAAAATCTGTAGTAGTGAGAATGTGGACAGAGCAGGAGAAATTGCCGTCCGCACAGCAGGGGAACAGCTGACGTTACTGAACCCCAATAACATGGTAGCAAGTGTTGACTGTGCAGACAGCACTTCCGAGCGCCAACTGGCGGTGCTGGAGCCCAGGGATAAGAATGAAAACAGAGGAGCCAGAGGTGTAATTCGAGCAACTTTAAAATGTGTAGTACAGTGGATGTGGACAAAGCAGGAGAAATTGCCGTCCGCACAGCAGGAGAACAGCTGACGTTACTGAACCCCAATAACACGGCAGCAAGTGTTGACTGTGCAGACAGCACTTCCGAGCGCCAACTGGCGGTGTTGGAGCCCAGGGTAAATACTAAAAACGGAGGAGCCAGAGGTGTAATTGGAGCAAGTTTTAAATAAGTAGCACAGTGAATATGGACAGAGCAGGAGAAATTGCCGTGAACACAGCAGGGGAACAGCTGACGTTACTGAACCCCAATAACATGGTAGCAAGTGTTGACTGTGCAGACGGCACTTCCGAGCGCCAACTGGCGGTGCTGGAGCCCAGGGATAAGAATGAAAACAGAGGAGCCAGAGGTGTAATTCGAGCAACTTTAAAATGTGTAGTACAGTGGATGTGGACAAAGCAGGAGAAATTGCCGTCCGCACAGCAGGAGAACAGCTGACGTTACTGAACCCCAATAACACGGCAGCAAGTGTTGACTGTGCAGACGGCACTTCCGAGCGCCAACTGGCGGTGCTGGAGCCCAGGGATAAGAATGAAAACAGAGGAGCCAGAGGTGTAATTCGAGCAACTTTAAAATGTGTAGTACAGTGGATTTGGACAAAGCAGGAGAAATTGCCGTCCGCACAGCAGGAGAACAGCTGACGTTACTGAACCCCAATAACACGGCAGCAAGTGTTGACTGTGCAGACGGCACTTCCGTGCGCCAACTGGCGGTGTTGGAGCTCAGGGATATTACTGAAAACAGAGGAGCCAGAGGTGTAATTGGAGCAACTTTAAAATCTGTAGTAGTGAGAATGTGGACAGAGCAGGAGAAATTGCCGTCCGCACAGCAGGGGAACAGCTGACGTTACTGAACCCCAATAACATGGTAGCAAGTGTTGACTGTGCAGACAGCACTTCCGAGCGCCAACTGGCGGTGCTGGAGCCCAGGGATAAGAATGAAAACAGAGGAGCCAGAGGAGTAATTGGAGCAACTTTAAAATGTGTAGTACAGTGGATGTGGACAAATCAGGAGAAATTGCCGTCCGCACAGCAGGAGAACAGCTGACGTTACTGAACCCCAATAACACGGCAGCAAGTGTTGACTGTGCAGACGGCACTTCCGAGCGCCAACTGGCGGTGCTGGAGCCCAGGGATAAGAATGAAAACAGAGGAGCCAGAGGAGTAATTGGAGCAACTTTAAAATGTGTAGTACAGTGGATGTGGACAAATCAGGAGAAATTGCCGTCCGCACAGCAGGAGAACAGCTGACGTTACTGAACCCCAATAACACGGCAGCAAGTGTTGACTGTGCAGACGGCACTTCCGAGCGCCAACTGGCGGTGCTGGAGCCCAGGGATAAGAATGAAAACAGAGGAGCCAGAGGTGTAATTGGAGCAACTTTAAAATCTGTAGTAGTGAGAATGTGGACAGAGCAGGAGAAATTGCCGTCCGCACAGCAGGGGAACAGCTGACGTTACTGAACCCCAATAACATGGTAGCAAGTGTTGACTGTGCAGACAGCACTTCCGAGCGCCAACTGGCGGTGCTGGAGCCCAGGGATAAGAATGAAAACAGAGGAGCCAGAGGTGTAATTCGAGCAACTTTAAAATCTGTAGTAGTGAGAATGTGGACAGAGCAGGAGAAATTGCCGTCCGCACAGCAGGGGAACAGCTGACGTTACTGAACCCCAATAACACGGCAGCAAGTGTTGACTGTGCAGACAGCACTTCCGAGCGCCAACTGGCGGTGTTGGAGCCCAGGGTAAATACTAAAAACGGAGGAGCCAGAGGTGTAATTGGAGCAAGTTTTAAATAAGTAGCACAGTGAATATGGACAGAGCAGGAGAAATTGCCGTGAACACAGCAGGGGAACAGCTGATGTTACTGAACCCCAATAACATGGTAGCAAGTGTTGACTGTGCAGACGGCACTTCCGAGCGCCAACTGGCGGTGCTGGAGCCCAGGGATAAGAATGAAAACAGAGGAGCCAGAGGTGTAATTCGAGCAACTTTAAAATGTGTAGTACAGTGGATGTGGACAAAGCAGGAGAAATTGCCGTCCGCACAGCAGGAGAACAGCTGACGTTACTGAACCCCAATAACACGGCAGCAAGTGTTGACTGTGCAGACGGCACTTCCGAGCGCCAACTGGCGGTGCTGGAGCCCAGGGATAAGAATGAAAACAGAGGAGCCAGAGGTGTAATTGGAGCAACTTTAAAATCTGTAGTAGTGAGAATGTGGACAGAGCAGGAGAAATTGCCGTCCGCACAGCAGGGGAACAGCTGACGTTACTGAACCCCAATAACATGGTAGCAAGTGTTGACTGTGCAGACAGCACTTCCGAGCGCCAACTGGCGGTGCTGGAGCCCAGGGATAAGAATGAAAACAGAGGAGCCAGAGGAGTAATTGGAGCAACTTTAAAATGTGTAGTACAGTGGATGTGGACAAATCAGGAGAAATTGCCGTCCGCACAGCAGGAGAACAGCTGACGTTACTGAACCCCAATAACACGGCAGCAAGTGTTGACTGTGCAGACGGCACTTCCGAGCGCCAACTGGCGGTGCTGGAGCCCAGGGATAAGAATGAAAACAGAGGAGCCAGAGGAGTAATTGGAGCAACTTTAAAATGTGTAGTACAGTGGATGTGGACAAATCAGGAGAAATTGCCGTCCGCACAGCAGGAGAACAGCTGACGTTACTGAACCCCAATAACACGGCAGCAAGTGTTGACTGTGCAGACGGCACTTCCGAGCGCCAACTGGCGGTGCTGGAGCCCAGGGATAAGAATGAAAACAGAGGAGCCAGAGGTGTAATTGGAGCAACTTTAAAATCTGTAGTAGTGAGAATGTGGACAGAGCAGGAGAAATTGCCGTCCGCACAGCAGGGGAACAGCTGACGTTACTGAACCCCAATAACATGGTAGCAAGTGTTGACTGTGCAGACAGCACTTCCGAGCGCCAACTGGCGGTGCTGGAGCCCAGGGATAAGAATGAAAACAGAGGAGCCAGAGGAGTAATTGGAGCAACTTTAAAATGTGTAGTACAGTGGATGTGGACAAATCAGGAGAAATTGCCGTCCGCACAGCAGGAGAACAGCTGACGTTACTGAACCCCAATAACACGGCAGCAAGTGTTGACTGTGCAGACGGCACTTCCGAGCGCCAACTGGCGGTGTTGGAGCTCAGGGATTACAGTTCAGGTGGTAGAAACATGAACAGAACAGGAGACCTGGATACTGTTGCCAACCAATTATTTATTCTGGAAGAGGACTGGCAAATTCATGAGAGATCCAGGCCTTGTTCATTTTGAGAAAAGTAAGCCGGTCAACGTTATCGGAGGATAGTCGCATGCGACGGTCTGTTAGTACACCACCTGCGGCACTAAAGACGCGTTCCGATAATACACTAGCAGCAGGGCAAGCTAGCACCTCCAGTGCATACTGACTAAGCTCTGGCCATGTATCCAGCTTACAGACCCAAAACTTGAAGGGAGAAGAGCCGTCTGGGAGTACACTAAGAGGGCAAGACATGTAGTCTGTCACCATCTGACGGAAACGTTGCCTCCTGCTGACTGGAGCTGTCTGTGATGGTGTAGACATTTGTGGCGGCGGGGACACAAAACTTTGCCACATTTCGGCCATACTGGTCTTGCCTTGTGCTGAGGCGCTGCTTCTGCTCCCTCTTTGTGCAGAGCTTCCTCCACTGCCTCGACGCACTGAGCTGCTTTGTAAAGCACTAGCAGCACTGCTCTCGGTTGGAATGGAGAACATGATGGAATGCACCAGTGCGTCTTGGTACTCCCGCATTTTACGCTCCCGGTTCAATGGTGTTATGAGGCTTTGTAAGTTGTCCCGGTAGCGAGGATCTAGGAGGGTGGACACCCAATAATCAGCCGTGTTGAGAATGTGGGCGATGCGGCGGTCGTTTCTGAGGCACTGCAGCATGAAATCAACCATGTGCTGCAGACTGCCAACTGGCCAAGAAACGCTGTCCCCTGCTTGAGGCGTGATCTCTGCCTGCTCTGCATCACCCCACCCTCGCTCTAGATACTGACTACTAGAGCATTGTGTACCTCCCTCCTCTGGACAGATGTCTTCCTCATCCATTGACTCCTCCTCATCCTCCTCACAAAGTGTCCCCTGCCTAGGCCTTTGTGAGGAACCACGTTGCGCAGACTGTAGAGAAGCAGATGGCATTTGTGACTCCTCATCCTCCACCTCTTCCAAAACCTCGTCCCTTAGTGCTTGCAGTGTTTTTTCAAGCAGGCAGATAAGGGGGATAGTCATGCTGACTAGTGCATCATCTGCACTCGCCATCCGCGTGGAATAATCGAAGGCACGCAAAACGTGGCAAATGTCCTTCATAGAGGCCCACTCAGTGGTGGTGAAGTGTGAACGGCGCGCACTGCGACTTGTTTGCGCCTGCTGCAGCTGGTACTCCATTACTGCTGCCTGCTGCTCACACAACCTCTCCAACATATGTAACGTTGAATTCCACCTGGTGGGTAGGTCACATATGATGCGATGTTCCGGAAGACATAATCGGCGCTGCAGAGCTGCAATGCGTGATCTTGCATTGCTGGAACGCCGCAAGTGAGCGCACTCTATGCGGACCTTGTGAAGCAGTGCATCAAGATCCGGATAGTCCCTCAAAAAACTCTGCACGACCAAGTTGAGCACATGTGCCAGACATGGGATGTGAGTGAGGTTGCCTAGGCCCAGAGCTGCCACCAGATTTCGGCCATTGTCACACACTACCATGCCTGGCTGGAGATTCGCTGGCACAAACCACACGTCACTCTGCTGCTTGATGGCATTCCAGAGCTCCTGCGCTGTGTGGCTTCGATTCCCCAAAGAAATTAATTTTAATACGGCCTGTTGACGTTTGGCCACGGCTGTGCTCATATCGGTCATCATAACAGGTAACCGTTCACGGGTCGATGTGGAGGTAGACCGTGACGGCTCCTGCAGCGCTGATTCAGAGGAACTGGAGTATGAGGAGGAGTCAATGTGTACAGACTGGATTCCTGCAATCCTTGGAGTTGGCAGAACACGTACAGCGCCACTCTCAAGATCTGTACCCGGCTCCACAACATTTACCCAATGGGCAGTGAGGGAAAGGTATCGTCCCTGTCCATGCTTACTGGTCCACGCATCAGTGGTCAGGTGGACCTTGCTACTGACGGCGTTTTGTAGCGCATGTTTAATTTTTCCCTCCACATGATGTTGCAGGGCAGGGACGGCTTGCCTGCTGAAATAAAAGCGGCTGGGCACGTTGTATTGTGGGACTGCCAATGCCATAAAGTTACGGAATGTGTCAGTCTCCACCAGCCTGAATGATAGCATTTCAAGGGCCAGTAGTTTAGCAATGCCAGCATTCAGAGCCTGTGCTCGGGGGTGGTTTGCCGAGTATGGGCGCCTTTTCTCCCATGCCTGTGCTAACGATGGCTGTAGACTGGCCTGGGAGTGTGAGGATGACTGGGAAAGTGGTGCTGTGGGTGGAATTACACTGTGTCTCTGTACAACAGTGCCAGAGATTCTTCCATGGCGATCCTGTGAGGAAGCCGAACCAGCTGTGTGTGAGCTGGAGGAAGAGGCTACAACACGAGCTGAAGAGGTGGTAGGTGGCGCTGTAGGTTGGCCTAGGTCTTCAGTGTGTTTGTGTAACTCCACCACGTGCTTGGTCCGCACATGTTTCCACATATTTGTGGTATTGAGGTTGCTGACACTTTTCCCTCTTTTCACCTTCTGATTACACAGCTTGCATTTGACAAAGCAAATGTCATCTGCAACTGTGTCAAAAAAGGACCAGGCACTGCAAGTCTTGGGAGCGCCCGCTTTGGATTTTGGAAGAGCCATGCTCCTAATGGGTGCCGAAGTGGAGGCTACAGGCAACCAAGTCTGCCCCCTCCCTCTCCCTCCTTTTTGGGCCGTTCGGGGAATCTCTTCCTCAGAGCTGCTCCCACCACCTTCCTGTCCCTCACGCCATGATGGGTCAAGGACCTCATCATCTACACCACCCTCTTCAAACAACTGCTTCTCCTGGGTAGTCTCGACAGCACAGTACGCACCAGAAAGTGGCACCTGAGTCTCATCATCAGATGCGTACTGAGGTGTGCTGCTGACCATAGGCACTGGCCCACCCGCCTCTTCAGATTCAGAGAGACAAAACGGTTGCGCATCACTGCATACTACCTCTTCTTCAAATTCTCGAATTCTGCTTGGCTGGCCCCCTCTTTCCAAGCCAAGAGATTCAGAGAACAGAAGTAGAGATGGCTCCTGTCCAGGGCTCTCTGACTGCCTGGGCAATTTGGCAGGTGGTGAAGAGACAGATGGGTGCTCTTCAGTGCTCAGGACCTGAGAGGATCTGGAACTAATTGAAGTCGATGCGTTAGCTGCCATCCATCCGACAACGGCTTCAATTTGGTCCTCGCGCAGCAGTGGGGTACGGCTAGCTCCTACAAAGCTGCGCATAAAGGACTGTTCCCTGGTAAAACTGGGGGATGCTGAGTCACTGGTGCCCGCAGCAGGCACAGAATCCCCACGTCCTCTCCCTGCATGCACAGAATCCTCACGTCCTCTCCCTGCAGAAACTCCACGCCCACGACCACGACCACGACCACATGCCTTACTCCCTGCCTTCTTCATCTTGGTAGACTGATAAAGATAGGCAGAAAAGTACTAAGGGCTTAGTGTGCTTATTCCTGAACAGCTGCTAACAGGTATAAGAAACACTAATTTTATAAAGTGTGGACTAGACTTTAATATGAGCTAATGTGGCCTACACAACTGTAAAGTGGAGTGTTTGGTGAACTTTATTTAGGTTTTTTTTGTCACAAAAAGACACTGGATGTGCCTAAAGATGTAATAACGATAGTATCACAAACTTTTTGTAGCTATTACAATGTAGGAAGGTAACCTACAATGCAATAGATGAGGCTGCAAAAAATAGGCTAATACTAATCTGGCTGGGGCTGCAGGGCCCAATGCTGCAGAAAGGCTCCTCTATCTACTCCTATATAGTGTGTTTGGAATCAATTTAGCTGAATATGGATGGAACCACCACACTAATAGGAGATATCAGGAAAAATTATGAATTGGCAATAAAGGACAATGTATGAGGCAGTGACACACACTGAGTGCACTACAACCAGACGGGGTTGAAGCACACACTACAGGGTGAGCTGCACTCACACACCAGACCTTGCAGACAGCGGTGAACAGTACAGATGCAGAGCACTGTGCACTAGCGCTGCAAGACGGAAAAAAATTTCTCTATCTACTCCTATATAGTGTGTTTGGAACCAATTTAGCTGAATACAGATGGAACCACCACACTAATAGGAGATATCAGGAAAAATTATGAATTGGCAAAAAAGGACAATGTATGAGGCAGTGACACACACTGAGTGCACTACAACCAGACTTGGCTGAAGCACACACTACAGGGTGAGCTGCACTCACACACACAGACCTTGCAGATAGCGGTGAACAGCACAGGGAACTGTGCACTAGCACTGCAAGGCACAGTGATTTAGAAAGTAGCTTGGGTAAAGCAGTATAGAGCAAATAGGTAGCTAAAACTGTCCCTCAGAACAACAGCGTCCTATCCCTAACTGAATTCACAGCAGAGTGAGCTCAAAATGGCGGCGGTGGCTTTTATAGTGCATCATGACATCATTTCAGCAGCCAATCACAGCCATGCCATTAGTTAAGATGCCTACATGCCTAACAGGATGTGCCCACACTTCTTAGGATCCTCATTGGCTGAATAAAATGAAAATGTCTCATTGCATTATGGGAACTTCCGATTCCGGTATACGATATTGCAATAGTATCGGAATTAAGTATCGGAATTCCGATACCGCGAATATCGGCCGATACCCGATATTTCAGTATCGGAATGCTCAACACTAGTCCTGACCTCAATCCCATTGAAAATCTTTGGGGTGAGCTGAATCTGCCATTGGGAAAAAGAACCCTGCAAACATTCAAGAGCTTGAACCAACTACAAAGCAAGAGTGGAGAAAATCCCAGCTGAGAAGTGCAAGAAGCTTATAGATGGCCACAAGAAAAGTGTGGAGGCCGTCAGCAATGCCAAAGGGTGGGCAACCAAGTATTAATTAGGGGGGGCCTTTACTGCTGCACATGCTGTTTATTCTGTTTCTTCTTTGAAATTGCAACATGGAAGTTGAAAAACAATGTTTTATTGTTGTATTACTTTGGACCATTAATTTAAAAAATCCTGAGGATATAACTTTGGTATATTTCCATTTATTTTTGAAGATATTGTACAGTCTATGAAAAAATGAAGGGTGACAATGATGAGCAGCACTGTAATTTATGTTCAATTATTCTGTTATGGTTTCTCTAGCTGCTCCTGTTTCTCCTGTAAAAAAAAAAATAAATAAATAAAAAAAATGAAAAAATAAATGAAGCAAAAGGCTTAAAAAAGGCAAATGATACAGACAAAAAACTAAGATAAAACTATTAATACAGAAACGACCAAATAGAAAATAAAAAAATTGCTAAAACTATTAAAATAAAATAAAAACAGAAGATCAAATAGGAAAACAAATGATTAAAAGAAAAAAAGAAAGATGATGAAAATAAAAGAAAAAAACCCCGAAGTAGTAGTAAAAAATTAATTGAAGCCAAATTAAAAATATTAAATCAAAAGAAAGCTTAAAAGGGAATGATTAAAAAAAATAATAAAAAAACTAAGGGTCAGATTTATTATTTGTGGGTTTTTAAGTCACTTTTTTTTCTTTTTTTTTGTCTCGTATTCGTTAACATTTTTTGTTCCAAATTCTTCAAAATATCGGCTGCGCTGCATGAATTTTGTGTGAAATAAAGAATTTTTTTTTTTTTTTTGGTCTTTAACCTTTTTTGTATTCCATGTTTGGCTGAAATGTTGCAAATTGTGCCCAAAATTTTAGATGTACGTAAAATCACGTCCGGGGCGCATTTACGCACGTAATATTTTTTATAAAGGCAGTTTATGAATTTATCTGGCAAACATCGGCCAGCCCGGACCTCAATGACAACCCTAAAAAAAACAAACAAAAAAACAGAAAAACAAGTCAACGCATTAAAAATGGACTTAAAAAAGAGGTTCAAACTAATAGAAGAGCAGGAAAAAAAAGATGCAAAATGCCAAAAATTTGACAAAATGGGGCACAAATGTAATAATAAATTTGGCTCAAAGACCAAAAAATAAAATGTTTAAAAAAAAAAAAAAAAAAATGTTATACCAAAAGAAAAATATTAAGGTAAATGCAAATGGGATAAAAACCAAACAAAGTGTAAAAAAAAAAAAAAAAAAAAAAGCAGGCTAAATATAAAATAGAGAAAAAAAATATTAGGTAAAAACAAACAATTTAAAAGAGAAAACAAAAAAGAAAAAAAAATCAAATGGTAGAGGAAAAAAAGAAAAAAAAATTATCAAAGATCGAAAAAGAAAAATGATTAAAAGATAAAATCTAAGAATGAAAATTAAATTTTAAAAATAAATTTAAGACCGATAGCGAAATGGTAAGAAAAAATCTAAAACGACAAAAAGATAAAAGCGAAATGGACCGAAAAGGAAATTTTAAAAGTAAAAAAAAAAAAAATGAAATAAAGGGCAAAATACTATAATTTGGTAGGAAAACTGCATTTGTAATTTTTTTACTACGGGCAGACCATGCAGAAAGCCATTGGAAGAAGGTCAGTATGAAGGATTCAGCCAGCTGGTAGGTTTATCACAGTAAACTCCTACAGAGTGGAGCAGCATTTAATATACCAGCGGAGCATGAAGAGAATGTGCAAATTAAATAGAGAAGCAGCTGCTTGTAGAAGATGTGTATCTTTATATTGAACCCTGCAGGATACGGACCCGAGGTTGTATTAACCTCCTATCATACATCTCGCAAAATCACCCCTCCCCCGGCCTTGGCTGTTATATTCCTTGTTATTATTAAGGGACATTAGGCCGAATGTTGGCGGTTCTTCCTGGGTCTCCTCTTATACATAAGTATTACGCTGCATCATTTATCCCAACCAATTGTGCGGAACGTCAGGGAAAAATTACATTTGGGCTAGGACGTTGCAAGCTTCTAAACGTGTAAGCAGACGGTGCTTTTTTATTTTTTTTATATCGTAGGTCAAAAATTTGCTTTAAACGACCATTTACCCCTCTGGTACTAATAATTAAAAATAGAGCTCCGTGTGAACTTTGATAATCCCAACGTGTGCCATTATTTTATTTTATTTTATTTTATTTTATTTGCAATATATATATATGTACTAATTATTTAATATATATATATAATATATATATTTATTTATTTAATATATATTTATTTATTTAATATATAGATTTATTTATTTAATATATATATGTATATTTATTTAATATATATCATTTTATTATATATATATATATATATATATATATATATATATATATATAATATTTATTTTTTTATTTTTTAATATATACAGTACAGACCAGAAGTTTGGACACACCTTCTCATTTAAAGATTTTTATGTATTTTCATGACTATGAAAATTGTACATTCACACTGAAGGCATCAAAACTATGAATTAACACATGTGGAATTATATACTTAACAAAAAAGTGTGAAACAACTGAAAATATGTCTTATATTCTAGGTTCTTCAAAGTAGCCACCTTTTGCTTTGATGACTGCTTTGCACACTCTTGGCATTCTCTTGATGAGCTTCAAGAGGTAGTCACCGGAAATGGCTTTCACTTCACAGGTGTGCCCTGTCAGGTTTAATAAGTGGGATTTCTTGTCTTATAAATGGGGTTGGGACCATCAGTTGTGTTGTGCAGAAGTCTGGTGGATACACAGCTGATAGTCCTACTGAATAGACTGTTAGCTGCTTTTTTCTTGCCATAATACAAATTCTAAGTAAAGAAAAACGAGTGGCCATCATTACTTTAAGAAATGAAGGTCAGTCAGTGCGAAAAATTGGGCAAACTTTGAAAGTGTCCCCAAGTGCAGTTGCAAAAACCATCAAGCGCTACAAAGAAACTGGCTCACATGAGGACCGCCCCAGGAAAGGAAGACCAAGAGTCACCTCTGCTTCTGAGGATAAGTTTATCCGAGTCACCAGCCTCAGAAATCGCAGGTTAACTGCAGCTCAGATTACAGACCAGGTCAATGCCACACAGAGTTCTAGCAGCAGACACATCTCTACAACAACTGTTAAGAGGAGACTTTGTGCAGCAGGCCTTCATGGTAAAATAGCTGCTTGGAAACCACGGCTAAAGACAGGCAACAAGCAGAAGAGACTTGTTTGGGCTAAAGAACACAAGGAATGGACATTGTCCAGTGGAAATCTGTGCTTTGGTCTGATGAGTCCAAATTTGAGATCTTTGGTTCCAACCACCGTGTCTTTGTGCGACGCAGGAAAGGTGAACGGATGAACTCTACATGCCTGGTTCCCACCGTGAAGGATGGAGGAGGTGTGATGGTGTGGGGGGGCTTTGCTGGTGACACTGTTGGGGATTTATTCAAAATTGAAGGCATATTGAACCAGCATGGCTACCACAGCATCTTGCAGCGGCATGCTATTCCATCTGGTTTGCGTTTAGTTGGACCATCATTTCTTTTTCAACAGGACAATGACCTCAAACACACCTCCAGGCTGTGTAAGGGCTATTTGACCAAGAAGGAGAGTGATGGGGGGCTACGCCAGATGACCTGGCCTCCACAGTCACCAGACCTGAACCCAATCAAGATGATTTGGGGTGAGCTGGACCGCAGAGTGAAGGCAAAAGGGCCAACAAGTGCTAAGCATCTCTGGGAACTCCTTCAAGATTGTTGGAAGACCATTTCCGGTGACTACCTCTTGAAGCTCATCAAGAGAATGCCAAGAGTGTGCAAAGCAGTCATCAAAGCAAAAGGTGGCTACTTTGAAGAACCTAGAAT